>NC_030832.1:5888643-7138643 GCF_001704415.2 Capra hircus
ATAATGCTTCCTTTGATTATATTACATTTTTAAATGTGTGCTGTGTGTAATACAATTCTGCTGTCGAGAGGAGGGGGGTAGTGAGGGACGGAAGAGTTACGGAATAGATCAGCTTTGCCATCATATCCCCTGTGTTTTAAACAGGATGAAGAAATATCTGGGAGTCCTGGGGGCTTTAGGAGTAAATTACTAAGAATTTGCTTGGATGAAAATGATTCGTACCTGTGCCTGGGTATAAAACTTTTTTTTTTTTTTTTCCTGTTTTGTGTTTTCTACTGAAGAAGATTAGATTCATCTGAAAGGACTTGGTCTTTGTGGGCGACCCGGGTGGCTCAGACAGTAAAGAATCTGCCTGAAATGCAGGAGACCTGGGTTCGGTCCCTAGGTTGGGGAGATCCCCTGGAAAAGGAAATGGCAGCCCACTCCAGCATTCTTGCCTGGAGAATTCCATGGACAGAGGAGCCTGGTGGGCTACAATCCATGGGGTTGCAAAGAGTCGAACACTATTCTGATGGTTATTTGTACCTTTTATACCTTCAAGGTGCTAGAAAATTTAGTTGATTTTTCACCCCTGTAGAAGGGAAGTAAGCCTTATAATCCCAGGGCAAACATCCACATGTATACGTTGATTAGGCACTTTTTGACTTAGCAGATACTGCATGTGGTCTCATTCACGGTTGATACCGTGACTTCTCACCCTGAATCCTTGGAGCTTTAATCCTTGAAGGCCAGAGACAGCTTGACCTTCACAAAGTGTATATATCACGTGAGACAAGGAAAGAGAACGAGGGAGGGAGCAAGGGAGAGAGACAAACACAAAGAGCCGGAGATTTCATTAAAGACAAAAATACAGTGTGGTTTTATGCCTTATAGTGAATCCTCAGTTACTAAAGTTCCTGATGACAAGAGATCAGAGTCATCGAAGTTTTGCCTATATCCTATGTGCCCTTCATTTTGTACACAGTCAACAAATGAATCCTCTTGAAGCACTTTGCCCATTGAGTCACATTTTTTTAATTGAGGTATATTTGATGTACAACATAGTGAAAATGTTTACAGCTTATAGTTCAAGTATAGTTATTAGAAAATGTTGGTTTTACTCCCTGTGTTGTGCAGGATACCCTTGCAGCTTATTCCCCTGCATGTAGTAGTCTGTGCCTCTTAATTCCCTAATTAAGGAATTAATTAATTAATTAATTCCCAATTGTCTTGTGTCCCGCCCCCTTGCCTCTCCCACTGGTAATCGCTAGTTAGTTCTCAATGTCTGTGAGTCTATTTCTCTTTTTTGGTTTTTTTTTTTAGATTCCACATATGTGAGATTATGCAGTATTTGTCTTTCTCCATCTGACACATTTCACTGAGCATGTCTTAGTCACTCAGTTGTGTCCAGCTCTTTATGACCCCATGGATTGTAGCCCACCAGGCTCCTCTGTCCATGGGATTCTCCAGGCAAGAATACTGGAGTGGGTTGCCATTTCCTTCTCCAGGGGATCTTCCCGACCCAGGGATCGAACCCAAGTCTCCTGCATTGCAGGCAGATTCTTTACCATTTGAGCCACCATAATACCCCCCAAGTCCATCTGTGCTATTGCAGATGGCGGAGTTTCATTCTTTATGGCTGAGCAGTACTCAATTGTGTGTATCTGTCTATGTATATCATATCTTCTTTATCCATTTATCTGTTGATGGACAGTTAGGTTGCTTCCACCTCTTGGCTATTGTAAATAATGCTGCTATGAATATCAGGGTGCGTGTATCTTTTCAAATTAGTGTTTTTGTTTTTGATAAATACCCAGGAGTGGAATTGCTGTGCCATATGATGTTTTTAGTTATAAAAACAGCAACATATCATATAATTCAACCGAATACACATCCATGTTCTAAATATATGTGTTCCTTGCTCAGTCATGTCCTGCTCTGTGACCCTGTGATCTGTAGCTCACCAGGCTCTTCTGTCCAGGGATTCTCCAGGCAAGAATACTGGAGTGGATTACCATGCCCTTCTCTAGGGGATCTCTCCAACCCAGGGATCAAATCAGGGTCTCCTGTATTGCAGGCTGATTCTTTACCATCTGAGCCACCAGGGAAACCCTTGTAACTATATACATGCGTGTTATTTTAGCCTGGAGGAACATACTATAGTCTCCCCTGATTCAATATCCTTTCACTCAGTACCTTTTGGAGATCTTTGCATGTCAAAATGTGTAGATCAATTTTATTCTTAAGGCTACACAGTCCCTTAGGTTATGGATTTGTCCACACTTATTTGAATATTCACCCCCTTGTTGATGGAAAAGAAGTCCCTCTCCACTGCCAGTTTTCACTACCATTAGCAATGCTCGTGACCATCTTAGGATAGGTACCTCTGTATATAGGGGTGAACTTTTTCAACAGAATATATTCCTAGAAGTAGAAGCCTTGAGCCTTTCAAAAGATCACCCATTTTTGCCTTTCAAAAGATCACCCATTTTTGCCTTTCATATGGTGAGTGCTTATTTTGCAATTATATAGCCAGTAATAGATGTACAGTGAGCTTTATGAGCAAAAAAGTGCTCACCTTAAATTTGGTGAAACGGTCTCTTACCCCAAATTTGGACCACCTAAAAAAGACAAATTGAAACCTTTTGAGTTATTAACTCTTAACAGCACCTAAGCTATGAGTTAGTTTGCAGAGGCAAAGCCTTCCTTACATAATATTCAAAACACTGCAAAATGCAAAGCAACTAGGAATGTGATGTGTGTGTGTGGTGTGTGTGTGTGGTATGTGTGTGTGTGTGGTGTGTGTGTTTGCATACACACATTTTGGACATTTTGCATCCAAGTCAGTATGAAAAGACAGCAATAGTTGGAGTAGCTGCCATTTTGCTCTGGAGGTCCAAAGTCATGTATCTAACAGCTCTAAATTTCTACCCTGAACAGGATGTATATGCTCACTATATCCTTTAATAAAGGCGCAGAAATGGGCCATGTAGTCTGCATTAAAGCATGAATGAGCACTCTTCATTTTAAGAAGCACTCAAGCACTCTGAAAATTAGCACTGGAACATGGTTCCAAATGAAATTGACACCATGAGCCTAATGAGAACTGAATACCATGTATCTATCTCCTCTAGTTCAAGATCTTTCTCTTCTGTCATCTGAATGGTTCTGAAGTGCTGTCTCCTCCTGGACACAAGTCTCTTCAAGGCTAAGTGTCTTTCCTCCCTTCCCCTGCCTGGCTGAAAATAAGAGCCCCTGTGGTTTTTTCCTCTCCTCTTTTCCGCTCTGATCTGGGGTTTAGCCCCATGCATCCCTGGTATATATCTGTCTGGCAACTGCTTTCTTTCTCTTTCTGTGCCCACCCTCCTCTCTCTTTCTTTACTGCCGTTTTTAGTTTTATGTGTGATGACTATCGTGGTTTGCAAACAGCCAGAACTGACTGATAAATACACAATATTTGTTGGTTGGAAAATTGTCTGAGTAGTAAAAGGTCCCTTGGCTATGAAGCTAATGCTCTTGGGGACATGGAGGAGGAATTTAAGATTGCAAACAGAACAAGGTTTGAGGGCTTATAAGGGCTTTTTAAGCATTTGCTTAAAAATCATGTTCTACCATGTTCCTTGGAGGATGACATGGCAACCCACTCTAGTATTCTTGCCTGGAGAATCCCCACAAATAGAGGAGCCTGGTAGGCTGCAGTCCATGGGATCTCAAAGAAACACAGCTGAGTGAGTAAGCATATATTGTTCCTTAAATATAGGTTCAAAATATATTTCTTTTTAGCATTTTACTAAAATATATTTCTTTTAGCAAAAGTTGTTTCCATGCCTTTCTTGAAGAAATGGGTATGTTTCTTTTACATTAATGATGAAAAGTTCCTGGTGAGGATTGGGCTTTCCCATGTTAAACGAATCCTTAGATGGGTTCCCATCCTTCATGGGGCTTCCCTGGTGGCCCAGATGGTAAAGAATCTGCCTGCAATGCAGAAGACCCAGTTCCATCCCTAGGTTCAGGAAGATTCCCTGGAGAAGGGATTGGCTGCCCACTCCAGTATTCTTGACTGGAGAACCCCATGGACGGAGGAACCGGGAGAGCTACAGTCAGTCCATGGGGTCACAAAGAGTCAGACACAACTGAGCAACTAACACTTTCACATTCCATCCTTCATAGAAAAAATATTTTTGGAGCACTTGCCGTCTGCCAGAAATGTTGACAGATATTTGACATAAAGTGCTGGGTAGTATATTCAAATGTCTTGCTCATTGAGCTTCCGTTCAAATGGAAAATACTTGCTAACACTATCATTCTAGTTATCTATTGTTGTATAAGGCATGGTGCCTAAACTTAGTGCCTGAAAACAATACACGCTTATCATCTCATAGATTCTTTGGGTCAGGGATGCTTCAGAGCAGCATAATTTGGGCCAGTCTTTGTTCAGTAGTTTTGGTAGGTTGTTGGGGCCAAAATCATTGTTAAGTCTCTAGGGGAGTAAGATGGACCACTCAGCTTTCTTGGGTGGCTCTCCTGTGGCTCCCAGTTGGCTTCAGAAAGCCTGCTGCTCAAGTTCCCTGCTTTCCCCAAAATGAGGAATTCCAGGGGGAGTGGGAGAGTTCACCCAAGATGGAAAACACAGTCATTTTATGACCTCATCTTAGAGGTGGCATCTCATCATTCCTGCTCTACCCCATTTGTGAGTCCATTAACCTAACCTCCCTACAAGGGGGGTGAGTCACACAAGGTCAGAGATCTTTGGGAACCATCTTAAGGAGATTCCTATACATTTATTAAAAACTTACCCTCGGAAGCACTAAGAAAAGCATGGAAACAGCAAAGATGGTCATCATGTCCAATGACATTTATTGAAGACTTGCTATTGTAATAGCCTTGTATTAAAAGTGATAGTAATAAAAATTCACATTTTTTAAGCTTTTTATTTTCTACTGGGGTGTAGCCAATTAGCAAACAATGTTGTAGTAGCTTCAGGTGAGCAGTGAAGGGACTCAGCCAGACATATACATGTATCCATCGTCTCCCAAATTCCCTCCCATCCAGGCTGCCATATAACATTGAGAAGAAAAGCTCACATTTGTTGAGCAAACACTGAGTATCAAACACTGAGCTCTATGACTCATGTGCCTCTTTTTATGTAATCCTTACAATGATCCTCAGTTCACAAGTACTAGCAGGGATTTAGTCACTCAGTGGTGTCCGATTCTTGCAACTCCACAGACTGTACCTTCCAGGCTCCTCTGTCCATGGGATTTCCCAGGCAGGAATACTGGAGTGGGTTGCCATTCCCTTCTCCAGGGGATCTTCTTGACCCAGGGATTGAATCTGGGCCTCCTGAATTGCAGGTGAATTCTTTACCTAATGAGCCACCAGGGAACCCTGTTTTATCATGTGCCCATTTTATAGATGTGGAAACTGAGGCACAGATAACAGTGAAATTCCCTTCTCCATGTGATACACCTTAGTTAGGGTCACAATTTTGTCTCACTCAACCACCCACATATTAGGTCTAAAGTCATTTCCACCACTTTCCTAAAAATGCAAACAGGGAGAAAACTCAGATAACCAAGCAATCAATTTTCACCACTCCGTTTGCTCTATCTGTTTCTAAAAGCCTAGGGGTAAAGGAAAATCCCTAAGCAGGTCATGAGGAGTCACCCAAGTAGTTTTGAGGCCAGGGTATTCTGTTTTAAGGCTACAGTTCCCAGTGGTCTACTACTATTGCAGTCCCACACACCAATATCTCTGCTTGTCCCAACCTCCCCTCCTCCTAAACCAATTTATGAGAAAGAAGCCTCACTTTGGAAGCAAGTAAATTGTCCATAAATAGTCAAGCTGTGGATGGGTTGCTGCTCTCGCCGACTGTACATTTCCATTCAATGAGTTTATTAAAGCTTAAAACAGAACCTTTTAGAAAAGAAAATGAAAACCGATGATACCAAAGGCAAGGGCTATGGGGATAAGAAAGTGCAATTCATGTGACTTGGTGGAACGCCAGTGGAGCCACCGTTGGATGATTCCTTCAGCGATACTCTACTCAGTTTTAAGGTAAATGAGACAGAGAGGTCCCTGGGGATGCTCAGCGTCCATCTGGCTGCTGGTTATGACCACATCCTCCGTACCAGCCGCCGTGCTAGGCATTGATGTACGATGCACACAGGATACAGACCGTGTCCTCAAGGTCTTTACAGTCTTCTGGGAGAGTCAGTGGATGATATACATACTGTGGTGTGTGCTAGGCAGAGGAAGTTTAGAATTCCAGAGGGGCAAATAGACTTGAAAGGAATAAGGCAGGGAGCCTTTTTGGAGGAGGTATTGTCTTAAGCTGAGAGGTGAGGCCAAGAATGGGTTAGACAAGTGAAGACAAAGGAGAGGACATTTGGCCAAAGATTAAATAAAAATACCCGAAGTCAACTGAAAGGATGATACATTTGCACAACTGCACGGAATTCGGTATATTGAAGAAAATAAAGCAAAGTGAGGGCGGGAAAGAGAAGGCGGAGAGGTGACAGGTTGGAAAAGTAGCCTAGGTTCAGATCAGGATGGGACTTCTATGCCATATTAAGTGTCTGGGGTTTGCAGCAAGTGCATTTATGTATTTAAAACCAGTGGAAAAAGCTATCCTCTCAATGAAAGGCCTAGCTCATTTTTGTGGATTAGAGAGTTTGAGGAATAATTTTGAATTAATGATAAGGTATTAACAACCCAAATATTCTATATTTCTGTAAGCCATGGGGAAACGCATGGAGGCAATATGACATGGTTATTAAGAGTACAGCTTCTGGAATCAGAATTACAGTAAGTTCCCTATGTGTGAACAAGTTCTGTTCTGAGCACGTCTGTCAGTCCAATCTGTTTGTAAGTCCATTAATGTTAGCCTCAGTACCCAACTAGCACAATTGGCTATATAGTACTAGACTGTAATAGGTTTATAATACTTTTCACACAAATAATTCATAAAAAACACAAAAATAAAGAAAATATTTTTAATCTTACAGTATAGTTCCTTGAACTATACCCATAAAGAACAGCTGGTAAAGAATCCACTTGCAATGTGGGAGACCTGGGTTCGAGCCCTAGGTTGGGAAGATCCCCTGGAGAAGGGAAAGGCTACCCACTCCAGTGTTCTGGCCTGGAGAATTCCATGGATTGTACAGCCCATGGGGTCACAGAGTCGGACAGGACTGAGCAATTTTCACTTCGCTTGATAGTTCCTTGGAAAGTACCAGCTACATCACCTTTGCTTTTACATTTCCTTCCGGAATCCTGGGCTTGAAATAGAGGTACTGCACTACAGTATTCTATACGGTTGTTGCTGTTGTTGTTTAAGCGTTAAGTCGTGTCCGACTCTTTTGCAACTCCATGGACTGTGGCCCGCCAGGCTCCTCTGTCCATCGGCGCTCCCAGGCAAGAATACTGGAGTGGGTTACCTTTTTCCTCTCCAGGGGATCTTCCCAACCCAGAGACTGAACTTGCATCTCCTGCATTGGCAGGCAAATTCTTTACCACTGAGCCACCTGGGAAGCCCACTCTATACAGTACTGTAAAGCACGCAAAAGCACAGCCGCTTGGAGAAGATGCGCTCACGTGACAATGTTTGCCAGACACGTGAACTAACGTACATGAACAAATGTGCAAACACACATCCACGTCTTTGAAAGTTCACAACTTGAAGGTTCCTAAGTAGGGGACTTACTATATATAAGTGTGAGTTCTAGCTCAATCATTTGCTTAGTGTATGACTTTGGAAAAATTGTTCTGCCTCTAAGTATCTCCATTTCATCTGAAAAAATATAGAGATGATAGTAATATCACTTTGTGGAACTTTGGCCTCATGAAAATTTTGTATTCATTTTCTATGCTGCAGAGAAAATTACCACAGACATAGTCAAGCAACACACATTCATTATCTCACAGTTTTCAGTGAGTCAGGATTTGGACATAGCTTAGTTGGGTCCCCTGCATAAGACCTCACAGAGTATCGGCTTGGATTGGGTTCTCATCAAAGGCTTGCCTGGATCTGCTCCAAACTTCCTTAGATTGTCAGCAAAAAGCATCTCCTTGTGGCATTAAGATTCATGGCAACTTGCTTCCTCAAAGCCAGAAATGGAGAGGAAAGAAGCAGGGAAGGAGAGAGACTCCAGCAAGAGAGATGTTATAATCTTACACACGTGTGCTTGCTAAGTCGCTTCAGTCATGTCCAACTCTCTGTGACCCCATGGACTGTAGCCCACCAAGCTCCTCTGTCCATGGGGATTCCCCAGGCAAGAATACTGGAGTAGGTAGCTGTGCCCTCCTCCAGGGGATCTTCCCCAAACCAGGGGTCAAACCCACGTATCTTATGTCTCCTGTATTGGCAGATGGGTTCTTTACCACTAGCCCCACCTGGGAAGCCCCAGATCTTATCAAAGCCTATCAACTTTGCCCCTGGATGGGAGCAAGTCCCCAGATCCTGCCCACACTCCAAGGGAGGAGATGACCCAAAGGTGTGAATACCAGGGGGGTGAGGGTCACGATAGGAAGCTCTGTATAATCTGTGCAACTCAAGGATCCAGTAGATGTAAGCACATAAAGAAAGACAGAAGGAATTTAGCCTGCTGCTGCCTGGCACACAGACAGCTTTCTTGAATCTATGGCCGTTATCGCTCAGTCCGCCGATGATTTGAGGACAAGGCGACAGACCGTTTCTGTGGGTTGGGCGTAAGATGCTCTAGACCGGTCCCTGCTACTGGTCAGATGCTAGTGAGGGAGAAGTCAAGATTGCCTTTCTCAGGTGATGGACTTCTTGTGGGTGGAGTAAAGCCCTTCTATAAGAATAAGCCACCCCGGGAAGGTAGCTCAAATACTCTTATCCTCTAGCACCATGGGTACAGTAGTGAAACTTACATTAGAAAATGATGAGCAAAGAAATGGGAGCCAAAAGCAAATAGAAAGAAGGAGGCACTAAAGATAAGAACAGGAATTAGTGACATTGAAAATAGAGAACACCCATCCAACCAAAACTAGTTCTTTCAAAGTGTAAAAAAAATCTAGAAAGACTGATAGAAAAGGTGACCTGACAAAAATGATAAATCGCACATGCATTAATAAGATGATAAAGAACTTTTGCAACCGTGGGACCCCATGGTCTGTAGCCCACCCGGCTCCTCTGTCCATGCAGTTCTCCAGGCAAGAATACTGAAGTGGGGAGCCATCCCTTTCTCCAGGGCATCTTCCCGACCCAGGGATCAAACCCAGGTCTCCTACACGGCAGGCAGATTCTTTACTGTCTGAGTCACCAGGGAAGCTGTTATTACAGCCTATACACATTTATTTAATAACTCAAATGAAACAGATGAATTCCCTAAAATCATTAGCAAAAGTCACCTAGGTGAACTAGATAGTCTAAATAGTTCAGAAACTTTTAAAGAAATTTGCTTAAAATATCCTACAAAAACAAAACTTTATATGCACTCAAATGGTATCACTGGTTATTCTAACACATGTCTAATATTGAAAAAAATTACCAATTATATATAGTGTCTCCCAAATAGAGAAAATGAGGGAATTCATCCAAGCTCATTTTATGAAGCCAGCACTAGCCTTATCCCAAAAGCACACAAGAGAGTTTTTTGGGTGATGAAACTATTCTGTTTCCTAATTGTGTTAGCAATTACAAAAATCTATATGTTGTGTTTAAATTTATAGAACTGTACACTCAAAATATCAAGTTTATAATGTTAAACAATAAAAGTAAATATAAGCCCCTAACAATAAGCTATATGAGACTAGAGACTCATTTGTTTTTTAATTTATTGGAGTATAATTGATTTATAACTTTGTGTTAGTCTCTGGTACATATCAAAGTGAACCAGTTATACATACATGAACGTTTTTAGACCTTTTCCCATATAGATCATTGCAGAATGTTGAGTAGAGTTCCGTGTGTTACACAGTAGGTCCATATTAGTTATCTATTTTACATATAGTAGTGTATATATGTCAGTCTCAGTCTCCCAATTCATCCCTCTTCTCCATTTCCCCCCCTGGTAACCATAAGTTTGTTTTCTACATTTGAAACTCTATTTCTGTTTTGTAAAAAAGTTCATTTGTACCCATCTTTAGATTGCACATATAAGCGATGTCATGTATTTGTCTTTCTCTGACTTCTCTCTCGGACTTCACTCAGTATGACAATATCTAGATTCATCCGTGTTGCTGCAAATGGCTTCCTTTTTTATGGCCAACAGCCCACTGTGTATAAGCGTCCCTCATCTTCTTTATCCACTCCTCTGCCAGTGGACATTTAGGTTGCCTCCATGTCTTGACTACTGTAAATAGTGCTGCTATGAACATTGCGTGAGGGTGCAGGTACCTTTTAGAATTATGGTTTTCTCTGAATATACGCCCAGGAGTGGGGTTGCTGGATCATATGGTAGCTCTATTTTCAGTATTTTTAAGGACCCTTCCTACTGTTCTCCACAGTAGCTGTAACAATTTACATTCCCACCGACAGTGTAGGAGGGTTCCCTCTTCTCCACACCCTCTCCAGCATTATTGTTTGTAGATTTTTTGATGATGGCAATTCTGACCAGTGTGAGACTGGTATCTCATGGTAGTTTTGATTTCCATCAGAATAGTCTTTATATACATTGTTATCATTCTATCTCCAGCCCCTGGCATAGTTCCTGGCAAAAGCTGCACATTTCAAAATATATGAGGATTGCATAAATGGAAGAGTGGATAATTATTTTTAAGAAGTCATATGTTAGGAACTAGCCCCAGGGGAATACAGGGTGTACCTAAACATATATATTTATATTTACATTATAATACTTTGCAATAATAGATGTCTTCTGGCTAATAAGATGCACTATTTTCTATTTAAATTTTTCAATATGAGGAGGCCACTGGTGGGTTTTTCACAGCAGCAGAGGGTGGGAAATTGGAATTGGTCACCTGACCCAGTTTCTGCTCTAAGATCACACAGTTTGCAGTGGAGAGTGGAAAGGAGAGGGACAGGATGGAATCTTCCTGTTTTAATCAATATGATATCGGTGAACATTACGTACTTCTTTGCACATGTGTTGTATATCTATTTCTCTATCTGATTCTAAAAATAGAATGAATGAGTCAAAGGATGTGCATATTTACGGATATTATAGATATAACTGCATGACCCTTCAAAATGACTCTAGTGTTTTATACTTTTACCCAGTATCAGGAGAATTTTAATAGACTTGAAGATACAATATATCTAAGTCATGTCTATAACACTGTATTCCTCAGTATACACTGTATACTTATGTATAGTACTTATTTCTTTTTCATAATAATAATAACTTGTGGCTTTTAAAACTTGCTCATAATAACTTGTGGCTTTTTAAATGACTTCTGATAATGTCTTCTCCAACAGAGTATCATACCCCTGACTTTCTAGTTCTCCTTCCCAACCCATCCCAACACGTTAACATTACAATCTTCTAACCCCCACTACCCAAAGGCAAACAAACAAACCCGCAGAAAAGGCAGCTGGCTTTAGTATTGAGGTTGCCAAAGGGGAAATCGCATTTTCCTGTGAAAATAGAAAGCCGGTGTACAAACAGTCCGTATCTCATTTCTACTGTATGACTCTGATTCATAAATTACTTAAGTGTTTTCCTGAGAAATAAATATTTCACTCGCCAGTGGCAGACTTATGAGCTAATTAAAATCTGAACCCTGGAAGAAAAGAGTGCCATCAGCTGGATTCACAGGGCTGGAAAGTGCCTGGCTACTCCTTGTCTCAGAGAAGACGCTTGTGTGCGGAAAGGAGGGGCCTGGCTTATTAAGAGCAACGCTTGGCTTTGGACAAAGGGAGGTCTCTGTTGAAGCTGAGATATTTCAAGAAAACCAGAAGTGACAACACAGAGGTTTTTCTGCTCTTGGGAAGAGAGAGGCAGAGCCACTTATTGGTTAAATGCATAACCTTGGGGGTCAGATTTGTTGTTATTTTGTCACTAAGTCATGTCCAACTCTTTGCAACCCCATGGTCTGTAGCCCACCAGGCTCTTCTGTCCCTGGGATTTCCCAGTCAGGAATACTGGAGGGGGCTGCCGTTTCCTTCTCAAAGGGATCTTCCCGACGCAGGGAGGACCCTGCATCTCCTGCAATGGCAGGTGGATTCTTTACCAGCTGAGCCACCAGGGAAGCTGTGGGGGTCAGATAGTTGGGTTCAAATCCCAGCTCTGGCACTTAGCAATTGTAGGACTTTGGGTTCATTGCTATCTTTCTAAACCTCAGCATCTCCATGCATACAATAAGCACAGAAAGACCATCCTCCTCACCAGGACATGAGTGTTAACAGAAGTAGTGTATTTAGACCATTAGCAGTGTGCCAAGCAAACAGTTACTCAGTGAACGTCAGGCAACCAGCTTCAACTGTTTTATTCTCATGAAGTCATGTGTATATGTCCAGTTTTTCTTTTGAAAGTTCACAGCCCATTGGCTTATAAGCAGTTTTTCAGTACACAATGTTTTACTTCCTTGGAAAATAGCACATTCTTTTAGGACTTACTATGTGTTGAGTAAGTTAGGGAGGGTTCAAGCACTCTATAAGCACTCTCATTTGGCTCAGATAGTAAAGAATCTGCCTGCAATGTGGTAGGCCTGGGTTCAATCCCTGGGTCAGGAAGATGCCCAGGAAGAGGGAATGGCAACCCACTCCAGTATTCCTGCCTGGAGAATTCCATGGACAGAGGAGCCTGGCAGACTACAGTCCATGGGGCCGCAGAGTCAGACACGACTGACTGACTAACACTTTCACTTTCTCATTTAATCCTCACTATAAACCGAAAAGATGGAAATCATTAACTCCACTTTATGGAGGATACTGACCTATAGTGGTAGATGATGAATTATTTGCTCCAGAACTCAATATAAATTCCTCTTTTAAATATATATTTTTTAATTTATCACAGTTTTAGCCTCAAACAGCTGTTAAGGGCTGACCTTAGATTTTGATTCCAAATACTTGGTAGAGAGAATCTAATTGGTCCTTACTGGACTCCTTTGGTCTAAACAGCTATGAGAATGGTTCATGTAATCATATATAGTGGCCAGTGTCTGGATTGCAGTTTCAGAGAAAGAAAGTCTCTGTGAATTGAGTACAGATATCTTTCAAAAGCACACAATTATTACTCAGCATTTTGCACGTTTTCTTTTATTCCTGGTGTTATCAGCAATATGGAGTATTTTTCACAGTACATATCACCCTGTGTTTGATTTCAAGAGAGGAGATAGTGTTAAATATAATGATACTAACAACAATGCCAGTAAGAGTGACTAACAGTGCTTACTATATATCAGATCTGGTTATAAGCATTTTATAAATAATAACTTCTTTGATACTTACTATCACTGAATGGGATTGAATAGATACTATCAACCCCAACTTATAGATGCCAAGGTAATACCAAGGTGTGGAAAAGTAAGTGTTTTCTTTTTAAACAATAAACAGAGCTATTTCTGATAATCGGGGTTTTACTTGCCAGTCTTCCAGGATCTAGTGTTTACTGTGTGTGTGTGTGTCTGTGTGTGTGTGTGTGTGTGTGTCTGTGTGTGTGTTTGTGTGTGTGTGTGTGTGTGTGTGTAGTACATATTTCTACATCTTGGCTATTGTGAATAATGCTGCAATGGATACGGCATATATTTCTTTGAGATAGTGATTTTATTTCCGTCAGATATAGACCCAGCAGTGGTATTGCTGGATTATAAGTAGTTCTATTTTTAATTTTTTGAAGAGCTTTCATAGCACTTTCTGCAGTTTGTGCCCGTGTGCTAAGTTGCTGCAGCCGTGTCCAGCTCTTTGTGATCCCATGGACTGTAGCCCTCCAGGCAAGAATACCGGAGTGGGTTGCCATGCCCTCCTGCAGGGGATCTTCTTGACCCAGGGACTGAACCCGCATCTTCTCGGCTCCTGCCTTGGTAGGTGGAACCTTCCCCTCTGAGCCACCGGGGAAGCCCCGCTTTGCGCAGTGGCTGTGCCAATTCCCATGCTCGCCAATGGCGCACAGGAATCCCCTTTCCTCCGCATCCTGGCCAGTGACTTGTTACCTGTGTAAATAATAGTCATTCTAACAGGTGGGAGGTGATCTCTCTTTATGGTTTTGATTTGCCTCTCCTTGATGAATTGGCCATTTGTATGTCTTCTTCAGAAAATGTCTTTTCAGTTCCTCTGCCTTTTAAAACTGGATTATTAGCCTCCTTGCTATTGAGTTGTATGACTTTCTTTTCATAATTTTTCTTTCAATACAGTTGATTTATAATATTCCATTTTCAGATTCATTTCCATTATAGGTTATTATAAGACACTGAATATATTTACCAGTACTAACCCAGTAGGTCACTTTTGTTTATCTATTTAATATAAAGTAATGTATATCTGTTACTTACAAATTCCAAATGTATCCCTCTCCCTCTCTTTCACCTTTGGTAGCCATAAGTTTGTATTCTATGTTTGTGAGTCTGCTTCTGTTTTGTAAATAAATCCATTTGTATCATATTTTTTAGATTCTGCATATAAGTGATATCACATTTCTGTCTTTCTCTGTATGTGGCTTTCTTATTCACTTAGATGTTAACTTCTTTTGTAATATATAGTTTATAAATACTGTCTTCTGTTCTTCATTCTATTGACTGTTTTTTTAGCTTTGCTTCCCAGGTTTCATTAGTGGTTAAAAAAAAAAACAAAACCCACCTGCCAATGCAGGAGACAAAAGACACACGCATTTGACCCTTGTGTCCCTGGATTGGGAAGATCCCCTGGAGGAGGGCATGGCAACCCACTCCAGTATTCTTGCCTGGAGAATCCCATGGACAGAGGAGCCTGGCAGGCTACGGTCCATAGGTTTGCAAAAGGGGACACAACTGAAGTGACTTAATACGATAGTACAATCAGCTTTGCAGAAGCTTGAGTGCTCCTACTTGTTTATTTTGCTCTCAGTGCTCATGCTTTTAGTCTCATATATATATTAAAAAAAAAATGTTGCCAAGACAGATGTTGGGTAGCTTTCTTTTTATGTTTTCTTCTAGGTGTTATATAGTTTCAGATCTTATATTTAAGGCATTAATTAATGTCAAGTTAATTTTTTGTGAGTTGTGTAATATAGAGTTACAAGTTATTTTGCTTGTGGATATACACCTCCCAACACCATTTTTTGAAAAGAGATTGACTTTTCCGGCAAGTATCCTTGGCTCCTTTATCAAGTACTAGTTGACTGTGTATTTGAGGGTTTATTTCTAGGCTCTAGAATCTGCTCCATCAGTCTATGTGTTTGTTTTTTTATAGCAACACTGTATATTGTTTTTGATTACTATAGTTTTGCAGTATAGCTTGATCAGAAATTGTGATAACTTCAGCTTTGCTTTTTTTTTTTTTTTCTGCAGGTTAGTTTGGCTATTTGAGGTCATCTGTGGTTCCATATCAAATTTAGGACTGTGTTTGTCTAATTCTATGAAAAACTCCATCTGAAGTTTGATAGGCATTGATAGAATCTACAGATGTCTTTGAGAAGTATGGACATTCTGATATTAATTCTTCCAACCCATGAACATGTATCTTTTCATTTATTTGTTTCTTCTATTTCTTACATCACTGTCTTATAATTTTCAGTGTACAGCTCCTTCTCCTCAATTAAATTTGTTCCTATTTTATTCTTTTTGATGCCATTGCAAACAGGATTATTTTCCATGTTTATTTCTCAGCTAGTTTGTTGTTAGCATATAGAATTGCAACTGATTTGTGTATGTTGATTTTGTATCCTATAAGTCAACTGAATTTATTAGTTCTAACAGTTTTTGATGGTGTTTTTAGAGTGTTTTATGTATAAGATCATGCCATCTGCAAACAGAAACAATTTTATCCCCTCTTTTCTTATTTTGATGCCTTTAATTTGTTTCTCTTGCCTAATTGCTCAAGGCTTTTTGAGGCTTATGCTTGGAACTGAAATACTCTCACTTCTGCCACATTATTTTTGCCAGAGCAGACACAAGTCCAGTCCAGATCCAAAGGTTGGGGAAATAGATTACTGCTTTGTGGGAGGATACTGAGTCATGTAGAAAAATAGCAATGATAGATAACAGGGTGAAGAACTGGGACTGTTTTTTGTAATCAGTCTGTGGTAGTGACTATTAAACTTGTTCAGAGTTACATGTCGGCAGGAATCAGACCAAATCGATCTGACTGCAGTATCCAAATTCCTCTTACAGTTTTCTAGGTTAGATCTTCTTTTGGTTGCCTCAGTCCACAAGGAACTAATCACACTGGTTAGGGCAATGAAATATTCTCATTGGTTAGACTTGGATCTTGTCTGTACCCCTGAAGGGAGGGGTGCCATAATGGAAAATCACTTTTAGAAGAAGAGATGGATGGAGATGAGGCTGCCAATATATTGTCCCCCACTGAGAGGGCTGGGATGATAGGAAATGGGGGTAAAGTTCGAGGGGAAAGCTGCATCTTCAGACTCTCAGATCACACATGGAGAGATGCTGCATTTGCTCTATTGACTGGGAGAGACAATTGAGGAGTTTCAGTTGGCTTTAAGTAGATGCATCCAGTAGATAGCTGGATAATAAGGATGCTATGAGAATTAGGAAGAGATGTCTCATCGATATGGGGCAGGCATATCAAACTGCAAATGTCTTGGAATGTCCCAACAGAGTTGTCTGCATTAGTGTTTTATTAATTTATTTTTAATTGGAAGATGATTGCTTTACAATATCGTGTTGGTTTCTGCCATACATCAACATGACTCGGCCATGGGTATACTTATGTCCCTTCCCTTGTGAACCTCCCTCCCACCCCATCTCTCCTCTCTAGGTTGTCACAGAGGACTGGGTTGAGCTCCCTGAGTCATTCGGCAAATTCCCTCTGGCTGTCTATTTCATGCGTGGTAATGTATACATTTCCATGATACCCTGTCGGTTTCTCCCACCTTCTCCTTCCCCGGCTGTGTCCACAACTCCTTTTCTATGTTTGCATCTCCATTGCTGCCCCGGAAAATAGGTTCATCAGTACCATCTTTCTGGATTCCATATATATGTGTTAATATATGATATTTGTTTTTTCAACTTACTTCAATATTATATATTTTTTTTAATTCTCAGGGACTATCACAACTCCAAGCTTAAAGGAGGCATTTATCACACTGTGAATAATAAGAGGTGAATAGTGAGATGGATGGATGGATAATGGATGTATGGATTAAGAGAGAGATAGTGGATGTATGGATGGATGGAAGGATGGCTGCATAGATGGATAGGTGATAGATGAATAAATTAACAATGAATGAATGTCTGGATGGCAAGTTGAAACTTGCATTGTTTTCCATTTCACGCCTCAAATTTTATGTGCCAGCAATACCAAATTGGATGTACATTCTTCTACTTCCATTTATACCTGGCCTCTATGCCTTAGGCCATATAGCCCCTTCTCTTTGGAATGTAATCTGCTCTGAATGTTTTCATTTTTTGCTCTGATCTTCTTCATTTTCTGAGGATTCATCATTCTGAAGCTAGTTGAATGGATTAGGTGCCCTTCCACATTGCTTTGTAATTCTCTGAGCATATTTATATTATCAACCATGCTTTTTTTTTAGGATAATCACACTTTTGTGTATGTATGAACTCCTCAAAGCCAACATCTATGTCTTATTCATTTCTGTAACCCAAAGCCTAACATAGACCTGATTCAGAAAGAGTGCATAGTAAGTGTATGTATAATAAGTGTAGGTCAATAAGTGTAGATTATTCACAGATGTACAGGTAATGTACATTGATAAGAATATGTTGTGTCTAACACAGAAATGTAGATTGTATAGCCAATGACATTCCCAGTGCTCTTTTCCTTGATAAATACAGCTTAATACAAAAATAATCATGTTCTAGGAGCCCATTCTTGGCAAAATTCTCCCCTTTGAATCCTGTGCCCCCACTTTGTCAGTGTAATTTAGAAGAGTAGGAGAAAGTCAGAGACGAGCCCAAGAGCCATGCCAGTCTCCTCACCTTACTAATAACCTGTTGGCTAATTCTGGGATGTCACCAAGAAGGGATCATTAGGAGACAGTAGTACGGCAAGAGTGCCTTCAGTTTTATGGTTGGTCCTGTATGGAGCAGACACAGTGCCTATAATTGCTGTTGTGTAGTTGTTAAGTCATGTCCAACCCTTTGCAACCCCATGGACTGTGACCTGCCAGGCTCCTCTGTCCTTGGATGTCCCGGGCAAGAATACTGGAGTGGGCTGCTATTCCCTTCTCCAGGGGATTTTTCTGACCCTGGGATTGAGCCCACCTCTCTTGCATCTCCTGCATTGGTTGGTAGATTCTTCTCTACTGAGCCACCGGAGTTATTTCTAAGTAGGTGGTTATTTTAAAGGGTAGAAATCTATCACATTAAATTCTCTTTTTTATCATAAGAATAATAGCTTCTGCTTAGACAATACCTCTGGAGAAGGCAATGGCACCCCACTCCAGTACTCTTGCCTGGAAAATCCCATGGACGGAGGAGCCTGGTAGGCTGCAGTCCATGGGGTCGCTAAGAGTCAGACACGACTGAGTGACTTCACTTTCACTTTTCACTTTCATGCATTGGAGAAGGAAATGGCAACCCACTCCAGTATTCTTGCCTAGAGAATCCCAGGGATGGGGGAGGCCGGTGGGCTGCCGTCTATGGGGTCGCACGGAGTCAGACACAACTGAAGTGACTTAGCAGCAGCAGCAGACAGTACCTACGCATATGTCAAGTTCTGCTGGCTACTTTATCTCTTCTGCTCAAGTAGGTTTTATAATCTCTGATTTTTAGTTGAGGAAACTGACAGGGAGAGGGCTGAAGACACTTAGTGCAAGGCCTATGTCTAGTAAGTGATTGGAGCTGAGATGTGAACCCAGGTTCACTTGACTCTGAACATTGCAATCTTTCATGTGTATCATCCTAGCAACAGAGGGCTGAAAAGAATCTGCTTTGGATCTGCTCAGTCTTCTCTTTCTGGCAAACACTAGGCAAAGCAGTTTCTCCTACACTGGAGGAGAGGCTGTAGTACAAATCGACCTTTTAATGTCTTGCTTGTTACGTTGCTTCAGTTGTCTGACTCTTTGTAATCCTATGGACTGTAGCCCACCAGGCTCTTCTGTCCATGGGATTCTCCAGGCAAGAACACTGGAGTGGGTTTCATTTCCTTCTCCAATACATGAAAGTGAAAAGTCAAAGTGAAGTGGCTCAGTTGTATCCAACTCTTTGCGACCCCATGGACTGCAGCCTACCAGGCTCCTCCGTCCATGGGATTTTCCAGGCAAGAGTATTAGAGTGGGTTGCCATTGCCTTCTCCTAAGACACTGCAAATCAGAAATCTTGGAATGAGTCCTAGCATCTCAATTTTTAACATGAGACTTTTTTTTTTTCCTGGTGATTCTGTTGATTTTGCAGACTAGAGTCAGAAGGAAAAAAGAAAAGAAAAAAAAAACACTTAGTTCTTCTGCCCCCTGATATTTTCTTGGTTCTCAAGAGTGACCTCATTATTGCAAAAGTAGTTTTTGATATTATAATCTGGATGAAGGAAATAGACAACTTTTGATACATGAATTCATAACCTGGAAGAGGGTTTAGTACTGTATTCTCGCTGTGTTAGAGGGCAGAGGAGAAGAAAGAACATGCATTTTTTAAAAGTCTATGTAACTCATGGGAGAAATGTATTTTTTTGGCAAAAATATTGTTTTATCTCTAAGCCATGGACAGTAAACATGACAAGTTTTGGCTGTTGAGATATTCAGTTTTCAGACTCTGGTTTCCATGTTTCTGGAAATTTCGCTGTCACTGTCATGGTTCAGCCACTAAGTCGTGTCCCACTCTCTGTGACCCCATGGACCACAGCACACCAGGCTCCCCTATCCTTCACTATCTCCCAGAGTTTGCTCAAATTCATGTCCGTTTCATCAGTGATTCTATCTAACCATCTTATCTTCTGCTGCCCCTTTCTCCTTTGGCTTCATTTTTCCCCCACCATCAGGATCTTTTTCTCATGAGTCGGCTCTTCTTATCAGGTGGCCAAAGTATTGGAGTTTCGGCTTCAGCATCAGCGCTTCCAATGAATATTCAGGACTGATTTCCTTTAGGGTGGACTGGTTGGATCTCCTTGCAGTCCAAGGGACTCTCAAGAGTCTTTTCCCACCATACAAATTTGGGTGAAGAATACTTGCAACTCATGTTTGCCAGGAAAGAAGTGGTTAAGATGGTTTGGTCCCCTTAGAATGAGAGTGAGATTTTTTTAAACAAAACCCGGTACTTTTGACTGTTCCTGTTGCAATAAAGTCAATGACAAAGAGAGCAGAGAAAACAACTCTTGTCTTCATTTAAAGCCAGAAGGGATTCATCTGATGAAAGCCTAAGAAACCTTCCATACTACTCAAGGCCTAAAAATATTTTTTTTAAGTTTATTTACGTTGGTGGAAGGCACAAGAGAATGGATAAATATCATTTGAAAAATGATATTTTTCACCATCGTGCTTGCTCTTTCATTCTACCTGTAATAGCACATCATTAAGAAAAGCAATAATTGATCTGCCATGAAAGAAGTGCAGGGACCCGCTCACTCAGCTGCTTGGCTGTCAGTTCCCTTGTACTGCCAAGCAGAATGCTCATTTTGAAATATCATGGCTAATCTAAAAAAATATACAGCTAAACAGAAAAAACAACATCAGTTCCCAATATGAATACATGAGCTGCTACTTAATATGTCAGTGTATTTGTCAGGGTGATCACATTAGGCTCTGCGGCATTCAATTCTAAGCCTTGCAATATTTGAAGTCTGATATTGTGCCTCACTAAATTTAATACATGGGCCTCCGTAATGGAGGGAATCGCGTTACCACTTGGCAGTTTGTTATGCTGTATAAAATTGACTGCCCTGCAAATACAATAGCGATCATAAAAACGGTGGTCAGCAGAGAGTGTGTAATACATTTTTGAGGTTTCAGTAAAGGTCCAGATGAAATTTATTGAGATTTTTGCCATTTGGGTGATGATCAATAGAGCCAGGCTAATAATTTGTTGTGAGGATGTTCTCTGGGGATGTGACATTTTGCTATGAAACTTCGGAAATTCAGAAAGTAGACTAAATGATGATACCGCCCTAGTATATATAACCGTCAAAGACTTGAACATCAGTCTGAGAGAGGATTTACAGTGGTGGTGATTACTTCTTCAGGCACTGAGGATGTGGTGCCCTCAATTATTGATACGTTCTCATGCATTTCCCAGTTTGGACTCACGATCATTTGATTGCATTGCTCTTTCAGCCCAGGGTATTATGGTAGGCTTGCCTTTTTTTTTTTTTTTTTCATCTCATTTAGTTTCCAAATCACTAATTTTCTTAATTATGTCATTAATTCCTCACTGCCTCTCCCGCTCTGGCCAGAAAATTATTTTCTTTGAAGAAAAGAAAAGAACCTACTTAGAAATCCTGACCGTTAAAACCACTTTCCTTGTTGTGTTGTCTGGTATCCAGGGCTCGTAGGCTGTGCTAAACTGGCAAATGGGGCTTCTGCTTTGAAAGAACACGTGACATGCAGGTAGGGTTTGTGATCGTTACAGGTTTAATGCACATATGTCAGGGGACCTGTTCAATCACTGTGAGACAGCATGCTTGCTTTATGATGGCTGCAGTTGCATTTAATATTTTTTTTTCCAATTTTCATTAGCTGCATTCCAAGGGATTTGGATTCTCTGATCTTCACCAAGTTGGATTCCTCCGCTGACAAAGGAGAGAGCTTATTTGGGGCGGGGGCGAGGGGGGGGGCACAGGCAGAAATAAAGAAAGAAAGGAGATTTTAGAGGTTTGCATTTGTCATAGAGACTCCCTGTATGCCCATTTTCACATCTGTACAGTGGGCGTGATAGAAAATGAAGTTTCAGGCTTTTAAAATTATTGATTTGTTTACTTATTTATTTTTGGCTGTGCTGGGTCTTAGTTGCTGCGAGCGCTTTTCTCTAGTTGTGGTGAGCAGGGCCGCTCTCTAGTCAGGGGCTCTTCAGCCATAGCTTCTGTTGTTGCAGAGCATGGGCTCTAGGGCTTGGGAGCTCTAGAACACAGCCTCGGTAGTGGCAGTGCGTGGGCTTACTTGCTCCGTGTCATGTGGATCTCCCTGGATCAGGGATCGAACCCATGTCTGCTGCATTGGCAGGTGGATTCTTTAATACTGAGCCACCAGGGGAGTCAGAAGTTTCAATCTGAGTTTTTGTTTATTTCCTGAATTACCACCTTGTTCTCTTTCCATATGATTTTTCATAAAGCTGACCAATTAAGCTGCAGCCCATTTTCCTAAGGAATTTTTTTTGGTGGTTGTGGTGCCATTGGATTAAAGTGATAAAGTAACTCAGCATGTACATAACGTTTACAGACACTCAGATTATTGGTTATTTGTAGGGAAGTAGAAACTTGTCAGCACTTTCTGGAATGAACCCTGAGACTAGGCACAGCAAAACAATTTATTTTCAAGGAGCAGGCACAAAGTAAGATTTATGAGTTTGTATCTCTGATGACATTTCTTATACTGTTACTGAGCTACAGCAAATTAAAGGGATCTGTGAGTACGAAGGGGTGTGTTTTTGTAATGAGGAAAAAGAGACAGAGCAATAAGAAGATAATTAAGGTAACAACTTGTGAAAAATGAAAGCATTTCCCTCTTTCATTTTTGAATCTCTGAGCATAAACTTTGTAGTTGTTAATTTAATTGCTGCTGTTCTCCACATCCCAGAAGAATATTGAGGATTAATCATCTGGTTCATTCCAACAAGAGATAAGGCCTAAGTGAATTGAAATTTTACCAATTTAACCCTGTCTTCTTCCTAATATGACATGATTAACATTTTTCAATTAACAGCATGTAATTATTCCGAAGGCCTCCTTCTACTTAGTCTGGTCTTCTGGACTGTGGCTTTGCCTTTTCAGGTAGTTTGACTCTAGAATAACTCCAAGATAGTTCTATTTATTCTGTTTAATATCTAGCACACATGTGCATCTGCATTAGGCTTTTGGAATTGCCTTTGTATCTGGAAATAAGCATCAATAGCAGTTGCATGCCTTTTCTTGCTTATGTGCATTTTCTATAAATTATGGCCCTGTTCCTTTTAAGCCTGAAGAAGTAACATAGTGTTGCCAAAGCAGTATTTGCAACTGAACTGAGGGAAAGACTGAATGCCTGCAAAGTGAGAATTGCAAAGGTAGAGGCTGGGCTGAAAATGGTTTTCTGTGGCCAGCGGAAAAACCTCAGGACTCTGGAGAGCTTGGCATTTCCAAGGAACAGAATACAGTTCTGCTGAGCTGGACAGTGTGGTAGCCAGCAGCCATGGGGGCTATTTGCATCTGAATTAATTAAAGTGAAATAAACTTCAAAATTAAATTTGTCAGTCACACTAGCCAGGTTTCAATGGCCCCATGTGACTGGTGGCTGCCATATTGGATCCTGCAGATGTCAAGCAATTCCACCATTAGGGAAATGTCTCTTGGACCATCCTGGAGAATAGGATAGTTATCAAGTAGGGGAGTAGTTAGTGCTAGTCCAGATATCCTAAATTCTGAAATGGAGGCAGCAGTCCGTGACTACAGGGGTTAATGATGCAAAAGCTTATTTCTCTCTTGTGCAGTTTACTGCAGGCCTGGATGACAGGAGAAGAAACATCTGGAAAAACCTTCTCTGATGCTCTTTTGCTTCCCCTCATGATCCACTGGCCAGAACTGGTCACCACAGCCCTAGTTCCCTGAAAAAGGCTTACAATTCAGTCTTCTCGGTAGAAACTGAACATTGTTGTTCAATCACTAAGTCATGTCCAACTCTTTATGACCCCATGGACTGCAGCACGCCAGGCTCCACTGTCCTTTACTATCCCTCAGAGTTTGCTCAATCCCATGTCCATTAAGTCAGTGAGGAAATCCAACCATCTCATCCTCTGTCATCCCCTTCTCCTCCTGCCCTCAGTCTCTCTCAGTATCAGGGTCTTTTCCACTGAGTCGGCTTTTTGCATCAGGTGGCCAAAATATTGGAGCTTCAGTTTCAGCATCAGTCCTTCCAATGAATATTCAGGGTTGATTTCCTTTAGGATTCTCCTTGTGGAAACTGAACATAAACTTAGTATTTTTGCTACCCCATACTAGTATTACTCCTGTTTTACAAACAAGAAGGTTAGATCCAGAAAGGTTAAATAATGTGTCTGAGATTAAATAGGGCCACCCAGGTGGCTCAGTGACAAAGTCTTTGCCTGCCAATACGAGAGACGCAGAAGACTCGAGTTCGATCCATGGGTCGAGAAGATCCCCTGTAGTAGGAAAGGGCAACCCACTCCAGTATTCTTGCCTGGAAAATCCCTGGTGGGCTACAGTCCATGGGGTTGTGAAAGAGTCAGATATGACTAAGCGACTGAGCATGCACCCAAGGTTAAGTAGCTGAAGCCTAACTGAGCAGGGTTCCAAGTACATCTGAGTCCAGCTGCAAAGTCTCATCTTTACTCAGCTATGCTGATGCCTCTGGTTCACACTGGGAAGTAATCAGGGTTGGGGGGGTTATGACTTTGGGAAACCTATTATGATCACCACAAAGAACTGGGAGGAAGTTCAGGGATAGGCTTCATGGTAAAACCCTGATATTTGACAAGAGCAACTTAACCCAAAGGAATAACAGTACAAAACCAAGGCAAGTATTGGTGTTTTTCTTTCTGGCTTACTTCACTCTCTATAATCAGCTCCAGGTTCATCCACCTCATTAGAACTGATTCAAATGTATTCTTTTTAATGGCTGAGTAATACTCCATTGTGTATATGTACCACAGCTTTCTTATCCATTCATCTGCTGATGGACATCTAGGTTGCTTCCATGTCCTGGCTATTATAAACAGTGCTGCGATGAACATTGGGGTACACGTGTCTCTTTCCAGTCTGGTTTCCTCAGTGCGTATGCCCAGAAGTGGGATTGCTGGGTCATAAGGCAGTTCTATTTCCAGTTTTTTAAGGAATCTCCACACTGTTCTCCATAGTGGCTGTACTAGTTTGCATTCCCACCAACAGTGTAAGAGGGTTCCCTTTTCTCCACACCCTCTCCAGCATTTATTGCTTGTAGACTTTTGGATCACAGCCATTCTGACTGGCGTGAAACGGTACCTCATTGTGGTTTTGATTTGCATTTCTCTAATAATGAGTGATGTTGAGCATCTTTTCATGTGTTTGTTAGCCATCTGTATGTCTTCTTTGGAGAAATGTCTGTTTAGTTCTTTGGCCTACTTTTTGATTGGGTCGTTTGTTTTTCTGGAATTGAGCTGCAGGAGTTGCTTGTATATTTTTGAGATTAGTTGTTTGTCAGTTGCTTCATTTGCTATTATTTTCTCCCATTCTGAAGGCTGTCTTTTCACCTTGCTTATAGTTTCCTATGTTGTGCAGAAGCTTTTAAGTTTGACTAGGTCCCATTTGTTTATTTTTGCTTTTATTTCCAATATTCTGGGAGGTGGGTCATAGAGGAACCTGCTGTGATTTATGTTGGAGAATGTTTTGCCTATGTTCTCCTCTAAGAGTTTTATAGTTTCTGGTCTTACATTTAGATATTTAACCCATTTTGAGGTTATTTTTGTGTATGGTGTTAGAAAGTGTTCTAGTTTCATTCTTTTACAAGTGGTTGACCAGTTTTCCCAGCACCACTTGTTAAAGAGCTTGTCTTTAATCCACTGTATATTCTTGCCTCCTTTGTCAAAGATAAGGTGTCCATAGGTGCATGGATTTATCTCTGGGCTATTTTGTTCCATTGATCTATATTTCTGTCTTTGTGCCAGTACCATACTGTCTTGATGACTGTGGCTTTGTAGTAGAGTCTGAAGTCAGGCAAGTTGATTCCTCCAGTTCCATTCTTCTTTCTCAAGATTGCTTTGGCTATTCGAGGTTTTCTGTATTTCCATACAAATTGTGAAATTATTTGTTCTAGCTCTGTGAAAAATACCATTGGTAGCTTGATAGGGATTGCATTGAATCTATAGATTGCTTTGGGTAGTATACTCATTTTCACTATATTGATTCTTCTGATCCATGAACATGGTATATTTCTCCATCTATTAGTGTCTTCTTTGACTTCTTTCACCAGTGTTTTATAGTTTTCTATATATAGGTCTTTAGTTTCTTTAGGTAGGTGTATTCCTAAGTATTTTATTCTTTTTGTTGCAATGGTGAATGGAATTGTTTCCTTAATTCCTCTTTCTATTTTCTCATTATTAGTGTATAGGAATGCAAGGGATTTCTCTGTGTTGATTTTATATCCTACAACTTTACTATATTCACTGATACTAATGCATATATATGGACTTTAGAAAGATGGTAACAATAACCCTGTACGCGAGACAGCAAAAGTGACACAGATGTATAGAACAGTCTTTTGGACTCTGTGGGAGAGGGAGATGGTGGGATGATTTGGGAGAATGGCATTGAAACATGTATAATATCACATATGAAACAAATCACCAGTCCAGGCTTGATGCATGATACTGGATGCTTGGGGCTGGTACACTTAGATGACCCAGAGGGATGGTACGGGGAGGGAGGAGGGAGGGGGGTTCAAGATGGGGAACACGTGTATACCTGTGGCGGATTCATGTTGATGTATGGCAAAACCAATACAATATTGTAAAGTAATTAACCTCCAATTAAAATAAATAAATTTATATTAAAAAAAACAAGGCAAGTGACAAGATGGACAATTCCCTGTGAAGGTTTAGAGTGAAAAGAGTAAGAATCTATTCTATTTCCAAATTAATATGCAGGGGCTCAAAAGCTATTTTGCAGAGACAATTCTGGCTATTTTTTACTGAGCATCTTTGCTGAGTTTCATCTATGGAAGCCTGATGGAGGTACTGGGGACTGAAGCCTCATGCATGCTGAACATATGTTTTACCATTGAGCTACTCCCCCCACATATCTGTCATTTGCCAGGTCCATTTCTAAACGTTTTGCTTTCTAATATATAATTAGGTCATTATGCATTACTTAATTTAATATGTAAATGTGCCAGTGCAGTAGCTGCTCTGTTTATGGTTTTAAAGATGAAGACATGCAGGCAGAAAGAGGCTAAATAACTTGCCCAACGTCACAGCTCTTATGCTGTGAAATTTTCACTAGTTGATTATCTCCAGGGTTTCCCAGGGGGTAAAGAATCCATCTGCCAATGCAGGAGATGCAGATTCGATCCCTGGGTTGGGAGAATCTCCTGAAGAAGGAAATGGCAACCCACTGCAGTATTCTTGCCTGGAAAATCCCATGGATAGAGGAGTCTGGTGGGCTACAGTCCGTGGGGTTGCAAAAGAGTCAGACATGACTTAGCAACTAAATAATAACAACGAAGTTTGTCTCCAAAACCTTAGTCTTAGTCAAGACGTGATGTTTTGAGAGAAGGATGACTCAGAAGTTTGAAGCATGGCCTGGCAGTGGGGGAAAAACCGTTGACTCACATAGGTCATCAGATAATGCTAATGGAAAGAGTAAGATATGAGGATGAGACTTGGCAAGATCATGGGGAAATGAGTACCTGGAGTCATGAGAGATAGAAAGATTATTGAGAGAGAAGATATAGGGAGAAAAAAGTGAGAGGCTGCACATGGGGTCTTTGACTCTTAAGATGTAGTGAATCAGGTCAAGGATGTTGGTGGCAGATAATCTGCGTATCTTGACTTTGCCACTTTGTCACATGGGCAAATCAGGTAACCTTTCTGAGACAACATTCTCATGTTGGCAACATGGAGGCAAGGATGCTGAAAGCACAGGATGTTGTAAGGATTAAAGGAGAGACTGAATGCCTGTGTGAATCCATGCTCATAAAGTCAATTGTGCACAAGGGGGCATATTTCTGTGTTATTTTCAAATAAAAGTCATTTTATCCTCATCCTCATTTCCACTTCATGGGTGGGAACTATAATCTTTATGAAGCAAAGGGTCCAGACTCTCCCATGGTTAGAGACGAGGAAGAGAGGGATACATTTCCTGAACTTCACTGTGCTTATCTTCTCAATACACAGATTGCATTTCTTCAGGGCATAAGCTTGCGGTTTAAAGATTTGGTGGGAGGTGGGACCATATGCCCATTTCCTTTTGGAGGTCTCTGCTGCTTGTGAAACCCAGAGACTTCAATCCTCTTACAAGTGTCTGGGAATATCTGTTATAATCTGTGTGAAAATACATATCTCTCTTTCCTTCCCTCCATCCCTTTTTTGTTTATCTTCTAATCTTTCTATTTCCAGTAGAGACATCCCCATTCTCCATGCAGAACAAAAGTTAAAGGTTCTTCCGGGCAGCATTGCCTTTCTGCCCTGGCTCTCATTACCCCTCCATGACCACCTCCCCTCCTCTCTCTTCCTCATCTTGAGACCAAAGACAATGATGATCTTCCCTGTGTGCCTGAGTGATGAAACCGAGAGAAAAACACTGGGACAAAAATCCTAAATCAATAGATCCAAAGAGTTTGCAGCCAGATTTGTAAAAGACTCGGCACAGTGCCTGGCATATTATATATGCTGAGTAAAGGTAAGCTGACTTCTACCACTGCTATTTTTATTAGCTGTGGTAAGGGGAGGAGCTGCAACATGTGTAAACCAGGGTCAGTTTCAGGAGAAGGCTTGGGCAAAGCGGCCAAAGAAGGGAGAAAGTTTTAAGAATGTTGAGATGGTGACAGTCAACGGCTGTGAAGATGTCAAAGGGTGAGGAATAACTTGATTGGATTTGAAAATAAAGAGTTTGGTGTTGACCTTTGAGGGAGCTGTTTCAGTTGAGTGTGGAGGGAGACGCATGTCCGGGTATTAAGGAGTGAGCAGGTGATAAGGAAGCAAGATGCTAAAGGTGGGATCAGCCTTGTAAAGGTTTTGGATATGCAGGAAGGGAAAGGTAAAGACAGCATCCTGAAAAGAAGGGATGAAATGAGTGTGGCTATGATTAAATGTGCCAGTGGAGATGGCAGAGGGACACGAAGCACCTGGGAGAAGATCACCGCCAGGTCTCCAGGGGGTTGGAAAGGTTGGTTATCTCCAGCGCCAGCTCCAGCTGCACCTCCTCCATCTCCAGCTTCATCTCCACCTCCATCTCTTGCTTCATCACTTTTCCCTCTCGCTCTCTATTCCTGGCGTTCACTGAATGGTGGGTTTCTTCTCGGTTTTACAACTTAGCTTAAATGCCATCTCCTCTTCACCTTCTCTTTTTCATCCCTCATCTGAGTGCTTCCCTCCCCCTACCCCAGTCTGTATTATAGGAGCCAAAACATTTTTCTTTTTACCACTTACTATAATTTTCAATTATCTATCCATTGCTCTGTTCTCTGTTTCACCACGCAGATAGTTCTATGAGGAGAGGGGTCCTGACTGTTTAATCCACTAATGGATACCCAGGACCTGGCAAATGGTATGAATTTGATAAATACGTTTTTAATGGATCATCAGTAAATTGGGGGAGGGTATCTTTCTATTTTTTTAATGAATAGATGAAGCGTGTGGCATCTTTTTAGGCAGTTTTGGAAAAACATCTAAATTAATAGTGCCCATCTAAAACCCATAGAACAGAATTTCTCAGAGTCATATCCCATGCAGTAATGATTAAAATTAGGAATGGATGATGAGGACATGGATTGGCAGGTATTTAAAGAAAGGTAATCTTGAACTGTCCAATGTGTTTACTTTGTATGATCATAAAAGCCTGGCTGGCTCACTTCAGTCGTGTCCAACTCTTGGCGACCCCATGAACTGTAGCCCGCCAGGCTCCTCTGTCCATGGGATTCCCCAGGCAAGAATACTGGAATGGGCTGCCATGCCATCATCCAGGGGATCTTCCCAACCTAAGGATCGAACTTGTGTCTCTTATGTCTCCTGCATTGGCAGGCACATTCTTTCCCATTAGTGCCTGGGTTTCCCAAAGAGCCATATATCTTGAAGGATTGCCAGCAGCAGGGTTTCATGGAGCTCTTTTGTGAAATGTGTTTTCAAAAGGGCTGCAGGGGACCTTGGCCTCAGTTGTAAAATTGGGATGGGCCCCACCATTCAGTGAATAAGAGGGATAGAGGTAGACAGGGAGAAAGAGATGGAGATAGAAGTATAGAGATGGAGATTTCCAAAAAGAGCTCAAGTGCAGTTTCTAAGTGTCTTGGAGCCCAAGGTGGAAGTGGGATGGAGGGGGAGGATGAACTGCAGTTGGGAGGGAGGGTGAGACCTCCCTTGCCTGGCAGGGCCCTGTGGGAAGCCACCCTCAGCTCACCCTGGGGACTCCCAGTGAGTGGCTTCCTGACAATGAGTCATCGCATCCCCGTGGCTCCGGCTTTCTGGGGATGCTGTGTCTAGACTTGCAGTCGGCTGGGGGAGGAGTGGGAGGATCCTTGTGAGGAGACAGGGAAACCATCGGTGGGTGTTCAGTCTGTGTTTGAATTGCTTCCTGTCCTTCATCTTCTGAAGACTCAGAGAGTTAATTTCAGGGCTCCTCTTCACATCCAGTATTTGTTTGTTTCAGTGCACCCACGGGAGGCATGACGCAGTGCTTGGTTCTGGGAATATTTGTTTACCAAGACAGGGAGAGCTCCATCTCTAAGGGACTTTCAGAAGACAGCTAGGGAGACAGCCAGGAGAACTTACCAGACACTTCTTTAATGAACTTTGTGAGACAGAATACAAGGGAGAAGTATGCAGGCTTCAGTGAAAGTGAAGAGCATGGAGATATAAATAGTTGTTGTCTAGTCACTAAGCCATGTCTGACTCTTTTGAGACCCCCATGGACTATAGCCCACCAGGCTCCTCTGTCCATGGGATTTCCCAGGAAAGAATACTGCAGTGGGTTGCCATTTCCTTCTCCAGGAAATCTTCCTGACCCAGGGATTGAACCCACATCTCCTGCACTGGCAGGTGGATTCTTTACCACTGAGCAGCCTGGGAAGCCCATAATTTTGCTAGAGGGAGTCAGGAATCCCCTTGGGGGCCAAAAAGAGATTTATGACTCTCCTTCACCTGGTAAAGGACCATGTGGTGATAAAGATCAATGCCGTCTGCACTATGGATACATTTAAAGTGATCTAAGGTTTCCAGATGTTTCAAAGAGATGTGGCTACTATCATCTCCCCGGTCCCCTTCTTCCCCTTTATCTCAGTGCCCAACTCACCAGTAAGTCCTGGTCCAGGTTGCCCTCATCCCCTCTGCCACCTTCCTGGGCAGAGCCTCCATCAGCCTTCCCCTGGGTGACGGTACTAGGCTCCTAACCGGATACTTTGCTGGCACTTCTGTTCTCTCCTTTCTACCCTTCATATTGCAGCCAGAGTGACCTTTTAAAGTAATAAATCCCATCAGGTCCTCTCCGCTCCCTTAAAATGCTTCACTGGATATCCATTTCACTGAGGAAGAAATCCAGACTTGTTGCCATGCCCATGTGACAAGAACAGTTCTGAGGTTCCTCTGTGATGTCAGTATTTCTCATTTTCCCCACCAGTTCCGATTCCTCATTCTTGCTTCTTGACTGTTCTTGGAACATCTCAAGGTTTGTTGTTGTTGTTTGTTTGTTTGTTTGTTTTTTCAACCTCCAAGAATTTGTGTGTGCTCTTCCCAGTGCTATCCTCCATCTGCCTGGCTCTTTCCTGGACTCTAGCCTTTTCTGTATCTGTTCTGCTATCAATGGAACACTGTGATTCAGGACCCATGATAGGCTATCCTCTTATTTTACAGTCCTGTGTCCTTATTGTCTGTTTCCCTCACTTAGCACTTTGCATCTGGGCAGGGACCAAAACATCCATGGTTTTGTACATTGTATTCCCAACAACTATGCCACCTGGGGCACATCGGGTTATTTTAAAAAGTGTTGAATGCTAAATGTCCATCAACAGAGGAGTGTATTAAAAAGATGGGGTACATGTATACAATGGAATATTACTCAGTCATTTCAGTTTAGTTCATTTACTCAGTCGTGTCCTACTCTTTGCGACCTCATGGACTGCAGCAAACCAGGCTTCCCTGTCCATCACCAAAACCCGGAGCTTGCTCAAACTCATGTCAATCGAGTCAGTGATACTATCCAACTGTCTCATCCTCTGTCATCCCCTTCTTCTGCCTTCAATCTTTCCCAGCATCAGGGTCTTTTCAAATGAATCTGTTCTTTGCATCAGGTGGCCAAAGTATTGGAGTTTCAGCTTCAGCATCAGTCCTTCCAGTGAATATTCAGATCTGATTTCTTTTAGAATTGACTGGTTGGATCTCCTTGCAGTCCAAGGGACTCTCAAGAGTCTTCTCCAACACCACAGTTCAAAAGCATCAATTCTTCAGCTCCCAGCTTTCTTCACAGTCCAACTCTCACATCCGTACGTGACTACTGGAAAAGCATAACTTTGACTAGATGGACTTTTGTTGGCAAAGTAATGTCTCTGCTTTTTAATGTCTCTGATGTGTAAGTTGGTCATAGCTTTTCTTCCAAGGAGCAAGCATCTTTTAATTTCATGACTGCAGTCACCATCTGCAGTGATTTTAGAGCCCCCAAAAATAAAGTCTCTCACTGTTTCCACTGTTTCCCCATCTATTTGCCATGAAGTGATGGGATTGGATGCCATGATCTTAGTTTTCTGAATGTTGAGCTTTAAGCCAACATTTTCACTCTCCTGTTTCACTTTCATCAAGAGGCTCTTTAGTTCTTCACTTTCTGCCATAAGGGTGGTGTCATCTATATATCTAAAGTTATTGATATTTCTCCCAGCAATCTTGATTCCAGCTTGTGCTTCATCTAGCCCAGCATTTCACATGATGTACTCTGCATATATGTTAAATAAACAGGGTGACAATATACAGCCTTGATGTACTCCTTCCCCAATTTGAAACCATTCTGTTATTCCATGTCCAGTTCTAACGGTTGCTTCTTGACCTGCATACAGATTTCTCAGGAGGCAGGTCAGGTGGTCTGGTATTCCCATCTCTTGAAGAATTTTCCACAGTTTATTGTGATCCACACAGTCAAAGACTTTAGCATAGTCAATAAAGCAGAAGTAGATGTTTTTCTGGAACTCTCTTGCTTTTTTGATGATCCAATGGATGCTGGCAATTTGATCTCTGGTTCCCCTGCCTTTTGTAAAACCAGCTTGAACATCCGGAAGTTCACGGTTCACGTACTGCTGAAGTCTGGCTTGGAGAATTTTGAGCATTACTTTGCTAGCTTGTGAGATGAGTACAGTTGTGTGATAGTTTGAACATTCTTTGTTAAATGGCTAAATTCTCAGCCACTTAAAATGAATGAAATAATGCCATTTGCAGCAGCATGAGTGAACCTAGAGTGTCAGACTCATTAGAGGAAGTCAGACAAAGAAGGAGAAATATCATCAACATCCCTTATATGTGGAATCTAAAATGAAATGATGCAAATGAACTTACTTATAAAATAGAAAGAGACTCACAGACTTAGAAAACGAACTTATGGTTGCCAGGGGAAAGGGATAGTTAGGGAGTTTGGGAAGGTCATATATGCACTGCTGTATTTAAAATGGATAACCAACAAGGACTTACTATACAGCACATGGAACTCTGCTCAATGCTATATGCTAGCCTAGATGGGAAAGGGGTTTGGGGGAGAATGGATATTTGTGTATGTATAGCTGAGTCCCTTTGCTGTTCACCTGGAATAATCACAACATTGTTAATTGGCTATACCCCAATTCAAAATAAACAGGTTTTTTTTTTCCTTTTTTTAGAAAAATTTTTTATTTTTACTTTATTTTACTTTACAATTCTGTATTGGTTTTGCCATACATTGACACGAATCCGCCACAGGTGTACATGAGTTCCTAATCCTGAACCCCTCTCCCACCTCCCACCCCATATCATCTCTCTGGATCGTCCCCGTGCACCAGCCCCAAGCATCCTGTATCCTGTATCGAACATAGACTGGCGATTCATTTCTTACATGATAGTATACATGTTTCAATGCCATTCTCCCACCTCATCCCACCCTCTCCCTCTCCCTCACAGTCCAAAAGTCCGTTCTATACATCTGTGTCTCTTTTGCTCTCTCGCATACAGTTTGGAGGAAAATTTTAAAAAGTGTTGAATGAATGCCTGCATGTAGAAAATGCTCACTCCTGAGTAATTTTCTTTTGTTTTTCTTTCTTCCTCTTTAACATCATCTGCTGACACATTGGGAGAGTATCTTTTCCGTGAGAATCCATTTCTACTTATGATATAACTGGTTTCTGACCCTTGAGATAAAACTCCAGAATTGGAACTGGGTGGCAGAGAATGCTTTAGGAGAGGCAAAATTTGTCATTAGTATTATTGTTTATGTGTCCAGTGTCCTTCATATTTTTCCTTTTATATAGCATTTGACATTTGCAGAATGTTTTCCATTTATTTTTATGTAGGGGAAAGCAAAAAGCTGGACAATTTTTTTTTTTTTTAATGTAAGTGAGCATAAAGGCAAGGTATCTGGATCAGGATAATATTTGTGCTGTGATCAGGGCAATTAAGAGAGAAAGAGAGACAAAGAGAAGCAGACAGACAGACAGAAAGAGATGGGCAGAGAGAAAAAAGACAAAGGTGATAATGCACAGGGGTGGAAATCACTGAGCCCCTGGAGAAGGGTGGGAGCATTAAATGACCCAAGAAAATGGAAAATGGTGTGGGGTGTGAGATTTCTTTATTAGTCAATTTAAAATAAAATGTGGCTCAGTAATTTAGAATGTGTCTGGAGTCAAGCAGAAAATTAGCCGTATTCACATATGTTCCCTCCTCCCCTGAAGGCAGGAGAAGCACCAATAAAAATAAAAATAACAATACCTTGTATTTATGGGGTAGCTTTCTCCCAGGGCTTCTCCTCACTCACCCTTTTTATCTTTTCTGTGTCCTTGGAGGCCAGCAAGGACCCAGAGCCTGGGAAGTCAGCTCCACAGATACTTCTTTACCGTGCAGGCTTCTTAGAAGCGCTTCATTTAGTCTTACATTCACTCATTCATGCACTCGGTTATTTGTGTTTATTAATCAGCAGGGTTTTATTCATGTATATTAACCAACAGTGTTTATTGAGCATCTGTTATACATCAAACCCTGTGATAAGCATGGAGGGGAGCAGTGCATTCTGCCCTGAGTGTGTTTAGTGAAAGCCCCTTGACTCCAGATCTTGCACAAGAATGTGTGTTCATAGATGTTGGAAGGATCATGACTCTTGAAACCCTGGCAGTCCAGGGGCTAAGACTTTGTGCTTCCACTGAAGAGGGTGCAGGTTCAACCCCTCATTGGCGAACTAACATCCCGCATGCCAAAAGGAAAACCAAACCAAAACAAAACATGATATTGTCTTCAGAACATTCTTATTCTGGTTCCTGGGCATCCTTGAATGTTTTAAAGTCTGAGTTCAGGGTTGATGTGTCTGTAAGCTTTCTCCTTTGGGGAAACAGGTCTGCATAAGATTCACCTCTCTGGGAGGTCGAGTACGACGATCTCTGTGGTTTGCTAAGATGATGATTTAAGATATCTTGAATATATCTTCATTTGGAGAGTCTCAGAATCCTCGGAGTCTAATGAAAGTGAAGCCACTTCTCCCCAGAGGAATGGCTGCACATCTAAACAGACCTTCTTGCTTCGTTACATGGAGTCTACATTGCTGATGCCCATTATGGATCCAGAGTTACCTGATGATAAGTTCCTGATATACAGGAAGCTAGACTTACTCAGAAACTTTAGGGACTTCCTTGGCAATCCAGTGGGTAAGACACTGAGCATCCATGACAGGAGTTGTTACGGTTTAGTCGCTCAGTCATGTCCAACTCATTTGTGACTCCTTGGAATGTAGCCCACCAAGCTCCTCTCATCATGGGATTTCCCAGGCAAGAATACTGGAGTGGGTTTCCATTCCCTTCTCCAGGGGATCTTCCCAATCCAGGGATTAAACCTGCATCTCCTGTGTATCTCCTGCTTGGCAGGAAGTGCAGGTGGCACATGTTTATCCCTGGTCAAGGAACTACGATCCCACATGCCCTGGGGTCATGACCAAAAAGAAATTTTCCCTGTAGGCATTTAGGGATGCATTTCAGCTCCCCTTGGATGGTGGCATAGCTCTGCACAACAGACTCCCCTCACTTTTCCCAGACAGGCTTCCTCCTACTTACATCTGAGAAAATCAAATGTTTTCCTGCATCACTATGAAGAAGAGCCTTAAATCAATAGCAAATCAAGCCACGGAATAAAGGAGTCTTTATGGCCCGAGAAGGTGATTTCTGAAGGTTGCTATTCGGCAGTGTTGGGTTTGTGTCTCCCTGGGGGTCTCCAGCCTTGCAGCGTCTGTGATCCGAGATGCCTTTGCCTACTCGAAAGTCATCGCCTTCCTACCTCCTCCAGTGGAGGGACAGGAAATACATGAGTTCTAAATGGATTAGCTGCCATGTTTTCATGTTTTGCTGAGTTTTTCTTCTCACCAAATCCTAGGTAAGCTGGTTAGCTTGTTTGACAGTGATCCTGGATTTCAGAATGGACCACAGTCAAGAATGGGCTTCCCTGGTGGCTCAGATGGTAAAGAATCTCCCTTCAATGCAGGAGATCTGGGTTCGATCCCTGGATCAGAAAGGATCCCCTGGTGAAGGGAGTGGTTACCCACTCCAGTGTTCTTGCCTGGAGAATTCCATGGACAGAGGAGCCCTGTGGGCTACAGTCCACGGCATCACAGAGAGTCAGACACGACTGAGGGACTAACACTTCACTTCATAGTCAAGGACTCAGAGCTCCCATCCTTCTGCCATATGCCTGTTTTGTTTGTTTGGTTTTGCACTTACAGGGAGTTCAGGTTCTCATATTACAACCTGCAGACAATTGCCACGTTTCCGATTTTTCCGAGTGATGTTAATTGACAGTATTTAGCAGCCAGGTTCATCTCGTGGATTCTTGCTTAACAGTTGAGCTTGGCCTCATCTAGGTGCTGATGCAGATCTTGAAACAAAGGAACAAAAATGTATCTTTTGGCATGGCCCCTAGTTGGGAAGACATGTGATTTCTAAATCAATTTCTTTTTCTCTCTCCCCCGACCCCGTTATGCCTCTCCGTGATGCCTGCACATGGTCAGTCCTCTTCGTTATGGGGCAGTCTTCTCCTTGGAGGGCTGTGTCCCTTCCGGTCCACCAACCCCCTGAGGAGCAGCAGTGGTGGCCGTGTGCATCCCCTGTCACTCTTGGGCACTCCTTCCTTCATCCCTCCTAGGGAAGCTCTCATCCCACCTTCTCTTGCCATTTGATTACCTGACTGGAGGCTAAGGGTACTCTGCTGAAAACTGCTGCTGCTGCTGCTAAGTCGCTTCAATCGTGTCTGACTCTGTGCAACCCCACAGATGGCAGCCCACCAGACTCCCCCGTCCCTGCGATTCTCCAGGCAAGAACACTGGAGTGGGTTGCCATTTCCTTCTCCAATGCATGAAAGTGAAAAGTCAAAGTGAAGTCGCTCATTCGTGTCTGACCCACAGCGACCTCATGGACTGCAGCCTTCCAGGCTCCTCCATCCATGGGAAAACTGCTAACTCCTCGATTTTTCGTTCTCTTCCAAAGGAGGTAAAGATGAGTTTTTAAATGAGATTTGTATGTTTCAATACATCTATTTTGGGGGGGGGGGGGGAGTGGCACCACATAAGGCACTCTTGGGTACCAACTGCAGGTCCTACTTTAAGCCACTTATCCTTTCCCTGTGAGACCAGATCCAAAGACCCCATCTAGTAACCACAGATGTAACAATGAAATTCCAAATGTCTCTGGCGCTAAAAACAATACCTCTGCTTGCTAGTAATATATCTTGCCTTTGAAAATGTACTTGCAGTAATGGTCTTTCTCAAGCCGGGGCAGAGAGGGAGGTGCAGCATCCATATACTTGGCTGAACCAGTCAGGCCTTTCACCTACCCACCACCCCTTAACCCCACCTTCCAAAAAGGCTGGGCTTGCTAGGGACAGTGACCAGAAGTGGTTTTCAGCTTTCTGGTACTAGGGAGGACCGGTTGTTGGGGTTCACTTTTGCATTTCATTCAGTGCTTCTTGAGTTCCTTATTGGAACCAAGAAAGAGCAATATGCCTGTGGCATGTAGCTTGTTCCGCTTTAGAAACTCTGAGATGGCAGTTGCAGGTGGCCCTGGTGTATGTTTGCATTCTACGTTCTCATGCATTGTCATGTTACCTGAAATCCTGCCCGGAGATTTCCATTGTGAGGTATATCATCTAAAGCACATTATTCTGTGAGTTTACCAGCCAAGAGCCAAAAAGTGGGTACTGTGGAAGCCACAGCCCCCCTCCCGCCACCCTATATGTTACTCTTGTTTAATCGCATTACCTCTACTTTGCCATCAACCTTGTTGCTCTGGGGCTTCCCAGGTGGCTCAGTGATATAAAGAATCCACCTGCCAGTGCAAGAGCAGTGGGTTTGATCCCTGTGTTGAGAGAGCCCCAGGAGAAGGGAATGGCAACCCACACCAGTATTCTTGCCTGGGAAATCCCATGGACAGAGGAGCCTGGTGGGCTTGCGAAAGGGTCAAACACAATTTAGTGATTAAACAACAACAACAACAACATGAGTGATTATGTAGTTTGTTCTTCAGAAAAAATGGGATCGAACAACATGTTGAGTTTGGCAGCAAACACAAAGTACCCCAGGTAGGTGACTTGTTAAGGAACTTCTGTGGAACCCACTTTTGGAATACAGCTACTGTGGGCCTAGCAGCTGAAACTGTGGGGACTGTTTTCTGAATGGCTTTCCAAGGAGGTTTGCAAAGGTCCAAAAGGCCACCACAAGATCAGACCCTAAGTGAAAAGTTGCTCATTAGCAAATGGCCAAAGATGGATGGACCAACTCGATCAGACCTGTCTGCAGGAAATGAGGCACAATCCACTCTGTTGTTGTTCAGTTATTAAGTTGTGTCCACCTCTCTGTGACCCTATGTGCTACAGCACGCCAGGCTTCCTGTTCCTTCACCATCCCCCAGAGTTTGCTCAAACTCATGTCCATTGAGTCAGTGATGCTATCCAACCAGCTCATCCTTTCTCATACCCTCCCTTCTCTTCCTACCCTGTCTTTCCCAGCATCAGGATCTTTTCCAGTGAGTCAGCTCTTCGCATCAGGTGGCCAAAGGATTGGAGCTTCAGCTTCAGCATCAGTCCTTCCAATGAATATTCAGGGTTGATTTCCTTTAGGATGGACTCTTTTGATCTCCTCGCAGTCCAAGGGACTCTCAAGAGTCTTCTCCAGCACCACAGCTTGAAGGCTCAATTCTTTGGCACCCAGCCTTCTTAGAGGACCCGAGAAAGTGCTGCTTCACAGCCCTAACTCATGGAATCTCAGATCTTTAGACTTTATGGTGCCTGGTCTCTGTCAGACCAATAGTTATGATGAAAAGAACATGCCCATATAAACAGATGAGATTTAAAAGTATCACAGATGTTGTCTGTAGCAGGGTTCCCCAACCGCCAGGCCAGGGACTGGTAATGTGACCTCCTGGCCGGTTAGAAACTGGGTGGGACAGTAAGGTGAGCAGTGGGTAGAGCGGTCGACGCTTCATCTTCCCTCACATTCCTGCCTGAGCGCCACCTCCTATCACATCAGTGGTGACATTCGATTCTCATAGGAGCTCTTGAATCATCCAGAAACCATCACCCTGACCCTGTGTTCTTGGAAAACATTTGTCTTCGGTGAACGTGGCCCTTGATTGCCAAATAGGTTGGGAACCACTGGTCTATAGAGGAGTTTCCTCTTTAATGATCGTTACAAAAAACAAACCTCCAAGAAGGCAGATTTCAGCAAACATACAGGCTATTACAGAATGTTGGTGTTTGGGTGTTTTTTTTTGCATTTGCCTATATGTATGTCATCATGCATGTCCTCAGTCCTGTCTGACTCTTTGCAATGCCATGAACTGTAGCCCACCAGGCTTTTCTGTTCGTGGGATTCTCTAGGCAAGAATACCGAAGTGGGTTGCCCTGCCCTCCTCCAGGGGATCTTCCTGACCCAGGGAATGAATACATGTCTCCTGGGTCTCCTGCATTGCAGACAGATTCTTTTCTGCTTGAGCCATGGGGAAGCTCACCTATACTGCCCCCTTCTTTTATTTTCACCTTGTCTCAAGTTCATCCTTTACATTTTTTACATCTTTTCCTTTCTATTTTAAGACCGATTTTGCTGTATGCATCTTGACCTCGGATCCCTTTTCTCCACCAAGCAGAGTCTGTATCTGTTTAATGTTTGAAGGCTGCAGCGCCCAGTTCCCTGAGCAGAAAACAGAGCTGTTGGATCACAAGTGGAGATTTTCCAAGTCTGATTTTCTAACGACTCACCCTCTCCCTTGTACTCGTGATAGATTCCAGTTGTATAGTTTAAATGGTCATTGAATGGATGTGCCGCTCTGCTGTCTACGGTTTTAACATGCTTGAATGATCTCAAAATGAGGCAATCGTTTGAGCAGAAACCCAATGAGACCTGGAAGGCAGAGACTGTGTAAGACTGATCCTGAATTCAGCAGCCCCAGGCACTTGCCCGCAGACAGGCTCTGAGTATGTTTGTAGCCGAATGACCCCTGGGTCACTTTTCCTTTCCTCCTCCTACTCACAGTACTCCGCCAGATGACTCTGCATATACCTAAAATCAGTTCAAGCTGATGCCTTTTCATGGATGGAGACGTCAAGAGAGAAACACCTGGAGTCATCGTATTCTGCTGCCTCTCTGGTCTATAAAGGGCTTCGAGGGAAGGGGCCTTCTGGTCTACCTATCCTACACTTGTTCTTTCTTTCTGAAAGACTCCCCACATCCCAGTGAAGGCAGAAGGAGAAGGGGACGGCTGAGGATGAGATGGTTAGATGGCATCACTGACTCAATGGATGAGTTTGTGTGCAAACTCCAGGAGACGGTGAAGGACAGGGAAGCCTGGTGTGCTTCAGTGCATGAACTCGTAAAGAGCCAGACACGACTTAGCCATTGAATGACAACAACCTTCCGGTAGGATTTGGTCTTTGAAAATGCAGGTTGAGAGAGATGGAAGAGGGAAACCCAGGTTTTGGAAATCATCACCTGCAGCCCAGGCTTCTGGAATCTCCACTTTTGTGTTTTTGACTCAGAGCCAAGGTTACTGGACTTCCTGGTGCTGTTTGAATCTGGTAGAAGTAGCAGGGGCAGTATGGTAGCTTGCCTGTTAAGGACTTGGCTGGATTCTCAGACTCAAGAGTTCAGACTTTGAGTTTTACCTTCTGATAATCATGAAAAGGTGAGTTTCCCTGGTGGCTTAGATGGTAAAGAATCTGCCTGCAGTGCAGAAGACCAGGTTTAATCCGTGGTTGGGGAAGATCCCCTGGAGAAGGGAATGATAACCACTCTAGTAATCTTGCCTGGAGAATCCCATGGACAGAGGAGCCTGGCAGGCTATAGTCCATGGGGTCACAAAGAGTCAGAGATGAATGCAAGCACACACACACACACACACACACACACACACACACACACAATCATGAAAAGGCTCCCATTGGTTCCCTGCTGTGTCCATACTGCTGAGTCTATGGTTAAGGCCACAGTCATCCCACAGATTGGTGAAAATTCTCTGGATTCTTTCTTCCCCTAATCACATCCCATCTCCACTCTCTTCTGCCAGCTGCTGCCTCAGTGATCTTCCCATGAGTACAGTCCCTTGCTGGAGACTCCACGCAGGCTGGCCACTGCTCTCAGTGGTGAGCATCTGATCCTTAAGACAGCCCTGCTCACCTGGCCCCTGCCCACCGTCTTAGCTGCACTCAGACTACATCAGGTGGCCTCTTTTTCCAAGTATGTTCCATGCCTTTCTTACATCCAGACCTTTATATACCATGTTTCCTCTGTGGGGACCTTTTCTACCTCTATTTTACCTCATCACTTCTTTATTTCATTCTATTCTATTTTCTTTTCTTTTTTAATAATTTCTTTTTTATTTGGCGTATAGTTGATTTACAATGTTGTGTTAGTTTCAGATGTACAGCAAAGTGAATCAGTTATCCATATACATATATCCACTCTTTTTTAGATTCTTTCCCATATAGACCATTTACAGATATTGAGTAGACTTTCTTGTACTATACAGCAGGTCCTTATTCACTCTCTATTTTATATCTAGTAGTGCATATATGGGATTTTCCTCATGACTCACATGGCAAAGAATCTGCCTGCAATGCAGGAGAACTAGGTTCAATCCCTGGGTCAGGAAGATCCCCTGGAGGAGGGAATGGCAACCCACTCCAGTATTCTTACCTGGAAAATCCCATGAACAGAGGAGCCTGATGGGCCACAGACCGCAGGATTGCAAAGAGTTGGACAGGACTGAGCGACTCACACACACACAGTGTGTATATATCAATCCCAGTCTCCCCATTTACTGCCGCCTCCTTACCCTCTGGTAACCATAAGTTTGTTTTCTACATCTATGTCTTTACTTCTGTTTTGTAAAGAAATTCGTTTGTATCCTCCGTCTTTTAGATTCCACATATAAGGGATATCATATAATAAAGTTCATCCTTTTAAAGTATGCAGTCTTTATTATCTTTTTTGGTGCTTTTCAGAATTTACTATTTATTATTATTGGTGTTTCATTGCTTTACAATGTTGTGGTAGTTTGTACTGTACAGCAGTGTTTTACTTTATTCTCTTCCCTTCCCTTCCCTCCCCGCTCCTTCCCTCCCCACCACTTCCCACCCCTCACTTCCCCTGCCCTTTAAGAACCCAGAGATTTTAAACCTCTGGGGAGGTGAATCTGTGAACCTCCTGCCCTAGGCTGGGTTGCCTATTCTTCCCTCCCGCCTGCCCTTATTTATTCCAACCATAGGGCTTTCACAGTATATTGATGTTTCTTATTCAGCAGCCTCCTTGCCTTAGAACACGCACACCTTAAAGCCAAGGAATATGCTTTATTTACCTAATGCTGTCAACAAGTTAAGTGTAAGAGATGGAAGAGATTTGCAGACCTCTTTGTGCAACCTTGACTGTGCCCCTTCACTCTTTCTGGATCTCTCCCTCTCCTTTTTTTTTGTCTTCTTTATCACTTATGCAGTGGACTGGGCCACCTTGTGTTAATGCCCTGTGCTTTGAGGAGGTTATTTGTGAAGAGCATAAACTAAATTGGTCCCTAGGCTGTCTTTGAGAACTGCTGATTCATGTCCTACTGTATAAAGTAACAGCCATAACAACTTGCCCCATTACTAGCACTCAGTGATAACAACAGTTCCATAAATGATTGCACCATGAAGAACTTAAGGAATGGGACTGTTTGATCAACTCATAAAAGATGCTTCATCTGTTGATGGCATTGCTCACTTCTCTATTCACTACTGCATTTTCTACAACTGTTATCTCCTCCAGAAGGAATTACTGAAGAGTACAGTAATGTTGTGAAAGAGATAAATCAAAGGTTGTTTGGATATCAGCTGTTAACTTTTGCTTCTTACTTGGAAAAAAAAAAAAAACAGCCAGCAGTGTGCATTGGAGCATGTGTGGGTTATTAATAATTTACTCAATCTATTGATGCTCGTTAATTGCAGTAGCTGAGAAAAGTTAGTTAATGATGTGCCTGCTTCCACCACATTATAATTATGATGGTAGTTCCCCTATTATTAGGGCTGAGTAGGTGTTCCCATTAGAAACCTTAATTTTCGAGCTGATTGTCTTAGCCATTTTAAATTACACCAGGCCACATCTTGGCAGACAGTTTCTGAAAGCAGATGCATTTCTTTCCAAAATTATTTTTATGGTAGTACAGGAATTCTCTCCCTCAGATGAAAGAGGCTGTGAAGCGTGTTCCATTTTCAGGAACAATTTTGTTAAGCTCCATCCAGGGCTCCAGCCTCACTGTCTATGAAGTTGTCCAAAGGAAAGAAAGATTACTGTTGATCCAAAAGCTGTGTGAGTGTGCTTAGTCACTGCTCACTCTTGTCTGACTCTTTGAGACTCCATGGACTGTAGCCCACCAGGCTCCTCCGCCCAGTGGGATTCTCCAGGCAAGAATACTGGAGTGGGTTGCCATGCTCTTCTCCAGGAGCTCTTGCCCATCCAGGGATTGAAGGCAGTCTCTTGCATTGCAGACGGATTCTTTACCATCTGAGCCACCAGGGAGACCTTATCTAGAAGCCACCTTAGCTCAAATCAGAGCTCTCTGAGAAAGAGGATTTTGAAAAATCAGCCACAGAATGGATGGTAGGTCACACTTTTGCTGCCTTCACTTGGATTCATCAGTAAGGTTTTCATTGCAAGGGACAAAAACCTAATTCCAACAAGTTTAATCTTGCTTCATAACAATGAGATGTATTGGCTCATAAAATTATCGCTCAAAAAAAAAAAAAAATGTCTTCAGGCAGGGCTGGGTCCAGGGGTTTGAATATATGTCACCGATGTTATGACTCCTCGCCATCTTTTGGTTTCTTTCTGAGCATTGGTTTCATTCTTCAGCAGGTTTTCTTCGTGAGGCTAGTTGTAGCCTTCAGGCTATATTCTTAACAGCTCATGTTTTGAACCAAGACATGATCCTCTCTCTTCTAGCTTCCATATGTAAAATAAGAGAGATATCAGCTCTGTTTGCATCACATCCTCATCCCTGAACTGACCCCTGAGGGTAGAAGCATAAAAGAATTTGATCCCACAAAGACCACATATCAATAGCAGTCAGAGAGGTGGGGTTTACATAACGTAGTAAAACCACCATGGAAAGAGAAATATTGCTACCAAAAAAAAAAAAAAAAAAATGGGGAAGAGATGATTGACCAGGAACAAACTGTGGATTTATTACTACTAGGTGTATCCAATGTCTACCTCATTCCACCCACTAGCTGCCCTGGTAGCCAGAGAATGTTGCTACTATTCCCTTTATCCGATCACACTTCAAAACCTCATTATCTGTTTATTTTTGGCTGTGCTGGGTCTTCACTGCTGCGTGGGCTTTCTCTAGTTGTGGTGAGCAGGAGCTAGTGTCTAGTTGTGGCGTGCAGACTTCTCCTGGCAGTGGTTTCTCTTGTTGCAGAGCACGGGCCCCAGAGATCAGGAGCCACTAGCTGTGGCCCATGGGCTTAGTTGCTCTGCGGCACGTGGGATCTTCTCCGACCAGGGATTGAACCCACGTCTCCTGCATTGGCAGGTAGATTCTTTACCACTGAGCCACCAGGGAAGCCCCCAAATCCCATTAAAACTTTAATTTCAACTTGAACTCAGGCTTCTTTAAAAGTGGTGCCCATAAGGTCTGGTGCTACCAAACAACTGGCTCTACTGTCTCGGTAAAGATAAGCGTAGCTTACCTAAGGTCTCTGGTTCCATTCGCCTCATAGTCAGCCGTCTCCCTAATGTGTCAATGATGTTGGGAAAAAAGGAAAAATACCTGAGTCTGGCGTGTGTACATGTCAGGAAGAAGGATTTAGTTTCCCTTTGGAAATAAAGGCTTCCCTGGTGGTTCAGCTGGTAAAGAATCCGCCTGCAATGTGGGAGACCTGGGTTCAATCCCTGGGTTGGGAATATCCCCTGGAGAAGGGAAAGGCTACCCACTCCAGTATTCTGGCCTGGAGAATGCCATGGACTGTATGGCATGGACTAACATACCTGGAAATACAGCGTGAGAAAAGCAGGTGTATCCAGGTTAGTTCAGCTCCTGCAAAAAATAGTTTAGATAAATTGGTTCTTTATAGGTATAAACATGAGACTTCCAAACATGGTAGACTGTGTTCCCTCTCCAGAAGAGGCTGTACACCATGAGTGGTACAGAGCCTGGCACTGAGGAACTTAAATTCCTGGAAGACTCCAGGGGACGTGAGTGTCCAACAGGCAGAGACGGTTTCTGAGAACAAACATAATCTGTGCAAAAACATAAACGAGGGATGGCCATTGTGACTGTGTGAATCCTGTTTAATCTTGTGATCCACAGTGCGTCCATCTGTGATTTTGTTATGTTTTGGGGAGGCTATCTTTAATGTGGGAGTTAAAGCCCAAACTCAAAGAATGGACTTGGAGACTTGAAGTGAGGCTTTAATGAGATGAGAAGAGAGGCTTTAACCGCGGTCTTGCAAGATCAGGTGTCTGGTGGGCAGGCACACCCAGAGAGCCATTACAAGGAGCAGTGTGTTTCCTGAGCACGCAGGTTCCCTCCCCCCACCCCCCGCCGGTTCTCAGGGTGAACACACTTCCCAGGACATCGGCTAAGTTCATCCCCTTCCTGTTTGTGGGCTGGCCCCTCCCTGACATCTTCTTTCCTCCTTTTCTGTACACTTATTCCCATTCACGTGAAAAATCCTAAGCATTCCACTCTCCCTGTTTGCCCAGACTTTCCAGTTTTGTAACCCTTACAGCTGCTACATCAGCAAGCTGTCACTCAAAGCTGGCTGTCCTTGAAAATAGACCACTTTACGTCTTTATTTCTTACAGTTAATAACATAGAACCAGGACACAGCTTAATAATTTGTGTAAAACCTATCTTTTAATATTATAATCTGGCTGCAGAAAAAAATAATGGGAGCTGAATTTCCTCCTTCCCTCTTGTTAGGAATATATCTGTGTCACTGGGTGTACACAAATGTTTTGCTTTGTTGTTTTTTTTTTTTTTATTCTGCAATAACTCAACTTCAGGGCTGAGTAAAAACCTCTCTCAAATGCATACCTAGAGGCATGGGTCAGAATCTCCTGAACTTTTCCATGTCTATTGATTGAAAGAACTCAATAAACATGATCTGATTTAGTCTCTGTGGCCAAACTATAAATGCAATCTTTTATTTTACCTTTCCTCTCTGTCCCACCTTCCAGAAAATTTTGACTCAAGGAAAGAGGACATTTATTGGATGGAAGAAGCATCTACTTTATTGCAGTGCTTGTTAGCAACTAGTCATTTTGAGAGGAGAAATTCCATGAGGAAGGATCCCCAAAGAAGGCAGCCATCACATGCTTTGGTTCTTGATACCAGGGGGATGTAAATTACTCTAGTTAGTCATTCAAGCTGATGAAAACACCCCTTCTCAAATAAGGGGAAATGGAAATAAAGAAACACAAATACATTCTATTGACATCTCTATGGATTTACTTTTCAATTTATACATTATTGCCATCACTGCTGCTGCCGCCTTTATTACTATTTTAACAGCAGATTGCTTTAAATATTCTGGCAGAACATTTAAAAGTCTAGAATTCATAAGGAACACTTTGTAGATAGACATGCACTCAAGGTTGCTTTGCAGAGTTGATTTTATCATCCCAGAGTCACGCACTGCACACCTACTATGTGGCTAGTGTTGTGAGATGAAGAAATAAACAGAATCAAGCCACTCACTGCCCTGAAGGATTTCCAATCAGAGGAAGACATGATATTAATACAGAAGCAGTTATGATACCAAGCAGGAGACCCTGTGGGGGCCCTAGGCACAAAGCCTATGTCCCCCATTTCTTTGATTACAGAGAATAGCTTTCCTTCAGCCTCCATGTCCTTTCCAGAGTTCCAAGGGGCAGAATCTAGGAATTGGTAATTAGGAAGGGATGGGGAGGGAAGGGAGGCAACAGTCAAGAGCAGCCTCAGGGCAAAGTCTTGCTTTCTCATCAAAGGATCCACACTACAATATCTTTGAGCTGTTTTGCAGATTCTGGAACCCCCTCCAGGTGGGAGGAGGCAAAGATTAATGATGGGATGGCTGCCCACAGTCCTGTAGACCCCAGACCACTTGGACCTGAAGGGTGCTAATGCAGACTCCTACCTACCTCACCATCAGCCATGAGCTGATCACACTGTCTTTGAACCATTACTCGAAAACTTCCCACTATCTTCTCCGAGTTGAGACACAACAGTTTTTCGAGGCAGAAGCCCTGCTGTGTCTCCACTGTCTCTGAGATTCAATTCAACACTTGTGTACGAGAAGCTGAGCTTTCGGCATCTGAGCTTTCGGCATCAGTCATGTGCTATTGTGTTGTCGAGGAGGCAGGCAAAAGATGTGACAGGTGGAGGGGTGAGAACCAGTCATGTATCTACACCCAGGAGATTAGAACAACTACAGCTTAAGTGCGTGGCAAGCATTCCCTGGGAGTGAAAGAGAGCCTGAGAGACAGCTCCATCACAGAGAGACCCTTGGATCTTACGATTCATCCCACGAGAGCCCACGTGCTTGAGTGCACTCAGGCTTGGGACTGTGGCACAAGGCAGCTCCTTTTACATGGCTTTAACTGTTAGAAGTTCTTATTTATGTTAGAGTGGGCTAAATGCCTACTCTTCTTAAACAAGGCATTTAGAAAATGTTAAAGGTAAATGGATACTGGCAAAATGGCAATAGAGGATTGTAAAACTTAGTTTGGGGACTAGCTGGACCCCTACCTTCAACTGTGTGTGTTTACATATGCCGTATACATATGTATATGTGTACATATATAATATATGAATTGCATATTATTATTGAATAGTGTATGTGTGCTAAGGTGCTTCAGTGGTGCCTGACTCTTTGTGACCCTATGGACTATAGCCTGCCAGGCTCTGCTGTCCATAGGGATTCTCCATGTGAGAATACTGGAGTGGGTTGCCGTGCCCTCCTCAGCATGCACATCTTTAGAGAGGCTGAGTAGCATCATGAAATATGTCTTTTGAAAAATCAAAGATGAAGCAAAGTTTGGGGATGTTTTCCCTTTAGATTCTGAAAGGGTGAGCTTAAAAAAATTTAAAGTGCTATATTTTAGTGTCATTGAAACACAGGGAATGATATATATTCAATACGTACAGTTTGATGCGTTCAGATATATGCATAAGCCCGTGATATCATCTCCGTAATTAAGGTGATGGACATATTCAGCACCTCTCAGAGTATCCTTGTGTCTCTTTGTTGTGTGTGTGTGAGAGAACACTTAACAGGAGATCTACTCTCAAATCCCAGGTGACAGTAGTGGTAAAGAACCCACCTGCCAGTACAGGAGACTTAAGAGACGCGTGTTCGACCCCTGGGTCAGGAAGATCCCTGGAGAAGGAAATGGCAATCTACTCCAGTATTCTTGCCTGGAAAAAATTCCATGAACAGAAGAGCCTGCTAGGCTGCAGTCCATGGGGTCGCAAAGAAGTTGGGCATGCCTGAGCTCATACACACACCTTCTTGACAAATTTTGAAGCACCCAACAGGATACCGTAACTCCAGGTACTATGTTGTACCTTGGGTCAATCAGATCTCTAAAACTTGTTCATCTAACACGACTGAAACTTTACACCCTTGGAATAATCACTCCCTATTTACCCCAGTCCATAGGTGTCTTCAGATCTCCTGAGAGAAGCAGATCTTGAGAAAGGAATCAAGAAACCATAGAATATTTTTTTCTCTTTCTAACATACTTCACTTTGCATGACAGACTCTAGGTCCACCCATGTCTAGACTCTAGGTCCATCCATGTACAAATGAACCAATTTCATTCCATTGTATGGCTGAGTAGTGTTCCACTGTGCATATCTACCACATTTTCTTAACCCATTCGTCTGTTGCTTCCGTGTCCTGGCGATTGGAAATAGCGTCACAATGAACTTGTGGAATCTAGACAAGCAGTACAGATGGGCTTATGTGCAGGGCAGTGACAGACATGCAGATGTAGAGAATGGGCCCGTGGGCATGGTGGGGGATGAGCTGGGAGATTGGTATTGATATATGTGCATTGCCACGTGTGGAACAGAGAGGTAGTGAGAGCCTGCTGTATAGCGCAGGGAGCTTGGCTTGGTGCTCTGTGATGCCTGAGAGGGACAGGATGGGGGTGGGCAGGGAAATCTAAGAGGGAGGGGCTATATGTACACATATAGCTGATTCATTTTGTTGTACAACAGAACCTATCACAACGTTGTAATGCAACTTTATTCCAGTTTAAAAAAAAAAAAGAACCATGGATAAGAGATGTAGCAATATTCCCAGAATTGGTCCATGAAAGATTCATCAGCTAGCCACCAAAGAAAGAAAGAAAGAAAGAAAGAAATTAACCAGCTGGCTAGTGCTAATGTTTATAAATGAATATGCCGTGTATAATAATTTCATACTGGATCTATACAACTAACTTATTTTTAGTAGTTTCATTGTATTCTGTTTTATGAATGAAGTGGTATTTATTTAATAGATTCCTTATTAATGCTGATAGAAATAGTTTGGCTTAAGTTTCTTTTTTTTTTTTTCCTATTTCAAGCATTGCATTTATTTATACATCTGTCTTTTGTGCATGTATATTTATAGGATAATTTCTTAGTCCAGCAAGGGCTGGATCAATTCACTTTTCATAAACGTTGCTAAAATTTGCCTCCCAAAAGATTTCATTCATTTACATCCCTACAGTGTATGTGGTAACCTGTTTTCTTCACACACACACACACACACACACACACACACCAAAGTGCCTTTTAAACAACATTTTCCTTGTAATAAACACACATCCTCTGCTGTCACACTGTGAAAAGCTGGAGGAAGTTTGAACAGAGTGCTCCCATTCTGCACTTGTTATCCTTGATTACACTACTAAATATTCACCAACTTCCACGCTATTGAGTGTGGGAGAATACAATCATTTTCTCATTGGCACAGGTTAATGGAAGCAAGCTCACCTGAGCCTCTTTTCATCCTCAAAATCGTGGGCTGAAAAGCTCTTCCTTGTGTATGTGCAATGCTTGGCAGTTGGCTGTTGTGAACACGACCCAGGTTCTTGAAATGGGAAGACAGACCATATGCTTCATTATTAAATGAATTCACAGGACAAACTATCGCAAGAAACATGTGTAGTACAAGATACCGTTTCAATTTGGAAATGAATGTAGGGTAAATGCCGATGCAAAATGCAGTTAGGAGGCAGGGTTGCCATGGAACCCAAAGAGCTGTTTTGCCAGCAGTGAGATGCAATTCCGCTTTGGGATGTTGGTACTCTGGCTTTGGATGGGGGCTGACGGAGCCATTCGGAATCCAACTCAACACAAACCGCCGGGGCTTGGGGTTTGGAGCTTAGCTCCAAACTCCAGACACTTGTCAGTGCCAGGACTGGGCTTGTTGTTGTTGTTCTTTAGTCCTTAGGTCATGGCCGACTTAGTGACCCCAGGGACTGTAGCCCGCCAGGCTCCTCTGTCCACGGGATTTCCCAGACTGCTGGAGTGGGTTCCCAGTTCCTTCTCCAGAGGAGCTTCCTGACCCATGGATCGAACTCGTATCTCCTGTACTGCTGGGTGGATTCTTTACCGCCTGGCCACCAGGGAACCCCAGGACTGGGTCTAGGTGATCCCAATTTCTGCCAGGACTGCTGAGCTGATACCAGCTGGAGATGGTGAAGTTGGCAACATCTCTCCAGCCCAAAGCACTTCCACATGTCACGTCATTTTGTGGTCACTGCAGCTTATGTTGAGAGAATGGAAATACTTTTATGAAAATCAGAATCTAGGCAGGAAATTAGACTTCTTATATTTTCCCCCTTTGGTTTTGAAAATAAATATGGATAAAAGCCTAATGGCCTACTTTAGGGAGGACAAATAGTCTTGAATGTACTGTGATCACTATATCACTTTGGTTATTGGTAGATTCACAAAGGGCTGTGTTTTTATTGTCTGTTTGTCTTTAAACTTTGTATTTTGAGATAATTACAGATTTGTAGATGCACAGAAAGCTTCCAAAATAATACACAGAGATCCTGGGTACCCTTTACTCAGATTTCTCCAAGGAAATCTTCAAAAAACACTGTAGTATCATAAAACAATTATTGATTGATTTTATTGATGCAGTAAGATCTAAGGCTTTTACCTAGACATTGATGTCATCTACTGATATTATTTTGGCTCCCTGTTTTATTTGTAATCCTGAGTGTGTGTATTTAGTTCTATACTCCTGTAACACTTTGTATGTCCACATCACAGTCAAGACGCAGCAGTTAGATCACAAGGATCCCTCACACTGCTCCACTTTCTCCCACCCTACGCCCATCCCCAACCCTTGACAACCACCAACCTGTTCTTCATTACTTACATGTTGCAATTTCAAGAATATCACATACAGGGAATGTATGGTATGTAATATTATAGAGTCAACTTCTCTCACTCAACATAATGCCCCAGAAATTTGCTCAAGTTGCTGCAAATATCAATAGTCTGCTCCCTTTTCTTATCGAGTAGTATTTTATGATATGAGTTTACCACCCAAGTTGCTTCTAGGGTAAAGATACTGAAGCTGAGTGGGAAAGAGTGCCATCATCATCTAGTAATGTCTGTCACAGAGACGGAGGTGGAGGGTGGTGGTGAGCGTGTGAAACTAACTCACCTGACTTAGATGTCAGTGCTGATATTTGAAAGAGAATCAGGAAAGAGAGATGACTGATATTTATCTCCTGCCCAAGAAACAATTCAGAAGCCTCATGAGGACTATCACTAACGAAACGGGTGATGGTTTGAACTCCAATTTCAAGAGCTAGATATGTAGCTCAAGTGATGTAGGGAAGGATTTGATCAAATGTGTCCAGCCACTTGTCCAAGACTCTCTGCACTCCATCCTCTCTGCAGTTTCCTCTCACTTTATTTTGGAGAGCACGCGATTTGCAGGAGGTGATTTTTTCTGATCTGCCAACTACAGATCAGGTTGCCTCGTCTGTTGGGAAGGCTAACCAGTATGTCTTTTCTCTGTCCCAACAAGTAACTAGACTCCAGTGCACGCCTCCCATCTGTACCAAGAGAATGTTTCCAGTTTGCACACTTGGAATGGAAAAATAATCTTTGGCTTGGCTTTGATTATATATACTAATTATTGCTAATATAGACACCAGATGATTGCATTTTATTATATCTCTGTTTTCCTCTAAATGTTTGAATGGCTTCCTTGGGGAATGCTGTCATACTAATTAATTGTCTTCTGTTTTTCTTGACATATCTCAGCACTGTCTGTGCAGTTGTGGCCATGTGTCTGTTCTAAATGTTTAAGGCATTTATAACAATAATAGAGCTAATTTCTTTGCACAGCTAAGACATGATCCTTTTCCAATTTTCCATGCCTGTCAAGGGAATTCTGATGCTTCTGGGTTTCCAAACTTCATGTAACCTTTGGCTTTTTGTCAATTTTGGTCACATGAGAAGTCATTTCTTAAGTCTCATTTTTCTGTCTTTGGTCAGATTCTCTCCTTTAAAAAAAAAAAAAGATTCTTTACAAAAATGTTTATTTATTAATTTTTGAGCCTTAGTTGCAGCATCTGGAATCTTTCTGTTGAGTCTTGCAGGCCTAGCTGTCCCACAGCATATGGAATCTTAGTTCCCCAACCAGGAATCGAACCCAAGTCATCTGCACTAGAATGCCAATTCTTTAACCACTGGACCACCATAGACAATCTTCTTTTTTTTTTTTTAAGTTTAGTGTCTTCTCTGATCTCATATTTGGATTGCTGTAATGTTATTCTCACTTTCCTTCTGTGGACTCTTTTTTTTAAAATAAACTTTCAGTTCATCATAAAACTAAAACTGATTTCACTTTTGCATCCTCACCCCTTCACTGACATTCAAGAACAGGCTCAGCGCCTAATCAAGAATCCTCAAAATGATTGGTATAGAGATGGATCACATTCCAGACTGGGTTCCTAGAATATTTCTTTTTTTTTTTTTTTTTTTCAAGGAAAAAACTAGTTCACCACTACTCACATCTGACCTATGACCAAGTCCTGCTGACTTTTTCCCCTTCATGATTTACCAAATCCTTCCAAGATGTCTCCCTTGGTCCAAGCCTCCATCTGTGCTGACTTCTCCTATAAGAACATCCTAAGTGGTCTTCCTGCTGCCAGCATGCATCCCCCTAGGGCTTTCTTACATAGACCTTTTCAAACGCAGACATGGCCATACCTCCCTCCTGCTTATCTGATTTGGTGGCTTCCTGTTTTTCCCTAGTGAAAGTCGCTTAGTCGGGTCTGACTCTTTGCGACCCCATGGACTATACAGTCCCTGGAATTCTCCAGGCCAGAATACCGGAGTGGGTAGCCTTTCCCATCTCCAGGGGTCTTCCCAACCCAGGGATCGAACCCAGGTCTCCTGCATTGCAGTCAGATTCTTTACCAGCTGAGCCACCAGGGAAGCCCAAGAATATTGGAGTGGGTAGCCTATCCCTTCTCCAGCGGATCTTCCCGACCCAGGAATCGAACCGGGGTCTCCTACATTGCAGGGAGATTCTTTACCAACTAAGATAAAGACCCAGATCCACAACCTAGTCTCTAAGGATTTGCATGCCCTGCCTGTTGACCACTTACACAACTTCCATCTCCTACCAGAGTGTCTCTCTCTTTCCTCTCCAGTCCTACTCATTTTTGTTTCTTTCCTTGAATAAACCACCATTTCTAAAAGGGCACAGGGGACTTCCCTGGCAGTCCAATGGTTAAGATTTCGACTTCTAATGCAGAGGGTGTGGGTTCAGTACCTGGTCAGGGAGGTAAGATCCCACATGCCTCACAGCCAAAAAAACCAAAACATGAAACAGAAGCAATATTGCAACAAATTCAATAGAGACTTTAAAAAATGGTCCACATCAACAGAGAAGTCTTTTTAAAAAGTTGCACATTCTACTCTGACATTCTCAACTACCTTTCTTCTTGCCTTTATAGCGATCACTGCTTAACATATTATGTGCATTTAAACTGTGTCTTGTTTCTCATGAATCTTCTTCCCCTAGAGTGGAATCTTCACAAGAGCTGGAATTCATGGGTGGCTTTATTTACTAGATAAATATGGTTTCATGACCATTGCATGTAAAGTGAAAACCAATGAAAGTGTGAGTCACTCAGTCGTGTCTGACTCTTTGGGACCCCATGGACTGTAGCCCACCAGTCTCCTCTGTCCATGGAGTTTTCCCGGCAAGAATACTGGAGTAGGTAGCCTTTTCCTTCTTCACAGATCTTCCTGACCCATGCATATATGTCTTTTGCTATATATTGTTATATTTTTCTAATCGCCATTCATTTGTTATCTTTAGTTGTCGGTTTCCCATTTTGCTAACTGGAAAGTCACAGCATAAGTAATTATCCTACCACTTTCTTTTGTATGATTCGCACAGTTCAGTCAGGACTTTTTGAGGTATAATCCTCATCTTAATTTTATTAAGGGGCTTTTCATAATCCCTATGCTGCATTTTCAGGCAGTTTCTTAGCATAGATAGCTGAGTCAATCTTTTTTTTTTTTTAATTTTAAAATGATGAATGCTGCAGGTTTTAAATTTTGAAGCTCTCTTAAATTCCCCAATTCCACTCTGAATCCTTCAGCCTGACTTTTACTTCTCTCTAGACAATTTCATGTTTTGTCAGCCCCAAAGCTTTGAGGCTTAGGAAGAAAGACGCCAGCTCTTCACTTTTTCCTGTAAACTTTTTGCTCCTTTTTGCTATATTTTTTGACCCAAGTTGTTCCCAGCTATTTATGCCTACCCTCATCGTGTTTGCAGACTTTTATTTATTGTTACTATTAAGACCAGCATCCGAGATTATAAAATGGTTTTATGTCATTCTGTGTCTCTGGGTGATTGGTAGTGTCTGTCTGCTGCAGCACTAGGTAGAGGATTATGGGGTCATAGACAGGTTCATGGGGAAAGAGTGCTATGATCGATTAATGATGTCTGCTGTGGTCATGGGATAGGAAAAGATAGTACACGTGGTGTATATTTGCTTAGCTTCATCTCTGCACTTCTGTCTCTGTAGCTTATCTCTCGCTTATATGGTATTCCCTCAGCAGATCATGTGCTCACCTAAACCCCTCTCCCTCCCATCTTTCAAGAGGATATTATTGCATAAATAGAAATGTCAAGTAGACTTTGGCATGAACAGAGAAAGTGAAGTTCACAGCAATGGTTTTCTGACACTGTTAGTCATGTAGCTTGCAACAGAATGATTCATCTTCCTCCTTCTGCAGAAAGGAGTCACTGGAGGCTGGGGATTTTGTTTAAGATTAATGATTAGGAACTTTATATCTACAATAAACCTTTTCTCTCCAATTTATCCATGTGCATGCTAAGTCACTTCAGTCATGTCCAACTCTTTGCAACCCTATGGACTATAGCCCACCAGGTTCCTCTGTCCATGGGATTTTTCAGGCAAGAATATTGGAGTGGATTGCCATACCCTCTGGTGGCTCAGAGAGTAAAGAATCTGTCTACAGTGCAGGAGACCCAGGTTCAATCCCTGGGTCCGGACGATCACTGGAGAATGGAATGGCTACCCACTCCAGTATTTTTGCCTGGAGAATCCCATGGACAGAGGAGCCTGGTGGACTACAGTCCACAAGGATCCCAAAGAGTTAGACATGACTGAGCGACTAATCAGTCTAATCACATTTATCTATAGCTCATCACAAGCTAGAAATAAAGTACCACATTCTCCCACTACATTGGACTTAAACCTAACTATTTTAAATGGATGTTCTTTTGAAATGATTGTGTGTGTATGTTGCTTTAGAATAGATAACCAAATTTACTATGCATTTGCTAACAGTATCGTTCCCCTCTAAGTGAAACACTAGATGCACTCTTCCAATCTTTATTTCTTTTAAGGCTTAGGTCACTCTAGGAATTAAGGGATATTATTGCTCCCATTGTACAGATACAAAAACTGATGACATAGCAGTAAACTCACTGGCTAAGTAACTATATACCTAGTAAATATCAAAGCCAGTGTTTGGAAATAGACAATCTAATTCTAGAGATTTCTATGCTGAGATACTGAAGATAAAGTTCAGTTTAAATTTATACACTGCTATATGTCAATTATAGGGCTTCCCAGGCACGAGTGGTAAATAACCTGTCTGCCAATGCAGGATATATAAGAAACTCAGGTTTGATCCCTGGGTTGGAAAGATCCCCTGAACAAAGGCATGGCAATCCACTCCAGTATTCTTCCCAGGAGAATCCCATGGACAAAGGAGCCTAGTGGGCTATAGTCCATGGGGTGGCAAAGAGTCAGATATGACTGAATGACTAAGGATGCATACGTTACTCATGAGAATCATCTTTCTAGATACTTACAAGAATATAAGGCAGCATTTGTAGAAGTGAGGCCAGAATGAATGCTAGATGCTGAGAAGTTTCTAGGGAGTCACACGTCTAATGATCTGCATATGGAGGGTCAAAATGAGAGTCTCAGGGCTCACTGTCCCTCTAAACAGGCTCAAAGTTTGGGGCGGGGCTCCCCAAGTGGAGTTTTCCAGGTCAAAAAGCAGTGACAGCATATTTGTTCGCAGCACACAGCCAGCCGGTAAGATTGTCCCACTGGTGCTGACATTTACTGTAACAAGAGTCAGTTTCCTTCTCTCAGACCTGCAGCCAGCTTCTCACAAGGAAGTTGGTGTCTTGCCAGAGAAACCCCTTCAAGCTCCAGCAAACATGGCAGGGAAGCCAGCACTTTCCCCTGTGGCTGGAGTGTGCTGGTAATAGTAGGATGATGTCTAGTTTTCAAAATACATTAAAATAGTGTCTATGTATCATCTATTCCTTGGTGGCTCATAACTGTAAAGAATATGCCTGCAATGCAAGAGACCAGGTTCAACCCCGAGGTTGGGAAGATCCCCTGGAGAAGGGAGAGGGTAGCCACTCCAGTATTTTTGCCTTGGAGAATCCCAAGGACAGAGGACCCTGGTGGGCTACAGTCGGTGCGTGAGTACTAAGTCACTTCAGTTGTGTCTGACTCTTTGCAAGCCCATGGACTGTAGCCTGCCAGGCTCCCCTGTCCATGAGATTCTGCAGGCAAGAATACTGGAGTGGGTTGCCATGCCCTCCTCCAGGGGATCTTCCAGACCTAGGGATCAAACCTGCATCTCTGTACAGTTCATGGGGTCACAAAGTGTCAGACGTGACTGATAGACTTTCATTTCCCTATCATCTACCTATTCTATCTGTCTCTCCCTATCCAACCAGTCCACCCTAAAGGAAATCAGTCCTGAACATTCATTGGAAGGACTGACGTTGAAGCTGAAACTCTAATACTTTGGCCACATGATGCGAAGAACTGACTCATTTGAAAAGACCCTGATACTGGGAAAGATTGAAGCCAAGAGGAGAAGGGGACGACAGAGGATGAGATGGTTGGATGTTATTACCATCCAATGGACATGAGTTTGAGTAAACTCCAAGAGTTGGCGATGGACAAGGAGGCCTAGCATGCTGCAGTCCATAGCGTGGCAAAGAGTCAGACATGACTGAACGACTGAACTGATTTCTCCCTATGTGTGATTATAGGATGGCTAAAATGAATATATATAGCCCCATTCATTTGGATGTTCATTTTACTATTACCATAATTCTATCAATATAAATGAGCAAGTTTCTTTAAATCCTGTTATGCAGATGATGACACTGATGAAACTAATGTTAAGAATCTAGGTGTCTTGATTCCCAGATAAAGAATAAGCAAAGGTCACTTCAAAGCCCCTCTCTTCTTCTTCCTTCTTATCTTCCTCCTTCTTCCTCCCCCTCCACTTTCTTTCTTATTAAGCAATCATAGACTTGAAAACGGGATGGACAGCTGGTGAGAAGTTGCTGTGTAGCACAGGGAGCCGGTCTGGTGCTCTGTGACGACCTAGAGGGACGGGACCAGGGGAGGGGAGAGGGAGGCTCCGGCGAGGGGATATGTCTGGTTTGTGCTGTTGAATGGTGGGAACCAGCAGAGCATTACAAAAGTTAAAATGTACATATATTTAAATACAAACTGAACGAATAATGTAAGGTATTCTCTAGTCCTTCCTCTCAAAAGGCAGGTTGAAATAGAGACAATTTTGGTTGCCAGCTGGCATGACTGTCTTGGATAGATGACCTAGCATCTTTACTTTTCTGTTACATTGTACGTGAATGCAGGCTTTTTTATATTGCGTGTAAGACCACACAGAACGCATTATGTCCATCTTATTTATCTGCCAAGCAGAGTGGCGCCCATATGAATAACTCCCAAACTAGTGAAAGCATCTGCAACTTGAGACTCTTAAATTTTAATTTTCTTATTTTAGTACCAGCCAGTCGAGCTTTGGAAAGGTTTTGACTTGCCTGAGTTGAAGCGCAAGGAATCTACTGGCCAATTTCCTTTGAGTATTACCTTGTTTGAATTGGATGGAAGGGCAGGGAATTGTATAAATGTCACCACAGAGAGCCCTTGTCCCCTGGTAATTAGTAACCTTATCAATTCAGAGCAAAGGCGCATGGTCAGGGATTTTGCTTTGGATGATGGCACACGGATGAGGGAATTTTATGACTATGTATGAAGTGCCTGCTCTGGTGATGTTTTGCTTTGGCAAATGGGTGACTGGCATCATTCACAATCTGATCTGTCCCTGTCACCCCCTGATTCTTCTGTTCCCTTTATTATCCCCAGAAGCTCAGTCTTCCTCCCCCTTCCCCCACTCAGAGTCTAAATAAACTCCCTCATGATCTCAGTTTGTAAACAGCCAAACAGTTTGAGGAGTTTTTTTTTTTTTTTTAAGTTTATTTTTATTGAGTGCCCCCCCCCCCGACTCCATGGCAGAAATAATCCATGTCTGTTACAAAAATCCAAAGCACAAAAGAAGAAGAGACCATGGAATACAGGAAATTGCCCTTCCAAATCCTACACTCCAGATATAATGGTTTTAACACAATAGTTTATCATTTATCCTGTACACGTGCACACACACATATGCAACCATATTTCAAAATCATCTGAGTGTTATACTTATTCTGCTTTGTCTTATTTTACTCCCTACTTCTTGCTTGTATAGAATCTTTTGTTAAATCATCTGAGTATTATGCTTATTTGCTTTAGCTTATTTCCCCCCTACTTGTTGCCTGTATAGAATCTTTTGTTAAGTGTTGCTCCATAATTTAATCCAAAATTTCCTCTTCTGATAGACTATTGGGTTATTCTCACTGATTTTTTTTACTTTTGTTCCTTTTATTGAGATTAAATTGACAGATAAATTTGGGCTTCCCTGGTGTCTCAATGGTAAAGAATCTGCCTGCCAAGGCAGGAGACACAAGTTCCATCCCTGGGTCAGGAAGATCCCTTGGAAAAGGAAATGGCAACCCACTCCAGTATTCTTGCCTGGGAAATCCCATGGACTGAGGAGCCTGGTGGGCTACAGTCTGTCGTGGGGTCACAAAAGGGTTGGACATGACTATGTAAATTTAAGGTATACCGCATAATGATTTGACTTACTTACAATGTGAAATAATTCCCATAGTAAGTTGAGTCAATGTCCATCGCCTCATATAGAAACAAATTAAAGAAGTAGCAAAAAAAAAAAAAGTTTCCTTGTGATGAGAACCGTCAGGATTTACTCTCTTAACAGCTTTCATGTATAAACCCAGCAGTGTTCATTATAGTTATCATGTTGTATGTTACATCCCTAGTGCTCACTTTTCTTATAACTACAAGATTGTACCTTTTGATTGCCTTCATCCAATTCCCTCTCCCCCAATCCCCTGCCTGGCAACCACACATCTGATTTTTTTTTTTCCTGAATTTGTTCATCTTTGAAGTGTCATTGCCCTATAACACTCTGTTGGTTTCCCTGGTACAACATAGTGATTCAGTGTTTCTCTACATTTCAAAAATGATCACTGCGGTTAAGTCGAGTTACCATCTGTCACCACGTGAAGATACTACAGAATGATGGACCGGGTTCGCCACACTGTACATTTCATACTCCTGACTCATGTATTTTGCAACTGGAAGTTTGTGCCTCTTCTGCTCCCTCACCTATTTCTCTCCTCCTCCCCGCCTCACCTCTGTAACCATCTGTTTGTTCTCTGAGTCTTTGACTGTTGGGTTATTTTCGTTAGATTCCACATATAAATGAAATCATACAGTATTTGTATCTCTCCATCTGATGTATTTCACTAAGCCCAATACCTCCAAGTCCATCCATGCTGTTGCAAATGGCAGAATTTCTTTCTTTTTTTTTTATTACTGAGTAATACTGCATATGTGTGTGTCTATATCTATATACAGTGAAATATATATTGCCTCTTCTTTATCCAGTCTTCTGTCGATGGGCACTTGGACTGCTTCCATATCTTGGCTATTGTAAGTAATGCTGCTGTGAACATTGAGATGCATATATTTTTGCAAGTGAGTGTTTTCATTTTTTTCTGATAAACTAAGACAATTTATGGAGTTGCTGGATTGTATGGTAGCACTGTTTTCAATTTTTTTTTTAGGGTACCTCTATAACATTCTCCATAGTGACAGTACCAATTTTCCTTCCCACCAGCAATACATGAGAGTTTCTTTATCTCCACAACCTTACCAACACTTGATATCTGTCGTCCTTTTGAAAACACTTCTTCTGAAAACTGTGAGGTGAAGTCTTACCATGGTTTTGATGTGTATTTCCCTGATAGTAAGGCTGAGTGTGCCTGTTGGCCATCTGTGTGTCTTCTTTGGAAGAATGCCTATTCAGACCCTCTGCTCATTTTTAAATTAGAGGTTTTTTGTTTTTTGTTTTTTTTTTTTTTTTACGTTGAGTTTTGTAAATTCTGTGTCTGTTTTGGATATTATTTCCTTTACAGGTTTGTCATTTGCGAAAGCCTTCTCCCATTCAGTAGGTGTCTTTTACAGCATCATCATCCTTATTATTATTTGCTTTTAACAGCACTGCTGCTGCACCTCTTTGCAGACATTTTCAAGTAACTGCAGGAGGGGAAGGGAATTTTAAGGGAGCTATAAAATAAATAGTCTGCTTCTTGTATGTGTGAGTGCTCAGTCGCTCACTCCTGTCTGACTCTTTGTGATCCCATAGACTGCAGCCCGGCAGGCTTTTCTGTCCATTGGATTCTCCAGGCAAGAATACTGGATTGAGTTGCCATTTCCTTCTCCAGGGGATCTTCCTGACCCAGGGATCGAACCCATGTCTCTGGCATTGGCAGGCAGGTTCTTTACCACTAGTGCCACCTGGGAAACCCAGGTCTGCTTCTTGAATTAACTCAAATCATAAACTAGAATAAGGGATCAGGGCTTGCAAGAAACCAAGACACATTTACATCTACCTGGAGTCTCAGACTGTAACCTAATTTAGAAATAGGGTCTTTGCAGATATAATTAGTTAAGAATCTTGAGGCAAAGTTAAACCAGAGTCAGAGTAACTCGCAAGCCAATGACTTGTGTCTTTATAAAAGAAACAGGGAGATTAGGACACACAGAGGCACAGAGCAGAGGTCATGTGAAGACAGAATCAGAAGTTGGGCAATTCTGCCACCAGCCAAGGAAATCCAGGATCCACTGGAAGCTGAAAAGGGCAACAGAGAGTCCTACTTGAGACTCATCGCAGGGGGCATAACCCTGCTGACACCTTGATGTTGGTCTTCCACCCTCCAGAACTTTTAGAGAGAGAGAGGAAAAAAAAAAAAAGGTTCTGTTGTTTTCAGGCACCACATTTACAGTCTTTTGTTTCCACAGCCCCGGGAAACTAATGGGTCTGCAAACTAAGGCCTGAGGGCTATAATCAGCCTGCCTTAATATTTACAAAAACAGCATCACCCATTCATTGACATATTGCCTATAGTGGCTTTCAAGCTACGGTGCTGAGTAGCACAGAGACCATATGGCCAGCGAAGCCTAAGATATTTACTTTCTGGCCCTTACAGAGAAAGGGAGCCAACCCCACTTCTAGGGAAGTGTTTAATGTGTGTGTTTGTCTAGTGATGCTGGGAGATCATAAGAGACTCTCCTTAACACTGTAGAGCCACACTATGTGGGGATTTTTTTTTTTTTAAGTTAGATTTCAATTTTTTATGAAGCAGGTTTTTCCTCCCCAGAGGAAAAACATAAAATGCTCCGGAATAGTTTACAGCATTAGCTGCCTTTAAGGGATTCAATGAAGCAAAAGGGTCTCCTCTCTGTTGAATCAATCAGCATTAAAGTTCACTTACCAGTGACAGCTTTTATATGAGAAGCAGCTTTGTATTAATATTGCTGATGGAGGTGTGGTTCCCCTGGCTAGCCGAGGGTTGATCTGGAAGGTTTGGAGAGTGTGAGTGAGTTTTTTTTTACTCTGAGCAGGAAATGAACCAAGGTCTGTTGTGCAGCTGGCCAGAGAGTGAAGGAAGAAGAGTTTTGTTTGCTAAGTCATGTATGGATGAAAGAGTTGCACCATAAAGAAGGTTGAGCACCAAAGAATTGATGCTTTCAAACGGTGGTGCTGGAGAAGACTCTGGAGAGTCCCTTGGACTGCAAGGAGATCAAACCAGTCAATCTTAAAGGAAATCAACCCTGAATATTCATTGGAAGGACTGAGGCTGAAGCTGAAGCTCCAATGCTTTGGTCACCTGATGCAAAAAGCCAGCTCATTGGCTTTTGGGAAAGATTGCTGGGAAAGATTGAGAGCAGGAAGAGAAGGGGGTGATAGACAATGAGATGGTTGGAAGGCATCAACAATTCAATGGACGTGAGTTTGACCAAACTCCAGGAGATGGTGAAAGATAGGGAAGCCTGGCGTACTGCGTGTAGTCCATGGGATCACAAAGAGTCAGACGCTAGTGAGCGACTGAACAACATCAAGGGAGTCAAACTGAGCAGGTAAAGAACAACAAACCTTAGTGATCCCATTGACAAAATGAAAAGGGCAGCCTACCAAATGGGAGAAAATATCTGAAAACCATATATCCAATAAGGAGTTAGTATGGAAACTATACAAAGAACTCATACAACTCAGTAACCAAAAAGCTAACCATCTGGTGTCAAAATAAGCAAAGGTAGTGAATAAACATTGTTTCCAAGGAAGACATCCAAATGGACATCAAGTAAATGAAAAGATACTCAACAGCACAGATCATTGGGGAAATGCACATTGGAATCAGAACCACCTCACACCGGTTAAGCTGGCAATCTTCAAGAAGACAAAAGCTAACACGTGCTAGTGGGGATGTGCAGCGAAGGAAACCCTGTTCCCGCTGGTGGTGGGGCTGTAGAGAGTACATCGGTTCAGCCACCATGGAAACCGGATGGAGGCACCTCAAAAAATTAAAGAAGGAGCTACCATTTGATCCAGCAATCACACCTCTGTGTAAATGTCCGGAGGAAAGGAAACAGGACCTTGAAAAGATACCTCCACTCCCATGTTTATTGCAATATTATTTAGAGTCTACGAGATATAGAAACAACCTGTGTGTTTGTTGGTAAATGAATGGATAAAGAAAATACACAATGGAGTGTCATTCAGCCATGAGGAAAAAGGAGACTCTGCTGTTTGTGTCAACAGGGATAGATCTTGAGGGCATTATGCTAAGTGAGATAATTCAGACAATGTTAAATACTGTATATGTTAAATACCGTACTTGCGGAATCTGAAAAAGACTGAACTCGTAGAAACAGAGCAGAATGGTGGTTTTCAGGGAATAAGAGATGGGGGAATCGGAAAGATGCTGGGCAAGAGGTACGAACTGGCAGCTAGAAGATGAATAAGTTCTGGGGGGTCCAATATATGAGATTGTGATTACAATCAACAGTTGTTGTCTAGTCACAAAGTCGTGTTCATGCAATCCCATGGACTGCAGCCCACCAGGTTCCTCTATCCATAGGATTTCCCAGGCAAGAATGCTGGGTTGCCATTTCCTTTTCCAGGGGATCTTCCCAACCCAGGGGTCAAACCTGCATCTCCTGAATTGGTAGACAGATTCTTTACCACTGAGCCACCAGGGAAGCCCATGGTCAACAATACTGTATTATATATTCCAAATTTGCTAAGAGCCTGGCTCTTAAATGTTCTCAGCACAAAGAAGAAATGATCTGCTAGTGACCTAGCAGGGTTGTTAGCTACCTAACAACTATGATATATTGTTATCATGTTGCAATAATGAATGTAACAAATCAACATTTTCATTTTATTTTTTTTTCTTTTCAATATCATACAAGGACTTTTTCTTAATTAGAGTATAATTCTTTCAGTTCGGTTCAGTTCAGTCGCTCAGTCGTGTCCAACCCATGAATCGCAGCATGCCAGGCCTCCCTGTCCATCACTGACTCCCAGGGTTCACTCAGACTCTCATCCATCGAGTCAGTGATGCCATCCAGCCATCTCATCCTCTGTCGTCCCCTTCTCCTCCTGCCCCCAATCCCTCCCAGCATCAGAGTCTTTTCCAATGAGTCAACTCTTCGCATGAGGTGGCCAAAGTACTGGAGCTTCAGCTTTAGCATCAGTTCTTCCAAAGAAATCCCAGGGCTGATCTCCTTCAGAATGGACTGGTTAGATCTCCTTGCAGGCCAAGGGACTCTCAAGAGTCTTCTCCAACACCACAGTTCAAAAGCATCAATTCTTCGGCGCTCAGCCTTCTTCACAGTCCAACTCTCACATCCATACATGACCACAGGAAAAACCATAGCCTTGACTAGATGGACCTTTGTTGGCAAAGTAATGTCTCTGCTGTTCAATATGCTGTCTAGGTTGGGCATAATTTTTCTTCCAAGGAGTAAGCGTCTTTTAATTTCATGGCTGTAGTCACCATCTGCAGTGATTTTGCAGCCCCCAAAAATAAAGTCTGACACTGTTTCCACTGTTTCCCCATCTATTTCCCATGAAGTGATGGGACCGGATGCCATGATCTTCATCTTCTGAATGTTGAGCTTTAAGCCAACTTTTTCACTCTCCACTTTCACTTTCATCAAGAGGCTTTTTAGTTCCTCTTCATCTTCTGCCATAAGGGTGGTGTCATCTGCATATTTGAGGTTACTGATATTTCTTCTGGCAATCTTGATTCCAGCTTGTGCTTCTTCCAGCCCAGCATTTACAAAGTTGTATTAGTTTCTGCTATACAGTGAAGTGAATTCTTTATATGTCTACATATATCCCCTCCCTCTTGGACCTCCCTCCCACCTACGCACTCACATCGCACTACTCTGAGTCATCGCAGAGAACAAAGCTGAGCTCCCTGAGCTATACAGAAGCTTCCCCTCTGTGGATCACACGGTAGTGTCTGCAGGTCTGTCCCACCCTCCCCTGCCCTCCACCCCCAGTGTCTACATACCCATTCTTTATATCTGTGACTCTGTCCCTGCCCAGCAAATAGGTTCATCTGTACCATTTTTCTAGATTCCACACATATGCATTAATATGCAATTTGTTTTTCTCTTTCTGATTTAATTCACTCTGATTGGCAGACTCTAGGTCCATCTACATCTCTTCAAATGGCCAAATTTCATTCCTTTTTATGGCTGAGTAATATTCCATTGTATAGAGGTACTACCTGTTCACTTTAAACTTACGCAATGTTATGTGTCAATTATGTCTCATGAGAACACAAGACAAGCACATAATAATGATCAAATTGTCTTCTAGTTCGCAGTCACTGTGGATTTGTGAACTTCATCAGCCAGCTCAGGAAGATAACCCCAGAAAACCTAATTAATTTCACTCATCCTGGTACAGAGAGCGTTCAGTTGAGAGCTAATAGAAAAAGCCACACGCACACACAAAGGAAAAGCTGTTTAGAAGAGCTTCACTTGTTTTTCTGCTTTATGTCTTGGCCGAGGCAATTTTTATGTCCTTTGCATATTTCACTGAGAAGCCTCAGCCACTTCTAGCCATAACTTCGTTTCCTTCCTGTTGCGAATTTTCTTCCTAGATTTACTCTCCAGTCTCTAAAAATATCCATCCCACATTATTTATTCACTCCATAATGCACACCATCCAAAGACAACAATTTTGCCAATAAACTGTTATTCTAATGAATAATGCATACAGCCTTCATTCTCCTGACATGAACAAATATACTTTCAAATGGGAAGAGTGTGGCTCTATCTTAGTCTCGACTCCATTTTATTTTAACTTTATGTATATATATATTTAAAGGTTTTGTGATGTCCTTCCTTGGGTGAACTCCATGGGGAATAATTCTAATAGTCTAATTAAAAGAAACAAACCATCGCACAGAATCATAACTGGATTTATATACAGTGTTTGTTACACTGACAATAAGGTGTTTGGATGTGGAAAGAAAAAGGAAATAAATCAGCCAGTGTTTCAGGGTAGGAAAAATGTGAAGTTCTCTCCTAATAAGAAGACATCACCAGTCGTTGTTTCAAATTCTGCCACCATCCACAGCTATAGTTTACTTCTATATCCATGGACAGGATACAGTATGCTGGGATGATGAAAATGTTCATTGTAGTAACAATAATAATTATCATCATCACTTTTGAGTTCCTATGAAGTGCTAGACACCGTGCTAAGAATTCTTTCCATGTATTAAGTTTCCTTAACCTGGGCACTACTGGTATTTTGGGTCAGAAAAGTCTTTGTGGGAAAAGGCAAGTTGCTCTATGGATTTGTAGAACATTTAGCAGCATCCTACAAATCTGCTGCACCCACTAGATCCAGCAGCAACATCTTCCTCCAAGTGACAACCAAAAATGTCTCTCAACAGAGCCAAAGGTCTGCTGGAGGACACAAGTCTCCCCAGTTGGGAACTCTAGTATACGTGACTGAACTTCTCAGGTGGCGCTAGTGGTAAAGAACCCGCGTGCCGATGCAGGAGTCACAAGAGAGAGGATTCAGTCTCTGGGAGGGGAAGATGCCCTAGAGGAGGAAATGGTCTCCAACTCCAGTGTTCTTGCCTGGAGAATCCCATGGGCAGCAGGGTCTGATGGGCTTCAATCCGAGGGGCTGCAAAGAGTCAGGCACAACTGAGCGACTGAGCATACACAATATGCGTGACTAACTATCTTCATAACATTCTTACACAACAAATGCATTATTAGTCCCATTTATAAATGAAGAAACGAAAGCTCAGAGTCAGTGACAGAGCCAAAATTTGGTGCAGTGTTTACTGCCACATCGATCTTTAGGCGGTTTCGTTGCCTGTGATGATTCAGAACATCAATCCATCTGCCTTCTCCTCTTACATGGGTGATATTTTCAGGTTCAAAAAATACATAATTGATATAATTAGCATTTCGGCGCACATTCACTGGATAATTAATATTATCTTACATGCGGCACAGAGATAACTTCAAATTCCTGAAGCCTCTTGCATAGGCCGTATAGATGACATGAGGACAAAATCAATAATTATCGTAACAAGAATAGCGATAACAATAGTGATTCCGCTTCATCCTTCCCATCGCTACTCATTGGCCACTTGAGATGTGACAGGCTGAGAAATCAACCTGGATTTCCTGTTTCATTCCCATATTATCTGAGAGGTACCTACTTCCGTTAGCCTTTAACCCAAGGCCGTGTGGCTAAGGTTTGTCTTGTTCTCTGTTGTATCCTAAGCATTTAAAACAGAGCCTTGCACGTAGTCAGAGCTCCATGGATGCTGGTGGAGTGAGGAGTTATGAGGAGATGGGATCTTAGAGAAAGTATAAAGATTGCTAAGGTGGCCGTCATTTTACTGAAGTGAAACTTGGGCGGTGCAGTGATAGAGTCTGCCTGCAAGCGCAGGAGGCCAGGAGACTTGGGTTTAGTCCCTGGGTCGGTAAGATCCCCTGGAGGAGGGCATGGCAACCCACTCCAGTATCCTTGCCTGGAAAACCCCATGGACAGGGGAGCCTGGCGGGCTACAGTCCATGGGTGTAGGAAAGAGTCGGGCATGATTGAGCACACACACACAGGTGGTAATAGAGCTTTAACTCAGAGCCTCCATCTGATCTCAGAACCACCTGCTGCCTGTGGTATGCCTGTTCAGTCTCCAGCCTGCTCCTTGGAACGAATGGGTCTTTCTTTCTTGACCACCTTCATGCCCAGTTTTCCCCCAGGTTTTTGTCACTGGTGATGGCAACAAACACCTTCTCCCATCTTTCTCCACTTCCTTTCTCTGCCTTCCACCCGGGCCTCTCTTTATTTCTCTTTGTCTATATCTTATTTAATTTTGGAAGCCCAGCTCAATCCCCACTTTCTTCTAGACTATTCCCTCTATGTTCTTGAACTCTCAGGGCCTCTCAGGAATCCCACTGCCGTTGCCCGCCAATGATTGATGAAGCACAGTGCAAAACGTCTGGGGTCAGATCTCAGCTCTGTCCTTCCAAGAGATATGAGCTTGGGCAAGCAACTTAAAGTCTTTGGAATCTCGATGCCCTCCACGCTGTGATGATAATGGTAGTATTGTTGTGCCTCCCAGCTTGCTGAGAATTCAATGAGACAATACTTAGCATAGCCCTCGATATATAGTGTTCTTAATAAATTACTCATCATTAATGTCCCTTTGTGGAGAAGGCAATGGCACCCCACTCCAGTACTCTTGCCTGGAAAATCCCATGGACAGAGGAGCCTGGTGGGCTGCAGTCCATGGGGTCGCTAAGAGTCGGGCACGACTGAGCGACTTCAATTTCACTTTTCACTTTCATGCATTGGAGAAGGAAATGGCAACCACTCCAGTGTTCTTGCCTGGAGAATCCCAGGGACAGGGGAGCCTGGTGAGCTGCCGTCTATGGGGTCGCACAGAGTCGGACACGACTGAAGCGACTTAACTGCAGCAGCAGCAGCAATGTCCCTTTGACCCTCTGTTATCTGTTCTGTGATTGATTTATATGACTTTGTCTAATCTCCCCAATGGAATTGTAGGAGTATAGCAAGACATTTCTTTCAGAGTAGATCTTCCCAGGTGATTCAGTGGTAAAGGACTTGCCTGCCAATGCAGGAGACTTAAGGAGATTCTGGTCACATCCTTGGGTCAGAAAGATCCCCTGGAGAAGGAAATGGCAATCCACTCCAGTATTCTTGCCTGGGAAATCCTAAGGACAGAGGAGCCTGGCAGGCTACAGTCCATGGGGTCCAAAGAGTCGGACACGACTGAGCGACTTAGGCACACACACATAGGTCTTTAATGTACTACAGAATTCAGCACAACAGATAAAACTGTGACCAGGAGGCCTCCTCAATGTTCAAAACATGATTTTCTGTCTTTACATTCTGAGCTCTGGTGTCTTTCTCAATAACATGGAAACAGCCATTTCCGTCTGCTCCACCATACCAGGCGGGCCATCACAAATGGGTTTATCTGTATGGTGAGCCATCAGCCAGTGTTCCCAGAGCTTACAGGCATCAGAATTGCAATAACTCATTCGGTCTGTCTCAGTGCTTCGCTGAAGTTTCATCATTCTTTGGACTTTGGTTTTGCCAGTGTCTTTTTTATCTGTAAAATTTTGCATAACATATAACTTAAAGTGGGATGATTAATGAGACACACCTCCAGTTAGGCATGCCTCTTGTGTGTCTGTGTGCTGAGCTGCTTCAGTCGTGTCTGGCTCTTTGCAACCCTATGGACTGTAGCCTGCCAGTCTCCTCTGTCTATGGGATTCTCCAGGCAAGAATACTGGAGTGGGTTGCCATGTCCTTCTCCGGGGAATTATCCCGACCCAGAGATCAAACTCGCATCTCTTGAGTCTCCTGCGCTGGCAGGCAGGTTCCTCACCATTAGCGCCACCTGGGAAATCCATGAGTGGCCCTTAAAGGGGAATATATCACCAGTTTTCAGAAAGACTGGTGGACTCAGATTCCAGATCCTGTGTCTGAGGCTGTGTGGAGCAGTAAGTAGACTACACTGTTCACAAAGAGCTGATTTCTAGTTCCAGTTTTCTTGGATTCGCATGAAGTTGGAATATTTGGGGTGGGGGGGGGCAGAAATCTTTGTGTGCCTTAATGCTCTCATCTGTAAGGCAAAGCATCCAGATCAGATAAATTATGAATTACCTTTCATTTCTACAATTCTGCATCCCACAATTGAAGTTCATTGGTAGGAATCAGCAATTTCATGTTTTGCCTCATTTCCCTAAAATCCACATTCCTCGCAATGAATTTACCCACACTAGGGCTTCCAAATCCCATTTAGAAAATCTGTTCCCCTCGTACACACACTGGCGTTTTTTTATTCCCCAGTGCCCTACTCATTTTCTTAATAAAGTGTATAATAAAACTAAATCTTCCCACTGGAGTGTTTAGAATGTGGAAGACATTGTTATTCCCACCATGGCAGTGGTGGATGAAAAATACATACTCCTCTCTCTCCTGAAACCACACTTTGATCCTCAGCCTTTTATCAGCAAATCAGAAGTGCTACCTTCTGCAAATTAGCACCACCTCCTGAGAAATTGTGCCAAGTTCTATTAAATGTAATTAGCATTCCCGTTGTTTCCTGCATGTTGCAAATAACAAGAAAAAAGAAAAAAAATCTCCTTCCGAGGGAACACACATCATCCCACGTTATACCAACAGTGCCAGCATGAATCTGGAAACAAGAGACTGAGAAGAATCTTGACACCCAACTAGGAGTTCACCTTCATGGGGGCAAAAGTGGCAGGATCAGAAGTCTTCATTTTTGGCTTTTCAAAGTAAAGGTTGGCTTCACAACGTGGAGTTAAACAACTGGTATACTGCCTTCTGAAGTGACGGCTTGGGGAACATGGGAAGATAATTACCTCCCTCAATATAAAACTGACCTGCCAGTGGAGTTTTGAAGCAAAAGACTCAAATACCCTACAGCAATGTTTCAAAACCAAATTTGGGGAGCCACCCCATGCGGTTTCCATATCGAAGAATTGTAAATGAAACAATTAAAAATCTACTTTCCCTGGAATCTCATGATAGAATTGACACTTTAATGCCCAACAAGAAGAAACGATACAAGGTCAGAATAAAGAATAGCGCTTAACATTAGACACATGTTGTTAATAATGATTTTTGATACATGGGGACTTCCCAGGGGGCGCCAGTGGTAAAGAATCTGCCTGCCAAAGCAGGAAACACCAGAGATGCAAGTTCGATCCCTGGTTGGGAAGATCCTCTGGAGTGAGGAAACGGCACCCCACTCTAGTATTCTTGCCTAGAGTATTCCCTAGGCAGAGGAGCCTGGTGGGCTACAGTCCATGCGGTTGCAAAGAGTCAGACACGACTGAGCTACTGAGCACACACACACATTGATACATAGAAATATTGTTTTGTGTATTTCATTATCATAAAGTTACAGAATTATTATGTAGTTAATATAAAAAAGAAAAACAACCACTACTTTTAATCCTCTTTTATTTTACCCAAGGGTATGGGAGTTTGGTCGAAGCAAACCTGCATTTAGAAGCCAGTATAGTAAGGGATTTTTAGCTAAAGCACAATGCCACTGCCAAAAACACATGTCCTCCCAAGCCCCATTCACTTTAATGCTATAAAACAGAATTCAGAAGCAACCAGATATATGTGCATATCTGTGTGGACAGATTCAGAAAGGAGGATGCTATTTTCACATTTTCTGCAGAACTGAGTTCAATTTGACAGGCATTTTTTTTTTCCCTTTCGGAAGCCATTTTGTCTCTTTACTTCTTGCTTCCTTCCTTGTATTTCAGCATTTGTCATTTCAATTACAGTACTGCAAACTATTTTTACACTTTGAATGCAATTTTCAGAAACACTAGGGAAAGAGCAGTAAAGATATTAGGAGGTGGTAGTTAAGATTGAAAATGGCTTCGAGAGGGTGGAACAAATTTAGGAGTTTTTATTTTAATCATCTATAGAGAAAATAATTCCGTAGACTCATCTGCAGTTCAGTTCCACTCACAGCACAAAGCATCATAAAATTGAGTAGAGTTATATTCTCCAGCCCGGTGTCATAACTGTTATATGACACCAGTTTCATAACTTACTGTGCCCATTCACTTCTCTGATGGTTGAGGGTGAGATAACACATTTCCCACCCTGGGTCACACTGAGAAATGGAATAAAAGACAAAGTATCCGGTCTTTTCCCCAAGCAAGAGTTTGGTCAAAAAACTATAAGCTGGTTGCTGAAGGTTTATTCAACCAACAAATATTTATTGAACACCTGTGCTGTGTTATGGGCTTCCCTGAGGGCTCAGGTGGTAAAAAGTCTGCCTTCAATGCAGGAGGCATAGGTTCAATCCCTAGGTCGGGAAGATCCCCTGGAGAAGGGAATGGCTACCCATTCCAGTATTCTTGCCTCGGAAATCCCATGGACAGAGGAGCCTGGTGGGGTACAATCCCTGGGGTCAGAAGGAATCAGACATGACTGAGTGGCTATCCCACCCCCTTTCACTTTTCTGTTGTGTTCTGTGATGGACAGTCAATGAAGCTTGCATGACGTTTGAGGAATTTACTCTTCCCTTCCTCATGCAGAGTTGGTGTCTTTATAATTGGATTAACCTGGACTCTATTGCAGTATTAATGATAGAAACACCACTTGAACTGAGTTAAAAATGAAGGCTATTTCTCGGGCCCTGTAATCAGAAAAAGTGAGAGGTGACTGGAATTAAGTAATGGCATGACAGGAATTAAGTAAAGTATGACCCTTCACCTCTCATGGATTGCTATATTGACTTCATTCCTTTCCAGTAAAGACAGGCTTTGTCTGTTAGGCAGGTGGCAAAACATGGGCAGATTGGGGATTTTATTCTCATAGCTTGGTTTTGAATCCAGTTGGTTGTTTATCTAGATTCCAGAACTTTCTTCCCCTTCCTAACAGAGTACTGCTTTTGCTCATGTCTTCACATGTGTGTGTGCTTAGTTGCTCAGTCGTGTTTGAATCTTTGTGACCCCGCCACATGGACAGTAGCCTGCCAGACTCCTCTGTCCATGAGATTCTCCAAGCAAGAATACTGGAGTGGATTACCATGACCTCTTCCAGTGGTTCTTCCCCTTCTAGGGATGGAACCCAGGTCTCCTGCATTGAAGGCAGATTTTTAACCATCTGAACCACCAGAGAATGGGTATTCGCATATCCATCTTTCTCTCCATGAAGTTCCCGTGACACTGGAGAATCTGGGACCATTTCCCTTTTGGAGTTGGAATGAAACAGGGACTTAACTGATCTACAGCAGGCACGATAATCTCTTGTCAACATTTCCCCCTGGGAGCCAGGCTTCAGAATTTCATCAGACAATAACCCAACTGGTTGATAGTTGGGCATTTAATCTTATAAGGCTCAATTAGAGGGAATGCAAGTTATGTTTCATCTCGGTTCTTGAATTATTGTGATGTAAAACTACTTAACTCCTTTACGGTTTAAGGTGGTTTCAACCTGGATTTGTGTTGTATGCAACCAAAAGCATTCTAATTGCTAGCACCTCAGAACAACAGAGACAATGGAGTTCTCCTTGGCTGACTCCATTTAGCAAAACCCTTAGGAAAAGCATTGTTTGGCTGTGTTTGTGTCCTGTGGGAGGAAACAGAGTACTGTATCCTCCAGGGCCGAGTCAGAGAACCCCACCTCTATGCTTATGATCTGTCCTGTTGTTGTCATTTAGCTGCTAAGTCTGCTAAAGTCGCCCCCAAAACCGAGGCGTGCAGTGAATCTTGGCACAAAATGTAACTCAAGAGCAGGGCTTGAGAAACTAAAAGAGAATAATCTCACACATGAAATTTTTATTTGTTTACTGCTTATTGAGGTGTAAATTTATATCATAAAACCCATCCATTATAAACATACAATTTAATTTTAAACGAACTTATATGCATGCGGTAGTAGTAGTGAAAGTGTTAGTTGCTCAGTCATATCTGACCACATGGACAGTAGCCCACCAGGCTTCTCTGTCCATAGGATTCTCCAGGCAAGAATACTGGAGTGGGGAGCCACGTGCATGTAAGATAGCCACAGTTCTGATTTAGAATAATTCCATCACCCCGATGCATTACCCTGTGCTTGTTTATGATCAGTTCCACTTAGACCCTCCATGTGAGAACTGTTATTTGCTTTCTATCCTTATAGATTTGTCTTTCCTGGACAATTCAGATAAATAAAATCGTACATCATATAATCTTCTGCACCTAGCTGCTTTAGCAGAATGTTCTTGAGGCTCATCAGTATTGATTGATATATCAGTAATGACTTTTTATTGTTGAGTAATAATCTACTGTAGGGCTTGCCAGGTGTCTCAGTGGTAAAGAAGCCACCTGCAGTGGAGAAGATTCTGGGTTGGGAAGATCCCCTGGGGATGGAAATGACTCCCCACTCCAGTAATTCTTGCCTGGGAAATCCCGTGGACAGAGGAGCCTAGTGGGCTAAATTTCACAGGGTTGCAAAACAGTCGTACATGACTTAGCAGGCAAACAACAGCAGTGGTCCATTGTATAGGTAGCCTACATTTAATCTGTTTATCAACTGATGAATGCTTGGATTGTTTCCAGGTTTAGGATTTTATGTCTAATGCTGCTTCAAGCGTTTGCTTCCATGCATTTGTGTCAACATGTGCTTTTGTGTTTCTCTTGAGTGGATATTTGGCAGTGGAACTGCTGGACTGTATGTTGAACTTTAACTGCCAAAGTGAAAGTGAAAGTCGCTCAGCTGTGTCCTCCTCTGTGACCGCCCTGGACTATACAGTCCTTGGAATTCCCCAGGGCAAAACATTGGAGTGGGTAGCCTTTCCCTTCTCTAGGGGATCTTCCCAACCCAGGGATCGAACCCCGTTCTCCCACATTGCAGGCAGATTCTTTACAACTGAACTACAAGGGAAGACCAAGAATACTGGAGTGGATAGCCTATCCCTTCTCCAGCAGATCTTCCCAGCCCAGGAACTGAACTGGGGTCTCCTGCATTGCAGGTGGATTTTTTACCCATTGAGCTATCAGTAAACTGCCAAACTGTTTTCCAAAGTGACTACATCATTTTCTATTCCTGCCAGCAACATACAGGGGTCCTAGTTGTGCCGTCCTGGTATGATCTGTCTTCTGAATTATAGCCAGTCCAGTGGATAAGTAATGGTATCTCATTGTGGCTTAAACTTGCACTTCCCTAATGTTCAGCAATGTTGAATATCTTTTCATGTACCTGACCTTTTAATGCTTGCGTGTTTAGTCACTCAATCATGTCTGACTCTGCAACCCCGTGGACTGTAGCCCGACAGGTTCCTCTATCCATGGGATTCTCCAAGCAAGAATACTGGAGTTTCCATTCCATTTTCCAAGGGATCTTCCTAACCCAGGGATTGAACCCAGGCCTCCTGCATTTCAGGCAGATTCTTTAACATCTGCTGCTGCTGCTGCTAAATCGCTTCAGTCGCGTCTGATTCTATGCGACCCCAGAGACGGCAGCCCACCAGGCTCCCCTGTCCCTGGAATTCTCCAGGCAAGAACACTGCAGTGGGTTGCCATTTCCTTCTCCAATGCATGAAAGTGAAAGTGAAGTCACTCAGTCGTGTCCGACCCTCAGCGACCCCATGGACTGCAGCCTTCCAGGCTCCTCTGTCCGTGGGATTTTTTGAAGTGGGGTGCCGTTGCCTTCTCCGCTTTAACATCTGAGCCACCAGGAAAGCACTGACCTCTTAATGAAATAACCTTATTCACCTGTGAAGTGGAAGTCCATGAAGGAGGCTTGCATCTCTATCTGTAACTCCCTTTCTTTTGTGAATAAGTTAGCAAGGAGCCGTAGGGACGGGATGAAACAGTGGGGAAAGAATTCCCTCCTTTTATGCAGAAATATAGGGCAGAGAACTGAACTTTTCTTGTTCTGTTATAGTCATAGCTTAGATGTTAGTTTTGGCAACTCAGCATCAGTAGGGGCACTGACCTCATATGCAAATGATATGATGGGTTGGGTAAGACACACTTTGAGAACTCTGCTTTAGAAAAGATAGTATCTGGGCTCATCATCCCAGCCTTGCGGCTATGTACCTCTGCAGTAGAGCTTGGAAGTAATACGTGACCCTCTAAGTGCAAACTTTCTGAGGTTAACTCTTCCATCCACACAGTAGTTGGTGTTATTTCTTTTATCTTTTGATAAAATGACTCTCTCTCAGGGCAAAGCAAGGCTCTGCCCATGTTTCTCAGTTGGGTTGTGGTAATCTGTGCTTTCTAGGAAAAGGTCACTTCTTAGAGGAGTTGAAAGGATTCAAGGGTCCTACATTGCCCCCCTCCCTGAGCCTGTTCGAGCCCCAGATACAGGTTCCTCTGTTGCTCAGATTTTCAAACCTTGAAAGCTCTGAAAACAAAAGAGTGAGTGCCTGGGAGGGGAGCGCACAGCAGTCACCCATATCAGCGTCCCTGTATGTTGACACATGACCAAGGTGGATTTCAGCCAACTGATCCCTCCTAAACACGACTGGGGTGGTTAAGAGCATGTCCTTAACATCAGATTGCTTCAGTTAGCCTCCTGGCAGTACACGTCGTGTGTGTATAGTGTGTGTGTGTGTGTGTGTGTGTGTGTGTGTGTGTGCTTATGTGATTTTGGATGATCTACTTAACCATGTTAAGCTTGGGTTAACTCAGTTGTAAAATGGGATTAATAAGAATACTGCCTTCTTAAAATCATTGATAGGATTAAATGAGATAAGGCATGTAAACTGCTTAGCAATATTCTGAATTTCTTTAGCTGTTAGAGATTTTTCTACAATTGTGTATTTGATTTCAAATTGTTGGAAGCTGGGAGCAAGCCTGACAGACGGTGTGTACTCAGTGACTATTAGCTAACCGCGTTCAGGTGAGATGGCCTTTCGTTCGGTTGTTTCTTCGTATATTTCATCCCTTCACTTGATGGTGCTGTAATGAGTTCATTCTGTATATCACTCAGACAGTTCATATTTAGGAGGTGTCTGCTCTGAGTCAAGCAGTGTTCTGGATCTTGGGAAAAACTAAGAGCGCTCATGACAAGCCCAGCCGTCCACCAGTTTTTGTAAATAAAGTTTTATTGGAACACAGCCACACCCACTTATTTGCATACTGTGTATGTATGGCTTCTTTGTGCTACCGCAAGCAGAGTTGAATAACCTTAATAGAGATTAAATGACTCCCAAAGCCTAAATTACTGACTGTTTGGCCTTTTACAGGACCAGTTTTTCAACCCTTAGTTTAAATCCCAAAGATCAGTAAGCAGAATTAGGTGATATTCCTGTTCTCAACAGGGTCAGGACAAAACAGCCAGTAAACACACGAATAAACAAATCCGTTCATACTTACATGTGCTATGCTAAGTCACTTCAGTCGTGTTCGACTCTTTGCCAAACTGTGGACTGTAACCCACCAGACTCCTCTGTCCATGGGATTCTCCAGGCAAGAATACTGGAGTGGATTGCTGTGCCCTCTTCTAAGAGATCTTCCCGACCCAGGAATTGAACCCATGTCGCTATGTCTCCTACACTGGCAGGTGGGTTCTTTACCAGTGAGCCACCTGGGAAGACTATCTGTAGTGAGAAATACAACCAGAAATGTATAGAAGGCAATATAAAGAAGAGAGAAGAGTCAAAGGCAGGGCTAAGAGGAATTTTTTTTAAGTTTGTCATTTAAATGTCTCTATTTTCAGATTAGAAGTTCAGAGTTTCTCTCTAGTAATTTATTGGGTTGGTTAAAAGGTTCGTTCAGTTTTGCCATAACATTTTTTAAATTATTTTAAACATTAATTTATTCATTCTAATCGGAGGCTAATTACATTACAATATTGTGGTGGGTTTTGCCATACATCGACATGAACCAGCCACGGGCACACATGCAGAAAAACCCAAATGAAAGTTTTGGCTGACTCGCTATTTACAGGATGATTTTCAATAGCAAAACAAATACTCACTGCCTCATTGACATTCAAAACCCACCCCGAGTTGCAAAGAAATCCAGATGTGACCTACAAAAAGAAATCTGCTTTGGAGAGACCTCATAGACAGTGTCATAAAACTAACGCGAGACCGCTTGCGGTTTGTCGACTGGTCTGTATTTTTTCCCACGTCGCTACTTCCAGCAAAACAGGAACTGCCGTTGAGGTCCTCTTTCAGCCTGGTTATCTGTGGACAAGACTAAACTGAAAAATGTCCATTCTACAAACAAACGAAAAAGTAGAAGCCCTGGGGGCCTCAAGAGCTGATGAAAAGAAGAGTGAGAAGTAGGTCAGAGACGCACCAGAAGGTCTTCTACCCCGCGCCTTATTTTCAGCGCCTACTTTTTGTTGGCCAGTTTGCTTGCTCTGGAGCTGCCCTGCAAGCAGGCTGCATTATTAACAAGGCTGTAGCGGGAAGCAGGGTGCCTCCACAAAATTCGAGTGCAAGGGTCAGCAAACCTTTTCTGTAAAGAGCCGGATCATAAATATTTTAGATTTTGCAGGTCTTAACGACCTCTGCTGCAGATATTCAGTCTTCTGGTGTAGCATTTCGGCAGCCTTGGATGATACATAAATGAATGAGCATGGCTGTGTGCCAATAAAACTTTATTTCCACAACTGGAGAGGATTGGACCTGTGAGTGTGATTTGCTGACCTCCTTTCTAATGTACTATACACACACACACACACACACACACACACACATATATTTATCCAGCTGTGCTGGGTCTTCACTGTTGCTTGGGTTTTTTCTCTAGTTACTGCAAACGGGGACTGCCTAGTTGTGGTGGCTTTTCTTGTTGCAGAACATGGGCTCCCAGCTACAAGGGCTTCAGTAGTTGCAGCTCCCCGCTCTAGAGCACGGGCTCAGTAGTTGTGGTGCACGGGCTTAGTTGCTTCGTGGCATGTGTCATCTTCCTGGGTCAGGGATTGAACCCACGACTCCTGCATCAGGAGGCAGAGTTTTTGCAGCTGAGCCGCCAGATAACCTCTCCAGCGCACTTTTTCCTCTGCAAGTGTGCTCATCAGATCATCTGGGGAGCATCTGCAGCACACATAGTCCTTGTCTCCTCCCTTGTGACTTAGTGACTCCTGGCAGTCGTGTGCACACGTACAAAAGCTCCCAGTTACTCAGAACCTGCATATAGGTTGTTTCCCTGGTGGCTGAGCGAGTAAAGAATCCACCTGCTAAGCAGGAGCCACAGGAGACTCGGGTTTGATCCCTGGGTCAGGAAGATTCCCTGGAGGAGGAAATGGCAACCCACTCCAGTACTCTTGCCTGGAAAATCCCATGAACAGAGGAGCCTGGTGGGCTATAGTCCATGTGGTCGCAAAGAGTCAGACACGACTGAGCGATGGCATCTTACCATATGCATATATGCCAGGTAGTGCGAATAACCCATAGAATCTCAGTGATGATAACACAGAAGTGTGTCTTTTGTTCATGTGTCTATCACACAAGGCCAGGCCGCTCAAATCCATGGGGTGATGTGGCGATTCCATCGCCATTGTCTGGCATGCAGACACCATCAGCATGTAGCTTCACTTTCTGAAACACACAGCCTCCTACATTGGTGTGGTTGAGAAAGAACCAAGAGCGCAAGATCTTGTAACAGCAATTCAATGACTGGGTCACAAACAGTTTGGCCATAGCTAGTCCCACGGTCTTAATGAGCTTCAGTGAAAAAGTGGAAGTGTTAGTTGCTCAATCAGGTCTGACTCTGTCACCCCATGGACTATATGGGATACAGTCTAGGCTCCTCTGTCCATGGGATTTTCCAGGCAAGGATACTGGAATGGGTTGCCATTTCTTTCTCCAAGGGATCTTCCCTTCCCAGAGATCGAACCCAGGTCTCCCGTATTGAAGGCAGATTCTTGACCATCTGAGCCACAAGGGAAGCCCCCAATCAGCTTCAAGGAGATATCAAATGTCATGTTCCTGTGTACCTAGCAGAAGAGGGGAACTAGATCTGGGAAAGCATGGAAGGTTTATGTTCAAGCAATTGACTGGATTGAGGGATTTTTAAAAGAATTTTATTTATCGATCTATTATCTTTTGGCTGCTCTGGGTCTTCGTTTCTGCAAACAGGTTTTCTCTGGTTGCGGCAGTCCGGGGCTACTCGTCCTTGTGGCCCACGGGCTTCGCACTGTGGTGGCTTCTCTCGTTGCAGAGCACGGGTCTAGGCACGCAGGCAGTACTAGGGTCGCCGGGGCTTAGGTGATCTGCCCCTTGTGGTATCCTCTTGGACCAGGGATAGAACCTGCGTCCCCCACACTGGCAGGCACATTCTTATCCCCTGTGCCCCCAGGGAAGTCCTGTTTGAGAAACTGATTGGTAATCATTTGTAAAGGGACATCCAGGTGGTACATAAACAATCTGATGTATCCACTGGTGAAGAAACTGTGTGGAATTTATGAGAATGTATTTTTCACGTCAGTTTTCCATTGAGGGGAATCTGAAAGAAAATGCCTACTACATTCAGGGTCAGATACTTTTCTCTGAAGGTATTCTTGTGTTTGATGTTAAAAGCCATTATCAGTGTTGCTAAGCCCAGGCCTGACCTTAGCATGCACCTCTCTCCTGCAAGAGTCAAGTGCATTCCTACTGACCAGATGTCTCTTGACACTGGGTGTCACCTATTTATTCTCTAAGTTATGCTTGGTGAACACTCATCTGCACTTCCCATACTGATCCAGTTGGGTTGACTTGACTAATTTGGTTAACAAGACCATAAATAATAATCCAGTCTCACTTTGTTTATGGTTAACAATACTGGTCCATTATAATTTTCTATGGCAGCCCATATGGTGGGTAATAAAATAACTAATAAAACTGCCACATGGAGGGTAGGTCTGCTTTTATTTTTATGGCCATTTTAAAAAATCTGATACATAATTAATGTACAAAGTTCAACTACTTTGGGGGGTCAGATCCCAGTTTATTTGATACATTTTGAGGTGTTCATTTTCTTGATGTATTTGTGGGTAGAGAGAGTGGAATAAAGCTACAGTTTTTTATATTGAAAGATGCTTAACCAGGATTTTTTTTTTTTTTTTTAGAAAGGAAGACACTTAAATTACCTATGCTTTCTGAGCTCATTTCCATTGAAATATATAAAGTGATTCTATGTTCAGACTCTCTCAAAGCACCTCCCCCACTTACTTAAGAGAACACTATTCTAAAAATTTTCTCCTTGGAGAATAATTTTCTCTGCCTCCCATCTCTCTCGATGATTTGCTCAGTCTCCACAATTTGTCTGGCTCCCTCTTGAACTGATTTATGATTCACCGAAATCTGCAGGAGAATTTGCCAAGCTGTAGACCAATTAATTATGCTTGCTCTTGGACCTGTCTGTTAGGTGGTGGTGTTTCCATTTTGTCAACTATTTTAAATGTAATGTGCACACATGTTTCACTTTTGTTTTCCTTAAGTACCAGACTGACCACCCAAGGATGATTCCAATAACAATAAAAACAAAAGTTCATAGGAGGTGCATTATCATTCATTTGTATCCAGAATCTTCGAACAATTCACAGGTTCCCCAGAAATTTTACACAGGCTTTACTTCTTTTAGAAAATAAATTATGGAGTTTTGTCCATAACTTCCTCAGTACCCACGGTGACAATTCTTGCTGCCCATGTTCTGCTTTGCAGCCCTGTTATTATAATGTGATAATAATAATATCCAGATGATAACAGCCATTGTTCATGTAGCATTTACTGAATGCTACATCATCTTGTAATGAACTTTACATCTATACACTAATGTAATATAATAACATATAGATTAAAATTCAGAAATTCTAATGTAATTCTGTAAGAGGGGGAAGATATAATTCTTGTTCTCATTTTCTTTCAAGATAGGAAACTGAGGCTCAGGGAGGTTAGGGAAATGACTGATGTCACACAGCCAGAAAGGAGCAGAGTTTCTCTAAGCCTATCTCCTCACCATGGGATACCCTTCTCATAGATATACAGGGCAGGGCTATGTGTATCTATATTCTAAAGTCATGTTTTTGGAAAGCCCAGCCATAAACATGTTTATATACTGCTATTGATTTATCTGGCAGAGCTCTTTGATTTTATCAGGTAGTACTTTGCCGGCTAAGAGATGACATGGAGCTAAGTGACACTGTTTTCTTCCCTTTTCTGCAAAAAGGTGAGATGGTTCCCTGTGGTGTTAGCAAGGGCTGCAAGAGATTTGCTTGGGGAAAATTATCTTTCCCTACACTCCTCCGCTCCATTTCTACTGTGAGTTATTATGATAAAAAAAAAAAAGCCAGAATACTTGCTTCAAGGTGAAAATATTTAGGCAAAATATTACCACAGGGAAGGCTTATTTTAAGCATCATGGTTACAAAGAAGGATGTGTCAGGCTTAGGATTTTATGCTTAAAGTTCACCGTAATGCCATAAAGCATTGGCTGGCAAACTTTTTTCCTATAAATGGGAACATAGTTAATGTTTACACTTGTGCACCATTTCATCTTTATCACAGCTACTTAACTTTGCAGCCAAAGAAGTCACAGGCCGTGCACAAATGAGTGTGGCTATGTTACAGTAATTCTGTATTTTCAACAACAGGTGTCAAGCCAGATTTTGCCCTCAGGTCTTGGTTTACTGACCCCTCTGAAGTAATGGAAAGGTTGGGGTTTGGTGATAGAGTTTCTATCCTGGCCGGCCATTTGCCAGCTGAATGGCATTGGATGAGTCATTGAACCTCTCTCAGCCATCATTTCTCTGCTGCTAAGTGGAGAAATTGTTGCTTACCTTATTAGCATGGTCATGAGGACCAAATTAATAAGCACAGAATGACCAAAGGACAAGATTCAGTAAAAGAAATTCCATTCTATTCTCTGCCCTCTCTAAACTCCTTTTCCTTCTGTCTCTCTGCCTTCTGCTCACTGCTTAATAAGTGATAGGAATTATGGCTGCCTAAGAATTTTTGATTGCTCTTATTTTTGGCTTCCCTAGTGGCTCAGACAGTAGAAATCCACCTGCAATGTGGGAGACCTGGGCTTGATCCCTGCGTTGGGAGGAAACTGTGGCAACCCATTCCAGTATTCTTGCCTGGAGAATCTCCATGGATAGAACCTGGTGGGCTACAGTCTGTGGGATTGCAAAGAGTCAGACACGACTGAGCAACTAAGCACACGTTTTTTGGTAATGCCAGTATTAAAAAAGTACTTCTCATTGCAGAGGAGAACTTTCTGGATAATTGCCTGTGAAGTGGTTCTGAAATAGTTGCTAGGAAAAGAAGTGCCTTAGCCATCATGATTTTAACAGGCAAAGGGTTAATTCCCTTGGCCCAGAAGCAGTGGGTGAAGAGGACATGACCAATTCCCTTAGTTCATCCACCACCCATGGCACACATCACTAGGTGATCACAACCTTCTTCACTGATGAACTGGTTAAGAATTCAGAAGTGTGTTAGCAGCAATTTTTTAGTCACTACCAATGGTTTGTAATCGTCTCATAAGATGAAATTTATTAAATGTCTTTGTTGTAGATAATTAGTTTTGAGAGTCAGAATTTGAAACATTCCTCAAATTACAAGTTACATGAAGCTCTTGAAGAGTTGCTATTTTCCCCTGTTTTGTCAGCAGTGATGTTCTTCTTTAGGAACCTTAGCTTGCATTCCGAGACCACAAATAAAATAGCAACGAGTGAAAAGTATCTGCCTCCCACCCCGAAGCCTGATTTCTTCATGAAATGACCTCACAGAGAAACGTGGCAAAATCTCTCATTTTCTTAACTCCACAAAGACTTAGAGACTGCTAAATATCTGTTCTCTTTTCTTCTTCTTCAAGCTTTTTGCCTTTTTACAGATATTCTATGGTGAACTATGAGTCTAAAATCTGAGAACAAGAAGGAGTCCTAATTCTTCTTGGTGAAAAGAACAGAAACTTATTTCAGACTCACTTAAGTGAAAAGCGAGAATTTAGTCTGAAAATATTCCACAGATGCCGAGAGGATACCAAGGGGGAGAGGAGCAGGACACACAACGGGCCAGGAAAAGCATCAGCACCCTGGACAGCAACCCAGCCTTTTGTCTGATTCGCAGCCAGCTCACCCTATTTGCCCTTCTTCCCCACTTTGCACATTGCAGATAGTCTTTCTTGAGTGCTCTCCTTCAGATCCCTGCGTTGCAAGTTTCTTTATATTAATTACATTTGAACACATGTTACCTCTTCCTAAGGTCTTTGCTGGCCAAACCAGTCGCATGCTGTGATCATAAATTGAATTATGCTCTTTGTTCATTCATTTACCATGTGCCTCCCCTCTGAGGACCTGCGTTCCTGTGAGCAAAGGCATATTTAAAACAATGCTTTAAAGGTACCAAAAGAAAAACAGTTCTTTATGCATACTAGGCACACAGTGATGTGTTTTGAATATCAAAAATTATAAATAAGAGAATGGCATCCTTAATTCTCTAGGAGAGAGAATGAAATTGGCCCAGTTGGGCTTAGCATTGAACCTTGGTCCTATTAATTGAGGGACAGTGAGTGAGTTCACACGGGACAGCCACTTCTTAAGGGCCCCTATACTGGTGCGGAGATAGACTTGTTTGGGGAAGTCATCATGGACTAGGAAAATGTATCCCCAAATGACTATAAGTCTGCGTGTATGTGAGTTTACAGAGGAAGGTAAGGGATTGGTCTCTTTAAATGTGGCAGAAGAAACGGGTAATTTTGTTGTTGTGGTTTGGTGTTTTTGTACCATCCGTGGAGGCCCATTAGAGCCTACAGAAGTATCCTGAACCAAAACTTTTCCTTATTTATTGTTGTTAAGAAACCTTGAGAGGTCAATCTAAAGTTTCGATGCCATGGACACATTGTGTTTTCCCGCTTTGTTTTTTCAATACCTCTGAATAAAATGTGTGTGTTTGTGTGCCCATGCACATGTGAGTGTATTTTACTTCCAAGTTTCCAGAAGCCCGTGTTAATGATCTAGGTCCTGAAGCAGGAAGATGTACTCAGGATACAGGGTGAAATGGTAATCTCCAGGCAGGAATCATGGAATGGATGAGACGCAGAAAGCAAGCTAGAGCTTAGCGTTACTGTTAGAAAGAAATGTATACAGTTTGTGGAGACCTTTTCATCTTCATTCAGTTTTTGTTTGGCAAGGAAGTTCTCTGTTGGTTGTTGTTGAGTCATTCACTCATGTCAGACTCTGCAACCCCATGGACTGCAGCAGGCCAGGCTTCCCTGTCCTTCACTCTCTTGTGGAGTTTACACAAACTCATGTCCCTGAGCCCGTGATGCCATCCAATCATCTCATCCTCTGTCACCCTCTTCTCCCTCTTCACCCGTCTTTCCCAGAATCAGGATGTTTTCCATTGAGTCAGCTCTTCACATCAGGTGGTCAAAGTATTCGAGCTTCAGCTTCTGCATCAGTCCTTCCAATAAATATCCACGGTTGATTTCCTCTAGGATTGACTGATTTGATCTCTTTGCTGTCCAAGGGACTCTCAAGAGTCTTCTCCAGTGCCCCAATTCAAAAGCGTCAATTCTTCAACTCTCAGCCTTCCTTAAGGTCCAGCTCTCACACCATTCATGACTACTGGAAAAACAATAGCTTTGATTGTAAATACTTTTCTCAGCAAAGTGATGTCTCTGCTTTTCAATATGCTGTCTAGGTTTGTCATAGCTTTTCTTCCAAGGAGTAAGCATCTTTTAATTTCATGGCTACAGTCACCAGGCACAGTGATTTTGGAGCCCAAGAAAATAAAATCTGTCACTGTTTCCACTTTTTCTCCATCTATTTGCCATGAAGTGATGGGATTGGATGCCATGATCTTCGTTTTTTTGAATATTGAGGTTTATGCCAGCTTTTTCACTCTCTTCTTTCACCCTCATCAAGAGGCTCTTTAGTTCCTCTTCGCTTTCTGCCATTAGGGTGGTATTACCTGCATTTCGGAGGCTGTTGATATTTCTCCCTGCAATTTTTCTATTTTCAGGCATAGGTTTAAGTATGAAGAATATCAGGTCTCTGCTCATATGAAATTGCCATTCTAATTTGGGGAATAGTTTAAAAGAGACAAAGAATAAGTTAACCAGTAAAGAGAGGATAAGGTTTCAGTTGTGATGGTGTCATTGAGAAAATGAAATGGATGCTGAGAACTGAAATGCCTAGGACTAGTGTGGGGGACTAGAGGTGGCAGCCAGCCTTGTGGGCAGAAGGAAGCCAGGATCTGTGAGGGCAGTCTGGGGTTATGAAGGCATCTACCTGGTCATTGCCAGGGAAGGTCGTGGTGTGTATTTGAACTGCAGAGAGGGGCAAGCATGTGGCTGGAATGAGTTCTAAGAACAAGGGAAAGAGGAGAAAGGAGAACTGGAGAAGTAGATCAAGAAAATATTGTTTGTTTGTGGCAAGGAGCTGGAATTTTAGGCAGAGCAATGGAAGTCTTTGGCATGACCTGAGAGAGGGGACATCGTCTACATTACAATTCGCAGGAATTTTGTGAACCAGAGATGGGAGCAGTGGAAGCAGAGGGGAGAGCTAGGAGGTGTTAGCAGAAGTGGAGGGGAGAGATGATGGTGGTTATGATACATCCACAAACTCACCGCATGACACAGGGCATTAGTTCATCACATTGTGTAGGTTTTTAACCTCTTTATAGTTACCCACAGCCACACTCTTATGGTCAAAAATTAACGTAGTTATTTAAGTTTGGTTCCTCTAGAATATCTGTGAAGGCAATCCTTGCTGGGTGAGCAACAGTAGGATGACTCAGAATCTCAAAGGATTCAAAATATAAGGTTTTAATCCCTTGGATGTGCATAAAGACATATGCACTCCCATACCTGAGCTCTTTGTGAACTCATGTGAAACTTTTTTTTTAAAGAACATGAGCAATACAGAGCTGTAGACGGTGCTTGAACTTTTATAGGCAGAGCAGCCTTTCATTCTAAATTTAGGTACCTCTGCTTATCAACTTGAAACCTTCAACAAGATTATTGACCTACAAGCATGTGTGTGTGTTCAAGGGGATACTAATGGACAACAGCAATAATGCTTACTCATCATTGTCACTTAGTGCTATGTATAAGAATGCTCATTTGCACTAAATGTAGGCTTAAAACTTCATAAACATTATTTCTTTGAAGCGTTACAGTGAGCACCTAATATGCATATTAATGCACAACTGCTGAGATAAGGGAATGAGCCTTAGATTAAGTAACTCATTTGAAATGGTACAGTCAGTGGAGGAATGTCTGTTGAGTTGATCTGACTGCATCCACCTAACAATGTGATATTGTGGGGTAGTTGGTGGAAACTCATAGCGTAGCTTCAGCTAGAGTGGATGCTTGACAACTTTCACGTTATGGATCTATCTGCAGATTTCAGATATTTATGACCGCAGAATTAATTCTAAGGAAAGCAAATTGAAGGAGGTGTTTGTGTGTAATGTTTTCGTCTAATGATTCCCCCATACCCTTGAGCATTTCCATGTTTGTGTTTAATCACAGCATCTCAGCCATGATGCTTCTGATGGGTAATTTCCTTAATGCATTTGACAGAGACGGATTACGTGGAAGTCCATTGCATCCCATACTTTTGTCTGCAAGCAATGAAGCTAGATTTGCACTATCTGGGTCTACTGGCTCCGATGATATTGCATCCTAGTAATCCCCATGATAATATGGATCAATCCGTGGACACACACATTTCTTAGCCAGATGGGAGACACCAGTTTGCAAGAGACCCCTGCTGCTGTTATTATACCTTGAGAAACATCTGGGCTGATAAGTGTGTGTCAGAATCATAAATCAATGTAGTCCTCAGAGATAGTCCTAGTTAGGCTGTTTACCTTCACACACACTTTTTTCTTTTCTTTTCTTCTTCTCTGACTGAAAGTGTTAAATGATGAGCACAAATGTCAAGCTATTTGGATTACTTTTTAGATTGTAAAGTCTCTACCTTGGCTTGTAAAGATCTGAGCATCGGCAAGGCTCACAGGTACATGGTGACGAATAGTGACTCACGGTTCATGGCGTTGCATCCCTAGGTGCTAACAAACTTAATCCATTCTCAGGCACAGATGCAAATGCCCAGTGGAGACTTGCTTTGCGACCCTTGCTGCTGCTCCTCTCAAGTATTTATCGGCTGGCAACCCCCATGGTTTGTTAGTGTGTGCTAGTATAGATCAAGGGGGCCAGAGAGTTAGGATTGAGGATCTCTGGCACCTGTGGGAAACACAAGTGCTGCTGTTTCACAGAATACCCTTTAGGCTCTTTATGTCACTGCCTGTCAGCAGACAGACTCCCAAGTAGCATCATGGTATATCAAAACTAGAGACTCTGTTGCTACCAATCTATTGGTGGTGTTTTCATGCTTGAACCACCTGGACACCACTGTGTATTTCCATTTCCACTGAGAAAAATGTTCTGGTTTCTTTTTAAAGAGTATTTTTTGTTACAAAAAATGTCAGATGTGTAGAAAAGGAGAAAGAGAAATACAGTGGGCCTTGGATACTAACACTGGGATTTAAGAATTGACCTGACATGCAGAACCACTTGAAAGGACATTTCCACACAGAGTGAAACTTGCCTCTAAATACAAAAGAAATAAATATGAAAGAAATTCCATTCTGTGAAAAACCCTGATGACATTATTGCAACTAAGAGCATTAACCTTAATCCAATCATCAAATTGTTGTTTCGTCACTAAATCACGTCAAGCTCTTTGCAAACCCATGGACTGTAGGCCTCCAGGCTCCTGTGTCCATGGGATTTCCCAGGCAAGAAAACCGGAGTGGGTTGCAATTTCCTGCTTCGGGGATCTTCCTGACCCAGGGATGAAACCTACATCTCCTATTTGTCAGGCAAATTCTTTACCACCAAGTCACCAGGGAAACCCTATTGTCAGATACCCAGTCTATATTCAAATTTGCTACATAGCCCTCCCCAAAATATCCTTTATAACTTATTTTAAAAACAGAGCTGTCAGGGACTTCCCTAGTGGTCCAGTGGTTAAGTTTCTGCACTTTCAATGCAGGGGACATGGGTTCAATCCCTGGTTGAGGAACTAAGATCCCACACACTGCATGGTGTGGCCAAGTAAATAAATGACATATAGTTGTCTAGTCATTTTGAACACCTGGCATTGTATGTAAAGAGGAAGAGATAGGTGGTATAAATAGGACATAGATATTTAAAGTATTCTTGCCTGGAAAATCCCATGGATGCAGGAGCTTGGGGGACTGCAGTCCATGAGGTTGCAAGGAGTCAGACAGGACTGAGTGACTTCACCTTCACTTTTTTCATTTAAAGTATATTTTTCTTTATAGGGCATTTGTCCTTCCTTCTGAGAGATGATCAATCACTTAAAAAAATCATGCAAAGTCTTAAGAAGGAGTATACCTATAATTTGGCACTCTGGAAAAGCCCTTTTTAAAATTATGGAAACAAATAGGGCTCCAGAAAAAAACAATATGTGTCAGCATTTTCTCTAATGGTGAAAAATTGAAAACAACCAAATTTTTGACATAGAGAACTGGCTAATTTATGGTGATCATATTAGAAAATGTTTACAATGTATTGTCAACAAAGAAAATTCCACAACTGTATGGAAAGAATCAGAGCACTTTAAGAATTAGCTGATACAGAGGGGAAAAAAAATCCTTGAAAAAATGTTTTCGGTGTGTTAACCATAGTTTTCTCTAGATAGTTGGGTTATAGATCATCTTATTTGGTTTACTTTTTTTCTCTCACCTTTACACTTTTAGCATGGAATGTGAACTATTTTGATGATTGGGTTAAAAAATGTTGGTGAATCTACCTACTCAGCAAGAGATCTATTGTCTGACCAGAAAGGAAAAGAGAAGCATACATGTGATGGAAAATAAACACCCTCTTGCCATGGGCTCAGTGTAGGTTCCTAGAGAGAGACCACAACTGCAAAGCTGGAGAAGGTGATATAAATGTTCCAGGTAAAATAAAGAAGCAGAGCACACACTCCTGCATTTCCTTTGGCCTTGCAAGCCTTGCATTAAAACACTCTGATATTGTCTGAGTGGGGTTTCAGTAAAAATCCTAAAGTTGACATTTACATTGCAATTAGTTTCCAAATTGGAGGAAGCTTCTGACTGCATGTTACAAGGTCTGGGTCAGGAAGATCCCCTGGAGATGGGAATGCCCATCCACTCCAGTATTCTTGCCTGGAAAATTCCATGGACAGAAGAGCCTGGTGGGCTTCAGACCATGAGGTCCCAAAGAGTTGGACGTGACTGAGCGACTAGCCCTTTCAGTACTTCTACAAAGGTCTGATATGGACCCTAAACTGAGGTGGAATGTTTTGCCCTGTGTGTGCATGTGTGTGCATGTGTGTGTGTGTGTGTGTGTGTGTGTGTGTGTTTGTAGTTTTCTCCCACCTCTTTCCTGAATGCTTTCATGTGCCAAGCAAAAGAAGAGCACATCTCACTGAAGACTTGTCCGTTTTCACTGTTGCCATCCTGAGTTGCACCTGCCCAAGTGTGTTTGGGACTCAGATGCACAGTTTTCTCACGGTCACAGAGAGTATGACCACAGGAGGAGATGGTGCAAGGCATTCTACAAGGGAACAAAGGAATGGAATTGAGTTGACTGTTTAAGATACACATGTCAGGGGGTCCTCCACTCTGGTGGTCCCAGGGGTGGGACATGTGTCCTCAAGATTGAGGACTCTGGATGTTTGAAGGCAAATTTTGCCACCTGGAAAGCGTCCCTTGTGCCCCTTTTCCTTGCAGATTCCCACAGGCTGGGAGTGGACAGGCTAACTGGTCTACCCCATGTACAGCCTCACCCACGTAGATGTCTGGCTTGAGGTGATCAAATGCATTGCTTGGAATTTTGCCTCACCTGAACTATCCTCTTCCTTTGTCAGCTCACTCCTCTCAGAACAAATAGGAGTTAAGCTGCTGTTTGACGACAGGATGTCTCTGGACCTGGGAAAGAATGGATGGGGTGGGAGCATGGTGGGGGAACAGAGAGGGAAGCATAGCCTCTGATCAGATGAAAATAAATGTTAAGAGTTTGGGGAGCCTTCCAGACACAGGCTGTAGAAACAAAGTAGAGACCAGTGGCAGGCAGTTAAAATGGGAGGATGTTCTTTGACACTGTGAAGGACATGACTGCAGTCTGGGATGCAGGATAAACCATCCAGCAAAGGGTAGGCTCAGGAAGCCCTGGCCAGAGGTGCTCGGAGACTGCAGGGCATTTGAAGGAAAAGTTGACTGACTTCTAGTTGATGAAGCCTAGAAGAATGGTGTCTCCATAAGGACCCTGCTATAAAGGCTCACACTGGTTCAGTTAGTTTGGGGGGAATGTATTGCCTCATTCCTAAACACCTCCCCCTACCACCCACCCACACACACACACCAGAGAACATAAGGCACTCTGTGAGTCATGACTATCTGTATCTCATTATCTCTTAATTTATAAACTACCTTCTCACTGGGAGAAAGGTGCTGTAGGTTGTAAATTTCTAAGAAGTTACAGATCAGCAGTCTCCATGACTCTCAGATGCCTGCAGGCAATCTCCGGCATAACTTTCCGAAGACATCCAACAAATAAAGTTTTCTTCCCTCCAGCTTTCTGGAGGAATCTCTTCTAGCCAGTCTGCATCCGGATTACCTGTGTGTCTGGAATGAGCCCAACCCAAATATAGAAGCAAAGAGGACCATTAGTCTAATTGACACTGAAGACCATCAGGCAGGATGTCAGTTAGTGAGGCAAACGCAGAGTTCTCCATTGAGTTAGAACAAAATCCCAAGACTTCTTAGAAGGTCACCAAAGAACAGAAAACCACTGGTAAACGGGTGTGTTTAGCACAGATTTAATTATTTTTCTCATTTTAATTTAAAGTAAAAATCCTTGCAGCCAGAGTTACCTGTCCTTTCTTGGTTGGGTATGCATTGATGTTTCTCTCTCTTCAATGCATTCCCAACAGAGATTCTTAACTTCCTAGCTATGCACTTGCTTTGCTGAATGAAATTCTGCTCTCTAAGTGATGAACTAAGGGGAGGTAGGAAGTGGCCTAAGTTAGAAGGGAAAATGGAGGTGGTTAGGCATGTAGAGTGACCCAGAAGTCAGCACCACTTGAAGAAACCCAGCAACCATGAGAAAGTAAGTGTGGCTCTTCTGACCACTGTGGTTTTGATTTTGTTCTTTTTAATTGGAGGATAATTGCTTTACAATGTTGTGTTAGTTTCTGCTGTACAGCAAGGTGAATCAGCTATGTGTATACATGTTTCCCCTCTCCCTTGAGCCTCCCTTCCACGCTCACCCCTCATCCCACCCCTGTAGGTCATCACAGAGCACTAAGCCGAGCTCCCCGTGCTACCCAGCAGGCTCCCACTAGCAATCCGAATGACAGCTGGTAATGTGTATAGGTCGGTGCTGTTCTCTCAGTTCATTCCCTCCCCCATGCCTGCATATATCTGGTCCTCTACATCTGAGGTTCTATTCCTGCCCTGGACACAGGTTCATCTACCCCATCTTTCTAGATTCCACATATATGCATTAATATACAAGATTTATTTTTCTCTCTCTGACTTACTTTACTCTGTTTTCTAACTGGGTGGAGTACGTTGTTTATTGGGGCAAATGTGTGCTGGCTCAGTTGCTCAGTGGTGTCGGACTCTTTGTAACCGCATGGACTGTAACCCACCAGGCTCCTCTGTCCATGGGATTTCCCAGTTAAAAATACTGGAGTGGGTTGCCATTTCCTCCTCCAGGGGATCTTCCTGACCCAGGGATCGAACTCATGTCTCCTGCATTGGCAGGCAGATTCTTTACCACTGAATCACCTGGGAAATCCACTGGGGCAAATCGAGTTCCTCATATTTGCCATGTCACACATTTAACAGCTCAAACAGACTCATCTACATACATGCACACACACACACACACATGAAACAAAACTTGGCTATGCTTCAAGAGGGTGTTCACTGTTCAGAGAATCAGGAACAAAGCTTTTAAAGGAAAAAAAATACATGGGGATTTTCAAGTTTCTCCCCAATCTTCTCAATTAGAACTTCGAGGAAGGGGCCCAGGCTTGTATATTGCATGCCCACCTCCTCCCACCTGCAGAGCATCCAGAGGATCCGTTCAGCTTTGGGACGCCTATGGTATGAATGTGGTATGATAAGGACATTATGGAACTGTGATTCTCAACACAGAAGGAAATCTATCTTAACTCTTTACCGTCGCACTTAACGATGCTCTCTTCCTAAGGAAACCCCTGTTACCCGCTCCAAGTTTTAATATGGAACTCTGTCATAAGAATGGTTGTCCTCAGTCTTTTAATATTTGACTGAAGAACTAATTTCGGTTCATGGTATTGATACATCAGAAAGCAGCCCCCCCCCCCTTTCTAATAAGAACTATGATCTGTTGCAAAAAAAAAAAAACCCTCTCTATAGCATTTCTTGAGTGCTTTAGAATACGCTGTGACAAATGGCGTCTTGCGTTTTACAGTCGTCCTCTTGGCTTGTAATACATCGTTTAATGAATTGATCACAGTGGAATGTAAAGATGAAGCAGCATTTATTTTGTATGTTATATTGCATATAATTTTTAGAGTTGACATTTATAACCATGGAGGCTGTTATTCTACATATCATCTTCAAACCATATCAGCCTAAAACACATTTAAATTTAATAAGCAAGTAGATTAGATTTGCTTTTAAGCTAGGCATATCATTACAGCAAGTGTTTCCAGCAAGAGGGCACTCTCACGATTAAATACTATCTTTAGTTGTCTTAAAGAAACAAAAATTACAAAGAAGGGGTGAGAGCAGAAGCTGAAATAATTAAGTCTGAAGTCCAAAGAATACCCTTTGATGGACCAGTCCAAGCGTCGCCCTCTAACCATTGAGATGAGAGTCCCGTTTGGTTTTATTAACCATCATCGGGCAACTTTGAGGCTGAATACAAGCCTTGGGAATGAAATGCAAATTCTATAATAGGAACATCATTGTGATAATAATTTATTAAATTTCCCGAGCCATCTCCCTCTGAGGAGGGCAGCTCAGCGGCCCTGGTGATTAATTTTCAACACCGTTTAACATTTTATTAGAGGGAAGCAGTTTTTAATCTATTGATGCCCTTTCTGTACAATTCCATGAGCTGTTTTCAAAACCAGAGGGAAGAAGGGGAAAAAAAAATGGAGAAGGGGGAGAAGAGAGAATGTTGACCAGCAGCTCTAGATTTCAATCAAGCATCTCAGACTCTCCCGTGCTTTAACGGCACTTCATTGTTCTCACCTCAGGGTAGCTTGCTGGTGCAAGAGTTTGCTTGGAATCTGAAGTTAGGAGAGGGACTCCCCTGGCAGTCCAGTGCCGACGACCCCAGCTCCCAGTGCAGGGGCCTGGGTTCAGTCTCTGGCCAGGGATCTAGATCCCACACGCTACACCTAAGGGTTCGCCTGCTGCGGCAGCCGGACGAATACACTTTAAAAATAATACGTTTAGGCAAAACACAATGTCTGGGGAGAGTGGTAACCTGAGAAGGTTGCGGTAAGAAGGCTGCTGAACTGGGGGCTTCTCAGAGTCCTAGTAGAGCCTCGTAGCGCTAGTGGAGGCTGCAGGCTGTAATGCTTACCGAGGCCAGGCGGGGGTGGTCTAGTCGCTAAGTCATATCTGACTCTTTGTGACCCATGGACCATGACCCACCAGGTTCCTCTGTCCATGGGATTCTCCAGGCAAGAGTACTGGAGTGGGCTGCCATTTCCTCTTCCAGGGGATCTTCCCGACCCAGGGATCGAACCCACGTCTCCTGCGTCTCCTGCTAGGCAGGTGGATTCTTTCCTTAGCCACCTGGGATCTCACCTTGCATTTCGTGGCCATTTGTCTTTAGGGTCTTCCCAGATGATTCTAGAATGCCAACCATTGAGCTCACCAGCTCAACCAGATATTGACATTCTACAATTATCTGGCAGGAACCTAAAGACAAATGATGACAAAATGCAAGGTGAGATCTGGATGGGATTCTGGCCCATAAAAGGGAAATATGTGGATGGGAAAAAAAAAAAAAAAAAAAAAACTACTGAAATCTCAATATGGACTGTGGTTTATTTAACAGCATTCTACCAACATTAACTTCTGGTTCCAGATCACTGTACTATGATTATGGTAAGATGGTGACATGGGGAAGCTGGGTGAGAGATACACAGACTTTCTCTGTATTATTTTTTAAGTCTTAGTACAAATCTGAAATGCTTTCTTTTTTTTTTCTTTCGCTACACCTTGAAGCTTATGGGATGTTAGTTCCAAGCAGGGATTAAACCCTCGGCAGTGAAAGAGCTGAGTCTTAACCACCAGTGAACTGCCTGAAGTTATTTCTAAATCTAAACAAAAATACGTTTATAAGCAATGGAAGCAAAGTGTGGGACATACAAAACATGCTAATAAAAGAGATTGAGGTCAAGGGTCACCTGCTTAAAACTTCCCAGTTTCGACATAAAAGCCGGGAGAAGGGAGTCTCAGCCGCTCTCTTTTGTAATGATAGCTATCTCACAGCCTGACGGTGCGGTAAGCAACATAACACCTCACCCTAAATACGTTCACCTCCTGCTCCCTGGAACCTGTGGATATGTTAGATTAAATGCCAGAGGGTCCTTAGGAATGCAAACAGAATTAATCTTGCCGATCAGATGGCCTCAAGATGGGAAGATTATCCTGTATTAACTTGACAGAACCAGTAGGCTTACTGAGTCTGTGAGTAGAAGAGAGAGGCAGAAGACTGTCAGAATGAAGCTTTTTGAGAAAAACTTGACAGGCCATCACTGTCTTTAAAATGGAAGGGAGACACATGCCAAGAAGTGCAGGCAGCCTCTAGAATCTGGAAAAGGCAAGATCACAGGCTCAACCCTGGAGGCTGCAGGAAGGAACACAGCCCCAGCGACAATCTTAATTCTAGCTCGGCCAGACCTGCATCAGATTTCTGAACTACAGAGTGTGAGATAATAAATGTGTGTTGTTTTAAGCCCTTATGTCTGTGGTGATTTGTTACAATAGCAACAGGAAACAAATTCAGACAAGGAGTCCGTAGAGTAGCAAATGCTTATAGGCTTGTTTTGCTGCTATTGTTCAGTCCTTAAGTCTTGTGAGTCTTTGAGGCCATGTGGACTACAGCGCGCCAGGCTCCTCTGTCCTCCACTCTCCTGGAGTTTACTCAAATTCGTGTCCATTGAGCCGGGGATGCTATCTAACCATTTCATTCTCTGCTGCCCGCTTCTCCGTCTGCCTTTAGTCTTCCCCAGCATGTGGTCCTTAAAGTTTATTAGCAATTTACATGTATTACCTCCCTGATCCAATGAGGTAGTGCTAGTGATGCCCTGCTTTAGAGATGAAGAGACTCAGTTCAGTTCAGTTCAGTTGCTCAGTCATGTCCGACTCCCTGCGACCCCATGGACTGCAGCACGCCAGGCCTCCCTGTCCATCACCAGCTCCCAGAATCCACCCAAACTCATGTCCATCAAGTCGGTGATGCCGTCCAACCATCTCATCCTCTGTTGTCCCCTTCACCTCCTGCCCTCAATCTTTCCCAGCATCAGGGTCTTTCCCAATGAGCCAGCTCTTTGCATCCGGTGGCCAAAGTATTGGAGTTTCAGCTTCAACATCAGTCCTTCCAGTGAACACCCAGGACTGATCTCCTTTAGGATGGACTGGTTGGATCTCCTTGCAGTCCAAGGGACTCTCAAGAGTCTTCTCCAACACCACAGTTCAAAAGCATCAATTCTTCGGCACTCAGCTTTCTTTATAGTCTAACTCTCACATCCATACATGACTACTGGAAAAACCATAGCCTTGACTAGATGGGCCTTTGTTGACAAAGTAATGTCTCTGCTTTTTAAAATGAAGAGACTAGGCACATATTAGCTTGTCCAGGGGGCACAGCCAGTGTGTAACAGGGCAAAGAATTAGAGATACAGAGTCCGTGTTCTGAAAGAGTCACCACGGGCAGGCAGCCAGGTATATTAGCGCTATACTCTAACATAGTGAGTACTAGTGGAATTGGTGGTAGTACAGTATTTTTTTTTTAATTCACTTACATGTGTTATTTTAAAAAGATTTTAATTGGAGTATAATTGCTTGACAAGGGCTAGTTTCTGCTGTACAATAATGTGAATCAGCTGTAAGCATACCTATATCCCCTGCCTCCTGAGCCTCCCTCCTACCCCAGCAATCCCACCCCTCTAGGTCATCACAGAGCACTAACCTGAGTTCCTTATATTATATGGCAATTTCTTGCCATCTATTGTATATACGGTAATGATGTAAATCAGTGTTACTGTCTCAGTTCCTCCATGTCTGCATCTCTATTCCTGCCCTGCAAAGAAGTTCATCTGCACCATTCTTCTAGATTCCGTGTATATATGCATTGCGTACTTGCATGCATGCAGTCAGTCGTGTCCGACTCTCTGTGACCCCCTGGACTGGGGTCCTACCAGGATCCTCTGTCCATGAAATTTTCCAGGCAAGAATACTGGAGTGGGTTGCCATTTCCTCCTCCAGGGGATCTTCCTGACCCAGAGATAGAACCCAAGTCTCCTGAGTTGGCAGGTGTATTCTTTACCACTAAGCCACCTGGGAAGCCCATATAGTGATGTGTTTTTCTCTTTCTGACTTACTTCACTCTGTATAACAGGCTTCCACCTCGTTTCAACTGACGCAAATTTGTTCCTTTTAAAGGCTGAGTAATATTCCACTGCATATATGTACCATGACTCTATCCATTCCTCTGTTGATGGACATCTAGGTGGCTTCTATGTCCTGGCAATTATAAACAGTGCTGCAATGAACATTGAGGTACAGGTGTCTTTTAGAATTCGATATTTCTTAGGGTTTATGCCCAGTAGTCAGAGAAGGCAATGGCACCCCAATCCAGTACTCTTGCCTGGAAAATCCCATGGACAGAGAGGAGCCTGGTAGGGTGCAGTCCATGGGGTCACTAAGAGTCGGGCACAACTGAGCGACTTCACTTTCACTTTTCACTTTCATGCATTGGAGAAGGAAATGACAACCACTCCAGTGTTCTTGCCTGGAGAAGCCGAGGGACGGGGGAGCCTGGTGGGCTGCCGTCCCTGGGGTCGCACAGAGTCGGACACGACTGAAGCGACTTAGCAGCAGCAGCAGCATGCCCAGTAGTGGGATTGCTGGGTCACATGGTAGTTTTATTCCTAGTTATGTTTAAATAACTTAAAATTGGAAGAAATATCATGAGAAAGTGAGAGTGAGGGACATTTTCTGGGAGAGGTAACTATATTTTAGAAAGATAAAATATTCTAATAGCAGTTGAAAAGACAATAGTCTCTATCTTTTTTTTCTAAAAAGTGCTGGCTAAAATATGTCTTTCACAAGTTATAAATCCCATCCAATTATTATAGGCTTAGGTGACATGAAGATACTGTTAAATAAAATAAAATTATTTGGCAAAGGACTTATTCCCTCTTCAGTTTTCTTTCCATGCCCCTGTTTATGTCATTGGGAAAGTTTTTGTTTCATGCTAGGCTCTCCTTAAGCATTTAATATTTGAAGATCACCATTTTTAATAATTAAGTGGACACTTGAGGCTCAGTATCTGTAGGTAATGATAGCAAAATGTTAATAACTTATGATTGCACTGTATTTTTATGGTTACTGTCTATTCAGAATAAGTGATTTTTTTTCTTTCCCATTTATAGTATTGATATAAAGTTGCCTTTTAAAAATCATATATATCAGTGGAAGCAAAGTACATAAGCGTAAAGGTATTTTAAGCAGCTGATAGTTTATCATTATGACACATGGCAGCCATCTAGTGACAGGGCAGAAGAATGGCTTAGGTTTGGAAACATCTGGTTCTTTGCAGTTGAAGATTTCAAGATGTCAACTCTAATTGCTAAAGAGATGTTCATGACATCAAGGCCCACAGCGATCTCTGAATCCATTTTGTTATCTACCTCTTCACCAGAAATAAGTAATTCCACTGAAAGCAGAAAGAAGAGACCTCAAGACCAACAAAACATTTCTGCAACATTAAAATCTGGTTGGGATTAAGTCGATCCATTGGACCTTAATTAGATGTTGACTGTCTGTCTTGCTAATTCTAGCAACAAAGTATCTAAAATATATGTTTTCTGAACTTTGTAAAAATAATTCCATTTACTTATTTTTGGCTGTGCTGGGTCTTCCTTGCTGCGAGCGCTTTTCTCTAGTTGCGTTGAGCTGGGGCAACTCTCTGTGTCGCCCGGGCTTCCCCCTGAGGTGGCTTCTCTCGTGGGGCACAGGCTTTCTGGCACACAGGCTTCCGTGTTTGCAGCTCGCGGGCTCAGCAGTTGAGGCTCCTGGGCTCTAGACTGTGAGCTCAGTAGTCATGGCCCGGGAATCTAGTTGCTTCTCAGCATGTGGGGTCTTCCTGGTTCAGGGACCCCACCCATGCCTCTTGCACTGGTAGGCAGACTGTTTATCACCGAGCCACCAGGGAAGCCCCTGAACCTTATTAAGAAGCTCCTCCTGTCTGCTCACCTCACCGTGCTTTATTCCTGGAATCAAGTCTCTCTTTGGACTTGCCATATTGGGAGCTGAGCATGTGCTCTTGAGAATGGTCCAGCTTTCTGGGAACGTCACCTTATTTTTGATGGCAGGAAAGGGTGTCTCTTACTGAGGCCCTCCTCTTACATTACGTGCATCTCGAAGGCTTATAGGATATGGCTCCTTGCTAGGATTTTGGCTGTGCGGTCAACCCTACCTGATTCTACCAATGAACTGGAGGGCAAATTGTCCACCATGCCAATTACAGGTCAAGGAGATGAGCATTATTGGATGGATGGACATCGGACATCTGGTCCCTCATCTGGATCATGACATGGCAGAAAAAGGCAATGGCTCAACAGTGCAGGTTTAGAAGAATTAATTGATGGCTAAAATGCTCACAAGTGAAAGAAAGCGACCCGGCTTATATCTCTTATCAATGGATTACTGAATGCAGCTTAGCACACACAATGTGCTTTTTCTTTTAATCTTGGTCACATTGCTGTTTGTAACAGGATCTGAGGACTTTCTTCTAGGCTCTGAGAATCTAAAGAATGTGTGGGTATCATCTTTCTCAGCCTCCCAGAAGGAGTTCTGAAGCTTCATTGATGCCTGTTTTTGTTTTGGTCTGGCTCCCTCCCCTCTCTCCATCCTCCTCTTTTCCTTATTCTTTCTCCTCCTCCTTTTATTCATCCAAGGAATGCAAAGGTGCAGGCTTGGTCCAGCGATTTTGAAGTATAAATCAGTATGTCCCATAGTCAGGGTGGCAATAATAATAATAGTTACAATGACTTAATCTATTTAGCGAGTGTATGTTTTGTAAAATCACTGCTGGTGCTGACCATATTATGCTCATTCTCATGTTCCTCTCTGAAGATGTCTCAATAAATCTTCTTTTGCCCATCTTTTCCTACACTGTTCTTCTTTCTCCATAGCTTCATTGACCAGACTGGCTTCACCATACACAATTAAGAAACAACTTTTGTTCAGACCATTGCCAACCCTGATACTGTTGATATCTAAAGATCCAAACCTTAAGAACCTATGATTGCACGCTTTGAATCCATGAACCCTGAGAAGTGAATATTTTTATCCTAATTTTCAGAGTAAGCGAGAATCCCTGCCTTCGAAGAAGACATAGTTAGGAAGGGGAGAGAGGCACGTGTAAAAGTGAACAAAACTGAATGACATATGTGTCCATGGAGACAAGAGTTGTGCTGAGAAGGAAGTCTTGGAAGGCGGGAGGAGAGAGGTGATCCCTGGACAGGGTTTGGAGGGTGGGTGGGCTTTTTTCTAATGAATGATATGTGGAAGGATGTTTTAGGCAAAAAGGACAGCATTTGCAAAGCGAAAGGGAAGTAGAATTCTGAGCCAAAGATAAATATGCCCCGCTAAATATAGGTAGAGTGGAGAGCAGAGGGGAAGTTGAATTAGCTGAAATATCTAAAGCCAGCAGTATCATCTTGAAACGCAAGTTTGGGCAATTTTTAGAAGAGTTCAAAAGATGGCATCCCGGGCTTCCTTGGTGGCTCAGTGGTAAAGACTCTGCCTGCCGATGTAGGAGACACTGGTTCGATCCCTGGGTTGGGAAGATCCCACATGCTGCAGAGCAGCTGAGCTCCTGCACCACAGCTATTGGACCTGCACTCTCGAGCCCAGGAGCTGCAACTGTGGAGCCCACTTTCCGCAACCACAGGATCCCCTGTGCCTAGAGCCCACGCTCCACAACAGGACAAACCACTGTGATTTGATTAATTAACTTAAAAATATTTCTAAAGGCTTCAGTAGGAGAGACCCTAGATACCTGTAAACAAAAAAAGTACCATCACACTGTAGAAAGCAATCTGTGTGGTTCCTCAGAAAGTGAAGCATAGAATTGCCATCGTACCCAGAATTGCACCCATAGGCATCCACTAAAGAGAACTGAAGCCAGGTTATCAAATAAAATGTTCATAAAGGTTCATACCTTGGTCGCAATAAGCAGACTCTGGAAACAACCCTGATGCCTCTCAATGGAAGGAAAAATAAACAAAATATGGTCCATCCCTACGATGGAATATTCTATATCCATTAAAAAGTACTTCCATACTGAGAGGTGCTACAACATGGGTAAAGCTTGAAAACACCTTGCTCAATGAAACGAGTCAGACACAGACAGTCATGTGTGTATGATTGTATTTATATGCAATATCTAGAATAGGGAAACCATAGAGCCAGAAAGCAGAACAGCAAGTTTCTAGGGAAGGAGAAATAGAAATCAACTGCCTGCCAGATACGGGCTTTGCTTTGTTGGTAGCCCAACAGGCTCCTCTGTCCATGATATTTTCCAGGCAAGAGTACTGGAGTGGGTTGCCATTTCCTTCTGCAGGGGATCTTCCCAACCCAGGGATCGAACCCACATCGCCTGCGTTGGCAGGCGGGTTTTCTACCACTGAGTCACCAGGGAAACCCACCGGGTTTTCTTGGAGGATGATAGAATGTTTTGAAACTAAATACAGGTGCTGGTTGTACAACTTGTGAGTGTACTAAATGCCGCTGCTGTTGTCCTTTAAAATGGTTGATTTCATGCTGTGTGAATTTCACCTCGGTTTAAAAAAAGAAAAAGGCACTAGGGCAAATACCACTCCAGGCAGGTCCCATGGATACCAGTTCGCTGCGCTGCACTCAGTTGGCACAGTACAAACCGTGATTACAATAAGCCCCCACGATTGATTCTTGGAGAAACAAAGTCCATCCCAAGAGTGGGAAAGGAGGCGGGTCTAGACACCAGGGCTCGGTTGCAGTTCCAGGGGGCCAGTGAAGTATGACCACCAGCACCATGTGACCATCCTCCTCCCCAGAGGAGGCTGCAGCCTAGGAAGGTGACAGCTCATAATGGCAGAAAGCGATGATGAGAAAATTGGAAATGGATGGAGTTTTATGGCAATGCATTTTTAACTCCACTTCAGTGTAGAGGGGACATTTTCAGGAGCTAAGAGCTTAAACCAGACAAGATTTCCTCCAGTGCGATAATAAATACACCAAAGTGCCCTTTTATGTTTAATAATTCAGGATCCACTGAGTGTTTAAAGGTTTTTTTCTTTTTTTTTTCTGTTTTATCATTTGAAAAATCGAATGGTAATCGGTTAAAAAGTAGTAGATGAGAAATGTTTTCAAGATGAGCCCTGAATCCAGGCACTTTAAAAGGTCTTTGGAAATGGATGTCTGCATGTCCTAGGATATAGATACCTGAAGGTTTGGAAGTTTTAAGACAAGCAGATGCTTGTCACACCATTGCACCCTCCTATCTGGAAGGATGGCGCCAGCTTCCACGCATGGCATCGGTCAGTTTTCTGAGTGGGGTTGGAACAAAGCTAGACAGAACAGCGTTGGCGGCCGCCGATGCAACTGCCCATTCCTGAACGTGCTCAGAATGTGGATAGTAACAGTCAGAGAGCCAGATTCCTGGCACATTCTGGAGAAGAATCTCAAAGCCATATCATAGCTACATTTTACGGTCAGGGACATGAACACTTGGAGTCACTGAAAGGAGGTTCTAATTGCTCTGGCCTGCCACTTGGGCTCCAAGGAGAACAAAATGCTCATCTCTAGGCAGCAGTGATTTTTAGACAGAAAGCCCCACTCTCCTTGTAGAGGAAGAATGATCCTATGACTCTCAGATGAAAGGGAGTTAGTTCTTCCCAGGAGGAGCAGGGAAGAGGGGGGCTTGTCTCACAGGAGAATCTGAACATGGCAGAAAGGAGCCTCCCGTATTCTTCAACATCAACTGGAAATTAAAAGCCGCTGCTGTGCTTCTTCCCTGTTGAGCAAATGTTGATTGCATCTCTGTTCAGGATGAGTCCACCAGACATTGCAGTCCTCGCTGGGGACACAGCACTACGCCACACAGACGAAACCCCTGCTTGCATGGAGCTCCTATTTTTCTGGTAGAGAAAAATTAAAACAAACAAAAAAAATTTTTAGAAGGATTTCTGATGGAAGCTGCTTGCCACCTACCAACAGCTGTTTATCCCTTCTTCCTTGCTAATTAACCCTTTGGTGATAGGTCCCTTAGTCATAGTCAAGTTGCTCAAATTAAAGGAAAATTATACTGTGTTCTCCAGCTTTCCTATAAGAGCAGGATCACTGACAAGATGACAATAAAAATTATTAGGTGTGGTTTCTGGGAAGACCCTTTACCAGGGGTGACTCACATATGAACCACACCCACGTGCCCTCTCTTCCTTTCTGCCTCCTGCTATACAAAACTAGGGGATGCTGAAGCAACTTGGAGGGTGTTTGAGGGTAGATTCTGCATCCTAAGGATGGTGGGATGAAAGAGTGAAGGGAGCAACAAGACACATGATGGACTGTCTTGTCCTGAACTTATTTTATGGGAGAGAAAATAAATCTCTATTTTGTGGAAGCCACAGTTATTTTGGGATTAAGTAAATAACAACCAAACCAGAGCTTATGATATCTTTTCAACCCCTTGGACTGTAGCCCACCAGGCTCCTCTGTCCATGGAATTGTCCAGGCAAGAAGACTAGAGTGGGGAGCCATTTCCTTCTCCAGGGAATCTTCCCAACTCAGGGATGGAACCCAGGTTTTCTCATTGAAGACAGATTATTTACCTTCTGAGCCACCAGGGAAGCCCTATTATTATTTGCATACTAGGTAAATGGCAACCAAACCCAAGTTTATGCAATCAAGGCAGAAAACACAAATATAAAATGATTTTTTTCCCCTAGTGGCTCAGAGGGTAAACAGTTCATCTGCAAAGCAGGAGACCCAGTCCCTGGGTCAGGAAGATCCCCTGGAGAAGGGAATGGCTACCCACTCCAGTCGTCTTGCCTGGAGAATCCCATGGACAGGGGAGCCTGGTGGGCTACAGTCCATGGGGTCACAAAGAGTCAGACACGACTGAGTAGGCATACACACTCAGCCTGTGTTAGGAAGTGGAGCATAGATGTAGTATCTGCTTTACCTTTGGAAGAATTTCATATGGTCTTTCTGCTAGTCATTTAACTGTGCAAAAAAAAAAAAGAAAGAAAGAAAAAATCAACATAGATTACGCAACAACAACAAATCAATGTAATTCAAAAAGGACTTGAATAGACATTCTGCGCATGATCGATAAGCACATGAAAAGATGCTCAGCAACACAAATCATTAGGGAAGAGCAAGTCAAAACGACCGTGAGATTCCGCTTTGCATTCCTTAGGATGGCTACTACCAAAAACCAGAAAATAATATCTGCTGGCAAGGATGCAGAGAAATTGGAACTCTTATGTGCTATTGGTGGGAACGTTAACTGTGTAGCTGTTCTGGAAAATTAAAAATAAAATTCCTGTATGATTTAGTGATTCAGCTTCTGGTTATATATTCAGAAGAGTTGAAAGAAGGGGGTTGGAGAGATATTTGTACACCCATGGGCAGAGCAGCATTATTCTCAATAGCTAAAATGTAGAAGCAACCTACGTGTCCACTGACAGATGAGTGACTAAGGAAAATGTGGTATATCTATACTATGGAATATTACTCAGCCTTCGGAAGGAAGGACAGTCTGATGTGTTTTCTGCAATGTGAAAGAATCTTGGTGACATTATGCTTTGTGAAATAAGCCAGTCACAAAACTGGCAAATACTCTGTGTTCCATTTATATGAGGGGCCTAGAGTCATCAAAATCATAACATTTTAAAAAAGCAGAACGGTGGGGGACAGGGGCTGGGGGAGAGGGGTGGGGAGCAAGCATTTTAGTGGGGATAGAGTCTCAATGTTGCAAATGAACAGAGTTCTGGAGGTGGCCAGGCGGTGATGATGGTCAAACAACAATATGAATCTATTTAAGACCACTGAATTCTACATTTTAAAGTAGTCAAAATGGTACGTTTTATGTTATGTGTATTTTATCACAATTAAAAAAAAGGAGTGGGGGATCAGTACAGGTTGCCCCTGGGACTGCAGTGAGTTCTCAGCCAGCACAATCTTGCTTATCCTTCTCACAGCTCAGAAATGAGTCCCTTTATAAATATAAGTCCCAGGCCACTGCCTTGTTGACAGCTGGTATCTCTGAGTTTCCCATTTCCCTCTGCAAATATCAACTTATTAGCAACTCTTTCTCCAAACCCCCTCAAAATCCACCCAAAGCAGTCCTCTGCTTTGCAAAGGGATGGAGTGGTTCCCCATACACTGGTTTAACTAGAGCTAGAAGTATGTCCAGCAAGCGAATCCTCTGAAGGGGCCTGTCGTCAGAACTCAGCAAGGAGGATGCGTCCACATTTGCATGTGATTTGCATCTGCTTTGCATAGGGCCACACAAGCTGTGCCCACGTTCCCAGACATCACTCACGTCGTATTTTAAGACTGTCACAATCTTTGATTAACATTTAGATCAGTGGCCGGGGTACCTCAAACTTCTGCAGCTTTCTATATTTAAAATGGCTACAGTTCTTCCCCATGGGAGCTGGGAAGCTCATTCCTTCTCTTGGGTATCTGCTTACACCTGGTGGGATTCCTTAATTTCTCAGTTACTGCTCATGCCAATTTTTTAAAATATTTTATTTCTTTGTCTGCATCAGATCTTAGTTGTGGCATAGGGGGGTGTGAAGTGTCTTCTGTTGCAGCATGTGAACTCTTAGTTGCAGCATGTGGGAGCTAGTTTCCTGACCAGGGATCAAACCTGGGGCCACTGGACTGGGAACGCAGAGTCTTAGCCACTGGACAGCCAGGGAAGTCCCTCATCACATTTTTCTGTTCCCTATGATCTCCTCCCACCTCCAGTCTATTGCTCCTTTCTCAGATCCTTCCCCTCAGAATGGTCTTCATCCAAGACTATTGTGTGCAGCAACTTTTAATGTGCAGTCTGACCTGGTAGATGGATCACAGCACTGCAGATCAGTGAGATTCCAGTATTGACGTCCTTGGTTTTTAAAGTTTCTTGGTCTTCTCAGACACCAGGGGTTGTTCACTAGCAGTTCTTTTTATTTTTTCATTTGTTTGTTTTCCCCTTTCATCTTGACCTCTAGACTCCTCTTCACTTTTCCTTTCTTGTCTTCTCTCTCTGTGGACAATGGGTGAGCCATTCATGTTATTCAACAGAAATGCCTTTGGAGCTAGTGAGCTAGTAATCAAGATGTACAAATCCCTGCATTCCTGAGGCTTGCAGTGCTGTGACGACAGAGATATTCCCCCCCCCCCAAATAAAATAAAATGAAATCAGTGAATACATTATCCTCACCATGATGCGAGATAATGGTGTGGATTCAAGGAATTATGAAGGGCTGCCAGCCAAGACTGAGCACTAGAAAATCATCTCCATGTGACCGTCAGGGTGAAGAAAGTTCTAAGTGGCAGAATAGAAATCTGAATCCCTAAAGCCAAAGGAGGACTTCCCTGGTGGCTCAGATGGTTAAAAAAAAAAAAACCTGCCTGCCAATACAGGAATCCTGAGTTCGATCCTTGGGTTGGGAAGATCCCCTGGAGAAGGGAATGGCAACTCACTCTAGTACCCTTGCCTGGTAAAACCCCATGGACCGAGGAGCCTGGCAGGCTACAGTCCACGGGGTTGCAAAGAGTCAAACAGTACTTAGCAACTGAACAACAGCAAAGCCAAAGGAAGTTCATCAATGTGCTCAAGAAAGACCCAGGAGGCCAGTGTGGGTGGTGGGGGCGGAGGGTGGCATGCAAGACCAGAGGAGATATGAAGGAGGAGGAAGAGACAGGCCAGTGGGTGTGCCATGTGGGACTTCTGAGCCTCTGCTGGGTATGGATTTTACTGTGAGTGTATAACATGGGGTCAGCTTTATTGAAAGCATGTCACTGATGGCTCAGTAGAAAGCTACTACTTTTCTCATATTTGCCCTATTTCTCAGTTTTCCTCGGCTCCTGCTCTGCCCAGGAGCCAGAACTGCTGAACTGCAAGAACTATAAACTCCTTTCTTAACAAGAAGAAGAATGCATTTTTTCCCTTTATCACTTTATTCTCCGTCTAATGCAGTGTGTGTGTGTGCGTGTTTGTGAGAGACACGGAGAGAGCGGAGTTACGCCACTCCTCTGTGAGGTACAGATAGAAACTATATGTGGGGATATTTTATTTCTTTATATATGCTTCCTCTTACTCACCCCATCTCTGCTATTAAGACAGAGGGCTGGGAGCCTAGATAGGAAGTGGCTTGGGGGCAGAATAGATGGCTGAGTCTCTTTACTGTCTCTCCTGTTCACCTGAAGCTACCACCACATTGTTAATCGGCTCTACCCCAGTACAAAATAAAAAGTTTAAAATTGGAAATGAAAACAAAGACAGAGGCTGAAATGGGGAAACTAGTAAAAGAGATGAGGGTCCGCCAGGTGAATATTTGGGGAAATTCCCATTGAGTGGGAGCTTATGGAGAGAAACGCAAAACTTTCAATAATATGTCTCTGCCCACTGTGTTTATAGCATGTGATGCATTTTGAAAACCAGGTCTTCATGCCTATCTGATCATGAATAGTGGTGACATAACCCTGGTCATTCAGTCTACCATCTTTGGCGGTGGGGAGACAGATGAGAAAGAAAAGGAGACTCCCACGTCTTTTAAAAGGGTGAAGGGAAGTACACGGGCAATAATGATTATCTCTGGGAGCTGAGGTGACACCTCTCCCAAGAAGGAACTGTGTGAAGCAATTACTGAAGAGCAAATAGTTCTGCTTGCACACCCCAAGGGACTTCCTTGGTGGCTCAGCTGGTAAAGAATCCGCCCGGCAGGAGACCTGGGTTCGATCCCTGGGTTGGGAAGATCCCCTGGAGAAGGGAAAGGCTACCCACTCCAGCATTCTGTCCTGGAGAATTCCGGGGACTGCATAGTCCACAACTGGGCGCCTTTCACTCCACCTTACACTCCAAACCAAGGCAGCCGTTTGAGCTGACTCCTCAGCATTCATGGTGGAATACAGGAAGATAGTCTGGCTTCCTTGCTGGATTTGGTCGACAACATGGTGGGTCATGCCAGACATTGCTCTTTTCTTTTTCCAGTCTGCGTTGAGTCTTAGTTGCGGCACGTGGGATCTTCATTCCATCCCGTGGGATCTTTCCTTGCAACGTACCGACTCTAGCTGTGGCTCGGGCTTAGTTGCTCCATATGTGGACTCAGTTCCTCCATCAGGGATCGAACCTGCATCACAAGGTGAATTCTTCACCCCTGGACCATCAGGGAAGTCCCAGAGGGTGTTCTTTCAACACTGCTGTGGCTTGGTCACCCAGAGGAGAGCAGAATGTTTTATTTTAGTTGAACTGACTAAACTCAATAACATGTTTAGCAGATTTAGGCAAGCACTTAGAGTCTAATTCAGAAAAACAACCCCCTCTTACAGTAATATTTATTGTCAGGGTAAGTCATGCAATATAGACTGATTATCATTCTAAAGATACTTTGTAGGTAAAATAAATTTTCTAATAGGAAATAATGCCTTTGTATTTGCTGTTTACAATGCAAGCATGTGGCTAAGTTAAAGGTGGGTAGAAGGTAGGAGATTTGAGATTATGTGATTTGTCTGACTTTACATTGGCAAATAAAACTCACAGGTCCCTTACAAATACCTTGCATGCATTTTCAGCAGTTGGGGTATTTGCTTACAGGTTGTTTTTTTGTGTGTGTGTGTGAGAAACGTGCAAGCTTTCAAACGCTAGTTGCCTACCCTACCATAACGCTCTGCCAATCCTGCAGGTGAAAGCAGATTTTATTGCCAGTCATATTGTACTCGAGTTGAAGTGCTAAGAATGCTGTCTTATCCCTCAGCCAGATTAGCTTTAAAAGGTGATCGTGAAGTCCTGTCAAGCACAGAGTGAGGATTTACAAAGTGACAAACACATGCCCATGACATTTACTGTGAGATTTTTCATCGTTGAATTCCCCGCTCTTGGCCAAGAAGAAACATGCCATGGAGGAGTCTGAAAGGCAACATTTTAGCTCAGACACCTCTTGGAACACGGGTAGTTCTTTTATATATTATATATATATATGTGTATATATATATGTATATATATATATTTAAGGTTGGGATTTATAAAGAGTCAAACAATAACCTTATCTGGAAAAGGTATGAAGGAAACAGAAGAAACACTAGCTTATTTCTTCCTAGTGTTGTGATCCATGCCCTTTTTGTGTGTCCATCCCACTTAACGGTGCATAGAATTTACTGGTCCTTTGCAGCCAACTTATCCTTTTCCTGCTCGTTGTAATCTCATTTTTCATCCCAGCAACTTCAAGGGCTTTATGGAAATACCATACAGCTGTGTAAGTGCTTTCAGAGTGTCTTCAAATAAGCCCATCCATCTTCGTGGCATTTCTTACCTGATCAGCAAGAGGTTCGCCCTGTCTTTTCTTTTATAGCATCTTCATTACCTTTGTCTCATACATAGCTTGTCTCTTTCCATGTATATTGCATCATCAACCAGGCTTTAGGGTGGCTCCTCTGGCCACACTCTGTCCCTTCATTCTGCTGGCTTCAAGTTGATCAACCGTGTATGTTTCCAACCTGATGAAAGACACTTTTCATGAGTCTTTACTTTTTCTTTCATTCAATTCACATGAATGACAGAGAGAGAAACTCTATAGCATGAAAGAGCCAAAACATAAACTTTATAAAAACCAAGTCAAACACATCCCCAAATTGGTCCTTACTAGTGCCTGGTATACAATATCTGCTCCAGTGAATACTGCTTGAGTGATGAAATGGTTGATTTAATTACTGATCTCGCTACAAAAAGTAATGACTTGGAAATAGAGCCATTCAGGTTTGGGGCCAGATGGGTTATTTGTGATTTTACTAGGAGGTGAAAAACCTTCACTATAAAGTCTTGTAACAAAACCGTGCTTAGTGACGAGAATGGTTTCTACCTCCTAAAGATGAATGGGAATGAAGACAGTTCTGTCTTCTTTAACAGAGCCCAACAATTGAACAGTGACTTGGGGCTCTCTGTGAGGCAGTTTCTTCAAGCCCATCCAGGGCTAGTTTATCTGTTGGACCCAGTTCAGGTGGCTTTGTGCTAGAACCTTCACTGATGGAGATCAGTCAGCCACCATCTGTCACCCAGCACCATCTGTCACCGGAGAACATCTTACCTTTTTTGGGGAGGGGGAAGAACCAAAAGAGGATAAACTGTCACAGTGGGAGTTCAAGTCCAAGGCAGCTTACCCGTGCCCCTCCCCCTGCCTCTCTGTCTTAGTCTCAGGGAAGTTTATAGATTATCTCTAACTTGGTCTCTTGTAAGTGGACGGTATCTCAACCATCACCTACTGAATTTAGTACCTGCCATCCCCTCTAGCAACCTGGAACTTTAGGAACCGCCAGTCCTGCAGCAGACAGCCAAGAGGGAGTTGGGTAGCTCCAGGGAAACTGAGAATTGCTATTTAGCTCTGGAGTTTGGGTTCTGGAGGCCATGTCTTACTGGAGCTAAGGTATGAGATAGTCACCAATCTTCTCACCATCTGTTATGGCTGAATTGTACCCGCCTCCAAAATTCATAAGTCGGAGTCCTAATTCCATTATCTCAGAATGCAACTGCATTTGGAGATGGAGCCTTTAAAGAAATAATTAAGGTAGAATGAGGTCATTAGGGACTTCCCTGGTGGCTCAGTGGTAAAGAATCCACCTGCCAATGCAGGAGATGCAGGTTTGATCCCTGGGTGAGGAAGATCCCCTGGAGAAGGGAATGGAAACCTACTCCAGTCTTCTTGCTTGGGAAATCCTATGAGCAGAGGAGTTTGGCAAGCTATAGTTCATGGGGTGGCAAGAGTCAGACATGACTGAGCAACTGAACATGCACACAGGAGCTCATGAGGTTGGGCCCTAACACAATATGACTGGTGTCCTAGTGAGACGAGGAGATTAGGAACCAGATGGGCACAGAGGGAGGGCTGTGTGGAGACACAGCAAGAAGGTGGCCATCTGCAAGCCACAGAGCTGGTCCTCACTAGAAACTAACCTCACTGACGTCCTGATCTTGGACATCCAGCCCCCAGAATTGTGCTTGTTAGGTCACCCAGTCTGTGGTCTTCTGTTATAGCAGCCTAGCAACGTTTGACAGCATCTCACCCTAAGCATGTCTCTATGGAAAATGTAGAGGGGTTAACCCCACAGATGGTAAAGAGTCTGCCTGCGATGCGGGAGACCTGAGTGTGATCCCTGGGTCAGGAAGATCCCCTGGAGGAGGAAATGGCAATCCACTCCAGTATTCTTGCCTGGAGAATCCCATGGGCAGAAGAGCCTGGTGGGCTACAGTCCGTGGGGTTGCAAGAAGTCAGACACAACTGAGCGACTGAGTGTGCAACCCCACAGAATGCAAACACAGTTGCTTTGCATAGAGAGATGTGCAGAGAGAGCGATGCATTGCCAGGGATTGCTCACATGATTGTGGGCACTGGCCAGGCAAGTCTGAAAGCCACAGGACAGGCTGCCAGGACTAGCAGACTGCAAACACTCAGGCAGGCGCCGATCCTTCAGACATCAGGTGAAATTTCTTCAGAGAAGCATCAGTTCCGCTCTTAAGGCTTTTCAGAGGTTAGGTCAGGCCCGTGCAAAGTTCCCAGGATAATCTCTTCTATGGGTTTCCCAGATGGCTCGGTGGTAAAGAATCCACCTGGCAATGCAGGAGATGCAGGTTTGATCCCTGGGTGGGGAAGATGCCCTGGAGGAGGACATGGCAGCCCACTCCAGTATTCTTGCCTGGAGAATCCCATGGGCAGAGGAGCCTGGTGGGCTACAGTCCATGAGGTTGCAAAAGAGTCGGACACCCCTGAGCGACTCAACAATAGCACAATCTCTTTTACCTAAACACAGTCAAGGGTAGATGTTAATCCTATCAATACAATATCTTCAAGGCAACACTGAAATGGCTGAGCAAATAACTAGGTGCCTAATCAGGGTGACACCTAAAGTTGACCATCATAATGATGATAACGGTGACAACAATTATTGTTCTTTATTGTACTCTGGGTAAGTGTCAGGCACGCCACTAAGATGCTTGCATACATAAGTTATGACATTTGAATTTCAATTATTATCTTCCTGTTATATACAAGGAGGTTTAGAGAGGTTAAATGCCATGTCCAAGGTCACATTGGATCAAAACTTAGGTCAGTGTGATCTGCAAATCCAGCTTTAACCATGGGGCTGAAAGCTGTCAGAAGGACAGAATCTCCAGGCTTTAGGGCAGTGGTACCCAACCCTTTTGGCACCGGGACCAGTTTCATGGAAGATAATATTTCCCCGTGAGCTGGGGGGTGAAGGGGTGGGAAGGGGGTGGTTTCCGGATGATTCCAGTGCATTGCATTTACTGTGCGCTTTATTTCTATTATGATTACATCAGCTCCATCTCTCAGATCATCAGGCATTAGAACTCAGGAGGCTCAGGACCCGTGCTTAAGAGCTTCACTCATTACAAAATACAGGAAATGGTAAAGGATCCAGGGAGTAACTTCTGTGTAAAAGGCACCCCATGAATCTGAAGTGAGAGAGAAAGAGTGTTATTGAATCTAGAGCCACACCTGGTAAATGAAGTCACCTCCTTCTGTTTGTGGGTGGGGAGGGGGCAATGAATGAGAATTTACGGTACAGTAATTACGGTACAGTAATTCCCGCACTGGGGAAAATGGAGGGTGCTTCCTCTTTGGCTCCCAGGCCAGGTGGGCAGGAGTCTGAACAGGGAAGCTGCGGAGGGGGTTCCCAGGCCCCTTGTGTCTAAGCTGCTCTGAGCTCCACCTCTTCCTCCAGCCCATCCTCCTCCCTTAGCACCAGTGACTGCGGCATTTCCTAATATAAATGCAGGCAAAATAAAATTAGCAGTGTGCCAGTAGGGAAGCCAGCTACCCACAGGCGCCGTAAATGGCCTTCCCCTCTCACCCCTCCTCCCTTCTGCCCACCCCCTCTCACCCCCATCCAGCCACCTCGAACAACCCGCCATGTGGGCTGAGTCACTGTTTCTAGAAAAACAAGGCCAGGGGTCCAGACAAGTCAAGGGAATGGTGATTAGCTAGTGATCAGCCATGAAAAGACAGTGTCCCCAGAAAAAGACAGTATGATGACCTGGTGTGGGTGACTTGTCCAGGAGAGCTGCTGCAAGCCGTAGCGCGTGTCGTTTAGGGTCAGGGAGAGGAGCCAGGAGTGAGAAGAGCTGCTGAATTGTGTCCCCACATCAGCCACCTTGCATATGGTCCCTTTGCTTGCGCCTCCTCTGTTGTTTGGTCGCTAAGTCATGTCTGACTCTTTGTGACTCTGTGGACTGTAGCACGCGAGGCTCCTTGTGTCCTTCACTATCTTCTGGAGTTTTCTCTGATTCATGTCCATTGACTCAGCGATGCTACCTAACTGTCTTATCCTCTACCGTCCCCTTCTCCTTTTGCCTTCAATCATTTCCAGCAGCAGGGTCTTTTCAAGTGAGGTGGCTCTTTGCATCAGGTGGCCAAAGGATTAGAGCTTCAGCTTTAGCCTCGGTCCTTCCAATGAATATTCAGGATTGATTTCTTTTAAGATTGACTGGTTTGATCTCCTTGCTGTCCAAGGGACTCTCAAGAGTCTTCTCCAGCACCACGATTCAAAAGCATCAATTCTTCAGTGTTCAATCTTCCTTATGGTCCTACTCTCACATCTGTACATGACTACTGGAAAAACCATAGCATTAACTGTTCGGACCTTTGTTGGCAAAGGGATGTCTCTGCTTTTTAATATGCCATCTAGGTATGCCATAGCTTTCCTTCCAAGGAGTAAGCATCTTTTAATTTCACGGCTGCAGTCACCATACACGGTGATTTTGGAGCCCAAGAAAAGAAAATCTGTCACTGCTTCTGCTTCTTTTTCCTTTTATTTGCCATGAAGTGATGGGACCAGATGCGACAATCTTAGTTTTGTTTTGTTTTGTTTTGTTTTTTAAATGTTTTATTTATTATTTATTTATTTTTTAAATTTTAAAATCTTTAATTCTTACATGCGTTCCCAAACATGAACCCCCCTCCCACCTCCCTCCCCATAACATCTCTCTAGGTCATCCCCATGCACCAGCTCCAAGCATGCTGTATCCTGCATCAGACATAGACTGGCGATTCAATTCTTACATGATAGTATACATGTTAGAATGTCATTCTCCCAAATCATCCCACCCTCTCCCTCCCTCTGAGTCCAAAAGTCCATTATACACATCTGTGTCTCTTTCCCTGTCTTGCATACAGGGTCGTCATTGCCATCTTCCTAAATTCCATATATATGTGTTAGTATACTGTATTGGTGTTTTTCTTTCTGGCTTACTTCACTCTGTATAATCGGCTCCAGTTTCATCCATCTCATCAGAACTGATTCAAATGAATTCTTTTTAACGGCTGAGTAATACTCCATTGTGTATATGTACCACAGCTTTCTTATCCATTCATCTCCTGATGGACATCTAGGTTGTTTCCATGTCCTAGCTATTATAAACAGTGCTGCGATGAACATTGGGGTACATGTGTCTCTTTCAATTCTGGTTTCCTCGGTGTGTATGCCAAGCAGTGGGATTGCTGGGTCATAAGGTAGTTCTATTTGCAATTTTTTAAGGAATCTCCACACTGTTCTCCATAGTGGCTGTACTAGTTTGCATTCCCACCAACAGTGTAGGAGGGTTCCCTTTTCTCCACACCCTCTTCAGCATTTATTGCTTGCAGATTTTTGGATCGCAGCCATTCTGACTGGTGTGAAGTGGTACCTCATTGTGGTTTTGATTTGCATTTCTCTAATAATGAATGATGTTGAGCATCTTTTCATGTGTTTGTTAGCCATCCGTATGTCTTCTTTGGAGAAATGTCTATTTAGTTCTTTGGCCCATTTTTTGATTGGATCGTTTATTTTTCTGGAATTGAGCTGCAGAAGTTGTTTGTATATTTTTGAGATTAGTTGTTTGTCAGTTGCTTCATTTGCTATTATTTTCTCCCATTCAGAAGGGTGTCTTTTCACCTTGCTTATATTTTCCTTTGTTGTGCAGAAGCTTTTAATTTTAATTAGATCCCATTTGTTTATTTTTGCTTTTATTTCCAGAATTCTGGGAGGTGGATCATAGAGGATCCTGCTGTGATTTATGTCTGAGAGTGTTTTGCCTATGTTCTCCTCTAGGAGTTTTATAGTTTCTGGTCTTACATTTAGATCTTTAATCCATTTTGAGTTTATTTTTGTGTGGGGTGTTAGAAAGTGATCTAGTCTCATTCTTTTACAAGTGGTTGACCAGTTTTCCCAGCACCACTTGTTAAAGAGATTGTCTTTACTCCATTGTATATTCTTGCCTCCTTTGTCAAAGATAAGGTGTCCATATGTGTGTGGATTTATCTCTGGGCTTTCTATTTTGTTCCATTGATCTATATGTCTGTCTTTGTGCCAGTACCATACTGTCTTGATGACTGTGGCTTTGTAGTAGAGCCTGAAGTCAGGCAAGTTGATTCCTCCAGTTCCATTCTTCTTTCTCAAGATTGCTTTGGCTATTCGAGGTTTTTTGTATTTCCATACAAATCTTGAAATTATTTAGGCTACTGTAAAAATAAAACTGAAAACCAGAAGCAGGAAGCTTAAATCCAAAGCCTGAAAACATTAGAGAACTCTTGAATTCAGGGAACATTAAGCAATAGGAGCTCATCAAATGCCTTCATACCTACACCGAAACCAAGCTCCACCCAAGGGCCAACAAGTTCCAAAACAAGACATACCACGCAAATTCTCCAGCAACACAGGAACACTCCCCTGAGCTTCAATATACAGGCAGCTCAAAATTATCCCAAAACTTTTGATGTCTCATAACCAATTACGGGTCACTCCACTGCACTCCAGAGAGAAGAAACCCAGCTCCACCCACCAAAACTCCAACACAAGCCTCCCTAAACAGGAAACCTTGACAAGCCACTGATAGAACCCCACCCAAAGTGTTTTGTTTTTTAATGTTGAGTTTCAAGCCAGCTTTTTGACTCTTCTCTCTCACCCTCGTTAAGAGGCTGTTTTGTTCCTCTTCATTTTCTGTCATTGACGTGGTATCATCTGCATATCTGAGGTTACTGATATTCCTCCAGGGACTTCGGGACAGTTCCTTATGGTTGAGGAGAGTCCCCATGATCCTGGTGTCTGGTGACCGAGGAGCACCTATTTGATGGGCAGCCTCCACCCACACGCAATGTTAAGCGTTTGGGCATACTTGAATCTATGCAGAAGTTGCTTTAGGAAGTAGGGGATTCAAAATCTGGGTACACTCCAGAGTGGGGTTTCTCAGCCTTGTCAGGACCCCTAAAAACTTGGATTATCAGCCACACCCTGGTCTCAGTGAACTTGTGCCTCTGGGGATAGGTCCTGGAGACGGGCAGAAGAGCGTCCAAACAGAGGAGCCTCCTGCCCTGGGAGGTGGCAGACTCTGGCATAAGGCATCTTGCCAGCTGTGTGAAAAAAAAAAAAACAAAAAAACACAACAGTTTCATCAATATTTCTAGTTATTGAGGAAAAGGGGGTGGTATGCTAACATGATGATGATGGTGGTGGCCTTAATATAATGAAAGCAGTAATGGCTGAAAGAAAGTAAAACTGTCAGTCTCTCAGTCATGTCTGGCTCTTTCTGTTCCGGGGGAGTGTAGCAAACCAGGTTCTTCTGTCCATGGAACACTGGAGTGGGTAGCCATTCCCTTCTCTAGGGGGTCTTCCTGACCCAGGGATCGAACCCAGGTCTCCCACATTGCAGGAAGCTTCTTTACCGTCTGAACCGCCAGGGAATGGTGCTGGTGGGGGTCTTTATATAACGGAAGCAGTGATGGTTACACATGACCTATTACCGAGCTGGAGCCGTGCCGCCGTATTTTGTGAACCGTTCCTGGGACATGGCATTCGATTCTCCCAAAAATCCTGAAAGAGGAGTATGATCGTCCCATTCCTGCTTTTATAGACGGAGGAAGTAAATAAGTCAGAGAGTTGAATAGCTTGCCAAGATTATACTGCTAAGGGGCAGTGGACGGGGGAGCGTTTCAGCGTGGATGCCTTATGGGTAATTGGGAGCCCGCAAGCTGAGCTCCTAATAATCTCTAAATACTGCCAGAATCTAGGCCAACCCAGGATGCTCAGTGCACTGTCTCGAGCAGAGGAGAGCAGGCACCTGTGTTTCCCCCTGTATCGATGGTTTTCCATTCAGGTTAGGGCCCTCTGGGATATCTGAGGAACTAATGCTGTGTCCAGTCCTAGACTGAGTAAAGATAATTTGAGGGAAGAAGGGCTTTACCATCAAAATTCTTTTTTTCCCAGGTAATTTTAAAGAGCAGCCACAGTTGAGAACCAGTGTCTGAGATCAGAGATTCTTAAAATGTGGTCCATGGGTAAGACTGCAATAGGTCTGCCCAGTGACCTAAAGAAGGGAAATCCAAAAAAGAGGGGATATGTGTATATGTAGAAACTGACCCAGTGTTGTAAAGCAACTATGTTGTTTAGTCACCAAGTCGTGTCCACCTCTTTGCAACCCCATGGACTGCAGCACGCCAGGCTTCCCTGTCCTTCACCATCTCCCAGAGTTTGCTCAAACTCATGTCCATTGAATCAGTGATGCCATCCAACCGTCTCATCCTGTTGTCTCCGTCTCCTCCTGCATTCACCAATAAAAATTAGTTTAAAAAATAGGTCTGTCCACAGTTTTCACCCGTGAGAATTAAGAATGTGGGGCATGGCTTTTCCTAATTCTCAAAGTGATCCCTTAATGGCAACAAACCAAAAAAGATGGAAAATAGTTGCCTTGCAGGTTTATGGTTATCATCATCACCTTTAATGAAAGCCAACCACATGCCAGGCACTGGAAGAGGCTCTCAAGATAGACTATATATCATTTAATCATCCTAACAGCCCTGGTATTATCCTATTTCTTTATATAAGGAAGCTGAGTTTCCAAAAAGCCAGGGACCATACCCAAGACATCACCCTGAATAAAGGATAGAGTCATAAACCAACTCTACACTGTGTAATGCCAAAGCCAGTTCTCCCTAATAGACTTCCCTGATGGATGGGAGTTGAAAAAGTCCTACCCAGAAATAGGGGAAGAGATTCAAAGATAGCTGGAGGGCTTTGCCAGCCAGAGGGCATGAAGGAACTCGAAGTGGTGCTTTGTGAAAAAATAAACCATTCCAAGTTTGCACTGTCTAGCTCAGGACTGATCTCCACTGTTCTGAGGAGCAGGTGGAAAGGAATTTGACATTTACCCCACTTGCCTGGAACCTGATCCCTTCTGGAAGCTTCTAAGCTTGGTATGAGGAATGTACTTTTTTTTTCATTTCTTTCCTCCATCACCCTCATTTTCTTGTTCCCTGACCATGTATCTCAAGCAAAGAAGGGCTCTGTTTCTAATAACATAGGTGTTCAGTTCAGTTCAGTTCAGTCACTCAGTCATGTCTGACTCTTTGCGACCCCATGAATCACAGCACGCCAGGCCTCCGTGTCCATCACCAGCTCCCGGAGTTCACTCAGACTCGTGTCCATCGAGTCAGTGATGCCATCCAGTCATCTCATCCTGGGTCGTCCCCTTCTTCTCCTGCCCCCAATCCCTCCCAGCATCAGAGTCTTTTCCAATGAGTCAACTCTTCGCATGAGGTGGCCAAAGTACTGGAGTTTCAGCTTTAGCATCATTCCTTCCAAAGAAATCCCAGAGCTGATCTCCTTCAGAATGGACTGGTTGGGTCTCCTTGCAGTCCAAGGGACCCTCAAGAGTCTTCTCCAACACCACAGTTTAAATGCATTAATTCTTCGGCGCTCAGCCTTCTTCACAGTCCAACTCTCACATCCATACATGACCACAGAAAAAACCATAGCCTTGACTAGGCGGACCTTAGTCGGCAAAGTAATGTCTCTGCTCTTGAATATACTATCTAGGTTGATCATAACTTTTCTTCCAAGGAGTAAGTGTCTTTTAATTTCATGGCTGCAGTCACCATCTGCAGTGATTTTGGAGCCCCCCAAAAAGCAGGGTGACAATATACAGCCTTGACGCACTCCTTTTCCTATTTGGAACCAGTCTGTTGCTCCATGTCCAGTTCTAACTGTTGCTTCCTGACCTGCATACAGATTTCTCAAGAGGCAGGTCAGGTGGTCTGGTATTCCCATCTCTTTCAGAATTTTCCACAGTTTATTGTGATCCACACAGTCAAAGGCTTTGGCATAGTCAAGAAAGCAGAAATAGATGTTTTTCTGGAACTCTCTTGCTTTTTCCGTGATCCAGCGGGTGTTGGCAATTTGATCTCTGGTTCCTCTGCCTTTTCTAAAACCAGCTTGACCATCAGGTAGACCCTTCATTTAATCAAGAGTATATCTTCCTGAGAAGAGTGGCTTCTCACCTCTTTCTTCCTCGAAGGACTTCTGAGGTTGGATTTCTTATGTGTCTGGGGCAAGGGTGATTGTCGCAATGACGCACTGATCTTACCCAGCAAATACATTTCTCCACACTGAACCCTATGTCAGTAAACGGCGTGACCCAGTGGTTCTAGCTCGGCACCCCCTCCCTCTCCTTCTACCCGGGCCCCACTTCATCTCCACATTCAGTAAATCGCTGTGTCCTGCCATGCCTCTCAGGGCAGTCCACTCTCAGCATCTCCACCCCGTCTCTGTCCAGAGCTCATCTCACTCTCAGACAGGAAACCACCGTGGCTTCTGCTTGGTTGGCCCTTCGCTCACACCTCCTCTCCAGCCCAGGCAGCCAGAGTCGTACCTTCGAATACAAATACGATCATATCTCTGCATTGCTTCAAATTCTGCTTTGAGTGCCAATACACACATGTACACATACAACATGTGCATATACACAATCACTCACGTATGCATAAACACATGAACATATACACAAACACCCACAGACACTCGCAGACACACACATACACACAAACACGAGCATGCCCATATACACAAATACTCACATACATATAAATACACATAAACATACACGCAAACACCGACATATATACATACAAACACCGATAGATACACACGCTCACAAACATACATGCAAATATGCACAAACACTCACAAACACATATCCATAAATACACACACACAACGTACCCATATACACAAATACTCACATACATATAAATACACATAAACATACACACAAACACCGATATATATACATACAAACACCGATAGATACACACGCTCACAAACATACATGCAAATATGCACAAACACTCACAAACACATATCCATAAATACACATACACAACGTATCCATATACACAAATACTCACATACATATAAATATACATAAACATACACGCAAACACCGATATATATACATACAAACACTGATATATACACACACTCACAAACATATATGCAAATACGCACAAACACTCACAAACACATATCCATAAATACACACACACAACGTACCCATATACACAAATACTCACATACATATAAATACACATAAACATACATGCAAACACCGATATATATGTACAAACACCGATATATACACACACTCACAAACATATATGCAAACACTCACAAACACATATCCATAAATACACACACACAACATACCCATATACACAAATACTCACATACATATAAATACACATAAACATACATGCAAACACCGATATATATGTACAAACACCGATATATACACACACTCACAAACATATATGCAAATACACATAAACACTCACAAGCACATATCCATAAATACACACACACAACATACCCATAAACACAAATACTCATATATGTTTGTGTGCTAATTTGCTTCAGTCGTGTCTGACTCATTGTGACTCTATGGACTGTAGTCCACCAGGCTCCCCTGTCCATGGGGATTCTCCAGGCATGAATACTGGAACGGGTTGACATGCCCTCCTCTCACATATGTATAAAAACATATAAATATGCACACGCATATATATACACACTCACAAACACATATACACAAATGTACATAAACATACCTATATATACAAATGTATACATGTAAACGTGCATAAATATATACACAAACTGGAGAAGGTAATGGCAACCCACTCCAGTATTCTTGCCTGGAGAATCCCATAGATGGAGGGGCCTGGAGGGCTACAGTCCATGAGGCTGCAAAGAGTGGGACACAACTGAAGTGACTTAACACATACCCACATATACACAAACACGCACATATAAACACACAACACATAGACGTGAATACACACTCACATGTACACAAGTACATACAAACGTTCATACACAAGGCACACACTTCTTTGAGTTCTGAAAATAAAGTCCAGGGTCCCTCACAGGACCTACTATGTGTTTCATGATCTTCTTTTCAGCTCCCCAGCCTCGTATCTCTCCATTGTTTCTTTTTCCTGGTGGTTCCCATCTCTGCAAAATAAGTAGATAAATATTCCACAAGAGATGATAAGTCGGGTGTTCTGGGTAGCTTGTCTTAGAGCAAGAAAGGAGTTTTGTTCTCTACACAGCTTTATTGAGATACAATTCACCTACCATAAAATTTACCTACTTTCAGTGCTCAATCCAATTTTAAAATTTAAAAATATATTTGCTGAGGTGTGCAGTCATCACCATAATCTAATTTGAGATCATTTTCATTTCACGATGTTTGCATATATTAAATCATCATGTTGTATACCTTAAGTACAAATGATTTTTATTTGTCAATTACACCTCATTAAAGTTGAAGATAGAGGGAAGAACATTTTCATCATCTCCCGGCAAAAGATCCAGGAGCACATTAGCTTTCATTGAGCCCTCCTCTCCACTTGAGGCAATTGCTCATTTACTTTCTATCTCTGCAGGTTTGCTTATCCTGGACTTTTGACATCCGTGGAATCACACCACAGGTGGCCTTTGGAGTCTGGGTTCTTTTCCTGAGCATCATCTTTGCCAGGTTCATCCATGTCGCAGCAGATGTTGTCAGAGAGCATCCTGCTGCACAGATAGACATAGTTTTATTTATCTGTTCACCAGTTGGTGTACATGCAGGGTGTTTCCGCTGTTTGGTGTTGCAAATCATGCCACTATCTGCTTATCATTAAGAGCATCAGTAAGCCCGGATTCCCCCATTTACTATCATGTGTAAAACACACAGCTAGTGGGAAGCTGCTGTGACACACAGGGAGCTCAGTTTGGTGCTCTGTGATGACCTAGTGGGGTGGAATGGGCCAGAGGGTAGGAGGGAGGTGCAAGAAGAAGGAGACATATGTATACTTGGAGTTGATTCACTTCGTTGGATAGCAGAAACTAACACAACATTGCAGCGCAATTCAGCTCAGTTCAGTCGCTCAGTCGTGTCCGACTCTTTGCGACCCTATGAACCGCAGCACGCCAGGCCTCCCTGTCCATCACCAACTCCCGGAGTCTACCCAAACCCATGTCCATTGGGTCGGTGATGCCATCCAGCCATCTCATCCTCTGTCGTCTCCTTCTCCTCCTGCCCCTAATCCCTCCCAGCATCAGAGTCTTTTCCAATGAGTCAGCTCTTCGCATCAGGTGGCCAAAGTATTGGAGTTTACGCTTCAACATCAGCCCTTCCAATTATACTCCAATAAAAAAGAGCAAGCCAAAAAAAGAATTCAACCAGCCATTTAACTTACCTAAGCCTCAGTTTTTTCTTGCATGCAATAGGAATGACAATAACATTGACCTCATGGGTCATCATGATAATTAAATATAATGATGTGAGTAGAGTGTAGCCCAGCATTTAATATATAGCAAACACTCCATACATCTGTGCTATTCTCCTGCGAGTCCACTTTGGGTTGGGACAAAATGCTAAAAGAAAGCCATTGTTGACAGCTGTTATTTTTTTCACAAATATTTCATTTTTACAATGTCCTTGTGTTTTGCTTCTTTTTTCATAAACCTGTAATGCAGTCAGTATTTTCACATTTTATGTTTTGAAGAGTCTAGGTCTCAGGGGACTCAGAAATGTGCCCATTGCACAGAGTAAGAAAAAGTACTTGTGAGCAAAACTCAATACTGACTGTTCAGAACCTGCGTTCCATGGTGTGTGTGAATCTGTAATCCACTTGCTTCTCATCCTCCTATCCTACACCTGCTACTCTGGGTTTTATCTCTCAGAAAAGGAATTGCAAGGCAGCCTTCCTAGGAGCGTAGTCAGGGGTTAACTTCAAAGAGAAAATGGACACCTGCTTCTTGACCATGGGAAGGGGGCTTTGGTAGATGGTAGATGTTCAAGTTCTTCTGAGAAAGAGCTTTAGTCACAGCAGGAAAGACTACAGTGAGACATCAGGAAGAACTTTCTAATAGTCAAGTCTGACATCTTGGCAAGCTCATCTCAGAAGAGCCTGTGGCACTGTCTCCACTGACTTTGTGTGTGTATGTGTGCTTATCTATGCATGTGTGAGTGTGTGTGTGTGTGTGTGTGTGTGTGTCTATGTGTGTGTGTTTGGTATATATGAAAGTAAAAGTCGCTCAGTTGTGTCTGACTCTTGGTGACCCCATGGACTATACAGTCCAGGGAATTCTCCAGGCCAGAATACTGGAGTGGGTAGCCTTTCCCTTCTCCAGGGGATCTTCCCAACCCAGGGATCAAACCCAGGTCTCCTGCATTGCAGGCAGATTCTTTACCAACTGAGCTGTGATATACAAATACACGCATACACAAATACACATATACACAAAAACACAATATATACCAAGGGCTTCCCTTGTGGCTCAGCTGGTAAAGAATCCGCTTGCAATGGGGGAGACCTGGGTCTGATCCCTGGGTCAGGAAGATAGATGCCCTGGAGAAAGGAAAGGCTTCCCACTCCAGTATTCTGGCCTGGAGAATTCCATGGACTATGTAGTCCATGGGGTCTCAGAGTCGGACATGACTAAGCAACTGTCACTTGTATATATGTTTGTATGTATATATGTGCGCTTGTATGTACACATGTGTATGTATATGTATTTGTTTGTTTATATTCTGTGTGTGTATATAAGTGCTAGTATGCATGCATGTATTTGTGTATATATGTATATGTGTGTACATATGCATGTGTGGGCATGTGTGTATATGTATGTGTGTATATGTATTTTTGTATATGTATGTGTATGAATATGTCTGTGTTTTGTGTATGTGGTGTGTGTATATGTGTGTGTCCACGTGTGTGCATTCATATGTATGAAACTCCAATATTTTGGCCACTTCATGTGAAGAACTGACTCATTGGAAAAGACTCTGATGCTGGGAGGGATTGGGGGCAGGAGGAGAAGGGGACGACAGAGGATGAGATGGCTGGATGGCATCACTCACTCGATGGACGTGAGTCTGAGTGAACTCCGGGAGTTGGTGATGGACAGGGGGGCCTGGCGTGCTGCTATTCATGGGGTTGCAAAGAGTCGGACACGACTGAGCGACTGAACTGAACTGAACTGAATGCATATGTGTGTTTGCATGTATCTATGCATGTATTTGTGGGTTTTTTGTGTGTGTATATATTAATATGTGCTTATATGCATATGTGTGTTTGTGTATATATTTGTGTTTGTGTGTCTATGCCCATGTATGCGTGTGCATGTTATCTCTGTGTGTGCATATATTTGTGTTTGTATGTATATGTATACATGTATGGGTATGTGTGTATCTGTGTGTGTGTCTGTGTTTTGTGTGTGTATGGTATATATATGTGTGCTTGTGTGCATTCATATGTATGTATGTGTGTGTGTGTGTTTGCATGCATATATGTGTGCCTTTGTGGGTTTTGTGTGTATGGTATATGTTAATGTGTGCTTAAATGCGCACATATGCATATATGTTTGTGTGTGTATATGCACATGTGTGTACATGTGTGTTTGTATTGTGTGTGTGGTGCATACGTGCTTATGTGCATGTGTGTGTGCATTTGTATATGTGTGTATGTATATGCCTGCATGTGCGTGTCTTTGTGTGTATTCAGATGTTTGTGTGCGGGGCACACATATATCTGAATGGATCTGCCCCTTTCAGAAACCAGGCTAAATCTTTTCCATCTTGCCATCTCTTTCTAACCCTATGATCCTTTGGGGAAGCGAGCTTAAACCTTACATTTTCTTTCTCTACCTAACTCTGGCTAAATCCTCTGCAAATCACTGTTCCCTAGCCCCACGGATGTGTTTGGGAGTAGCAGTTAAGAAATACACGCGAACTCGGCCTTCCTCAGTCTGCATGTTCCTTCTCTCCGTCTCCTTCATTCTGCATGTCGTGAGAGCCCCCCAGACAGAGATGGAGAGAGAGCTGGAGATATAGAAACGAGCGAGAAAGCCAGAGGGAGGGCGAGAGAGCGAAAGACGGAAATCAGTATCTGACCCTCGTCCGCGAGCCCGTGGAGGAGCAGGCGAGTCTGAGACAGAAAACAGCACAACAGTAACTAGGTGTCACTCTTTTACCAGCCTTCACTGTAATCGAGCAGAGTCGTAGGCAAAGAGAGCGAGAGAGAATGATCTTGTTTAACCAGAAGGTGTGATTTGGTTTAAGGTTCTTAAGGTTATTCAGAGTGTGTGTGTTTCTTTTGGCTCTATCTAACAGCGAGAATTTTTCGCAAGTCATCTCTCTCTCAGAGTGATATAAAAAATTTAAAAAAAGGAGTTTTCAGCAGGGATGGCCTTTTATTTTCTCACTTTCCTGCAGCGAGGTAATAGGGAACCTGTCTTGAGACATAAAGAGTGGGCTTGGACCGGCCCACCCCCACCTGCCTTCATCACCCCCACGCGGTCAGTGTGTTCAGCACAGTCTGATCTCTGGGGTGTGGGCGGGCAGAGGGACTGTCCCCAGCTTCACAAAAGTGCCTGTTTCCTGCTGATGGTCACAAAAGGAGGGGTGAGCAGGGCTTCGGGGCTGGACAAAGCCAGTCTATGCACCTGAACGTGGCCTTGACCATCAGCGGCAGCCTTCATGACTCTCCTCGTCACAGCCTCTCAGGCTGGCTTTCTATCAGCCCCGTTCGGAAAAGGCTTGTTAATTCACCCCCGTGAAAATGGAAGTTTCATACACATTGACATAATTAATGAAGAGGCAGGCAGCATGCTCCACCAATTAACACTGCAGGGAAAAGTAAAATGGGCTTACTTTGGGCGTCTTGTGCCAAAGTTAAAGACTGGAACACACAGCAAATAAATAGAGATGCTTTTAATGAGCCACAAGATTGAGCCGAGTAAGTCAGAAAGAATGGTAGGTAAACACTGCCAACTCTTTGCACTGTTACGAGTAATTGATGAGCATAGTTAAAAAGTTTGAGGGGGAAAAGGGGACCATCGGATGCTGCAACCAGGTTCATTTATAAATGCATTCTCCCCTGAAAGTAACTATTAGGTATGTTAAAGAATGTAATGTGCCTATAGAAACAAATATGATGGACTAGGCATTTTGTGATGCCCAGAAAATCTGAGCGCCTGAACAAATACTGTGGTGGATTTTTCACACTTGATGGGATTGTCTTTGTCAAACTCAAAGGCTCTTCAGCTATAGATCTACCCTGCTCTGACTACACCCTGGAAATGGGAGGAAGAGAGTTTATAAAAGTGATGCTGGAACTGCTCCATTCCTTTCTGAGAGCCAGAGGGATAATTTAATTATTTTTCTCTGTGTTTGTAAGATTAAAACATGACCTTCCACTGAAGTGTTTTTTTTTTTCTTTAATTGTTTCTGAAAGAGGGAGTGCATCTGTACAGAGAGGCTTTCTGACCAAAGAGAAATCCATTTGATCAAAAAATAGAAACCCAATAGGTTTCAGTAGTTGTTTTATAAAACCTGAGTTCAGTTGGTTTTCGTTAATGTGGTGTATCTGGTCCAATTAAGCCTCATTTTAAAAATCAAGTGCCTTAGAATGGAGTGGCCTCTTTCACACACTTAACGTAAGATAATTCAATTGTGTGTGTTGAGTCAATAAAACCCAACAATTTTATACACCCTACAACTCCTCCTCCTTCTCAACAACTTTAACAACACAAGCGCAGGAGAGAATTTCTCTGAGATAGTCGAGGGCATTTTCTGAATGAATGAGAGAGATGATTCAATCTGGCACCCTCAGGGGACCTCAGTTCCTGCCCATCTCTGCTGACTCTTGTATCTTATCATGCCGACTGTGACTCCATCTTCAAATTTTGCATCATTCTTGCAACATAGCCCTAAGCTCATGCCAATAGCTTGATCTGTTGTTACTCAAAAAAGAGCAGTGTATTAGAATAATAGTGAAGAAACTCTCCGTTTTCTGAAAGGTGGCATGTTGTCGTCAACATGGTGCCTTCCTAAGGATTTGGTAAGATTCGATCATGTGTGATTTCTGCTTTGTGTGCCCCCTGGATGTGATCCTTATGTCAAATGTATCCTTTGCACCATTCCCAGTTACACAGGTTCCATTGCTTCATCTGCATTCTAGTGGCAGATGATTCGGTCAGTTCAGTTCAGTTGCTCAGTCTTGCCCGACTCTTTGCAGATGATTACCTATCCTTTTCAATAGTCTGCTTTGCAAATTATTCCAGGCAGCATTTTTCCGACTATAGCCTCAGGGCCTACCTCAGAATCTTCTTGAATGCTAGTTTTGAGGGGAGTCCCCAGGTCCACTTCCGATCTAGTGTATCAGGAGTGACCCTAGCATCAACATTTTTAGTGGGCAGTCTGCTGACTCATTGGAAAAGAATCTGATGCTGGGAAAGATCGAAGGCAAAAGGAGAAGGGGGTGGCAGGGGATGAGATGGTTAGATAGCATCATCGACTCAATAGACATGAGTTTGAGCAGACTCCGGGATATAGTGAAGGATGGGGAAGGCTGGTGTGCTGCAGTTCATGGGGTCGCAGAGAGTCAAGACATGACTTGGCAACTGAACAGCAGCTGGTGTAAAGAACGTTTACATCCCTGTCTACTTTCTGTCGCTCATGACCCGGTACACCTCCGGGACTGTCCTATTGGGTGTGTGCTTAGGAAATCTAAACAAATTTGTATTTCACCGGCTGATAAAAAGGCACGTGTCCAGGGACCTGCATGGTCTATTTTTTTCTAACTCCACCAGTGGAGAGCCTGGTTCATCAAGTATGTTACCTGACAGTCAGGTGTGTGTTCACTCTGTCCCTGAGGATGAGGCCAGTATAGTGTTGACTGAGTTTGATTTGACCGATGCATTTTATATCATGGGCTCACCCTGATGGCTCAGTGGGTAAAGAATCGGCCAGCAATGCAGGAGACACAGGTTCAGTCCCTCAGCTGGGAAGATTAGGAGAAGGAAAATGATAACCCACTCCAGTATTCTTGCCTGGGAAATCCCATGAACAGAGGAGCCAGGCAGGCTACAGTCTAAAGGGTACCAAAGAGTCAGACACGACTGATTGACTACTCACGAAAGTGCAATTTCATATCATGACAAATATTTTTGTTGTCTCCATGAGAGCCCCCTTTACCTTTTAGAGAGTGTACTTTAAAACAGAGGCTTTGCACATACTGGGGGTTTAAGAAAAAGCTTTGAAATTGTCAGAATAAGGACCGCACAGCCACTCGGCAAGCCTCAGAGTGCAAAGTGGCCAAATTATAAAGGGAGCATTCTAACTTCTCTTTTCTTTCTAAATTCTTCTCTGCCCTATATACATAACTTTAAAATTTCAGCGGTTATTCATTGTTCATTGACATTTGTTATTCCGCCAGAATGGTCACATCCTTTGGAACTGAGGTCTGAGAAAGCAAAGATGCTGAGAACTGAAAGACTGATTGCTCTTCTCAGAGGAGTCCCTGATTTAACTTAATAATCCACAAGAACTGACGTCTCAGCATGCCAGACTACAAAATGGGTAGAGATTGATGAAAGGCAGAAAAGGTTTCTAAGTCCTGGTTCTCTTCTCTGATGGAAATGCAGAGAGGTGGCATTTCAGTTGTTTTTTTTTTTTCCCTCCCATTATTAGCCAACCTGTCAGTCATTTACCATTTCCTCGTGAAGACACAAAGCTGAGGTTTGAATGCTGTATGTCACTTCTTCCAGCTGATATTATGAAAGGCAGCAGTGAATATTCCAGCTAAAAAAAGATTTCTCATTTCAAAAGCCCAGCTGGAGGCAAGCAAGTGCCACAGAAGTGACCACAGCAGAAGAGAGGTGGGCCCCACGGAACTCTGCATTCCTCCTTGAGCTGTTTATTTCACATGAGCACGATGAGTCCCCACATTAAAGTGACGGTGCGGCAGCGTTTGGCAGGCCAGCGGGTCTCACGCACCAAGGCTCAGGTTGGTTGTGTAGGTAGTTTCTATGTCAGTCCCAATTATTAATACATTCCTCAGCGATGAGGATTTTTCCCTTCATTCTTACCAAACTGTTAAGGCATGCAGCAGCGGCCCCGAGCTCTGTCAAAATGAGTTTCCCCCTCCCTTGAAAAGTTGGCAGTGCGGAGAAATGACAACCTAATGCATACTGAAGCTCCCTCAGTAATGGGACCCCAGGGAGGCAGCAAGCCAGCACCTGTGGTGGCTACTCATCCCGCTGCCGGTGTTCGACGTTCTATCGCCAAAGTTCAAATCCCCCCTCTGCCACTTGTGAGCTGTGTGCTTTCCGCAAGTTTTGAGTACTTATAAGTCTTTCTTCCTTATAGGGTTGTTATTCTGGTTAAATTAGATGAAGTAAGGTTTAGCCTGATGACTGACACACAATATGTACTCTATACCAATTGTTTTCTTTCTGTCTTTCTTCTTTTTTAATGCGCACGTGCTAAGTGGCATCCGTCCTGTCTGACTCTTTGTGACCCCACAGACTGTAGCCCGCCAGGCTCCTCTGTCCATCGGATTTCCCAGGCAAAAATATTGCAGTGGGTTCCCATATCCTTCTCCAGGGGACCTTCTGACCCAGGGATCAAACCCATGCCTCTTATATCCTCTGCATTGGCAGGAGGGTTCTCTACTACTAGCACCACCCATGAAAGTAATAAGAATTTATTCAGCTTACAAGCCTGCAGGTCAAGGTCAATGATTTAGTCTTGGCTCTGCTGGGCAGTCCTTTTTTTTTTTTTTTTAATTGGAAAGTAATTTCTTTACATTGTTGTGTTGAATTCTGCCATACAACATGAATTAGCTATAAGTATACCTATATCCTCTCCCTCTTGAGCCTCACTCCCACCCCTCTCATCCCACCCCTCTAAGTCATCAGTTCAGTTCAGTTCAGTTCAGTCGCTCAGTCGTGTCTGACTCTTTGCGAGCCTATGAATTGCAGCACGCCAGGCCTCCCTGTCCATCACCATCTCCCAGGGTTCACTTAGATTCACATCCATTGAGTTAGTGATGCCATCCAGCCATCTCATCCTCTGTCATCCCCTTCTCCTCCTGCCCCCAATCCCTCCCAGCATCAGAGTCTTTTCCAATGAGTCAACTCTTCGCATGAGGTGGCCACAGTACTGGAGTTTCAGCTTTAGCATCATTCCTTCCAAAGAAATCCCAGGGCTGATCTCCTTCAGAATGGACTGGTTGGATCTCCTTACAGTCCAAGGGACTCTCAAGAGTCTTCTCCAACACCACAGTTCAAAAGCATCAATTCTTCGGCTCTCAGCTTTCTTCACAGTCCAACTCTCACATCCATACATGACCACTGGAAAAACCATAGCCTTGACTAGACGGCTAAGGTCTAAGCCATCACAAAGCACCAATTTGAGCTCCTTGTGCCATTCAGCATCTTCCTGCTAGCTATCTGTTTTATCCACTGATAGATGAATGGATAAAGAAGTTGTGGCACATTTATTCAGTGTAATATTCAGTTCAATTCAGTTGCTCAGTCGTGTCCGACTCTTTGCGACCCCATGAATTGCAGCATACCAGGCCTCCCTGTCCATCACCAGCTCCCAGAATTTACCCAAACTCATGTCCGTGGAGTTGGTGATGCCATCCAGCCATCTCATCCTCTGTTGTCCCCTTCTCCTCCTGCCCCCAATCTGTCCCAGCATCAGGGTCTTTTCCAATGAGTCAACTACTCAACCATGAAAAAGGAATGAACTTGAGTCAATTGTAGTGAGGTGGATGAACCTAGAGCCTGTTATATAGACTGAAGTGAGTTAGAGGCAGGGGAAAAACCAATTATCATAGAGTAATGCATATATATGGAATCTAGGAAAATGGTTCTGGTGAACCTATTTGCGAGCCGGAAGAGAGAAACAATTCTTATTCTCCTAGGAAGCAGGAAGCAATGCAAGCTGCAAGGAGCTCTCCAAGGTACTGGCTAGGAACGACAGAAAAATGGGCTTCCCTGGTGGCTCAGACAGTAAAGCGTCTGCCTGTAATGCGAGAGACCCGGGCTCAATTCCTGGGTCGGGAAGATCCCCTGGAGAAGGAAATGGCAATCCACTCCAGCAGTCTTGCCTGGAAAATCCTATGGGTGGAGGAGCCTGATAGGCTACAGTCCATGGGGTCACAAAGAGTCAGACATGACTGAGTGACTTCACTTTCATAGAGAAGCAGTTGTTATTCTACTAGGAAGCAGGAAGCAATGCAAGCTGCACAGAGCTCTCCAAGGTACTGGCCAGGAAAGACTGCAGTGTTCCACATAAAGGCATTGTTCAGTGGTTTACTAAGAAGGATATGTGTCCAGGATCCTTGCTCTTTTAAGTTTTGTGGTGACTATTTCTATGAGGTCCTGCTTACTCAGCATAGACTCCTTTGGTCTATGGCACTGCACCTTCCTGTATCCATTCAGCTTCCCGGAAGACTCTGGTGAGTTAAAGTCTGGTGGAAGAACAGATTTCTGTTTAGATATGCAATTTCTTCCCTCAATACAGCCTTCTGTGTAGCTCTCTGAGGGCAGGTTCCTTGCTTCTCCAAGGGTTAGAGGCTGGAATACGGAGCAGGTCATGGCCAGGTCAGCCTAAGAACTCAAGTTTGAGGTCGGAGTTATAAACAGGTAAGACCTCCAGGGGGGGTCTTCACAGGTCCAAGTGGAACTACGTGTGCCTCCTATGCTCAGAGCAGGTGAGAAGATTTTTCTCTGAATCCAGAATTTGACAGCCAGTGGTTTGATAGATGTTCTTGGTGGGCTTTACCGATAGATACGAAAAGAGAAACCAAACCAAGGTGTCTTTTTTTTTTTTAATATAGAAAACTTTTATATTTAGAATTAGCCAGCTGGACTCAGTTTGAAGTGAAGTTGCTCAGTCGTGTCCAACTCTTTGCGACCCCGTGGACTGTAGCCCACCAGGCTCCTCCGTCCATGGGATTCTCTTGGCAAGAATACTGGAGTGGGTTGCCATTTCCTTCTCCGGGGGATCTTCCCAACCCAGGGATAGAACCTGGGTCTCCCACATTGCGGGCAAATGCTTTAACCTCTGAACTACCAGGGTACTCAGTTTAGATGATCCCAATTTTGTTGGCAACATTTGAAGCATCACAGTCAGAAACCAGTCGAACGTATGCCTTCTTCTCTCCATCGTGAGGGTGCTGACCATAGCCGTTGTCAATGTCATAGAGCCTGCATAGCCTGTCCTGCATAGCCTGTTTCCTCTGGCGCCTGCTGGCCTTAAAGCCTGTTCTGCATAGCCTGTTTCCTCTGGCGCCTGCTGGCCTTAAAGCCTGTTCTGCATAGCCTGTTTCCTCTGGCACCTGCTGGCCTTGGCGCCCGCAGTGAACGCCAGTGTGGTGTGGCCTCCTATTTTCTTCATGGCTAGCGCGGTGGTGAGGGGCAATTTGAGAATGGCACAGTGGTCAGGTTTGTTTCTCCTGGGGCGCTCTTCCAAGGATATTTCGGCCGCTTCCTGAGCCTCAGTGTTTGGGGCTGCTGGAAGGTGGGTGACATCCAGACCTTGTATTTTTGTGGCTGTGGACGCCTTTCAACACTGCTTTCTTGGTCTTCAAAGCCTTTGCTTTGGCTTCGGCTTTGAAAGGGGCAGGGACTTCCTTCTTTGCCTTTAGTGCCATCTTCATGAAAAAGCCAAAGTTTTTTTTATTCAGCCATGGTGAATTAGTATTGGCAATGTTAGGAATATAATATGATAGATTGGATATAAGTGTTTTACCTGTAGGAGGTACAATACTTGGCAAAACTCCCATTTTACAGGTAAATTCACTCAGCCAAGAATTTTCCAGGAGGTCAAGCCCGCAACAGGTCAGCATAACTCCCAAGCTATGTTCTTACAAGTTTATTTATTTCACTGTCTCATGCCTGTGAGATATAGTAATAGAAGTGTTGACTCAATTCTCCGCTATGTGGGAAGAGTGTTGGATGTTATGAAACACAGAAAAATGTAGAATATGCAATTTCTTCCCTCAATGCAGCCTTCTGTGTAGAAGGAAGTGAGCAAGGTGGTCAGAGGCAGAGAACTTATCCCTGGTCATATATATTGTCTGATAGAAATGGGGACACTTCCTGAACCAAAAGGACAGTCTTTCCCCTAGAAATAGCAATTTCTTTATTAAAATCCATGTGTCTCTCATGGCTGATGGGTCAGCACATCTTATAATTTAAAAGTCCCACATTGAACGTAGACATATATCGGGATAGGAACAGCTAATTACTTTTCAGAGTCCTCATGCACTTCTGAAATAATATGAATAATAAGTACATGCTTAAAATATAGTATATATTATTAATATGTATTTTTAATTTATGACCATTGGGATGAACAGTTGACTGCTTAAGTTGATTTTTCTAGGCTTTGCAGGAACTAGATTTTCAAATAACATTTGCTACCCTGATTCCTCCCTTGTCTACAAAAATCTCAGTTGAGGAACTGGCTTAATGCAATCACTTAATGGGAAGATATCCACAATACCAGTATTTCAATTACAAAATGGCTTATTTTAGTCATGGTTAAGCAAAAATAATATGTTCGGCTAAATGTTAGTAATAAAGTTTAACAGATTTTATATCAGTATACTTACTCTATCAAAAGAGATCAACAGGCCATGTGACATTTGAACTCTGCCTTTGTGAATTAGTGGAAGCGATCATTACCCTTGGTCTATGCTTTTCCTCCCCAGGGATCTCTAGTCCAGAGGTTCTTAATCTTGCCTACAAATTATGAAGCTGTAAAAATACTGCTGTCTGGGCCCCTCCCTCAGAGCTTTTGATTTAATTAGCATCAGAAAAGTTTGAGTATCAAGTATTTAGATTTCTCAGTCTAGTGTGTTGGGATGGGGGGAGGTGAATGGAATGATTGCTTGATTAAAATTCAATAATTAAGTCCCAGTCAACTAGGCTTGTCATTTTGGGCTCTCCTGGCTGGGGGGGGGGCGGGTGGGGGTGCTGGATCCTTGTTATTCAGAACATCGTCTGAAGACCAGCACCATCAGCATCACTTAGGGACTGGTTGGCCATTCAGAATTTGGAGCTCCCTCGTACACATGAAGTTCAGAATCTGAACTTTCATGTGATCCCTAGGTGACTGAGGGACTTTGACTTTGAGTAGCGTTGCACTCCACCTCAGTGATGAAGACAGTGATGATGACGACAGGATTCTTTTCTTCTTTTTCATTTATATGCTTTACTTTGTATTGAAGTATACTTGATTTACAATGCTGTGTCAGTCTCTACTATACAGCGCAATGACTCAGCTACACATGCATAGACATTATTTTTGAAAATGTTTTCCATTCTGGTTTATCACAGAATATTGAGTACCATTCCCTATGCTATACAGCAGGACCTTATTGTGTATCTATCCTATTTATAATAGTTTACATCTGCTAGTCCCACACTCCCACTCTTTCCCTCCAACAAAATCCTTTTTACTGACCATCTGCAATATGTCAGGCACTAGGCTAAGATGTTTTTGTGACATGCTTCTCTTTAAATTGCTATAGGAATTAGATGACGTATAAAAAGCAGTAAGCCAAGGGTCAGATATCCAACACGCATGCTCAATCGCTCAGTCATGGCTGACTCTTTGGGAACCCCATGCACTGTAGCCCACCAGGCTCCTGTGTCCATAGAATTTTCAAAGCAAGAATACTGGAGCAGGTTGCCATTTCCTTCTCTAGGAATTCTCCCCAAGTCAGGGATCAAACCTGGGTCTCCTGCGTCTCCTGCACCAGCAGGCAGATACTTCGCCACTGCACCACCTGGGAAGCCCATCCGATATCCAGACAGAGTTCCAAAAGCAGATTATTGTCACTTTGTTCAGTCCTTACAATGACTTTCTATGGAAGGTTATATAGTAATCCTAATAAAGTAAGACAAGTGTAAGTTGCTCCAAGTCCCCAGATAGTAGATGGAGGTGCTAGATGGCCAACTAAGGTCTTTCCTCAAAGCTCTGCACTTATCTGCTGTATCATCAACAGAAAGTACAAATCTCAATGTCAGTTTGCAGGTTGTCTCCCTTCCATGGACCCCATGACATAATGTGACTGAACCTTGTGTTAAACATTAACCAACCTGTGGGGGTAGTGTTTTTTTCTCCAAACTCCAGTTTATAAGTGATGGAAATCCAAATAGACTGACTTTAGTAAGAAAAAAAAAAAAAAAGGTAAATATTGTTCTTTTAAAACCTGCAATTTAATGTCCATATGGGTTTCAGGCATGGCTGGATCAAGGTGACCAAATGTGCATTGGTATATCTCTAGGCTCTCCTTTTCTTGGTGTCAACTTTATTCCATGACACACGCTCCCTAAATGGTAAAAAGATGTTCACTCAACACTCTGGACTGAGACCCTCTCCGGTTATCAAGATCAGCATAAAAGAGTATCTTTTTCCCCAACTGTGCAAGGCAACATTCCAAAACTAACTTTTCTGTATCCCATACTCATCCTTGAACCCATTACTTTGATCAGGAGCATAGAATATCCTGATTAGACAGATTTGGAACCAAGGATGTATGGTGCTGCTGCTGCTGCTGCTAAGTCACTTTAGCCGTGTCCAGCTCTGTGCGACCCCATAGATGGAAGCCCACCAGGCTCCCCCATCCCTGGGATTCTCCAAGCAAGAACAAAACTGGAGTGGGTTGCCATTTCCTTCTCCAATGCGTGAAAGTGAATAGCGAAAGGGAAGTCGCTCAGTCCTGTCTGACTCTTAGCGACCCCATGGACTGCAGCCCACCAGGCTCCGCCATCCATGGGATTTTCCAGGCAAGAGTACTGGAGTGGGGTGCCATTGCCTTCTCCACCAAGGATGTATAAGACCCCGTATATATTGATGGTTTGACACTATGTAAGACTAAAGTTGTAGAATGAGTTTTTCCTTAAAGAAATGCAGGATATTTTTCTTGTCAGAAGGAGGCAGGCATTGTTAGCAGATGCAGGGGACAAATGTCCACTCTAGGGCCTCAGTTAAGAGAATCAAGTAGAAAGAGGTGGAGGGGGGTGGGGGGGGAGGGACCTAGAACAACTGTCCAGCTGCCTGCCTGAACATTCCAGGGACAAAATTCTGTATTTTTCCCCTGCCTGCCATAACAGCTTATTTCAGCTTTGCTTCCTTGGGGAGAAAGGAGCCAACATATGTTGGCTCTGTCTGATATTGGAACAGTGCTAAGTGCTTACATAGTTAAACATTTTCTGCTAACAATGACTTCGTAAAATAGATCTTTCAGACTCAAACTCCCAAACCAGAAAAGGCAACACAAGGAAATTCAATGATGAGTCTAAGGTCCCAGCTAACTGAGAGGACTATTTATATTTACTTCAATACCCTTGCTCTTGTCTAATATATTCCTCTCTGTAAATAAATAAATACACAAATTACATCATTAAAATAAGACCCGAGTAGGAGATCCAACCAGTCCATCCTAAAGGAAATCAGTCCTGAATATTCATGGAAAGGACTGATGCTGAAACTCCAATACTTTGGCCACCTGATGCAAAGAAGTGAGTCACTGGAAAGACCCTGATGCTGGGAAAGATTGAGACAGGAGAAGGGGACGATAGAGGATGAGATGGTTGGATGGCATCACTGACTTTATGGACATGAGTTTGAGCAAGCTGTGGGAGTTGGTGATGGACAGGGAAGCCTGGCATGCTGCAGTCCATGGGGTCAAAAAGAGTCAGATACGACTGAGCGACTGAACTGAACTGAACTGAGGAGATTACAAACTCAAGGCTCACATACAGGCAAATGGACTTCATGACTTACAGACAGAATCTTTAAAAAAAAAAAGTTTGTTTTTTTTTGTTCATGTGGTGTGTGCATGTATGTGATTAACAAATAACATTTCACATAAAAATATGAATTTCTGGCTTCTCCCCATCCCGCCAAGATAAAAACAACTTGGAGTTGAGATATGGTTATCCCCTCTGGCAATGCGTGCTTTCTGGATTTCCACCTGGCCAGCTTCAGTCTTTTATGGAAACTATTCAGCACTGGAAGCGTTTGAGTTTCCAAATCCTGGTGTAGTAGTATCCCGTCACTTCACTTGTACGTTGCAGCCTATACAATGTGTCGGTACATCCCCTGGACTGTCTCTAAATACACCATGAGATCTATATCCATGCATCTCCATCCTCACTGTGTACCTCTCTGTCTCACACACTCACACACACATGATGGAGAAATTTGCCTTTGCTTGTCCCATTCTTCCCCTGCCCCCTCTCACTTGGCTCTCTCCGCATAATCCCTTTCTTGTAACCTTCATCTCCACAATGTAGGAATTTAGCATGCTCTCTACCCAACCGTATTAATAAAGCACTTAAAAACATGCAATTTCATTCAGGATTATTTATCTAACTATCTCTACTGAAGTGCTGCTTCTGCAGCTCTTTATACACAGCGGGTTCCCTGGGGGCAGCTTTGGGAGTCTGACAACACTGACTGAACTGCAGAGGCAAGGCTGCCAGCTGCACACCCAAGTGCTCCCAGGCTAGTCATTGCAGCAGGGGGCACAGACAGGGCACTCACAGAGGGCATTCGGTCCATGCCCCTGCCCCCAGGCTGAGCCACACCACCTAGCCTTGATGCCCAGGAATCCTTTCCTACCCATGGCTGTTGCAGGAACTCTAATCTCATAATTGCAGCTTAGCTTTTGGGAGAGCCCAAAGCGATGAAGTCTGTCTTGGGTGTTTTCACTCCTTGCCTTAATGATGGATTAGTTCGCATTCCTGATCCTCCCCTTATAGCAGGGTTTCTCCGCAGTGAGATGATTTCTTGTTGTGGGGTTCTTTTGAACAGATGTTTAGCAACTTCCCTGGACTCAAGCCATTAGATGTGGATACCATACAGTTGTAAAAACCAGTATTGACCTATGTGCCCCGGGGGCAAATTTACCTTGTTGAGAATCACTGCCTCATGGGGACACAGCACAGATGAGTGTTAGGAGAGCAAGCATTGCATCTCCTTGTGCTCACTGTTGTTTGTGACCACAAAGTAACTTCCCATTAAATACTTTATAGATGAATGATTCTTTATAACCAGATGACACTTTATAACCAGTTAGAGCTGGAGAGTTTATTCATCCCCAAAATAAAATGGAAAAACCACTGGTGACTGTAACTCACAGTTGCTGTTCAGTTGCTAAGTCGTGTCTGACTCTGTGCTACCTCATGGGACGTAGCATGCCAGCTCCCCCACCGTCCTCTACTATCTCCCCGAGTTTGCTCAAATTCATGTCCGTTGAGTCAGTGATGATATCTAACCATCTCCTCCTCTGCCGCCCTTTTCTCCTCTTGCCCTCAATCTTTCCCAGCATCAGGGGCTTTTCCAATGAGTCAGCTCTTTGCATCAGGTGACCAAACTATTGGAGCTTCAGCTTCAGCCTCAGTCCTTCCAATGAATATTCAGGGCTGGTTTCCTTTAGGATTGACCTGTTTGATCTCCTTGCAGTCCCAGAAGCTCTCAAGAGTCTTCTCCAGCGCCACAGTTCAAAAGCGTCAATTCTTTGGCACTCAGCCTTCTTTAACTCACATATTAGGATGAAAATCAAGGGCTCCTTCTCATTTCCCTCTCCCACCATCGTTATCAAAAGAGTTCAATAAAAGTTTGCTGATTCAAAGCCTAAATCATCATTAGGACTCTCTTAACTGAGTATCTGCTGTGTGGGAGTTCTAAATAGGTGCTATCATTTAATTTAAGTTCCCTGATGACTCATTGAAGTAGGTAATAGCAACCAGATTTCACCAATGGGGAAAGTGGAAACCAGAGAAGTAATTTTAAGTAATTTGTCCAAGACCACACAGCTATAAAGCAGTGGAGACTCGAAGCAGATCTTGATGTGCAAGGATCCTCAGAATCTTCTTTCTCTCTGTACTTCACTGGTTCCCTGTATTCTGTTCCCTGATGGACATGAGTTTGAGCAAGCTCCAGGAGGTGGTGATGGACAGGGAAGCCTGGCACGCTGCAGTCCATGGGGTCACAAAGAATCAGACACGACTGAGCGACTGAACTGAACTGACTGATTCTGTCAAAGCTCAGTGCAGAGCAACATGAATAACATTAATCCAAAGGTTTAATGTTCAAAAGGTTAAGTAGAATTGACCAAATTTCCCATTATATTAATTTTGGGGAAAAATGGATTAAAAAAAAAAAGAACTCCTTGGTTGTAACTTCATTTTCACTTGAAAATGAGAAGTGAGTGTTTTATAGATCCATAGCTTCATATTACCTGCTGCATTGGGAGACAAAGAAAAAGATGGATGGAGTGGGGCAAAGAGTATAATGATATGGCAGGGTTTTATATGGAAGGGTCAAGTGAGGAGAAGCTGAGCAGGAAGGATGGGAAACAGAAGGCTAAGAAAGAACTCATGAGAGATGTATCTAAACTATTTTAAGAAATGGTTAAGGAGCTCAAGGAGAAATATAAAGAAGGAAGCACTCTAAAAGGTCAGAAAAAGTAGTCAAGTAAGAAGCAAAGTAATTTAAACATAAAAAGGGGAAAAAAGGCTGCAGCTACTTCTTTCATGCTTCAGAAAGCATTAGTCTTAAACCTTGCAATGTCCCAATAACTCATTGCAATCTTCTGCAAGACACTAAAGTAGTTCACAAAGACGTACTTTTTCCCCCCTAAACTGATGAATCCCTGAGATGGTCCAAATTTCCTCAAAAATGAAATGAAACTGCTAAGCTTTCTGTACATTAACCTTAAAGATAATGATGTGTTGGAACTTGCCCTATAAAGGACGTATGGAGATGGCCTGGTTACATTTTCTTGTCTTTCGTAGGTGACTCCATTATTCAGAGATAGATACTTGAAAATATTAGTGTCATGAGATGAAAAGGAAAGAACAGAAGAGAAATTAAGAGAAAACATCCTCTTCATGCCATTCTTTTCTCCTCCATTCATTCATTTACTCCACTATTTTTCCCTCCCTCGCTGGGAATCGGTCCTTGTATCAGGCAATGTATGAGCCACTTGAGAAATAAGAAGTAAGCAAAAAGAAACACAGCACCTCTTCCCTTGGGGCTCATGACCTAGAGGACAAGGCAGAAAAGAATACAATAATTACTCTTATGTGTGTTGGAGAAGGGTCTGTATTTCTGCATTCACACCTTTTTCTGGCTCAACATTTCCGCTTTCTCAGTGAACCGATTTACCAGCCTGACTTTCAGATCCACAGATCAGTACTGGATCAGCTTGTTACGGAGAAGAGGTGACCCAGCAGGCCATAGCGAAGCGTGGCGTGGCAGATTCAGCCCCCCGTCAGTGTCGGACAGGAAGGCTGGGTTGGTTTTATTACCCAAACCAAGCGATGAGGTTGGAATTCTCCTAGTGGCTTCTGCTGTGTTCACTCAGGAACTTGTTCCTGAAAATCAGTCAAGGCACTGGAGATAGAGGAGAGAGCCCCTTGGAGTAAAAAGTGACCTTAAGATCCCTGAAGTCAGCCAGCATGAATCTGCACTGTTGCAGTGTTGCTCTCTGGACTTAAAACTTTCTCCCCAATTTTTCTTCAGTTTATTTATACCCAGCAGAATCATTACTGCACAGGGCAGGTCATTTTATTTCTAGACCTACCTGACAGTTCCTCACTTTAGGAAAACGAATTTGCTCTTGCCAAAGTTGCTTTCCCTCTGAGACCTCAGGCAACCAGCCCCTGGTCTTTGGAGATACGGGGTCCAAAAGACTTGGTTCTGAGTTGCAGAATCAGGATTTGCCTCCCATGAAAGCTGAGCAAACACTCTGAGCACCAGGGGCCTTTTGATTAAACAGAAAATGTTCTTCATGATCTACTTTTTCAGAATTCAGTATGGGCCAAGTGTGGTTATCTGGGTCATGTGGGTTTTGTCCACGTAGTAGCAAAGAGACTCCCATAGGTCCAACTCCCATCCAGTCAACAGAATGACCCATGGAGTTAGAAAGTGTTTGCTTTCTGGGCAAAGAGTGATAGGAGGCCTTGTACCTGGGCATGTGCAGAATGAGTCAGAAATGGCCTATGGTGATTAGTGTGACTACAGTATTAGAGAATTCATAAGGATAATGATGAGATAATATCTATGCCCACTACTCTGCAGCCTCTAAGGGCAAGTAGTTTATCCAGATCACTCATCATCCTAGCTGAACTCAAAAGGTAAAAAGGGGTTCTTCAAGAAGTTTAATATGCAATTTTAGCATTAACCTACGAATCAGCAGTTTCAGTGCTAGGTAGATACCCCTGAAGAACTGAAAACAGAAAGTCATACAAATACTTGTCCGTGAATGTTCACAGCAGCATCACTCACAAGAGTCAAGAGCTGGGAATGATCCAGATGTCCATCAATGAATGAATGGAGAAACCAACTGTGTTTACACACATGATGGGATATGAATCAGTCATTAAGAAGGAATGAAGTACTGACAGGATACCCCATGGGTGAACTTCAAAACCATGATGTCGCGTGAAAGAGGCCAAGCACAAAAAGTCACACGTTGTAGGATTACACTTACATGGAATGGTCAACTAGATAAATCCGTAGAAATAGAAAGCTGATTAGTAGTTGCCTGGGGCAATGGGAATGGGCGTGAGGAGAAACTGCTTAATGCGTATGGCGTTTTCATTTGGGATGATGAAATATTTTGCAACTAGACAGAGGTGGCGGTTGCACAGCATTGTGAAGGCTCCGAATGCCACTGAATTCTTCATGTTAATTAAAATAAAAAGTTACTAATTAAACTGTGAAGTGAAAGTTGCTCAGTCGTGTCCGACTCTTTGCGTCCCCATGGGCTATACAGTCCATGGAATTCTACAGGCTAGAATACTGGAGTGGGTAGCCTTTCTCTTCTCCAGAGGATCTTCCCAACCCAGGATTGAACCCAGGTCTCCCGCATTACAGGTGGATTCTTTACCAGCTGAGCCACAAGGGAAGCCCAAGAATACTGGAGTGGGTAGCTTATCCCTTCTCCAGCAGATCCTCTTGACCCAGGAATCGAACCAGGGTCTCCTGCATTGCAGGCAGATTCTTTACCAGCTGAGCTATCAGGGAAACCCCAATAATTAAATTAAATAATAGTTAAATAGTTATTTAAAAACACACACAGACACACAAAGAGACCTAGAGTGCAGCCAAAGGAAAAATATATAACTTGCATGAGCCACTTTTTTTTTTTTTTTTTTTTTTTGCTAGAAGGGCAAGAGTTGCCTATGTCTTTGTGTGATGGCAAGGTTCAGACAAGCTAATAGTTCCTGGAAGCTGTTAACGGACATATAACGAACATATAACCCCACGCACTTTCCAAGACACCCATTGGCATTCAAGTAATTCCTACTCAGTAGAGTTACTTTGAAGATTGAGATCACATATATAAGGAACTTAGCTGCCACATGTTGAGCAAATGTGTCCAATCTATGTCCCCTGTTTCTCAACGATCATTATTCTTTTCATCTCCACATCAGTCAGGGTGCCACTGCCCTTTCCTGGACAACTGTGAAGGGCTGCGTTCCTTACTACTTGTTTCTGTTTGCTTGTTTACTCTTTTTTTCATTTTTTCCAAGAATGTATTTATTTTTAATTGGATGACAATGACTTTACCATATTGTATTGGTTTCTGCATCAACAGGAATCAGCCATAGGTGTACCTATGTCCCCTCCCTCTTGAGTCTCCCTCCCACCCCTTCCCACCCCTCTAGGTTGTCACAGAGCGCTGGTTTGAAGTCCCTGAGTCACACAGCAGATTCCCACTGGCTGTTTGACATATGGTAATATGTATGTTTCCTGCTACTCTTCTCTTCGCTTCTACTTGATTCTTCTCCCAGCAGCCAAAGAGTCCATCTCAGAATACATGTATGCCTCAAATCCCCCCTGCACTTAAAGGTAATGCCAACCACCTTCATATACAATCCTCAAAGTCTGGCTACTACCAACCTCCCTAAATTAATCTCTTTCTTTCCTCATTCTCATCCCATTGGCAGTGATGTGTCCCAGGCTGTCCACGGTCCAGCTGTGAGTCACCTCTCTAAAGCTCTCCTCTACAGCTGAGTAATATTCCATTGCATAGATGTACCACATTTGCTTTATGCATTCATCTGTCAGTGAACATTTGCTTCCATCTACACAGTGCTGCAATGAACATCGGGGTGCATCTGTCTTTTTGAATTGTGAGCATCTTATTATATGCCTAGTAAATAAAAATTTTAAAGAAAAAGGAACTTTTGGAAATAGAAAAAATTAGCCCTTCTCTAACCATCTTTTTCAAGCTAGCGACTCCACAACTTCTGCATTCTTTGCCAGGGCACCCTGTCTATTACTTCAAAACTTTTCATACTGCTTGTAATTAAAAAAAAAAAAAAAACTTTATTTTATGTTGGAGTATAGCCAGTTAACAATGGCGTGATAGAGTCAGGTGACCAGCAAAGAGATTCAGCCTTGCATATATCCATGTATCCATTCTCCCCCAAACTCCCCACCCCTCCAGGCTGCCATGTTGAGCAGAATTCCATCTTCTATGCAATAGATCTTTGTTGGTTATCTGTTTTAAACATAGCAGTGTGTACATGCCCATCCCAAACTCCCTTCCTAACTGCCCTTCCTCCTGGCCCTTCCCCTCTGGCAACCATAAATTTGTTCTCTGATTTTTTTTTTTTTTGTCTTATTCAGGAATACAGCTCTGCTGACTAACACAGTGCTTGATGTAGAGTAAGCCCTCCCATCAGAGCTTGTCAAATGAGATCCATGTGCAGAAATGATCATTATCATAGTCCTGAAATTGCTACAAACTCTGCTTTGCCTTTAAGTACGCACTGGTGGGATGCTTAAAGGTATACACATATACTTTACGTCTGGATGTCCCTCTCTTTCTCCAGGCTGTGCCTTTCCCATGGGGAAGGTGACTATAGCACAACGTGACAGTCTGGTGAACTCTGAACCCTTCTTTTATTTATTATGTATGTCTCAGGCAGACTTGGCAATATTTGAGAATTTATTAAATGACAGTTTCCCTTCCACTTCTTATTCTAGTTTATTTTGCCCAACACAATCCTATTAAGGGAAAAGCTAATTGACCACAAGCTTCCTTTCTGCTGAGCTTAGCCAAAAAGTCAATCACTGCTCAACGGGAGCTCTCCTGACTGTTTAGCCAATGGACAAATTTCCATCTTGACTGGCTTGGCTGGTCCTAAGAGAATAGATGGGAACGTGCTGAATTCTTTTTTGATACATTCCAGTTTCAGCAAAACTGAGACTACTCCCAAGGAGGCAGAGGATCATGAAGAAAGGAGCAGTGTGGAAATTAGTCCATGAGGATGCTTATTCTGTTTCCATGGCGTTCACCTCTGTTCAGAAGAGGATTTTCTGTTGCCCTATACCTTTGTTGGGCTTTCCTAGTGGTTCAGATGGTAAAGAATTTGCCTGCCAATGCAGGAGACCTGGGTTCGATCCCCAGGTCGGGAAGATCCCCTGGAGAAGGGAATGGCAACCAACTCTAATATTCTTGCCTGGAGAATTCCATGGACAGAGGAACCTGGTGGACTATAGTCCCATGGAGTCGCAAAGAGTCAAACATGACTGAGTGGCTAAATACTATACATACCCTTGTCAGATGTGTGGGTCATGGTGATCAAGTTGTGACTTGCCACAAGTTTTCCTATGCTGAAAGCAAGCATTCCCAGATCAATAAAAGATAACCCTTCTAGGGGGAAAAAAAGACTAACTCCTTGATGGTTTAGCTTCTAGCAAGCTAAATTACATATAACATATGTATATATATATATATATATATAAAACATGTTACATATAGCATGAAAGTGTAAGAATGAACTAGGCCAGGAAATTCAATTGCTTTTGGTTCTAGCCATTTGCCAGCAAAACCACAAGGTAAGAAAGACTATCTATCCTTGGATAGTGAAAGGTAGAGCAGGCACTAAGTCTGATCCCCAGAAAAGAAAGGGGGACGGCCTCAAGCTTGCCCCTTCCCAGGTGGTGTAGTGGTAAAGAATCCACGCGCCAATGATGCCAGAGACACAGAGCCTCGGGATCAATCCCTGGGTCAGGAAGATCCCCTGGAGAAGGGAATGGCTACCCACTCCAGTATTCTTGCCTGGAAAATTCCACAGAGAGAGGCGCCTGGCAGGCTACAGTCCATGGAGTCACAAGGAGTCAGACAGGACTGAGCACACGCACAGCCTCAAGCCTTTGTTCTCAGCCTGATATATAAACATCATGTTCTGGGTCATAGTCAGCACTTAAAATGAAGTTTTCTAGATGCAAATGGTATAATAATAATAATAATAATGCAGAAAGAAAAACAGCAAACTTGCTGTCTCACCAAACCCTGCCAAATACCTTGACCTGAATGGAGAAATCAGAAGCCAGTAATAGACTGCATTCAAAGGCATTTTCAATTTCCAAAAAAAAGAAAAACAAGGCACCCCCATTTTGGTACATGGATGTTTTTTAGCATTTAATAGAGAGAAAATTTATACATCCCATGAGAATTATTCACGAACATCTCCCAATTCCATTTTCAGAGACCTATTGTAGACTTGCTTTTATAGCTATAGCTTGGATCCAAGAAATTTATTTCCCCCGCTGCAGTCTGAAAAAGGGAATGTCTAATGAGTTTTTGCTAGGCGAGTCAAAGTGTCAGGGTGGAATTCTTCTTCGCAAGACATGCTTCACTGGGAGGAAGAATGTAAAGCAGGAAAGGTTCTTTAAGAGGCATATAAATCTACACATCGGTAGCAGTCGCACTAATAATAAACATTCATTTGGCGTCGTATATTTTCAAAGTGCTTTAAAGTGTTGGCATTCCTTAGGAGAGGAGAGTTCTGGGATACGCATTTTCATTTCCCATTTAAAAGATGGGTGATACAGGAAGTCAGCAACTTGTTCAAGTTCAGCAAAGTGGAGGAACCAGCCTGACCATCCTCGGTGGAATTTCTGGCTCTTGGCTTAGATCAGGTTTTGCATCCAAGAGGCCAAGGCAACAGCTTCTGGCAGACTGAGCTGAAAGGAAAGGATAAAGAGATACAGTAGCAACCCGTTTTGGTTGAAAGATCTTCATTTCTGAAATGTAGACATTGTGAACTAACAAGGAGAAGCTAGTCATTTGCAACACTCTTTGAACTTTTGCAGCTTTGTCACTTACATATTAGGAATGGAAATGTGCATAGTAAGGGGTGGGGACTGCCTACGAGACTGCCTTTCGCTCTTTGAGCTGATGAACAAACCTTTTTTGAAATGGATATGATGCTGCCCCTTCGTGTGGCATTAAGATGCCAATATCCTATTGGGATTTCCCTGGTGGTTGAATGGTTGAGATTCCCTGCTTCTATTGCAGAGGGCATGCGTTTGATCCCCAGTCAGGGTTGTCCGCGAACTAAGATCCCCATAAGCTGCACAGTGTGGCAAAAAAAAAAAAAAAAAGTGGTTTAAAAAAAAAAACCACACAAAGAATATCCTGTTTCAGGATGGAGAGAAGCCCTCCCACTTTCCTTCCTGGCAATTTATTTATTAAAAATTGCTCAATTAAAAAGAAAATTTAGATCTAAGCAATGCCCTATGTCAGCCTGCACTAAAAATAATGCTTTATTATCACCATTCCAGTTTTTACACTTGAAGGCTATTAATCAATGAGGCAGCGCAGATCCATATGAATATGGATCACTGTCTCATGGCCCTCCTGTGAATGCTCTCCCTAATGACAGCCAGTTTCAATATTCATTGGGAAAGGTGTTTTCTGAATTGCACCGCAGCTGATTAGTAACTGGAAGGATTTAGGTAGAATGTGAGCATCTTGTTTAAATAAACCCTCAGATCAGAAAGAGCCTGGCTTTTGTCTATCTGGACTCAGCTCCACTCTTCAGCATCTCAGAAACTCAAGCCTTTTCTTGTTTGTGATTTATATTGGATAGCTAAACAACGCTCCTCTTAAGCCTTCATTTTCTCAGATTTAATAACTCAAAAATCAAAGCACATACTCAAGTGTTGTACTTTAGATCTCTGTGTGTGGCAGTGTTAGTCGCTCAGTCGCTTAGTCTGAATTGCGACCCCATGGGCTGTAGTCCACCAGGCTCCTCTGTCCATGGTATTTCTCAGGCAAGAATACAGAAGTGGGTAGCCTCTTCCTTCTCCAGGGGATCTTCCCAATCCAGGGATCAAACCCGGGTCTCCTGAATTGTAGGCATGTTCTTTACCATCTGAGCCATCAGGGATATCTAATCAGGAGCCCAGATAGTCCATATTCAGGGTGAACCAGAGTTAATAGGACCTATTTAACACCATATTGCTTGAACTCAATTTTGGGAGAGGGGAATATCACATATGCAAAAAGTATAGCAATTCCCTGCTTCTTGTTGTGTCTGAAGTCCTATAACCTCTTTGCAGTGGTTCCAAGACTGCATGGCACGCAGCCACCAGCTCCTCTCTCCTGTAAAATCTGTAAAATCTGTTGCTGTAAAATCTGGCAGAATGTCTTTCTGCTCCGGAGCTCCCAGATGCAGCCACCCCATCACCCTTAAGATGCCACTGTTGGCTTTTTGCCCATCTGTTTTTGTAATCTCACGAGCTGCTATCTCTAAAGTGGGAGTATCTTCCCCTTTGTAAGGCAGTATATTGCAGTCTGCTTCCCCAGTACTGATCTTCTATGTGGCTTTCAGTCATCGTTTGAAGAACTGATAGAGTGACTTTCTATTTTTAAAACCCTTGGCCACAATAGGCATGGCACGGCGTTCAGTGCCCTGAATTACTCAGCCATCTGTTGAAAAGACAGTCAGGGCTAAGGAAGACTCTGGCCGTCCTATCTGGATTTGTTCACATGTCTGTTTCTCGGCAAACAGCAGGGCCATCGGAAGCACCCAGGAGTGAGAGGAGTGGTGAAAGGTCTGGGTTTCCTTGTCTCGCCCGCCTGTTGTTGGTGGAACAGCACCATGCATGAGCCAGTCGGCGGTCTCGGGGCCCTCCTGGAAATGCTCTCTCTTAAGGACAGCCGATTTCTGTAGTTATTGGGAAAGGTGTTTTCTGTATTTATTGGGAAAGGTGTTTTCTGTATTTATTGGGAAAGGTGTTTTCTGAATTGTGGTTTTGATACCAGCTGGATCTAGGAAGGGCTGGCTTGGGGAGAGGCAAGCCCACTCTTGTCTCACCCATCAGCCAGATTCCGGAGAGGTGGGGTTTGGGGAGGGCCAGCTGCTTCCCAGACTTTCCAGGGACAGCCACGCAGCAGCCAACACAAATGTCAGAGGGCTAGCCGGCGTGCCAGACGCCATCACCGAAAATAGCTTCCCCCCATCTGGCATCTGGGTACTGGCCCTGTCCTGCAGAAGACAGTGGCACACTGGTCTTCAGGACCAGCTGGGACCATGAGCCCCTCTGCCCTTCCGTCCTCCACATCTACTCAGCATTTGGATGGATCAACAGAGAACAGAATAGATTTTGGCCATGCCCTTCATCAAGTGTTGTGTACGTGTGGGCATGCTCAGTCATGTCTGACTCTGGGACCCCATGGACTGTAGCCCACCAGGATCCTCTGTCCATGGAATTTTGTAGGCAAGAATATTGGAGTGAGGTGCCATTTCCTACTCCAGGGGATCTTCCCAACCCGGGGATCCAACCTAAGTCTCCTGAATTGTCAGGTGGAGTCTTTACTGCTGAGCTACCTGTAAAACTCGTGTTCTGTATATAACACTGATGATTAATAATAAAAATATAAATGGATCCTTACGTAACTCGGTCTATGAACTGGGCACTGCTCTAAATGCTGCACAGATTATAACTCATTTACATATTTGTTTTCTATCTACAAATCTTATTAGCCTAAATCAGACTAGAATAAGAAAAGTAAAAAAAAAAAAAAAGGCAAATAATTCAGACTCAGAGTGTGACTCACTTGCTTAATATCCTGGTTCCGCTTGTTTTCATCTGTGTGGCTTTGGAAAAGAAACCCTGCTGTCTGCCCTGGCACCAACTACCCTCCTGTAAGTTCTTGAAAGAGACCTGCTCCTGCCCTCCACACGGCCTTTGCACAGGCTGCTTCCTCTGCCCAGAACATTTACATTGTTCTTTTTTAGATGAACCTCACCTCATCCTTCTCGGCTTCCCTGGTGTCTCAGTGGTAAAGAATCTGCCTGTCCATGCAGGAGACCTGGGTTCTATCCCTGGGTGGGGAAGATCCCCTGGAGGAGGGTATGGCAGCCCACTCCAGTATTCTTTCCTAGAGAATCCAATTGACAGAGGAGCCTGGTGCGCTATAGTTCATGGGGTCGCCAAGAGTCAGACATGACTGAAGCAATCAAGTGCACACACACACACACACGTGTGCACGCATCCTTCTAACCTTGGCCCAAGAATCACATTGTTAGGGAGCCCCACTTCTGTGTTCTCCCCACCTTCCACATCTTCCAAATTCTAAATGTCTCAAAGATAACATATGCATTTCCTTCCACCATTCTTTCTTCTTTCTTGTCATTCCCAAAATACAGTTTGCTACCACCATGGGGCAACTTTTCCTTTTATGTAGGGACTTTGGGATGGTCTCTGGAAAAGAAGATCACCTGGGTAAAGCCTTAAAAAAATGCCTTTAGTGGCCAATCAGGCTCATTCTGTGTGCGTGAAAGAAAAGATGAAATCAGAAAACATTTAGAGGCACCTCTTTTAAGACTGTTTAACCCTCTTTTAAGATTGTGACAATGTATTTGTCTTAGATTTGAGTGTTTTACTATCCTGAACCTTTGATATAGATGGTTAGCTTATTAAAATGTGCTAAGGTTTTATGTGTGTTCCTTTGAATCAGCAATAATTCATTTAAGAATAAAAGCGGGGCCTATGGCTTGCAGGAAGGAAATAAATGTCATTTATATTCATCTGACTACTTGAAACTATGACTTGAACTGAGGCCATATGGCTCAATGTGCTAAAAGGAAAAATTTCTCAGTGTCGACTAGTATTTTAATTCTCATGGAATTCCAAAGCTCCCTCGTTGTTGAACCTGCAAGCTTTAATATTAATAATAATAATGATGATAATAATAAAAATTGTGGAACATTATATAACAGACACTGATCAACTGCTTTACATGTATTAATTCAGTGATCTCCATAAAATATTTAGTCATACTTATATATCATCATTCATATTTTGGAGCTGGGGTAGCTAAAGCACTAGCATTTTATTTTTAAATCTCCATTTGATACATATTATGTGTGTGAAACATGTATGTTAAAAGATAAGCATGTTATGTTATATTAATTTCTATATAAGAATATTATTTTCTTAAGGTTTTTATTGTGATAAAAATGTCACCTTAAATGTTTTTAAGAGGCAAAAATATTTTTCATGTGGCATTTTTACTTTTTTTCACACCTTGTCTCAGAATTGCCTTAACGTATAGCAATATCAGTTTTGGCTACAATGAAAATGAAGCCATGAGGTTTGGGTTGGAGAAACAATTTATTTTTTTATCATGAAGTAGAGCTTTTAGTATTTATATCAGTTTGCCTTTTCGGGTTAAAGGGGCCAAGAAAGAAATATCTGTTGCATTTTGAACATGAGAAACCCACTAGAGGACTGATGGTTCAGAATTCCAAAGCAAATCAGCCCAGCTCTAACATAAAGAGCAACAGAGTTTTCATACTCGTTAACTGAGTCTGGGCAGTTCTGTTTCAATGCTGGTATTTATTTTAATTCCTGGGCTTGAGTGTGGCCCATCAAGGATCGAATCACCTCCTGGCCCCTTGAACTGTCTTGGAAAAAGCCAGTGATTCCCTGTAGCATTAGGGAATTTGAAGTTCACTGGGCAGGTTAGGCATACCAGTTTCTACATGCAGTTGTTTAATTAAAGCCTTTGTTTCATTCCAGATGACTGACATATTTTTGAGCAGGATGTTTCAAAAGGTAGTACAATTTCATAGCAAAAACTTGTATGCCAGGGAACTTGATGAATTTAGTTTGGGTTGGGGCATTGCAAGAGGCTTCTTTACAATGTTTTGCTGTATCTGGAAATTATAGTAAAGAAAATGTATGTCTGTTCTTTGCTTCCATCATGTCTTCAGAAAGACTGCATTATGAATAAATCCACACCTGGAAAACAATACAGATGGGTAGACTGAATTGTATGTACACCTACACACAAACGCACATACATTATACGTTTATATATATATATATATATATATATAGAGAGAGAGAGAGAGAGAGAGAGAGAGAGAGAATATTCTATGAACAGAGGAGTCTGGCAGGCTATAGGCTATGGGATCACAAAGAATCAGATGCAACTGAGCATGCACATACACACACACACACACACACACACACACACATTTATGAGCATCCCTGGTGACTCAGTAATATAAAATCTGCCTGCAATGCAGGAGACATGGGTTCAGTCTTTGGGTCAGGAAGATCCCCTGGAGAAGGAAATGGCAACTCACTCCAGTATTCTTGCCTGGGAAATCCCATGGACAGAGGAGCCTGGTGGGCTATAAAGTCCATGGGGTTGCGAAAGATTTGGACACAACTCAGCAGCTAGACAACAACAACATATATTTATACACACTATGCATGATATATTCATCTCCACATTCCTCCTCCCTCTCTCCTAATACGGACAGATTGATGTGGATATTGAGATATCGATAGACAATATGTGTGTACATAAAATACATATATATAATGTACACAGATATATTGGTGGGTTATATGTATATATAATATATGTGCCGTGTAACTCTACAAATACACGCATATATATATATACAAAAGTGTATATATCTCTCTGTGTGTATATACGTATATATATTTAGAATTCTTCAACGTTTGCACTATTGATACTTTGTATTAAGAACTCTTTTTTGAGCAGAGTCTGTCTTGTACATTATAGAATGTTTAGCAACATGCCTGGCCTCTACCCATTATATGCTATGAATATTATCACATATAACCCAGTCATAACAATAGAAAAGTCCCTCCAGGCACTGCCAAATGTCAGGGGAATGAATTCCCCCCAACCCTACAACATGAGACCCACTCTTCTTTCACTGCTACCCGCATACATACACACTCATGCACATGTATATTATATGTATATATATACTCTAACAGAGAAACTATGGTTTTGTAAGTAGTTTATCAATTGTTTGGTTGCTAAGTCGTGTGTGACTCTTTGCATCCCCATGGAGTGCAGCACACCAGGCTTCCCTGTCCTTCACCATCTCCCAGAGTTTACTCAAACTCATGTCCATTGAGTTGGTGATGCCATTCAACCATCTCATCCTCTGTTGCTGGGAAAGACTGAAGGTAGGAGGAGAAGGGGATGACAGAGGATGGGTTTATCAATGGACTGACCAAAACATTCACCCAGCATTCAGGGACATGATTGCATACCAATGGCTGAATAAAATAAATGGAAAAATGAATACTAATAACAAACATGGCATATGATCATGGGAAAAGCAGGTGCCTCTGCAGCTGACACAGGGCTGTGCCATGGTGACAGCTGTGTGTCCTTGGGCAATTAACTAGACCTTTCTGAGCCTTAGTTTGCTCATCTATGACATCTTGATTGTTTTGCAAAATGTGTTGCAAGCTGATGCAGAAGGCAGAAAACGGCTAAGAGATGTGTCAAAATGCAGACAAGGAAAAGCATTCCCGGCATCTGGGCATGGAAAGAACGACTGGAATGCTGGAGAGCTTCCTAGTCCCCTTTTCCTGAATGTACCCTATTCCCCCAAACAGAACCCAGTCCTGTCACATTTCTTTAAAGGCTCACTGGCCACAGAAAGCTCTAGAACTCACTGCCCATGAAAGAGAGGCTGCCCATCTGGGTTGAAGGACTGCCTGGTACAGGAAACATGAGCTCTCCCATCTTACCACTTGCTGAGTCCACGGATAGGGTGTGCCTCAATCCGCATCCTCAGGCACGCATACACTGGAGAAATAGGATGCTCTGAGCTGCATCATGGCTCGGACGTCCGAAGGTCCCCTGGCTCCGGGGACCATAAGAAGCAACATCTGCGAGGATGCTCAGCACTCAGTCAATTCACTCAGACTGGCCTCCCCTCGGCCAGTTGGACTGGACTTCTGATTGAGGCTTTGGCCATGTGTACGGCTGATATGGTTGGACCGACTCATTGTCTGATAGAACTAACTGAAGAGCTCAGCCAAATGGTCGACTGTTGATTCAGACCTGATTGTCTTGGCCAGTTATGGAAAGTGCCGCTGAGATCGTTGGGGGTCTACGGTCAAGTGCAAAGGATGCCTCCTGTCCTGCCTGTGGGGCTATAACTTCCCCTCCTCTCTACCACCATTATCTTATTCCTTCTTCTGTTGTCCTCCTCCTCTTCTTGCGACTTGATTTTGAGAATGTCAAGCTCTGGCAATCTTTTTTAAATATAAATAGATAGTAAAATGATGTTTTATCTTTGCGGTGCGCTTGAAATGTGAGGAATGCCAATATAAAATACACTTGAAGGCTTTCATGAAAACTGTAACACAGCCATTGCTAAATCAGAAAGTGAACGCTCAGCAAACATTTGTCGATCTCTTGCCACGTACCCGCAACTGTGCCAGCCTTTGGTTTAAATTCAAGTTTCAAATTATCCTCCAGATAAGCCCATGAGTTATGGGTTGCCATTTTCCTTGCTTTGCAGATGAGGCAAATCGAGGCTTAGATTGTTCACACACAGCGTGCCTGAGCCAGAGGCAATGGCAGGCAATTGACTCCATATACTTTATTTTTAGCAATGATGCTCTGTTCTTGGATTTCACGTGATCAAAGGTTGTAATTTCAATGTTAGAATCAGGAGACCCTCTGAAGTTAGGTTGAAAAACTGTCTGAGTGCCTAACGTGCTTTTCCTTCTTCTTGTTCAGAATGTTCATAGCTTTTAAGTCGATGTCTCAAAGCGGTCTTTACATTCTCAACAAGATTAAAAGTAATCATTAGGGACTTCCCTGACAGTCCAGTGGTTAAGACTCCATGCTTCCAATGCAGAGGGTGGAGGGTTTGATCCCTGATTGGAAAACTAAGATCCCACATGCCACATGGAATGGCCAGAAAAGCAAATATTAAAAAAAAAAAAATACCCACGCATACCTTGAATTACTATGCTTTGCTTTATTGTGCTTCACAGATATTGTAGGTTTTACACACTGAAGGTTTGTGGCAACACTGCATCAGGCAAGCCTATGGGTGCCAGTTTTTTCAACAACATTTGCTCACTTCATATCTCTGGGCCACATTTTGGTAATGCTCACAATGTTTTAAAACCTCCATCAGCAAAAAAGATTATGACTTGCGAAAGACTGAGATGATGGTTAGGCCTTTTTAGCAATAAAGCATTTCAAATTAAGATATGCACATTGTAATTTTAGACAAAATACTATTGCACACTTAATACACTATGGCATTGTGTAAACATGAGTTTTATATGCACTGGCAAACTAAAAAAATGTCACATGCCTTGCTTTATTTCAATGGACCGGAACCAAACTCACACTATCTTTGAGAAATTCTGTATATTAAAACTTCTTTCTGTTTCATCCATCATTCTCTGGCTCGATTTGAGACAGCAACGTTATTATCAATGGGTGTCTCCTTTGGGGGAAAAAATGTAAGAGTAAGCACACATCTGTGGAAATGTAGCTTTCATCTCTTTTTCAGAATGTGATCTAGCAAGATGCCAGAATAGTCACAAGAATTAAAAATGGTATGTGTATGTATACTCAGTCATGTCCGATTCTTTGCAATCCTATGAGCTACAGCCCGCCAGGCTTCTCTGTCCATGGGATTCTCCAGGCAAGTATACTGGAGTGGGTTGACATGCCCGCCTCCAGGGGTTCTTCCTGACCCAGGGACTGAACCTGAATCTCCTTCGGTTCCTGCATTGCAGACAGTTTCTGCAGACAGATTACTGCTGAGCCACCAGGGAAACCCCCAAATCCTACTGTTTTATATTAACTATGCTTTAGTCTTTATAATCATCTTGATTTGCAAAGTTGCTGGGTTCTTGAAATCCCGAAGATACACCTTCTCAGGTCAAGCTGAACCTTTTCCTTGAGCAAGCCGCTTCGGCGCACAGCTCTGTTACTCCGTGTCATATTGAGATGGAGTTGGGCCATCCTCTTTGCACAGATCATATTCAATTTTCTTAAGTGGGAGTGTATTTTTGGCATGCTTCCACAAGAATCAGGGCCAACTGCTGCTTTGGGTTGCGACGCTACGGGGTACTTTAATCAGCACACAACGGGGCTGGCCTCAGGCTCTGGTTGTCGTGAATATTCAGCGGAAGTCACCGCTGAACGCTGCAAATCTCTGGCTTGTTATCCACGGGTTCTCTCCGCTTCTCAGGCACTTTCCTCCTAGGAGCTGGGAAGTGATCGTATCTGAAGGGGACAGCCTGGGTGTCATAAAGCATGTGGCTGTCCCAATCTAGTTTCCATGATAGGGGTAAGGCTAGACATTCCTTTATAGTAAGAAAAATGTTGTATCATGTGGGAAGCTAACCGGAAAGCTACTGAGACTTTAGGTTGGGGTCACAGGAAGGGTCCAGAGGGACCATTACAGAGAGGAGAACTCAGGTTCATTTGACCCTGAAGGCTGATGTTTAGCTCCAGCATGCACTTTGACACAGGAATACACCAGATTTTCTGATTTTTTTTCCCCCAAGAAAGTCTAAAAATGTTTCTTTTAACCTATTCATTTAAAAATCCAACTTCTGATGTAATTCTTTATACCTTACCTGGGCCAAGCAAAGCATGCCTGTAGGGGGTCAGTGTGCTTTTGGGTCACTGATTAGAGATCACGAGAGAACATTTTGATTAAAAACAGGTTTTCACGCTCAAAAAAAAAAAAAAAAGAAATCAGAAAAAAGAAACAATATTTTAAAATCTGGTCTTTATAATTTTTCTAAATGGTGGTAGCACATTAATTTTTTGGAGTTCTATTCCAAGGCTGAAGCAGGTAGACACATGTGTAGAGTCTTATATTTTTATTTGTGTGTTGCAAGTCATTTGCTTATTAGTTTAAGGATATTCAGGATCAAAGTTAAGTTGGTGTTTGTTTGTTTGTTTTTTTAAACTTCAAGTTGACTGTCCATTAATCTTTTATAGCGCCTTAGACAATACTTCATACACTCAGACAATGCTTCCCAATTCACCAATTACTTCCCCTTTGGGTTTATCTAATTTAATCCCTATAGCCTTGCAAATTGATACTCCAGTCTCCCAGCCTATTGCAACTTGAAACAATTCAGCAAACACAATTAGCCCATCCTTGGGGGAAAAAAAAAAAGAAAAATGTATAGATTTTAGTGTAAATGTAAATTTCTTTTTCGACTACAAGTGCGGCATAAATTATCACCCACCTTTGGCAAATGACTAATTCACAACTGCTAAGTGTGTTTTTACGTTTTACTCTAAGCAAATATTTTGAGAGATTTTTTCACAATTTGGTTCGGTCCCTAAACTGGTAAATGTTTTGCTCAGGCGTGCTGAAGCCAAGTCTATTTTAGATTTAGGGAAGTTAGGATGGCTTTTTTGAATTTGAGATGCAATTTGTAAAGAATCCTCAGCTTCTCCATAGCCACCATCCATGCAAACCAACCATCCCCCACCTGGACAGTTTCAGCAGTCCCCCTCCACCATCTCCCTATATCCCCATCTGCAGCTTTGCTCCCCAGAGTCTGTCTACAGTATAGCAGCCAAGGAGATTGTTCTGAAATGATAACCAATGTATTTTTTTCGCTTGTATCTGTGAGTTTCTGGTGGCTTCCCATTGTAACCAGAATTGAATCAAGACTCCTCTTTTAATGCCCACAGGATGTGAGCCTCGATCTCATCTCTCTCCACAGAGTAATTGCACTCTCCACCATGGTCTCCTTCCTTTTCCACAAACCTAACACATTTATTTGCACCCCCAGAAACTTCGCTTTTGCTCATTTACTTAGTGTCAGCTTGTATGGTCAGCTGCTTCTTCCTCTTCGCTCAGATTTAATTCACTGGTCCCTTTTCTGTCCTCCCCGGTACAAGACAACCCTTGAAGTTCATGGGTTTTTATTGTGCTGGCCACTGTATTCTCAGCACCATGGACAGTGCCTCGCACACAGTAAGTGCTCATTAAATATTAGGTTCAGCGCCGGGCTGTCTGATTAATCAAAGTGGACTTCGGCATGAAGGCTTTATTTCCGAGTCAAAACAGGACTCCAGTTCCACCATCCACTAGATGTGAAAGTTACATAACCTCCCCACACTTTGCTTTCCTATTTTAAACTAAGAATGAGAATAATGCCTCCTCATTAGAAACAGCGTGTGTCCTTTGCTACCTCATAATCACAAAATCTGACTGTCAGGCAACAGTAAGCATTTTTTTTTTTTTTAGCTCATGTGTCTGGAGTACCGTGGGAACTTTGGTTTAGGCTGGACTTAGTTTTCTATCTGCAGATGACCTAACAGCTGCTAATCTAGGGGGCTCTGCTTGGGAAGGGCTCTGGCCCATATGTCTCACACCTCCTCCCAGGAGCAGTAGGCCAGCTCAGGAGTGTTCTAGTGCTGACGGGAGAAGCATAAGAGAGCAAACCCAATCGTACAAGTACCCGCAAGCCTTTGGCCACATCACACTGGCTACCAGCTGACCCACCTTAGCCACAGTCAGTCACATAGACACACCCACAGCCAAGGATGGGGAAGAAGACTCTGAAGGTGGGACAGGAATGAGTTTTTCTACCATCAACTAAGAATTGAACAATATAATGGGTTTTAAGAGCTAGGTACATTAATAGATGTTCAACAGTTGTTACCTGAAATTACTAACAACGATAACATTACTTTTTCTATAAAATCAAATGGATGACACTTTCAGGATTATATGAACCTAAAAATTAGTTTTATGTTAAAACAGCTCTACGCTCATGAGTCACACTGAAATGAATTTTATCCTGACATGGCAATTGTGTAATTCCTACAATGGCTCAGCAGGTAAAGAATCCACCTGCAATCCAGGAGAGCCAGGTTCAATCTCTGGGTCAGGAAGATCCCCTGAAGAAGGAAATGGCAACCCGCTCTAGTATTCTTGCTGGGAAAATTCTATGGACAGAGGAGCCTTGCAGGCTATGGTCCAGGGGATCACAAAGAGTCAGACATGACTGAAGTGACTGAGCAGAGGAGCACATCAGAGACCAGTTATTATTATGAATCTCTAATTCAGTTGTCATAGACTGTGGCACACGTAGCCTTTAAATGCAGGATATTGAACGTCTTCATCACGTGCTGGGGGCGAATTCAGAGCTGTCTGTTTTAAGTGTTTTGAATGTGGTTCTTGAGGAAAGAACGACTCCTGATTTGGGGAAAATGTGAATAAATCAGAGAGAGAGCCCCAGTTTCCTCGCCTGTCATTTGATGACCACACTAGTTCTGTGGGAGGGTCCTTGTGGCCACTAGAAATGAAGACCTACATTGCATTAACTTGGTGCCTGACACAGGGAGGGCTCCCCAAATCCATGCCCCCTTTCCTATCCATTGCTGCCCCCCTTCCCTGCTCATAAAGGATGGTGTTGGTGACTCCTCACACTTACAGGCACTTTTTAGCAGGACGTCTTATGTGGCATCAAAATACATTCAATCAGTATCTTCTCAGCTTTGGGGAGAAAAGGTGGTCTGAATCCACAGGGGCTTCCATGCTTACAGTGACTGGCTTCCATGGCTGAGTTAGAAGCAGCTTGACTTAGTTTTAGCCACCATCAGTCATTTTATCTGCCATTTCAGTCATGGCCCAATCTCCCCACCAGAACCAGGCATGTCTTCTTTCTGGAGAGCTAACTTGTTTTTGACACTCCTCCTTCCATCTTACAAAGGCAATACCCATGTATTATATGGGTAGAATAGAAAATCTGGAAATCCTGCAGACATGCACAGAGAAGAAAATTAGAATCACTTGGCACTCGTCATCCAAAGATAATGGGCGTTGACATTATAGTTCATTTATTTTTCTATATATCTAGATATAGATGTACCAAGAAAATGCTATTTATGACAGTGGTCTTTGTAACAGCTCAGTTGTCATCTATTTATAATATATGTGTCTCATCTACCTGTATGGAACAAGGCGGGCTTGCTATGTTTAGCTGCCTCCAGAAGAGAGATGAGGCTCGTATCCTGTTCAGAGAAAGGCCCTTTATCTGTGGATAGGTTTGATTTTGTGAGTTTGTGTGTTCTGGAGTGGGAGCCAGAGAGCATAGAGCTCTGTATAATAGAAGGAGGGAAGTGCAGAGTTCTGGGATTTGGGATGGGGAGAGGGTGAGAGAGGTGGGAGAGGGAACAGACGGGATTGAAGCTGAAGAGGACGGTTCCAGGGCCAACCTTCCCCTGTGATTCTAAACCTTCAGGCATGTTTGCTGTGTTCTCAAATGGTTTTCAGGGGTGGGCCTGTTTCTATTTTTCTTTTTCCTTTCCCTTTATTTCCTGTTCCTTTGCTTCCTTTTTTTTGTTGTTGTTGTTTGTTTGTTTTTTGATAGACCCTGAAAAGGGTGCAGTAAATAGGTAACAAATATGATAGGAAGAGCTCGGAGCCTAGACAAGACAGTGGAAACAAAAGCCACTTGGGAATTTGCAGAAACCTGGAGAGGTCCTAAGACTCCCCAAGGTCATAGGAATAGGAGTTCTGGGTCAATTTTACTGACCTCCCCAAGGAGAAAAGATTTCTCTAATATCACAGTTCCCCTCCCTCCCTCCCCTACTGTCCCACACATTGTGTATCAATTGTACATACGTATGCAAACTTTGAGTGTAAGCATGGATATATATAATGTGTAAAAATTTGTTCTTTACACAAAGCTTCTTTCTACAAAAATAAAGTGCTTAGAGTAACATAAGGGCTGAAGGGTAAACCACTGAATGGGTACCAGACCTCACTTTTTTCCCTCACAGTCCCCGATCGCTGAGATCTCATGCTCTGGCATAACACCACAGAAAATGAACAGTGCTGGGCAACTCTGTGTCTATCTCTTAATCACACCTAGGAATTCCCCTGAATCCAGTCCCTGCAAGTGGAAATACTTGAATAAAGGTTATGCAAATGTTTAAGCCTTTTGGTACACATTGTTAAATTGTCTTTTCGGAAAGGTTAAACCAATTTACACTCTCAACAGGAGTGTTTCAGAGAGACTGTGTCCCCAAATCTCTTTTAATCATGAAGAGTGGTGTTATAAAAATCCTTTCTAGTTGCCAGTTTGGCAAAATAGAGAACCTATTTGCTCTACATTTATTCAATAACTGTTACAGTTTGCCTTTGTTTCTCCTTCTGGATGTTCTCAGACCAATCATGTTTCTTCTGCTGGAAAATCCTTTTCATGTCTTATATTGATTTCTTTTTTCGAGAGTTGTGTCTCTAGTTTTAATTTTTAAAATGCAAATGAGATGTTTCTGAATGGCAAGAAAAAGCATGATTTCACTTAGCAGACATTTGTGGATTAGCTATTAGGGCACAATCCTACAGGATCACCTGAGAGAAAGAGATGCTTATGTTTATCATATAGTGATGGCCATCAAGGCTTCCCAGGTGGCTTGGTGGAAAAGAATCCACCTGCTAGTGCAGGAGATGGCAGGAGACGTGGGTTCGATCCCTGGGTTGGGAAGATCCCCTGGAGGAGGAAATGGGAACCCGCTCCAGTATTCTTGCCTGGAGAATCCCAGGGACAGAGGAGCCTGGTGGGTCGGCCTGGCGGGACAGAGCCCCCTGGGAGTTCATGGGGTCGTAAAGAGTCACACATAGCAACTGAGCATGAGCGGGTGATGGCCTGTCCATGTCGACTTGATGATTAAACACTCTGGAGACATGATGATTAAAAGCTTTTCTTCGTTGTGTGTCTTCTCAGTGAAAATCTTCCCGGCTGAGCCTCTCCAGGAAGCTGTTTTATTTCCTCCGCTCCCTCCCCCAGCCGCAGTTGCTTGTACTGACACATTCTTCTGCTTAATTGGTTTTCCTCCCTTCCCTCCAAGAGAGTCAGCCGCCTGAAGGCAAAGACTCAGATTCTATACCCCAGCCTCCCAGACTCTGAGCGGATTCCCAGTACACTGAGATAATACATTTTACCAGTTGGCTGTGAAAGAATATCACCCTGTGTTTCTCAGAATGTTTATGCAGCGAGGGCATTTGTGTACGAAAGCCTTTACCAGGAAGAGTCACGCTGGGCCTCACGTTTTATGTCATTCTGCCAAAGAATCAAGCTTTAAGAGGTTGGAGTTCTTCTTCTTCCGCCTTTAATGAACCAGGGGCATTGAGTGATTCTTTTTTTTTTTTTTATTGAAGTTTTTTTTTTCATTGTGGTAAAAGTCACATAAAATAAAACATAGTGTTTAAACAGTATTTAACTCTACAGTTTAGTGGCACCAAGTACGTTCACCTTGCTGTGCAACTCTCGCCTTCATCCATTACTTGGGTTTTTCACCTTCCTAACCTAAACTCTGTCCCTCTTAAACACTAACTCCCCACTCCCCCTCCCCACTTCCTCACCTCTGGACCCCGGCATCACCAATGTAGATTCTGACTCTATGAATTTCACTATTCCAGTGACTGCATTTAAGTGGAATCAAGCAGTATTTGTCGGTGCCTAATGTAGATCAGAATGCATTTTAAGGTTAACTTAGTACATGTCCTACAAACAGATAGTGCTTTCTATTTTTTAAGAGACTCCTAAAGGAAAATACAAAACCCCTACAATATTGGGTGGTGATAAGTAAAGTGGAGAAGGATTGTGTTTCCTAAGATACTGGAGACATGGCCACTGGATTTGGGATTTAGAACAGAAAGAGAAGGGAATTTGTTTTCTAGCTCAGAGACCAGATATGAGAACTTCCCTTTATTAACTAAAAAGAAGGAAGGCATTGGCTCTCCCTTGAAAGTTTTTTTTTTTCCTTTTCTTTTTTATTGCTTTTCATTCATTTGGAATTTGGAATTTCAATCCCTCCCTCTACTAACTTGAAAGTAAGTGTGAACAGAACTCATGAGCTAACTGGAAAACATTCACCATTCAATGTTCGCTAATGGAAAGAAAAAGTTGTGCCTTTGACTAGAGCGGAGATCTCAGGCTGAAAGAAGACTTTATTTTTGTGTTTTGTTGCCTTTAGTGGCTTCAAATTTGAATGTGGTGTCAATGTTGAAAAATCAGGAATCTGTAGATAGACATTTAGATTTCTGGTCATATCTGACTCTTTTGTGAACATGTGGACTATAGACCACCAGGCTCCTCTGTCCATGGGATTCTCCAAGCAAGAATGCTGGAGTGGGTTGCCATTTCCCTCTCCAGGGGATCTTCCCGACCCAGGGATTGAACCAGCATCTCATGTCTCCTGTATTGCCAGGTGGATTCTTTACCACTAGTACCACCTGGGAAGCCCCTATTAAAGATTAGATCTGGCAAAACAGGGCTGACTCCAACATCACAACGAACTGCTGGGCTTTGGTGGTTGTTAGATGCTTTGGGTGTGGTGTGAGCTCTTTAGTTGCCCACCTGACTCAATGATGAAATTGTTTCAGAGCTGATCTTTTTTTTTTTTTTTTTATAATAGGAATGATGCTAAAGCTGAAACTCCAGTACTTTGGCCACCTCATGCGAAGAGTTGACTCATTGGAAAAGACTCTGATGCTGGGAGGGATTGGGGGCAGGAGGAGAAGGGGATGACAGAGGATGAGATGGCTGGATGGCATCACTGACTTGATGGACGTGAATCTGAGTGAACTCCAGGAGCTGGTGATGGACAGGGAGGCCTGGCGTGCTGTGATTCATGGGGTCGCAAAGAGTCGGACATGACTGAGAGACTGAACTGAACTGAACTGAATTGCTTTTCAATGTTGCATTAGTTTCTGTTGTGCAACAGAGTGAGCCAGCTATGTGTACGTGAATCAGCTTGTGTATATGTACCAGAGCTGATCTTTTCCATTGAACTCCTTTCTTTAATTTGGGTCACATAGCAAACCCAAGAGGTATTTAGGTTAGCTAGTATTATTTCCATTTTAGAGGAAATTAAGTCATTTTGCACTAAAGTTCTGTAATAGGAAGTGTCAGATCAGGAATTTGAACCCATGTCTCTGGCCTCAGATCAAGTAACTTTCTTCACTATTGTGACTTTGTTCGCATATTTGGCAGAGCCATACTCTTAGAGCCTTCACTGTGTGTGTGTGTGTGTGTGTGTGTGTGTGTGTGTGTGTACACGTTTGGTAAATGTTATAAGCATGCATGCATACATTTTAGAAGAAGTTCACCATCTTAACCTCTGATAATAAGTGCTCTGTGTCCTCCCCCTCTTCTTTGCTTACTCTCTCATAATTACTTCTTAAACTCAGTGTTGTTGCTGGACTCAGCAAACATATCCAGGTCAGTCTGTTTGCATTGTGACACTTCTGTTGAGCACAGTCTGTTCTCCGCTTGCCTTGTTTCTTCGGGCGAAGCAAGGACCAGGACCAAAGAGAGTGTGGTTCACAGCAGCCTCCCCATCTGCAGGTACATCCCTGTGGGTGAAATGGACAAATGATTCAGTCCGTTCTGTTGTGAGAAGCTGCTCAGACACTCATGTCGATGCCCGTGGCCTCTCGGCTGAAAAAGTAGAAAGTGTCAGGCTCTGGCTTCTGGCTCATTCTTCTCCTCTAGGTGCTTTGCATGGTGCCCTCTTGTTTAGCATCCAGCCAAGGCTCTTCTTGGCCTTCAGTGTCAAGTCTGAGCTCCCTCAAGGTATTCAGGATCAGACTCTACCCACCTCTCCAGCCTTGACTCTCACCATCCCTCCCCTTCTAACCACATGGCTCCCCCTAGACCTGAAAGGCACTCTCACCTTCACGTCTTTTCTGGAAGGTTTTTTTTTTTTTTCCTCTCTGACCGCTCTTATATCCTATCCATTTCTTTTATCACCTGCCAATTTGTCCCTGCCCAGTTTGCCTAATCTTTAGCGTCACCCCTCTCTGGCCAGCTTCTCAGCAACTCAAATGCCTTTTCCACCACCACCACCAGAATCATTGGAGAAGGTTTCCATTCCCTTCTCCACGGGATCTTCCCAACCCAGGGATCAAACCCAGGTTTCCTGCATTGGCAGGCATATTCTTTATCATCTGAGCCGCCAGAGAAGCCTGTACAATGCAGACATTTCAGATTTCAACTCAGGTACTCACTGATATGAGGTCATTTTCTATAGTTTCTTTGTTTGTTGTGATGTGAGGGTCTTCAGGTCCAGAACTTTCTAGGGACGGTGTTTTTCATAAATTATTTAGAATGTTGAAAAGTATTAGCTATTATTTACTGCTTGTCTCAAGTGTGCCCAAAATAATACCATTTCTGATCCTCCAATAGGGCTGAAAAGTACAAATCTGCTCCTGTTTTATGCAAATGAGCTTGAGGTTGGAGATACAGTTTGCTTCACCAGTTAAAGGCTAAACCTGATTTGAGTCAGGAATTGCTTGACCTTAAACTCAGTCCTATTTCTGCACTACCACCCTGATGTGAAAGCTTTGTGTGCAAAGATATGGTTACCAGGGTGTTGATTGCAGAGTCTTGATGATGGGAATAATTGGAAACGATCTAAGTATCCACTGACAGGGGATCGGTTTAATATATTTAGTTATAGTCATGTAAGGGCCTCCCAGGTGGCACTAGTGGAAAAGAATTCACCTGCAGTGCAGGAGACAAAGGGGACATGAGTTTGATCCCTAGGTCTGGAAGATCCCTGGAAGAGGAGATGGCATCCTACCCCAATATTCTTGCCTGGACAATTCCGTGGACAGTGGAGCCCAGCGGGCTACAGTCCATGGGATCACAGTGGGTGGGACATGACTAGAGCAACTTAGCATGCACGCGGTGCAGCATTGCTTAACATTTAAGTCTTCACTGTAAACAAAAGTGAAACACGTATTGCCATGATAGGTGTCCAGCTTATCATATTTAGCAGAAAAGAAACTACAAAAGAATTTGCCCTTCGGTAGCTGTTGCTACCCCGACGGCTCAGCCGGTAAAGAATCTGCCAGCAATGAAGGAGACAAAGGAGACACGGGTTCTATCCCTGGTTCGGGAAGATCCCCTGGAGGAGGGCGTGACTACCCACTCCAGTATTCTTGCTGGAAAGTTCCATGGACAGAGGAGCCTGGCGGGCTGCAGTCCACAGGTCACAGTGGGTGGGACATGACTAAGTGCACGGCATATCTATTGGCTGAGGTATATGTATATATGTATATGAATTCATATATATACATTCATACATACATGCATTCATAGGTAAGGTCTGGACCAGTGCTGTCCGATGGAAATATAGTACAAGCCATATAGGTAAATGTTAAAGTTTTTAGGGGATTTCCCTGTGGTCCAGTGGTTAATGCTGCCCACTGCCTAGTGCAGGGGGCACGGGCTTGATCTCTGGTCAGGGAGCTAAGATCAATCCCACATGCTGCACTGTGGGACCAAAACAAAAGACCAAACAAAATTAAGGTTTTGGTAGTTGCAGTAAACAAAGAAAAGGAAACCAGTTGAGGTCATTTTACTGTATTTTGCTTAAAATGACATATTCCATATGGTATCATTTCACTATGTGGTCAGTATTTGTTGCGGATCAGTCGCTAAGTTGTGTCCGACTCCTTGCAACCCCATGGACTGCAGCATGGGGATTCCCTGTCCTTCACACTCTCCCAGAGATTGCTCAAGTCAGTGAGGCCAAAATGTGGACCCCTGGTGAAGGGGATGGCAAACCACGTCAGTATTCTTGCCTTGAGAACCCCATGAACAGTATGAAAAGATGGTCAGTATACAAAATATTAATGAAATATTTTAATTTTTTTCTACTCAGCCTTCAAAATCTAGTGTGCGTTACATACTGATAGTACATCTTGATGCAGACAAACTATATTTCGAATGTTGAGTAGCTACATGTGGTCTGCTGTCCCCCTATTGGTCTAGCAGAAATATCATAAGATCATAAAGTGTTTCTTCAGGATGAGGCTCCCCTGATAGCTCAGTGGGTAAAGAATCTGCCTGTAATACAGGAGACCCCGGTTCAATTCCTGGGTCAGGAAGATCCCCTGGAGCAGGGATAGGCTACCCACTCCAGTATTCTTCACTTCCCTGTTGGCTCAGCTGGTAAAGAATCCACCTGCAATGTGGGAGACCTGGGTTTGATCCTTGGGTTGGGAGGATCCCCTGGAGAAAGGAAAGGCTACCCACTCCATTATTCTGGCCTGGAGAATTCCATGGAGACGTGTAGTCCGTGGGGTAGCAAAGAGTCGGACACGACTGAGCGACTTTTTCACTTTCTTTTCAGGATGAGGGGATAACATGCCTTGGTGTCATTTTATCATCTCCTGTCCTTTCCACCTTTCCCAAATTTCCGCAATGGATACATACCACCTTTGTAATTTGGAATTAAAATAAGCTATTAAGGACATCATTCATTTTTAATAGAGAGTGGTGAGCGTCTAAAATACACTTTTAAAAATAAATACACAAAATGTAAATCCATGACCTATTTTCAGGGGTGGAGAGGAGCTGGGGGTGGTCTGACCTCAGCTATCCTCTGTGTTCCCCTGACTCCCTGCTCCCTCGCTCCATCTCCCAAACGACTCGCCCTCGGAGCCTCAGAGAGGAGAAATGATAAGTCTCACCTCCACAGTCAGGACACACGTCTCTGGAGAAGCTACCTTGCGTCCCAGAGCAATGAGGCTTTGCCGCAGAATCCATTTTCAGTCTCTTCGATGGACCGAGGCTGCTGTCACGGGAGAAGGCTCGGCCAGTCTTTCTCCATCTTTCGTTATCAAGGCTGTCCCCGCACCAACGGGATGCCCTGGTGGCTCAGCTGGTAAAGAATCTGCCCGCGATGCGGGAGACCCGGGTTCCACCCCCGGGTCGGGAAGATCCCCTGGAGAAGGGCATGGCAACCCACTCCAGTATTTTTGCGCTGGAGAATCCCCATGGACAGAGGAGCCTGGTGGGCCACAGTCCATGGGGTTGCAGAGTCGGACCTGACTGAGCAGTGAGCCCATGCACGCGCCTCACCAACAAGTCTTCCTAGACTGTATTTTTTCCCTGTCGCCCTTCTCCCTCCGTAAATGCCATGGGTGTGCTGGCTTTCTGATTATGAACACTGGCTCTTTGGAAGATCTCAAACCACATGTAAGATTTTTTTGCCCCTCCCACTAAGAGCCAGCCGTCAACCCCTAGAGGTGCCAAATCACCCCGTGCCCCACTGAGAATGCAGGGCTGTCGTCCGATGGAAAGGTCAGCGACAGGGGTTGCTTTGGGACTCATGTTCTACCTAGCATCTTGGGCCAACCGTCACCCACCTCCTGAAACTTCCGACCCATGGGTGTCTTGCTCTTTCATCTTCTATATTCCAGCCACAGCAGGTCTGATTGATCTGAAAAAACCATGACCTCTAGAAGCCCAAGTCTCCCCTTCTCCCTGACTTCCTGGGGAAGGTCCTCTACCCCTTTCTCTTGGCCCTTCCCACACTAGGCTTGTCCTCTCTCACTCCATCGGGTCCTGCCTCCTCTCCACCATGACCTGACTCTCCCTGAGGACAGGGCATCATTCACGATTATGTTCCCTGTGGCATCTGGAGCTTTGCATCGCTCTGCCTTCACACGTGATAGTCTCTCTGTAGACACTTGTGAAACTGAACAAAATTGCCTTCAGAAAACCCTTTCTGGTCCAACTGTTTCTCTATCAGAAAATCTCATTAAGATTTCACCGGGAGCATCTTCGCCTCCCGGGGATCATGCTGTGGTCCCCGACTGAGGAAGCCAGAGCAACCTTCATCCGTTTACCTCTGGAACCCACACCTTTCCTGCGTGGTTCCCACCACCCCCAGGTCACTACCTGGGGGTAAAATTATGGCGCCGCCTTGTGAAACCTGCTACCCCTTGGCCATTCCCTTTTTTATTTCTTAAATCACCAGATTGAAAAGGCACTGATCAGAAACTCTGAAATAGCAGCCACGGAGAGCTGGATTTGTTTAACCTTGTCAGCAAGCCGTGCCCACCCTGGTTTCATGTGCTTCATCAGTTCTGTGAGCTTGATCACCTAGAAACCTTGGCCTCCCCACCGCCCTACCAAGCCATGGTCCACCTCCGTCCCCCCAATACATCCACCAAGAGGACTACTTCTGGGTCAAGGTGAGATTTCACTCCAGACTCTCATTTTGGCCTTGTCCTTGATTACTTGGGAACCACAGTTATTTCTCTACCGTCTGGAAATTCCCAATCTGCATAGATGTCGCCTCTGTCTGAATTTCAGTGAAACTCTGCAGATCTGAAGGAAAGATTTGAGGACTGTGGGGGCTCTCGCTGCTGATAGCAAGCATTTAGCTAAGGAAATTAAATTTGAAGGCTCTGTATTCTGGCTGGATTCTGTTGCTCGTTGGGCTGGGGATGATTTGGTTACAAGGAGATTCCATCACCGTGCCTCCCACTTTCAAGGATTTGCAGAGCGGGGGGTGGGGAGAGAGAGCTGAGCTGTCCCTAATGAAGGAATTCTGTATCGGCAAAAACCTGACATTTGAAATGTTTAATGTAATCAGCAGAACTGGTAGCTTTAGGCGAAGATCACTGCGCTGAAAAATAAAAATTCAGTTGGCCATATTCTCTTTTTGAAAATGTCTGTTTATAATTCACAGCTTTCATATAGGTGCCAGCCATAATTTCTTAGTTATTTTCTGGTGGGAGGCTTTAGGAATGTGCAGTTAAAAGTGGGAAACCAAAAGAAGTGTCCATATACATACCTTAGAAATCTTAATTGCATTTTCAATCCAGGACATTTCTGATTAAGTATTCTAGTCACTTTAATTTACTGAGTCTTCGTATTTTGAATATTAAAATAGCAAAAAATAATAGGGAAAAATGTTAATGGCTATAAATTATTGACTGGACATTTGAGATTCATGTCCAAATATACTCAGCTTGGGGAACCGGGAGATGCTATTTCACTTATGTCCAATATGGGTCTTTTTCAACCTTCTTTCTCTCTGACTCTCTCTCTGTTTCTCTCTTTGTCAAGTGAGGGATTACTGTAGGTATATTATAAAATACTATAGTACATGCATGTAAAAATATGTCAGACTTGATGTATTTGTAATTCATTTGTAAGTATGAGATTTCTATCAGAGATCTACATATCATGTTAGTAAAACAGGATCTGCATGTGTGTGTGTGCCAAGTCACTTCAGTGGCCAACTCTTGGCAACCCCATGGACTGCCAGGCTCCTCTGTCCACTGGATTCTCCAGGCAAGAACAGTGGAGTGGGTTGCCACGCCCTCCTCAAAGCACGATCTACCCTGTACTGTATTATTTTATTAACATGATGGCTGAATTTCAAATGAAATGAGAGGTCATGATTGCTATTCTACTAGGGCCATTTAAGCTCATTCGTCCCCCCATTACTGACCTCAGCTTTATTAGTGGCTGCGATGACTGCGTATTTTAAAGAATGGGTTCCTCCAACAGATGGCATTGCCGCCTTGGACTTGAAGATAAGGGGCTCTGATTTAACGGTCATCAGATTGTACTCGGCTTCACCTCAGGTGAAGTTTTCAGGTGGTGGAAATACAGGACCTGTTTCCCTGGTGACATAGTACCTATCTTTCCAAGTGTGTGTATCCCTTCATAGCTTGCCCCTCTTCAAACCAGGGCTTACCTCCATCTTTGAGAAAGCCAGTAACTAAAATGAAGCAACGCTGCTTTATGAAAAGTTCCTGAGAAGCAATTGAACCCCGTTGACCAGAGCTATCAATCTGTCACCTGGAGAGGAGCTATCGCCACTGGGAGACTTCTCTCCCATCATCACGCTGGAATTATGAGTGGGGCAAGAAGCTTTTGGATGCCATACAGTTCCACCAAAAGGTGGAACTCTTGTGCTGAAAGGAAACCAATTGCAGAGAGAGGCTTGTGGCATGCTGTGCTCGCTCACTCAGTCGTGTCAGACTCTGCGATTCTATGGACTGGAGCCCACCAGGCTCCTCTGTCCATGGGACTCTCCAGGCAAGAACACTGGAGTGGGTTGCCATGCCCTCTTCCAGGGGATCTTCCCAACCAGGGATTGAACCCATGTCTTTTATAGTTCCTGCATTGGCAGGTGGGTTCTTCACCACTCACACCATTTTGCTGGAAGGAAACTAACTGCAAAGAGAGGCTTCAGTTCAGTTCAGTTCAGTTCATTCGCTCAGTCGTGTCTGACTCTTTGCGACCCCATGAATCGCAGCACGCCAGGCCTCCCCGTCCATCACCATCTCCCGGAGTTCACTCAGACTCACATCCATAGAGTCAGTGATGCCATCCAGCCATCTCATCCTCTGTCGTCCCCTTCTCCTCCTGCCCCCAATCCCTCCCAGCATCAGAGTCTTTTCCAATGAGTCAACTCTTTGCATGAGGTGGCCACAGTACTGGAGTTTCAGCCTTAGCATCATTCCTTCCAAAGAAATCCCAGGGCTGATCTCCTTTCGAATGAACTGGTTGGATCTCCTTGCAGTCCAAGGGACTCTCAAGAGTCTTCTCCAACACCACAGTTCAAACGCATCAATTCTTCGGTGCTCAGCCTTCTTCACAGTCCAACTCTCACATCCATACATGACCACAGGAAAAACCATAGCCTTGACTAGATAGACCTTAGTCGGCAAAGTAATGTCTCTGCTTTTGAATATGCTATCTAGGTTGGTCATAACTTTTCTTCCAAGGAGTGAGCATCTTTTAATTTCATGGCTGCAGTCACCATCTGCAGTGACTTTGGAGCCCCCCAAAATAAAGTCTGACACTGTTTCTACTGTTTCCCCATCTATTTCCCATGAAGTGATGGGACCAGACGCCATGATCTTCGTTTTCTGAATGTTGAGCTTTAAGCCAACTTTTTCACTCTCCTCTTTCACTTTCATCAAGAGGCTTTTTAGTTCCTCTTCACTTTCTGCCATAAGGGTGGTGTCATCTGCATATCTGAGGTTATTGATATTTCTCCCGGCAATCTTGATTCCAGCTTGTGTTTCTTCCAGTCCAGCGTTTCTCATGATGTACTCTGCGTAGAAGTTAAATAAGCAGGGTGACAATATACAGCCTTGACGTACTCCTTTTCCTATTTGAAACCAGACTGTTGTTCCATGTTCAGTTCTAACTGTTGCTGCCTGACCTGCATACAGATTTCTCAAGAGGCAGGTCAGGTGTTCTGGTATTCCCATCTGTCTCAGAATTTTCCACAGTTTCTTGTGATCCACACAGTCAAAGGCTTTGGCATAGTCAATAAAGCAGAAATAGATGTTTTTTTGGAACTCTCTTGCTTTTTCGATGATCCAGCGGATGTTGGCAATTTGATCTCTGGTTCCTCTGCCTTTTCTGAAACCAGCTTGACCAACCAAAACACCACCACCTCCCAGACACAAACGCTGGAAAGATCTGAACCAGAAGGGAATGAGTTTCAATTGTTCATAACACAGTCTTAGGGTTGTGTTTTCTTTTATTTTTGAAAAGAGTCAGACCCACCGCACCCGCAAAGCACGTGCCTTTGCACAAACTCCTACAACCATTTGCATTGAGTTTGGTGATGCAAATATTCCTTTGAACCACCATTTACTGAGAGAAACAAGAAATGCCAGTGTAAATCCACAGTATGGGGAAACTAAAATAAAAAGCAATGTGTAATTTTTGAAGTTGTTTTTTATTAGAGTATAGTTGATTCGCCATGTTGTGGTTTTGCTATCAGCAAAGTGAATCAGTTATATGTGCACATGTGTCCACTCTTTTTTTAGATGCTTTTCCCATGTAGGCCATTGCAGAATAGTGAGCAGATTTCCGTGTGCGGTACAGTACATTCTCACCAGTTATCTGTTTTATATCTAGTCGTGTGTACATGTAAATCCCAATCTCCCAATTTACATTTCAGCATTTTCACTCTGTGTCCCCCCACTAACAACAAGCCTATAGTTTCTGAAATTGTATCACTTACTTGAGAGGTGACCGTTTTCTGATGTTTATGAATCACTCCCATAGCCAGGGGGCTAGCTTGTAGTAACAGTGCCACATGTTTTATCAAGAGCTGGTGAGTTAATGGGGAGGAAGGAAAGTTCTTCTAAAGTACAGCCTTTTCCCAGGAAGGATAATTGTATGTCTGTGTAACAAGAATCTCATATGCTAGTGTATTAAGTGCCTAATACATACAGGACGCTTGGCAAGCAGTTCTAGGAGCAATGACTGCCTGTCAGCGTACACTGGCATTATCCGTTCCCTCTCTGGTTTACCAGTTTCCAACTCTCAACTACTTGTTCCCAATCTGTTGTTGTTTGTTGTTCAGTAGCTAAGTCATCTCCAACTCTTTGCACCCCATGGACTGCAGCACACCAGGCTTCCCTGTCCTTCACTATCTTCCAGAGTTTGCTCAGATTCATGTGCATTGAGCCAGTGATGCCATCCAACCATCTCATCCTCTGTCATCCCCTTTTCCTCCTGCCCTCTAGTCTTTCCCAGCATCAGGGTCTTTTCCAGTGAGCTGGCTCTTTGCATCTGGTGCCCAGAGTACTGGAGCTTCAGCTTCAGCATCAGTCCTTCCAATGAATATTCAGGGTTGATTTCCTTTAGGATTGACTGGTTGGATCTCCTTGCAGTCCAAGGTGTTGTAGCCACGTGTTCTGGGAAACAAACTCACTCAGAAGGACAATGCAGACAGTGGAGTGCAGTCTGTTACACCGGCGGGCCCAAGGCAGAGTCTCCTCTTAGCCAAGGACCCTGACCAGTTTTTGTGAAAACCTTATATACCCTAAGTGTATGAGCCCAAACCCACCTCCCCAAATTCCCTGAAACTAGTCTGAACAAAGGAAAAGAAAGATACAATCAAAGTTGACCTGTGATTCCTATGCCTTAAGCCTAGGTAGTTAACAGTGGACAATTATCAATAGGCCTGTGGTCATACCCCAATAAGCATAATAGAATTTATGATTCTCTTTGGTTACACAGATAATTAAGGTATTCTTTTAGGCGACAGAGAGTCTAGGTACGAGCCCTGGGGCTCTTCCATTGGGGGCCCTGGTTTTCCAGTTGGTGTGTCGTTTCCATAGATACTGGGCGTATAGCTCAAAGTCCACAGTCCGGCCCAAGATGGAGTCCTGCTTTTAAGACAGAGCCTGTTCTGTCTGTTTCCTCCTTCAAAGGGACTCTCAAGAGTCTGGTCCAGCACCACAAATCAAAAGCATCTATTCTTCAGCACTCAGCCTTCTTTATGGTCCAGTCATCCATACCTGACTCCTGGAAAAACCATAACCTTGACACTATAGACCTTTGTTGGCAAAGTGACAACTCTGCTTTTTAATGCACTCTCCAGGTCTGTCATGTTTTTCTGCAAAGTGTGGCTTATCTTTTATCATAGTTTACGAGATCCACAAAAATAAAAACTATTCTCTGTTTTGTTTCTACAGGTACCTAACCAGACACCTGGGACATAGGTCCTCAAAGCATTGTGCTTTGAGCGAGAAGGAATAATATTTTTATCCCCCAGTCAAATCAAACTGCTTTTGAGGTCACCATGGAATGAATGACATGCTGTTAGCTTAATGAACACGGTTGCATCTAGGAGAAATAGGACTGCATTGCCTTTTTAAAAATTTTAATTTCATTTTTTTAAACTGCTTTATACTGGAGTATAGCCCATTAACAATATTGTGAGAGTTTCAGGTGGCCAGCAAAGGCACTCAGCCATACATGTACACATATCCATTCTCCCCCAAACTCCCCTCACACCCAGGCTGCCTGTTACCACTGAGCAGAGTTCCCTGTGCCACACAGTAGGACCTTGGATCGTATGACATTCCTTACATGTGGAGTCTAGAAAGAAATGATACTAATGAACTTATTTACAAAGCACAAACAGACTCCCCGACTCAGAGAATGAAATGTAGGGCTGCCAAGCTGGGGAGGGGAGAGGCTGAGGGGAAGGGAAAGTTAGGGAGTTGGGGACCCACGTGTACACAGTGCTATCTTTAAAACAGAGGTGCATTGCCTTTGAGCTGCCAAGTTAGACTTCTCAGTAATCCAGACAGGCTTCATTCTGGATCTTAATTAAGAGGTGAAATAATGGAATGTGTATCTTATTAAAATTCCATGAACCATTTCTCTAAAACGTGACAGCAACCGTAGCCAAAGGAACAAACAAAATCTGCCACTTTCCAGATCACTCGTGAAGCTCCTAAAGAGTTCTGACTTTGAGGTTAAGATCATCTTTGATTTTTTTTTTTTTTCATGCCTGTTGAGATGCCCCTGCCCGTTTAACTGCTGCGCCTCCCCTTGGATGTCCCAGGCTGCATCTTCAGGGAATAACTCATTGCATCTCCATTATGCATCATCCAGGGGGTCTCTGTGGGTAAAACAATTGAGTCTGGCTAAAGGGCTCAATTGGTGTTATATCCCATTACTCCATTGATTTATTTTTTTTTTAAGTTTCTTTAATGTTATAATGAGAATATTTTCTACTCAATCCTGAAGGATTCTAAAGCTTTTTATTGACCTCAGGGTATATCACATGCATGGGCTACCTCCCTGGGCTGGCAAAAAAGCAGGGTCCTCAGAGAGACCAAATGGGAAAATTGCTTTTCTATCGACCCCAGCCTGAGAGTTATGGAACCCCTATCTAATTAAGGCCCAGGGGGAATTCTGATGCAGTCACTGGGGTTGGTCCCATGATTAGGATAAGTGCTGGGCTCTGGTTAAGTGTCTCACTGTCCCTCCAAGGGTCAGGAAAGTTCACCACGAGGATCTGAGTCTCTTTGGGAGACAGAGAAAGTTTTCCCCAAGACCAGTAGGGCTTGTACTATTCCACCCAAGGAATGGAGGAAAATAGAAATTGAAAAAGACAATGGCATCATGTCACCACTTCTCCTCAAGATAAATTTTCCGACAGAGTCAGCCTGCCAGGATTTCCAACCTAGCCCTAGCTTGTTTCAGCTGTGTGAATTTGGGTAAGTTACTCGGCATCTCTAAGCCTTCACCTTCTATTGTCAAAGAGAGCTGAGTATTAAAGGAAGCAGTATGTGATGTAGAAAGTGGAACTGATATACGGTGGGCCCTCAAGAGATCTTGGCTTTTGGTTTCACCATCATCACCACCGCCAACACAATGATGCCCAGACTTTAGGGCAGCAAACTCTATCATCGGTAGCCTATTTTCCAGCCCAGTCTGTGTTTGGTACCTAGTAGCTCAAAATTAGGTGCTGCGGGAAAGTGAATGGGTGGGTCCCTTGTTATCTCCCTGCCAAAAGGAAAGCTTAATCTGTAAAGGCAGTAACTCCCAGCTCAAAGCCGTGGCACCATCCTGAAGTAGATGAAGTTTAAAGGCCCCTCTTTCTAGAGAGAAGTATAGCACCGTGCTTAGGAACTCAAGCTCAGGACTTTCTGTCCACTCTGATATTCACTAGTTGTCTAACTACTAGTCTGGACATCATTTTCCTTACTGATAACAATAGGCATCATTTCATCCTCCCCAACCCACGCTTGGTGTAAGAACAGTTCAGGGTCTGTAACTACTATTGATGCCTGGCCCCAGAACAGCCCAGTTTAAACCAGCGTCTCTAGGGGGTGGTATAAAGAATTCCTTGGATGATCTGAGTCTAGGCTCCAAGACTGCCAAGGATGGCTGAGCTAGAAGCCGTGGCCGAGAGAAGGGATGAAGAAACTGAAAGGACAAAATTCACACTTAGGGAACTTGAGGATCTGATTAATTCCTTATTATGATCTAAAGCTCACACCCACCCAGCCAGGCACAGGCCCAGATGATTGTTACCTCCTTTTATGTTCAAAGCAACCCTAAGCAAAGTTGTTGTCCTCTTTCCAGCAAAAGAAAGGAAGCTTAGAAACTAAAGAGTTAGGCTAAGAGTCAGGCTCCTGGACCCCAGACCCCAAACACTGATCCACTAGGCTGTGTTCCTTCAGAAAGACCAGGTAAATGTGAAGGAGGGTGGGAGTGGACCAGGCAGGAGAAAAAAAACAAGATCGATAAACCCAAAGCGAGCCAGTAGGCATTAACCTACAAACAAATGACACAGCAAATGAGAAGCAGATTTCATGTTTCCCCAGGGCATTGCAATAAACTCACAGTAGCTACCTAAGACAAAACCCTTGACTCCCAGCTTACAAAGGGATCTGAGGCTCAGAGGAGTCAGGGGTTTTGCCCAAAGTCACACAGCTATTAAGTGTCTGAGATGATGTTTTTTTCCTCAAGTCCCAAAAGGAAACATTCCAGGTGTCCCCAAGCTTGCATTCCCTGCCATGATGATTCAGGTTTGCAATTGCAGCGTGAAAGAAAGCAGCATGGAGAATATGTGAGCAAATATATATGGTTGAATCCCCAGAAAAATTGATTTATGGACACTGAAATTGAAAGTTCATATGATTTTCATGACATAAGGCTTTTTTTTTTCCTTTTGATTTTTCTTAACTAATTAAGGGGTTTCTATTTGGATTCAATGAATCTGCTATTTGACATGTTTTTATTATTTTTTTTATTTCTGACTGTAACAATGTACAGGTATCATGACATATTTTGTCTAATTATATTTCTGCCCAAGTACATACAGCAATTTATATTTGCATTTTAAAATTATGTATATGCGTTACTTCTTCTAGAATTTTTTGTTCAATTTTGTAAATATTGTCATTAATAACTTTTTTATTTAAAACTCCTTTATGAGCTCTCTATTTTAGTCTCTTGGGTTTTTTAAACAAATATTTTCATTTTGTGAAGATCTTTCTTTTAACCTCTTACTATATACTTAACACTTGTAACTGCTAAAGAATTATTAAAACTCTTGTTAAAGGAGGAAAGGGATAAAAGATAATTGATGGAACATGGACATTCAGGAGACAGAGCTGAGGTAAAATTTCAAAAGAGTTAATAGTCACAAAAAGTATAAAAATTGTGATTTCCTCATCTACTTCTTTTTCTGTTCCCTGCTAAAATTTTACTCCTTCTTCATTCTTCAGGGGAACTAATAAAACTATCAAAGATTTTTTTTTTAAAGTGTGAAAACATCTTAGCTCATCCACTGCACAAATACAGTCATCAGGAAGATATGGCTCCTGGGCTGTAATTCACCTGTGTTTGTGTGTCTAGACTCTCAGTCGTGTCCGACTCTTTGAGACCCTATGGACTGTGGCCCACCAGGCTCCTCTGTGCACGGGATTCTCCAGGCGAGAGTGCTGGAGTGGGTTGCCATGCCCTCCTCCAGGGGATCTTCCCGACCCAAGGATTGAACCCAGGTCTCCCACATTGCAGGTAGATTCTTTACTGTCTGAGCCACCAGGGAAGCCCGTGTATCCGTACAAGTGAAACTAACACAATACTGTTAATCAACTACGCTGCTGCTGCTGCTGCTGCTAAGTCGCTTCAGTCGTGTCCGACTCTGTGCGACCCCATAAATGGCAGCCCACAGGCTCCCCCGTCCCTGGGATTCTCCAGGCAAGAGCACTGGAGTGGGTTGCAACTGTAGTCGAATATAAAATAAAAATTTGGGGGACTGCTCTGACAGTCCAGTGGTTGAGACTATACTCCCACTGCAGGGGGTGAATGGTCGATCCTTGGTCAAGGAACTGAAATCTCAAATACTGCGTGGTGCATCCAAAAATAAATAAAATATATGGGGTTTTTTTTTTTTAAGTTACTATATGTCCATTTGAAACTTACGTCCCTGGTTCAGGTTTGCATAGGAAGATCCATCAGGCCAAGAAGAGGTCAAAATTTTTCTTCCCCAAATCAACCCCAACAAATAATTCTTTGTTGTTCAGTCAGTAGCTATCATGTCTGACTGTGAGACCTCGTGGTCTGCAGCACACCAGGCTTCCCTATCCTTAATTATCTCCCAAAGTTTGCTCGAACTCAAGTCTGTTGAGTTGGTGATACCATCCAACCATCTCATCCTTTGCCACCCCCTTCTCTTGCACTCAGTCTTTCCCCATCAGGGTCTTTTGCAATGAGTTGACTCTTAGCATCAGGTGGCCGAAGTATTGGAGCACTGGAGCAATTTGTATTTTCACAGTATGCTCTTGGTGCTATGTGGGGAGGGCATATTGTGAAAATGCAAATGACGACAGCTAGGGGTCGCTGTCTTTCTCCTGAGTGCTCTCTCTGGTGGCTTTTGGGGCAACAAAGGCTTGGGGGTTACTTGGAGCCTGGTAGGACCTCAAACCTCAAACCAAATTGCCCCATTCTCAGGAGTGCTTCCATCTCTTTCCAAAGCTCTGCGAAGCAGCACATTCTAAACTGGAGTTTGAATTGCCAATGGCCTTGTGCTTTGCAGCTAATAAAGACTAAATTACCCTCCTGATGGTTTGGAGGTATCTCGTGCCTATAGTAAGTCATGTTACTTGAGCTTGTGTAACTGTAGCTCAATCCTATCCACCTTTTATTTGGGAATGAATACCCCAGCCTCAAATCTCACATTTTCCTCATCCAAAGCTGATAGACTCTATAGCATTTTGGTTCTTTATTCCGTATTTTCTTCTTTTACTTCTTAGAGCTTCCCAGTCCACACATGTACACCCTTTAAACCCATTTTTAATAATGTTCAGCTTAGAAAAACAACATATGTTCATCTGAAGAACGTTTAAAAACACAGGCAAAAGCAAAAATCACTTCTCAGATGCCTGTTGCCCGGAAGTAATCCCTCTTAAATTTTTTTTTTTTGATGATTTTAGCTTATTAGAGCAATTTTTAAACGACAGCGAAATTGAGGGAAAGGTACAGAGATTCCCCATTTAGCTCATCCCCCTCCCCCGCATATGCACAGCATCCCTGACTATTGACACCCTCACCACTTTGGTGTAGTTGTTAGAATTGGTGAACCCACACTGACACATTATTATCACCCAAGGTCCGCAGTTCACACCGTGGCTCACTCTTCATGTTCTGGATTCTCTGGGTTTGTTGGACAAATCTGTCATGACATGTCTGCACCATTAGGGTATCATGCAGCATTTTCACTGCCCTAAAAACCTCCTGTCTGCTACCTGTTGGGTTTCCCAGGTGGCTCCGTGGTAAAGAAGCTGCCTGCCAAGGCAGGAGACACGTGTTCCATCCCTTATCCAGGAAGATCTGGAGAAGGAAATGGCAACCCACGCCAGTATTCTTGCCTGGAGAATCGGACAGAGGAGCCTGGCGGGTTACACACAGCCCGCCGGGTGGCAAGGAGGCCAACAGGACTCAGCGACTAAACAAAAACAGCCCTACCTGTTCTTCCCTCCCCCCAACCCCGGCCAAGGATTGATCTTCTTAGTGTGCCCATAGTTTTGCCATGTCCAGAATGTCATCCAGTTGGAATCACCCTCTTAACATTTTAATGTTTCTCTTGTTGGTTGGTTTTGTGTGTGTGTGTGTGTATCTTTGCAATATTAGACTCTATTTTCAAAACTTATCCTACATTTTCACCTTGGCTTTAAAACACTTTCCTATGTCATTAATCATGTTTCAAACTTATATTTAATGATTCCATAACTTTCTACAGTACCAGTGTTTGTCACCGCCGTTGACATTTAAGAATGTGTTATTTGGTCTAGCTCTCTCTTACTATTATTATGAATAATGCTGCGGAGAACATGCTCTTATGCAAGCCTTTGTTTATATTCCTGATTCCTTTCTCGGATTAAATTCTAAAAAGTGTTATTCGGGGTCGATGACATGGGCATACTTCTACCTTGTGAATAGGTTTCATACAATTGCTGGTTAAACCACTTGCACCGTGTATATCCCAATCATGCTAGTCTATAAAGATACCATTTCACATCATCATCACCCATATTATTTGATACAGCTACTCATAGATATGATGGGTTCAGTTCCAGGCTACTGCAATAAAGCAAACATCACAATAAAGCAAGTTACACAACATTTTTGGTTCCTGGTGCATACGAAAGTTACATTTATACTGTGTTTATATTCTGCAGTCTATTAAATGCACAATATCACGATATATAAAAACAATGCACATACCTTAATTAAAAAGTTGTTGTTAGTCACTCAATCATGTCAGACTCCTTTGCAACCCCATAGACTGTAGCCCACCAGGCTCCTCTGTCTATGACATTTCCCGGGAAAGAATACTGGAGTGGGTTGCCATTTCCTTCTCCAGGATATCTTCCTGACTCAGGGATCGAACCCAAGTCTCCTGCATTGGCAGGCAGATTCTTTCCCACTAGGGCCACAAACGCATGTATGTTAATTAGAAAGTAATTAATTGCTAAAAGCTGCTAACTATAGCCTGAATCTCCAGCAAGTCATAATCTTCTTTGCAATGGTCACATCAAAAATCACTGATCACCATCACCATCAAATATAATAACAATGAAAAATATATCGTGAGAATTACCAAAATGGAACAAGGAGACAGGAAGTGAGCAAATGCTAAGCAACTCCCATAGACTCGCTTAACACTGGGTGGACATAAACCTTTACTTTGTAAAAAAAGTGATACTCGGGAAGTGCAATAAAATGAGATCTGCCTGTATTCTTTTATTTGTTATTGCTTAGTCACTCATTCGGAGAAGGCAATGGCACCCCACTCCAGTACTCTTGGCTGGAAAATCCCATGGACGGAGGAGCCTGGTAGGCTGCAGTCCATGGGGTCGCAAAGAGTCAGACACGACTGAGCGACTTCACTTTCACTTTTCACTTTCATGCATTGGAGAAGAAAATGGAAACCCATTCCAGTGTTCTTGCCTGGAGAACCCCAGGGACAGGGGAGCCTGGTGGGCTGCCATCTATGGGGTCGCATAGAGTCAGACACGACTGAAGCGACTTAGCAGCAGCAGCAGCAGCAGCCACTCATTTGTGTCCGACTCTTTGCAACTTCATGCACTGTAGCCCACCTGGTTCCTCTGACCATGGGATTTCTCCTTCAAGAATACAGGAGTGGGTTGGCATTTTCTTCTCCAGGGGATCTTCCCAAACCAGGGATTGAACCCACATCTCCTGCAAGTCTCCTTCACTGCAAGTAGATTCTTTACTTCTGAGCCATCCGTTGAAAATTCTTACCTTCTTCCTTAACCCCTGCCACCCCCCAGCTTTTAAATTTGTCTGTCTGTTGTTCAGGCGCGGAGTCATGTCTATCTATTTGAAACTTCATGGACTGCAGCACATCCAGGCTTCCCTGTCCTTCACTATCTCCCAGAATTTGTTCAAACTCTTGTCCATTGAGTCATTGGACCATGCAACCATCTCATCCTCTGCTGCTCACTTCTCCCCCTGCCTTCAGTCTTTGCCAGCAACAGGATCTTTTCCAATAAGATGGCTCTTTGCATCAGGTGGCCAACATATTGGAGCTCCAGCTTCAGCATCAGTCCTTCCAGTGAATATTCAGGGTTCATTTCCTTTCGATTGACTGGTTTGACCTCTTTGCAAACTATATGTGAAGCCCTTACCATGCATAGCAGCCATCCTAGGAGGTAGGTACTATTAATCTCATTTTACAAGTTGAGAATGAATGCTACCTGGTAATTGTCTGGAGGTATTACTGGAATCTAGCCCAGGAAATGTGTCCCCTGAACTCCAACTCTTCTCTCCTTCCAGGGAGAGACAGGCCCTCTCAACTGGATGTGACTCAGGAAAGCCACCTGATTAAAACAATTCACATGAATGTGTGATTGACCAATGGGAACATCTATCTGGCTTTAGAGTAAAAAATAAATGAATAAGTAGAAGCTCCCCTAGTTTTTCTAAATAAATCTCTCCTGTATGCAAGGAATTTTCAGAAATATACTAGAAATGAAAACATCGGGGAATGATAAGGGAGATAGACAAAGTCAAAGTCTCATCTACCTTCAACTCAGTGGTTGCTCAGTGCTAACCCATCTTGAAGCAACCCAGAGCCCACCTTTATTTTATTTCATATAAACAGTGCTTAGAATGGGCTTTGCAGGTGGGGTCAGTGGTAGAGAATCCACCTTCCAATGCAGGAGACTCAGGTTCCATCCCTGGGCCGGGAAGATCCCCTGGAGAAGGAAATGGCAACCCACTGCAGCATTCTTGGCTGGGAAATCCCATGGACAGAGGAGCCTGGCAATGTACAGTCCATGGGGTCGCAAAGGATCAGACACGGCTGAGTGAGTAAGCAGGGGCACACTGTGCTTAAAACGCTGAATTTGTTGCCATCACACAAGTATCTGAGTTCCTCTATCTCTTTATAAACAGAAGCTCTGGAAACACTCACTAATTTTCAGAGCCTGGTAGATCCCAAAGGATGCTTCAGTTTGCAACTACTGTGAAGTTGCTGGACTTCTTCCTCCCTCCTTGTCAAGCACTTCTCTTTCCCCTTCTCCTGGACCAATTCTCTAAAACCATCCTTTCAATACCATCGTCATTATTATTATTATTATTTTTAACTAAAATTAACTCCACATCTGGGAAGCCCCTCCCTATCCTGTTAGGTAGCAGAAGCTTGAGGGTCATGATGGGGCTATGCCCTAGGCCATTGGGAAGACATGGATGTTTGTGAGTCAGGGCCTGTGTCTTTATTAGCCCTGCTGAAGCAGCAAGGTAATTTAAGCTTGCCTCATTGCCCTGCATTGCATCATAGTTCCAAAGAAGACCTGAAATAGAGAGCATTGCATTGTGCCCATCTTTGAAGGATCATGAGTGGAGGCTAAATATAAGATTCAAGCCCGTAATCTGAGCGTGCTTTTCGCCTAAATGGGGAGGGAGGCCCTTGAACATTCTGCCCCTCGGTCCCCATTCTTATCTGCATGTGCTTCATCATGTCTGGTCTCCATCCTTTGTGGGAATGTTCACAAGCATCTCCTTAGCTTCAAAGGGACAGGCTTAACTAGGAAACACTGGAACTTTGCATTTGAGAGGATAAGTCAGTTTGAACACCCCCCAAGCAGAATGCCTTTTCTTCCCTATTTAAAATTTACCCTTTAGTGTACAGGAATGCTGGACCTAAAGAGTGTCATAGGGGGTGAAGCAAGTCAAAAAAAAAAAGCAAAGATTGGATAACCTATATTGGGCGTGGCAACCCACTGCATTATTCTTGCCTGGAGAATCCCCATGGACAGAGGAGCCCAGTGGCTCCTGGTGGACACGACTGAGCGACTAAGCAACGCACACATATTAATGCATATATGTGGAATCTAGAAAACTTGTACACATGATCTTATTGGCAAAGCAGAAATAGAGGCACAGGCATAGAGAACAAGTATATGGACACCAAAGCGGAAAGGAGGGGGGATGGAACTGGGAGATTGAGATTGAGACATATATATCCTATCGATGCTATGTATAAAATAGAAAATCAATGAGAAACTTTTTGAGGTCCTTTTTTTTTTAATCTTTTCCGTTTTTGAGGTCTTCATTTCCTGGGAGCACTGTGAAATGATCGCTCTACTACAACATGATTACTTTCAAAAGGTGTAGTTAGACCTCAGCACACTGAAGTATGGGTTTCCCTGGTGGCTCGGTGGTAAAGATTCCACCTGCCCGACGCAGGAGACGCAGGTTCAATCCCTGGGTTGGAAAGATAGCTTGGAGGAGGAAATGGCAACCCACTCCAGTCTTCTTGCCTGGGAAATTCCAGGGACAGAGGAGCCTGCCTGCCTGCAGTCCACGGGGTTGCAAGGAGCTGGGGATGACGGAGCACGCCCACCAGGCAAGGCCATGAGACCCTACTGTATAGCTCAGGGCACTCACTTAATGATCTGTGGGGCGACCTGAATGGGAGGGAAGTTCAAAAGGGAGCAGATACGTGTATATGTAGGGCTGATTCATTTTGCTGTGTAGTAGAAGCACGGCATTATAAAGCAACTGTGTTCTAATACAAATTAATTTAAAAATTAAAAATAAATAGAAATTACTCTAAAGCAGGCTACTGGCACTTCAGTCCCTACCATTCCACCATTATAACACTGGCCATCTTCTTAATATCGCTTGCTGTATTATTTACTGAGTGTCTGATTAATTTGCTTTTTTCTGAATGTATTTATGGCACCACAGTAAATAGAAACCCAATGTTATAAACGGAAGCGTCAACTATGCAAGTAACTTAAGATTAAAAATAAATCTGTGACTACCAACTAAGACCATCTGACGTATCACCCAGGGTTCCCATGCCAGATGCTGGGAAACACCGATTTAAGAGAAAGTATTTCACAGGGCTGGGGGTTAAGCCATCATGTTTTTAGAGAGAGAAGAGTTAAGCTCCCATAACTAACCATCTCCTGGGATCTTCTTCTGAACAGGGTAGTGGTTTCATTCAGGAAAAATCGCAGGGCCACTCCGGGGAGCCTCCCTCTCCCTCTGAGCCCTGGGCCCCCCGGGGTGCCCCCACCTTTCAGAAGCCCCCTCCTCTCTTCTAACCCTCCTGCTGCTTTGGCTTCCTGGGAATTCTCATGCTCTTCTTGCCAGTGGAGAAACTCCCGGGCAGAAAGGGGGATGCGGGCCTGTGGTCACAGCCTACGTCCCCCACCCCCGTTCATTTTCCCCACGTCACATTTTTTCTCTCTCTTTCAATGCTTCTGCCCAAGTTCATTATCTGCCGTACACAAATGTATTATGAACAAGCCAATGAAATGGATGTGGCAGAAGCCACATCCTAAGACATTTCAGGGAGCATGTGGGGAGCTTACAGGCTCCAACACGGGGGATGCGTGGGCTGTGCTCTAGCTCTTGTTTCTCTTTTCTCCCTTCCTTCCCTCCCTCCTCCCTTCCTTCCCCCTTCTTCCCTCCTTCCCTCCACTCCTTCCTTCCTCTCCCTGTTTAACCTCATCAGTGACCCCAGACTGTGGTGCCGATGGAGACACCACTCTTTCTTGCATCTTTGGGTTGCTGTTGTTCAGGTGCCCAGTCGTGTCCGCCTCTGAGACCCCATGGACTGCAGCACTCCAGGTCTCTCTGTCTCTCACTATCTCTCAAAGTTTGCCCAAGCTCATGTCCCTTGCATCGGTGATGCCATCCAGCCATCTCATCCCCTGAGGCCCTCTTCTCCTTCTGCCTTCAATCTTTCCCAGCATCAGGGACTTTTCCAATGAGTCAGCTGTTCACATCAGATGACCAAAATACTGGAGTTTCAGCTTCAACATCAGTCCTTCCAACCAGTATTCAGGGTTGATTTCCCTTAAAATCGACGGGTTTGATCGCCTTGCGATCCAAGGGACCCTCAGGAGTCTTCTCCAGCACCACAGTTCGAAGGCATCAATTCTTTGGTACTCCCCTTCTTTATGGTCCAGCTCTTACAACCATACACGACCGCTGGGAAGACCATAGCCTTGACTATACGGACCTTTGTCAGCAGAGTCCTATCTCTGCTTTTCGACACACTGTCTGGGTTTGTCATAGCTTTCATGCCAAAAAGCAAGTGTCTTCTGATTTCATGGCTGCAGTCACCATCCTCAGTGACTCTGGAGCCCAAGAAGAGGAAATCCGTCACTGCTCCCATCTTTGTGTTACTAGCTACTAGCTCCAAATACCCCGGCCAGCCCGCAGGTTGGAACTGATGCTCTGAATGATGGCTTTGGTGGGGTCTCCTCTCTAGGCACTCCACTTTCATACATTCTGAACAAGAATGGGTCCATTTGAAGTGTCCTCGGGTGCCTAAATAGTCTCGCAGATTTGGCCCTGATGGAAGGACAAACCCCAGCTCCCCTCGGTGAAGCCTGTTGACTTAGAATAAGGTGCCTCATCTCTTTCTTCCTTGGTTTCCTCAACTGAGAAACTGCAAAGGAGGCACTTTCCTTCCAGGATTTCCACGAGGAAGAGTGAGACAGTGTCAGAGAAATTGCTTTGCGACTTGTGAGGCTTGGTTCTGATGCAAGGAGAGCATTGTCTCTAAATACAGGACGTTGGTCGTCTTGTCAAAACTCCCCCATCACTGGGGGCACAGAGGCTTCAGGAGGCTTTTTCCACCTCCATTTCGTTGTCTTGTTCGTAAAACTGTTTATATTTCCCAGCGTCACATTTGCTTTCTCTCTCTCTTTCTTTGCGACTGCCTAATTTCATTATCTGCCGAACATAAATGTATTATGTAATCCCCTCAGTATACCATCGATTCTTTCTGTTTTTCTGTGGTATTACTGAAGTCCATCATACTTTTGATTAAATCTCCAAGGAATGTTTCTGAACACTGGACGGATTCCTCCTCTCCACCAACTAAAGCTCGGCACTCCGAAATGACACCAAGCACTGGAAAAAATGCCAAGTGTGGAATTTTCCCACTGGCTTTATGAAATTCCAGAAACCAATTGAGATATTTGCTGATACTATCTTTGTCTATCTAATAGATATAAGCAGCCTTTCAGATAGAAACAACATTGATAAAAAATATAAAATTAACTAATGCTTATGGAGGGCAATATTATAAACTCAGGTACTGCAATATTATAAACTCTACTTATATTAAGTCATTTCATCTTCACAACCACCTCATAAAAGAAGGTGTGATTTTTTTGTCCCCATTTTACAGTTGAGGGAACTGAAATTCAGCAAACTTAACTGTCTAGCTCAGGGACACACATTGAATCCAAGGACAAAGTGTGCGCGCACACACACACACACACACACACACACACACACACACTCTGATCTGTTCTCTTAACAAGCTGTTTTCTTCCTCAGCTCCGAGGATGCAAACACGTGCTGAATGCCTGAGAATTAGGGACCTCTATGTTCTGAACTCAGTACTGACACGAACATGAAGTGAATCCCAGCTTCTATATGGGACTGAGTTTCCTTATGGTCCAGATTTGGAGGGTTGTATGAGATCATTGCTTCTAATCTATTTCAAGAAGCTCAAGAATCTGCATAAGTGGTCCCGGAGGAGTGAAGGGGGCAGGGAGAGCAATGCTGATGAGCAGGTTGAACTCTGGACTTCCCATTAACCAGTGTACTTGGGCTTATACCTTGGATGGATGGATAGATAGATGAATGAATGGACAGATGGACAGAGGACAGAAGGAAGGGAGGGAGGAAGGGATGGGAGGGAAGGAGGGAAGGGAAAGAGGGCCAGGGAGAGGGAAGGACAGAGGGAAGAAAACAGACGCACAACTGAAATTACACAATCTATTACTAACCTGTCCCCAAATAGCATAGTGCCATAGTTTTTTCCCATGTATACCATTAAATGTGCCTTAAAACTTGGTTTCAAATGGCTACATAATATTCAGATATATAAACAGTTTACCCTGTACTTAGCCATTTCCCTATTTTAGATGTGTACATTGCTTCTGATTCTTTAGCTTTCATTTATTCATCAGATTTTTTATTGGGAACCATCATTTGCAGGCATTAACATAAACAAGTGTAGCACAGATGTTCTTATAAGTACGTTTTTTACATACTCGCACACATTCACTTCCATAACTACATGGAAGTTATTATTTTGGATTCCGTTGTTCATTTTTGGCTGTCTTGAGTGAGGGAGAACCCGATCTGGAAAGCCTGCTGAATTTGTACAAATGTTGAGCTTCGCTGACACAGGGAACGCAGTTGGAGTTCTGGACACACTGTCTCCCAGGACAGTAGTTATAAAATTAATAGACATTGTCTTGATTGCTTATGCCACCAGCATCCCAATCTATTTATCTGTCTCCAGCCTCAAAGGGACCATCCTGAGGCTGTATCTTTCCACATTGCCTAGTTTAGAGCTGGGTGAGTCCTCAGAGAATGCTGTCTCGGTGGTCCAGAAGCCGAGAATCAGCATCAGCTCCAGAGATTGCTACAGACTTGGCCTTGATGACGCTCCTGGTAAATAATCCGGGGAAATAAATCCACAGCTGTGTCATGGTATAAACTGGATATAACTGAGATTATAAGCTGCTTGAATTTCATGCATAAACACATGATACAGACCCTCTCTTTTTGAAAAGGCAACATAAAGAGAAATCAAAACAATTCTTTGCCCACGAATGGGAACCAGACAACCCAGCTTTGTGAGTGCAAGTGTGTGTGTGTGTGTGTGTGTGTGTGTTCAGTCGCTCGGTCATGTCTGACTCTTTTGTGACCCCATGGACTGTAGCCCACCAGGCTTCCCTATCCATGGGGTTTTCCAGACTAAAATACTGGAGTGGGTTGCCATTTCCTTCTCCAGGGGATCTTCCCGACTCAGGGATCGAACACGTGTCTCCCGTGTCTCCTGCCCTGGCAGGTGGATTCTTTACCATTGAGCCACCTGAGAGCCCCAGAGGGACCATGAACGGTGACAGTACCCCCGGGAAACACAGTGCCACCTCTTAAGTGTGGCCACAGAGTGACGCAGTATTTAGAGGTGGAGCTATCTCCAGCTTTGGTCTTTGTATAAAATGAATTGATGATACTGTCCTCCACCCCCTTCTGTTCCTTATCTCCCTGGTGACTCTTTATAGTTGAGTGATGGTTAGTCGGTTTGGAGGTAGTTGGCTCTTTTTTTCCTACCAAAGGTTTGATCATGTCTTAGGACAGAAGATGTCTGAAAAATACAGTACTAGGCCACAAAAGAACTTAGGCATCTGTGAGGACTAAGAGAGACTCTGTGACTAGAAAATACCATTCACTTTCTCTCCCTTCTTGATATTCTGATTTTTTTTTATAACTTCCTTTCCTGATGGAGAGCAAAGGGTAGGAAAGTCTAAGTAGGAGGTACCTCTCCTTGGCTGAGTCCTTTTTAAAAACATTTTTTCTGCCCAAAGAATCACTTGAGCTTTCCCAGTGGCTCAGCCGTAAAGAATCTGCCTACGATGCAGGGGAACTGGGTTCAATCCCCGGGTGGGGAAGATCCCCTGGAGGAGAGAGTGGCAACCCACTGCAGCAATCTTGCCTGAATAATCCCCATGGACATAGGAGGCTGGCGGGCTATAGTTGCAAAGAATCAGACATGACTGAAGTGACTGAGCACGCAAGGGATCACTTAATTGATTCTATGTCTTTGGAAAAGACTGGAATTTACTAATACCTCCAAATACCTGGGCAGGTTACCTCTGCCAACCTCAGCTCATCATTATTCTACACTGAGTTATGTAATGATTTGATCGTGTTGAGGAGTAATTCACCTTTGTTCCCACCTACGTTGAGACTGATTACAAATCCTCATAAAATACTCATTATGCTACCAAAAATGTTCTTAAAGAATAGTCTGCGAAAGAGGAGGTGATGCCGCCGCTCGGAAGTGTGGGCTTCTGTCTAATTATGTGTAAATTATCTGAGTGGAATCTCAAATGTTTAGTGATAAACAGTTTTTATGCTTCCCAGCAAAGTATCTAGTCTGTGAGGCAATATAATCAAAAGCAGCCTGTGTGCAGTGAATTGTCGATTGTATAACTTTGCATCCTTTTCAAGTTATTCTTATGGAAAGAAATGGGAATGTGTCTGCAGCCCTTTAAGGAAAGAAAATGTTGTATTCTGCAAGTTTTTTTAAAAGGAGAAAAAAAAAAGATAATTGATCCTTTGACTATACTACGGCTCTGCTCTCAGAAGAAACATTAAAAAGTTGGATTTCTTAAGAAATGCAATTAACTGACTTTTATTTAATGATTTTTTTTGCAAGTTATTCATCCTGAGGAATGGTATCTGTTGGTTATTAACAAAGATGAGGATGGATTATTAAGAAGCAAAATATGATGATATTCAACTGCAATGCATATATAGTTACTCAGAGACAATCCCTACTGGTTTGCTCTCTGATGGTCCCTCCTTCCAGAAATCTCTCCTGAAAGCTTCCCCTTCCTTGGGTGGGATAATCAAACCTCTGAGCCACCAGAAGGATGCTGTTCTATGGATGAAGGCTAATTGAAGGCTAGACCGTTAGGAAGACGCCATAATTGTCGACACAGCTGGTGGCTATTGTAACCAACATAATCTGGTGCTAAGTCGCTTCAGTCGTGTCTGACTCTCTGCGACCCCATAGACAGCAGCCCACCAGGCTCCGCTGTCCCTGGGATTCTCCAGGCAAGGATACTGGAGTGGGTTGCCATTTCCTTCTCCAATCTGGATGGTCATGAAAATACAAGTGTTTGAATCTGGGAGGTGATTAGTTCTTAACCTTGACACCAGGGTCCCTTACATACCCAAGAAGCTTGAGAATGGTCTGCCAGAATGGGCACCATCCAAAAATGATAGTCTTCAGACTTCATTAGTCAAAGAAAAGTCAAGATAGCAAATTCATACAAGGACGTGGAATCCATTATAGAGTGGATAGGAACATGAGTTCAGATGAAGTTGGTATTAGTTAAGATCAAAATCACCCCCTCTTAGAGTCTGAGAACCTTTGTCGCTGTTCTTCTAGAACCATTTCTATTTCAAAAGAAGATGTCTCACTTTAGGGAAAGTGAGCGTGTTAGTCACTCAGTCCTGTCTGACTCTTTGCCATCCCATGGATTATAACTTGCCCAGTTCCTCTGTCTGTGGAATTCTCCAGGCAAGAATACTGGAGTGGGTCGCCATTCACTTCTCCAGGGGATGCTCCCAACCCAGGGACTGAACACAGGTCTACTGCCTTGCAAGCAAATTCTTTACTGTCTGAGCCACCAGGGAAACCTCACTTGGGGGAAAAGGAAGTAAAATGCTAGGAGAAGAAGATAGAAAAGAACCATGCTTAAAATGGAGGTGAAGATTTCAGTGACTCCGAAGCAAAAATTCTTTGCCAGTTCCTTATTGGTGGTCAACACAGATTAACATAAGACTTAGCTGTCATGCAAACTCATCGTGTAGGACAGCTAAAAAGATTCCTTAGTGTATTAAGAGGTGTTTGGTTCTGATATTTCTAAAGTGAGTGAGTGAAAGTCACTCAATCGTGCCCAACTCTTTGTGACCCCATGGACTATAGAGTCCATGGAATTCTCCCAGGCCAGAATCCTGGAGTGGGTAGCCTTTCCCTTCTCCAGGGGATCTTTCCACCCAGGGAATGGAACCCAGGGATCATGCATTTCAGGTGGATTTTTTACCAGCTGGGCCACAAGGGAAGCCCTAAGGTAAAAGCACATGGTTTTAAGTTGGAGCTGGTTGATGTGGGAATTGTCGGTGTACTGGTTCAACCAATGCCCTATTGTGAAGGTATGCCTGTCTTTACACCTTTTGACTAAATATGCAAATACATCAGCTAAATAGACAAAGATTCCAAATTAATACTTAAAGAGAGATTAAATCTCTGTCTCTAGACAACTAAGCCTTAAATTTGCCCAAGATCAAAATATCGGCCTAAAGACTCCTATATATATTTGACATTTACATGGGGTGTTGGACATGTTGAAGGCAAACCGTTTCAGTGATTGACTAAATATATCCCTTTCCATCATGTAGATGTGTCCTGTATTAATTAGCATATCCTTTGAAGGAAGTTCATCCATACTTTTTTTTTTCTTTAAAAAAAAACAACTTTTTATTTTATATTGAAGTGTAGCCGATCAAAAATGTTGTAGTGGTTTCATCCATATTTTTACAGCTCATTAAAGGTTGATTGTGACTATCTGTCTATTCAGTGTATCTGCAGCGTGCTGACTTCTGTTTATCTGCCTTCCTGTCCTAACATTTTCTGTACTCCGTTTGTTCTCAAGTCTCCAGTTGACATCAGAAGGTCTAAAGGAATTTTATTTTGATTTCCTTTTTAGGGAAAAACCTATGACAAATTGCCAGCTCTTGATATATTCACTTTGAACTTAAAATATCATTTGTTTAAAAAGTGCAATAAAACCTGAAATGTACACTAATATTCATCCTGAAGATTAAAGCTGCCAATGAATTATGCAGCTGGGTTAAGGCTGTCTTGCTCTCAGACTAAATAGATCTCATCGAAAGGGAATTATTCTCATTGGTGTTAGAGAACAAAAACAGTTAAAGTTTCATTGTTCAAAAGCTTTCTTCTTGGGTTTTTTGTTTGTGTGTTTCTTTTCTGTAGAAGACAGTTGTAGTTCTCTTAGGAGCTCGATTTTTAAATGTAAATACTGATGAGAGATGATAAGATGGCCTATTTTATTAGATTATAAAAGTGACATAGGTTTCTGGAAACTTTTAAATATATATATATATATATATTTTGTTTTCTTTCTCTCTCTCTCTCTCTTCAAAAAAAAAAGAACAACAACAAAAAAAAAAAAACATGGATCTTTAGCTGTGGGGGACCCTGTGCTGAGCATCTGACCTTTCTTAACTTATAGAGTAAACCTCAGAGTAATAGAAATAAGTGCTGCATTTTCTCTGCATAGAACATGCCACTTGGGCCAAGTGCTACAATGTCTCTTTGGTAAAGCTGAAATGCGGATTTCTCAAAATGTCTTGTTTTCAGTTAATGATATTTTCTGCTTTGCACCAGGTGGTCTCTTTGGGGGTTGGTTCGTGGATTCATTTCTCCATGCGTGCCCTGAGCTTTCTGTGGTTCCTTTATTCAGCAGGCATTTACTGAGTTCTTGTCATACTCAGGCCTGAGTCAAGGCTTCACGTTGCAGTCACCAAGACCCCCAGCCCTGCCCTAGGGTGTCTGCAGGCTTTGGGTACATGAGCAGTTAAGAATAGATGACAGAAGGCTTGATGAATATCTGTTCTGATAAGGACAACACTAAAAAATAAAAATAAAGGGTTTGGGGAAGAGAGAAGAGGGGCGGTCTGGCATAGAGGCATGTTGAAAGAGTCAGACTGACTGTGATCAGATGTGTTGGCTTAGCTAACAGGCCAGACAGAATGTAGCTTGCCAGCTCACCCTAATAGTGCCTGACCTGAACCAATTCTTCCCTGGAGATGGCTCAGAGTTCATCTTTCTCGAAGGTAGAACCCCAGGGGGAAAGGCAACCTCCAGAAATGGCCAAACCTACCCTTGTCTCAAAGCCAGCTCCCAGTGACTCATGCAGCTGAAAGGGGAATTGACCATTGGCTTGTGATGGTCCCCAAGGGGGAGGCACTTTGAGAAACCCAGGGGCTAAATGAGAGCGGCAGGTCCATGACAGCAAATGGGCCAGATTAGCAGACGCTGGGGTGTGTGCTGGCCCTGGGTCAGCTGTTTGAAGGTGTGTGTTCCCTCCACAGTAGACTTACTATACTCAGAGCAGGACTTGCATCCCAGCCCTAAGTTTTGTTTACTTTGACCACAGAGCACAAAGTTTTGGTTCTTTTCAAAGATGAAGAAAATCAAAACACGTACTTTGACTTGGTTTAGCTTTTCTTCCATTGCATCCATCCTGGCCATCCTTGTGAAGTGAGCAAAGTCACGTTTCAGAGAATTGAGGTCATCTTCCCAGCTGGGCGAAACCAGTGACTACTTAGGGTTAGTGTTCTGCCTTGCAGAACAGACTCTCTCTGCTCCGTCTCTGGGTCCTAAGAATGGTTAGAGTGGGTCTTCCCTGCCCTACCCGACAAGAAGCAATATCCTCATTCCGTTTTTCTTCATTACATCTTCTGAAACTAAGATTCTTATTCATCTCACTGCCTCCTGAGGTTACCCAGAAATTTCTAGACGTGAGAAGAGGACTCTTCCCTGGATTTAAGCTATCCCACACATTCAATCAAAGTCAGGTTTATCAAGGTATAATTATTTTTAGTATTTATTTATCTGGCTGCGTCGGGTCCTACTTGCAGCACGTGGGATCCTCCCTCATGCTGCAGGCTCTTCACTGGGGTTATGAGCTCTCTTGTTGCAGTGCATGGACTTAGCTGCCCCAAGGTCTGTGGGATCACAGTTCTCCAACCAGGGCTCAAACTCAGGTCCCTTGCATTGGAAGGTGAATTCTTAACAGCTGGACCACCAGAGAAGTCCCCAAGGCATAGTTTACATGGAGTAAAGCTTTCCCTTCTCAGTTCTGCTGGTTTCAGTAAAGACATACAGCAGCATCACCAGCAGCGCCATCAGGATATCAAACATACCCATCATTCCAAACAACTTCCCCGGGGTCTGTTTGTAGCCAGTTCCCAGCCCCAACCCTGACAGTCACCAATCTTTTCCCAGTCCTTCTAGTTCGCTTTTTCTAGAACACTGTATAAACAGAGTCCTTGCCAACAAAGGTCCTTCTAGCCAAGGCTATGGTTTTTCCAGTGGTCATGTATGGATGTGAGAATTGGACTGTGAAGAAAGCTGAGCACCGAAGAATTGATGCTTTTGAACTGTCGTGTTGGAGAAGACTCTTGAGAGTCCCTTGGACTGCAAGGAGATCCAACCAATCCATCCTAAAGGAGACCAGCCCTGGGATTTCTTTGGAGGGAATGATGCTGAAGCTGAAGCTCCATTACTTTGGCTACCTCATGCGAAGAGCTGACTTATTGGAAAAGACTCTGATGCTGGGAGGGATTGGGGGCAGGAGGAGAAGGGGATGACAGAGGATGAGATGGCTGGATGGCATCACTGACTCAATGGACATGAGTTTGGGTGGACTCTGGGAGTTGGTGATGGACAGGGAAGCCTGGCGTGCTGCGATTCATGGGGTCGCAAAGAGTCGGACATGACTGAGCAACTGAACTGAGCTGAACTGAAGTAGATAGTCATTGAGTCCAACTTCTTTCTTTCTCTAGAGTGAATGTGAGATTTCTCTGTGGAGTGGTGTCCACCAATGGTCTCTTTCCCGTTTGTTCTGAGTATCACCCTAGAGTGGATGCAAATAGGCTTGTTTATTCAACAGCTGAAGGATCTTTGGGTTCTTTGCAATTTTTGCCGATTATGAGAGCTGCTGTACACATTTGTGTACAGGCCTTTCTATGAGTATACATTTTTAATTCTCTTTGGTAAATCCCTATGAAGTGGTGTTGCTGGGTTGAACAGCCAGGGTGTATTTAAAGGTCTTTTTTTTTTTTTTTAGGGGGCGACAGTGGACTTGTGTAACTTTGATGTTGAGTCCTAGGTCTGATGCTGCCTAGATGTAGGACCTCTCAGAGAAGGCAATGGTACTCCACTCCAGTACTCTTACCTGGAAAATCCCATGGATGGAGGAGCCTGGTGGGCTGCAGTCCATGGGGTCGCAAAGAGTCGGGCACGACTGAGTGACTTCACTCTCACTTTTCACTTTCATGCATTGGAGAAGGAAATGGCAACCCACTCCAGGGTTCTTGCCTGGAGAATCCCAGGGACGGAGGAGCCTGGTGGGCTGCTGTCTATGGGGTCGCACAGAGTCGGACATGACTGAAGCGACTTAGCAGCAGCAGATGGAGGATCTCACATAGACTGAGCCTCTTTTACTGGCAACAGAAGAAAGAGTAGAATGATAGTTCTTATACAGAATTAGGTCAGTTGCTCAACTGTGGCCCCCTCTTCTTGAGTAATGGCCTCTGGAGACTGGACTCCCTCTTTCCACAGTGCTCCTATTTAAAGCACGCCCCTTCTCCAACCCTGTCACACTCTATTTCCTTTCCTAGAACTCTTCACCACCCACCTTTCTCCTCACCAACTCTGCATCTCTCCGTCGCCCAATGAAATGCCACCTCTTCCAAAAAAAAAAGAGAAGTCTTCTCTCACCCTTAGTCTAAATCCAGCCCCCGCTATGTATAGTTAGTTCCCTTTCTAAAAATGTGAAAGCCCTGTTCTTTTCTGTTATAGCATTGACCGCAACTGGCCTTTATCACACTCACTGTGTAATTTATTTTTAATGGAAATGTTTATTGAGAGCATCGTCGAGTCACATACAGCTGTAAGAAATAATGCCGAGAGATCCCATGTGCTTTTTACCCAGTTTTCCCCAAGGGTAACACTTAGCAGAATTGTGATTCAATGCCACAACCAAGATGTTGGCATTGAAATGACCTGCTGATCTTATTTCAGTTCTCCCCAGTTGTACTTGGTGTGTGTATGTGTTTGCAGGGGGAGGTGTATTTCATTCCATGCAGTTTTATCACATGTGTGGATTTATGGGTTCATCACCATAGTCCTCTTCCAGGAAAATTCTGTCAATACAGGATTCTTTCTCTTGTCCTTTTGTAATTGCACCTGCCCTCCTCCAGTTCTTAACACCTGACAGCCACTGATCTGTTCTTCCTCTTTAAAATTTAGTCATTTCAAAAATGGAACCACATACTAATAACTAACCTTTGGGAGTTGATTTTTTTTTTTAACCCAGTGTAATTCTTCGAAGATTCAACCAAGCTGTCGTCATGTACATCAATCCTTTGTTCATTTTCATTGCTGAGTAGTATTCCATGGTGTGGACCACTGTGTCTTTAACTGGTCATCTGCTGAAGAATATCTGAATGAATTCCTATCGTTCACTATTATAAATAGAACTTCACAGAAGGATTTTTGCGTGAATGTAAGTTTCCTTTCTCCAGGATAGGTGCTCAAGAACAAAATTGCTGGGACATTCGTTTTATAAAACACTGATTGAATTGGTTTCGGAAATCTGTCTCTTCCGGTAGACTTTAAGTTTCATCAGAGTAAACAGATTGAGTTCTGTTTGTTTATTTGCTTGTTTATGTGTCCAGTCACTGTATACTGGGGACATCTCACAAAGCTGAGAACATAATTTACTAGTCTATAAATATTTATATATGAATTGAATAGGGAATGAATGAGTGGGTGCATGAATAAAAACTTTAGCATGGGGATTAAGCAAAATCATGTATGCAAATCAGTTTTTAGAATGCGTAACATGGAGGAACCTCTAATATTAAGTGATATGTTTAATCAGCATCAGCATTATCAGATGTGATTGTTGGCTGAGGGTGACATGATATAACTTTCAAATTCTTCCACCCTCATCGTTACACAAACATCATGTGGCTTGATAGGATTCCAAAGGTCTGAGCTCTGACTTCACTTCCTTCTCTTATAGAAAAGTCATCTCGTGAATGTACTCAAAATAGCGGGGTGGGACTTTGGGTTTCATACTTGAAAGCAGATCCTGCTTCCATAGGGCAGGGGTAAAGCTGCATGGCTCCATTCTTTGTGGAGAATGGGCACAGGCAATAAATAAGTATGAGCAGCGTGAGGCCACGTAGTGCTGAACTGGTTAACCTCGTACCAGGATCTTTGTGGTCTTAGCCTGTGCAATAAATATTGATGAAGCAGATGGAGGTGGCACAGCCCTTAATAGAGAGAGAAAATTAGTAGTTCTCATTTGCCCGGGGAAAGTGCAGGTTATCCTAATGTCTTGATCTATGTACAAAGAGCTGGTAAAGACAAGCAGTCCGCACCGTAAAAATAGAAATGAGGTTCTCCCCACAAAAGTGCCACCGGAATGATGAGCTGTCGCAGAGGATCTGGAGAGACGGGAAAGAAACTTCTTTGGCGACTATAATTAGGCTCCCATGGAGAGCTGCGCTGCTCAGGAGCTGCGCGTGCGGGCTCTTTGCCTCTTTCTAGAGTCACTATTAAACTGTCTCTGATGGGCTGGGAGAGTGAGAATGTCCAGGTTTTTTCCTGGTAGATCACATTCCCGTTCTTCCTCAAGGCTTGGTGAGATTCTGACCAGGCCTGTGATGGAGGAGGAGGTGTTTTTCACTCTGTGACCTGGGCCACTTAAATAGAGGCAACGAAAGGAGGAGAAGTGGAAATCTCTCTTTTCCTTATTAAAAAGACTGCTCCATGATCATTAGAGAAAACGTGGCTAATTGTTCAGTTACTGAGCGGTGTCTGATTCTTTCCGACCCCATGGACTGCAGCATACCAGGCTTCCCTGTCCCTCACTCTCCTGGAGTTGCTCACACTCTTTTCCATTGAGTCAGTGACATCATCCTCTGTTGCCCCCTTTCCCTCCTCCCCTCAATTTTTCCCAGCATCAGGGTCTTTTCTAATGAGTTGGCTCTTCCCATCAGGTGGCCAAAGTATTGGAACTTCAGCTTCAGCATCAGTCCTTCCAGTGAATATTCAGAGTAGATTTCCTTTAGGGTTGACTGATTTGATCTTGCTGTCCAAGGGACTCTCAAGAGTCTTTTCTAGGATCGCAATTTAAAAGTGTCAGTTCTTCAGTGCTCAGCCTTCTTTAGGGTCCAGCTCTCACATCCATACCTGTCTACTGGAAAACCCATGGCTTTGACTATATGGACCTTTGCTGGTGAAATGATGTCTCTGCTTTTAATACACTGTCTAGATTTGTCATAGTTTACCTGCCAAGGAACAAGTGTCTTTTAATTTTATGGCTGCAGTTAATACAGATTAACAATAAAAAAGTGACAAAAGTCACCAGTAGTCTCCATATAGATTTCAATCTAGAAGGAGATACACTTGGAAATTGAGAATGTGAATTGTAGACCTAAATTGACTACATATGTGGGATCATACTATATAAATATACATGTATATCTTATTCTATCCCTGCCCTCTCATTTCATAAGTGTTTTTTTTTTTTTTTTTTCTGCTTTTCAAAATATTCTTTCCTAGCTGTATTTCTAAATCCGGGGGATGAAGTCCCAATGGAATGGGCGGTAGATTAGCTGTCGTGTCTGGTTGTTTGTTTGACCAGAAAATCAAAATCGAATCCCGAGGATGTTTGCTGGCTGAGATCCATTTTACTCAAGCTCTGTGGATGCTAAGGAGAAACACACGCACCCAGACCTCCATTGGGCATTGGGTCAAAGCCTGAGCTTTCTCTACCCTGGTCCAGGGTTTCCATGACAACGGGGAGACCCCCATGGGTAATTTACAATCCTCACAGGAACTTGGGGGAGGCAGCGTCTGCCTCCACCATAGTTTGGAATTTTGCAATCCCATTTACTTTATGGGGAGAGACCTACCTCTCAGAGGACTGTTATATCAGTTGTTCCACTCTCAGACATTTTGATTTAAAAATCCATTTTCAGAAATGAATTATGCGATAAAGTAGAATATCAGAGCCAAAGGAATCACACCGACCCAGGTTAGGGCCTGAGCGTGTGGATTCAAAGGGTTCTTTGTCTTCCCCCACTGGCAGTTTCCTCGCCTTTCAAGCAGGAGGGGTCAGACTACCTTTCTGGTTGGGTTTCTGGGAAGACAAAAAATGTGATAACCAATGTAAGACACTTGGCGTAGCACCCAGCACACAGTAAAAGCTCAGGACCATGGCTGTGCGTGGGGGGAAACAGTCTTGGAATGGCTTGGATGGTGAGAGGCGGGGGGTGGAGAAAGGGAGGGTGGAAGCCTGCTGAGAATCTGAATTAGAGGAAGTATCTGCACCCTGGAGTTTGGTGTTTCACTAAAGAGGTCATAAAATATTAACATCCCCCAGAGTTCCCCAGCAGAACAGTGGTGTCAGCTCCTGTGTGATGCAGGAGAGAGGCTCCTCAGAGATGTCTGTGGCCCAGATATGAGGTGGGAAAGTGGGGGGAGTCCAGGTGGCGACAGGGATTCCAATTGCTTCCTTAGCTGGAAACTCAAGTTAAGAGAGAAGGGCAGGACAGTGGACTAGCAAAGGGTTCTCCTGGAAATGAGGAAAAGATGGCCCTCTTTCTTTCCCACCAAAGAGAATAGGTGGGAAGCCAATTGCATTGGTCACCCGATACAAAGAGCCAACTCACTGGGTAAGACACTGGTGCTGGACAAGAGTGAGGGCAGGGGGAGAAGGAGGCAATAGAGGATGAGATGGGTGGATGGCAACACTGACTCAATGGACGTGAACTGGAGCAAACTCCAGGAGACAGTGAAGGACAGGGAAGCCTGGTGTGCTGCAGTCCATGGGGTCTCAAAGAGTCGGAGACGACTGAGAGATGAATGACAACAACAGTTCCTCTGTTCACAGTTAATAACCAGATCCCCATCACCAACACTATATCATCACCGTCATCATAGCTGTGACACCAATATGCATAGCACTTTTCTAGATGCCAAGGGTTTCACTAAGCACATTACACATATTATGTTATCCACATTATCCAGATTGTGAAAAATGTGTCCATGCCCTTTTTATTTGTAAATGAAAACCCCATGACCCAGAAGCTGTAGATAACTTGCCAAAATCACCCAGCTGGACAAAAGAGACCCAAGATTCAGGACCAGGTGATCTGCCTCCCCTGTTCTTATTATCATCCACTTCACCCTCAAGAAGACAGGAAATGGACAGGCGAAACTCTATGGCCTCAGAACATGGACTTTTAATTCTTTTTTTTCCCCCATAGAAGAGTGAGCCTATAATCAGAGCCTCATACCAGGCTGTTAGTGTCACACAGGAAACCATAGATTCTCAAAATATATATATACTTTTACCCCAGTAAAAAACCATTTACAAGTAAATTCTACATGAAACTACATTTGTAAAAGAGATGAAAGGAGCAGAGTGGAGATGAATTTTCTCAATTCTAATGTGAAGCATTTATTATAAAGCCAATCAGTGAGAAAAGGAGGCTATTTTGATGAATACCAAATACTGAAGTTAGGAGTATGGTAATTAATATTGTTTTCAATTAGCCTCACAATCCAATTCACTTTGGTATTCTAACTTGTTGGAGAAAGTTGAGAAAATGCTGATTCATATGCTGACACAGAGTTGCAAAGCCTCATTTTTTAAAATCCAGATGATCCCCGAATATCAGGTTCATCTGGAATGTAAATTCCATCTCCTGTTTATTGATCATTGTATCTCCAGCACTGTCGTTGGCACAGTGAATTCATTCAAGATATACCCGATGAGACTTAGAGAGCAAGTCTGGTGGCCAGGGGGAAGGGATAGGGATTTTGGGAGGGACATGTACATACTGCTGTATGTGAAATGGATAACTAAAAGGCACTTACTGTAAAACACAGGGAACTCTGCTCAGTGTTATGTGGCAGCCTGGATGGAAGGGAAGTTTAGGGGAGAATGGATATATCTATATGTATGGCTGAGTCCCTCCACTGTCCACCTGAAACCATCACTGCCGCCTCATGCAGAGCCGACTCATTGGAAAAAAGACTCTGATGCTGGGAGGGATTGGGGGCAGGAGGAGAAGGGGACGACAGAGGATGAGATGGCTGGATGGCATCACGGACTCGATGGACGTGAGTCTGAGTGAACTCCGGGAGATGGTGATGGACAGGGAGGCCTGGTGTGCTGCGATTCATGGGGTCGCAAAGAGTCGAACATGACTGAGCGACTGAACTGAACTGAACCCCAGTGCAAAATAAAAAGGTAAAAAAAGGTGTATCTGATGAATGAATGAATGACTGCATCAATCAGTCTTTCAATTAGTGAGCATCCAGGAGAAATCAGAGGTGTACAAGAAGAGGTGGTTTGGTGGTTTAGTCCAACTCTTGCGACCCCATGGACTGTAGCCTGCCAGGCTCCTCTGTCCATGGGATTCTCCAGGCAAGAATACTGGAGTGGGTTGCCATTTCCTTCTCCAAGTAGAGGAGGACTTGCCATTTCCACGTTTTCTCATTGATTTGACTGATAGTTAACAAGCCTCTGCATCAGTAGGTCAGGTGCTATTCTGAATGCAACAATAAGAGGGAAAATAAAGTTCTCGTGGACTAGATGAGTGCCCGTGTGCCAAGGATGGGGAAGCCGGAGATAGACAGTAAACAGACAAGGAACTCGCTTCCACACTGGCTGTCCCATTTATATGCAGGAAGCTTACATAACCCCTCTGGGTTTCAGCATCCTTGCGGGGAACAGCGCTATCAGTATGTACCCAGCTCTGCCCCTGTGAAGACTAAAGTGAAACGCACACAGGAGCTTTCATCTCCATCTCAACATTGCACAGCATACAAAGATGCATGTTTCATTCCGGGCTTATTTATTTAATTACACCCTGGGTATTCTGGGATTTGTACACTCATATCATTAAAGCAGTTTCAGCCAAGGAACATATATTTGGAGAGGTTTTAATATGCACTGGGCATACGCAATTACAAGACTAGGTATGCAGTGACCAGAATCCAGAGGGGAGGGAGGTGCATTCAAGAAAGTGCCTGTTCTGTTGCCAGATAAGAGGTGAGTAGCCTCGTCAAAGCGTTTGCTATCGGGTCATTGGTGGTGGGCAGGGTCCCTGATGTCTTCTGAGTGGAAGATGGGTGTGCTTGTTTTATATATCTTTTAAATAATATTATTTATTTATATAGTTGCTTATTCATTTTTGTCTGAGCTGGGTCTCCATTGCTCCTCGGGCTCTTCCCTAGTCGCAGGGAGCAGGGGCTCCTCTCTGGTTGTGGTGCTCCCGTTTCTCACGGTGGTGGCTTCTCTCCTTGAGGTTCCTGGGCTTTAGGGCAGGCAGGCTTCAGTTGTTACCGTGCACGGGCTTCGTTGCCCTGTAGTAGCACCTGGGATCTTCCCGGACCAGGGATTGAACCTGGGTCTCCTGCGTTGGCAGGAGATTCTTTACCGCTAAGCCAAAACAGGGAAGCCCTGTTTTTGTGTATTTAAAATTCTCCTGTGAAATCAGTGTAGAGTGTGAGTTGGGAAGATCTGAAGCTGAGCAAAGGAACCAATTAGGAGACCATAGCTTTTGTTGTTGTTTTGTTTGTTGTGGTTTTAGTCTAGGCTAGGGGCTTCCCTCGGAGAAGGCAACGGCACCCCACTCCAGTACTCTTGCCTGGAAAATCCCATGGGCGGAGGAGCCTGGTGGGCTGCAGTCCATGCGGTTGCTAAGAGTTGGACACGACTGAGCGACTTCACTTTCACTTTTCACTTTCATGCATTGGAGAAGGAAATGGCAACCCACTCCAGTGTTCTTGCCTAGAGAATCCCAGGGACGGGGGAGGCTGGTGGGCTGCCGTCTACGGGGTCACACAGAGTCGGACCCAACTCAAGCAACTTAGCAGCAGCAGCAGCAGCAGGAGCAGGGGCTTCCCTGGTGGCTCAAGATGGTAGAAAATCTGCCTGAAATGCTGAAGGCCCAGGTTCGATTTCTGGGTCAGTAAGATCCTCTGGAGAAGGGAATGGCTACCTGCATCTGTACTCTTGCCTGGAGAATGCCATGGACGGAGGAGCCTGATGGGCTATGCTCTATGGTGTCACAAAGAGTCAGACATGACTGAACGACCAACACACACACACATACACGGAGAATAATAGGATGCATTGGAACAGGGCAATGGAAAATGGAGAGACTTTATAGTCAAGAGATGGGAGAGCTAAGAGTGATATAATGTGGGGATGGATTGACCAGTCAAAGCTGCAGAGGGAGGTATGAAGGGCAGATGTTAGGGTTTCAGGGTTATGTAAATGGGAGGGAGGTGCTTCCACAAGCAAAGGCAAGTCCATAGAGGCAGAGAGTGGGATGTACAACGTTTTGTTTGGCGGGTATTGAAACAGCCAGGAGGACAGGTCCTTTATACTGAGATGTGCAGAAAGCAATCTGAGGTGCGTGATCATTCCTGAGGGCTGCAGGGGAGCCGAGGATTCTTGGAGAGAGTGGTGCTGTGGTTTCCCACCAATGCTGCAAACCCTTCTCCCATGCGCAAAGAGTACTGTAGTAAGTAGGTCATTCAGGGTGATGGCGATCGGAGTACAAGTGTGAAGAGACCTAACAAAGCACAAGATGATGCTGACGGAGGTCTCAAGTTTATGGAGCACGTAAGAATTCTGCCACAGACCTGTATCAGAAGGTCCAACCAGGGAAATACGTAGTTTTCATCTTAACGTGTCACTGTGCCTGACAGAGTGTCAGATTGTTCTATCTGAAACCAAGTGCAAAGGATACACGTCTTTTAACAGTGGGCACAATGAGTCATCTTCTGCAGAGTTCTGTTTGGGTTTAGAAAAATGGCTTGATGCACACTTGGGCTTTTCAGGTGGTGCTGGTGGTAAAGAATCCGCCTGCCAGTGGAGGAGAGGCTAGAGACACAGGTTCGATCCCTGGGTTGGGAAGATCCTCTGGATGGAGGAAGTGGCAACCCACTGCAGTATTCTTGCCTGGAAAATTCCATGGACAGAGGGGCCTGGAAGGCTACAGTCCGAAGGGTTGCAAAGAGTTAGGCACAGCTGAGTGACTGCGCACACACAGACACAAACTTGAGTGAGAAGGTGATTCCTTCTAGGACACAGGTCAACAGATGTCAACATTTCAAGGAAAAGGAAACTTGAGACAAAACGGTGGGCATGGGAATTTGCTCTTGGGCTCTCAGTGGGAAGGGAAAGAGGAAATATAAGCATGGCCTAGAAACTCTGGAACCAAGAGAGTCTAATTGTCGTGGACGGTGGCAGAATAGGCAAGTGTCATTTGTGAGAAGGTGATTCATGCCGATCCTTCTAGAGTCGTTTTCCCCCCTATTCCCTCTCTTCCTTATATCTATCCCCAGTCTTGATGTCTGCTAAACTCAAATGTGCCTTCCGTGAGTAGATGTACTGTGGAACATGGCAAGAGGCTGAGCTTCACTGTGAGTTCTTGGGATGGAGCTCAGAGACTCCATATAATATAAAAACCTGAGTGAAAAGGTCAGATGAGATTGTAAGAGTGTGAGTTTCCCATAATTAGGAATTGCAGTCTGGGGACCAAGAGTTGAAATTCCAGAGACATGTATCTATTGAAGTGAGATCTTGAGAACCAAGAAGCTCTTCTAGCTCATATCTGGTCCATTTGCAACGTGACTTATTTGCAGACTAACCTAGTTTTGTCTCGAATCTTTACATCCATCCTAGCTCGCCGCCAGAAACCACCAGGCTTTGAAGCTGTGCCAATATTGCTGGGGATCCCTGTGGAACTTCTTACCTTGTGCCAAGATAGGACCTTGGGGGGGTTAAGGTCAAAAGGGATGATTCCAGAGCTTGAGATGTTAGAGGCAAAATAATTCTCGTAGGATACGCTTGAGGGTGACTCTGGTTACATAAAGATAAGTCTTTCTGAGCATCAGTGGGGTCAAAGGACCTTGTAGCTGAGCTTGCTGCAGAGGAAAAGCAGAATCTTCTGCAGGCTTTGTTTGCCTGCAGGTTTGCAGCAAGTCGCAACACAGAGAGTGGGTGGGGTGTGGAGGCTTCCCAAAGTAGACCTCTCCACCCACTTGTTCATTAGGAGAAATCACCGCTTAGCCGTTTTTGTCTCTACTGCCTACGGTCCCTTGTCCCACGCACTTACATTCTGTCCTGTGCACTGGAAACAAGATTCCCACCCTCTCAAGTGCTAAACTTTGCACTCTCCTTCAGCACCACCTCCTGGAACCGATCATTTCAGGAAACCTCCTCTGGACGCTTGAGGTATTCGCTTGCTCTGGGTCTTTTTCAATTGGGGGGCTCTGCCTGGTGTGTCTGGGGACACTCCTGACTCAATGTCAGTTGGCTGCTCTGATATGACAGTCTCTGCATGTAGACGTGCCCAATCGCATCCAACTCTTTGAGACCCCCCATGGACTGTACCCCGCCAGGCTCCTCTGTCAGTGGGATTTTCCAGGCAAGAATACTAGGGTGAGTTGCCATTTCCTTCTCGAGGGGATCTTCCCAACCCAGGAATCAAACCTGCATCTCCAGCACTGGCAGGTGGATTCTCTACCACTGAGCCAAGAGGGAAGTCGGGGGCGGGACTTACTTACTTCTCCCTCCCTCTAGTAAATAGGGACTAAAAATCTAGGAAATTCCCATTATAAAATTAGGTAGCTGGTCTCTAGGATAGATTCCTAGAAGAGGAAATCTTGCAGCTGAATTGACAAAGAATAATGCTTTGGAGAAGTGCTTGCTAAGTTTAGGTATTGCAAATGATGACAAATAAGATGATGACGATGGCAGTGATGATTTTGTAAGCAGCATTTCCGCCACTACTGGTATAGCATGCTGATGGAAAGAATACTTCCTGCCTTTTTAATTCAACAGACCTTTCTGAAAACACTACCCCTCATTCTTTATCACAGAGACAGGAGTATAGTTCTTGCAACTTCAGTTCCTTCTGTAAATTCGAGCTGTAAAACCTACTTTACAGGGTTTTATGAGGAGATAGATAGGGTAAATAAGGATTGGCAGATAGATAGATAGATATAGGTTTACATAGATACAGAGGTCTATTGCACTGGCCATAAGCAATCTCATTACAAGTGTTAAGCATAGTCAGTTTCCAAAAATAGTAAAAAAAAAAACTTGACCTGACATTTTGTGAGATTCAGCTGTTGAGGAATTTAGTTGACAAGGACTAATGTGAAAGTTTGTGTCCATTTGATTCATTAGCAAGGTTAAATAAAATGTGTGTACAGAGGACCAGGGCAGAAAGGTGATGTCTATACATGTTCATATAAATGTCATGTCATTTGAAAAAAATTCTCAAAAACAATTGCATCTGAAGCTAGTCAGTCCATGAATGTATTGATATTGTTGGTCTTGTTTGTATAAGTTTTGGCAAACAAGAGGAACGCCTCTTTCAGCAGCTGGTTGGGGACTGAGTAGAAAAATAAGTCATAATTATAGTCACTAGTTTGTATGAGTGGTTATTAGATGGTAAGCACCAACCTCAGAACTTATAAGTACTGTGTTCATTTATGTTTAACAACTTATTTAGGAAGGCCAAATTAGCATCATTCTCTCTTTGAAGGAGGCTTCCCTGGTGGCTTAGACAGTAAAGAATCTGCCTGCAATGCAGGATACCTCAATTTGGTCCCTAGGATGGGAAGATTCCCTGGAAAAGGGAATGGGCACCCACTCCAGTATTCTTACCTGGACAATCCCATGGACAGAGAAGCCTGGCGGGCTACAGTCCATGGAATCGCAAAGAGTTGGACGTGACTGAGCAATTTAGCATTTATTCTTTCATCTCTTTGAATGAAACTGAACTTTGTATAACTCCATCGACATTTCATAGCAGCCATAGGAGAATGAGGGAGAACCAGACCTTCACACCCAAGAAGAGAGATTCCAAAAGGTGGATTCCGCCCTCCGCACTACACCACACACCCTCATATGAGCCAGAAAGTTATTTTTTTAAATAAAGAGTGAAAGTGTTAGTCACTCAGTCCTGTCTGATTCTTTGTGGGCCATGGCTAGCCAGGCTCCTCTGTCCATGGGATTTCCCAGGCAAGAATACTGGAGTGGGTAGCCATTCCCTTCTCCAGGGGATCTTCCTGACCCAGGGATCAGACCTAAGTCTCTTGCCTTGCAGGCGGATTTTTACCATCTGAGCCCCCAGGGAAGCTCCATATGGTCCAGAAGAAGCGCCCAACCCCTCCATCAGAGCCATTATTTCTGGTGGCCTTGAATGAGCAGGCTGCAACCCTTGTGTCATTGGGGAAAGGGAAACCAGTAATCCAATCAGTATGACCTTGATTAAGCTTCTCCCATGTGAAAGGCATGCTGCTCTGTGGCTCAGGGAACTCGGAAATGAGAAAGGTATTTGGCTGGGTCTACTGCAGGAAGTCTGTGGGGGTGAAGAGGTTAGTGATTCCAAGTTGTGTCTCTCACTGTTTATCATTTCCAAGCATCCCCTTAATAGATAATGTGTATTGTTGATTTTGGGGTTCTGATGCCCTTGCTAAGAAGCACTTTACACTCATTTTTTCAGTGGTTCCTGGATCCACCCATTCATCTGATTCCATAATGACATTTTCAGCAGACTGCAGCTAAATGAGAAAATTAAGGGCAATTTAGTGAAATTTTTAATAGACCTAAATTTAATCCATTTGAAAGGCTGTCCTTTATTTTGAGGCTCTGTCCTTCTTACTTTTGGGTACAAAATGCCCTTTCCTTTACGAGATGATGATGAGAACAGATGGTGTATGTGAGTTTGTGTGTGTGTGTGTGTGTGTGTGTGTGTGTGTGTGCCTGTGTACAAATATACTAACTTGAACCAAAAAAAAAAAACATCCATTAATTTCATGCAACCCCCTTCATTGTTTTCATACTTTTATTGCGATAAAAGTTATTATATGAATTAGGGAGGAAAAAAATCTGAGAATCATTGTAGTTCTGTGAGGGGGGCTATTATTAGCCCCCTATTAAAGATAAGCGGCTTCCCTAGTGGCTCAGATGGTAAAGAATCTGCCTGCAATGTGGGAGACCCAGAGTCAACCCCTTGTGTCAGGAAGATCCCCTGGAGGAGGGAATAGCAACCCACTCCAGTATTCTTGCCTGGAGAAACCCACGAACAGAGGAGACTGGCAGGCTACATTCCATGGAGGTGCAAAATAGCCAAGCACGACTGAGCAACTAACAGTTTCACAGATAAAAGAACTGAGCCATAGAGTGGTTACTTTGCATGCTCTCTGTACAGACCCTGCAAGTCGCGCATCTTGAATACAGACCCAGCTTGTGTGTTTCTGGGAGCTGGAATGCTGTTAATATATCTACTATGGGCATCTCCGCACTTCTATGGCAGTAAACTCCCTAGTCTTCCCTTGGCCAGGATAGGGTCAGATAGGGTCATGCCCTACAGATAGGTCATGCCCTATCCGAGCCCTGGGACTCTCCGGGTCTCTCTCTGGGGTGCGGGCTGAAATCCAGGACAGTTGACAGAGATTCTTGATGCAGTAGAAGCAGAGAAAGAAGCTCTGGTAGCTGGCACAGAGCAGATCAACACAGTGGGGAAGGGTTGTCCATTGCTGCAGGCTTGCCCTCTGAGGACACCAGCTAGCAGCCAGGGAGGCAACTACCCAGTGAGACGAAGGGGGCCTGCAGGGAAGAGGCGTTTGAGCAGAGCAGAAAACAAGCAGCTCACTCCGCACATCATAAAGATCTCCCTGAACTCTATGTTGAGCCTGGTACCAAGACAAACCGTCTCTCACCCTGGGAAGTGGGGGATTGCAAATCAGCCCCTCCTGGGGTTACAAACCGATTCTGCCCTTACAGTCTAGAGCAGCATTGGCTGACTTCCTCTTCACTGGTCTGTTTCTCAGCAGCACTGGCCCTTGAGGAGGTGGCGGGGCTGGTGCTTTTATTTTCATTTTTGTCCGGGTCAGCTGCAGACCTGGTTGCTAAGAAGCGAGGTAGTAAACAGAGGTGAGGTTCTAAGTTGCTGGAACCCTGTATGGCTCCCAAGATACGTGTGCTTCTCATTTTTGTTGTGGGCGTGTATACCTAGGCGACTCACTCCAGTATTCTTGCCTGCAGAACCCCATGGACATAGGAGCCTGGTGAGCTACAGTCCATAGTCTTGCAAAGAGTCAGACATGACTGAAGCGACTTAGCCTATTTATCTATTCTTGATTGGTAGTGTGTTTAGGCAGGCTTTCGTGGCCTAGCCAGGGAAATTTACCACCATTTAGAAAAGTATTCCTCAGGAGCATGTAACCCGAGTTCCTCATTGTGGCAACGAAGATAACAGAAGTAGTGTTGCTAGTTGTGCCACGCGAGCGTAGTCGCTCAGTCGTGTCCGACGCTTTGTGCCCCTTTGGACTGTAGCCCGTTGGGCTCTGTCCATGGGATTTTCCAGGCAAGATGCTAGAGGCGGTGGCCATTTTCTTCCTCCAGGGAATCTTCCTGTCCCAGGGATCTGACCTGCATCTTCCCGACCTGTGTCTCCTGCATTGCAGGCAGATTCTTTACCCATTGCAGCCATCAGTGTAGCAGTAGATTTTTTCTTTTTTTCATCTTATTATAGAAGTCCTGCCCAAATCCATTCTTGTGAAAATTCAAACAGAAACATCCACAGAGAGTAACATTTGGAAGTCCCCCACCTCCCTTTTCTACCTCATTACTCTAGTTGTAACCGAATTTGCCCCTTGTACCTTTTTGGATACTTTTGTATGCATTTCACATGTGTATATACATGTGTTTTTATAGCCAGACATCCACAGATGCCTATGTGTGTGTCCCTATGTACACCTGTGCGCACACACACATATACATGCATAAAGAGATGGTGGGGCTTTTGTTGCTGTCTGGTTAGTTTGGTTTTCACATATGAAATTTAAAAAAAAATTTATTTATTAATTTGGAGAGGGGCATGACAACCCACTCCAGTATTCTTGCCTGAAGAATCCCATGGGCAGAGGAGCCTGGCAGGCTACAGTCCATGGGGTCGCACGGAGTTGGACACGACCGAAATGACTTAGCGCATTTATTTATTATTTGACTGTGTCAGGTCTCAGTTGCATCATGTGGGATCTTTCTTCTCTCTATTTTTTTTAACATGAAAATTTCTGCCTTATTATCATTTTTGGTGACTTTACTTAACAAATAGTTGGTATCCATCTTGTCTTTCTGAATAAATACAAAAAAGCTGTTTAAGTCCACATTGCTTTGCAGTATTCACTGGACAGAAATGAACACCTACAAAATTTCTATTTGTCTTTAAAATGAGCATTATATTCATGATCATGATTAAAACGACTGAGTTTGGTTTTCTTTTTCATCTGAGGTATATACAAGTATATCAACATCTATCTGCCTACCTACCTATCTACCTACTTAATGTTCTCTAGGTACTTTTAATGAGATGTGTTGTGTCAGGAAAATGAACTTGGACTTCCGAATTTCTTACGTTTGATGACTTGAAGTTTACTTTCATGCAGGATCTTTCACTGCAGCGCACAGTCTCTCTAGCTGTGGTTCTGGGGCTCAGTAGTTGCAGAGCGACGGCTGAGCTGCTCTGAAGCACGTGATGGACAGGGAAGCCTGGCGTGATAGCATCCATGGGATCACAACGAGTTGGGCATGACTGAGTGACTGAACAAAAACGAGAGTGTGGAGCTTAGTTCCCTAGCCAGGGATCGAACGTGTGTCCCCTGCCTCAGAAGGTGCGTTCTTCACCACTGGACCACCAGGGATATCCCTTCGTTTGTGAAATTAATCATCTATGCCGTGAAACTTCTTAAAGATCTTTCTTAGAAACCTTTCCAAGGAGAGACACCTAGCTGTCCCTCGTTCTTTCTAACAGCTTTTTTGTATGTGTGTGTCACACTCCACTAAACTGCTCTCCCATTGCGTCTGTCCATTTGCTTTTACAAGCAATGCGGGGAAAAAATGATCCCACTATGTGTATCTCTGTGCCCATCTCAGCAATTTCTTACAGGACCCGTATGTAGAGCTTGAATAATTAGGTGGAAGGATAAGTATATTTGAAATGTTGAGAGTGAATGTTGCCTGTCCTCTCCAGTACTGTACCAATTTTAACTCTCATCACCTGTGCTGAAGATGCCCCATTTCTCCACAGAGATCTCATTTCTAGGTAGTAGGCATTTTATTTTAAACTAGCTGATTTTATTTATTAATTGATGTCCATCTTATGGACAAAGGATCTTAGTTAACCCTTCTAAACAGCCAGCATAATTTTGAAAAGAGCTTGTGTGATGGGAGCTAGTTATGGACTGAGCATCCTTGTGCTTGTATTTCTGCTCTTTTAAACTTGAACTCGACACCGCACACCCAGGCTGGGAAGCTCGTGGAGTTCGAGGGTCCTTGACTCAGAAGTGGACTCTGATCTCCAGCCTCAATCCTGTCATTACTTGCAAAGCAATTGTGTCTGAATGGTTGGAATCCAATCTGTCTGAGACACAGCCCTTTACTCTGAAAGAACGCCGTGCTCATCATCTGAGCCCTGCTGAACCCCAGTCCTCCAACTCTGCACCATGGAGTGGGGACACCTTTTCCAAAAGAGCTATCTGGGAAGTAGGGCTTCACCAGGGTAGCCCTGAGGGACCATCAGGGGCTGAGACCTCATTCTAGAGGCCAAGAAGCCAGCTTAATATAGAGAGAGCTAAAAAGTAAATAAAACTCAGAATCTGTGTGTTTCTTGAAAAGAAAGAGATAGTTAGAGGTCATTTGCTCCAAATTGCTGTTGTGTTCATCCATCTATCCATCCATCCATCCATCCATCTATCTACCCATACATCCATCCACCCATCCGCTAATGCAGTATTTTCTGAGTCCCTACAATATATCAGACACTGTATTAAGCCCTGCACTTCAAATGGACAACATTGCAGGTAGGAATCTTCCCCACTTTTATGCACTGATAGGGTCAAACTCTCCCAACACCCCTCTCAGTGGACTGACCCACGAGAACTCCAGAACTGATATATTAGGCAAACCTGGGGCTTGGCAATCAGAGTGGATAGGGTGAGGATGCAAGGTTTTTCTTTTTAACTTCGTATTGTACATTGGAGCATACTCGATTAACAATGTTCTGTTAGTTTCAAGTGTACAGCAAAGTGATTCAGTTATACATGTATCTGTTCTTTTTCAAACTCTTTTCCCTTTTGGGTTGTTGCAGAATATTGAGCAGGGTCCTTGTCAGTTATCCATTTTAAACATAGCAGTGTGTACCTGTCAAGCTGAAACTGCATTTGCAGAGTGAGCATCAATTTATACAGTATTTACTGCCACCTGCCCCAACTTCCTTATCTTTGGTGTCCCTGACGCCGTGATCCTGTTCTTTTATTTCTTTGAAGAGCACTCGTCACCTTCTGTATTCTGTACAATCGACTTACTCTAATCTTTGCTCTGTGCTTGATGACACTCCCACCAGAATGTAAACCGTGCGATGTCAGGGATCTTTGCCTTCTCCCACTAACGCAGCCTTAGGGACTAGATCAGTGCCTGAGTGTAATCAACACCCACTAAATAGTGTTCAAATGTTTACACAAGTAGGTGACTTAACATGCCTGTGATAGAGATAATAACAACCAGTTCCCTACAGAGACTTCACTCTCACTCTCCTGAAGATTGTTGTTGCCATATCAAAATTTGGAAGTGAGAATAAAATACTTCTCAGTCACTTCTTGCCTAGCCTTCGAACGGAAAATTGCATTTAAGATCAAGAAGGCCTTCCTTCTGTCTAACTGAAGTTTTTTTTTTTTTGCTCTGAGGCAGGGCAACTTCCATAGAAAATCTTTCTTTAGCTAAATACCTGCTTTTTGACAGTCTAAGAAAGTTAGAATAAGGGATTATGAAAGAGAGTAAAGGAAAAAAAATGTTTCCTTTATTATTCTGAAGAGGTGGCAAATTTGAATGAAGTAAAAAGTTCCAACACTGTTGTGTGGGTCAAGTTCCATCTGAAGACAGCATTATTCATTACTTTCCCGCACACTCTCTGCTTCCTACGGGGTAAGCATTCCATGACGGCTCCTTGTAGTTGAGAAAGCAGGAGGGCGGCCCTTGAATGTGACTCAGAATATACACCCAAGCGACACTGACTGCCCGGGCATTCTTTGTAGGGAGAGAGAAGAGTATTTTCTTTCCCCCGCGTCTCCCATTTATTCATGTATAATAGAAGAATCATTTGGGAGCTAGTAGCATTGATGTGGCGCTCTCTCAGTCTCTGTTGAGGTGGAATTCAAATTCAGCATCCCCAGACACTGCTTAAAAGGCTAGCAGAGTTTTTTTCCACGCAGCCATAGTTGCAGCTGGGGAGTTACCATTGGATTTGGGGTCACCCGGTGCTGTGCGTGTTTCTCAGTTATTGCAAAGTCTTTCCTGCCCTGTCCTGTATCCGTGTTGATGGGCTGCATACTTGTCTGTGTGCAGAGTCAGGTCTGCATGAATTTGTCTGCATGCACTTGTGCAGGGATGTTCTGACTTGGTTATCCAGGGAATGCAGCCTGGCCCCGAATCATCCTGAGACGTGTTTATATGGTCTGGATTCTACGGTTTCTTTTTGCCGGCTTCCAGTTCACCCGGCTGCGAGACCTAAGTCTAAGGGCGAAAGTGGGAGCCATTATTGCAAAAAGGGTCTGTAGGAATCCAATCACCACCGAGAGTTTTCAACTTTCAGGAGAAAAACGGACGGGCAAACCAGTGTTAGCTGAGTGCAGCTGAGAGCAGTTATTGGTTCCTTACATAATGTATTTGTTTTTCATTAAACCATTCAGATAAGGTCTTATTAAAGTGCCATGTATTATTTATCGTGTTTCTTATGAAAATGAGCTGAGGGGGAAATTCTGTTCTCTTCTTGGGGCCTTTGCAGGTTTTCCCAGTGGCAGCAAGGAATCAAAAAAAAAAAAAAAAAAAAGAAGGCAGGCATGACCAAACCCTGTCAGTACAGCAGATTGCTTAAGGCAAAAGGAGAGAATGGGAAGGCGATGGGAAGGACGGGATAGGCAGAATCTTTGACCTTTCATTCCAGATTGTGTTTTGTGGGATGGTTTTCCCTTTGATTTTGAGAATTGCAAAATTTTACCAAAAACAACTGAAAAAACCAAGACAGGCAGAGAGTAAGAAAAGACAGTAAAAAAAAAAAAAATTGAATCAGTTTATTTGTAAATCAGACCTTGTCTGATGAACTGAGACAAAGTATAGCAAGGATTTTTCAAACAATCACTGCACCACCCCATCCCCACCCCTACTCCCAAAAAAGCAGTATAAGATACCAGTCTCTTCTCCCTTAATCCTTCAGACAAACTTCTGTTTAGGGTTTAGCATCCTACGGTGCCCCCTCTAAACTGAGGGGAATGTGAGAGTCCCAGGGTGTTGGAGAAACTGGTTTTGCAAGGTGAGGGATAGAAAGAAAACAGCCAGGTCAGGGCCTAGTGTTTGGCCGAGTGAAGACTTGGTTACTGATGGTGTCTCAAAACAGAACAACAACAAAAAATGGAGCTGTGGCGTAATTAATTGCCTTTTCTTCAGAAAGCATTTTGATTAGCCTGCAGAGTGAGTTGTGCCTGGTGAAGCTGATGCCTGGGAAACTGTCATTTGGCCAAAGGTCCCCATGAGCCTCCCAGAAAGGTCAGTGGGGTTGCCCCTGGTGGCGAGTCCCCTGCCCTGTCCTTCAGGGCGACGGCACCCACCACCCCTACAAGGCTTCTTGCAAGGAACCCAGCAATCAAAAGAGATGCTGTTCAGACAGTCTCTTGCTCTGAAAAAGAAAATCCCAATCGCTGGGTGCAAATCTATATCACAAAATAGGACTACTATTTCTGATCGTTTTCCTGCAGCCCAGAACGTGCTTCCCCTCCTCCCCACCCCCCATCCCGCCCCCACCGCATGGGGGACCAAGGACTCCTTAGAGTCTTAATATTTTCTTTTGATTTGCAGATCACATCCTATTTTATTGCATAAAGACTAACGAAATCTACTAATGAATAATTATTACTTCATAAAATAGAGGAAAGGGGGGGAGCCCCTTTGGAAGAGTGGAATGCTAATGCTGGCCGAGGAGGGCTGGTCAGGCAGGAAAATAAAATAAATAAACCCTGATCGGGGGTTATTCGGGGCTGCAGCCCAGAGTCATCGCTGATTAAATCCGGACTTGCCCACCCCGCGCGTTTATTAATTTGAGAAGAGCAGGGATCCTAGGCAGAGTGAAGCCCCCTTGAATTGGCCGTAGGGCTGGAGGTGGTCTTCAAACAGGGGCTTGATTTCCACGCCAGCCCCCAACCCCATCCAGGGCGGTTTCTCCCATCTCCAGTCTCGGGCTGGGTGGTGTGCGCCCCGCTGCTGGCTCAGCCAAGGGGAGGCGCAGAGCAAAAAGCGGCGCCCCGAAGGGCCGGGGGGTGCAGCGCCACCTGGGCCGCCCCGCCCGGGGTGCGGGGACCCCCACCAACCTCCCTGCCTCGAGCGCCTGCAACAGCCCCCAGCTCCCCCTGGCCGCCCCCTTCCGCCCCCCCCGGCCCCTAGGCGTCCTCCCAGCACTCCCACGAGGGGGAATCCCATTTCTGTGTTTATTTGCCCAACCGAGCCGGGCAAACACCCCGCCGCCACCCCACATCTAGACTCTGGGTCCCGGCTCCCATTGCACGAATTGTCCAGCCTGCTTGGATGCTGGCGGTGTGGGGCGCTCGATCGCTTCCTCGCCCGCCCCGCGGAGATTTTTAGCAGACACATTTTGAATTTTGGTGAGTCGTTAAGGAAAGAAAAAAAAAAAAAGCAAACGGGAGGGGAAAAAAAACAAAAAACCCTGCCCCTGGACCCATTTGACAAATGAGGAGACGCGGCTTCAGCATCAGCGGCTTGAGCCTCGGTGTGAGTCTAAATCTCTCCCTCCCTCTCTCTCTCTCTCTTTTTCTCTCTCTCCCCTCCCTCTCTCTCACCCTTAGCTCTATCCTCCCCCCCACCCCAAGGCCCCCCCGCCACTACTCAGCATCTCCCGGAGGGCCTCCGCCCCCCTCTACCTTCCATAGAAGTTGCCTTTGCTGGTTTTCCCATCTTCGCGGGGGCGGGGGACCAGGAGACACCCTCCACTTTGAGGGGCCTCAGAAAGCAGGCCCAACAACCAGAAAAGAAAAAAAAAAAAAAAAAAAAAAAAACCAGCTACAGCCACGAAAGGAACAAAATAGTTGCCCGGCCCTCTCAAGTGTCTTAGTTGGAGGCAGAGATGAACGCCACCGGGATCTAGCAGAACCTACGGGAAGGAAAGCGAGGGAGGAGGGACGGACCGATGCGCGGGTGCGGCGGGGGGGAGGGAGGGAGAGAGAGATAGAGAGAGAGAGAGAGAGAGAGAGAAGGGAGACAGGCGCCGGGTTTTGACTTAGATAATCAGCAAAATTAAAAAAAAAAAAAATTGTAGCGGCCAGGCAAAGATCAGCGGCAATTGCGTGCGAGCGTGCCCACTCGTGCTCGGCGGGCGCCAGTATGCAGCATCCTCTGACGGGGGCCACCTGCGTGGCGCTCCCCAGCGTGGGCATGTGTCCCCAGCTCTCGTGTGCCTTGACTTTTATGTACTTACAGCAGGTAAGGCGCGCGTTTCTTCCCTCGGTGGCTGCTTCCCCGGGGCTCGGCGGCGGCGGCGGCGGCGGCCTGGGTACCCGAGTCGTTGGGAAGCGCTCTGGTACCTTGGATGGGTTTGGGGAACGGGGAATGCTTGCGTGTGGACCGGAGGGGTGGGAATCGGAGCCCCTAGTTCTCCGTGGAGCCCGGACACCCAGCGCCTGGCTGTGTTTGCTGCTGTCTGGGTACTTTGAACGCCTGATTCTGAACCTGGGTATCGGGAGTTTAAAATTGCAAACTGCATTTTTTTTTTTAATCACTCACATTCTTTCTCGTGTCCGTGCGTCCGGTGGCGATATGAGGCTGAGACCTCTTTGATGCTAAGAGTTTGGGTCTTTGCGGAGGCATTTGGATGTCTGGAGTTTTCATTCAGCCGCTTTAATAAGGAGTGCAAAAAACATATATGTCGGTGGGTAGGTGCTGAGTATTTTTGTTTCCGTAAGTTTGTCTGGGTTGTGCTATGTTCCGCCCGCTGGGGACCCGAGCCCTCGGCTTTCTGGAGCGTGTCAGCCCCGGAACCTGCGTGTAAACTCACAGGGGATGCTGTGATGAAGGCTAATGGTTTAGGATGCAGTCTTTGTTGGCATGGAAAAAGGCTCCCCCCGCCCCCCCCCCCAGGCTCCCGTAACGCTCTTGTTGATGGGTTCTGCGTTTTATTTTCCATTCTGTGTCTATTTCAGAATCTTCCACTCTCTTGTCTTTCTCTGGGTGTTTCCCTCTGACCTTTTTTTTTTTTTTTCTTTTCATTTTTTTACTAGTAGAGTGACCGCTTAACTTGGTTCCAAGGCTTGGGAAACAGGCTCAGTATTGCCTTGTGGGGTGACTAGCCCAGCTCTGTCTCACTGGACAGGGCTTGTGGATGTGAACTGGCAGAGTTGAAGGAATCCTTTTCCCTTCCCAGGATCACGGATCCTTCTCTAGTTTAATCTGATTGTAGTCTTTGAATCTGTTTTTCCACTGACTCCCTTCAAGAGTCCCATGTGTTAAGTGTGTGTGGTTGTGGTTGACTAAACTTTACACGTGTTCCAGGGGGCCTCGTGCTCCAAAGACCCTGCGTATTCATAAAATGTCAAGATTCTGCTTTGAACATCTGGGTAATTTGTCATCAAGTTGGTTGCCTCCAGAAAAAATATTTCTTGGGCGCGTTTTCTCTTTCGAGTCTTTTGGAGAACAACCTTTTTAAAATTTTTCTCGTTGTTTTACTCTCTTAGGGCCAAACTGGTTTATCCTTTTAAATAGTGTTTTATCCTGTTTGTCATTAAGGAAGCTGTGCCAGGAAACATTTCCCAAGAGGTTATTGGTAACATATGATGTGATTCATCTGCTTCTACCATTTCTGTGCCTTTGCTGTGAGTGTGAGTGTGTGTGTATATGTTTTATACCAGTTACCCACCAGAAGAGTCTCCTAAGGAGCTTTCTACAAATGCTAAACCTCAGCTGAATTTAATCAAAGTATTAATATGAGCTGATCTTTTGCCTACCGTATTCACTTCTTTCATGTTATTTATTAATCAATTTGAAAAGCATTACCTAGCAAGTAAAATACTACAAGTGTTCAGTGTGCTCATGGTTTCTTTATACATGTTTCTTTTTTTTTTTTTTTTAAGAATAAATTCAGGTTTCTTCCTTCTAGGTTGTTAAATTGCTTTGCTTTGGGGGGCACAACTTAGCAAAGAAGACAGTGACTTTGAATGAGAGGTTATTCTTGCCTCGAAAAGGACAAGTTATCTAGGAGGAATGCAGGGGTTTTTAACATCAGTCAGGCAGTGTCTATGGAGGAGGGGGAGAAACATTTCTGCTCTAGAAAGGGGTGGTTCAAGGGGGATCTTGGCAGCCATCACAAATATTTAGAAGTGACTGAATCAGCATTGTGGTTCCATATGGCAGTAGATGGAGGTGGGCTTTGATGCCGTGGAAGGCACCCTCTCGCCAGTCTCTGACAGGGCTTTTAATGCTTTCTACGAAAGCACTGATAAGGTGATGCCGACATACATCGGAATGCGGTGTGTGTATCTGTGTGTGTGTCTGTGTGTGTGCATTTTTCCCGAGTTTCACTTAATGCCTGAAGTCTAGTAAGGCAGACGTGTAGTTTTGCCTGTCAGGTTGAGAACCAGGTTTTCCAGCCATTCATTCCACCTCGCTAAAGGCTCCCTCTCAGGGTGGGAGAGCTTTATCTTCAGGTCATCCCTCCTCACCGCGGCTGGCGTGATAGTCTGTGCACACATCTCATGTCATTGCTTTTATTTAGCAGTGCAGACAGTTGGCTGATGAAGGGTGTGAAAGAGTTCACGTCAGTCTCCACGAACCACTTACTGTTACCATCCATACATCTCTTCTCTGTACATCTCTACAATGTTTTCTATCTGCTATTAATCTATAACTATCACTGTATCCCTATTTAAGTTTGGTGACCGGAGGGCTAAATCTGTATTTTCAAAGCTGATCAGATGGCTGGATGGGGCCATACTGATGATAAATGACACTTTCATTGGAGACATTTTTCCTTTATTATTATTTAGAAATAAACATATTTCAGGAGTCTTGATCATTCAGATCACCAGTTACATAAGAACATAATTAAAACACCACTCTTATTTTGGAAGCATTATCATTCTGTTTTCTAAAGGCACACACTCTAATTAGGGGCCCCTGAGTCCTCCTTAAAATACATTTTCCTGGAATGAAGCTTCTGATGGTGCTTATTTCTCATCCAGTATTGAAGGAAAATGACTTCGTCATCCGTTTTCTTTGCCTTAGCCTTGACATCTCACCTCTCTTCCTAAACCCTCCCAGATTTGTTCCTAAGACAACTCATAAAAGCGAAAATCAATCTGGATACCTCAGCATCGTGTTTACCCTGAATGACCAAATGAAAACGACGTAACCATTTTGCCACCAAAAAAAAAAAAAAGAAAACGAAGTTGTTTATTCAGGCCGAAGAAGAGGCAACTTTGGCGTTGAAATTATTTGACTTATTCCATTTCATTGATTGCTATTCCCCGCTGACTCTGCTTTAGGCGAGCATTTTCCTACAGTTACAATTTCTTTCTTTTTCCCTTTTTCTCCTCTCTTTTCACATCAGGGATGTTACTACGGTTGCGATCATGTCAAGGGGTCCTTTTGGCATCTAGATCTCGAGGCCAGTGATGTCATCACATACAGATGTACCCACATCTGTATTCCTCTAGGGTGGAGCGGTGATCTTGGGGCCCTGGGCCATTTTTAAGGTGGAAGGGACAGGCGAGCTTTGTAACAGTTCTGGGTTCGGTCTTGCCCTCTAGGGCAAGCTTCTGCTCCAGCCTCCGTTCTTGACACACTGCAGCATCTTTATCTGGTGTCTTCGTTGATGGTGAATCTACTTCTCCCAAGTGAACTTCAAACTCACACCTCCCCAGTATAGAATCTGCCCAGCTTTCCAAAGCAGGTACACATTGCGACAGTCTGACTTGGAGGGAAAATTCTGAATAGATTACTACAAGCCGGGTCAAAAGAGAATAGGTAGTTTTTCACAGAGAAATAGAAAACAACCACACACACACACACACACACATTCCTCATAACAACAACAAAACACCAAGAGATGCTTGATGTCCATCCTAAAGGCACAGGGCAGGCGCCAAAGAGCATTGCATGGTTAGGTATGGTAAGCGTATGGACAGAACAGAGAGGTCTGCTGCCTGACTCACAGTGCGTGCCACATTTCCCCTAGAGCTGTTTTACGCTCAGTTCTAACTCCCTGGGAGAGGATCAGTAGCATATTAACTTCATTTTCCCCACTTCCTAAACCTCCATCAGTGTCTCCCAGTCCTGTTCTAAGAAAGCTTCTCATCTGTCAGATCCTTTTCACTGAGAACCTTTTTATCAGCTTCAATATGAAAACAAGTCAAATGCTTGAATTCCACATTAAAAGGGAAGGGGCCGGGGGGGGGGGGAGGGCCTGAAGTGGACGGTACCACTGTCAATATCCGATCGGTCATTTTTCCCCACTTAATGATGATCCATGTGGTTTGTTTTAAATAGTGAAGTGGTTTGTACAAAGGGTAATTCCTGGTAAATGAAGTCATTGCTCACTATGGACACCTTCAGATCGAAAGCGATTGAACTGAAACCTGCATATCAACCCTTTCTGTCTTTAATTAGAAAGCGGATCTCAGCTCCAAGTCGCCAGGAAGATGGCTCTTACACCAAGGCAGTGGGGACAGGGTCGGGGGTGGGGGGCGCTCACCCCCACGCACCTGCCGCGGTTATAAATTTGGGACACGCTAGGGAGGCCGTAACAATGATGGCTGTGCAGAGAAGTTCAATTCTCATTCTAGTTACTTACCTCGTGCTGCTTCATCTGATGATTTATAGAGGACCAAATGGCATTTTATCACCTTCTTTCTTCTCGGCTTAATCCCGTGTTGATTTATTAGATCGTGCTGTGGATCGGGGGGAGTCAATAGTGTCAATAATGCAGAAAAGAATTAGGATAGATTATCTTCATGTCTGAATTGTTTAAGGAATTTAAGTGGCTGGAATGAGCTTATTCCCAAGCCTGGGTGGCTCTCTGATAGAACCGAGGACCTCGTGTCTCTTTGTAGAGAGATCGCGTGTTATAAACTGGCTAATTAACCAATTTTCCTAGTTTCTCCGATTTTTCCAGTGAAGGGGGAAAGACATGAATTATTGGGCTCTTGTCTGCCATGTAAAAGACCCATATCTCAGGTGGGCCGAGGTTCACCCTCTGTTTCTTCCTTTTTTAGAGATCTGTGTTGAAGCAGGGTGGGAAAGCGCTACAGGGTCCCTTGGGCCATGTCAGCCTGGAGAATATTTCATCCAGCATTCACTCCTGAAAACTGTAAGCATCTGTGAGGCCAGAGACCCGGGTCCTGCGCCATTCGGCAGCTCTGTCTGCCATTTCGTGGCGGTTCCCCGTGTCAGAACACACACCCGGCGGCTTCTGCTTTTACCCGAGCCCAGAAAGCCCATCCTATTAGCACTCACACCATCTGTTTTCCTTGCAGCCGGCCCTTGAGTAATTGTCCAGTAACTGATGGACGGAGGGTAGACAATCTTTTTTTAGGGTTTTCTGATTCATTTAACCAGGCTCTGTGCCCCCAAGAGAAAATGTAATGCTTGTTTATTCATATTTGGCCGGATGAAAACAGTGTCGTTTGTCAGGCAAATAATAGTCTTCTGGAAGAGAAATTGCTGCCTTGTAAACAAAATCAGGTTGGTTCGTTGGCGCGACACGCAGAGGAGGTTGTCCTGTGAGTGAGCAGAGATGACAAAGTGTGGGTGTAATCGTCCCTTCTGTAGAGACCTTTTTGATGGACGGGGAGAGGTGTCCCAGTGTGCTATTTAATTCATTGAAGAAAGGCAAAGAAAATTCCATTCATCAATAGTTTTCCTCTTCCCCACGCGCTGCCCCACGAGAACTTGGCAGGGCTGGGCGTTTCCTCTGGGACTGTCTACCTGATGTGGCTTGCCTGGCCTGGCCTGGTTCAGAGGGGCTGCGTCAGGTGGGGTGAGCTCTCAGACACAATAGCTCAGGAGGGCCCTGGCCTCGGCCCTGGCCTTTCAACCACACTGAGTGCAGGCGAGCTGGGGGCAATGAGCAGATCCCCTGCAGGAAGAAACTCCTAGAGAAAGGTTTTTCCAAAGGACCCCCAGTTCCATTCTCGAGCCTGTTATAGGCTTGGGAAAGCCCTTCTGTGGTTAGAACTTTCTGGTTCCTGAAACAGTTTGGGGAAAAAAGGTTTCATTGCTCTTTCTGCTTTTCCTGGGATACTATGGTGCTGACTGATGGATCTTGGCTGAAAAAGGGCAAAAGATGACGACTTTCTGTTATTGCCCGGGACCCTACTCCTGAGTGCTCTCTTGTTAATTTACTTTTAATAATTGTTAAAGTAAATATCATGTTAGTTTTACTTGTAATATTTGTTAAGCATCAGGTGTTATAGCGGGAGCTTTTGCTCTGCTTGTCCTGATCTGTTAGACCGCAGGCAAGATGGTGGCAGAGACGCCTTCATTTCTGTTTTCTTCTACCCCCCATGCCTAGAAGAAAGTCTGAGACTTAGTAGTTGTCCAACGAAAATAAAATGTGCCATGGATGAATGGATGAATGCATTTGCGCCTGAGAAGCGAGAGGAGGAATGTACTTATAAGCCAGAGGATTCAGTGACTGTCCATGTTTTTTACAGCTGTGTGCCATCACACATCCAATCATTCATCTTTCATCTGTCCACACAAAACATGATTTCCAGGCATTAAGGATGATGCTGCGCAATGGTTAGGGAAAATCTCCGCCACCCTGGAGCTCGCATTCTAGTAAAAGACTAGATGGTGCAGAAGTAAGTGAATCGACAGGTGTTTTTAGATCATGGGAGAGTGCTGTGCAGGAAATAAGCAGGATGATGGGTGAGGATCAGTGGCAGTTATTGGTTGTTGGGCTTTATCTGATGGCTGGGTCAGTGTGAATCCCAGGAGGAAAGTGATGATTTTCCTGACCGGAGGGTAAGGGATGTGTGCATTGTTGAGAAAGGTGTTTCAGTAATGAATGGAGAAGAGCAAGTCCACCTGCCTTGTCTGCCAAAGAGGATGTAAGAGACCGAGGGAGATAGTAGGTGGTAGAAGTGGGTCAGCTGCCAGTGTGGTGGTCTCTGTGGATAGAATGTGGCTTCTGCTGCCCTCTGGAAAGTGTTAATTGCTCCATCGTGTCCAGCTCTTTGCGACCCCATGGACGGTAGCCCACCAGGTCCTGTGTCCATGAGATTTCCCAGGCAAGAGTACTGGGTTGCTGTTTTCTCCTCCAGGGGATCTTCCCAACCGAGAGGTCGAAACTGGGTCTCTTGTGTCTCCTGCATTGGCAGGAGGATTCTTTACCAATAGCACCACCACCCAGGAAGCCTATATGTAAAAGATATGTGTATGTGTGTGTGTGTGCGTGTGTGTGTGTGTGTGAGTGTGTGTGTGTGAGTGTGTGTGTGTTAGTCCCTTCAGTCGTGTCTGACTCTTTGCGACCCCATGGACTGTAACCCACCAGGTTCCTCTGTCCAGGGAATTCTGTAGGCAAGAATACTGGAGTGGGTTGCCATTCCCTTCTCCAGGGGATCTTCCTGACGTGGGAATCAAACCCAGGTCTCTTATACTGCAGGCAGATTCTTTATCATCTGAGCCATCAGGGAAGCCTGTTACCCTCTTAGGCCACAATGAAAAAGGGAGAAAAGACAGAAATGAGTGTCCAGCGAACAAACGAGACAAAGCCACTTCTGAGTTGTTCTGTGCGACACTTGGAGACAGGTTTTGCGATTGCAAATGGAGAGAGGTTCTGATGGAAGCCCTAAGCAGGACATTAGTTGTGGAGCTCCAAGAGTCTTGCTGGTATCTTCTGTCAAAACCCTATCATGGTGCTTACACAGTGAGTGGGCTTGTCACAGCAAAAACAATGAATGTGGCCCAAAGTTTCTCACATGTTATTCAAGCATCCCTTTCCTAATTTCTGCCAATTCACTCATCAACAACAGTTGATATCTACTTAGTACTCACTTATGTGTTGAACTTCAAAGTAGATTGTCCAAACCCCAAATAAACACACTAATAAATGAATCAAGACATCCCATCATATCACAGCTGTGATAGCATTTTTCCCAATAGACATTGAAATACTTGTACATTGAAGTATCTGTGCATTCGCACGGTCATTCATTCAGTCTTTGAGCTCCCGTTAGGGGCCAGCTGATCTTCTCGACTGTTTCTAGAACAAAGCAAAGCCCCCCCCACCAACCCCATCCTCACATAGGGTCCATTCAGTTGTCCATCCGGGTGCCATCTTGTGAACCATTGGTGCAGGGCCACGCCTTTGCTTAACACTGTCTTGGTCCATTGGCTTTCCTAGGAATCCCCTTCTATGCCTGGCCTGGAATGGCTCATTCCTCCGGACCCAATTTGCAAAAAGCAAAATTCTAGTTTTCTCTGCGTCACCTCTTGTCCTCTTTGCCAGAGCAGTAGTCAAGAGTCCACAGTAGAGGAAACCTATAGCCATGGTTTTAGCATCTCTGTGCTATCCTGGGTGCTGTCGTGTCTGACTCTTGTGACCCCATGGACTGAAGCATGCCAGGCTCCTCTGTCCATGGGGTTTCCTAGGCAAGCGTACTGGAGTGGGTTGTCACTTCCTTCTCCAGGGGATCTTCCCGACCCGGGGATCAAACCCAGATCTTTGTGTCTGCTGCACTGGCGGTGGATCCTTCACCCCGGCACCGCCGCCGTCTTTAATGTCAGCAGCCATATGTTTAGCACGGGGGGCTTTGAGTTGGTGGGGCTGTGCAGAATGTGGTACTCGGGCCTCTGACACTCTAACTGGTTCCCAGGTGAGGAAAAGCCTCCCCCTCTTTTCATCCTGTTCTTTATGTTGTGGTTAAACACACACACAATCAAAATTAGGAACTGGAGCCAGAGTTTTTTTTTTAAAAAAAAAAAAGCATTCAGAAGGTGAGTGTGTGTTCCTAGGGAGGTAATGACTTTTTCTTTCTTTCTTTCTTTTTTTTTTTTTTTTTACCTTTGCAGCTGTGGAACAAAGTACAGGCAGCCGTAGGATTTCGGAGCCTCAGATTTCCCAGCCCTGATGAGTAAATGCACAAAAGCTTCAGTTTTAGTGAGCCTTTTCTTTTTTGGCATCTGATGTTTGCCCGGGACTCACCTCGAGGACCAGATCCTCCTTATCAAAAACAACAGTGAATATCCCAGCTGTTCCTTTAGATGGTTCTGCTTTCTCCAGGCTGGAGAAGGAAATGGCAACCCACTCCAGTGTTCTTGCCTGGAGGATCCCAGGGATGGGGGAGCCTGGTGGGCTGCCGTCTATGGGGTCGCACAGAGTCAGACACGACTGAATCGACTTAGCAGCAGCAGCAGCAGCTTTCTCCAGGCGTGGGGCGAGCTCTGCCCTTAGGCAGGAGTGAGAGGCGAGAGGTACCCCCTCCCCAACGGATGGGTCCTCCGCCCACACAGTGAACAACATTTGGCTCCAAAGAAGCAGAAGGAATGATGCGGTGGACACTTCGCAGTCTCCCAGTGCCCATCTCAAGATCCTTTCAAAATTCAGTTGAGGAACCAACATTATTTTAGAACCAGTTGGTGTCAGCTCTTTTGCAAAGCCTACTTTGAAAGAACTGGTGTCTCCGGAGCTGTATGTAGGACAGAAGTGGTGAGCGGAAGGCTTATCCCAGCTCTGTTACTCAATTAGCTGATCCAACTGGATCGAGCAAGTTGCTTAACGTGATTCAGGGGCTTTAATTGCCTTCTGTGAAAAAAAAAATATGGGTAAGAATAACTATTTCATACTGTTCTTTGCAAGATTAAATCTAATCCTTAGCACAGCCTCTGGGACAGGGTGAGTGGCCAGTGGGTGTTTATTAAAAAGTGAATGAAAGACTGAATGAACACCTGTGTTAAAAGAAGTAGCATCTGTTTATCGAACATCGTTTTTTGTTTTCAGTTTCTCCCAAATCAACATGATCCATGCCCCCGTGGCTTGCTGAGGACACACACGAGGCATATAGGGGATAGGGGTCTCTCTCGGGTCCCTCGGTTCCTCCTACCTGTCCTGGCTCTCTTCCACTTTTTCCTCCCGACCCCTGGAAGTCCTGCTGGTGGTACCGCCTTGTAAAGTGGCTGCACAACTCAATTAATGCTCTGTGACAGGAGGAGGGGAAATAAAAATCATCTTGCTCTTGTCAGTAGCAAAGTTATTTACTTTCAAAAGCTGACAGAATCACACTGCAGGGGCTTTACTTATTTCTGTTCAGAATGTCCTTGTTCTGGAAGCAGGAGACCTGAGCCACCCTTTCAAGTTCATTCCCATAAGCTTTCCTTGGGTGGGAGCCGGCTAAAGTGAAGATGGTCACCGGGAGAGTCCAGGGAGTCCCTCCGGGGCTTGGTGATGGCCGGGTCCTTGATTGATGCCTGGGCAGATGTCCCAGTCTGGGGATGGACAGTCCAGCTGACACGTGCATTTTTAGATCCTGGATCTGTCCTGCCAGAGGGCATATGTGTCACCGTGTCCTCTTTGTTGTTGTTCAGTTGCTAAGTCTTGTCTGACTCTTTGTGACCCTGTAGACAGCAACACACCGGCTTCCCTGTCCTCTGTCTCCTGGAGTTTGCTCACACTCATGTCCATTGAGTCAGTGATGTTGTTTTAACTATCTGAGGATAGATATCCAACTATCTCATCCTCTGTCACCCTCTTCTCCTGCCTTTGATCTTTTCCAACATCAGGGTCTTCTCTAATGAGTCAACCCTTTGCATCAGGTGACCAGAGGACTGGAGCTTCAGCTTCAGCATCAGTCCTTCCAGTGAATATTCAGGGTTGATTTCCTTTACGATTGGCTGGTTTGATCTCCTTGCAGTCCAAGGGACTCGAAGAGTCTTCTCCAGCACCACAATTTGAAAGTATAAATTCTGCAGCACTCAGCCTTCTTTATGATCCAACTCTCACATCCATACATGGCTACTGGAAAAATCATAGCTTTGACTCTACAGACCTTTGTTGGCAAAGTGATGTCTCTGCGTTTTAATATGCTGTCTAGGTTGGTCATAGGTTTTCTTTCAAGGAGCAAGTGTCTTTTAATTTCATGATTGCAGTCACTGTCCACAGTGATTTCGGAGCTGAAGAAAAGAAAATTTCTCACTGTTTCCACTTTTTCCCCATCTATTTGCCATGAAGCGATGGGACTGGATGCCATAATCTTAGTTTTCTGAATGCTGTTTTAAGCCAGCTTTTTCACTCTCCTCTTTCACCCTCATCAAGAGGCTCTTTAGTTCCTCTTCACTTTCTGCCATTAGAGTCGTATTATCTGCATATCGGAGGTTGTTGATATTTCTCCTGGCAGTCTTAATTCCAGCCTGTGATTCACACAACCCAGCATTTCACATGATGTATTCTGCATATAAGTTAAATAAACAAGGTGGCAATATACAGTCTTGTCTTACTCCTTTCCCAATTTTGGACCAGTCAGTTGTTCCATGTCAGGTTCTAATTATTGCTTCTTGACCTTCTCAGGAGATAGGTAAGGTAGTCTGGTATTCCCATCTCTTTCAGAATTTTTCAGTTTTTCGTGATCCAAACAGTCAAAGGCTTTAGTGTAGTCAGTGAAGCAGAAGTGATGTTTTTTCTGGAGTCCCTTGCTTTTTCTATGATCCAACGGATGTTGGCAATTTGATATCTGTTTCCTCTGCCTTTTCTAAATCCAGCTTGTACATCTGGAAGTTCTCGGTTCACATACTTTGAAGCCTAGCTTGAAGGATTTTGAGCATAACCTTGGGAGCGTGTGAAATGAGTGCAGTTGTACCGTAGTTTGAACATTCTTTGGCATTGCCTTTCTTTGGGATTGGACTGAAAACTGACCTTTTCTAGTCCTGTGGCCCCTGCTGAGTTTTCCAAATTTGCTGACATAGTAAGTGCTGCACTTTAACAGCATCATCTTTTAGGATTTTAAGTAGCTCAACTGGAATTCCATCACCTCCACTAGCTTTGTTCATAGTAATGCTTCCTAAGGCCCACTTGACTTTGCACTTCAGGATGTCTGGCTTTAGGTGAGTGACCACACCATCGTGATTATCCAGTCATTAAGACCATCTTTTCTTTTTACAGTTCTGTGTATTCTTGCCACATCTTCTTAATCCCTTCTGCTTCTGTTAGGTCCCTACCGTTTCTGTCCTTTATCGTGCCCATCTTTGCTTGAAATGTCCCCTTGCTTTCTTCAGTTTTCTTAAACAGATCTCTAGTCTTTCCCATCGTGTGTCCTGTTTGTTCTGAAGCAAAAGGACAGAGCTTAGGGGTTCCCAGCCTCACATCCCTCTCATCTGAACCACTCCTGGAATTTCTGGAAATGCAAAAGCACCTCGTGTAACAGGCTGGGCTTGGGGTTTATCGATCGTCTCTACTTAAACCCTCTGACAGGTTCTCTCATCCAGATAATCTGTGTAAAGCTTTTTCGCTTCCTTTCTTCTGCCTCACCATCCCCCTCCCAAACCCCCAAGTGTTAGCAATGAACAGCCAAGGGGAAAAGGCCTTCTCTTCAGGGTGCAATGGCACAACCTTCCACTAGGGGTCTCCGTTTAGAACACGGTACTCAGGATTCTTGAGAACTCTTTTTCTTTTTTCCGTCTCCTTTCGGTTCCATTCAAAGAGTGAGACTCCCCTACAAGCTGGAGATGCGGCTTGTTAGGTCTTGTGGATAAGCAGAGCATCCAGCTGGTTTCAAGGCGGAGGATGATGATGAAAAATGATAAAAAATAATGAAATAATAACTTTTCTGTGCTTCATGACAAGCACGTGAAACTAAGCCTTTTTACATGGATTATGTCTTTTAATCCCCCACAAAAGGCCTCCAGGGGAATTGATAGGAATATGAAATGTTTTTTTCTTTCTTTTTTTTATTTTTAAGATGGGAGGCCTAGATGGAAGGGGTGTGTGTGCGTGTGTGTGTGTGTGTGTGTGTGTGTGTGTGTGTGCTGAAGAGCCCATACTTAAAACCAGACTGGCTCTCTCCAGGGGCTTCCCAGGTTGTTCAGAAAGTAAAGAATCTGCCCGCAGTGCTGGAGACCCAGGTTCGATCTCTGGGTCGGAAAGATCCCCTGGAGGAGGGCATGGCAACCCACTTGAGTGTTCTTGTCTGGAGAACCCCATGGACAGAGGAGCCTGGAGGGCTACAGTCCACAGGGTTGCAAAGAGTCAGACAGGACTGAGTAAGGCCCGTGCCACACACACACACAGACACACACACACATGCACACTCTCACACACACGTCTCCCTCCAGAACCAGGCTTCTGAGCTCTGGGATTTGTGCTGTCCCCTTGACTACCTGCTTGCCCTGCAGGGCACTGGTCCCCCCGGTACACCTCCGCTTCAGTTAGGCCATCCCTCTGCACCTAACCACACCCTTGTTTCTTCTTCCTTTTCAAGGCAAAACATGTCAAAAAGGCAAAGAGTCTGGAGATGTCTCGACTTGGAAGCTTTTTGCCATTTTAAGTCGTTCAGATGCTTGTTGAAACAACCACAGCACACATGGAGGCTGTTATCCAGGGGTAGGGGCTGAGCTGGGGAGTGGGTGAGCCAGTGGGGGAGAGCTGATGGCGCGCGCTGGGAGAAGAGTAGCCTGCCCATCTCTACTGCCATTTCTGATCCCCAGATCCCCCCGTGCTGAGCAGCTCTCCATCCAACTCAGGAAATGCTGTCACTGCCCAGCACCGTATTAATGATTTATACACCCCAAGCCACTGCTTTTGTTCACGTGCGGGGCCGGTCTTGTTAATAAAGGAATTTCTGGAGGTGGGATCTGGGCTCACCAGGCTGTTTTCCTCCATGCAGTGGAGACTGCTTCATCAATCAGAAGAATTTAGTGCTTTACAACCTTCCTGAGCGTCTGCCTGTGTGTGTGTGTGTGAGTGTGCACATGTGCGCGTGTGTGTGTGTGTGTGTGTGTGTGTTGTGGGTTTAATCAGGTCCACCTTGGGGCATCTCCACTGCCTTCCTAGAAAGGATGCACGAAAGAGGGGGTGCCATCTATCTAGGGTGTTTCAGGGTTGGTTCATTTGTTTCGCAGTGGTGTCACAGCCCTATTTGTTTACCATTTGGAGTTCGTGCTTTATGGTGTCTGTGAAAATGGGCTGACACCGCTTTAGTAGCATGAAGAGGTGCAGACCGCACTAGAACCACCCGCTTCCTTCATGCCGTCAAAGACAGCAGACCAGGAGATGGCGAGTGTACTAAAGACTCCTTCAGTACAAGTCAGCAGGACAACGTGGGTTCTTTAAACAATGGGAGTTTTGAGGCTTTACCTTTTTTTCTTAAATTATTCACAGAAAAAGGACTTGGCTTCGTTTTAAAGCTGAGAGAAGATATTTATTTTCTGAATTGAGAATTCTGGATCTTGGAAACTCTCTCCTCTCTAGTGAGCCACAAAGAGTGAATTTTAATCCCTCCTGTTTTTTTTGTTCCTGATTAAAGGGGAAAAATGATATAGTCACATGGTGTATTTACCACTGTCCATGCCTTTTTCAAGGTATCCACAGAGGAAAGTCCTGAATTTCTGGGGGGAAGGGGTGGAGGGGATATTGCACGTGTGTTCTCTTCATTGTATCATTCATTTCATTTTGCATGTGGTTTTATTTCTTCCCCTATAGAACTGATTGATAACAACTGACAGAGATCTGAGTAGGAGTTTGAGGGGGAAACAGAATACTTAGAAAATTAGGATCATACTTTACATATGCTATCCAACAGGCTTCTTTGTACCATAAGATGAAAGTTTGATTTTATAGAAATGCACCTTAATTAAAACACACACACACACACACAGAGATGTAAGGATTTTAGGAAATAAACATGTCAGTTTAGTGGATTCCCTAAATAATGCATGAAAGATTGAAGGCAGAGACAAATGAATAAAGCTGCAACCAACCCCCACTCAAACCAGGGCTTTAATTTCTTTTAGAGATGGGAACGTTTTGGCTAACTGGTTCTTTTTCACATTGAGGCTTACGAGAAAATGAAAAAACATTTTTTGAAACTGTCCAGGGTCTTAGTCAGCAGTCAGGAGATGGAAACAAATATTCAATTGCAAAGACTACGTTTCCCAGTCTCATCTTCTTGAGAAGTGGAGAACAGAGTGTACATATTTACATAAGTAAATAAAGGGCGGTACAGCCGTTTGCCATCACAGGAAATATGATACAGCGTTCTGCACTGGGAAAGCAGGTGTCCAGCACACACAGCTTCCATTCGTATTGTACTGATTCTCGTGTCTGTGTTTGGCCTCCATTCTCTGCATTCGTGAGCGTCTCATTGTCTTTAATTATGTCTACGAGGCACAAGACAGCAGTCAACATCTGCTCCATTGTTTACTCGGTTCACATATAGCTTTGATGGGTTATTAAACAATCTATTTTTCAAACCAAAAGCAGAGACACCAGCCGAACCCGTATTATGGCATTTTGTAAAGACCCATTATGCAATTAGCACTTGGGATTTGTGCAAAGCTGGTGATTCACCCAAATAAACAGTCCTTTATTCTGATAGCTTTTCTTGGCTTTGTGGAAAATGTCTATTCCCCGCCCCCCCCCCAAAAAATCAAATCACATTTCCTCCTTAATCGTGTAGCATGCCACGAAGATGATGTATAAGAGATGTGTTCATATAAGAGGTGGATCCTTCACTTTTTATATCAGAAAAAGAACAACTCTCCAAAATAATGATGTCTTTAATTCAAGCCAGCAATTACTATATTACATAGGACAACTCTCGCCTGACACGTGAGACAGACTTTTCAAAGTTTATCCCAGACTCTCGGAGAAGACTGGCCATTTGTAGAGGGTTCCTCACACTTCATGGTCTATTGCTGAGACTTACCGTATCATCTACAACAAAGCGTGTGTCACCCATAATGACTGGCTCAGACCTCATTCTCTCACTTAAGTAATTGGTTAATAATTAATTCAATCGCTCACTCATTCAACAAATGTTTACTTAGCCTCTGCACTGCCTCAGAAATGAGGTCAGTCCCTAAAGAGACACAGGAAGGAACAACCCACGTCATTTTTTCCTTCATGGAGCTCACAGTGTGTTGAGATTAGCGATCACTTGATATATTGGTATCACAAGTGGTGGTAAAGGGTCTGAAAGAAGGGTCCACAGAAAACAAAATGGGCTGGATTCAGAGGTGAAGAGTGTTCCCTCTAAGGCAGCTGCATTGAGACTGAGGCCAAGTAGGAAGTGGACAGAGAGGTGGGTGGGGATGTGTGCGTCACAACCTGGGTGATCTCAGGGGAGGCTGAGAAAGGCCAGGGGGCCTGTGGGACATTGAGCTAGGGCAGGAGAGACAGAGAGGGGCCAGAAGCCACAGGGGTGTAGAAGCATCCGTGTAGGGGTGGATTTTAATCCAAGAGAAATACAAAGGAAAAAAAAAAAGAGGAGAACGCAGAGGGTCTTTTTAAAAAATTTACTTCTAATTGGAGGATAATAGCTTTACAATGTTGTGTTGGTTTCTGCCCGACAGCAAGATGAATCAGCCGTAAACGTGTACACATGCCCTCTCTCTTGAGCTTCCCACCCACCCCTTGAGGTCATCACAGGGCACTGGGCTGAGCTCCCTTGTGCTATACAGAAGCTTCTCGCTGGCTACCTGTTTTACATATGGTAATTGATATGTTTCAGTGCTACTGTCTGAATTTGTCTCACCCTCTCCTTCCCCACAGAGGGTCTTTAAGCAGGGGGCAAGTATGATTGAATTTAGCCTTTAAAAAGACCAGTGGGGCTGTTCTGTGGAGTCAAGAGTAGCAGGGAAGGAGATTGAAAGCAGAGGATCAGGTCGGAAGCTGCTGCAATAATTCAGATGCAAGATGACGGTCCCCGGGAGTTGATACAAGAGATGGACAGGAGGGAAAAGTTTGAAAAATAAGCCTGATATTCCCTGTGACATTCTCCACCCCCCACTGCAGGTATTCAGCCAAAGGCGAGCGCGTGTAATATCCTGCAGGGCGGGGCATCTGAGAGCTGGGGGAGGATGGTAATGTCTCAAGAGGCACCGCCCTGGACTACAGGGGGCTTCACCGAAGAGAGTTACAAGCCAGCTCCAGCCTGTGCTCCCTGGAGTCTGCTTGGCCAGGGCTCCGAATCTCAGCGGCTGGCCCCGCACCTGGTTTGGTAGCAGTTACCACAGAGAATGGCACCCACATTGACAGTGTGACCTCTCCCCTCTTAGCAGCAGACTTCAGAAGTACTGAGTGAGGAGTGGAGAGCTAGTTGGATAAAATGTCCCAGGAGCAACGCCTCCATCCCCCACGTCTGGTCAGGGGAGCTCGGAAGTTAGATGCATTCCTGTTGGTGTCCGGCAGAAGTGGCTCTGGATCTTTAAAACATTATGAATCTTTCAGACCTCTGACCAGCTCAGTGGGCATGTCTCTTCACCTCTCTGGAGCTTCGTTTCTACATTTGTGAAATAGAGGTATAGCAGGGCCAGTAACGTGGGATTGTCATGATCATGGCATGAGGGGATTTGTACAGCTCCCAGAACAGCCCCTGGCAAGTGAGAGCTCAGGAGTGATTGTACTGGTGGTGGTGGTGGTGGTGATGGTCCTGATGCTGCTGATGGTGATGGTGGTGTTGATGCTGGTGGTGATAACAGTGATGGAGGTGCTGATGCTGGTCTTGATGGTGATGATGGAGGTGGTGATGGTGATGGTGGTGGAGATGCTGGTCGTGATAACAGTGATGGAGGTGCTGATGTTGGTCCTGATGGTGTTGATGGAGGTGGTGATGGTGATGGTGGTGGAGATGCTGGTCGTGATAACAGTGATGGAGGTAGGGATGGAGGTGCTGATGCTGGTCGTGATGGTGGTGATGGTGGTGTTGATGCTGGTTGTGATAACAGTGATGGAGGTGCTGATGCTGGTCCTGATGGTGGTGATGGAGGTGGTGATGGTGATGGTGGTGAAGGTGCTGGTCGTGATAACAGTGATGGAGGTGCTGATGCTGGTCTTGATGGTGATGATGGAGGTGGTGATGGTGATGGTGGTGGAGATGCTGGTCGTGATAACAGTGATGGAGGTGCTGATGTTGGTCCTGATGGTGTTGATGGAGGTGGTGATGGTGATGGTGGTGGAGATGCTGGTCGTGATAACAGTGATGGAGGTAGGGATGGAGGTGCTGATGCTGGTCGTGATGGTGGTGATGGTGGTGGAGATGCTGGTTGTGATAACAGTGATGGAGGTGCTGATGCTGGTCCTGATGGTGGTGATGGAGATGGTGATGGTGGTGTTGATGGTTGTGATAACAGTGATGGAGGTGCTGATGCTGGTCCTGATGGTGGTGATGGAGGTGGTGATGGTGATGGTGGTGGAGATGCTGGTTGTGATAACAGTGATGGAGGTGCTGATGCTGGTCCTGATGGTGGTGATGGAGGTGGTGATGGTGATGGTGATGGTGGTGAAGGTGCTGGTCGTGATAACAGTGATGGAGGTAGGGATGGAGGTGCTGATGCTGGTCGTGATGGTGGTGATGGTGGTGTTGATGCTGGTTGTGATAACAGTGATGGAGGTGCTGATGCTGGTCCTGATGGTGGTGATGGAGGTGGTGATGGTGATGGTGGTGTTGATGCTGGTGGTGATAACAGTGATGGAGGTGCTGATGCTGGTCTTGATGGTGATGATGGAGGTGGTGATGGTGATGGTGGTGGAGATGCTGGTCGTGATAACAGTGATGGAGGTGCTGATGTTGGTCCTGATGGTGTTGATGGAGGTGGTGATGGTGATGGTGGTGGAGGTGCTGGTCGTGATAACAGTGATGGAGGTAGGGATGGAGGTGCTGATGCTGGTCGTGATGGTGGTGATGGTGGTGGAGATGCTGGTTGTGATAACAGTGATGGAGGTGCTGATGCTGGTCCTGATGGTGGTGATGGAGATGGTGATGGTGGTGTTGATGGTTGTGATAACAGTGATGGAGGTGCTGATGCTGGTCCTGATGGTGGTGATGGAGGTGGTGATGGTGATGGTGGTGGAGATGCTGGTCGTGATAACAGTGATGGAGGTAGTGATGGAGGTGCTGATGCTGGTCCTGATGGTGGTGATGGAGGTGGTGGTGCTGGTTCTGATGCTGGTAGTGATAGCACTGGAGGAACTGATGGTGATGGTGGTATAGTCGGGGGAGTGTGATGCTCTGGGTGATGACGGTGGTCGTGCTGATGGTGGTGAAGGTGCTGGGGGTGGTGATGGTGGTGGCAACAGAGATGGCAAGGATGCTGATGTTTGGTGATGGTGGTGATGCTGATGAGAACGCTGTCTAGTAGAACCGTTGCAGAGCACTTGGATTTAAATCAGGTCCAAATCTGCCCCTTGCCATCACATATGCCCACTAGCAAGTTACCTTTCTTTGTTTCAGTTTTCTCATCTATAAAACGGGGATGATGATATGCACTGTGGTCACTACAATGACAAAAGGAATTTATATTTGTTAAAAAAGTGCAGCCAGCATTTATTCTAATGAACATTCTTTTCAATGAGCATAGAGTGTTTGATAAAGAACAAGCTGACTCCGAGTATAGCCTTAAAAAAAATGGTACACAGGGCCTTCTTTATTCTTGATTTTGCTTTTCATTGTGAGCAGAAAGGCCATCTTCCCCTCTTCTTTACTGTCAGACCCTCCCCCCTCTCTCCATGTGTTCTGAGTATAGCAGGTGTGTGGTGAGCTGGGATTCTGGCGGAGTGCAACATGAAAAAGACTCCCAGTAATTACAAAAATAACAACGAGGGCTGCTTAGCATGGTAGGCAGATGAGCACACCGCTAGCCAGAATGATAAATAGTGCCTGCAAAAGTTAGGTCTCAAAGGGAGTGTGGGAACATATGGGGATAAACCACAGCGAAAGTTGGGCATCGTTGGTAAGTTTCAAGCGGTTTAAGGAAGGCCACTCCAGTGCCAAGCTTCCTTTTCTTTTTTTTTTTTTTTTAATCCTAATTTTAAATCTTTCCATTCCCTTTTGTCCCTTTGTTCTATTTCGGTCCTAAAAGAAGTATTCAGCTTTGAGGTCAGCCATGGAGTCTCCAAGGAAGTGAGGTCTGGGTTGTAACCCTAACACAGCCGTACACCCTGGAATCTGTGAATTTCCACCCCGCGCTCTATCCAGTATTGTTGGGGGGCGATGCAAACGAACACAGTAATTATGTTATGGAATGCCAACTTGTTGAGTTCAGATCTGTGATAGGTGGGTGTGCATAAAAATACACTCCTCAAAATGACCCAGCCCAGGAGTTTTATTTGGAGAAGGGGCAAACAGCACTGTCTGCCAAACATTATTTAGAAAGATGTGGATGGTGGTGGGTTGATGTCAGGTTGCTGTTTTGGGTTCGGGTCTGAATATAGCTTGATCTGTGTTGTCACGGCTCTGCAGCAGTGGGATTTCTCTGGAAGGAAATATTTCAGTTCTTGCTTACCATTCATGCAGTTTTTCCTAGGGCTCACTTACAGGAGATTTCAGCATGGAGACAAGGTTCATGATGTAGGTACCCGGTGGTTCGGTGGTAAAGAATCCTCCTGCCAATGCAGGAGACACGGGTTCAATCCCTGGGTCAGGAAGATCCTCTGGAGGAGGAAACAGCAACCTACTTGAGTATTCTTGTCTGGGAAATTCCATGGACACAGGAGCCTGGTGGACTGAGGTCCATGAGGTTGCAAAGAGTCAGACATGACTGAGTATGCATTCATGCACGCATGCACACCTGAGAGGTGGTGTTGGCTCCTTCGTAAGTTTCCAGGATGCCTTATTTAGCAAATACACCAGCATGCTCAGGAATGGAAAGTGAGAAGAGGAATCACACAGACCTGCGGCCCTCCCATTCAACTTAGCCATGAATGATTTGAACTTTCTGAATGATACTTCCTCATCTGTATAATGGGGCTAATACAGGCACCAAAATCAGAGACTTGTTAAAAGATTGACTCAATCAAAGTTTCTAAAGTGCTTAGATCGGAGAAGGCAATGGCACCCCCCTCCAGTACTCTTGCTTGGAAAATCCCATGGACGGAGGAGCCTGGTAGGCTGCAGTCCATGGGGTTGCTGAGAGTCGGGCACGACTGAGTGACTTTACTTTCACTTTTCACTTTCATGCATTGGAGAAGGAAATGGCAACCCGCTCCAGTATTCTTGCCTGGAAAGTTCTTTAAGATGTTTGCTGATACAGATAAGCAAAAAGTATCCCGTATGACTTTTTTAAAGCATGAAGTGAAGTGAAGTCGCTCAGTCGTGTCCGACTCTTTGCAACCCCATGGACTGTAGCCCACCAGGCTCCTCCGTCCATGGGATTCTCCAGGCAAGAATACTGGAGTGGGTTGCCATTTCCTTCTCCAGGGGATCTTCCTGACCCAGGGATCGAACCCAGGTCTCCCACATTGCGGGCAGATGCTTTACCCTCTGAGCCACCAGGGATGCATATATGTATATCTGCTCTTCCCATGGTTACTCTTGAATTAACCCAGAATCTATTAGTTGTAAGGGACAGAAAACTAACTCAGGAACTAGCTTAAGCAATACAGGGCTTTGTTTATTCATGGAGCTGGGATGTTTGGGGTCAACCAGCAAGAAGTGAGCAGTCCCTTAAATGCTGGCCTTTGTATAAATGGAGATGATCAGACTGCCGTGTAACCAATCACCATGAGTCAGCCCCACACTCACAAAAGTGGACTCGGGCCCAAGGGATTTTTCAAGGGCGTTGCTGCACTATTTAGAGCGCTCCCCACAACAACCTAGTAAGGAGAGTATTATAACCTCCGAATTTATAAGTGAATTATTTGATACTCAGTAACTCATCCATGGCAACAGAGCCAGGAATAGTTAGAGCCAGATTCTGAACCTAAGCTCAGTATGGGCCTGATATCTGAGTTCTTAGCCAGTATGGTACATATTATAATAAAAAGAAAATTCTGTTTTATATTAGTCAATTGGAGACCTGCAGAAATATATTTTGCAAAAATGTGTCTTTGGGAAATACACATGGGGCTGCCTGAGCCTGGACCACCCACATGATCTGTGATCCTGGGCAAGTTGCTTAACTTTTCCATGCTTCAGTTTCCCTGTCAGTCATGCAGTGATAGTAGTAGCAAAACTTGCCTTTCAGAGTTGCTGTAAAAATTATATGAGTTAATCTAACTTGGAAAGTTGCATGTACACCAGTGTTCATAACAGCACTACTCACAATTGCCGAGAGACAATTCACAATTGCCAAGAGACACTTGTGGAGACGGTGTAAACACCCATCAGCAGATGAATGGATAAAGAAGATATGGTGTATATAGGTACACACGATGGAGTACTGCTCAGCCATAAAGATGAGTGTGAGATTGCCCTTTGTAGCGACATGGATCACCTAGAGATTATTATACTAAGTGAAATACGTCACTTATTTCACTCAGGCAAATATTATATCATGCATATGTGGAATCTTAAAAAAATAATAATACAAGTCAACTTATTCGCAAAATAGACTCACAGAGAAAACAAACTTATGGTTACCAAAGGCGGAAGGGGAGGGGGACGGATAGCGTGGGATTGATAGATACACACTGCTATGTATAAAACAGACAGACAGAATATTCCTACTGGGTAGCACAGAAAACTACAGTCAATATCTCCTAATAACCTATAATGGAATCTGAAGCTGTATACCTGAAACTAACACAATATTATAAATCAAGTGAAATAAAATGTTAGGTGCTTAATCATGTCCGACTCTTGAGACCCCATGGACTGTAGCCTGCCAGGCTCCTCTGTCCATGGGATTTTCCAGAAAAGAATGCTGGAGTGGGTTTCCATTCCTTTCTCCAGGAGATCTTCCCAACCCAGGGATCAAACCCAGGTATCCTGCATTGCAAGCAGATTCTTTACCATCCGAAAAAAAAAAAAAGAGGTTACACGAGTGAATACGTAAAGGAGTTAGAAGGTGCCTGGCAAATAGTAAATGATATATACGGTTTGTTCCCAAAATATTTAAAAATAGATGGTAATGTCGAGTCAGAAAGGAAATGAGGTCACTCCGGGTGGTTCCTCTTTTGATGTCCCCAGTGTGCCCCAGAAGGGCACTGCTAATCCGGGAAGCTGAGAAGCCCACCTGTCAGAGGCTCTCTCTTGCCACCAGCTGTCAGGCCCTGACATCGTGGAGAAACCATCTGCAGCGGTCAGCACCTTGGCTCCGACTTTAGATGCTCAGCTGCATCGTGTGGTCCTGGGTCCCTCCTCTCTCTATCGTTTTTTCTGCAAGAACCAGACTGCGTAGTCTCTGCAAACACAGATGTGTATGTCCTGGCTCCATTCTCCCCCAGCGCTTGGTGACGGGTTTGGTGGGTGATACTCTATGCCTAACGCACACTTTTTGGGGTCTGTTTGTCTGTTTTCATTTCTGCTGTGAGTCTTCGTTGTAGCACGCCGGATCTTTTGTTGTTGCGGGAGTCCTCACGTGAGGACTGTGGTGTGCAGGCTCAGTTGCCTTTCGGCATGCGACACCTTAGTTCCCCGACCTGGGATTAAACCAGTGTCCACTTCATTAGAAGGCAAATTCTCAACCACTGAACCGTCAGGGAAGTCCCCTACTCTTCAGTTTGATAGCATCTGTTTCTTGGCCTGAAATGGGAGGTGAAAGCTTCCGCTAGAAGGCAGACCTTATCTTAAGACGATTGTTCATTGTCAGACAAAAGGGCTAAGGGTGTGTGTTCGAATTTCTTAGTGTCTGCCTAGGTTTGGGGATTCCCGGATGGCTCAGTGGTAAAGAATCCACCTACCAAGCAGGAGACGCAGGAGACATGGGTTCAGTCCCTGAGTTGGGACGATCCTCTGGAGAAGGAAATGGCAACCTACTCCAGTATTCTTGCCTGGAAGGTCCCATGGACAGTGGAGCCTGGTGGGCTGCAGTCCCTGGGGTCGCAAAGAGTCAGACACGCCTGAGCACTCATACTCCTTGATGGTACAATGTGCAGTGCCTAGGCATCTCCCCACATTGTTTGGTTTTTTTGCCTTCTTGAAACTCTCACTCCTGCTGAACTGTGGTGAGCGTTCTTTCAGTGGCAGGTGTACATCCACAGGGCTGGGCAACGTGATTCCAGGCAAGGACGGTCACCTGATCCGTCACCGGGAGCCTGAGGCCCCACAGGGGTCCACAGATGGATGTCAGGGGACCCACCAACTCTCTGCCGTGATACGGAACATTTTGTGAGTTATGTGCAGTTTTCTGGGATGAGGACAAAATTCTCAGAGTGGTCCATGCATCAAAAATAAGAGTGAAGAACCATCTCATCACCTCGAGAAGAGGCATTTATAGGAGAAAGAGCCAAGGACAAGGTGGGCCAAGGAGATAAGGGGTGCTGGAGGTTGAGATGGTGACACGGGGTCATCTCTTTAGGGCTTTTTCTCTTGGATCACTCTGCCATCTTTTTTCTTTTCTTCCCGTGGTGACTCCTGGCTGGTGTTCCCATGTATCAGCCCATTTCTACTGCCTTAGACCTCCTCTTCCTCGGGAGGTATTTTTTTGCTTCCTGATGACTCAGTGGGGTGGAGGGAGGGGCCGGAGGCCAGCCCTTCTCCAAGCCTGTAAGTCTTGTCCATCTGTCTTTCTGGGCTGTGGTTTTGTCTGGCTTTGCTTTAACGGCAGTTAGGGTACTTGAGAATGAGTGGGAGATTGAGGGCAAAGGAGATGAGGGTCTACTCGCCTTGAGTTTAGTCCAGGCCAGCATTTCTCAGAGTGTGTCCATGACTGTCGCAGGCGCAAAAGGGTTTCTTTTAGGTTTTAGGCGCTAGGACTTCTGGCCTGTTGTACAGGTCTGCGTTTAGTAGCTCTGTTTTCTTGGCCAATCTACTCCCCCTCTCAGTGGCTCTGTGTTCTTGTCTCTGATGCAATAAATGTAACAGAATCTCCTTCATAGGGATTTAGAGGGGATCACCTAGATAACGCATCTGTTGAAATTAGTACAGGACAGGGCCTGGCACAAAGTAAGCATTGAATTCACAGCAACTGTGATAATGATGATGATGGTGGTGGTGGTGACGGTCACAAAGATTCTGATGCAAGTGAAGAAATAGGAGGAGGAGAATTGGGAGAAACAGTAAAGAACTTTGCCCAGGGACTGACATAATTTATTACTCTCAATGGCCAGATATTCATATAGACAGCAAGATGGATGGATGGATAGATGCATGGATGGATGGATGGATAGATGCATGGATGGATGGATGGATGATGAATGGATGGATAGATGGTTGGATGGATGAGTGTGTGTGGATGGATGGATGGATAGGTGGGTGGATAGATGGATGGATGCATGCATGATTGGATGGATAGATGGATGGATAAGTAGGTGGATGGATGGATGGATTGCCAGTCAGTCATCAAATAAGTTTGGGAATGTCTGCATCAAACATGGTCAAACAGGTCTCTATTTTTCTTCCTTTACAGGACTTCTTGGGTGCTGTACTAGGCTATGTACCATGAACCCCGAAGTGGGAGAGAGAACAAGCTGAATCTCTCCCACTTATTTGGCCTCAGGGTTCTTTTTACACATGAAGCATCTCACCAGGCATCTTTGATGCTGAGTTGACTTTGGTAGAGGCCAGTGCAGACGTAGTCTCTCAGGGGAAAAGGATGCGTGGAGTTCAGGTGGTTCAGCCCATTCCGAGGGAGGACAGAGCAGGGCATGGGGTCAGGACAGAAAGACCAGTTCTGAGTCCTGGGGCCTAAGGCTATTTGGAGTGAACTCTGTACCCGGCTCCTGCAGGGCCTTGTAGGGCACACACACACACACACACACACACATGACCAAAGATGCCGGGAGGGCAGGAAGCGCAATCTAGCCAAGCGGCTGAGTATTCATTCCCCCATCCCTGAGAGACCCCAGGGAGTATTTGTTTGCGGAGAACAAGGTCAATATGTTCTCAAACCCAGTTGCCATTCATCCCCAGACAGGTCAGGGGTCGGTTCCTGAAGCATTGTTGATCTCAGCAGAGATGGTGTGCGAGGTTGATATTCTTAGATTTGCTCATTCAGCCGGTCAGTCTGGCTTTCAGAGGAGAATCAGGTCAAGAAGTGCTTAATGATCCGAGAGGAGGCGCTGCCTCCACCACTGGGGGCTGGGGTTTCTAATGCTGATCACCAGCTTCCTCACTCACAAGACCTACTGGAATTTTCTTTGTGTGTGTTCATAACCAATTTTATTGAGAGGGGGGTGTGTGATGTTACTGGGTGGGGGTGACCCAGTGTCCTGGATTTTTTGGGTTATTCTTATTTCAGAGGCACTTCCTCATCCCCACAAACCCCCAGTTGAATTTGAAATTCTCGTATTTTGTTTTCCAAACTGGTCTTCCAGGGACAGTAGCTATGTCCACATATTCGTTAGACTCTCTGTCTTAATTTTTTGGTTTAGAACCGGGAAGAAGAAGGTAAGTTCTTCCAACAGAAATGCACCTCCCTGCTGGCATCTGTAAAAACTATCTGACCAGTTTACATTTGAAGGGAGGAAGGGTTTTGATACTTCTGGTTTGTGTTAGTCAATCAGTCGTGTCCGACTCTGTGCGACCCCATGGACGATAGCCCGCCAGACTCCTCTGTGCAAGGGATTCTCCAGGCTAGAAGGCTGGAGTGGGTTGCCATTCTCTTCTCCAGGGGAATCTTCCTGACCCAGGGATCGAACCTGGGTGTTGTGCTGGTTTGATCCTTGGAACTAGATGCTGCTAATGCCTCATTACTCTGACAACTGTGTCCCCTCTATCAGCTCTGAGCCAGGGCCTCGGCTAACCGTGTCTGTATGTGACTCCTTTTTGAGTCTCTCGACACCCCGCGAGGTGTGGTTGCTCATCGTATTCTTGCTTTGTTGTTGCCGTTCAGTCATTAAGTCGTGTCTGGCTCTTTGTGACCCCATGGTTTGCAGCACGCCAGGCTTCCCTGTCCCGCACCATCTTCCGGAGTTTGTCCAAGTTCATGTTTTACAGATAATAAACCTGAGGCACAGAGATGTTAAGATTTTGGCATAAGAACACACAGCGACCATCGGGTGGAAGTGTCAGGCAATGAGAGAATATAGCAATGCCGCTGAGAACTGATGCTTGCTTAGTACTTATGTAAGAGCTTGTGTAAGTGCTTGTGTAAGAGCTCTCCATGCGTCACCTGATTCACACGTGTTAACTGATCCCAGTGGGCTGGGATGTGTCTTCTCTTCCCAGGATGTGACTCTCCTGGCTGGACTGGTCCTTGGCTGAGGTTACAAATGAGGTGACTATAACCTAGAGAACAGGCGGTCGGTGGAAGCTTCTCCTATGGAAGGTCTTGCCTCCCTGGTAGTTGACACGACGGGGTGTGTGGGGCAGGGGGGAGGTGGCTCCCTCCCACCCTCCCCTCTTCTGGGAGCTCACATGTCAACCCTCAGCCTCAGGACCATAAGCATTATGTAGCATCTCAGAAACTTTTTCTTTGAGGTCCATTTCCCTTTGAGACAAAACCCTTCCATGCTTTGATCTTACCTGCATTGGATGGGGTTAGAATGCGTGCCTGGTGCTGAGTGTGCACATGTGTGCTCAGTTGCTCGGTCGTGTCCGACTCTTTATGACCCCATGGACTGTAGCCTGCCAGGCTCCTCTATCCATGGGCTTTTCCAGGCCAGAATACTGGAGTGGGTTGCCATTCTCTTCTCTAGGTGATCGTGAGTGGAGTGGAGTTTATCCATTTTGGTTCAAGTCGTTGCTCTAGAGTGGTTGTTTATCATGCTTTTGCAGAGATTAGGGGTGTGTAGAAGGGAAAACTGGCCCCTGAGAATTAAGAAAGTGCCTGTTTTGCTGTCTAACATTGGACAGGTCACTTAACCTCTCTGAACCTCCAGAGCATCGTGGGGCTACCCCAGATAATTCTCAAGTGCCTCCTGGACGTCTACTCTGTGCCCAGTCCTGTGAGAAAGATGGGAAAACAAAATGATGGGGCAGGAGGTGGAGGGCGTGAAATAGAAGCGTACCCTGAAACAGTCGCCAGCCAGGTCTTTACCAGGTGGGAGAAAACCACTGCTGGTCTTCCAGGGGTTTAGACAGGTAGGGTTCTAATCTCTGGAGAGGGTGGGAAAGCTGTCTGGGGCATCAAACGCATGTTTGCTTGTTGAAGAAGGGAGCGTTCGTGGGTCCTGGGAGGAAACAGATGGCATGAAGGCTCCTACAGAGACATCATTGTGGTGTACAGGTAGGGCATTGAGGAGGCAGACTTGACCGGAAGACTGGGATGACTAGGAAACCCTTGACCTGGGCACATGAAAGACATTGCTGAAGAAGAAAACATCCACTAAACTAGCCCTTTGTGAACACTTTCCGAGTGCCAGGAACACCCGTATGCAGCCTATCATTTCACAGCAGCAGCGTACCTGTTCAACAGGCCAGATGTTGTCCCATTTTACCCCGAGGAGACTGGGGCTCAGGGCTAAGTGTCTTCTCATCCCAGATCAAATGTTGAAAAGGATGACAGAGCCAGGATCCCAACTTGGCCTCTACAGGTATGGAGCTCATGCTTTCTCATGGTACCCAGACCCTTCCAGGTGAGTTGAGATGACCTTGGAAACCTGAAGCTCTCAATGGTATGGAGACCGCCGGCAAATGCAATGTGTAAATGCAGCTTCACTCTTACTGGTCCAGAACCATTGTTCTGTCAGTCATTCTCTCAGGAAGCATTTTAGGAAGCTTCATTTGTCTACTCGGCCTTTTAGTCATTGGGTAAATAAGCATGGGGACACTTCCCAGGTAGCCCTAATAGTAAAACAAAACAAAACAAAACAAAACCCGCCTAAGAGAAGTGAGAGATGTGGGTTCCATCTCTGGGTCGGAAAGATCCCCTGGAGGAGGGCATGGCAACCCACTCCAGTATTCTTGCCTGGAGAGTGTCATGGGCAGAGGAGCCTGGCGGGTTATAGGCCATTGAGTCACAAAGAATCGGACATAACTGAAAAGACTTAGCACTGCATGAACAAGAATGAATAACACGCTTCCTTCTGTGAGCCAGTCTACCTACTTGAAGGAATCATCACACGTAAAAGAATCATTATTATACAATATAACATGATTTTAGCACACGGGTGATGGTACAGTTAGTTCTGCCTGGGGTGATGCAAAAGGTTTTACAGAAAATGTGCCTTTGACTAAGGCCAGTAATGTTAAATTACAAAGAAGGAAGGGAGACAGGGAGAAAGGAAGGAAAGAAGGGAGGGAAAGAGGGTAGTTCTGCATAGCAGGCAAATTTGTAAGGAGTGGTGGATTCGTGAAGGTGTTTGGCAAAGGCAGCTCAGTGTGGTTTGCAGAGAAGTGATTGGTACAAGGAAGGACAGTGTGTATTAGAGGATGCAGCTGGGAAAGGAAAGCTGAGGGATATGGCAAAGACCTTGAAAAACGGTACAAAATTCTGTCACCCAACTTGGCCTGGAAATGGGGTGTGTGCTAAGCGGCTTCAGTTGTGTCCACCACTTCCTGGCCCTATGGGCTGTATAGCCTACCAGGCTCCTCTGTCCATGGGATTCTCCAGGCAAGAATACTGGAGTGGGTTGCCATGCCCTCCTCCAGAGGATCTTCCCAACCCAGGGATTGGACCAGAGTCTTTTAAGTCTCCTGCGTTGTCAGGCGGGTTCTTTACCACTAGCACCACCTGGGAATGGGGAGGCGTGGGTCATTAATCTGCATAGATCTTCCTCAGGAGATAACGACTGTCAATACCTGCAAGATAAAGAGTATGATTATTGTCAGAGAAACACTCCGTTCCCTGCGAATTCTGTTTTGTCCTGTTCTGATGGTCATTTTTCAGGAAGCAGGTAAAGGATGATGGGGATGGTCACAAAGGCTCCTGATCAGGGGGTGTGTGGGGCGGGGCGGGGGAGGTGGCTCTCTCCCAGACTTCAGGGATTGTTGAGCCAAGGAAGTGTGTGCCAAAGGTTCTAGATCTTCCAGGCTCTCAAGAGATCAGGCAGATATACAGTGTATAGACGGTACTTCCGTTGAAACATGCCCGCTCCTTTTCGTGTTGTGACGTCAAAGCATCATCGCTGTTGTTGTCGTCATCATCCCCGTTAGCACGTTCATCCTCATCGTCCCCTATAAACTGGATTTGGTCCACGAGGCAGCAGTCGGCTCTGTTGGCCAATAGCAGCCGTAAGTCAGGAATCAGTCTTTGCTGAGTGCTCCCCGATCCCATCCTTCAGCCAATCCTTGTGCTTTTTGTCCTTTCTCCTTCTCTTACATGAGTGTTGAGACTTGGGGTAGCTGCTGCTCGGAAGGGTTGGTGCTGGCTGGTCACCCTCATGTTGGCTCTCAGGATCCAGGGAAAGAGTTGTCCTATGTGACAGCATAGGAAGAACCTTCTGGGGTTCCCTCACGGTCCAGTGGCTGAGACTCCTTGCCCCCATTGCAGCGGGCCCGGGTTCATTCCCTGGTCAGCAGGCAACTAGAGGCCATGTGTCACAGCTAAAACCCAGTGCAGTCAACTAAATAAAATAAATAAAAAATGTTTTAAATAGAAAAACTATTAAAAAAAAAACAAGCAGCAGCATTTGAATCCAGGAAAGGATAAGAGAGCTCAGTAACCATGAAGCGAGTGTCTTGTTGCACAGCAGAAATGAGCACAAGATTGTAAAGCAATTATTTTTGTTGTTCAGTCGCTAAGTCATGTCCGACTTCACTCTGTGACCCCATGGACTGCAGCATGCTAGCCTTCCCTGTCCTTTGCTATCTCCCAGAGTTTGCTCAAACTCATGTCCATTGAGCCAGCGATGCTATCCAGCCATCTCACCCTCTGTCGTCCCCTTCTCCTTTTGCCTTTGATCTTTCCCAGCATCGTGGTCTTTTCCAATAAGTTGGCTCTTTGCATCAGGTGGCCAAAGTATTGGAGCTTCAGCATCAGTACTTCCAATGAATATTATACTCTAACTTAATAAAAAATAAAAAAAAGAAAGGATTTGGATAAAGATGAGAAAAACCATGAGGCAAACCTGGCTTTGACTGTTTTTGTATGACCCTTAAGCTCAGATTGGTTTATATAATTTTAAACGGTTGAGAAAAACTAAAGAGAATATTTTGTGACAGGTGAAAATGACTGGAAATTCAAATTTCAGAATCCACTTATGCACTGTGATCATTTTCATATGAAAATGGCACAGTTTTGAGTAGCTGTAACACAGAGAGTTGAAGGTTCACGACATCTAAAATATTTGTCACCTGCCCATTTTCAGAAAAAAAGTTTGCCCTCCGCTGCTTGCGACTGCCAGCGTGCTAATGGTACATGGCTCTTGGTTTGAATTCAGTCTTCCATTCATTCCCATGTTTGCTACCCACTGAGAAGGCGATGGCACCCCACTCCAGCACTCTTGCCTGGCAAATCCCAGGGACGGAGGAGCCTGGTGGGCTGCAGTCCTTGGGGTCGCTGAGAGTTGGACACGACTGAGCTACTTCCCTTTCACTTTTCACTTTCATGCATTGGAGAAGGAAATGGCAACCCACTCCAGTGTTCTTGCCTGGAGAATCCCAGGGACGAGGGAGCCTGGTGAGCTGCCGTCTATGGGGTCGCACAGAGTCGGACACGACTGAAGCGACTTAGCAGCAGCAGCAGCAGCAGCCAGACTATATCTCTTGTCCTTTGCCTCTTTTTTTTTTCTTTTTTTCTCACTCTCTCTTTAAATTCCTACAAGATACTATGAGCTTAAGACACCAGTACTAGACACTGTAGCTACCTGTTTACTGTGAGCCAATGGGAAGTGAAGATACAGAGAATATAGCGACTGCTTCTCTGTCCATGGAGCTTTTCCTGGCAAGAATGCTGGCGTGAGTAGACATTCCCTTCGAAAGATCTTCCCAACCCAGGAATCGAACCCAGGTCTCCTGCATTGCAGGCAGATTCTTTACCATCTGAGCCACCAGGGAAGCCCACCTTTTAGTGGAAGAAATGGACCCCCAAGCCAAGAGCTATGGTCCAGTCATACTGGATGCTTCCCGTTTGGGAAAACAGAACATGTTAGAAAACAAGAGGTTTTGGTTAGTGATCATTACTTATTTCCGTGTTGTATTATTTCATAAAGTTTGGTGGATGGGTTTTGAAAAAGGAAACATTCATTTCACACCGCTTCACAAATATAACTACTACAATCATAGATGACAGCGGTATCTAAATATAAAATCAGAATCAGAGGAGATGTGAGTAACAGGACTGGAGGTGGCGAGAACAGGAAGATGAAAACACAGATACGCCCGTAGTACAGGTCAAAGGAATGGACAGAGCTGAACCTCTTATTGGGCTCTGACCTCGCAGCCAAAGTGAAAAAGGGTCACAAGACAACAGGCCTTTATTTTCAGAGAGAGGGTAAAGGTATGCTACGTGCTCAGGAGCAGAAAAGCTTTCGTGGCTCAGAGTTCTTACAAAGAAAAGAGAAAGCACCTTTTGCAAAGGAGACGGCATATACCTACATGTTCCGGTTGTACAGGCACGCCTCATTTCATTGTGCCTCCCAGGTGCTGTGTTTGTTGTTAACAGACTGAGTGTTTATGGCAACCCTGAGTCAAGCAAGTCGGCGGACACCATTCTCCCAACAGCACTGCCTCACCTCACATCTCTGTCGTGTTTTGGTAACTCTCACTGTTTCAGACTTTTTCACTATTTTCCGTTTGTCCGTGTCTGCGATAACTGATTTTCAAGGGGACGATTACAGCTCGCTGAGGATTCAGATGGTGGGGAGCTTCCCCGGTGGCTCAGAGGGTAAAGCGTCTGCCTGCAATGCGGGAGACCTGGATTCAATCCCTGGGTCGGGAAGATCCCCTGGAGAAGGCAATGGCACCCCACTCCAGTATTCTTGCCTGGAGAATCCCATGGACGGAGGAACCTGGTGGGCTACAGTCCACGGGGTCACAAAGAGTCAGACACGACTGAGTGACTTCACTTTCACTTTCACTTTAGCCTATTTTAACAACAAAGTATTTTTTAAATTAAGGCATATACTTCTTTTAGACGTAAGGCTATCACACACTTAATAGACTATAGTATAGTGTAAACCATATCTTTTTCATGCACTGGGAAACCAGAAATGTGTGCAACTTGCTTTATTGCAGTGTCTTCAAGGTCTACCTATATTTCTGAAATACATCACCAAGTTCTTTAAAAAAAACAGCACACATAGTAATATATAGAAGACTCTTATATTTACGTAACTCTACAGTTTCCATGCCATTCCATGCCGTATTTCATTGAGCATTACCGACTCAATGGACATGAATTTGAGCAAACTGCAGGAGATGGTGAAGGACAGGGAAGCCTAGCTGTGCTGCAGTCCATGTGGTCGCAAAGAATCGGACACAACTTAGCAACTGAACAAGTTTCCAAAACACTTCCACAGTTTTGCTCATCAGAACCCTCTTGGTGAAGAGGAAGTGAGTATTATCAGTTACATAGGAGATTCAGGAAACAAAGTCTAAATGTATACATTTCTGGCCTCCCTGAACTCCTGCCTCCTGGTCCAGTGATTTTTCCCTCAGAGACATAACACAATCTGACCCCAGGGCTTTCCAAAATCAGGAAGAGCTCTCCCCGCCCCCCAGGAAGCAGTCTCGGTAAAGCTTCTGTTCTCACTGGTAACTTCTCAGAAGAGCAGTGTTGAAAGTCAGCGTCAAAAGCTAAAGTTAGAAACAGTATCAGGCTGTTAAGTAAGAGAGGGTCAACTCGCAGCTGTTCCTGGAGCTTTCTGAATCGTAACAGGGTGGCCACTTGGATACATGAGAATCAATTATAGAGAAACCTTGTCAAGATGGCCCCAATTCAGCCTTAAATCATTGCATTCTCTGCCAAACGCTGTCCACTGTCGTTATCTAGAAATGTAATTATGCAACTAAATCAAGCAGCTAAAATTAGTGTAGTGTAAAAACACCTTGGCGATCTAAAAGTGGAGGCATTGACATTTGGATTTAGAAAAAGCCAATAGTTGAATACGTTTTGCTGTGTCTGATGCTCTCCAAGTTTCAACAAAAATCTATATCCAGTGTCAGGTTTCGAGTTCGAGGTGGGAGGTGGCAAGCAGATGTTGGGCTTGAAGGTGATTTTCAGTGATCTCCAGGGCGTTTAGCATGGCCTGAGTAGACTGTCTGTGCTCTCAAAACTGGGAAATTCTCCACACTAGCAGGTGCTTTCCTGGGATACATATTAGAAGAGTGACAATCTGAAGGCTGTCTTTGCCTTCCACCCGAAGTCAAAGGCTTATGTATACCAGGCGTCCGTAGAGGAACAGGAAACACAGGATAAGAATGCCAAATACATGTCTTGTACACATTGTGAGAGGATGCCAAGCACTTTTCTCGTCACACAACCCTATGAGGTAGGGTCTGTTATTATCTCAGTTTTCCAAATGAAGAAGCGAAGGTTCAGAGACGCTGAGCAACGTGTTCGGCATCACACAGCTGCCAACTTGGGACAGCCAAGTCAGTATAATTCCACTTCCTGCAATCCCATCTGGGTGTATCTGTGACCTCGTATCGCATGCTGGACCATCACTTGGATGTTTTCAAACATCAGAAAGATCTGAAATACTGGAGTGAATTTCTCATCTGTGGTTTTGGTGTACATTGGGTATGCCTTTAAACTCTCGGAGCAGGGAGTCATCTGATTAATAGATTGCATATTAAAATATATCAACTGAAAGCTCAAAGACAAAGAATGTTAAAACTTTATTTTTAAGGCATATGAAATTATATTACAGAACCAAATACTGTAATGGATACAGTGGCCAATTAGGAATTAGGAGCCTGGCATTGCCTCTCATGTGTGGAGGGCTGTGAGCGTGCAATTCAGCCAGTGTGAACCTCATTTCTCGTGTGGACCAGGAACTAGTAGCTACTTGCGAGAGTTTTGAGAATGAAATTCCAAAACATGTGTAAATAATTTAGCTATAGTTCTGTGTGCCATAGCACACACTGCAGATACTTGGTGGTATGATTGTATTTTGGGCACAAGTTGCCCCTTTAAAACTAAAACCAGGGAGAGAGAAAGAGAGAGAGAGAGACATAGGATAACAAGATAGCATCTTCTTCGTTTCTCTGTGATCAGAAGCAGAGGCTGTCTGCGTTCCTCTACTGAGCTTTTAAGTGGCAGCTGATAATCATATCAATTGACATTTCTCAGCTTTCCTTTCTAACCATCCCGCACAGACTCCAATTTTGTTTTTTCCTTTTCCCCAAATTCCTTCGGAAAGAGCCCAAATCTGCCAGCCTGACCACCTTGCTCCCTGTCTCTGGGTCTCTCTCACTCTCTCTGAGAACTAAATTAATGAAGAGTATTTGGTTAGTCATGTTAGGCAAGCCGTTCCCAAAATAGAACCTTCCATTTTGGTAGCTTCAACCCTGCAGCTGCTGTGTCTCTCCCTCGTCTGCGAAGAAAACTTTCACATTAAGAGTTGCTGATGCTGGATTTTCTTTCTCTCCCCTCTGAGTGTTGATGAGCTCTGCGCTCCTGACAGCGGCGATCTGGCTCTCAGCTCTGTGGTTCGGAAGAAGTTGGGTCTATAGATTTTTTTTTTTTCTTTCTTTTTTTTCCCCAACTCTCCATTGATGCGTTGAGCTTCCGAGGGGATCCCACCTGCCCGTAAAGCATGTTGCCTTCTCAAGGAGTCCTCTTGCATCCCTATGGCGTACCTATGATCGTTCCAGCCGCCCCCTACTTCCCAGGACTGATCCAGGTAATTCAAGGCCACTGCCAGCCAGCAACTTAACTCCAGAGCGCGCAGAGTAATAATTGGAATTTTTATGGTTGAGAAAGCAAACACTTTTAATACAGGAAAAAGCCCTCGTGTAGTCTGAGGGAAGACAGTAGGAAATCAAAAAGATGGATCACCCTAATCTGGCTATTGACATCTCTCATGGTTGAATAAATGGTGTAGTTGAGCTATATTTGCTTGTATTGATCGGGCTGCTGTTTAACATTCATGCCTTTGCTTGGGGAGGTTGACCACGGGGCAAAGGATTTGTTCTCCTTCTCGGCTCTCGGAGGGACTCCGTCTCCCACAGCAGATCCCTAGATGGACTAACTGATCATGAGGTGACTTGGTTAAGAGCTTTCATCCAGGAAACAGGAGCATGAAATACGCATTAATCCTTAGGTTCCGCTTCCCAGGGTTTGTCTGTTTTCATGGAGGGTACCCCCGCCTTCCCAAACCTGAAATTGACCAGTGGCAAGGAGGCAAAAGGATCGCTCTTTTGATGGTTAATTTATGAAGTTCAGAGATGATACTAGGAATCCCTTACCAGTTGTTTACATCTGAATAATGGCAAGAAAGGAGATGATTGAAACACGAGTTGGTTTCACTTTTAAGGCTTTTCATTCTGTGTTGGGAGAATCATCAAATAAGATATCTGGGGCCTTTTTTTTTCCTTTTCATTTTAAGTGTGTCTTTTTAAGCAAATGTTGGCTTCTGGGTACGTGTCTGAATTTCTCTGTGGAAAACTGACTAATGACAGGGGCTGAACGTCAGAGGAGACCCGGATGTCTTCTTTTGTGGTTTGTTTGAGAGCAGTCATCTTTTTGTTATACATTCTGTGTCTCCCTTCTACAAGAAAGAAAAGCTACATGTAGTTAGTACGTCCTTTTTACCGTCAGTTCTATGCTCCTCCCTCCACGATCTTTCAAAATTCTGCAACACTAGCTCATTAATTCAAATTTCTGAGGAGGGTTCTGGTCAAACCTCCAGTGTCTCCTTTTCTGAATATTGTTGTTACCTCTTGTAAACTGTAAGACTCTTGGCAATTTGAGCCATTAGGGGCGAGTCCAAAACGTAGCGAAACATCTTATCACTCCAGGTTTATGGTCCCTGATCATTTGGGAGGCTTCTACGTTATGCATGAGAAATAATGGGCTACCTGGAGAGTGGTCCTCAACAACGTGGAAACAGTTCCATCCTTCCAGGCGTACGCAGGCCAGTGAGGCACTGGGGTCTGAAGTCAGGCTCGGTGACACACCGGAAAACCTTTTACTTCCGTTGGACATTCGGGGTGAAGGTTAGCGGTTGGAGTTTTGTCAGACCCTGGACCGCCCCATCCGATAAATAATTACAAGCAAATCGTGCCCTTCACTCTATGCTGATTGATGCTGAAATTGCTTTTGAAAGTTCTCATAAGTTCCTGTTATAGATTAAGTGCCGGTGTAGGAAAAATAACAGCACCCACTGAAATGGGTGAATGTAATCAGGCTTAATGGACTCGAGAGCTTGTTGGGAATTAAATAACTATCGATCCGCTGGAATGCTGCTGTCATTACAAAATGCCACTCTGGACGTATTACCCGAGTGATAGATGAGAAGACACACGGGCGAGCTGAGAAATTGGGGAGGCCCGGTTCCCATTCCTTCCTCCTGTGCAGAGCCTTTTGAGAAATGGATTCAGTTTCTGGGGGGAAGAAACAAGAGATTTTACTTGCAGATCGTTGCTGGGATCATGCTTTGTTTTCCCAAGTGACACCTCCGGTAACTAGTTACCCAGAAGTCAGGGAGTGGTGCGGCAGGGGGTCTGAGCCCAGATGCTGTGACAGCCTTCATCTTCTTCCTCTCCCAGCCGCCGTGGATCACACGGAAACGCTCTGGGTGGGGAGAGACTGGCCTTCTTTCCAGTTTTCTGAGACAGCCTGTGTTATTTATCCAGCGGCATCAAGCAACTCAGACACTCCACTGCAGTAACATTTGCAAGTGAAGGAAAGGCAACTCAAAGAGAGAAAAAACTAAGACACACACCCACACACTCGCCTCTCAGCTGATGCTTCAGGTGATACTAGGTGCCCTGTATTCCCGCAGACTCTATCAGCTTGCTGACCAATTCGTTGACCATGTGGGTTTCCTCCCAGACTCTTCAAGATGGAAATGTGTGTGTGGGTGATTTGTCGCTCAGTCATGTCCAACTCTGCGACCCCATGGACTGCAGCTCACCATACTCCTCTGTCCATGGGGACTCTCCAGGCAAGAATACTAGAGTGGGTTGCCGTGCCCTCCTCCAGGGGATCTTCCCGATCCAGGCTTTCCCAAACTCACAGACTTAGAGAATGAGCTTATGGTTGCCAGCGGGGAGGGAGAGTTAGGAAGTTTGAGATGGACATGTACACACTGCTGTATTTAAAACGGATAACCGATGAGGACCTACTGAATAGCACAGGGAACTCTGCTCAATGTTATGTGGCAGCCTGGATGAGAAGGGGCTTTGGGGGGGAATGGATACATGTGTATGCGTGGCTGAGTCCCTTTGCTGTCCACCTGAAACTGTCACAGCATTGTTAATCTGCTCTACCCCAGTACAAAATAGAAGTTTAAAAAAAGATGCCAGGGCTTTCCTAGAGGGAGTTAAGGTGCCGCCCACGTCCTCATAATGTGATCGGTGAGACAGTTCCATGATCCCAAATAGAGTGTGTTCCTTCCGCAGTAGTAAGTTCCCTGAGACTGGAGGTATGAAACAGCTGTAGGGGCCACTTGGCAGGGTTGTCTTATCAGAATTTAGGATTCCTCTCACAGTCTTTCCAACATGAAGAACCAGTGATTCTGTGGCCTAAGAATTTCCTTTTCATAACCGTATCAAGTGCCACTTTTTGTTTTCATATTGCTCTGTTTTTGTCTGCTCAGTCCAAGAAAACAAACAATAATTGATCGGACATCATAAGAGGCTTTTAAGAGAGCATCGCCTTATCCTGCAAAGGCAGTGAGCAAAGATGTTTCCTAATAATTCCGAGGACGTGACTCAATAGTATCTTTTGTCCCAGGAGTAGATTCAGTAGCGACTGCTGACCTCATGGGCCATCCCCGAAGAAAGCTAGATGCTTTACCATATTGAATATCCTGAACCCATCTTTTGATGTCTGAACTTGTTGAATAGATAGCAAGGTGAATAATTATTCCTTCCAGCCATGTAAAGTATTCCAGAGTGACCGTGGAGGATTGGGCTAAACCAGTTTGGACAGTTTTCATGCATAGCATGAAGCAGAAGAGGAGAGATACTATCAAGTATCAAATATTAACAGTGTATAAACACTGTTCCGTTCCCCTTGGCATAGAGCGGACTGCTGGTATCTCTGGTTAAGAAGAATGAACATGTCTTCCCATTGAACGCCTTTATTCATGTCTCAGTTTCCAACAAGACCTTGAATGATCAATGAGTTATCTGACCTGAGAACAGCAGATTTGACAAGTAAATTGTCCGTCAGTCTTGAGTGGAAGAAGCTACCAGGAGAACTTACCCGAGCCGTGGACCAATGGCCGGCCACACAGCGTCAGACGATGTCATCTAAACCACAGTCTTGTAACTGATCAGTCTGGGTGGTGTTTGGGTCAAGTGAGCCCTCGGCTCTGGGTTCAAGTTCAGACTTGAGCCCCTCACTCTAGATATTTATCTGCCAGATATAGCCCTTGCCCATCACTGCTGGATTATTCTCCACACCAAGACAGTTCCACTCTCGTCTCCTCCGGATAGTGCAGATCAGGTCTGGAGACTGTTTTCCTAGACAGAGGACGGTGTAGACACGGCCACATTCGCCTCACCACGCATTTTTTCACTTTAGTCATTCAGTTGCTGCCCACATAGTCCATATCAGGCACTTTCCATGTACCTGGAAACCAGAAGCAGCCGGTACAGCTACTGACTGTTAGGTTCACACCCTAGTGGAAGAGAACCTTAGATAAATATAAAATCCAGATGACAGTGCAAGCACCAGGAAGGCCTGATAGGTGATAAATATTTCATACTTGCTATGTACCAGGCAGGGCTTCCCAGGTGGCATTAGTGATTGGTAAAGAACCCACCTGCCAGTGCAGAAGACGTAAGAGACTCGGGTTTGATCCCTGGATCAGGACGATCCCCTGGAGGAGGGCCTGGCAACCCACTCCAGTATTCTTGCCTGGAGAATCCCATGGACAGAGGAGCTTGGCTGGTTATGGTCAATGGGATCACAAAGAGTCGGACTTGACTGAAGCGACTGGTATGTACGCATGCATGTACCAGGCATGGTGCTAAATACTTGCATATTTTATGTCAGTTTATCCTAACAATGCAGTTGTCCCCCCCCTGCTTATCTGTGGAGGATGTTGACTTTAAAAAATCTTCAGCAACCTAAAAGTTGAGAGGTATGTTTTATTCAATACTAAGTTTTAGGACTTCAAGCCTGGGCCTCTCCAGTAAACCTGAGCAAACTGCTCCGAGGAGGCGAGGGGATGAGCCTGGTTATATAGAAGTTTTGTAACAAAGAGCAGGTAGTCTGAGCATCAAAGAGATTATTCTTATTGAAAGAAAAGCAGATATCCCAAGTTAAGGGATTTAGCGCTTTTCTGCTATAGGAAGATGCAAGAGTCCAGGCTCGCTGAGGTCATTCCTTTAGTATGCGTCTCAGCCATCAGGGCATGGTCCTGTGTTTTCACATCCTGAGCTTCCTCAGGGCTCACCGTGGGGAGTGGCTACAGTCTGCTGGCTGCTGGATTGCAGGCGTTCTTCTCCTTCCCCCAGGGTCACCAGCCACTGATGACTGTGACGTCCTTGTTTACTAGCCGGGCACGAAATGCTCCATTTCCCAGGGATATGGCCTAGACCCCCAGTGGATGCTTTAGATAGTACTGGACCCCAGATAGATTGTGTTTTTCCCTGTACACACATACCTCTGTGTGTGTGTGTGTGTGTGTGTGTGTGTGTGTTAGTCATGTCTGACTCTCTGCAGCCCTGTGGACTGTAGCCTACCAGGCTCCTCTGCCCACGGAATTTTCCAGGCAAAAATACTGGAGTGGGTACATACATGTGGTCAAGTTTAATTTGTAAATTAGACACAGTCAGAGACTACTAATAATTAATGATAAAATAGAACTATTATAACAGTTTACTGCAATAAGAAGTTGTGAATGTGCCCCTGGATATCTTACTATACAAAGCACACACTTTTTTTTTTTTCCGTCCTAGAAGTGTCACAGAGAAGATTCATTCTTAACATAGATCTTAGCAATATTAGCATATGGTTTTGTTGCCTTCCTTGTTAGGTTGAGAATGTTTTCCTTTTCATTTCAAGGAAGCACTTGACGGCTTCTCTTTGTCCATCAGAACTGCCAGCATCACTAATTCTTGTCCTTGGGGGCTGGTATTCAGGGAAATCAGGGTCCTTTGCACCCGAGCATCGCAGTAACTCTGGAGTCAATCTGATAACTGAGATAGTTACTAAGCAACTAACTGTGTGAGATCTTCTGAACACAGGGATGGTCCACATCCTGGACAGGACAGAATGGGACTGGACCACCCAGAACAACATACAGTTTAAAATGTATGAATCGTTTACTTCTGGAATTTTCCATTTAATAGTTTAAAGCTGTGGTTGACCTCAGGTAAACCTAGGAGAGCAAACTTGTGCATAATGGTGGTTACCGTAACCAGAAAGTTGGGTTCTATTTATCCTACCATTATCTGTAATTGTAAATCTCTCAAAGCTCTGAAAACCAGCTTTTTTGTGGGGTGGGGGAAATGTTGGCACTAAAATGCCTTTCGGAAGAAAACTTGACCTGAAATGATGTGTTGCTATTTATAGACTGTCTTTATCCCACTCAGTGTGAATATTCATATATTTTGCCACGGGAACTTTTCTGTGTTTGATTTTAGAGTGTTGTCCCAGGCCCTGCTGAGAAAGTTACATAATCTGTTTCTGATGGATTCCCTTTCTGGAAAAGAAAAATCTCCTCAAATCTGAATTTCAAGATAGAGGTGACCCCAGGGGTCTTGGATGAGAAATCACAGTCATGTATTACAATGCCTTTTCTGCATATGGAGGACCTGAACCTGACATTTAGAGAAAGGTCACTTGCCCAAGGTCACAAGGATTGTCGCAAGGATTGTGCCAGAGCTGAGATGTGGGCCACATCTGGGAGACTGGAACCTTTGTTCTTTGTCACAGATCCACTGTCGAGGTGCATATGGAGATATAGGAGAGGGAGACAGTGGATGCCTCTTGAAGTAGGAAAGAGGGTCGTTCAGAGGGGAATGAGGGCTTCCCGGGTGGTGCTGAAGGTAAAGAACCCGCCTACCAGTGCAGGGAACGCAAGAGGTGCAGGTTCAATCCCTGGGTCAGGAAGCTCCCCTACAAGAGGGCCTGGCAACCCACTCCAGTATTCTTGCCTGGAGAATCCCACGTATAGAGGAGTCTGGCGGGGCTGCAGTCCATTGGGTTGCGAAGAGTCAAACACAGTTGAATCAACGTAGCATGCATGCACTCAGAGGGGAAAGGTGGCATTCAAGTCTGGCTGTAGAACATCATCAGACACTCTCTGGGCAAGCAGAGGAGAAAGCCCTTCCTATCAGAGCAGAGAACGTGGGTGAGCTCACGATCCTTGGGTTGACATATCAAGACAGAGCTTCAGTATCTTCCCCAACCCATTGGCACTGTGTGTCTTGCCATTGTGTAAGTATAGGTCTCAAAAGACAGGGCTCCAGAGGAGCTGGGAGGAATCTCAGAAATGGAGCTTCTGAGCCCCAAATCTCTCTGTGCCCACAGAGGAATGGGCTCTCTAATGCCCTTCTCTGAATCCGGCAGGTGAATGTCGAATTCCCTGGATTTTGAGTCCCAATTGCTATTTGCTATCCTTTCTCTCTGAAGCAGTAAGCTCTCTGAAGGCTGTGTTCTCCACCCTGTACCCCACAGAATTAGATGGCAGCAGAGAAATAAGGAACGCCTTCCCTGACGTGGATAGCAGTGGTAGAGGCAAACCCCTCAACTCTGGATTTTGAAGCAGAAATCAGCATCATTGAATCGGGTGATGTATCTAATGAGAGATCTGTATACACCTGTGTCGTGAGGTCACAGGAGGGAGGAACACACCGCCTCCCCCAGGACCCTCTTGTCTAACACTGGAAAATGAACATCCCAGGAGACACACTTGCTGACAAACCCAGAGACTTTTGGGGGAAAGGGTGCCCAAGTGGAGAGCTGCAGGGGAAGGAAACGCAGGAGAACTGCTCTGCCATGCAGCTCGCGTTCTCGGGTTTTACGGCGATGGGTTGGTCTCTGGATTTCCTGGTCAGTCATTGTGACTCAGGGTCCTTCCTGCTGGTTCATGCGTCACTTAGCCAAGATGGATTCCAGCGAGGAGGATTCTGGGAGGTTGGTAGAACTTATGGAGTCTGCTCTCTCCTTTTGACCTTTGCCGAATTCTTTCGGTTGGTAGTAGCGTGTTAGTTCCAAGTTCCTTACCAGGACTTCCTGTTGTAAGGTAACTCATGCAAGTGGTTACTCTCAGGCCGAGTCAGAGTGGCTGATTTTGGTCAGTGGGTCCCCTGACAGTGACACCAAGAATTATCAAACTTCTGGTTTTAGCAGTGGACCAAAAGTAACTGGCCCCTGCAGAAAGGTAGGGAAATGTATGAGGAACGTGCAAGGCACTGGTGTAAACCCAAAGGGAATGAACTTGTTTTGCTCAGCGGCTGGTGGAGCCATTTTCAGATCTTGATATTTCTGCCCTGCAATGTTCTTTACATGTTGGGAATATCTGCTGATTGGGAAAGAAAGCAGAAGGCATGCCTGCATAATGCGAGTGTTGGTGGCGTCATTTACTTCGTGGCTGCTCCATCTTAGTCACCGAGTGACTTTTCTGTACTGCCAAAGAGGCCGTGTCAACAGCAGACTAAATTAAAGAGTCAGGGAGGTGGCAGAGAATTTGGAGTCAAACAGGTCCGTGTTGATATATTGGCCCTGGCATTTACTAAGCATGTGGCCTTGAGCTTGTCAATTAACCTCTCCAAGGCTGTTTTCTCAGCTACAAAATGGAAACAGGAACACCTATCTTGAAGAGTGGTTGTGAGTTTACATGGGATTCATCTCTTTGTTCAACAGTTATTTATTGAGCACCTGCTGTATGCCAGGCTGTGAGAAGTGGAGTGAGACGTGGTTGTAGGTGATGAGGCAGAATAGGAAACACACAAGATTCTTTTCAACCTAAAATTTATATCCTAATAGATGGGAAAGGTGGCATTTATGCGTATGTGCTTAGGCACTCAGTCATGTCCAACTCTTGCAACTCCATGGACTGTACCCCCCCAGGCTTCTCTGTCCATAGAATTTTCCAGGCAAGAATACTTGAGGATCTTGCCAATTTCTTCTCCAGGGGATCTTCCTGCTCCAGGCATTAAACCTGTGTCTCCTGCATTGGCAGGCGGAGACTTAACCCCTAGCGCCACCTGGGAAGCCCATTTATATGTATATATAATATTTATTCTCAACTGGTAAAGAGCCTGGCGGACTACAGTCCATGGGGTTGCAAGAGCTGGACACAACTTAGTGACTAAACCACCACTGTAATGCTTATCCTGTGTTATTCTGAAAGAGGATAGGCATTTAGTCAGAACTCTTTTATCTTTCAGTGACAAGATCTAATTCATAATTGTTTAGAGGGGAAACAGAAAACCTCCACCTTCAGGCACAGTTGAATTCAGAGGCTGCAATAACTCAAGTCAAGTCACCCCATGACTCCACAGTAGTTATTCAAACTTGATCTTCATTCACAAATGTACCACATCCAACTGGTGGCAAAGATGGTGAAGTAAATTCTGGCCTCTGTACACTAACCCTGAATTAACTCTCAGACAGAGTTGGTAGCTCAGCTGGTAAAGAATCCTCCTGCAATGCGGGAGACCTGGGTTCTATCCCTGGGTGGGAAGATCCCCTGGAGAAGGGAAAGGCTACCCACTCCAGTATTCTGGCCTGGAGAATTCCATGAACTGTATATATAGTCCGTGGGATTACAAAGAGTTGGAAATGACTGAGCGACTTCTGCAGAGTTTTGGGTGAAGTAGAAAAGAATAGCTTCATTGTTTGCCAGGCAAAGAGGGCCACAGCGGGCGAATGCCCTCAAGGCAGTGTGTCCAGCCCTGCGGGTGTGTGTGTGGAGTGGGGGGACAGGGACTCCTAGGTGGAGTCTTCTAGTCCACAGATGGGGTTGCTGATGAGGATCAGAGTGCCTGAAGAGGCTGCATTCCTTCAATCCAGAGATCTTCTGGCCTAACAGTGACCTTCTCTCTGGAATGGAGAGTGCTTTACCAGACATTAACATCTTTCCATTTGGTGGGAGTTTCAGTATCTGCAAAACAGCTCAAAGATATTGTTATGTGTATCCCTTGAGGGGGAACTCGGACCTGCCCCCAAGGCTGCACTATTGTTTCTTGACTGTTCCTCCCTGGTCTCGGCATCCTTTCTCTTCCCTGGCTAGCAACTGTTTGAACCTGCCCTTTGGAACTCAGGGAAAGGGGCTTTTGTGCCCACCAGTCCCATAGGGTCCAGCTGGATTTCCGTGATCCCCAGAAACTCCAGGCTGACACCCCAACCCTTCCCGAACTCTTCCCAACTGCAAAAATTCCCAAGTCAAGCTGGAGGCTGGGGTTAGATCCAGCCACGCAGGGAGTGAAGGAGCAGTCAGAGCTCGCTTATCCAGTTTAGGCATTCTTGTTGAGTTGCAAAAGTGAAAGTGAAGTTGCTTAGTCGTGTCCAACTCTTTGCGACCCCATGGACTGTAGCCTACCAGGCTCCTCCATCCATGAGATTTTCCAGGCAAGAGTGCTGGAGTGGGTTGCTGTTTCCTTCTCCAGGGGATCTTCCCAAGCCAGGGATCGAACCCAGGTCTAAGTCTTGTCTGACTCTGCCATACCACGGACTGTAGCCTGCCAGGTCCCAATGAAACCTTTTACCTCAGATTGGGACTTGAACCCATGGGACTGGGATTTGAACCCAACCAAAACCCAGTTTGGAAATTGAACCTACGTGACTGAGACTTGAAGCCAGCCAAAACCCACATTTCCTGGTTTCAGGGCCTAATAAAGCTCAGGTTCTTGATGTTTCATCCCAGAAAGAATTCAGTGAGAGACAAAGTTAAAGATATGAAATGGATTTATTCAGATTCAGAGAGAAACACACGCCACAGGCAGAGTGTGGGCCTTCGCAGAGGGTGAGTGTGGCTATGAAATGTGGTGTGGTTAGTTTTTATAGGCTGGGTAATTTCATATGCGAATGAGTGGGAGGATTATTCCAACTGTTTTGGGGAAGGGATGGAGATTTCCAGGATTTGGGCTACCCCCCACTCCTTGGTCTTTTACCAGTGCCTTGGAAGTGTCATGGCACCTCTGGATGGGTCATTTCACTTGTGATTGAGGATCAAGGTCTAGTCTCGTCTGCCATCTTGATTCTAATTGGTTTATGTTGTATCCTTGGGCCATGTCATTCTTTCAGAGGTTGTGCCCAGCTCCTTTCCCTCCTGCTACACCTCTGAACCTGGGATTGCAAGAATCCAGGTTCTGAACCCAGGCAAGAATACTGTAGTGGGTTACCATTTCCTTCTCCAGGGGATCCTCTAGACCCAAGGATCGAATCCACAAGTGGGCAGCCTTTACCTTCTCTAGGGCATCTTCCCAACCCAGGGATCTAACCCGGGTCTCCCATGTTGCAGGCAGATTCTTTACCAGCTGAGCCACAAGGGAAGCCCAAGAATACTGGAGTGGGTAGCCTATCCCTTCTTTAGCGGATCTTCCTGACCCAGGAGTCGAACTGGGGTCTCCTACATCGCAGTGGGATTCTTTACCAATTCAGCTATCATGGAAGCCACCTACATTGGCAGGCAGATTCTTTACCACTGAGTCACCAGGGAAGCTCAATTTGGGTGCTCAACAGATGAAAAACAAAGCTCTCAGTTCCTTGAGAGGTATTACAGTTGTCTCAATTGTTCAAGCTATTACAAACACCAAACATGTATTTTCTCCCCCAAACCTTGCCCGTACCCCACCAGGGAAGAAATTAGTGGGTTTCTTATCTTACTTATCCAGTTACCTTTTTTTTTGCCAGTGATCATAGTTACCAGACATTCACAATCACCCAGTGTATCTTGCTTCTCCATACCTGATCAGATGAGTCAAAGGCAGATATGGCAATTTTATGCAGTATTTTCCCACCTAAAGTAATTACAGGAGTGTCTCCCACCAGAGTATGTTTGGGTAATCCGCAGTCTTTTGCAAGTGACACCACCACAATCTAGGAACATACAGATAGCCTGATGAGGACAACACGTAACACCATAATTGAGGCAAGATAGGAGTTACTCACATCATGCAAACCCATACCTTCTTTTTATATTAGCAATACCAATGTCAATAAATCTAGAAATAAAGGGAAACTAAAGCCCTCCTTTTACGAAGTTTGAAATCATGTGGACCTTGCACACCATTCCAGGTGTCTCAGTGTGCTCGGAGACGCTAGCAGCTTTCCCCCTTCAGCTGTATAGAGGTGCACTTTTTTTTTTTTTAATTGAAAGATTAAAGGGACACTGTCAATCTCTTCTGATTAATAGCAGTCCTATAAAAAGGATGTGTTCCTGCTGCAGCCATCTGTCATTCTGATCGTTTTAAAGGCATGCTATATCAGCAAGTATGCTTTTTATAATACGTTGGCATGGGGCAGGCGGGGCTGGAGGGACTTGCGGATTTCACACTCCGCTTTGCCGCTTTGGTGTTCCGCGATCTGAGCCTTTGATGGTGAAGCGGAACCCCCCTCCCTGTCTTTGAAAGGTTGTTTTGGGTAAGTGCTTTCCCGGGCTGACTTAGAATGGAGATACTCGCCCCTATTTATGTTTCTCTCCTGTCTAAAGATAGATCCATCACACTTGCATCCCACCAGCATTCAAGCAGCCAGCTCCTTCACTTGATTAATCACTGAACCCTAAATATCGTCCAGAAGCAATGAACTCAATATTCCGTGGGTCCGTGGTCTTCTGCAAAGCCTATTTCTTTTTAATTTTTAAAATTATTTATTTTATTGATGTATCGTTGATTTACCATGCTCTCTTGATTTACCTACTCTACATCTGGCTCCAGGAAGCGTGGTGGGTTCGGTGCATTGCTGGCCTGGGAGAGGGTGGCTTCCCTCAGCTGTTACCTTTCATTCCCCCACTAATCCGCACTGGCTCTCAGACAGGGGGGCGAGATTCAGCGACCGCGGAGGCAGCTGTCTTGTGCGTTCTCACAGTGTTCTCACCAACCACTCTCCGAAGAGCTATTTCTTCTCGTTTCATGAGGCAGCACAATTAAAGATTTAGACCAGAGGATTGAGAGTGTGGAATTTAGACCAGGGAAACCTGAGGCTGGCCATGACCTTCTCTGGGTGATTCTGGGAAAGCTGCGTGACCTCTCAGAGCCTCCGCTTTCTCATCCAGAAAGTGGGAGTAACATTCCATGGACTTCTGCCTCCCGGAGTCAATATCAGGAATAAAAGAACTCAGAGATGATCACACCTGGGGCCCTTGTAGGCCAGCCATGAGGTCATTATGCCCAGGGCTGAACCGGAGCTGGCCCTTGGTCCCGTGTCCTGGGGGTTTCAGCTCTCTGAGCTTCCGCTGTCTCAGCTTGGTGGCAGGGACAGTCACACCCACTTTGCAAGGGAGCCCTGGGGCTTTAATGCGATAATGTTTGTGAAGCAGCCATGGCAGCACCTGCTCATGGTACAGACTCCATCGTGGTTGGCCAGCGTCGCCATTGTCATGGTGTTTCCATCCTGTCCTGGGTGGCTGCGGTTCCCTTTGCATGTGAAGGCGCTCCGGTTTGGAGGTGGGTGGGCCTGTGTGCAGCTGTCTGCTTCTGCTGTCCATGGAAATTCCTGTGAACCAGGGGCACAGGTTTTAGGTGCAGCTGAACAGAGTGGGGTGCGATCAGGGATATACCACGCTGGGGGTTGACAGCCTTAGCCCATGGCTTTGGGGAGCATGAGACACACATCCCTTCCCACTTTCTAAGTTGTTAGCCTGGGGAGCTGGGGCTACTAGACACCTGATGCCAAACACTCAGCTTCTCTGTACACAGGTGTTGAATTAAACCTCGAAGGCAGAGTTTCGGGTGAAGTAGAAAAGGGGGACTTTATTGCTTTTCCAGGCTAAGGGGGACACAGTGGTCTCATGCCCTAGAAACCAAGTGTCTCAGCTCGGGGGAGACAGTGACAAGTCTTATAGTAAAAGAGGGTGCGATCAGCTCACAGTTGGTGGTGAGGTCAGTAATAGCCAGCATCGTCAACCTTCAGGTTAACTGGTCTGGGGTCTGCTTGCCTGTGGATGGCATATCATCATTAATCATTAACTTCTCCCACCTGGAGGGGGTTTCAGTATCTGCAAAACAACTGAAAGATATTGTTGTACTGATCCCGTGATGAGGAAGCAGGACTCTGCCCCGAGGCTTCGCTTGACTGTTTCTCGCTCTTCTGGCATGCTCCCTTCCCTAGTTAACAACGGTTTGAATCTGCCCATTGGAACTCAGGGAAGGTCTTGGAGGCTGAAGGAAGGCTGTTTCCTGTAATCTAAGAAATGGGGGCCTCACAGAAGCCTTGTGTCCACGAGCCCCGCAGGGCCCTGCACGTTGGACACCCGGGCAGGAGGGCCAACCTGGCCCAAATCTTTGTCCATTTGCTCTAGTAGAACAGCTGGGGCTGGAACTGGGGCTGGGTGGAAGGAGGGGGGTGGTGGACTTTGAAGGCGAAGAGAGAAGCCCATCCCCTCTCCTCCATGTGGCCGCAGCCTTCTGGGGACAGACTCTTGGGGACCACCCACACCCCTGTTCCATGCGGCTCCTGGCACACTGTGGGCGCTTAATAAATGCTAAATAATAAGAATAGCTCCCATCTGTCGGTGCCCGGTGGGGAGAGGATGTTCGAGCACAGGACGGCCGACTGTCACCGGGCAGCTTGTGAGAAGCCTCCAGGGAAAGACGCAGCTCTGAGTCAGTCGGAGGGCTTCTTGCATCCAGGGGTCAGCTGGCCCTGTGACTCATCAGAACCTGGGCCAGTTCATTAAGCATGCAGGGGTCCACTCTGAACCCCAGATCGTCTCCATCAGAAGGCAGGGAGCAGAGCCGAGTGACCTGTGTGCCTCACAGGCAATCTCGGGTTTCCCACACGCGGCTGGGTGCAGGAACTGGTGTCGACCGACAAGGCAGGGGCTTTGTTAGGGTTTAAAAGGGGCCCTGGTTCTGCCCGCTGAACAGACGGCGTCATAAATTCATACTTCCGTCATTTTCTTGGAAGAAAGTGCCTACTGGGCTTTGCACATTTAGTTACAATAAAAACAATAGCAGCTGCTTGTTTTCAGGCATTTACTATGTACCAGGCCATGTGTAAGGCATTTCACCTACAGCATCTGACTGAAGCATTGTGGTTTGGAGAGGAAAAAGCAGGTGGACAGAGTGCTGTCAGGATGTGGAATCTGTGGCAGGTGACCTGGTTCATCTCCTTCCTTCAGCTGTGTGACCTTGGGCATTACTTACTCCCTGTGTGACCTCGGGCAGGGATCGTCATGTCTCTGGGTGGCAGTCACCTCGTTGGATGGTAGTGAAAGGAACCAAAGCGTATAAAGTTCATAACCCAGTGCCTGGTGCTTGGAAAGGACTCAGTGGATGTATCACCCAGTTTATTTCCAAGTGCACTGCAACGCCGCCACAACCAAACTGTGTAAGAGAGACAATATTGAGTGTTTGAGATACACACACACATATCTATAAATGCATGTGTGTGTGTGTTAGTCCTTCAGGCGTGTTCGACTCTGCGACTGCATGAACTGCAGTCTGCCAGTCTCCTCTGTTTGTGGAATTCTCCAGGCAACAATATCGGAGTGGGTTGCTGTTCCCTCCTCCAGGGGATCTTCCCAACCCAGAGATCGAATCCGAGTCTCCCGCATTGCAGGCAGATTCTTTACCATCTGAGCCAGCAGGGAAGCCATATAGATGTATATGTATGTGTAATATATATGAGCTAAGAGCGTGAGCTCTCAAGCCAGACTGCAGACTGCTGAGCTAGAATCTCAGCTTTGCCTGCTGGGGGAAAACTACTCTGTTCTACGATTTTTCCATCTGTAAAACGGACACATCCAAAGCACCTCAAACCATGGTATACCATCCTCCTGTATTGGATGAGGACCACACCAGCAACAGGAGTTGCTGTTGAGAATCGCACGAGTTAGTTCTTGTAAGGCACTCTAATTGTGCTTGGTATACAGTAAGGGCTCAGTAAATATTAGAAATAATTATACAATTAGTAATACTAGGGATTGTGTTTGTGTCTGACAATATGCGTTAGACATAACACATGCATAAATACATATTACATGTAATTGTCACATAATTACATAATGATTTTAAATTATGCTATTTAATATGATTATATAGTGACATAGGACTTCCCAGATGGCACCAGTGATAAAGAACCTGCCTACCAGTGCAGGAGATGTGAGAGACATGGGTTTGATCCCTGGGTCAGGAAGATCCCCTGGAGGAGGGCATGGCAACCCACTGCAGTATTCTTGTCTGGCAAATCCCACGGACAGAGGAGCTTCACAGGCTACAGTCTATAGACTGTCGGACAGGACTGAAATGACTTAGCATTCACATATACACAGCAATATATTATTGATTATATAATAATACCTAGGAGAAATATAAGTATATAGAATATTGTGCATCATTTAATATTATAATATATCACATATATTAATATATGTTAATGTTACACGTCATTATATATCATTATGTATTATATAATATATGATTTTTATATAATGTATAACCCCATATAACACATATAATTACATTATTATCGCTATTATATTTGTTGTTATTGTTTAGTTGCTAAGTCATGTCCACCTCTTTGTGACCCTGTGGACTGTAGCCTGCCAGGCTCCTCTCTCCATGGGATTTCTCAGGCAAGAATACTGGAGTGGATTGCCATTTCCTCCTCCAGGGGCTCTCCCTGACCCAGGAATCGAACCCACGTCTCCTGCATTAGCAGGCAGATTCTTTACTACAGAGCCACCTGGGAAGCCTTCATTATCTTATATAATCACCTGATAATAATCTTGTCTTTATTATTTCTACTATTGCTGCAGCTGCTAGTCACTCTGTTGGTTACTTTGCGTAGAATGTTTCTACCAGAACCTTTCTATTACTGCTCGAGACCATCCTGGAAAGATGGAAACTGAGGCTCAGCTAAGTGAAACGCCTGCTGCAGCTCTCAGGACTGGAATACGGCAGACCGGGGGTTTCTGCCCTTGCAGCCGGGGGCCCCGAGCCACGCCGGGACCCTGCCATGCTTGGTAACTCTGGTGTCCTCTCCCCGTCCTCCGGCCTTGTCTCTGCCCTGTACAACCTCTTCTGAGCAGAAGGCTAACGTGGTTTTGCGCTCCTGTCATTTCTGATCAGCATTCCTCCCTCTGCCTGCCAGTTCTCAGTCAAAAGGTCTCGTTCCCCCTGGAAGCCTTGTTCCTTGGGGAGAAGATCAAAACGGGAGGTAGGGGGTGACAGAGGGCGAGGAGGGAACTGCTGGGACGTGGTCCTTGTTGTTTTGTTGACAAGACCTTCGTTTTGGTTTTCAGTGTCTAAATCTCCCCGAAACACACTCTCTGTTGTCCCTTTAAACATGCATCAAGCGGTGTTAGCGACACACATTCTCTGTCAAACATGTCAGTCCCTCCGGGGGCCAGGGACAGCTTGTGAGCGGCGTCTCCTATTGTTATTGCGCTGGTGTGTTATTTCTCCCTTCAACGGCTCTGCATTTGTTCTGGCGAGAGGCGCGAACATTGAGGTGCCTGCGCACTGGGCGATTTTGACAGGAGATGTGAAATTGACAGGGACCGTCCACTGACCGTCTTAATAAGGCGACTCCTCCCGCTTTGTAGAGACTGGCCACGCGGGCAGCCCTGCCTTTGCCCGGAGCCCTCACTGGGGATTTGGGTGGGAGCGTAAGGACTCTAAAGAGCCGGGGCTTGTTTCACACCTGGCGCGTTGGCTGGCGTCTCCCATTGTGATTTAGCCCAGGGACTGGGTACTGCCTGCCAGAGGGTCTAAGATCTATGTGGAGCACTAAGCAGGTGTTGCACGCATTCACACAGCATACGGTCCACCCGTCATCGGCCGCTGAGTCCCGGTCTCGTCTCCATTGTAGGGACCCAAGCTCCAACCTGCTCCATGGTGACGGGGTGTCCTGGGGATGGATGAAAAGCCTCCCGTTGCTGAGGGTAATGCAGAACATATGGGATTCTTCTCTGTCTAAACAGTGGTAGGGTTGGAATGTGCGATGCTGTCTGCACCTGTATTTTCTTTAGTGTCTGATTCTTGCAAGGTCAGAGCCTCGCTAAGGATACCACTCTGTAGAGTCCCCTCCTGAGGGGCTGCTCAAGGTGTGTGTCCAAAGTCATCTCTGCTTCCTGGCTTCCCGACTTCCCCAGGTGCTGGCACTAAACTTCCAGTGACAATCCAGGGAACCACCCGCACCACCTCTCTCTGGGCCCCGCTAGGCGAATGCTCCTTGGCCATCTTGGTTTACTCCCTAGAGGTCTTGTCCCTGACACGCAGTGGTATGTATGTTCCCAGCCTCTCTGTGGCCCGGGGTCCTCCGCTTCATTCATGCCTCTGTGCTCAGATCTACCCCAGATATCAGAGGTGAGTTCAGGCTTGTTTGGCTTTCTGTGGGTTGAAAGATGACAGATGATCCATCATTTTGAATGCCAAGAAACCGAACATGATTCTTGAAAGTGGGTGTTTGTGTTCAGATCCCCTTTGGTGAAAGGAAAAGAACCCAGTCCTGGCTACGGTGGTGGTGGTGGTGGTGGCGGTAGTTTAGTTGCCAAGTCATGTCCGACTCTTTGCAACCCCCCGGACAGTAGCCCACCAGGCTCCTCTGTCCTTGGGATTTCTCCGGCAAGAATACTGGAGTGGGTTGCCATTTCTTTCTCCAGGGGATCTTCCCGACCCAGGGATCGAACCCATGTCTGCTTGGCAGGCCACGACTGCGTTAGGAGAGAGCTAAAGCAAGTCACAGTTTCCCTTGTTCGCTCCCGGAGGAGGGGCAAGCTGGTTCCTAATATGAGGTGCGTGTGGGGACATGTCCAAAGGTCGGGCAGGGAGAGTGGCTTACATGGTTTGCCCACCCCTTTGGCGGTGTTGAGTGCACGGGGCCAGGGCAATAGCCTGCTTTTGCTCCCAAACCCTCGGCTTTTGTCCGGGCTCTTCAGAAATATTATTTGTGTCTGTGTGTGTGTGTGTGTGTGTGTGTTTCTATCTGTTGTCCTGAATTTGCCCCAGCTGCGCATGCGCACAGTCATTTTTGGTCCCTTAGAGTTTCTTTGTATTTTGTGGCCTGAGGAGACGTTTGTCCAGGTACACATACTGCAGCAAAGGGTCCCCGGTTCCAGCCCGTCTCAGATCCAGCTCGGAATCTGTCTCCATCTTTGAGTCGATGAGCTAGCTATACATCCCAGACCCCAGGCACTTGGAGCCACTACTGAAACAAAAGGAAACGGAGGTGGGTTTAGACTTGAAAGCCAGGAGCCTTCTCAAGAGATGGGTCTCACAGCGTTTGGGATAGCCTTCAGCGCTCCTCACCTGTGGCTGCGGTCCACTCCTCCTCGGGTTTTTCACGCACGTCTGTCTGCCTTCAGGCAGCACGTCACACCTTGGTGCCAGTCTCAGCAAGCAGTGGATTGGTTTGTGCTTTGATTTAACCCTGTGGCTTCCTTCTTGGGCCCCTTTCCAAAAGAAGATTCATTAAAAAATAATTGTCACCTAATTTTCTAATTTTAAAATTAATTCAGGATAAATGCTAAGCAAGTTGGGGCAAACAGAAAAACACACACAGACTCACTTGCACACACACACCACATACATGCAGACACTGTAATTCACCACCCAAAAACAATGACTTCAAACCACTTTTTTTCTATACACGTCTGTCTGTCTGCTCCGTCACATCCAACTCTTCGTGACTCTGTGGACTGTAGCCCGCCAGGCTCATCTGTCCGTGGGATTTCCCAGGCAAGAATACTGGAGTGGGTTGCCATTTCCTTCTCTGGGGCATCTTCCCGATCCCCTAGATCAAACCCGTGTCTTTTGTGTCTCCTGTTATTGCAGGCAGATTCTTTTGCACTGCAATCCCTGGGAAGCTCTATACACATATTCTCTTCCAAAAAAAGTTCTCATACCCTTATCTTACACATAAACATTTGTATCACTTGCAGCTAGTGCTTTTTTTTTCTAAAAAGAAGCTTTAAAAAATATAATCTTTTTTTTTTTTAACTTGGGAATGTCTTTTCTGTTAGGGGCATAAAGACTAGGATGGCATCCTAAGTGAATATCCTGTGTTCTTTTCTTTTCCTTCACCCATGACATTTACTAGCTGGGGATCCTAGTAAATGAATGATCTGAAAATTATGGTCCTTAAGTCAGAGGGGAGGAGGTAGTTTGGGCTGAAGGAGAGGAATCAGCCAGGGCTTAGGGAATTCCAGGAGAGAAAGAGGCACAGGTGGGCTGGCTCCAGCCAAGTGGATGTGTCTCTTTCTAGGGTTCCTTCTAAGTTCCATGAAATGGAGACACTGAAAGATATGCTTCCCTTTGAGCAAAGAAAATTCCATCACCATCAGGAAGGCATGAGTGTCCTATGACTCGTCGAATACAAAAGTCTCTCTGAGCACGTGGGCAAAGTCGATGCTCATTTTAGAACTGTAACTTGGTTTCAAAACTAAGCTGCTTAAGACATTGAACTGTCTTCATGGGCAGCCTTCTCTCAGGAGCTGAGACTGGAGACAGAGAAGACTTGTCAGCTCTCATCACTCCTGTCTGAGTATTTCTCTTACAAACCAAACGTACGTTTGAGAAACGAGATTGGATTTCCATTAAAATGATCTTTCTTTCTCTCTTAAAAGACTAAGTCTGTCTGCTAATTCCCTTACATCCTAAAAGTATAACATCTTCCCATTATAGTTTGCAGAAAGACTTCACACACCGGGCTTGCCCATGGCGTTGGGATGAGATAAGCCCTTGTTAGAAGGTGCACACGAAATGCGGACCTTTTCCTCCATCAGTTGCTTACCTGGGAATGTTCTTCCCTGTCCATCTCTGTAACTGACCCTCAAAATCAAAGAGAGGGTGATGACGTATTATGTGCATTTCAGAGGTCGGAAAAAGGAGTTGGTTTGAAAAGTCAGATTGCTCTCCAGTGGTTTCTGTGCATGTTCGTTAACTTAGTAAATGTCTGTTGAACTGCGGCGTGTGCATAACAACAGGTGTACAGGGGTGAATAAGATCACTTAGATTTAATAGGGAGAAACAGGCAGTGAGCAGGAGAACATCAAATGGCGTTAAGCGCTAGGAAGAAAATAAGACAGGTTATGTGAGAGCGATTCGATATCACATAACAGAAGACAGGTTCTGTGATAGAGGGCTATTTTGGATGGTTGAGGGAGGAAGGTGTGGAATTTGAGCTCACATCTGATTGACATTAGGGGCCAGCTGTGTGATGACCTGGTGTGGGGAACAAAGTTCAGGCAAAAGCCACGCGCAGAAGCTTGAGGAGGGAATGAGGCGGGCAGTTGTGCGGCTCACAGATCGGTCAGTGTGCCTGGGACCCAGTGGATGAAGTGGTGCCAAGTGGGCATCAAGTCACCTGTGTAATTCTGCAACCTTCTAGGACACCAGAGGAGTTTAGATTCTGGTCTACGAGAGATGCAAAACCCCTGGAGAGTTTCAAGGAGAGGAACACCGTGGTCTGGTTTTACATTTTTACAGAATTCCTCTGGAAGTTGGATGGGAGATGGACAGATGGTCTTTCGGGAGACAAGATGGGAGCCAGGGAGGACAGCTCGTGTGCATTCAAGTGGAGACGCCAACAGCGCGGCAGCCACGGTTGACAAATGGGTGTCTGTTCCTCAGGCCACCATTTCTTCCACCTTCATTTTTTCCACTTTTTAAGTTCATTTTTTTCTGACTGAAGTATAGTTGATTCACAACGTTGTGTTATTTCCAGGAGTATAGCAAAGTGATTCAGTTATACATATATATATATATATATTTCTAGATTCTCTTCCCTCACAGGATTATTACAAAATGCTGAGTATAGTTCCCTGTGGTATATAGTAGGTCCCTGTTGGTTATTTATTTTATATATTGTTGTTGTTGTTCAGTCGCTAAGTTGCATCCAACCCTCTGAGACCCCATGAACAGCAGGATGCAGCTGCTACAAGCTACATAGCAGTTTGTGTATGTTAATTCCCCAGTCCTACTTTATCCTTGCCCCCCCTTTCCTCTTGGTAACCATGTTTGTTTCCTATGTCTGTGCTTCTACTTCTGTTCTGCATATTGGTTCATTTTTTTTATCATTTGTTTTAAGATTCCGCGGATAAACACAATCATATGATGTTTGTGTTTCTCTGTCTGGCTTACTTCACTTAGTATAATAATCTCTGGGTCCATCCATGTTGCTGCAAATGGCATTATTTTATTCTTTATATGGCTGAGTAGTATTCTAGTGTGTGTGTGTGTGTGTGTGTGTGTGTGTGTGTGTGTGTGTGTGTGATCTTTGTCCATTTATTGGTGGATGTTAAGGTTGCATGCTTGTCTTGGCTATTGTAAATAGTGCTACGGTAAACACTGAGGTGCAGATAGTTTTTTGAATTTCAGTTTTACACAGATGTATGCCCACGAGTGGAACTGCAGGATCATATGATTGCTCTGTTTTTAGTTTTGTAAGGAATCTCCATACTGTTCTTCTTTCATCTTTGACTACAGAATTCTGACCAGAAAGGAAGGCCAGTTTTCAGGCGGTGGGGTAGAACAGGAAATCACAATGCTTCTGGAGATGACTGGGACTTATGGACGGGGGTCTATGGGTCTGGTGGCTCCTGCTGCTTCAGGGGATTGCAGCATGTATGTTTAATTGTTAATGAGCCCAGGGCTATGCATCCCAGGGCTATAGGCAGCCCTGCTACCGCGTGGGAGATCAGTCTTGGGCGTGTTATTCAGTCTTGCTGTACCAAGGCTGTGGGCCGCATCTGTTGATCCACATGCATGCCTGTGGAATGGACTTGTCCATCACAGGACAGTTCTGTCCTGCATGCACGCATGCCCAGTCATGTCCGGCTGTTTCCAACCACGTGGACTGTAACCCACCAGGCTCCTTTGTCTGTGGAATTTTCCAGGCAAGAATACTGGAGTGGGTTGCCATTTGTTCCACCAGGGGATCTTCCTGACCCAGGGATTAAACCCACGCATCTCCTGCATTGGCAGGTGGATTCTTCACTGCTGAGCCACTTGAGAAGTCCCAATTCTGTCTTAGGGCTGCCCGATTTTCCCTTTCATTTCAGCAGAAGTAGGGAAGGCACCTGGGGGCCAGATGTCTCACTTGTGTCATTTGTGACAACAGGAACAATTTGAGTGTCTGGATTCAGACAGAACCGGATTCCAGAACCAGCTGTATCCCTTCCTAGATTCTATCTGGAATAGATTATTTTGTGTCTCTGAGCCTCAGTTTACTCACGCAAAACATAATGAAACGTTCGTATGTTAGAGAGCAGCAGAAAAGATTAGGATGTGTGACTGGTTCATTGATTCTGCTGAGAACTCTTCAGATGCTTGCTGAGCACTTGCTCCATGTAAGAGGCCATGCTGGATGTTAGCAGAAAGAGGCCCAACGTATTGGGCTTCCCTGGTGACTCAGTGGTAGAGAATCTGCCTGCCAATGCAGGAGACGTGAGTTTGATCCCTGAGTGTGGAAGATTCCTCTGGAGGAGGAAATGGCAACCCACTGCAGTATTCTTGCCTGGAAAAGCCCCATTGGACAAAGGAACCTAGTAGACTAAGTCCATGGTGTTGCAAAGAGTTGGATGTGACTTAGCAACTTGACAAGAACAGTAAGCCCAAAGAGTCAGGATGGTCCCTTCCTAAGCCCAGTTCACAGTCTCACGGGGGAAGGAGACAGAGCAGAACAGCTAGCGCGGCGCAGGAACTGACTAATGACGGGTGGAGTGAGTGCTATGAAGGGAACGATGCAGGAAGGGAGGTCAACGACGGGGATGGGAGAGGGGCCACGATATCCCCACTGCCAGCTCTTGAGAGCTTCCTTCTGTAGGCTCATGCCTTGGCTTTCTGCACTTCCTGGGTTTGTCCTGGGGACACTTGATACTGCCCTCTTCCTTGCCTGAAGTGCACGTGGCCGTGGGTGCAGCTGAAATTGCAGGAGCCGGGGAATGTGCTTTTCCAGACTGTGGGAGCCACCTGTTTCTGGGAGTGCCATGGAAACGCACATTCCGTCCCTTGATCTTGAGACCCAGGCAGGAAATTTTCAGCTGTCAGCAGCTGTCCCTTCTGATCCACTGCCGAGGAGTTTCCAGTCCCATGAAAAGCTCATCGTGACCCTCACTAGTGATTTTGTCACCTCTCTCTGGAACTGAGCAGGAAACAGGGGTTCCTTCTGAGTGATGTGTGGGCATAGGGTTTTAACTGGGGTGCCTGAAAAATCTCCCCTCCAACTGTGTGTCAGACTAGGAGCATATGGTCTTGCCATGGGGGGATTTTAAATGTCTAATTGGTTATCATAACACCCCATGGCAGAACCATACTTAAGAATCTCTGCAGCAGAGATAGCCATGGCTCTGTGGCTTTGTGGCTTCTGGGTGGGGAAAGTCATCCAGCCTTTCAGAGGCGGTCAACTGGATACTGCAATACCATGTTACCTAAATCTTTCACCTGTCCCCAAGCAGAGCAGAGAGGACTGGCCCCTTACTTTGGGCCTGTGTAGGAGGAGCCTGAGGTTGCCTCATCCCATCCTGGATGTGGTTGTGTGTCCTCTTTAGGAATAGCTGGCCATTCCCTTTCACCAGAGACCATCAGCTATTGAGCAGTAGTGTTGCTGAAACTTGGCCCCTGTTCACCGGTGCCGAAATGCAGAGACAGTGTTTTGGATCAAGTAGAAAAGAGCAACTTTCATTGCTCTGTAGGCTAAAGGAGCCATAGTGGGCTAATTCTCTTAAGACTGTGTGACCCACCCTGGAGGCAGAAGTGAGGAGTTTTATCAAGCAGGGCGTGATCACCCTGTGGACATTTCTTAGATTAGTTGGCGTCAAGGTGAAGTTTCAAGCATTGTCAGCCTACTGGTTGCAACCAGTCTAGGGTCTGTGTTCTTGTGGTCAGCAGTTTCCATCTGGAGGGGGTCTGCTTCCTACAAAAACAACTCAGAAATGTGTTCCAGGTCTTTGTCTGTAGCTTTCAGGGAACTGGGAGTTCAGTGATTCTGCTAAGGGGCAGAATGATAGTCTAAATTGTTACCAGTTCCTTAGTCCAACAGCTAGTCTTTGTTCTTCACATTTCCCATCATTGGCTCTTGTTGTTTAGTCGCTAAGTCGTGTCTAATTCTTTGGGATCCCCTGGACTGTAGCCCTCCAGGCTTCTCTATCCATGGCGTTTCCCAGGCAAGAATACTGGAGTGGGTTGCCATTTTCTTCTCCAGGGCATCTTGCCAACCCAGGGATCAAACCCATGTCTCCTGCATTGGCAGGCAGATTCCTTACCACTGAGCCATAAACTCTTGAGTCAGCATTTTAATTCAAAAGATCAGGACACAGAGTCTCATACACGTCAGCTGGGGAACAGTAGAATGGACAGAGATCCATCCTCCCACCAAGTTTTGCTTCAGATTCTCCACCTCTGTTGTCTGGTCTGTCCTGCTCTTCCAAAGTTCTTGGTGTCCAAATTCCAAAGAAAGGTAAGATGAGAACAGAATGATCAAGAGGGCCAGAAGTCATGGTCCTTCTCCGCTAAGAGAGTGGTTGTGGTCCCACCTGCAGAAACTGGCTGAGTGATGCTTCTGCATTTTCCATGCAGTTCTAGAAAGACCCTGATGCAGGAGCTCTGAAGACTGCACACTTGGTCCAGATCTGCCCCTGGTTGTCTGGGCCCCTGGCTTCTCTGTTTCTCATTTATATATGTAAAGTGAAGGAGACGGTCAAAGCAGGAGTTTCCAACCCAGGCACACACACATCTGAGTGTGAGTGCATGGATGTATACACGATGCTTTTGTACATCATTTCAGATGTCAGATCTATGCATGGACCCCCCAAAAGGGGAATCCAGAGCCTTGTCTTTGACTATAGTTCCTAAACTTAAGACATTCAAATGATTTGTAACACAAGTACTACTATATAGTTAATACTTTTATTTCAGTTGATTTTGCTTTTATAACTAATGTAAAATAATTCACAGAAGGACCACCTCAACTTCCAACCGATATTCACCTTCACTAGGTATAAAAAGTGGTATGTGCTAAACATACATTGATGGTGCCAACTAAAATGGTAAAAAGCAGAGACATCATTTGCCAATAAAGGTCCCTATAGTCAAAGCTATGGTTTTTTCAGTAGTCATATACGGTTGTGAAAGTTCGACCATTAAGAAGGCTGAGCGCCCAAGAATTGATGCTTTTGGACTGTGGTGCTGGAGAAGACTCTTGAGAGTCCCTTAGACTGCAAGGAAATCAAACCAGTCAATCCTAAAGGAAATCAACCCTGAATATTCATTGGAACGATTCTTGCTGAAGCTGAAGCTCCAATGCTTTGGCCACCTGATGTGAAGAGCTGACTCATTAGAAAAGACCCTGATGCTGGGAAAGATTGAAGGCAGGAGAAAAAGGGGACGGGAGAGGATGAGATGGTTAGATAGCATAACTGACTCAATGGAGGTGAATTTGAGCAAACTATGGAAGATAGGGGAGGAGAGAGGAGCCTGGCCTGCTACAGTTCATGGGGTCACCAAGAGTGGGACATGACTTAGCGACTGAACAGCAACAAGAACGGTTGGTAATAACAAGTGTTAGCAAGAATGGGGAGAGATGGGAATTTACATGCATTGCTGATGGACATGGAAAATTCTGCAGCCCCTTTGGAAAATAGTTTAGTAGTTTTTTTCCAAAATGACATATAGGGTTACCATATGACCTAGCAACTCCACTCCTAGGTATACAGGATAACTGAAAATTTCCTACACCAGCAAAATAATCTTGTACACAGATATTTACAGAAGCACTGTTCGTAGTGGCAAACAATAGAAACAGCCCAAATATCCATCAAATGATAAATGGCTAAATAGAAATGGTGTATTTCCTACAGTGGGAAGTTATTCAGCCGTGGAATGGAAGGAAGTACTAATACCTGCTGCAACATGGATGAACTTTGAAAATAGTATTCTAACTGAGAGCAGACTCAAAAGACCACATGTTGTATGATTTCATTTGTAGGAAATGTTCAGAATAAACAGGTCTATAGAGACAGAAACTAGATTACTGGGAGCCAGAGTCTGGGGGAGGAGGTCAGGGAAATGACTGACAGCTAGTATATCCAGGGTTTCTTGGGGGTGGGGTGAAAATGGTCTGAAATTAGACACTGGTGATAGTTCCAAAACTTTATGACTATATTAAAAAAAAACAGTGAATTGTACACTTTCAAAGAGTATATTTTATGGCATGTGAATTCTCTCTCAATTCAAAAATGCACTGAAAACAAAGCAATGTGATCAAATCCTCAATTACTTGTGTTTGCCAAAGGCATTTGTGGCATCTGAGGCATGTTCTCTCCTAGGGAAAAAGAGAGGCTCGAAAGTGTTCGATGAGGGAAGGGATAGTTGGGGAGTTTGAGATGGACATCTACACACTGCTGTATTTAAAATGCACAGCCAACAAGGACCTGCTGTATAGCACAGGGAACTCTGCCCAGTGTTATCTGGCAGCCTAGATGGGAGGGGAATGTGGGGGAGAATGGATCCGTGTATATGTACAGCTGAGTCCCTTTGCTGTTCACCTGAAACTATTGCAACATTATTAATCCAGCTATAGTCCAGTACATTGGAAAAGACCCCGATGCTGGGAAAGATTGAGGGCAAGAGGAGAAGAGGGTGGCAGAGGATGAGATGGTTGAATGGTGTTACCAACTCAATGGACATGAGTTTGAGGAAATTCTGGTAGGTAATGAAGAACAGGGAGGCCTGGCATGCCTGCAGTCCATGGGATCACAAAGAGTTGGACACAACTTAGTGACTGAACAACATACTGCAATACAATAGTAAAAGTTCTCTTTTAAAAGAAGAAGAAACTGTAGAAAAAATGGTGTTAAAAGCAGGATATCGCAAACAGAAACTTTCTCTTCAAGCGGCCAGAAAAACTGAATGACATTGAAAAGGCGATGGCCTTCTAAATCCTTCTAAACCCATCTGTTCTCCCACAAGTGAGACGAAATGCTTAGGATCTCACAAGATTTTGGGTTCTGTGACTTCCCCGTGCCAAACGTTTGTACCTGATGATCAGGAAAGAGAATAAGGATATTTTAGCTGGGAAACTAAAATTTCCTAGAAACTCAGTGTGCAGTATAAGAGCCACTCGTTACATGTAAATATTTGAATTGAAAGTCAGGTCACATCACTGGCGTGTCCAGTGCTCAGTAGCCATGTGTGGTTGGGGTTTATTGTATTGAACAGTGTGATACAGAACACATCTTTCCTTGCTTAAGGTTCTACAGTACATCACAGCTTTAGAAGATTGAATTAGTTCCATTGCTGTGTTGTGGCTTCCTTTTTCTCCTTTGCCTTTCCCTCCTTTCAGCAGATTTGGGTGTTGAGACATGGATAATGTCGTTCTAACAAAATTAATAATTTATACTTGCTCTGTGCCCGGTGGTGTGCCAAGCATTTACCAGGCATTATCTCAGTTATTCCTCACGAAAATTCCAACAGGAAGGCACTGTCATTATCCCAGCTTCACAGATGAGAAAACTGAGCTTCCGAGAAGTGAAGTCACTTGTTCAAAGTTGCAAAGCTGAGGTCCTGTCTGCTCCATCCTTTTCATCGACCTCTACCGAGGCTTGGAACCCCTCACTGAGGCACAAATTCCCTTCCTGGGCCTGTCTAGGAGTCTTTCAAGGTCTCTCAGCCCTTTTCCTTTTCAAATTGCGATGCAATGGCAATGTTTATCCTGGAAGAGCCAGGCATAAACAAGAAAGCAGAGTAAAACACCGAATCTGCCTGCCAGATCTTCCCTCCTCTCCTGTCTCCTCCCCAAGAGGTGGTACCCACGGACAGTGTGGAGAGTTGGTTAGTTTGAAGTCCTCCCATACCTTTTCCAGGTAGTGACACACTTAGACATGTGTACTGGACACAATTCACGTTTTAGGTAAATGGGATTGCGCCACCCACATCATTCTGCAACTTGATTTTATTTTTTGATATTTATTTATTTACTTATTTGGCTGTGTCGGGGCCTGGTGGTGGCACGCAGGCTGTCTCATCACGGTGTGCAGGCTTCTCTAGTGGCACACGGGCTCTGGAGTGTGTAAGCAGGTGGGATCTTAGTTCCTTGATCAGGGATCCAACTGCGTCCCCTACATTGGAAGGTGGAATCTTGATCACTGGACCAGCAGGGAATTCCCCACAACTTGATTTTATTCCCCGAAAAACACATTCCGGCCATCTTTCTGTGTGAGTATGTATTGATCTACCCTGTTCATTATAAGGGACTACACAAAATTCCAGATATGGTGGTACCACAGTACTTTGGCACCTGATGCTGGGAACGATTGAGGGCAAGAGGAGAAGAAGGAGGTGACAGAGGATGAGATGGTTGGATGGCATCACCAACTCAATGGACATAAGTTTGAGCAAATTCAGGGAGACAGTGAAGGACAGGGAAGCCTGGTGTGCTGCAGTTTATGGGGTTACAAAGAGTCAGGTACAGCTTAGTGACTGACAACAACAACAATTTGTTTAGCCGTTATCCCTTTTCTACACATTTTTGTAACTTCTGATTTTCTTTGCCTCTTACAACGATGCTGCTGTGTTTAAATGCCCTTGCATGTCTGTGTTTGTGCGCTGGTGTGAAGACATGCTTAGGGCAGCGTCTGAGAATTGAGTTTGCTGGTTCTGAGGGTTTGCACACTTTACCTGCTGATCAGTGGTGCCCGATGCCCTCCAGAAAACCAGAGCGTGGCTCTGCCAATTCTTTCATCCTCAAAGACCGCATGAGAGACACCAACTTCCCTGAAGCAGTGCCCAAACTGGATATCATCAATCTTTTACATTTTTGCCAATCTGTCGGGTGATAATTTCTTTTCCTCTCAACCTTCAGGGTCATTTACACCTCCCTCCACCTGCTTCGCTCAGGCTTCTGCCTGCTGACAGCCAAAGGCATTCAGCCGCAGGCAAAATGAGGTCAAGGCCGAAAGCTTATTGCCTTTCAGTAGAAGGGTGTTTACTTGGGTAAAGACAGTCCGAGTGAAGTGTCTCCTTGGTTTGAAAGGTGAAGAAGCAAGGTCTGAAGAGCACCCACCAAGATGTGTGTCTCAACTCCCACACCCCAATGCATGGATCCATGCATTCTGATCAGTTAAAATGTGGAATATGTCCCTCCAATTATTTATCCACTTAATAGCAATCCACTGCTATGAGAAGAGCTGTGTACTGATAAAGCACAGAATGGTGGTGGGCAGAGATGTTACAGGTGGGGCCATCTTAGTTTTTCTCATCCTGTGGCCTATGTCCCCTACAAATCTCTGATTCCCACGGAGGGAGGGCAGGAAGTCCAGCCACATTGCTCTCTCTTCATCGTGACCTACCTTGTTCTGCCTTGTAACCTGACCCCTAAATGCGCCTGGTAGTCTTTGAACGATATTCCTGGATTTGGAACCACCCTGGCACCACTTTCCGTCTCTTGCCCAGGACTTGTGTGCAGTCCTGGGGATGTGAAAGGCGCTCACCTTGCTTCACCAGGCAGCCTGATAGGAGAACAAGCCCTTGGGGATGCTTGCCATGCAGGGTGGTGCTTTAACAGCTTGGTTTTGAGGTGAATTCGAGGGAGCTTGCCTGTGCAACTTCTGCCGCACCCCCTTAGTTTTCTGTTTGCTTGGGGTTTTTTTGGTATTTAAAAATATATATATTTTTAAAATATGGTAGTACCACTTTTACCTTTAACAACATAGTGACTGTATATATGTAAGTATATTCTTGCCCATTAGATTTCTACTCTGCTCTAAGCTTTCTACTCTGTTCATGGAAAGAGATGTTTTCTCAGCCTACGTTTGATTCCCATTTATTTCCATATTTATTTATTTATTTATTTTTCCTGGCAATCATGAGAGCAGGATTTGCTGTCGTAGCAAAACACATTTCATTTTTATTTTTTACTGTCTCTGTCTTAATAGCAAGGTCTGCCTCCATCCGCTGGAGAATCACATTATCTTGCATGCAGGCTAATAAATAGCGCAGTCTGAGACCTCGACTCAGAGCAGCCTCGTCGAAGTTGAACATTTAATAGGCTGATCTTCGATAGATAATTTATAAGACTTCCACTTCTTATTGATTAACTTTCATAACTCACTCCAGAAAATAAATTATGCATCTGTTGTCATCGTGTCGGAGATGCACAAACTGTCCTAAGAGGGTTGATAAACCTTTGGAAGAATTCAGAGCCAAGTCAGCTTCTTCTACAAATAAACCATGAGCGAGCAGAGGGATGGCCTTGTTCCTAAAAGAGGCAAGTAGCAGCAGCATCCGAGCAAAGCCTTGGCAAATTATTTGATATAGCATGACAAGTAATTCTCTCATTGGCACCTGCACTTTCCCAAAGAAAAGCTAAGATGCCCCTTCTGTATTTTCTCAATAGGAAGAGGAGAGCCAAAGTACAGCTATGTTAATATGACAGGACCCAGAGAGAAGTAGCTAGAAAGGTTATGTGTACATACGTTAGAGTGTCTGTGTGGCCAGAGAAGGGGCTTCCCTGGTGACTCAGTGGTAAATAATCCACCTGTAATGCAGGAGACGTGGGTTTGATCTCTGGGTCAGGAAGTTCCCCTGGAGGAGGGCATGACAGCTCACTCCATATTCTTGCCTGGAGAATCCCTATGGCCAGAGGAGCCTGGTGGGCTACAGTTCATGGGGTCGCAAAGAATTAGACATAATGGAAGCTACTGAGCACTCATGTAGGCACGTGGCCAGAGAAAACCACAGGCCATGCAAAAATTCTGCCCTTCATCCCTGTTCCTTTATGCTTAACGATTAGAATTTCAGATCTGCAAAGCAAAAAATATATATACATATATTTAATATAAAACTAGATTAATTATGTTTAAGGGCTAGGAAGTATGACTATGGATGAGCTCTTTGCAGGCTCCGCTTTTCTTCAACCCTGATGTTCTTGGGAATTGTCAGCTACAGTGTTATCACCTGAGGAAGTACAGAAAAAGTGTTAGTTAAGCTCATAAGCTCTGGGTCCAGCCCTGAGTCATCTGTGTACATGCTTTGTGACCTTGGGCAAGTCTCAGGATCTCTCTGAACCTCAGTTCCTATCCTTGACCCAATAGGGTGGTTGTGAGAATTAACAGAATTAATGTGTAAAATGCTTACCCTATAGTAAGTAACTGATAGATGCCAGCTAATTGTGTGTGTCTGTATGTTTGTGACAGTTACTTGGGAAAATAATTAGCTTTCAATAAAGAACTAAATTCTTGCTAATACTCCCCCTGGAACTTGATATATAGAGCTGCCTGCATGGCTCAGCTGGTAAAGAATCTGCCTGCAGTGCGTGAGGCCCAGGTTTGATCCCTGGGTTGGGAAGATCCCCTGGAGAAAGGAATGGCTACCCACTCCAGTATTTTTGCCTGGGAAATTCATGGACAGAGGAGCCTGGCGGGCTATAGTCTAAGGGGTTGCAAAGAGTTAGACGTGGATGAACAGCTAACACACAAAAGGAGCAGTAACTTGATAGAAAATGGTGCCCTGCACTTTGAAGTCTCCGTCCCCTTGTCTTGATTTGGGGCTCAGATGTGGAACCATCTGTGTTTTCTGTGTCCATGGCGCTTCGCCGTATGTGGCCTGCCTCTCCATCAGCAATCTCAAGAACTTCATGGTGAACCTCCAATTCAGCCACTCTGGAAAATCTGTTTTCCTTTTCATATGCTGAGTTATCTTGATAGGATTGAGCTATCTTAGATAGTTCCTCCAAATATGATGAAAAGGGAATTGAGCCAATAGACAGAGGGACATAACTTTATATATTACCTAAAGCACTAAGTATATTCTACCTATTAGATGCTTCACACTATATAGTATGGTGTTCTGTTGGACGCTCTGTGTCATGAACCTACAGATGTTAGCCTGTGTTATTGATGAAGATTTCTCAGACTGATGCAGTTAAAATAAGAAGACCCGGAGTTGTTGGAAGAAAAGAGGAAATGCTGCCGATCATAGCAAAACTGCGATCAGTTAACTGATCTGGGAAGATCTGAAAACAGTGGCTCTGTTAGCTCTCATGTGGCTGAAATGAATGAAGTGGTTTCGAGTGTGAGTGTGTGTGTGTGTTTGAAGGAAACCCGGCTGCAGGAGCCAGCATAGGCCCTCTGCACAGGGACATGGGTTTTTCTGAAGGACTTTTCATGAGGCCACGATGAGGCTAGAGGAGCTCTCCTCCCACGACATCATCAGCTTCTCTATTATTTGAAACGCCGGTGTCCCCGGGATCTATTGTAAATCTTTTTTGGATGATGCTGTGACCACGCTGCCAATGTCTGACACTCTGGGCTTCCTTTTTTTTCCCCCACGTTGGCCAAGTCCCTTCTTTTCACGTGGCCTTCCTTCAGGCCGTGCCATTAATTAGGCTTCCACATTTCTGCCTCGCCTCCCAGAGATGTCACCCAGGTCACCTTGAAGTCTTTGAGTAGATATTTACAGTCCCTTAATTTATCTTCATCCGCAGAGCGTCACATCCACGGGGTGTGAATTTCTCTTCCCTCCTTCCAAGGGCGACCTCAGTCCTCAGCCCCAGCGAGCCATCCGGAGAAGGAACCAAAAGCAAACAAAGAAAATGAGTCTGCGGCCACATTTGCAGGCTGTCCACCTGCTGGGGGTCCTCGACCACGTGGAGAAGGGCCACAGGCCCACGGATGGAGAGAGCTCTCCTTCCTCCCCCGGATGTGCTCTCTCCGTGGCTCTGTCTGAGCTGCCCACCACGAGCCTGCACAGTGAGGCCACTTCTGTTTCATGCAGGTTCTGGGCCTGAAAGGCCCATTTGTGTCACTGCACATTTTATTGCAGTCCCGTCTCATTGGGCCTGCCCGTAATAGCAGCAGAGCTTCTAGGCAGCGCTTACGGGGGGGCCTAAATTGACTTAGAAAGCTTTGCATTAAGCAGATGTTTACTCTTGGGGAAGATGAAAACCATTTTGCATCAAAGGGCAAGGCAGTGGCACTGTCCCCAAGCAGGAGAGAATTGTTCCTTTGGCTCAACTGAGACTCACTCCATCCTCTGCTTGGCACCCTCATGCTCCTTGAAATGGACTCCGTCCAAGGGAGACCAGGTGAGTCTAAGGGAAGCGGGTGACAGAGCGGACTGTCTCCTCTGCAGCTGCTCTGGCCCTGCTTCTGCTCAAGAGAGTGATTAAAGCGACCAGACCGCGTGGGTGTCTCCTTCCCACACCCTGGGGAGGTGGGAGGCAGGATTCCTGGATCCAATCACGCCCCTGTTCTCATGACAGTAGTGGGAAGCATGTAGGGATTCTAGAGGCTGCACTGGCGGGCAAATTGTGTGCCAGTGTGCGTGTGTGCATTCTCCACACTTACTGTGAAGCGACTTAACATGAGGTACGAAAATCGCTGGTGACAGCATGTGTATTTTATAATGTTATCAGTTAAGAACCCAGAGGCGGGAATCAGATGCAACTGGAGTTCATTTCTTTTTTTTTTTAACCAATTTTCAAAATTAATTTTTATTTGTTTATTTATCTTTGCCTTTACTGGATCTTCGTTGCTTTTCTCTAGTCACTATGAATGCGGGCTACGCTAGTTGTGGTGCCAGGCTTCTCGTTGCGGTGGCTTCTCTTGGTGCAGACCATGGGCTCTAGGCACCTGGGCGTCAGTAGTTTCAGCTCCCAGGCTCTAGAAGACAGTCTTACTAGCTGTGGGACATGGGCTTAGTTACCCTCCCTGGCACGTGGGATCTTCCTGAATCAAGGATCTAACCTGTGTCTCCTGCATTTCCAGGTTGGTTTCTTTACCACTGAGTCACAAGGGAAGCCCTGCAGTTAATTTTTAACTCAACTATGCAGTGGCTGTGTGATCTTGGGCAAATCACTCAGCCTCTCTCATGAACCTTAGTTTCATAATCTGTGAAAAAAGAAGAGAAAATGGATAAGACCCACATGGAGTGTTTCCAGAACCTTAAACAGGGTACCTTGTGAATCACCTAGCCTAGGATTTGCCAGTTCCTTGAGATAATTAGATTTGTTGATGCCAGGGCTTACTATTGCCTCTGCTGTTGCTGCTGTTATTATGATTATTATTGTCATTATTAGTATTACTATGATGGGCTTCCTTGATGGCTCAGAAGGTAAAGAATCTGCTCGCAGTGCGGGAGACCCAGGTTCAATCCCTGGGTCGGGAAGATGCCCTGGAGAAGGGAATGGCAACCCACTCCAATATTCATGCCTGGAAAATCCCATGAACAGAGGAGCCTGGCGAGCCCCAGCCCATGGAGTTGCAAAGAGTCGGACACAACCGAGTTACTGAACACTTTCACTTTCTACTGCTGCTGCTGTGATTGTTATTAGTATTGTTGTTGTTATTATTAGGGGCATGGCCAGAAATAGAACCACAGAGATTGCCAAAAGCCTCCGTCTTGAATTCACGCTGTAATATCGGAGAGAAACCTTCAAATAAATACATCAAGTAGTTGAGAAATCTTGCCTGCATTCTACACACCTCTGTGCTCTTTGTAATTAGTCACACTCTGACTTCTTCAGGAAAGTGGAAGTGAAACAGACCCGGTTCTGCACCTCAGCTCCACGCAGCCAGTGAAATGACGAGCAGGAAGCACTTAGGACAGTGTCTGGTCCAGACTAAATTCTCCCTAAGAGGTCACCCTGGGAGCTAGTTATAAAAAAAAAAATAAAGACTGGTCTCTTTTAGGCCTCTCATCCGGGCAAAGTGCCTGGCAGAAAATGGGTCGCATGTCTTTTAAGGCAGTGTGCCTAGCAGCTGGAGAAAGGTCACCATGAGTTCATGGAACCTTTCAACACACGGGAACTTGATGCCACTGGATCCTTTTCTGATGTCACCGTTTAGGTTGTTTTGTTGGAGGACAAAACCCTTCTTTGCTTAAGGCAAAATACATTTTATGGAGCATTTAATGACTCTCCCCTAGAAGTCAGAGTGGCTGTGTTTTGGTTTCAGGGGAACAAACAAGTGCCCAGAAGTTCCTCTGTCTTTCTTGCTATTTTTCATCTGGGGGAGGGGGAGGGACGGGGCCAAGTTAGCACATGTCAGCTTCTGCGTTTCATTGTTGACACTTCAGTAGAAGTGGGAGGAGGCATATGGCCCTCCTGGTATCTCGTGGGGAGGAAAAGAGGACATTTGAGGCGAATTATTTTGGAACAGGAAGGCAGAGCAAGATCGTATTTGTCTGTGTGCTGGAAAAGTCAAACAGCCGGTCAACTTTAGAACTCCTAAGTCTGGTGTAAAGCCCACGTCTTTTCAAGGCATTTTAAAAGATGAGGAATCCATCTTTCACTACGTGCTGGTGATTGTGGGATCAGGAATTCACAGGAGGTTATATCTGACACGCTGGGATGGGCTGGGCTTGCTGTGTCCCTATTTTCCAAACCCTGGATTGCCAGGAAAGAAAATGCCCTTTTAAGTGTGAGATCTATTTCTCTTGTAATTACTATAGAGAAGAGGTCTTGGAATTAAATGTAGGATATTGAATCTGATGTGTTTTTATTAAGTTTTTTTATTTTTAATTGGAGGATAATTGCTTTACAATGCTGTGTTGGTTTCTGCCATACAGCAACACAAATCAGCTATAAGTTTATATATATCCCTTCCCTCTTGAGCCTCCCTCCCACCCATTCTCCCATGCCACCCCACTAGGCCATCACAGAGCACCAAGCTGAGCTCCCTGTGCTTCCCAGTAACGCCTAGTAACTTCCCGCTGGCTATCTATTTTACGCCTAATAATATGCTACTCTGTCAATTCACTCCACCCTTTCCTTCCCCTACTGTGTCCACAAGTCTGTACTCTCTGTCTGTGTCTCCATTCCTGCCCTGCACATAGGTTCATCAGTGCCATTTTTCTAGCGAATCTGACATTTTTAATAGAAAAAAAAAAAATGGACTGCATCCTGGGGCTGATGTGTAGATGTTAAGTTGCCTGTGCTTTTGGCATTCACCATTTTAGTTGGCCTTTCCTGGTTGTACCAGGTCGAGTTCCTTTGTTTCAAGTACTAGAAATCTATTTGGACTGCCCTAGGCAAGCGAGGACTTCCCTGGTGGCTCAGAGGTTAAAGCATCTCTCTGCAATACCAGAAACCCGGGTTTGATCCCTGGCTCGGGAAGATCCCCTGGAGAAGGAAATGGCAAACCACTCCAGTACTCTTGCCTGGAAAATTTCATGGACAGCGGAGCCTTGTAGGCTACAATCCATGGGGTCACAAAGAGTCAGACACGACTGAGCACCTTCACTCAGGCAAGAGAGAACACCCATTGGGTGTGTGTTGAGTAGCCCACAGCGTTGACAGGTAAGCCAGAGGAAGGAGCTCTAACCTAGGGAAGATACCCAGACCCAGAGGATTGTAAACTATTGGGAGCGACCTTTCTTTTGTCCACATGACCCTCCAGCCGTATCTTCTCTCACTGCACTTGTCCTAGTTGAAATCCCAAGTCTTAGGAGGTAACATACTTGTTGGTTGTGTTCTTGCCTGAGAGAATCTTTTGGAAGAAGTCTGGAGAAATCATTAGGGCACCCTTAGTAAGGGCATCTATTTGTTATTCTCCATGTAAATGAGGAAGAGGCAGTTTATGTAAAAGGATATCAAGATTCTCTTAAGAAGATACAGTAGCTACTACTGACTGCACATTAGATGCCAAACATTCTGATCATTAATATATTAGAACATTTGGGGACTGACATATACGCACTACCCTATATAAAACAGATGACTAATAAGGACCTACTATTTAGCACAGGAAACTCTACTCAATACTCTGTAATGGTCTGTATGGGAAAATGATCTAAAAAAGAGTAGATATATGTGTATGTATAACTGATTCACTTTGCTGTATACCTGAAACTCACTCAACATTGTAAATCAACTATACTCCAGTAAGAATTAAAAAATATATATTTTATAACCGATCTGCAATGATCAGAGGGCTCTAGTGGGATATCCATAATATATAAGTACTGTAGTACAATTTTTCCATAAATCTATGTATATTGTCCATCCCAGAGTGATACCTATACAATCTCATGATGGACTATGTCTCACAAACAATGCCGTGAATACAAGAGATCTTTTTTTTCCTCTTTGTAACCATAAACATCTTTGTGAGATATAAATGTCACCAGAAACCAGAGAAACAGATGAAACACTCCACAGGGTAATAAATATATGAAGAACCTTGCCAGATTTTTTTTTGTAGCAAGGAAGAATTTAGAATGTATCAAAGACTGAGAGCCTAAATTGGGACTCACTGTTTTATAGTCTCAACTTGGTAAAGAATCCGCCTGCCAATGCAGGAGACGCAAGAGATGTGGGCTTGATCCCTGGGTCAAGAAGATCCCCCGAAGTAGGAAATGGCAACGCATTCCTGTATTCTTGCCTCGAAAATTTCGTGGACAGAGGACCCTGGCTCACTACTGTCAATGGGATCACAAGGAGCTGGACCCAACTGAGCTACTGATCACTCACACATAGCCCTGGACCTTAGCTGCTCTATGGGCAGGGACAGAGAACCTTGCTGGTTATTGATGTCAAATTTCTGGATTATAATTCTGTTAGTGCAGCAATTCTCAACTGGGAGCAATTTTTCCCCCCATGGGGGACCTTTGATGATGTCTGGAGAGATTTGTTTGTTACAACTTGCAGGGTGGCAGTGTCAGTACTGGTGTCTAGTGGATGGATACCAGAAACACTGCTCTCCACTCTGCAGTGCACAGAACAACTGTCCATAACAGAGAATGAGAGCACCCAAAATGTCAAGTTTGGAGACTGAGACACTGTTTTAGTGTAAGAGGTGGAAATGCCACTCAAACCGACTTATGCAAAGTGATGCCTCTATAGGGAGCACACAGGTCTGTCTCATATGATTATCACCAGAACAGTTTGGACCATAAGATTCTCCTTTGGGTCCTTTCTTTGTGCCAGGTTCACTTCCACAAACCTGCTTCCTGCACATGGTGGGAAATGTGGCTGACATGAGCTTGTTGTTGTTTGTTTAGTCACTAAATCATGTCTAACTTTTTTGCGACCCTGTCGACTGTAGCTTGCCATTCTCCTCTGTCCATGGGATTCTCCAGGCAAAAATACTGGAGTGGGTTGCCATGCTCTCCTCCAGAGGCTCTTCCAGACCCAGAGATCTAACCCAAGTCTCCTGCACTGGCAGGTGTGTGTGTGTGTGTGTGTGTGTGTGTGTGTGTGTGTGTGTGTGTGTTTAACCACTGCACCACCTAGGGAGCCCTGCTATTAGCTCCTGAGCCTCTAAGTTTGGACATTAGAGAATGCTTGAGTCTTTTTCCTGGTTCCACAGCAGAAAATCCCAAGGAAGGTTTTGATTTGCCTGGCACAGGTCAGGTGCACACCACTGAACCAATCAGCTATGGCCTGTGTGCAGGACTAGGTCATGTGACACAAACATGGCCACTGACTCTCCACTCAGGTATACTGAGGCCTCTCGCAGAGGAAAGGGGATTATTTTGAGCCAGGCTACCACCCCTGTTGACAATGTCTGCTTCCATTGTGCAGTCCCTGATTGCCAGGACATTTGTAAATCTGACATTGTTTCCTGCTGGCCTGTGCTGGAGGAGAATGTCACTTAGGCATTGCCAGATTGTTGAGCACCTTGGCCGAAAATCACAAAGACATGGACACCTGTAGAGAAAACAACATTTGTGCATGTTTCCAGGGAAGCCAGGCCCTGACATTTATTGTGCAAAAATAATCCGGTGCAACCTTCTGCCTCCAGACTTGTGAATTTATAAACCTCTGGGACATGCAATGGTAAAGAATCCACCTGCCAATGCAGGAGACATGGGTTCAATCCCTGGATCAGGAATATCCCCTGGAGAAGAAAACGGCAACCCACTCTAGTATTCAGGACAGAGGAGTCTGAGGGGGCTACAGTACATGGGATCGCAAAGAGTCGAACATGACTTGGAGACTAAATGATAACAACATGCCCTTTTTGTTTTTGTTGTTTGTTTAGTCACTAAGTCATGTCCTAATCTTTGTGACCCCATGGACTGTAGCCCTCCAGGCTCCTCTGTCCATGGGATTTCCCGGGTGAAAATACTGGAGTGGGTTGCTGTTTCCTACTCCAAAGGATCTTCCCGACCCAGGGATGGAAACTGAGTCTCCTGCGTTGGCAGGTGGATTCTTTACCATCTGAGCCATGGGGGAAGCTAAAAAAGGACACGCAGGCTATTCTGTCTCAATCTCAGAATGTTTCTCTCATCTCTTCCTGGTCCCGCCACAGAGGTTGCCTTCTTTGGCCTGTTTGACACCTTCACTGCAGCATGTTTGAAACTCTGGTCAGTTTCTCAGATGATATTGATAGTGGTTTCTTTTTTTTTTTTTTTTCCACTTAGATGAAATTTGTCAAGCCTGCATTGTGCTAAGCCCTATTAAAATGGTGCCAGAGACCCAATTATGGCAGCTACAAAGGCATTCAAGAGTAAGCACAGAAAAACACATAAAGGGATTAAAGATCAAAAATCGGATTCTAGTGAAAGTACATTAGGAAACATCAGGCGGGGAAACATGAAAGAATTAGAATATGAAGAACAAAGCCACACAGAGCTTTGTGGATGTCCTCACTTCTCACCCCCACCCCCCTTCATTTAATTTTGAGCATGTTTACTCTTAAAAATGGAATGAAATGATCGATTGTACTTTTGTCAGGTGGACATGTTTTTAAAGTCTGGTGTGAAATGAACTGCAGTTGGGTTTTTCTGGCTTGATCTTTTTTTTCTCATCCTGGTCTTAGACAATCTGGTGTCGGTGAGTCATGAAATCACTGCTGATGAACTTGTTTATTTTAGTCGATAGAGTTGCTCCCAAGTGGGTTAATGTTGGCAGCTACACTCTGGAGAGTGGTCGAGGCCCACCCTACCCTGGGCTCTGGTTTGATTTTTGGCAGAGATGAGGCAGTGCAGGCTGGACTTTTGGGGTTTTCTTTCTGAGATACGAAGTTGTCATTCTGAGCATAGCCATCATCTCGTCAGCCCTGAAAGGGTCTTGCCTCGGCAGAACTGCAGAGAGCCAGGTGTAAATAGACATGGTGTTGCCTCTGGTCTGTCTCCCTTCAGTGGATTCTCTGACAGATTCTTATCCAGATATTTCATTGGCCTGCATTTGCTTGCAAAGGAAATGTAGGCTTGGCCAAAACCAAAATGGCTCAGTTTTTCCATAAGATGTTACGGAAAAAGGAAAATGAATTTTTGAGCCCACCCAATATGTTTGCAACCTCATATGAAGACAAGAAGAGATTCCTTCACCTAGAGTGTTGTAAAGTATCTTTTCTCGGTTTATGTAGTAAAGTTGTTGGAAGAGATGGAAATCTACTTGGCTCATGATAGTTTCCAACTCCAGACTTAGATACCCGCATAATTCCACATAAAGTATATCAGACAGGACAATGGGAACTGTGAGGAAATGGAAAACTAATATCCTGTCTCATATGTTCCATTGAAAGGAGGCAGCTTCTACTTAACCAGAGTCATTCCCCCCCGCCAGTGCTATAAGCTCTGTGTTACCAAGTTTTCTGATATAGTTCAAAAGAGGCGAAATTAAAACCCTAGATTTTTAGGGGGATATTCATCATGATTTTCAAATGATAGTCACTAATTTGAACATATGTTTTCACAGACACGGGCTTCCCAGATAGTTCAGTGGTGAAGAATGAGCCTGCAGTGCAGGAGACCCAGGTTCAGTCCCTGGGTTGGGAGGATCCCCTGGAGGAGGAAATGACAACCCACTCCAGTAATCTCACCTGGGAAATCCCGTGGACAGAGGATCCTGGCGAGCTACAGCCTGTGGGGTCACAAAGAGTCCAGCGTGACTGAGAGATTGAACAACAAGACTTCACAGATATATGTATATACACACAACACACACATGTATATATCACACTGAACATGCATGTGCGCATTGCACAGAACCAAAGATACGTGTGTGTGTTACACAGAAATAAACACATCATGAGCCCAAGCGTCACCAATTTTTAATGTCTGTCTACTCTAAACAGAAGAAGAACCACAAGTATTTCCCAAACTAGTGGCTTATATTCCATCCGTTTTTTCCCCATTTATCTTGAGAAGACTCATGCTTAAGGATTACTAGCATCATTGATCGAAAGTCTTTTTATACTTAAAAAGGTTTCACAAAGATCTCAAAACATCATTAATTTCAGTTCCCTTTATTTTAACATGGAACCAACATCCTAGCATAGCGTAGGAGCTTGATGGTGAGAAAAGAAGTTCTCTCTGGTACCATTATCTTCTACAAAGAAGGGGTCTCCCAATGATCCCCATTCTTTATTGGAATGAGAAGGGTGGTGAATTTTTATTCTTTTCAATTCAAGACATTAGAGCTAAGGAAGACGTGCCAGGTAATGGTCCCGGCTCAGGCATCACTGACGTGTGCAAGCTTCCATCGCCCGTTTAATAGAGTTTCCCTTCTGATCTTATCAGGCTTCCCAGGTGGCTCAGGGGTTAAGAGTCTGCCTGCTAATGCAGGAGATGAGGGTTCATTCCCTGGGTTGGGAAAATCCTCTGGAGAAGGAAATGGCAACCCACCCCAGTATTCTTGCCTGGAGAATCCTGTTGCTGCTTAGTGACTGAACAACAATGTCAAACCTGGTGTTATCTGTGAAAGGCCTTTCCTAACATATGTGAGAAATTGTGAGCATGAAATGACATGACAGCATTTGTGAAAATCCAGAGTCGTGCTGTCCAGTAGGGCAGCCGCCAGCCATGCGGCATTATTTCCATTTAAATTAATTAAAATTACATCAAACTTTAAAAATGCAGGTTCTTAGTCACATTGGCCACATTGCAAGTGGTCGGTGGTCACAGGTGGCTCACAGCTACAGTATCGCACAGTACACACTTGGGCCATGTCCATCATCCCAGAAAGTTCTGTTGACCTACACTGATTATATTGGCAGGTAGAATGTGGTGATGGTGTTAGGTGATCAACAAGGATCTTACCCTCACATAAGTAAGGCAAACAGTGAAAGCAGGGCAGACCTGGGTTCAAGTCCAGAGCACCAACTGGTTGCCAGGAGAGTCATCAAACCTCTCTGAGTCATGATTTCCTCACAGATACACAGACCTGTTAATACTTTGTTCATCAGGATGGAAGCAGGGAAAATTACCAGTGGTGGAGTCAGATCTAGGTTCAAGTTCCAGTTCCTTATGAGGTCATCAGGCTGCTTCATGCTGGGTTTCTCATCTTTTTAAAATGGGGGTAATGAACTACATCATGAAATTTTGGGGAAAAATGAGATGAGTCAGTGGCTAAGACATGCAGAGCTTTGTCCTTAATGCCTCCACCCCCGATATGCAAACTATAGATATTCCAGGAATCTACACCTCCTCCTTCTCAAAGTTTCAGAAATAAATTTCTACTGGAAGCATCTCATTAGCCAATGAGCTGAGCTGAGGACATAGTTACTAGGAGAGGCAAGCATATTATGACTAATAATAGTCTCAAGTCCAGTGACCTTGGTGAAAAGCAAACCTGAAACTAACAGGCTATTGTTCATCAACTATACTCTGATATAAAATGAAATTTAAAAAAATGAAAACAAGAGCAAATGGACTTGGACATAGAGCTAGTATCTATGTATCTATTAATAGTAAGAGAAGTATTGATATCATCAACTTATAATGGGAAAGAATGTGAAAAATATATATAAAATGAATCACTTTGCTGTACACTTGAAACAAACAAAACGTTGTACATAACTATACTTCCATTAAAAAAAAAAAAAGGAAAAATGAGGGCTTCCCAGATAATTCAGTGGTAAACAATACAATCCACCTTCCAATGCCGGAGATGTGGGTTCCGTCCCTGGGTTGAGATGATGCCCTGGAGGAGGAAACACTATTCATGTCTAACAATCCCATGGACAGAAGAGCCTGGGTTCCTACAGTCCATGGAGTCGCAAAAGAGTTGGATACCATTTAGCAACTAAATAACAACAACAAACATGAGAAAACTAGAATCATTATCAATTATTAGTAGTAATATCATAATTATATATATATATATATATATATATATATATATATATATACAGGCTTCCCTGGTGGCTCAGATGGAGACCTGGGTTCGATCCCTGGGTCGGGAAGATTCCCTGGAGAACGAAATGGCAACTCCCTCCAATATTTTTGCCTAATCCTCTTCCTCTTGATAAGGGAAAAATAACACACTGGTGGTGGAAATCATAATGAAGATGGGAAAGAAATAAAAAGGAAAAAAAAAAAGAAAAAGGAACGAGGAAGGAGGTTTTCACAACCCATGACTGCGGGAGGACCTTGTCAATTTCAAACTCCTCGCCTGCTGAAACAGCAGAGAGGGTTCTATGCCACCCATGTACTTTGGTCCCCACCTTCAAAAACAAGCAAAGGTTCTCAAATCAGCAGTGACCATCATGCTCCCTCAGCTCTGGGAGGATAGGGGGTACAGACTGGGCCCCCAGGAGGGAGCTCAAAGCCTCCTCGCCTCTTGCAGCTTCCCTGTAACGTGGAGGCCTGAGCCGCAGAGGCGGACAGATGGTGTCCTGTGGTTTCTCCCTCCAGCACTTTCATCTCCCCTCTCACTATTAATTCATCTGTTTGGATGGATAGGTTCACGCATGGAACCGAGATGAATAATAATGAGCTTTTTAATAACTCCCTGCATTTGCATTCCTTGTTACTCTTTACATGGTTCTAGCTGATTAAAATGAATCATTTACATAATTAACATATGGTTATAGTGTTGGCTTTAATATGCTGATTATCTCAATACTTTTGTCTGGAGTCAATTGGATTCAAACTGTAACAATTGTTTGAAGTGAGACTAGTTTATTCCTTGGAGGATTGGGGTGGATATTTGCTATGGTGCCCAATGAGCAATAGCAGGATTCTCCAAGAAGTTTGTTTTGGTTTCTATTTGGTGATGGGATTGCAAAATACGTTAATAATCATTGCTGATAATAGCCACCGTGATGATGAGAGCTCCGCTTGATTCTGTCACAGGTGCTTTCTGTCCTGTTGTTTCAAATTGCTGTCACTGCCGTGCAAGGTAGGAAGTATGATTTCCACTTTCTGGAGGCAGAAACTGAGGCTCACAGAAGTTCAGGGGGAAATGCTACTACTGTCAGAGCCACGGACTCTCTGGGATCTTCTTCATCCTAGACTCCACCCTTTTAAATTAGACTAAGCATGGTTTATCAATCTTGGCACTGTTTAAAAAAACATTATTTGGCTGCATCAGGTCTTACTTGTGGCAGGATCTTTTGTTGGGTCACACGGACTTTATAGTTGCAGTGCTCAGTCTTAGTTGCCCTGCCGCATGTGGGGTCTTATCTTAGTTCCCCGACTAGGGATTCAACCTGCGTCCCCAGCACTGCAAGGCGAATTCTTAACCACTGGACCGCCAGGGGAGTCCCTCCACTTTGGCACTATTGTCATTTTGGCCAGATAGTCATTTGGTGTGGGATGGGCTGGCTCTGTGCTTTATAGGAACTTTTTAGCAGCATCCCTGGCCTCTGCCCACCAGATGCCAGCAGGAACTCCGAACCCACTGGTGATGACCAAAATATCTCTGGACGGTGCCAGATGTCTTCTGGGCCGTAAAGTTGCCCTTGGTTGAGAACTGCTACTCTAGGTTACCTTTTCATATATGAGGACAAAATGCTCATGGGCAAATGTGTTGTGCAGGTTGGCCCACTGGTGATGAGTAACTGTTGCTGTTGTTTGGTTGTGTCTGACTCTTCGAGACCCCATGAGACTGCCTCATGCCAGACTTCTCTGTCCCTCGCCATCTCCCGGAGTTTGCCCAAATTCCTGTCCATTGCATGAGCTGAGTAACAAGCTGTGTTTAACCAGAATGATGGCACTGTAACCTTTTTTGACTCTTGGGAGATAAATCCTGCTGTACGTGAGTCTTTCAGTTGCATAAGGCATGTTTGCTTTGAGCTACTCTGTTAGGTGTTCTCTTTCTCTCCGTCTCTCTCTCCCCTCCTCCACTCTGTCTCCTCTCTGTAACTTCTCTAAAGAACATCCTTGGTATTTTCAGAGGTGCTGCTTTGCTGAATTCATTGCATGCGTTTTAAGATACCATTTTCTCATTAGCCGACCCGAGGCATGGGTGCCATCAGCTATGATCTGATTATCTTGGCAGCTTACATTGAATCTGAAAGGGACTTGGGAAACAGAGACCAGTCTTCCTGTTTAGGTACCGGAGGTTTTGGAAAGTGAGTGCTTTCGGAACATTCATATTGGAGACACATTTTGGCTAATTGCATGAGTGTTGTCCACAATTAGTCTGTGGTAGGCATGATTAATTGCAAGGAACACTGACATTTATGCATAAAATGCTTGAGGTCAAAAAGAAATGGAGAGAAATGGTGACTGCATCACTGGGGAGTGGAATACTAATGCACAGTGACCCTAAAAGCAAACCCCCAAAAGGGGAATTTTTGCATCAGCACGATAGGTATTCTAATGTGACGGATGTCTCTGTAATTTTGACTTGCCTGTATTTTATTCTTCCAGCCTCCAAAAACCTTTCGTTTCATGCAGGTTCTCGGAAGCCTCTCTGATGTTTTAATAAATGCCAAGACCTGTCTTACTCCTCTTCCTCAGCCCTTCTCCTGCCCCCATCGCACTCCAGCTCTGGAAGCTCATCCCTCGCTTCTTTAACATAACATTTATGTGTTACATGTCTTTCATGGAAAATGAAGACGTAAACCCATAGACCACAGTCTCATCAACTAGACCAACCAGGAAACATTTTTGTTATAAGTTAAAGGGTGGCAAGCCCACGATTAATCATCCAGATGGCTCCAATACTAGCAAAGAAAAGTGCAAAATAAAGCTCATTTCTGAGTCTCAGTTTTAACTAGAGCTAGTCATTATCAGTGGCTTGTAAATACCCTTTGGGGGTGGGGAAGGACACAGTACGTGTGCCTGTGAACATGTGTGATGTATATGTGCATGTGTACAGAGGTGCTTTATTTCCACAAAAAAATCAACAGATTGTATGTCCTACTTCCCTTTTGCTTTCATTGACTTACAGACACAGCATGGACACTTTCTCATATTAGCACATACTGGTTTCTATCACTCAATTGTCCTCCATTGTATGCTTGTAACATATCTCATTTAATCAGTTCACTTAATGAACTCTTCGGGCGTTTGTTTTATTCTATTGCAGACGCTAATTCCAGGTACACATACTGAGTTATCTGTGTAGACAGAGAGATACACATAAAACATAGATAGAGGGGCCTTGGTTAATATTTACAGGCATGTTATTTTCATAGCAGATTGTTGGGTCAAAAGGTGGTATCTAGAACTTACTTTTCAATGATGTGACTCAAAACTTACCAACTACTATAGACAATGGTATGCTTCCCAGTGGCACAGTGGTAAATAATCCAGCTACCAGTGCAGGAGACCCGAGTTCCAGCCCTGGGTCAGGGAGATCCCCTGGAGAAGGAAATGACAACCCAATCCAGTATTCTTGCCTGGAGAATCCCATGGACAGAGGAGCCTGGTGGGCTATAGTCCATAGGGTTGCAGAGTTGGACATGACTAAAATGACTTAGCATGCACGCATGGCGAGGTTAGAGTGTCAGTTCGTTGAGGGCAAGAGCTATATAAGAAGGAGAATTTGCGTCTTGCACCAATCCTGATTGATTAGTAGTGGCTGCTTGGAACTTTCTTTGGCCAAGAAGTCTGACTCAGGAAGGAGATGGTTCATAATCGATTGGTGATGTCTGCTGTGGACACTTGGCAACCCACTCCAGTGTTCTTGCCTGGAGAATCCCAGGGATGGGGGAGCCTGGTGGGCTGCCATCTATGGGGTCACACAGAGTCGGACACGACTGAAGTGACTTAGCAGCAGCTGTGGACACTGAACAGAGGAAGGGCAACCTATGAACTCGGTGTCCTTTCCCCGTTGTTCTATAATAAACGAGAGCTATGTATTAGGGTTATTTGGGGTTTATAGAAAAGTTATATACCAACATATGAAAACAACTTTGAGGAAAGGGGCAAGAAAGAGAGGAAGGGAAGAAAAAAGAGGGGAGAGAAAGAGAGAACAGAAAGATCTCAAAAATATGAAGAATATCTCGATTCTAACCTTATCTGTGTATTACCTTTTCTATATTTTTGAAATTTACTATGGGGGACATTGCATTTAAAATGAAGGGAAAAAAGACCCCTGTAAATATTGTTAGGATAAAATAAAGATGGTCTTAAAGCAGAGCTATGAGGTAAAATTAAAATGCACGGAGATCCTGGGATGGGAGACGGAAGGATTTTCTTGGTTTTGTGGGACCAGAGAGCGGTGGGCATCCTCCCCTTGCAGGGCGGATGGTGTTAATCTGCAGTCCCTTTGTAATAAATGCTGGACCATGAGCAGGAGATGGCCAACAGAGAGTGCCCAGGCAAGCTGTATTCTTTAATAAGGTTCCCAGCTAGTCTATAACTGTCAGGGAGTGATGGAGGAAGCCGGCCTTCCACTTTCCTGCTTGGAATGAGAAACGGGGTCCAACCTGCGAAGCTTGCAGGAGCTGAGCTCTTCGCTCTGATTTGGGAGATGCTGGGAGGCCCCACGCTTTGGGGCCTTGACTCATTCGCAGAGCACCCTGTGCCAAAGAAATGGACGCTGTAAAGAGGCTCAGTTTCCTGTGAAAATCAAGTTCAGGTAAATTCCGATTCCACTCAACTCTTGGCTTGTCACTTAGGCGCCCGGTACCAGCCCTTTGCGATGAAACTATATCATTTCTGAAGCTTAGCAGATGGGAATTGTCATAAATGATATTTTAGTCACAGATATGAGCCATAAAACTTGAAAGATGAAGTATCTTTCTGAGACACACATGGAGAGGCAGATATAGACCCAGACATGGCGTGAGATTTTTCTGCCGCTCTAATGGAGTGGGGAGAAGGACCACTACCTGGAGCTTCATCGTAGCATCGGGGTTTGCCTGGGATCGGGGGTGGAGGAAATAGCTCGGAGTGTGGGTTTGCAGTCACAGGTAGAGCTGGGTTTCAATACCAGCTGAAACATTTACCACCCTATGAAATCAAATTGCTTTATCTTTTTTTCAGAACCTCTGTAAAACCCCTCTGTAAAGGGGCATCTCCTTCATTAGGTGCTTCTAGGAATTAATTTAGAACAGCGTTTGGCACAAAAAAGATGGCCATCAAATATTCCTGTCTGTCTTCCTTACAGTTCCCCTCAATGGAAGCATTGCTTATTCCTATTTATGTTGGATTCTTCTGCTGAGCTGAATAATTCATGAGGGTTTGGGTTCTGAGATATGGCACAACTGTAGCCAACAGCCTCTAGCCTTAAGCTAATATGTATATTAATGCTTTCTACCCATGGAATATACCTGGCTCTCACCCACCCTAATTCCTCCTCCACGTTATTGCTATAACAATAACCTGGCGGGAAGATGAGTTTGCATGGGACAAAGAGGCGATCGTTATGCCCAAACTAACATTTTTTAAAAATGATAACAAAAACCCTGGAATTCTTCTAGAAATACCTACAAATTCCCTCTTTTTATCTCCAATAGGTACTCAGTCCTCTTCTTGTACTCCCAGCAATGTTTTCATGTCTTTGTTTGCGCAGTATCAGATATCCTGGAGATCTATGCAGTTGCCATCATAAAGTTTTGCTCATCTGATCTCAAGCAGTTGGGTATTTTGAAATAGAATAGCATTCTTTCCATTCCATCCAAAATGCATCTCCCTCTATAACTTGCCAAGACTTGCACTTGAAGGCCTCAGCATTCAGGTATCTAAATATGGTGTGGTTAATTGAAATTAGGCTTCCTTGGTGGCTCAGATGGTAAAAAATCTTCCTGCAATGTAAGAGAGCTGGGTTCATTCCCTGGGTCAGGAAGATCTCCTGGAGAAGGAAATCGCAACTCACTCCAGTATTCTTGTCTGGAGAATTTCGTGGAGAGAGGAACCAGGCAGGCTATAGTCCAGACGGTCGCACAGAGTTGGGCGCAATTGAAGAACTGTCACTTTAATTGAAATTAACATGTACAGCACAGCTATTGGTGGACGGAAGTGTAAAGGTAATCTCAAGGCACGCCCGTGTCTTCTTTGTAGAGTCAATGGGTATTTGTATGTGTTCCAGGAGAAGAAAGAAGGCTTTGGTTTCTACTATGTTTCAGGCATTCTGCCAGACCTTTTGCATGTATTATCCTATTTAATTATTTCAATAACCTTGGAAGATTAATATCATCATCCATACTCTTAAGATAAAGACACTGAAACTCAGAAATAAAATTGCTTCTATGGACAAACTGCCAACTATTGAATCACTGAGTCAGTGTTCAAGCCAGCACTTTTTCATTCCAAAATGTGAAGTCTTGGGCTAATCCATTGCCCCTGGTGTCAATCTCAGGATACAATGGGTCTAATATATTTTTAGCCCTGGTGATTAAAGCAGTGTCTCCTTAGGGTAGATTAAAGCAGAAGATCCAGGAACCCCATCTTGCTGATAAGAGTACAAAGATGTCTTCAGTAGCCCTTGAAAGTTTACCCCATAAAAAGGATACTTGCTTCGGGCTCCACTATTATGGGAGTTTTCTTTAGAATAGGGTATGGAATGTTCTTGGCTTCCCTGGTGACACAGTGGTAAAGAATCTGCCTGCCAATACTGGAGTCACAGGTGTGATCCCTAGGTCGGGAAGATCCCCTGGAGAAGGGAATGGCAACCCATTCCAGTGTTCTTGCCTGGGAAATCCCATGGACAGAGGAGCCTGGCAGGCTACAGTCCATGGGGTTGCAAAAGAGTTGGACACGACTGAGCAACTAAACCACACCAACGACAGCGTGGGATGTGCTGATCCATTCTTGCTTGCGTTCATGAAAGGTGTTGATACCCTGCTGGATCCCTTGTTCCTTCCAAAGGTGGAGAGATGCCTAGCATAAACAGTGATGGAAAAGCGTTCTGGGTTAAAGTTCTGTAGTCCTTGTTGGTCTGGTAAAGTTTGTCTTGAGAGCGTCTTACCTACAAGGACAGGAAGTGACACATAAATTAATGGTATCTCTCCCTATCCTTCTTTCACTCCCTTCTCTGTTGACTTATGCTTAAAAAAAAAAAAATCTGGCCATGTGGCATGTGGGATCTTAGTTTCCTGACCAGGCATCAAACCTGCATCCCCTGCATTGCAAGGCAGATTCTTAACCATTGGACTATCAGGAAAGTCCAGTCTACCCGTGCTTTTACGAATTATTTCAAACCCACTTATTAACTATGACACTGGCAGCAGTTTTATTATTGTCTAATACCATGTTGGGCAAATATTCTCCGATATAGGTAACTTCTCAAAGAGAAGATCTTGGGCTAGAATGTGTCTTGGCTGAAAAACAAAGGGAAGAGTAAGCATTCGATAGGTGGGGCCAAGACCTAGCAGCATGAAGGACCCAACTATTCATCCCATAACCCAGAGACCCCATGCTAGACTCAGACATGAAGCCTGGTTTTATTTTTTGTTGTTGTCAAAAAGTGCATTGCAAAATCTGGGGTGTTTCTAAAGCATTTTCTAAAATAATATGAGGTCATACAAATAGTAAAGCAAGAAATCTTTTTGGAATATATATGTGTATAAAAGCTTGGAGCCTTCTCTAAGTTGTCAAGAAATACACCCAGTTGGGACTTCCTTGGTGGTCTAATGGTTAAGATACCAAGCTTTCACTGTAGGGATGTGGGTTTCATCCCTGGTCTGGGAACTAAGACCCCACATGCCGTGTGGCATGGCCGCAAAAAGGGAAATCAACAAAGTCTGTATAATTATATTGAAGTAAAATTAGTTATAGTAAAAAAAAAAAAAATCCAGCCAGTTGATGTGGTAAAACAGAAACCGATTTAGACAAAATTTCGATAAACAAGGCGTCATATTGAGGCTGACTTCCCGGCTCTTACTGCTTATTATATAATATTAGCAACTCAGCTTCATTAAAATTCCTTGAGTGTGTTATGGGCAGTCATTTGATTTCAAATCATTACTATATGGCTCAACCCAGCTTCCCTTTCGAGGTGATCCAGGACTCTCACCCCCATTTTACAGATGAGCAGGGGAGATAAGAACAGGTTAAGTGATTGCTGCCTGAGGTCCAGCACGCAGAGAGAAGGATTAGGAACTGGCGAGTATTCACTGAGGTCCTGTGTCTGTGATAAGTCCCGAAATTCAAATTTTCCACCCTCGGAATTTTCTGGGTTAGACCTCTGGCTGACTACCACGGGACGTCATGTTATGTAATTAATTACAACTATAATTATCTTGGTTTCTGGGTCATTTAAAGATCATCAGTGCGTTTTGTTTTCATGGTTCTTGCAGCAAAGGAAGTTTTGTTTCTGAAGTACCCGTATAATTAATCCAGTTTTTCGACTCTTAAATAACAGAAAAGTTCAAACATCAGTTTAAAGACTGAGTTCATCTTTGCTGGTGTGCCTTGCCTTTCAGAAGGGCGTTTGGAGACTTCAGAATCGTTGAAAGTAGCTGTCATCTTTCTGGGAACATAAAACTTCCTGACTAGGGTTTGAGCTTCTTTGAGGGGCAAGTGCAGGTACAGTGAGTCCCCAGCACATACACCTGTGTCCACACCACAGACATAGGTAGTATTCCTTAGATCCCTGACATCATGCGATTGCTTGCAAAACCAGGGATGTCCGTGCGTGCTCAGCTGCTTCAGTCTTGTCCGCTTCTTTGCAACCACATGGATTGTAGCCCACCAGGCTCCTCTGTCTGTGGAATTTTGCAGGCAAGAGTGATGTCCATAGGACCATATAAAGGCTTCTACAGAAGTGATGGAAGGTACAAAATATTCAAAGTTATTCTGCAGGTCAAAACCACAATAATGTGTTATCTCACACCCACCAGAATGGCCATATCATGAAAAAATCTGCAAACAATAAATGCTGGAGAGGATGTGGAGAAGAGGGAACCCTCACGCCCTGTTGATGGGAGTGTGAACTGATATGGCCACTATGGAGAACAGTATGGAGTTTCCTTAAAAAACTAAAAATACAAGTACCATGTGACCCAGCAATCCCACTTCTGGGCATATATCCAGAGAAAACCATAATTCAAAAGGACACATGTACCCCGTATTCATTACAGCGCTGTTTACAACAGCCAGGACATGGAAGCAACCTAAATGTGCAATAAGTAACTTCCAAATTCCACTTTTTTTTTTAAATGAGGATAATATAATACTCAAGGAATTACCTTTTTCTTATACCAGCTGAAGTGTTAAAAATTTCTTTCTTGGCTTTGTTTTGCTCCACGCATGGAGAACGCCTCTGTACGAAATGCTCCTGCATGGATCAGTGACCTCCAGTGGATTCTGGGGCAAGTGATACCGCACAAGTGAGGTGGTGCCTTGCATTTTAGGGCTAAACCCATCACCAGCCGTCTCATTTACAGGAATCAGGCCTCTTTACATTCTGTGCTTGTCACTGGAGGTGTCTCACAGGAAGGAGTTTCTAAAGAATCATTTCATCACTAAGATACATTGAGTGTGACAGCAGTGTTTGCAAATCAGTCATTTTGGGGAGAAGGACTATAGTCACAGCCTAAGGAGGAGATGAACCCCTTTGCTCTGGGATCCATGTTTGCAGAGTAGGAAAAAGTGTTTTAGGACTGAATGTGGCATGGTTAGTAGACCTTTGGAGCACTCAACTGTATGAAAGGCAATGCATTCATGGATCTGTATATTTACTCACTTGTTCCAGGCATGTTTATTGAGACTCTTTCTGTGCTCTGGGAACTGTGTCGGGGGAATTCAGTGGTCAATGAGAGATCTAGGTGTCCTGCTCCCGTGGAACTTACATTTTCTGGTGGAGGAGGAGAGAGAGAAGGGGCAGAGAGTGACAAGATCAGCCTAGAGAAATACTACTCGGTGGTAAAAGATCAGCTAGGGGACTTGTCTAAGAAGGTGACATTTCAGCTGAGACACGAATGTCATGAGGGACCCAGCCCAGGTGAGCATGTAGAGGAAGAACACTGCAGATACAGGAAAAAGAGCACGCGAAGACCCTAAATTTGGAACTTCACAAGTCTGAAGAAGAGGAAAGAAGCGTGGGGGGGGGGCGCAGAGAACTGGGTTTCAAGGGAAGTGGTAGAAAAGAACAGTGGAGACATAGATATACCAGATCAAGAAGAGCATTGTGTAAGGTAAGGTGAGTGAAAGTGAAAGTGAAGTCGCTCAGTCCTGTCTGTAGCCCACCAGGCTCCTCCCTCCATGGATTCTCCAGGCAAGAGCACTGGAGTGGCTTGCCATTTCCTTCTCCAGGGGATCTTCCCGACCCAGGGATTGAACCCGGGTCTCCCGCATTCCAGGCAGACACTTTAACCTCTGAGCCACCAGGGAAGCCCAAGATGAGTGAATTTTCTACTAAGAGAGTGGGAATTTGACGTGACTGTCAACCTGTCCCGTGTCAAGGACTGTCCGGTGAACCTGGGTCTTCAAGGCATGGCCGGCCAACCCGGGTCCCCATTGCCTAAACCTTAGAACCTGAACGATGGAGCCTCCTCATCACCCATACGTTCTCTTCGTCACCCCCAGCCCCAGAGATGGTTTGTGCCCACTCATCAACCCTTATCTCATGACACAACAAATTCCCACTAAAATTCTGCTAAGAGAGATAAGGGTCATGAGATAAGGGTTGATGAGTGGGCACAAAACGTCTCCGGGGCTGGGGGTGATGAGGAGAATGTATGGGTGATGAGGAGGCCCCATCGTTTAGGTTCTAAGTTTTAGGCGATGGGGACCCGGGTTGGCCGGCCATACCTTGAAGACCCAAGTTCACCAGAGAGTCCTTGACAAGGGACAGGTTGACAGTCACGTCTGAGTCCAAATTGATTCCTGAAGCTGCTGCTTGTCAAGCTTTCTAAGCCGGCTGGTACTTGTGTAACATTTCTCTCTTGGGTAATTTTCCAACTGGATATGGAATTTTACCAAGACGGCAGCCATTCCAGCCTGGGGGTGTGTTTAATCTGGGACAGAGTTGTCTGTCTTCACTTTCATGAAGAATGCTCGGTAGAAGTTCCGCTCTGACTCCCCGGTGCTCTAACCTTTTTATCTTTCAAATAGTTCCTCTCAACACCCAGTCGTTTTCTGATAAGCTTTTTGCTGCTTTTCTCGGTGGCCAATTTGTACAGCGGCGCATGGACACAGGTGATGTGTGAATTGCTAATTCAGCCTCATTCCTGGCCAATCTTCTTGGTGGGCATGAAAGACCCTTCCAAAGCAGTGATGTGGTGTATGGTCACATGTCAGCAGCGGTGGGCGTCTGTGGGTTCACATCATCCTGAGAGAAAAGAGAGGAGCAGACACTGGAAAAAGCTCACCACAAATATTTAGACTCAGACTGCGAACTAACTATTTACTTTGTAAGCCCAGTGGCCTCATCGGTGGAATAGAAATACGAACCATACTTGTCACTTGGAAGTGTAGCATCAGGTGTGATCCTGGCACATCATAAGCATTGGGAAAATGGTGGTAATGTTTTTGATAATAGTAGTAGCAGTAGTAAGCTCCCCAAGGTGGTGGTTGTTTAGTTGGTAAGTCATGTCCAGCTCTTTGTGACCCCAGGGACTGCAGCCTGCCAGGCTTCCCTGTCCTACATGATCTCTCAGAGTTGGCTCAAACTCATGTCCATTGAATTGGCGATGCCATCCAACCATCTCATCCTCTCCTGCCCCCTTCTCCTCCTGCGCTCAATCTTTCCTGGCATCGGGGTCTTTTCCGGTGAGTCGGCTCTCCGCATCTTTGTGTTTGGAAGAGAGACGACACAGATGGAGTGAGGTGTATCTTTCCTGTTTCATGATAGAACTAAAGAGCGTCAGTAAACAACTGTGGCTTGCCTCTTCCTACCCCCAATTTTTCTTATTCTTAGGTTGTTTTGAAAAAATAAAGGTGATGCTTCATGGTGCAAGGAAAAATCAGGAAATGGTCTAATTGAAGAGAATAATGTACGTAAGAACACTGGAGCAATGGAAATGAACGGGAGACACAGGCCACAGGCAGAGTGGCTCTAGCCGATGCGACCCTGGGCGAATAATGCAGTCTCACAAAAATAATCTACTCAGAAACTTAGCGCGCCATAGTTTCAGTGCTCTTTGCAAACATATGTGGTAAACACATATGGTAAACATGTACAGATGAGAAAGAAAACCCGGGATACAGAATATTGATTGCCTATAGCGATTCCCGATAAATATACACTCAAGGAGGTTTTCAGATGCAGAATTCAGCGGCCCTAAAATGTTCTGTTTTCTAAGCTGGGTAGCGTTTACATGGATGCTTGTGTTTTCTACATACCTTTTGGAATGTCTGAACTATATTGTACTTTGCTTTTAAAGTAACATATGCTCTGAGTTAAACGCATACATACATATCTCATTCATTGCATAGAATTTTATAAAGTAAAAATAAGTGTCTCTGTTTCCTTTCCCTCTTAGCCTCTCTCCCTCCCACCCTCCATCATTTAATGATTGGCAGTGTATCTTTCCAAATATTTTCCACGCACGTTCAAATGCACATGTTGAGAAAGATACACACTTAATATAATAAACTGTGACTTTCTGTCACCACTTAAAAATAGTGACTAAATCTTCAGTGTCAGTACATATAAATTATCTACCTCAGTCTACTAACACCTGCCTAGTAATCATACTCCCATGTACTGTAATTTGTTTAAATAGTCCTCCTTATTGATAGACGTGTGTATTAAAAAAAAAAACAAACCGCTCTTTACAAACCCTGGGCTGTTTTCAAATAGAGTCAAGTATGGTGGCCTCAGTTCACTCCCAGATGAGTGACAATGGGTTGTCAAATGGAGGACAAACACCCAGATGTTCTGGTTTTCATCTGAGGGTTTAACTATTGTGTGACACAAATTCATTTTCTGGGAGAAAAATGAAAAATAATAATAAGCCTTAATAATGCCCAATAAGAATTTCAGATTTAGGGGTAGCATGGGGTCTCCTCCCTCTCATTTTTCAGGATGTGAGTACTTTTCAGGAATCACATACTCAGTAAATGTTATCACTAAAGGGTGCAGGGAACGAGAGAAGAAACAGTATTTTGAATGAGAGGGTGTGAATTTCCACACTTTCCAGTCTTATTTGCTTTCCAGGTATTTTCTGTGTTTGACTGTTTAATGTGTAGGTCCTAGTTCATGGGCACTTTGAGCATGTCATCAAACAAGCTCTGTGTTTTGGCTTCGCATCAAATTGAGTCGTTATGGTAACCTGATGTTCGCCCACCTCACAGTCTTTATAGGGGAGAGGTGTCAAGGCACCCCCTTCAAGGCACTGAGGTCGCTTCCCTTGAACTCAAATGCAAGTGGAAGGCAGTCTTTCCAGTTCCTACTTCCTGTTTCCTGTCCCGCACCCCGCCTTCCTTTTCCATCTTTATTATTGCTTCATTATGCAAGTAATGCATGTAACTTGTGAGAAAAGTTGTAAAATAGGAGAAGCAATTAGAAAAAAAATCAATATTTGAAATAAAAAGTCTTTGAACTCCCGTAAAAGTAATTCCTACTCTCCTCTCTAAAATTTCTGACTCTTTTTTCGACGAATATACATCCTTGTAAAACACATAGTTATCAGGATGGGTCCATGCTATGCACTGTGTTTTGTGACTTTTGCTTTAGCCATAAAATGATACATAAAAACCTATTCTATTTCATTAAACTTTTTTAATAGGTATTTTTAACAGCTTCACAGCATTGTATGGCATGAATGAATCATTAAGTAGGGGATGTGGATTTTGGTGTCAACCCCCAATTTTTCTCACTGTTATTCATTATTTGAGGGTTGCTTTTATTGAATAATTGGGCTTCCTATATATATATTTTATTGAATATATGGGCTTCCTGGTGGCTCAGAGGTTAAAGCGTCTGCCTGCGTCTGCCTGCAATGTGGGAGACCTGGGTTCAATTCCTGGGTCGGGAAGATCTTCTGGAGAAGGAAATGGCAACCCACTCCAGTATTCTTGCCTGGAGAATCCCATGGACAGAGGAGCCTGGTGGGCTGCAGTCCATGGGGTCGCAAAGAGTCAGACACGACTGAGCGACTTCACTTTCACTTTTATTGAATACTAGTATTTTAGAACTTCTATACTATGGAGTAAATTTTTCTTGTCCTCACTGGAAAAATGCAAGTGTCATACAATGCGGATTTGAGAGTTGCAAGTTATGAACAGTGGACACATTTTCCCACCAATGGTGTGGACAGGTAGCTAGTGAGTTGACTGTTCACAGCAGTCCTTTTCCATCTTGGCAGTACTGACTTTGGAATGCATAATTCTCTTGGATAACTGTCCTGTGTTTCGTTGGGTATTCAGCGGCACCGGTGTTGGCCCTCACCCACTAGATGCCAGAAGCACTTCCTGATCCATTGTGACACCCCAAAATGTCTCTTGCTGTTACTGTTCAGTTGGTAAGTCATGTCTGGCTCTTTCCCACCCCATGAACTGCAGCACGCCGGGCTTCCCAGCCCCTCACTATCTCCCGGAGTTTGTTCAAACTCATGTCCATTGAGCCATCCAGCCATCTTATCCTCTATCACCCCCTTCTCCTCCTTCCCTCAATCTTTCTCAGTGTCAGGGTCTTTTCCAATGAGTCAGCTCTTCACATCGGGTGACCAAAGTATTAGAGCTTCAGCATCAGCCTCAGTCCTTCCAATGAATATTCAGGGTTGATTTCCTTTAGGATTGACTGGTTTGATCTCCTTGCTGTCCAAGGGACTCTCAAGAGTCTTCTCCAGCACGACAAAATGTCCTTAGACGTTGCTAAATATTCCCTAGGGAGGGGATAACCTCCCCTCCCCTCTCCCACTTTGAGAACCATTGCTTTAAAGTGATGGGGTTCTTGAGTCGTCTGAAGGGTGACTGTCTCTTGGAGCCTGTGTAAATCAATTGCAAGTTGGCCCTGGATTAGCGCCTAAAATAAAATTCAACCTATTCTGAGGAAACAATATATCTGAGTAGGGACTAATTACCTCTTTTTTATTTCAAGTGACAAAAGCCAATATATCACATTTAGCCACTATGAAGACTCCATTTCAGTAAACTAATTAAACTAATCCTATCTCAACTCATTATTCTCAGTTCCACTAAATATTTTAACACTCGAGATTTATTTCATTCCATAAATTATATCATACTTAAAGCTCCGCACAGCCCTCAAGAGTTTATTTTGGACCTTTTAAATGCAACTCAAAGCTTTATCTAGAATGTATATTTTTCATAATCTCTCTTAGCTAATCATTCACCTTAATTATGACTAATTATTAAAAATGATATATTACTTTAATTAAACGAAAGTGCTCTTCTTCTTGTTAGCCCTTATTAAACGCTGAGAACGTTACAACGATCACACAGCACGGGAAACAGCATAACTTGCAGGCTTGGTTCTATTTTCTTGCTGCAAGCTGACAGAGATACACATTTCAGGAGGCTGATTAATGCATAAGATGGCCAGAAAATTGTTTTTCATAGTTGGAAGGAATTAAGGCCCGTGTCCATCCCAGATTCGTTTTCTAACAGAGGATCGCCTCATAATTAAAACGTTAATACACATCCTCCTATCCGTACTCAGGTTCCAAAGCCAGCATATATTAAATAGAAATTTAGCCCGAGTGCTTCCCGGAGAAGCCGAGAGGAATGATTCTTAAGTATCACTTCAGAGTAAATTGCTCCCCACTTATAGACGTGTAATGCAATTAAATCGAGGAGCTGTAAGCTGCCGAAATCAAGTAAGTTTAGTTTAGATATTTGTCTTTAGACATCTCTCTTTAGACATCTCCATGCTGAAGAGAAAAGAACGGACATCCAGCCAAAGAGCTGTTCATTAGAGTTGACATATGGTAAGCAAGGCCAGAAAACGCCTAAGGAATAGAGAATTTTCTTTGGCATCGAAAGAAAAAAAAAGGCTGCATTCAAGATGATCTCAGGATAACCATCGTTAGGAAACGTTTCCTCTGATTCTAACAGGGGTTCCTGGTCCAGTGTCTTGTTCTATGCTTAGGTCAAGAACTGAAAATTGTTAACTTAAAGAAAATGCAACAATACTAAATGCATTTTATAAAATGATATAACTTCTGCTTATGGCAGAATCAGATTCCTCAGAGGCAAAAAAAGTGCTGATGGCGAATACGTAAGTGACATCATTTTGAGTGTTTGGGGTCATAGACCCTTGACATTGAAATCGTCTCTAGAATGATCTGGGTTTTATGCTAGCCAGGGCCAAAGTGCCAACTGAATTGATGCCCTTATCATTCATCTTTGGAGCTTCCAGCGAGCATCAGTAAATGCTTTCCTTGACACATTGGCCTCATTTCTCCCCATTCTCCATATTGAAAACCATTTTGTATAATATTTGAGCTCTGAGGGTGTGACGCTTTCAGGAGAAAGAAATTAAGCAGTGATACATTAATCTGGAATTACACTCAGTCTCCTTTATGCACATTAAACTCTTATTCAAGAGATCCTCAGATGCAAGCAGGAATTTACAAAGCATGTTATAATCAAGGGAAGGAAGCATCAGTTCATGCAGTGAAAATAAATATATACAAATAATATACATAAAATTATACACATATATATATATGAAAAGCAAGGAAAATGAAGCAGTCAATTGGATATTCCTGATAGAAACTTTGATATCCCAACACAAGGGGAAAACATGGCTCCAGTTCATTACTCCACCTGTGTATGCAGATGATTGCAAACACACGGACTGTTTATTTTTTGTTCTCAAATTTGGACCTGGAGCTGAATGTGAAGAGCTCAACTGTTTGCAGCGGGTTTTGAAGTCAGACATAACTGAGTCTGAACACCAGCTCCACAGCTCCCTGACTGTAGAACCTGGGGCAGTGTCATTTACCTAGCTTCTCCCTATCCTGTGGGGAAATCAATGAGATGGGGGTGAACTACTTTGCAAGTCATGCCATGTCTGGAATTAGTGAAGAAACTAAGACCATCACCACCTAGGCTTAAATGTGAAGCAAGCGGAGACTGATTGGTCAGAATGATTTTCTCATTCACTCAGCAAATCTCTGCTGAACAGCCACTCTGCTGAGCCACGGGGGACTTGGTGCTGAACAGAACAAAGAGAATGCTGTTCTCATGGAGCTTACCTTCTCCTTGAGAGGATAAGTGAAATAAGAAAATGGCTCATGATAGATGCTAGTCAGGTCATTCAAATAGAGGTTGGTGGATGTTTAAGGAAGGCTCTTATGAAGACGTGAAATTTAAGTTGAGCTGTTAATGACAGACCATGTCAAGATGGACAGGAAGAGCATTCCAGGCAAATGTTCTCAGAGGGGAAGAACTTGCAAGACCCCCAGACTTGTAAGAACTTGCAAAGACCCCCAGAAGGGCTTCCCTGGTGACTCAGAATCCACCTGCCAATGCAGGAGGCCAGGTTTGATCCCTGATCCTTGAGGATCCCGTATGTCATGGAGCGTCTAAGCCCACGAGGCACAACTACTGAACCCAAGTGCCGAGAGCCCATGCTCTGCGAGAAGGGAAGCCACTGCAGTGGAAGCCTCCTCGCTGCAACTGGAGAACAGGCCTCACAGCAGTGGAGACTCAGCACATAAACTTATAAGTCATCATTTATACTAATAATAAATTATCTTTTTTAAAAAAGAGACCCCCATAAAATGGGAGCCTGGCACAGCCACACAGCGAGCTCTGAGAAATGGGGAGAAGTCAGATCGTATAGAACTTTGCAAACCAGGGTGAGGGGTTTGTGACACTTCTGTGGCAATGCACAAATTTCCTTCACAAAGATGACTACTGTGTGGAACACTGACCAACAAGGGCCCAGGGCAGGAAGCCAGGACATCAGCTTGAAGTCACCTGGGGATTTGGGCCAAGGGAGAGGGTGGCTTGGACTGTGGTGGTCACGCATTGGAAAGTGTAGAAGAAAAAGGGGCGGGGCTTTGGAAACTGATTTGAAATGAGAGGAAGTGAAGAAAGGTGACTCTGGGTGCTGAGGTTGAAGCCTGGAGCGGGTGGTGTCAGTGACACAGAAATTGCACACTGAAGGCTCAGGGCAGAGCTGGAATCACTGCTCAGAAGTTCCAGGAGAAATTGTGAAGGCAGCGATTATCAACTGAGATGAAAGGTCGATTGTACGGGGGGGGGGGTCATCTCAGGCATTGGAACTGGATGGAGTTCATCCTAGAGACGAATACAGCAGTTAGAAGAAACCTCAGTCAGTAGATCTGTTGTACTGTGATTTTGTGTCAGACTGAGGTTTTGGTTCTTGCCTCTCCCCCAAGAAGTCATCAGGAGAGTTCTTGGTACTCTGCAGAATTGCGCGTGTGAACTGGGGGCATCTCTCCATCAAATCCACCACTGTGCTTGCCAAGAGAGACTTGAGGGATGCTGTCTATTGTCAGAGGAGGAAACCGAAGGTCAGAGAGGACGCCTGACTTGTCCAAAGTCACAGAGCGAGTTAGGATGGGGCGGAGCCAGGGCAGGGTCCTCCCATTGACTGCCTTTGTGTAGGGTAAGGAGGACCCGGGCCTGCTCCCTGTGGGTCAGAGGGAGCTGGACTCCACCTCTCTTTGGTCCTCTAAAGCAGAACCTCTGAAAATACAGATTCTGTTGTTGTTCAGTCACTAAGTCGTGTCTGACACTTTGTAACCCCATGGACTGCAGCACGCCGGGCTTCCCTGTCCCTCACTATCTCCCTGAGTTTGCTCAAACTCATGTCCATTGAGTCGGTGATGCCATCCAACCATCTCATCCTCTGTTTCCCCCTTCTCCTCCTGCCCTCAATGTTTCCCAGCATCAGCTTCTTTTCCAATGAGTCTGCTCTTCGCATCAGGTGGCCAAAGTATTGGAGCTTCAGCATCAGTCCTTCCAGTGAATATTCAGGGTTGATTTGCTGTAGGATGGACTGGCTGGATCTCCTTGCAGTCCAAGGACTTCAAGAGTCTTCTCCAGCACCAGCACACATTCTAGATCACCCTTAGCAAATAGATCCCAGACACTGCTGTGCCACCGCGTATCAACCCAGTCCGAATCATTAACCTCTGCAGCTCGGGAATTTTCATTTTATCAGGCTCCCAGGGGAGTCTGACACTCCTTCAAGCTTTAAACTGACTTGCCTGTCTTCTGCGGAGTCCCATAGCCTCTCTAGGAGCAGAGCTGACATAATCTTTTGCTCAGTATATGTTTGCTTAGTTTATTCATCATGAATTAATTGATTAACCACTAAGGAGCTAATCCAGTCATTAAAGATAAACCCCTCATCCATGACTTCTGCAAACTCTTCACCGAGTCAAACTCAGCAACACCCACCCATCCTATCAGACACACCAGCCCCACTCTCGAGCTGAGCACCTCTGAGTAGGGAATTTGGGGATTTTTTTATATATTAATTTTTATTGGAGTATATTGCTTTACAATATTGTGTTCATTTCTACTGTACACCAAAGTGAATCAGCTGTATGTATACTTATACCCTCTCTGTTTTAGGATTTCCTTCCCAATTTAGGTTACCCCAGAGCACTGAGAAGATTTCCCTGTGTTACATACAATAGGCTCTCATTAGTTATCTATTTTACACATAGTATCAGTAGTGTATATGTGTCGATCCCTGTCTCTCAGTTCATCTCACTCCCCCTTCCCCCTTGATATCCATACATCTGTTCTCTTCATCTGTGTCTCTGTTTTGCAAGTAAAATTATCTGTACCAATTTTTTTTTCGGATTCCACATAGATGCATTAATATATGATATTTGTTTTTCTCTTTGTGACTTATTCACTCTGTTTGACAGCCTCAAGGTGCATCCACATCTCTACAGATGACCCAGTCTGGTTCCTTTTTATGGCCGAGTAACATTCCATTGGATATATATATACCACATCTTGGAATTTGGAGATATTAACAGAGAGGTGTGTATCATTACGGGCACGTTGCATCTCTCAGTTGCCTTGCCATGTACTCTGAGTTCTGTAAAATCACTGACTGAGAAGGAACTGCATCTCATGAGGCTATATTGTCGGACTGTGGTGCCTACACACGGGGATTCATAAGATACCTCCCTCAAGGACAGGTCAGTGCAACCAGGGAGGTTTTGACTTCTCACATCTCTGTCCCAACCTTCAGTGGCCAATGGTAAATAATGAAGAAGTTGTGTAGAGAGGAATAGAGGCCAATGGTAATAAAACAGAGAGGTAGAGAAGAAGAAGGGAGAAACAGGCAGAGAGAGTTTTAAATTTTTTGTTTACTTACTTATTTATTTTTATCTTTTGACTGTGCTGTGTGACATGTGGGATCCCAGTGCCCTGACCGGGGATCAAAGCCGCTCCCCCTGCATTGGAAGCATGGAGTCTTAACCACTGGACCGCCAGGGAAGTCCTCAGTGGGTTGTTTTTTTTGTTGTTTGTTTGTTTTAATGCTTGTCATACACCAGACATTGTGCAAAGCCTCCCCCACGTGCATTCTCTTGCTAAATTAGTATAATAATTGTATGAGATAGGTTTCATCATTACCCCCATTTTATAGGTAAGAAAACCAAGGCTTTGTAAAGAAGGGAGCTGGAATCTCCAATTCCAGAGCTGGTGCCCTTAGTCATTCTGCCAGACTGACATGCATGGTATCATTCAGATATTCCTGTCTTCTGGATCAGTAGATCTCTGACAGCTGTCAGAATGTATCTTCCCAATCTTGTTTCCTATCAAAATCTTGTTTTCTTCTCTGACAAGAAGAGAGCAGTGTGTTGGTTGATCCCAAACTGTGAAATAAACGCACACCTTGAGAGAGGCTATTGGAATCTGTGGTTAGACACCATGGAAACTGTTATGTGTTGGGGAGGAAGCTGGATCTGCTGGGTCTTTAACACAGGGCACCATCAGGAGCGGCATCCATGGCAGCCGCAGGTGGCCCTGTTACACACCGCGCGTCTACGCCAGGCCCTACACAACCTCAGGGACGGCAGAGCCCCTCATCTCTTGAATGATCAAGAGAACAGAGGGCATACAGAGCTTCCCTGTCAGTAGGGGAGGTCTCTGGAATCCCTCCTTTGTTTTTAACTGAAATGTAATATATTGTTGTATAGTGTATATAGTATATTGTTTTTGTTGATGTTGAAGTGTATATGTGTGTGTGTGTGTGTATATATATATGTATATATATATATATATATGTATTTTCTTTTTAAAAAGTCTTTTCCATTTGGATTTGTCGTTCAGTTGCTAAGACATGTCCGACTCTTTGCAACCCCATGGACTGCAGCCCACCAGGCTTCTCTTCCTTCACTATCTCCTGGAGTTTGCTCAGACTCATGTCCATTGAGTCTCTGATGCCATCCAACCATCTCATCTTTTGTCATCTCCTTCTCCTCCTGCCTTCAATCTTTCCCGGCATCAGAGTCCTTTCTTTTTATTATAGGATGTTGAATACTGTGCCCCATGCTGTACAGCTCAGTTCAGTTCAGTCACTCAGTCGTGTCTGACTCTGCGACCCCATGAACCACAGTACGCCAAGCCTCCCAGTCCATCACCAGCTCCCGGAGTTCACCCAAACTCATGTGCACCAAGTTGGTGATGCCATCCAGCCATCTCATCCTCTGTCGTCCCCTTCTCCTCCTGCCCCCAATCCCTCCCAGCATCAGAGTCTTTTCCAATGAGTCAACTCTTCTCATGAGGTGGCCAAAGTATTGGAGTTTCAGCTTCAGCATCATTCCTTCCAATGAATACCCAGGTCTGATCTCCTTTAGGATGGACTGGCTGGATCTCCTTGCAGTCCAATGGCCTCTCAGGAGTCTTCTCCAACACCGCAGTTCAAAAGCATCAATTCTTTGGTGCTCAGCTTTCTTCATAGTCCAACTCTCACATACATACATGACCAATGGAAAAACCATAGCCTTGACTAGATGGACCTTTGTTGGCAAAGTAATGTCTCCACTTTTTAATATGCTATCTAGGTTGGTCATAACTTTTCTTCTGAGGACCAAGTGTCTTTTAATTTCATTGCTGAAGTCACCATCTGCAGTGATTTAGGAGCCCAGAAAAATAAAGTCAACCACTGTTTCCCCATCTATCTGCCATGAAGTGATAGGACCAGATGCCATGATCTTAGTTTTCTGAATGTTGAGCTTTAAGCCAACTTTTTTACTCTCCTCTTTCACTTTCATCAAGAGGCTCTTTAGTTCTTCTTCACTTTCTGCCATAAGGGTGGTGTCATATGCATATCTGAGGTTATTGATATTTCTCCTGGAAGTCTTGATTCCAGCTTGTGCTTCCTCCAGCCCAGCATCTCTCATGAAGTACCCATGCTGTACAGTAGGACCTTATTTATAATCCATTTGATATATCATAGTTTGCATTACATTATGTGTAATCCTCACCTCTCACTCCACCCTTCCCCCTCCACCCTCCCCTTGGCAAACAGTAGTCAGTTCTCTATGCCCATGAGTCTGTTTCTGTTTTGCAGATTCATTTGTGCCATATTTTAGAGTCTGCATGTAAGTGATATTGTAAGGTATTTTTCTTTCTCTTTCTGACTTGCTTCACTTAGTATGGTAATCTCTAGTTGCATCTATGTTGCTGCAGATGGGATTCTTTCATTCTTTTTTATGGTTGACTAGTATTCTATTGTGTGTGTGTGTTATATACAAACACATCTTTATCCATTCATCTGTCGGTGAACCTTGTTTGCTTTAATGCGTTTATTTCACGAGCTTTGTTTCTGTCTCTTGGTCTCTTATTTTATGCCTTTGTTGCAAGGGTGAAAGTCTCTCAGAACTTAAGCGTATTCTTGTTCTTTGGCTGCCATAGGGGAAAAAATGCAAAGCAAACGAATGACCCAGAACACAATATCCTCGTTTTGCCCCAATAAATCATTTCCATTGCCTTTTATCAAGATCAAGTGAAAGGCATGAGGAGGTTGATAATTTTAAGACTGAAAAGGACTGGCCTCTGATCCCAAATTGTATGGAGCTCGAGGAGATTAACCCTGTTGTTCCTGACCCGGAAAGATTCTATGGAACACACAGATGAGGTGTGAATCTGTACTCTGTTTTCAAGATGTGCTTGGGCTCCGTTCCCATGCAGATTTTGCCTCCTTCTGGGATAATGCAGACGCTGTGCAGATTTTGAACGCAAACGGGGGTGAAGTGGCATATGGGAAAACAGTCTAAAACTGACATTGTATTGACTTCATTATTGCTGGGGTGTGTGATTCTGAAGCTGGAGTGTGAAATGTGACCCTTGAAATCTGACAGATTTGGGGTTCAAGTTCTCTCTCTTTATCCTCAACTTGTACCACGCCCCTGAGCTTAAGTCCCCTCAACTGTAGAAGACAGTAATAGCCCTCACCCCATGTGGTTCTAGGGAGGCTCAGGTAGAGCTCTTTCAGTGCTTGATACAGAATAAGTGCTTTTAAAAGATTGTTTTATGCCAGGGTGTAAGTTCTCTAGGAAAACCTGAGTGAAGTGGAGGTGGGGAAATAGGTAATGTGCAGAGCACAGCACCATTCTTTGATAAATTAAAAGTCAGCCTATTTAATGAAATGTTAATTGGGGCATACCCGTGTCCCCCTAAGGGCTTCCCTCGTGGTTCAGATGATAAAGGATCTGCCTGCAATGCAGGAGATTCAGGTTCAGTCACTGGGTCAGGAAGATCCCCTGAAGAAGGGAATAGCTACCCACTCCAGTATTCTTGCCTGGAGAATCCCATGGACAGAGGAGCCTGGCAGGCTACAATCCATGGGGTCACAAAGAATCGGACACAACCGAGCGACTAACACATTTACTTACACACACCTGCCCTCCTAAATGTTGGCTCTTGACCTTCATTCTGGACTTCAGGTCCTAGGACAACATTGTTTAATCTTGTGAATAACTCAGGACTTGCTTTAGATGGTGACTTACATTAGTCAAATCAGGAGTAGGGCAAAGCATTGCCTAAAATAGTTAGTAAGCAGAACTGTCATCCAAATATTTTCAGGCTGTAGAGAGAAAAGAGCTTCTCTTGCAGCTCAGTTGGTGAAGAATCCACCTGTAATGCAGGAGATCTAGGTTCTATTCCTGTGTTGGGAAGATCCCTTGGAGAAGGAAATGACAACCCACTCCAGTATTCTTGCCTGGAGATTCCCAAGGAAAGAGGAGCCTGGCAGGCGACAGTCCGTGGGGTTACAAAGAGTCAGACACAACTGAGCAAATAATTATAGAAATGATAAATTTCCAGAACCAGGACTTGACCCAATCAATATGATACCCAGGCTCACATTGTTCACTATGAGGTGTTGGAGCTTGGAGTCAAAATATTTGAATTCAAATTGTGGCTTGTCGGGCCTTCATCCATATCCCCTAACTTCTCCGAGCCTTGCTTTTCTCTCGTCTGCAGAAGGGAATAATAAAACCTTGTTGACAACATTGTAAAGATGGAATGAGAAAAAGCATCTAAAATGTCTTTGCACCTCACAAAGATTATGGCGGTGTAAGGTGCCCTGTTTTGCATCATCCCCAGCCAAGAGATCATTTTCGGATTGTGTTTGGGATTGCGAATTTACAAGGTTGGCAACTTCGGATGAAAAGAATCAATACGCTGTCTCTTTAAAAAGGAATTAGTGGTTAAAAGAACTGACAATCCATTTAGAGATTTGTGTATCTCAATAGCAGGCAATGAGACCATTTTCTTTCCATTTATAAGAATTTGTTTGTGCTACTGGGAGGACAGCTTCAACAGTCGGGTTGTTTACTATGATTTGTATGCCCTGGGGATACAGAAAGGCAGGAATGTATGAAAATTGCAAATATGGAAGAAAAGATCTAGGAAGATTTTTCTTTTTTTTTTTTTTTACTACCTGCTTCAGTTGTACGGCTTGGAGCCAGATCTTCCTGAGTCCCCCGAACCTTTCAGACGTGTGTGTGTGTGTGTGTGTGTGTGTGTGTGTGTGTGTGTGTGTGTGTGTGTCTTCTGCAGCCTTGTTCTTCTGCTCCCAGTCCTTATTATCATACCTCCTATCCTCGACTGACCTTTTGAACTAAATTTGTGAAAGTCGATTCTCTGTGAGGTTCTGGGTAGGGCAGTGTGCCCAGGCCTCGTCTCTCCTGGGTGTGACCTCCGTCCGCTATCTCAGATCCACCAGCGTGTTGATCTGTGGCATGAATTTTCTAGTCTCTTTTTAGAATGGCGTCTGCTGACATCGCTGTAAATGGGCTTGTGGGATTATGTGCACTGATCTGAAAAAGGGGCCCTCATGCAGGTCATGGGGAAAGCTCCAGGTCCTTAGAGCTCCCGGGCTTCCTGGGTGGCACTAGCAGTAAAAATCCACCTGCCAGGGCAGGAGATGAAGGAGACGAGGGTTCGATCCCTGGGTCGGGAAGATCCCCTGGAGGAGGAAATGGCACCCTGCTCCTGTATTCTTGCCCGGGAAATCCTGTGGACAGAGGAGCCTGGCGGGCTACAGTGCAGGGGGTCACAAAGACTCAGAAAGTTGGATGTGACTGAGGGACTGAAAACACACACGCAAGAGCTCCAAGGGTACCAGATATGGGGAAGCCGCTCCCCGCCTATTCTCATCAAAGGAGCTGGGTCAGGATAGCCTCTCCTCCTGAACGTCCCCATCTTTTTCTCTCCCTTCTTTGCCTAGTTAACACTCTCGGGTCTGCTTCCAAACCTAGTCCATCGGTCCCTTCCTTCAGGAAAACTTCCCTGATGTCATTGACTAAGTGCCTCTACTATCATTTCTCAATGTCATGTGCCTTCATGTGTAGCCCGTAGGGTCGTTTGGGCTTTTCATCTTTTGATATAATGATTTCATTCATTCCTGAAAGACTGTCAGTCCTATGGGAGGGGAACCCTATGTGGTTTTTCTGCCTGCCTTATATACAGCAGGTGTTTGTCAGTGACTGGATGGATAAGTGAGTGGATGAGTGAATGAATGGGTCTACAGGACAAGACCGGTAGGACACCCATGTTTTCAGGCAAGCTGAGATCCATGACAGAAGGGATAAGGTGGGACCTTGCACTAGCTTTCTCACTGCACTCCATCCCAACTTAGAACCTCTTCATCCATCCTGAATGTCCACAGAATGTAAGCTCCATACAACCCACCCCCCGACCCCTCCTGCCCTCTGCAATCCCATGTGACACCTTGCTCAGTGTCTACCACCGTTCCTCAGCTGGGTTGGAATGATTTCCAGATTTAGAAACTTGCCCACCTTCTGAATTCTTAGGCACTTCTGCCTGTGTTTTTCATTCAGCAAAACTGTTTTATTCCACCTCTTCAAGTTGGTTTTTTCATTATTGGTTTTAGACCTCTGCCCACATGCCACTTTTTGAATGGACGTTTCATGAAGTCCTGTAAGACCAGGTCCCCTTGGAATCCCCTTTCATACGTAGAATCTTGCATTTCCCTTTAAAGAGATGATGCTGTGTGTGTTTAGACAATGGCTTGTTTCTTCTACTGAGGAGTGAGCTACTTGTGGAAATGCATTAAGTCTTGACCATGGCGGTCTTGACCATCACTAAGCATCCAGCTCTTAGTAGGTGCTCCGTAAGTGACTGTCAGCTGAAACTGCAAAGCTCAGACACCACACCCTTTGCAGTCCTGCCAGAGCCTGTGACCTTGATGGGAGACACTTGGGGTCAAGGCGGAAAAGGGGCCGTGCGTGTTCATATATTCAGCCACCTCCTGTGATGTATGGATCCTCATCTCTCTCTGGGCTGGGGCCGGGACCTCGTTCTCCTGCTGCGCCATAGATTCAGCTGAATAGGTTATAAATCCTAACCTACACTAGCATAAGCCAAAGAAAGATTGATTATCTCGAGAAACGGAGAAGTCCAGGCGTAGTTCTGGCTGCCATCAGTCATTGCTGAGGATAAGGGTTTAAGTCCTCGTGACAGGGGTCTCTCCACTGCTGAGCCAGCCTCACTTTGGAGTTTTTTGGGTTTTGTTTTTGTTTCATTAGCTGTAGCGTCTGGTATGTTGTCAGTGGCTCTTCAGATCCGACGGCAAGTGCCTAGGGGTGAGCGGGTGGGGAGCAGTGCACGCTGGGTCATCCTTAAACCTGAATTGTGTGGCCAGGAAGTTGGAGGCTTTGACAGGCAAGACGTCCATCACTTCTTGCCCATCTCTGGATGTCAGTAAGCATGTTTTCCTTAGCATTCCCACTGCATGTGAAACCCAACTATTATACTCAAGAGTTTATTCATAGGAGTGCAGGTTTATCTATTTATTTTATAATTTTGTGGTCTATTTTTGGCTGCACTGGGTCTTTGTTGCTGTGGCGAGCAGGGCTACTCTCCATTGTGATGCACAGCCTTCTCATTGTAGCAGCTTCTCCTGTTCCAAAACACAGGCTCTAGGGTGTGCAGGCTTCAGTAGTTGTGACTCCCGGGCTCTAGAGCACAGTTCAACATTTGTGGCGGTGGTGGTTTAGGTGCTAAGTCACGTTTGACCCTTGTAACCCCATGGGCTGTAGCCCACCAGGCTCCTCTGACCATGGGATTTCCTAGGCAGGAATACTGGAGTGGGTTGCCATTTCCTTCTGCAGGGGATCTTCCCGATTCGGGGGTCAAACCCGCGTCTCTTGCATTGCAAGCGGATTTTTTACCAGCTGAGCCACCAGGGAAACCCCTCAGTGTTTATGGCGAATGGGCTTAGTTGCTGCGTAGCATGTGGGAACTTCCCGGACTGGGGATCAAACCCGTGTCTCCTGCACTGGGTATGTAGATCCTTACCAGCAGGCCATGATGGAAGCCCTACAGGAGTGTACTTTTGGTCGAGATTTAGAGACAGTGTTTCTACCCACCACCCCAACCTGGCTTAGGGCAGATTCCCTAGGGATTACGCCTGAGCTGGGAATTGCCAAGCAAGTCATCCATTGGCAGGATGGTCTCAGGAGAGACCTCTGGGTGACACAGTAAAGAATCAGGGTAGGGCGGGAGAGACAAACAGAGGTGTAGTTTCAGGGGAAACCCAGCCTCAGCCTGACCCTGTGGCAGCTCTGGAGTATTAACTGGACCAGAGATCATTTCACCCAGGGTCTTCCTCCCACCTCTTCACCTCAGTCTGTCTTTGGCCACAGGCTTAGGCTGTCCGCTCTCGGGAAGGACGCAGCCCTCCTACCCCCCTTACCCGCTCCCTCCACCCTGGGCATCTCTGACTAGGGCAGCCCCCATCAGTCTCGTTCAACCTTTCAGAGAAAAATTCAGGTTGGGAGCAATTTTCAGCCAATACACACATCAGCCAGGAGATGGTTCACCAAATGGGGGAGGATTTGTGAGGCTCGAGCTTTAAAGAAACATAGAATAATGAGAAATCTGAAATGACAGGGATCCTTGTATAAACAGTAGCCGATAGTTTTTATTTTCTGATCAGTCCCAATTCTGCCTGCTCTCTTACCACCCCTGTCCCTGACCTAAGCCTCCCTGGTGATCACAACAGCCTTTCACATTTAAGGAAGTGTTGGTTGCTCAGTCGTGTCTGACTCTTTGCTACCCCATGGACTGCAGCCCACCAGGCTCCTCTGTCCATGGAGTTCTCCAGGAAAGAGTACTTTAGTGGGTTGCCATTCCCTTTTCCAGGGGCTCCTCCCAGCCCAGGGATCAAACCTGCCTCTTCTGCGTTGCAGATTCTTTACCATCTGAGCCACCAGGGAAGCCCCTTAAGAGTAAAGTCACTATTTCTAAGAAATTTAAGGAAGACTTCCTATTAGAAGGGTTGACCTAGGAGGTGAACCATCTTTAGATACACAGGGAGAGAAATTGCCCTGACCTCCCATCCTCTTATGTTGCAGATTGTACATCTCCTACAGAGCTCGGGGTCGTGAGGTCTCTGCTCTCCTACAAACGGTCTGCGTCGGCCTCTGGGTTCTTGGTTGCTTCCCTTGCAGTTTACTGATCAGGCAGTTTCGGGGGCCAGTGTCAGGTTTTGGGGTGCCCCAGTTGTGACAGGAGCGATGGCAGATTGAATTCCCCCTTGCCATCTCAGGAAGGCACGCTCCGCTCCTCTCCCTCTGATGTGAAGGATCGGACCCACGCCCTCGCCCACGACCGCTCTTGGCTCGCTGCGTTTCCGGGTGACGCCCCCCTCCATCCCCCTCCCTCCCCCGTGACTACGCGGTCACCAGCAGCCTGCGCACACATAAATAAGGCTGCATGCACGCGTGTGACGATATATAGCCATCACGGTACCGTGTGGGCATGTGGACGTGCGGAGGAAATGTAATAGACTGTGGCTGTATGTCTGTAGGTATATAATAAGTTTGCCGCAGACCAGGGGCGGGGAGAAATGGAGCCATTTGTTGATTCAAACCAATTTTTTTTTTTTCCCCTCCCTTGAGTTAGTACCCAATCTGTAGCTAAGAACTGCTGACGACAGCATATTTCTGAGTGTAGATTTTTTTTTTCTCCCCTGACAGCTAAGACCTAACTCTTGCCTGATCTATGTAGCCGCATTGTTCAAATTACAAAGCTTAGGTGACAGAACTGCTCTATTTTCTGGGAGCCCCAGACACACCTGTCATCAGATAGAAGCTAGAATGCAGAAGTCATCACTTTACTTAGAAACTCAGCAGATGACTGAAATTATTTCTTACTACTAATTCCCCTTTTAGTGGAGATAAGCCGCTTTGTTCGGCTGTAAATGAAACATTAGGGTATTAACGGAGGAGCCAGAAGTATTGGGGAAGCAAAGATTTTATCTGCAGTAGGAACATTTTGGGCAATAAATTGTTTTGTTGGACAGAATACTAAATCTCTTGAGTTACAAAGAAGCAGAGCTCATTAAGGGGGATGCTTAAAGCAGGAGGAAAAAAAAGGCGAGACAAAAGCTTATTACCTTTGTTGTGGGGATTGGGGGTGTTTGCAGGTTCTCATGTATCTAGCATGGAAGAATTATTCAGTGCAGTTATTAAATAGCTATGTCTATAGACTTGGAAACGCTCCGTGAATATGTCCAAGGGACAAATACATCGCTGAAATATCAATAGGAATCTGCAATCAGTTATGAATTCTGGAGTACATATTTATCCTCAAAGACTGGATTTTTGTTTCCTGTGGGTGAAATTTGCCCGTCTCTTTGCCACATCCTTCAGATTAATCGGCTGGCATGGTTACATAAATGTTTGTAATAGAGAAGACAGAATGCCAGGGTTATCCAAAACGTTGTCGCAAAACACACACCTAAATGAGGAGCATTACGCATTGAGAGGGGGGATCAACGGGCCTTGGAAGGGAGGGGTATTTTCCCAGGATGGAGGTGGGCAGCTCCGGAGTTGTGAGTGGTCGTGGGGTGTGGGTCCTGTCGGGTGACCCCCTGCTTGTAAGTGTCAGAGGAGGGACACTTACGACTCGGGGATGATCCACTGCGAGGAAGCAGGGACGAAGGAGGAAGGTAGCAGGAAGACGGCTCCATCTCTTCTCTGGACGTGGCAGCCCCTTTGGCTGCATCCCCAGGAGCAAGGCTGCGTGTTCTGACTCCTTGACTGCCTGGACTTGGTGCTCTTTCGAGCTTTTGGGAGGAAGATGGCCCCGGAGGTGTCGCACCTGAGAAATCAGGTGGGAAGCAGTATCAACAGCCACACCTCACTTGCAAGCAGACGGGGATTCCTTGAGAGCAGTTTCATGGCTCTGCGGTTTCGCTGCTGCTTCTTTTCTCTCTGAATGAGGCACAGCATCTCTTCGCAGACACCCACCCCGATAGCTCTCCATGCCATTTCTGCCTCCCCCCTGCCGTGACATGCCCTACAGCGCAGGTGGGTGCCCAGGACTTGTCACCAGGAGAGCCGTTCAGTTCATACTCTGGACCCACCGGTGGTTCCAGCTCACTGTCTGCTTTCTTGGTGGTTTCTACAAAAGCGAGGGTGTGTATGCGCGTGGGCTGAGTCGTGTCCCACTCTTGAGTGACCCCGCGGACTGTAGCCCGCCGGGCTCCTCTGTCCGTGGGATGTCCCAGGCAAGAATACTGGAGTGGGTTGCCATTTCCTTCTCCAGGGGATCTTCCCGACTCGGGGTTCGAACCCGCGTCTCCTGTGGCCCTTACATTGGCAGGCAGGTTATTTATCACTGAGCCACTAGGGGAGCCCCAAAACAGTGACATCTTTCAAAACACAGCAGTGGACAAACACATAACGTACACTCACATGAGCTATGGAAAAACACCAAAGTTGGATTTGGTTTGAGGAAACTCTGTGTATGAAGATTATTTTTTAAAGCTGCAAATAAACAATCGTAATTTATTTCAGAAGGCACCGAATTGGAAGATGTTCCACCAAGAAATGGCATCCTTTTTGGTCTTCTGTCTCTGGCACGCAATCCAGTGCCAGGAAAAGATTCTTGATCTGTAGTGGAGATAGAATAATTGCCTGCATCACATTGAAATTCAGCATGTATTTAAAACATGATTCAGATCACAGCCTCTTTACCCTGTCATTCATTGAGCCAGTGACTTTTCAGGACCACTTATCCACAAGCCATTGGACAGCCGCCTGTCAACAATGGTTCATAGGAGCTCCGAGCATTGAGCTAATGTCTTATGACTGTCGTGTGGAGGGCGTCGAGTCTTCTTGAGATGAGTAGAAACAGGGGTCCAGGTGGAGGTGAATGAAACACCCTGGTGACAGAGGGGAGCCTCAGGGCTTTGCATCTCCCTGTGAACATGATTTCAAGTTAATTTTCAATTTGAGTCTAGTTGAATTACAATGTTATGTTAGTTTCTGCTGTTCAGCAAAATGAATCAGTTATGCATATACATATATCTACTCTTTTGTAGATTATTTTCCCCTGTAGGTCATTGCAGAGTATTGAATAGAGTTCCCTATGCTGTGCAGTGGATTCTGATTGGTTATGTGCTATATATATATATAAGCGTGTATATGTCAATCGCAAGCTCCCAGTTTATCACCCCTTCCCTTTACGCCTTGGCAATCGTAAGTTTGTTTTCTACATCTGTGGCTCTACTTCCATTTCGTAAATTTGTACGATTTTTTTTTTTTTAGCTTCCATATAAAAGTGATATCGTGGTATTTTGTCTTTCTCCATCTGACTGACTTTGCTCAGTATGGCAATCCCTAGGTCCGTCCATGTTGCTGCAGATGGCATCATTTTGTTCTTTTTTATGGCTGAGTAATATTCTATACCAATTATTTTCTGTCCATTCATCCACTGATGGGCATTTAGGTTGCTTCCACGTCCTGGCTATTGTAAACAGGGCTGCAGTGAACACTGAAGTTGGTATCAAAGAGTAATAGTCGTGAACAGAGAAAGGTGGAGATCAGTATTTTTCAAAGTAGTGTTCCGATTCTACAGCAGATGAACTGTTCGGTGAATAATCCAAAAGTGAAGCAGCACTTAGGTGGGGAAAGTGTCTGGGCACCTGCAGAGATTTTGACGTTTATTTTTACCCCCATTTTTGGCCCTGAGTGTTTATGTGCTAGATGTGTGATAGAGTGAACGCACGTGTCAAGAGTTCTGGTTGAAATCAGGAGCTACACAACTGTGAATAAGCCAGTTAGTCTCTTTGGGACTCAGTTTTCTTATCTGTAAAATGGCACTATGGAGCTACCCAAGTGTTAAGAGGACAGTCAGCTCTAAAATGTCCCGTTTCTGGTACCGTTCATGATGACGTGAGGCAGAAAATGCCTTTTATGGGCCCATCTCAAACCAGCTAGGGCATTGAAGGAGACTGTCTCAGATGTTTGTACTCAAAGCACAGTCAGTGTCTCCAGGCAGACTGTAGCCTCTGGAGAAACACAGGGTTGAAAGCTATCTGCTTTCCTTCCCCACTGGGCAATAGTGACAGGATCCTTAAGCTTGCTAAGCCTTAGTTTCTTCATCTATAAAATGGGACAAAGAATCATCTCAATGTCACACAAGTTTTAAAGATGATGATGGTGAAGCATTTAATTGAATTTTTTTGCTCTTTTTTTTTTTTTTTTTGAGGAGGGGGAGTGAGAAATTAAATATTTCCTGCCATATCAATAAGCAAGGGTCTCACAGCCATCAGGGATTCCCGCCCTCCAAATGTGAATTTCGGAGCCCAGAGGGTTCCTGAAAAGAACAATGCCTGCAGTCCAGCAGTTATCAGGTTGCTGCCACTCCCTAGGATGAGAGGAACTAAAGACTGTGAAAAATCAAGTCAGAGGCTGCTGGCCCCCGATAACTGAGATGCATATGAAGGGAATGGTTTCAGTGAGCCCAGTTCTTGCGTCTTCCCATACATACTTCAGATATCTGATTTTCCTTAATTAACAATAACCTTTTGATGTTCAGACTATCTGCTCCCTGTTGCAAGCGTCTAAATAGCCTGGTGCACCCTCTCCCCCCACTTCCTCGGACCAGTTCTCTGAATTACTTGAGATGCTGTTTCCTGGGCTTGAGGTCCTAAAAATTCCCACCAAATAAAGCATAACTCTCAACTTGTAGGTTGTCACTATTTTCTAAGTCGACAGGGGCGTGCTGTGTGGCATGTAGGATCTTAGTGCCCCAACCAGGGATCAAAACCATGCCCCCTGCAGTGGAAGCGTGGAGTCCTGGGCACTGGACTGCCAAGGAGGTCCTTTAATTTCTATTGTTAAAGGGTCTCAATGTGTGATGACTGTCACCAGCATTATTATTACTTTTATTGGGGAGTGAGATCCATGGGTGAATTCTCGGGCCAGTCCAGAGCTGAGGGCAGAACTGCAAGCTCACAGCTGTTCTGAGTGGCGTACCCAGATGCTGGCTCTTGGCTACTCTCTGACTGGCGCCACCTTTGGACCTCTATACTCAAGGAGCTCTCTAAACTGGAAACTCCTTATTCTTTCAAGAGCCTGCCAGAGAGTGAAATTTGAGCTTGGAATGTGCCCACGTGGTTGGCGGTGGCCAGGGGCTCCTGCAGTCACTGACAAGTGTGGAGACCAAGCAGCGTCTGCGCTCTGGTCCCCCCACTATAGGGGAGGGGGAGAGTCCCAAGCCCGTTTCCTTGGAGAACACTGGAAAGATCACCCTTTCCAAACAAGAGTCTTAGACTACAGTGGACCTCAAAGGCTCCCTTTAATGGCTAGGGCCACTACAACAAATTCTCAAACTTGGTGACATTCAGCCTCAGAAATTCTAGAGGCTAGAAGCCTGGAATCAAGATGTCAGCATGCTTGGATCCTTCTGGAGACAGAGAATATCCATGCCATGCCCCTCTGCCAGCTTCTGCTGGCATCTGGTAATCCATGACATCTTTTGACTTCTAGACATGTGGCTTCAGTTTTCCCTCCATCTTCACATGGCCTTCTTTCCTGTGCCTTTCCCTCTTCTGTTTCTTGTCTTTGGATACAAGGTTCCCCCTAAAACAGGATGTTGTTGTTCAGCTGCTAAGTCATGTCTGGCTGTTTGTGACCCCATGGACTGCAGCACTTCAGGCTCCCGGTCCTTCACTATCTCCCAGAGTTTACTTGGATTCATATCCTTGAGCTGTCAGCGAAGCTATCTAGCCATCTCATCCTCTGCCGCCTCCTTCTCGTTTTGCCTGCAGTCTTTCCCAGCATCAGGGTCTTTTCCAACATGTCCCATCAGGCGGCCAAAGTATTGGAGCTTCAGCTTCACCATCAGCCCTTTCAGTGTGAACTCAGGGTTGATTTCCTTTAGGATTTACTGGTTTAATCTTTGCTGTCCAGGGGACTCTCAAGAGTATTTTCCAGTGCCACAATTTGAAAGCATCTCATGTTAAAGTCTTTAATTATATCTGCAAAACACTCCCCTTTTTTTCCCAGTTAACATCACATTTGCAGGTGTGTGGGCTTAAGACTGAGACATACCTTTTGAGGACGCACACTTCGTCACTGTCATTGTATGTGTGTGTGTGCGTGAAACACCTTTGTATGGAGAAACAGTTGGATTTAACAAGACCACTCAAGGACAATTTCTTAATAAAAAGAAATGATATCCTCAGGCACTTACTAGGTCCACAGATTGTGTTGTCTGATGATACATGCATCTTTTTTTTATTCATCTCAATCCTCTGAGACAGGTAGTATGCTCCTCCTCAATTTATGAATCAGAAAACTGAGCTTTAGCAGCAGCTCATTTTTTCTTGATCAGCCAACCAGGGAAGTGGTAACCTTTATATTCTAAGCTGGGCTTTTGTAATTCCAAAACCCTTGCTTTGAACATTCATGACAGTGCCATGTGTAGGAATCTTCTGGGGATTGTTAACACTTCACCATCCCTCAAGCTCCATCTCCAGAAATTTTGATTCTGTGAAGAGTGATGTAAGGGTAACGATTCACATGGAAAGTAACTGCATTATGTTGCCCACCCCACCCCACCGCAACCCATCTCTCAGGCCATTGCAACCTCAGCCTAGGGTCTAGGAGACATATTCAGAATATCCCCAAAGAGAGAAATCCTTCAAAGGGAAACTGCACTCATAAGAGACGCCAAGTTCCTTTTTTGATTATTGTTCAGTTGCTAAGTAATGTCCGACTCTTTGAGATCCAGTGGCCTTTAGCACCCATGCTCCCCTGTCCTTCACTATCTCCTGGAGTTTGCACAGACTCATGTCCATTGAGTTGGTAGTTCCATCCAACCATCTCATCCTCTGTTGCCTCCTTCCCCTCCTGCCTTTAATCTCTCCCAGCATGAAGGTCTTCTCCAATGAGTCGGTTCTTCACATCAGGTGGCCAAAGAAAGTGCTGAAACTTCAGTTTCAGCATCAGTCCTTCCAGTGAATATTCAGGGTTGATTTCCTTGAGGATGGACTTCAGGATTGATTCCTTTTTTCATTATTGTTTGCTACAGCTCTCTGTGTCTGGAGCTTTCCCCCGACACTTCCTCTGCCTGTTTGCTCAAACACACACTTGTGTTATCATCTAGCTGCAGTGTGGGTACTGATGGTGGTGCTCTTAGTACCTTCCCAGATTTAAGTTTCCTTACACGTCAAGGGCTTCCTTGAAGGCTCAGTGATAAAGAACCCACCTGCCAATGCAGGAAACATAGGTTCCATCCCTGGGTCAAGAAGATCCCCTGGAGAAGGAAATGGCAACCCACTCCAGTATTCTTGCCTGGAAAAATCCCATGGACAGAGGAGCCTGGCAGGTTACAGTCCATGGGGTCTTAGACACAACTGAGGGACTAAGCATGCACTCTTTAAGCATCTGACGTTTTCCACGTGGAGGATGTCCACAGAGGTAGAGAGGGAAGTCGTTCAGCAAAGCACAGCAGAGGAGCCATAATCCTACAGCAGTTCTAGTGAGTGAAAAATCGATTTCAGAAACCAGCACAGTGGTGGCAGTAGTGGGGAGTCATCCATGCCGCCCTGTTGTACAGGCCTGTTAAGTGAAATTTACAGGACCTTCCGTCATAGCAGAAAACGGTGCAGTTGATGATCTTTGCTGCTGAAGAAGCAAAATTGAAGTGTCACCTACCACGATTGCATTTTATTTCTAATATGTTGCCCTGCCAACCTTGGAACCATGCGTGAAACCCAGGAATGGGAAGGGACAGAAGTGTGAACTCTGGCTCAATGGAGCTGATTGGAGAGGTTTTTTTTCCCCCAAAGTACAGCCCCAAGACATCTCAGGAGAACCTGCCTGAATAGAAGAAACAAGCGATATTTGAAAATCAAGAAGAGTTAAGCTGCTTGATAGAGTTACTTAAAAAAATTTTTATCTTCAGAGCATTCAGTTTTAATCACACCGTGGTTGGCGTAAATCCATTCTCTCCGCAAAACGACTCACACAATACATAGATAGGCAAGAATAGAGTAAAAAGTGAAGGTTTCCAAAATTTAAAGAGCCTCCAAATCACCTTGCATTCCTCAAGGAGGGAACTGCTGTAAATACTTAGCAGTTATTTCAGGCATTTCTCTGCTAAACTATCAAACTCAGTTTAAAATAGTTGCAGGTGCTCTGGTGAGACTGTAGACAGGTTGATAGGCTGATGAATAGATGAGATAGTCAAACATGGTGATAGATAGGCAGACAGACCGGGCAGGTTGAAAAATGGAAAAAAAAAAAAACAAAAACAGAAAAATACTTTAGAATCCCACATGAGAGCAGGCAGAAGTTTTTGTTTGTTTTCATATGTATTTACGTAATTGGGCTTCCCTGGTGGCTCAGGTGGTAGAGAATCTGCCTGCAATGCAGGAGACCTGGGTTTGATCCCTGGGTTGGGAAGATCCCTGGAGAAGGGAATGGCAGCCCACTCCAGTACTCTTGCCTGAAGAACTCCATGGACGGAGGAGCCTGGCGGGGTACAGTCCATGGGGTCACAGAGAATCATACACAGCTTAGTGACTAACACTTGCAATTTTTATTTATTTATATGACTGCGTCAGGTCTGAGTGGTAGCATGAGGGATTTTTGTTGAATCGTTCGGAATCTCTCACTGTGATACACAAATTCTCTACTTGTGGCCTCTGGGCTCAGTAGTCGCACACGGTGTCAGTTGCTCTGTTGCAGGGAGCATCTTAGTTCCCCGACCAGGGACGGAACCCACACATCCCTGGCATTGCAAGGCAGATTCTTAACCACTGGACCACGAGGGAAGTCTGCAGGGAGAAGGTTTTGAGTTTGCTGGTTACTCCCTCTATGATTCTAGGATTAGCAAATCCTTTAACTTCTTTGATCCAAACTTGCATTATGTGTTAAGGTGGAGGATGAGAGTAAAGCTTCCATAATAAAATGTATTTGAAAATAGAGGCTGTAGTGTAGTCTGTAGAGGTTTGGAAGCCAGGTGTGTTCAAATTATGCGAAAGAGTCTGGAAGTCAAAGAACACCTTTCTACAACTGCAGTTCAGGTACTTTGAAGTGTCCTCTCCCCAACCATGACCCACCAAGAGTAGCAAGGAGTCTCTATTCACTCCTAGAAATTCTCAGTTCAGGAAGAGGCTGTCATAGCCTCTACAGATATAGTGACGCCACTGGGAGCTAGAACACACTCAGTTCCTTTCACACGCTAATACTTAGCAGCGGCGGAAAGAGTTTGTAAATTGCATAAAGGAAACTAGAGTGTCCTGTAAGGATGGCTCTTGAGGAACTTCACCTCCAAGTTCACGAATATCTATCTCAGTGAGGTTCAGTCTCACAAAGAAAGAAGGATGTCGTTGTTAATAAGCTATCAAGCCTGCAGCAAGTGGGTGTTCTTTTTCCTTTGCTTTGAAGAGTTTGTTTTATTTTCGATTTTACAAGTGCAGAGTGCTGGAACTTACCTGGTGGTCCAGTGGCTAAGAGTCTGCACACCCAATGGAGAGGGCCTGGGCTGGATCTCGGGTCTGGGAACAAGATTACACATGCTGCAATTAAGAGTATGCATGCTGATAAATAAATAAACATATTTTTTAAAAAATACAGAGTGGCAGAGTACGTGTGACCAGACCGTATTCTAAAGGAAAAGTTTAACTCAAACATTTCTTTTTGCCAAATATACAGATTTTAGAACTCTAGCCATGATGAGCAACCCTTTGAAAGTATGTTTAAAAATTCACCGAGTCTTGTCTGAAGGCTCACCTGTAAGGAAGAGTGAGCTAACTTATTCCGTTAGAGACGTTGTTAAATGCCCTGAAAGCGGTAGTTACTCATTTCCTTTTGAAGTGAAAAATAGCATATTCTTGAGCCCATCATCAATCTTTAATCATTTCAGATTAAGGCATTATCACTGGATACCCATGAATATCATTTTTAAAATGTTGTCCTAAAATTAAAGAAAAATAGTAATATCCCAGCTTCCTGAACTGAGACTTTCTAGGAGTGAATCAAGACTCCTTGCTGCTCTTAGTGGGTCATGGTTGGTGGCAGGATACTTCAAAGTACTCGAACTACAGTCGTAGAAAGATGTTCTTTGACTTCCAGACTCTTATGCATAATTTGAATATAACTGACTTCCAAGGCTAGGTAAGTGAGGCTCCCCTCTTAATTGATAGTATTTTGGATGAGCCTAATTTGACAGCCACTGGCAAACAACATGCTAAATATTTAATAGGATGTGACTTTGAGAAGGGAGCCCCCTGCCTTGAGAATCCCACTGGGTGGGACATTATGACTTAGAATCTCAACATCAACAATCCGGACAGCTCAACTGCAGAAAAAAAAAAAAAATCTTTCTTTGATTTGATGCTACCCAAAGTAGAGACCATGGTCCACAGACACAGTAAGTTCTAGAAACATTGCTGATCGCCTGATCTTGAAGGAAGTGGAGTTCCACATTCATGGTGCCTTTTTTGCCCTGAAATGGGGCTTGGTTTCCCTTGGATTATCTGACTGCTTCTGACAACACCCCCTCCCCATTTGACTGGGTAGAACTACCTTCTAGAAGAGCCCTTCTCAGGCAGTAACTGAGGCATGCACATTCTCAGACACTCCCAAACAGTTCTCCAGTGTCTTCTAAAAGATGCCCAGTGAGTGGCATCGGCTGTGCATGTCTTACATGGACGTGAGCAGCAAATAGAACAGTGCTGCCTGTCTGTGCACCAGGTCTTTTTAAGAAGCAATGATGTGTCCTAGCGCCTCCTATGCTGATAATATTTAGAGTGAAATAATTTTTAAAAGCAAGTGGTATCCTTTCTGTTTTGGCGGATAAGAAAGATTAACACAGAGAAATGGAAATTTATTTAAGGTTACATTCCAAGTCACTGACTTACCTGCGATGGGTCCCCCAACTTCCGACATCTAAGGGTGATGTCATATAGGTTAACTCTTGTGACTTCGCTAATATTTTCTGAGCATCTCTAGGTGTCAGACACCACATGAAGTAATTGGCATGCATGACATCCATGGACAGGTATTCATACCTTCCCTGTTTTGCAACTGAGGGATAAAAGAGTGTAGACTGTTGTTGTTGCTCAGTTGCTAAGTCGTGTCTGACTCTTTGCAACCTCATGGGCTGCAGGAAGCCAGGCTCACCTGTCCTTCACTATCTCCTGCAATTTACTCAAATTCATGTCCATCGAGTTGGTGATGCCATCCAACCTTCTCATCCTCTGTCATCCCCTTCTCCTCCTGCCCTCAGTCTCTTCCAGCATCAGGGTCTTTTTCAGTGAGTTAGTTCTTCACATCAGGTGGACAAAGTATTGGAGCTTCAGCTTCAGTCCTTCTAATGAATATTCAGAACTGATTTCCTTTAGGATTGACTAGTTTGATCTCCTTGTAGTCCAAAGGACTCTCAAGAGTCTTCTGCTGCTGCTGCTGCTGCTGCTAAGTCACTTCAATTGTGTCCGACTCTGTGCAACCCCATAGATGGCAGCCCACCAGGCTCCCCCGTCCCTGGGATTCTCCAGGCAAGAACACTGGAGTGGGTTGCCATTTCCTTCTCCAATGCATGAAAGTGAAAAGTGAAAGGAAGTCGCTCAGTCGTGTAGGACCCTCAGTGACCCCATGGACTGCAGCCTACCAGGCTCCTCCGTCCATGAGTTTTCTCCAGCAGCACAATTAGAAAGCATCAGTTCTTTGGTGCTTACATACCTAACACATGAGTAAATAAGACCTCAAGCTCTGAAACCAGTCTGCCTCCCAGCCATGCTGGAATGCTCTCTTGGAAATATGTAGTGAATCTATGGATTTCAAGAGAATGTTCTTTGAAAAAATTGAGTACATTTTTGTTGACAAATAAAAATTGTATATGTGTTAAGATATGTTGATATCTTGATGTTTTGATATATGCATACACTGTGAAATAATCTGGTACATATGTTGAGAAAAGGGTCCGCGGTGGTGGGAACATAAATTGATGCAGCTGCTACAGTAAACAGTATGGATGTTCCACAAAACACAGTCCTAAACACAGGGCTACCTGATGATCTAGCCGTATTGCTCCTGGGTATATATCCAACGGAAACCAAATTAGTTTTGCAAAGAGATGTCTGTGCTTGCATGTTTATTGCAGCTTTACTCACAATAGCCAAGATACGGAAACAACTTCATTGTCTTTTGGCAGACGAATGGATAAAGAAAATGCAATGTCTGTGTGGAAATATGCATATATCCACACACAATGAAATAGTATTCAGCCTTTAAAAAGGAAGGAAATCCTGAATGTGCTTTTTAATCCTCCAGTTCCCTCCTGCCACACCTGTATCAGGTAGAATGCATGACAAGTTAGCCTTCCCTTCTCATCAGTAAAGATACACGTGTGATCTCCCCTGGGATGCTGATGTGAGGGCAGGGGGGTGATGGTCAAATGGAGTTCCTTGGTCATTGCATCTCGTGCCCAGGGAGTAGATGTTTGGGCTTGTGCTCCCCTTTCTCATCTCTGCTTCTCCGAGTAGAGCTGACTCTACAGCTGGAGAGATGCCTGCCAAGCCAGGAAGGGCATCCTTTAGGGGGGTACCATAATAACCCAGAAGCGTTCAGTAAATGCTTGCTTGATTGCAGGGAGGATCATTGAGGCAGCTTTCTGGGCACAACCTAGAGAAAAACCTCCAGTGAGGCTGCAGCTGCAATTTATTTCCTTGTCCCAGCGAGAGAGCTCTTGCCGATACAGCAATGTGTGTTTTCTGCTTGGTAAAGTAGAAATGAAAACAGGAGAAATGGACTTGAGTACAGCCTTGCTGGCAGCCTGGAGGCGGGGCCTCTGATGGGACCCCGCCCCGCTCCCTCCATAAACCTTTGCCGCTGGAGAGCCTTTGGCAGCGATGAGATTAGCAGAAGCAGCATCTCACGCCAGGGCGCTGTGCAGTTTTTTCTCTGTTCCACCAGGTGTTGCCAGAGAACATTGAGCAGAGACCAGCTCCGGGCAAAGTGTGTTCGCAGCTGCTCTGGAACTCGGGGGCGGCTCGGAAGGCAACCAGTAAATGTGATCCCGACTCCCGCAGCCCTCTGCCTTGCCCTTTGTGATATGGCTCCCTGTCTGCTTCTTGCCTTGCCTTTCAAATCCACACCTGTGTGGCACATTTGGGCCTGTCCACACATTCTGGGCTTCCCAGGTGGCTCAGTGGTACAGAATCCATCTGCCAATGCCAGAGATGAGGGTTGGATCCCTGGGGTCAGGAAGCTTCCCTGGAGAAGGAAATGGCAGCCCATTCCAGTATGCTTGCCTGGGAAATCCCATGGACAGAGGAACCTGGTGGGCTACAGTTCATGGGGTCGCAGGAGTCAGACACGACCTAGTAACTAAACAACAACACATTCTCATACCGGAGGTAGGAGACCACTCAGGCTTGTGCTGATCCAGGTCACAGCCCTGATTCCCACTGGTACCTGTGGCCAGCCTGCATTTTTACTAGGAAGTGGATGGTCCCCTGGGTCACGCATGCAAGGAGAGTTCTTTCTACCAGGGATCTTCTCTTAACGCAGAGCCTTTGTCTCAGCACCTGTTCCTTGTGCCCTTTCTGTTCTTGGACATCGGGAGCAATGAGGTTACGTCCTTGATCAGTGATTCTCAGGCGGGTGTGACAGAGTGCCCAGAGGCCATCGACCACGTCCAGAGACGCTTTTGGATGTGCTGACTAGGGAGGAAAGGAGAGTTGCCATGGACATCCATGGGCCAGAGGCCAGCAATGCTGCTGAGCATCCTTCATGCGCAGGACAGAACCGACCCCACAGGAAAAGAATTGCCCAAACTGCCGAGTTTGCGAAATCCTGCGCTAGACACAAAGGCTTTACTGGCAAGATGATTGCATTCTCCAAAACGCACATGGAGAGAAGTCTCTTCAGTTGTGATTGTCCCAGAAAGCTCCTCTGTATCGCTGCAGTTCCGAACTATGCCAAGACTACAGCCCATGGAGGACTGTGAAAGAGATGCCATGTGTTGGCGACCTACTATGTGCCAAGTACTTCATGCCTGTCATTTTCAGCCTTGTAGAAATGATGTTGGGGCTTCCCTCGTAGCTCAGTTGGTTAAGAATCTGCCTGCAATGCAGGAGACCCGGGTTCGATTCCTGGATTGGGAAGATCCACTGGAGCAGGAAATGGCAACCCACTTCAGTATTCTTGCCTGGAGAATCCAGTGGACAGAGGAGCCTGGCAGGCTACAGTCTATGGCATCACGAGAGTTGGACACAACAGAGAGGCTAAGCACACAGCACAGAAATGATGTTCAGGGCGGGATTCTTGCCCCATTGTGTAGAAAGGGAAACTGAGGCTCAGAGAGCTTGTGCTTCCTGCTCTGAATTACCCAGCTACTGAGCAGGGTGTCTGGTTGTGAACCCAGTTCTGATTCCTTTGGGGACATAGTCTCTATTCCTGTGACGTGCGGTCCCTCCCTGTGTCCAAGAAGGCAGGTGTGGACTTCAATGCTTTGTGCACATATTGTGGGGCAAAACATGTGCTGAGTTGGACCCCAGCCTCCCAAACTGGAAGAGGTACCTTCTCTTCATTGCTCGTCTGCTGGTTTCAAGCAGAGAGGGCTTAATTCTCCATAAAGGGCACTTCCTGATTTGTCCTGTCACTGATGACTGAGGGACGTTCGGTTCCCAGGCACCCAGGACATCCACAGTAATTGCACACCAGCAACTCCATCACTGGGCTTATGCTGTGGGCAGATGCTGAGGCTGGCATCTCCTACACTTGTCCCCATAGTTTGCCGCCCAGGATGCTTGGCCTTCCCCAAAGAGTCAAAATTGACAAGAGGCCAGACAAGAAATTCAGGCAAGGCTTTACTGGGGCCCCTGCTGCAGCTGAGCCGGAGGAACAAGAACAAGGGTTCCCTTGCTCCCTCCCTGACGGATTGGCGGTGTGGGTTGGGGATGGTTAGCTTGTTCCTTTATGGGATGAATGTAGCGGTGTGTCTAGGCTTCCCAGGTGGCTCAGCGATCAAGAATCCTCTTGCCAATGCAACAGACGCAGTTTAACCCTTGGGTCGGAAAGATCCCCTGGAAGGGGAAATGGCGACCCGCTGCGTGTTCTTGCCTGGAGAATCCCATGGAAAGAGGAGCCTGATGGGCTACACTCCATGGGGTGGCAAAGAGTTGAACATGACTTAGGGGCTGAACAACAACAACAGGGGTGTGTCCCGGGGTCACGCCGGGAGAGGGGCTTAGGTGTTTTGCCCACCCCTTTGTGCTGGGTGTGGGGCTCATGCATATAGTACCCTACTTTTGCTCCTGAACCCCGTGATTTTCTCCAGGCTCTTGAGGCAGTTGAGGGTTTTGGGGTTTTTTTTTGGTCTCCTTGTATCTTTCATCCAGAATTTGCCCCAACAGTGCGTGCCCGCAGTTCTTTCTAGTCTCTTAGAGTTTCTTCGTCTTTTGTTGCTGGAGGAGGAGACGTTTGGCCAGGTGCACATACTGCAGCAGAGGGTCCCAGGTCCCAGCCTGTCTCAAAGAAAGCCCTGCAGATGCTTTAGGGTAGAGGGCTTAGGCATCCGTGCTGGATGTGTACTCATAAGGAGGTCCAAACCCAAAAGGAAACCCACTTTTGAATCTAGTTTTTGAGTCAACAATAAACTAGAGAGTGATGCGGAAGTTCTTAGAAGGAAAAAAATAAAATAAAATTCAAATGTTTCCAGAGTCCAGAGTTGCCCTCCCTAAAAGCTTCCTGTGTCCCAAAGTGACCCTTCAACCTTGCAGTCGATTGTCGCTCAACACCTACAGCCTCGGCAGGTGGCGCGAGTGGTAAAGAGCCCGCCTGCTGACGCCGGAGACATAGGAGATGCATATTCGATCCCTGGGTCGGGAAGATCCCCTGGAGCAGGGCATGGCAACCCACTCCAGTATTCTCACCTGGAGAATCCCATGCACAGAGGAGCCTGGCGGCCTACAGTCCATAGGGTCACAAAAGTGTCGGACAGGACTGAAGTGACTTAGCATGCTTGCATGTCCTGTGGCTGCTGTAAGCGATGACAGCCAACGACTGTGTGTTTAGACCAACACGGAATTCATTATCTTGCATTTCTATAGCTCAGGAGTTTAACCAACACAGAATTATCTTGCATTTCTACAGCTCAGGAGTCCCAAGTGGCTCTCACAGGGTGTTGGCAGGGTGGTGCTCCCTCTGTGCTCCTGTTTCCTGGCCTCGTCCAGATCTCAAGGCCGCCCGCATTCCTGTGCTCATGACCCCTTCTTCCATCTTCAGAACCTGCAGCGTAGCATCTGCTGGGCTCTCTGACTCTACCTATGCGGTCATAGCTCCTTCTCTGCTCTTCAGAGGACCCTTGTGATCCCATTGGGTCCACCCAGATAATTCAGGATAATTGCCCATCTCAAGTTCCTTTACTTCATCACTTTGGCAACATCCCTTTTGCAGTGGAGGGTGACATTTTCATTCTGGGAATTGGGACCAGAACGTTTTTGGAGGGAGGAGGGGATTATGCTGTCCACCTGCTTTACAGCTACTCCTGCTAGAGTTAGTGGCGGAAAAAAGCAATGAGAAAAAAAAAAAACCCACGATGTTAGCTTCAAGCGACTCGTATGGGGTGTGTATGTGTGTGTGTACCTACGTGCATGTGTGCTGTGGAGAAGCCTGGTGTAGAAAAGAAAACGTGATGGTCGTACAGTCACTCTTGGACGAGGACGATTACTGTAGCTCCGATTCATCTTTGCATCCTCAGAAGCTATGGTGGTGCCTGGGGTATGGCATGGTAGGGGCCCAGTTAGTTTTACGCATTAGTGTTTCTAAGAAATGCATGTATAGGGTTCAGTAGAAACACAGCAGAACCACTGTCTATTATAGCAACCCCAATTTGACACCATTTTCATTATGCTCGTTGCTGCTGAGACTCACCTTAATACACTGGTGACGAGTAGGCATAGTCATAACCTTGAGACTCTACCCACTTTCAAGTGCCGTCCACACCCACTGCAGATTCAGTGACTTCAGTTACGCTCTAGGATTTTCTCTTTCCCTGGAGGTGGACAGCCCAACAGCTGAATCCATTTTCTTAAACAGAGTTTCATTGGAACGCAGCCATGCACATATTTATTTATAAACGGTTGATGGCCACTTTTGCGCTGCCATGGCAGATTTGAGTACTTTCAACAGAACGTATGACCCACTGGCGTAAAATATTTACTTTCTGGCCCTTCATGGCCCTTCATGGATAAAAGTTCAGAAACTGGTTTTAGACAGTGGAACATTGACAAACTTCTGCATGACAGCTCAGAAAATTTGATCCGCCTAGTATACCACTGTCCAGCTACTTTTGAGGGTCAGGCCTTTCACATTCTTTGGATTAGAGCGTGCCTGAATGCTTAGTCGCTCAGTCATGTCCAGTTCTTTGCGACCCTTTGGACTATAGCCTACCAGGCCTCTCTGTCCATGGGAGTTTTCAGGCAAGAGTACTAGTGTGGACTGCCATTTCCTTCTCCAGGGATCAAATGTGGGTCTCTTGTGTCTCCTGCATTGCAAGCAGATTCTTTACCTGCTGAGACATCAGGGAAGCCCATGGGCTATAGCACGGGTCCTCAGCCTCCAAAATCTGATACCTGATGATCTGAGGTGGAGCTGATGTAATAATAATAAAGTGCACAATAAATGTAATGCACTTGAGTCATCCCCAAACCATCCTCCCCCCAACCCCAGCCTGGTCTGTGGAAAAACTGTCTTCCACAAAACCTATCCCTGTTGCCAAAAGAGTTGGGCACCATCAGCTTATAGTATTTGAGCATCATCCAGTGATGCCCTTGTTGTTGCAACTAATAAAAATCTCAATCGGGGCAGACACTCAAATTGTTTAGATTTTTTTTTTTCCTCCCCAACAGTTTCGGTGAGATAAATCGCACTTCACCATGGTGACTCGTAGATACTAGTAAAGCAGAAGAAATTCTATAAAGCGATTCTATTCATTTTGGAAAAAAAAAACAGAGTCATCTTCGGGAAGTCGAATACAGCAAATGATTGGAGAGTGTCACCATGCTGGGGTGAATGGGAGTAAACAGTATGTCTCCAAAAATATCCTGTAAATATCCTTAAATTATAACCATCTGTTTGATCTGCTGAAGAGAAGCAACTAATTCTGGACCCTTTTTTCCTGTCCAGACTGTCCATCGATTGCACTGAGAACTGAGATCATTGTTGCCGATAACTAACTTGATAATCTAATTTAATAAGGCTTTATCTCCATCTAGCTGGGCAATCGGGGGTCGCTATCTCCTAGAGCAGGTTTCCCGTCATTGACGTTTTGCACCATATGTGTGTTCATTGTGAGAGAGCCGTCCTACGCATTGTATTACGTGCATGACGGTCAAAAGCGCCCCTCCCAGGGGCTTCCTTGGTGGTCCAGTGGTTACGAATTCGCCATGCAGTGCTAAGGACACCCGTTTGAGCCCTACTCCAGGAAGATTCCACATGCCACGGGGCAGCCAAGCCCTGGAGCCACAGCTACTGAGCGCGCCCACCTGGAACCGACGCTCAGTACCAAGAGAAGCTGCCAGCAATGAGAAGCCTGCGTGCTGAAAACTGTAGAGAAGCCCCCGTTTGCTGCAACTCGAGAAAGCCCTTAGAGCGACCAAGATCCACCACGGCCAAAAAATAAATAAATCCTAAAAAGAAAAAAAGCCCCTCCAAGTGTAACAATCAAAAGTGTCTCCAGACATTGCCAAATGTCCCTGAGGAACAGAAACCATACTGGTCCCCAGTTGAGAACATTGTTCTACGCCAGGGATGGGTTTAGAAGGGGCTTAGGAGGTGCTTGGCATCCAGGCGTGTGAAACACAGCACGTTGTTCTATCAGATGAACTTTCATTCTTTTCCTTTTGCAGCCCTACATCCCTAGTCCTTCCCCCCTCCCCTTCTTCCAAGGCTGGGCTCTTATTAATGTCTAAATGTACCGCCAAGACCGAAATCGCCTTGAACTCATCGAGCTTCACCCGATAACCCTGAGTCGTGCCGTTACTCTAAGCCAGATCAGCGGAACCCGCTCTGTGATCAGATTCCCGCGGCTGGACCACCTCTCCATCTCGGGCTGCTGTGATCCGAGGGTCTGGGACACAAGCATCTCTCTGATGTCGTCTTATCAGGCTGAGCCTAATGTCAGCCCTGTTAGAAGAGCTTTGTCCGATCTGCCTGTAGCTTTGTTGTGAACCATTCAGTAACAGTTCAGTGGAGCAGAAAGAGCCCTGTGAATTGATATTATAAACCCTCGTGCCTGTTTTATTCGTTGCAGAGGGAACAGAATATAACACAAGTATTTATTTTTCGTGATTGGACAGTGGCCCTTCTTTCCATTCCATCCACCCCCCGCCCTCCGCCCCCCAGCCTTGTCGCGGAACGCGGAAAACAGAAAACAAACAGGGAGACTCTTTCTGAACAGATTCCGTGGAAGAGACCCTGCCTATTGTTTCTTGTTTCAATTATTTCCCAGGATCCTGAGACTATATGTGCGTGCACTGAATACATAGGCGTGCGTGATATCTATTACATCCGTTTGAATGGTCTTAATAAGGAGCCACTTGCCAGTGGATATAATCCAATCACGGCCGGACTGGCTCTCTCTCTCTCTCTCTCTCCGGCTGTTCCTGGATTCCCATCTCCGATTTCATTGAAAGTTCGATTTTCTGGAAAAATTCAGGAAACTTCATCATGTTTCATTCATTCTTTGCTCCCGGGCTCTCCCCGCTGAGAGCCTGGAGCTGTGAAATTCCTCTTTGGTCCCATTGCTTTGAGAGTCCTCTTTAGTCCCAGGCGATGGATGGAATGAAGGGTGGAAAAATGGACTCAAGACGATGACATCAATGGGAGGAGGGGGTGCGGGGCCTGCCCAACCCAGCCTGGTTAGAAATGAGGGGGGATGCTGACAGTTCTCAAATGGGGGGCAGGGGTCCTGGAGGATCACCAGGGCACAGCTGGCTGGCTCCAGTTCTGGGTCACTTAATTTAGTGAAAGCTCCGTTGTATTTTGGCCTCTTCGGTGATCATGATGAAGATGGTGATGATGGCGAGAGGGGCAGGTCGAATTCTATGAAAATGCTGGCGTCTGACAGTTGTTGACCTACTGAAGTGTTATATTCCCTATGTTCAACTTCATCTCTGTAAAAATAATGGCTAATCTATATGGGTCAGACTCATGTGGTCAGAAACAGTTGTGTAATTCTTGCCTAGGCATCAGCTCTTTGGCCCAACATAATAACTCTTTGTTGGAGGTATTGTTCTGACCCCACTTTGACAAATGAAGATGCTGATGCTGTGGGAATATCTTGCCCAAGTCCTCTACATATGAATAACAAAGCTGAGACTTAAACCCATGAAGTACCCAGGTGGCGCGGTGGTAAAGAATCCGCTTGCCAGTGCAGGGGCCGCAGAAGACGGAGACGTGGGTTTCATCCCTGGGTCGGGAAGATGCCCTGGAGGAGGGCATGGCAACCCACTCCAGTATTCTTGCCTGGAAAATCCAATGGACAGAGGAGCCTGGCGGGCTAGAGTCCATGGGGTCACAAAGAGTCGGACACAACTGAATTCGAACACATATACACAGGTTAATACTACGATCTTTGGTTGGATAACAGTTTTACAGAGATGTTGATACTTTACACAGAGGTTCCTGTATTTTCCTCAGATTTCAGACAATAAGATTCTTTTATTTGTATGCAAATTTCCCTCATCATGAGAGTTCTAATAGGCTCCAGGGAACTGCTTACCACCCAAGAATGGGCTAGTTGCCATCAAATTGGAATTTTAACAATCACCCACACACATTGTTGTATTGAAGGGTATGCATAAGAGTCAGATTTTTATCCTCATCAGGTTAGCCAAACTTCCACATGTGTTAACACTGGTACATCAGTTATGCAAGAGGTACCGTACTATTAAGATATATTAATAATAGAAGGAGTTGGGTGTGGAGCATGTACAGAGCAAATCCTCTGTACTATTTTTACAACATTTCTGTAAACCCAAAGCTATTTTACAGTGAAGTTTATTTTTAAAAAAAAAAGACGCATAAGCATACAGAGAAAGTATGGAACAACCAAAAAGTCCCAATGTTTCCTGTTAATAAGTGTTTTTCTGCTAAGTTTTTACTGAGTACTATAAAATGTTCTCTTTACTATTTTCATGGTTTCTATCAGTCAGTTAATGACTTTGAAAGGTCCCACCATAAACATCAAAGTAATTGTGTCATTTGCTTTGAACCAGGTTTCCCAGACTGATTTAATCATGGGGTCCTTTTATCGAAAAAAAAAAATATATATATATATAAAAACTATAGGGAAGATGACTCAGTGGACCTAAGTTTGATCAAACTCCAAGAGATGGTGAAGGACAAGGAAGCCTGGTGGGCTGCAGTCCATGGGGTCGCAAAGAGTCGGACACGACTGAGTTGACTGAACAGCAACGGGGAAGACAAACTTGGGTCACAAGCTTCCCTGATCCTGAGCAGCTTCTTAGCATCAGCTTTTCCAGGAAGCAGAGCTGGACCACTTTCACATTAGGGCTCTGCCTAGTGACTCCTCACCCTCAAACCATTTCTCTCCCCTGATAATTCCAACCTACTTGAAATGCCCTCTTTTCCCTCCCACTCTCTAAGGAGGGTCCCTCTCTCTAAGAGGGTCTTCCTCTTCCCAGGGGAACTTGTTGAAACCAAGGTGGCCTAGGGTACCATCGTTCCCCATCCTGACTCTGGAATGAGGTGGGGAGAATCTGCATTTCTTGAAAGATCCCAGGTGATGTGATGCTTCGAACACCACTGAGGTCCCATCCTTCTGGTTGTGAAATCGTCTTTCAGTTCTCCGTAGAATCTCACCTCTGTCTTGCTACCATATGTTTGCTTTTTCTGTTCCTCATGCACTGGCGACCTAATACCTAAAATAAGTATCAGTGAAGTCTTCCCCAGTGTCTGTGGGATTCAGAAACGACTGGAATTCCAATGGGAGATGGGGAGTTATTTGGTTTGAGAATAGTACCGTTTATCAGAAGGAGTGTTTCTCTTTGTAACTATAGGTCAGGGTCCCACGGTCAGTGCCATGAGTTACTAGCTGAATGACCTCAGGTGTGTTTCATAAAATCCAAGAGCTTGGTTTCTCTACTGTAAAACGGGGGTAGTGTTCACCTCTTCGGCTTCTGTAAGGATTCATCGGTTATACACACTGAACATCTAGAGAACCCCAACACATTGCCACAGTACCAGTTGCTCAGTGACTCATTGCTCATGGACAGTTTCTTCTCTAGCACCAGAAAAGTGATTCTCGAGCTTTGGTGTCCAGAATTGCCTGCATGGCTTGTCAAAATGCAGAGTCCCAGGCCTTGGCCCCTGAAGATTCTGACTCATGGCTGGAATGGATTGAAAAGCAAAGTCGACGGGGCTTCCCTGGCAGTCAGTGGTTAAGACCACATGCTTCCACTGCAGCGGGGTTGCAGGTTCAATTGCTAGTCAGGGACCTAAGACGCCACATGCCAGAAATCTTGCAGCCAAATTTCTTTTTTTAATTGTAAGAAAGAAAAAGATACTTGAATAACTCCAATTCAGGTGATCTACAGGAACTCATCCATTCACATTCACTTACTTGGTTATTCAACAAATGTTTGTGGCCGGTCTCCAGGTGCCAGGAGGCTTTTTGGTGCTCAGGATAGATCCATGGACTAAACAGATGGTTGAGTGAGTGCATAATGAATACCTGGGTCCTAGGAAAGTGATACAAAGTAGAAGTACAGCCTTGTGAGAAGATAAATATATAACACAGTCAGAGGAGGTCTTTCTGAGCAGATGACATTATTGGAAAGACAACATAAAAAGAGAAACTGTAAAACAATCTCCAATTCAAATGTGGTCTTCCCCAATGGAAATCACACAATTTAACACAAATGTAGGCATGTTTAGTTTGTAGTTTTTTTTTTAAATTTTTAATTGAAATCATGGACTTCCCAGCCAATATGGTACACCTTGTTGAATGCCCACTGTATTCTGGGCACAATGCTGAACGTTTTTCCATTTCTTTTTTTCTAGTTTCCATAACAGCTCTGCCAGGAGAAGCCTTTGTTGTTCTTCAGTTACTAAGTCACTTCCGACTCTTAGCAACCCCATGGACTGCAGCACGCCAGGCTTCCCTGTCCTTCACTATCTCCCAGAATTTGCTCAAATTCATGTCCATTGAGTCGCTGATGTCGTCCAACCGTCTCATCCTCTGTCATCCCCTTCTCCTCCTGGCTTCAATCTTTCCCAGCGTCAGGGTCTTTTCCAAAGAGTCGACTCTTCGTATCAGGTGGCCAAAGTATTGGAGCTTCAGCATCAGTCATTCCAGTGAATAGTCAGGGTTGATTTCCTTTAGGATTGACTGGCTTGATCTCCTTGCAGTCCCAGGGACTCTTCACAGTTTGAAAGCCTCAGTTCTTCAGTGTTCAGCCTTCTTTATGGTTCAACTCTCACATCCATACATGACTCCTGGAAAAACCAGTAGCTTTGACTATACGGACCTTTGTCAGTAAAGTGATGTCTCTGCTTTTTAATACGCAGTCTAGGTTTGTCATAGTTTTTCTTCCAAGGAGCAAGAGTCTTTTAACTTCATGACTGCAGTCACCATCTGCAGGTGATTTTGGAATCTAAGAAAATAAAAGTCTGTCACGGTTTCTAGACTTGTATCTCCATATCAAGAAGTTTTGAAGGCGTTACACAGTCACATCACTAGTAAAAGGCCGACGTTGGCTCTTTCTGCTACACCCTGCAGCCTCTAACATATAAAATTGTGAACTTTAGTTATTTTCAGTATTCGTGCTGCTACCAACCATGTTGTCATAATCCTCTCAAAGCACCACTTTGTCTCCATTTTTCAAATTTGTTACATCACCGTGCCCAGCCGTTTATAGTCCTGGCTGCCCATGGAAATCTGGGAGTGGCGGGGCTGGGTATTTGGGATTCTAAAGTCTCAGATGAATCTGATGTGCAGCTACTGGCGGGCACCCCTGGCTAGCATGGCAGTCCAAGACTAATACGTATTTTCTGGCTGTATGACCAAAGGAGCTCTGGTTCAGAATGCAGATCCAGAGGGTAGCCGTGAGCCAACACACTTGAGGTCCATAATCACCAGGGTGATAAATCTCTCTGAAACAAGAGACAGCTCAGTCCCCTTGAGTGAGCAGAGTGGCACTGTGGGATCAGCGCAAAATTTGGGGTCCGTGCAGGGCTTGACACCCAGTTCTGCTTTTCTGGCTCCAGGGTTTGGGTGAGGTATGAAGCCTAACTGTTGCTAGTTCTTCCTTCCCTGATATTGGGAACAATACAGGGGGTTCTCCACGTGGTATTCTCTTTTCTCTCTCTCTAATACACCGCCCATGCATGCTTGGTCATGTCCGACTCTGTGTGACCGTGTGGACTGTAGCCCATCAGGCTCCTCTGTCCATAGGCTTCTCCAGGCAAGAATCCTGCAGTGGGTTGCCATGCCCTCCTCCAGGGCATCTTCCTGACCCAGGAATAGAACCTGAGTCTCTTATGTCTGCTGCACTGACAGACGGGTTCTTTACCACTAGCGCCACCTGGGAAGCCAGCACACTACCCTATCAACTAAAAAAATGCACAGCGTGAGAGTTGCGAGTTAAAGTTTTTTACTTGGGGCAAAATGAGGACTGCAGCCTGGGAGATGGCTCTAAGAAACTGCTGCAAAGATGCAGGGGGCAAGTTCAGTAAATATTTGATTTTGATGAAGGGGAATACATGCAATCAAGCACACATTTTCCCAGAAGGTTTCTTCTAATCACGAGAAACATTCCTTCCCATGACAGATTTAGTGCTTTTCTAGATATGGGGAGATACACAAATTGGGCTCTCAAAATTGGCTCCTGAAAATATCTAACTATCTGAAGAACTGTCCTGCCAGTTTTTCCCCTCCCAGAGCACAGAGTGCCTCATTTCTGCTCTCCTCCCTGAACTCTTTTCAGGGGGTGCTGAGAATCAGCAGCTGCAGCAGCACGTGATTTAATTCTTGTAGAGGTAGGTGGGGTTCCTTGGTGGCTCAGATAGTAAAGGATGTGCCTGCAATATGGGTGACTGGGTTCAATCCCTGGGTCAGCAAGATCCCCTGGAGAAGGGAATGGCTACCCGCTCCAGTATTCTTGCCTGGAGACTCCCATGGACAGAGGAGCCTAGTGGGCTACAGTCCATGGGGTCACAAAGAGTCAGACACGACTGAGGGGCTAACAGGTATATACATATAGAGGTAGATGGCAAGTGAGCATGACGAGTGCCAATTTGTAGTTGACAACCCCCACCAAGGAGATTTGTTGCATACCAAGAAGACGGCCACAATCTCCCCTCCACCCAGCAATGACTATACTCCTTTTCCAGTAGAATAACGTAGAAGATAAGCAGAGTGCATTCAATATTTTTTCTTTTTCCAGGCCCTTCTTTGCAAAGTTATTCGATTTCAAATTTTGCAGTCTCTCCTGGGAAAGATAGAACCATCCTTTTTATGCATTTGCTATGATAACTTTGAACCCAGTAACGCTTGCTATGAATCTTGGGCTGGTTGCGGTTTAAGAGAGAGGAAGACAAAACAGGACACGAGTGAAGCTGAAGCCTGCCTTCTCTCTTCTTTCCTGAACCTTCTCTCTGTGGAGCTGGTTTCCCCCTCTTGCAGACAGAGTCCCCCCGCCCCCAGATCTCTTCCTTCTCACCTGGCCTTTTCTTTGTTATTAAACCCCCAGTCGGAAACAATTGCCCCCACTTTGTATTCCGGGGAGCTGTAATATTTGCCCAACGATGAGCTCCATTCAGCAGTTTGTTAACAGAAATGGGAAGTGACAGACTCAATATAAGGAAATCTCTGTGCCAAGGAAACAGATATTATTTCTCCCCCTCACTCTCTCTTTCTCTCGCTCTATGCCGGGAATCAGCCGGCTCCGAGCTTACGGACACACCGAGGCTTGCTATTGATCCATGTCCAACTAATTTGATCAGAATAGAGACTTCTATTCCCCACTGCTCCTTCCAGTAGCTCTTAGCAGATGTGATTGAGTGCCCAGGAGTGGACCCTGACCTCTTTGGGCTGCTATAAGGAATGCAGGAGACCCTGGGTCTGCACTGGGGAGGCAGGGGTGCCCTCTGCTTCAGATGGGAAAGTTATAAGTGGATGATGCTGGGGAGGGGGCAGTGCAAGAGCCCTTCCGCGGAACAGGCTTCTTATCCTTTTTTGTCAGTGATGAATTATGGAAAGCACCCGCCATTCCCAATCACTGAAAATCAGAGTATCTAGTGGCAAGAGGTACACTTTTAATCTCTGAGTAAAGGCAACTCAGAGCTTAGGTGCGTCCTTATGTATCCATATAGACAGGGATACTACTTGTTAATATTAGTGGTCACGCTGACCTTAAAAGTTAAAAAAATGAAGTAATGCCATTTGCAGTTACTAGAGATTGTCATACTGACGGAAGTAAGTCAGACAGAGAAGGAGAAAGGAAAACTATCGTTTAACATCCTTCATATGTGGAATCGAAAAGAAATGATACAGATGAAATTACAAAACAGAAACGGGCTCACAGACTTATGGATGGGGGAAGGGGTAGTTTGGGAGTTGGGGATGGACGGTACACCCTGCTGTATTTGTAATGGACGTACTGTGTAGCACAGGGAACCCTGCTCAATGTTAAGTGGCAGCCTGGATGAGAGGGGAGTTTGGAGGAGAATGGATACATGTATACGTATGGCTGAGTCCCTTTGCTGTCCACCGGAAACTATTGCAACATTATTAATTGTCTATTCCCCAAAGCCAAGAGACTTCCCTGGTAGCTCAGATGGTAAAGCGTCTGCTTGCAATGCAGGAGACTCAGGTTCAATCCCTGGGTTGGGAAGATATCCTGGAGAAGGAAATGGCAACTCACTCCAGTATTCTAGCCTGGAAAATCGCATGGACTGAGGAGCCTGGTAGGCTACAGTCCGTGGGGTCCCAAAGAATCGGACATGACTGAGCAACTTAACTTTCACATACCCCAGTGCAAAATAAAAAGTTTAAGAGAAAGCAGGTTTAAAAAAAGAAAAAAGTAATAACTAACACTTACCAAACCTTTACTAAGTACCAAGGACTCTCTAACCAAAGAAAACATTACTTCATCAATCCTCCACAATGATTCTTTGAAGGACACATTATTCTTATCCATATTTGATAGAGAAAACTGGGGTTTATAGAAGTGATTTGTGTAAGAACTCGTGGCTGGTAGGTAGGGACCCTGAGAATCCCATGCATAAGTCCTAAACTTGCATTTTGCTGAAGGCTTTTTTTTTTTTTTTTAATTTGGAGATAATTGTTGATTCACGCGCAGTCGTAGGAAATCACATAAAGGAAACATCTATTCTCTTCACACAGTGCCTTCACGGGTAGCATCTTGCATGATCATCAAACAATATCAGAGCTGGGAAACTGACCCTGACCCAGCGCATCCACCTGACTCAGAGAGCACCGATTCCCCACGCGCTCAGTGACGCTCCTGCGCTTACTTTGGTCAGTGGCTCACCCCCGTGGTTTCCCACGACAGCCTCCACAGCCAATACACAGAGCAGCTCCATCACAAGAAGCCTTGCCCCTCGCCCCAAAGCCAGGCAGTCGCTCATCTCTTCCATCTCTATGATTTTGTCATTTCAAGAACACTCTGTAAAAAGTGTGTGAAGGACGTGCGTTTCTGCTCCTCCGCGTCTGCGCGTGCGTAATGAGTTACTGAGTCCAGTCCAGCGACGGAACTTGATAATCCGTTTGGCTTCCTGTTCCCCTTATGTTCCTCTGGCATCTCCCACTTCTTTTGCAGCAGATTTACTGCGATGAGATACACTTTTGACACCAGTGTGTAACCCATACACAATCCACCCCCACCTCCCACCCCTCACCCCTACCCAGCACCTCTTCTCTCACCCCCAGGGACAGTCTCCGGATCATTGTCTCCTGACAGTCTCCTGATCAGCTGGAACTCCAACTCAGCCGCTGGAGGCCGAGACACTTGTATCAGTATTTCCTATCCGTTCCCATGCCCAGTCTCACCGCTTCTCCCAGGCCAGCCCAGGTCCAATAGCTGTACTGAGCCTGGGGATACCGCGTTGATATTTGATGTCCAGTCCCAAAAAACTTCCAGGCCCCATCCTGGTTAAAAAGTTCTGGCAGAGGAAGAGGTTTTCCAGGAGTAAAGCAGGTCTTGCAGAGTCTTATCAGACTGGATTTTGCATTGTCCATGGCTGGTGGGGGCGTGGAGGGGTGGAGGGCTTCACCCCCAGTTTTCACCAGATATGGAGTTTCCTGAAATTGTGCCTGGCAAGCAACCTTGCCTCTCACCTGCGTTGTAGAGTGTCCAGAAAACTTTCGACCCACTTAAATGACCACTGCCCCTTCTGGGTGTGAGTCAGGCCTCAGAGATGGAGATGGGGCATCACAGGTCACTGCCCAGTACAAGGAATGTCTCACTTTCCTCGTGTTGTAGCGACACTGTTAAGGTCATTGTCAATGGTCGGTATGCACTGGGGATTAAAGACCAGATGAGCTAAACTGAGCTGTCCTTGGCCACAGAGTGTTAACTACTGTAGATTGAGTCTGAGATTGGCTAGGGGTTTACCCCTTCATTTTGCAAGCCCAGGAACGGGGATAACCATGTTGAATCAAGGTCACACTTACATTCTCTCTGTCTCTCTCCCCTGTAAACTAAGGCACGAGTCGTCCAGAGACCCCTTCTCAGACACACTACGTGTCATTTACATTGTTGTCCTTTAGTTGCTAAGTCACGTCTGACTCTTTTGTGACCCCGTGGACTGGAGCCCAGTAGGTTCCTCTGTCCATGGGATTTCCCAGGCAAGAATTGTGGAGTATGTTGCCATTTCCTTCTCCAGGGCATCTTCCCAACCTGGGGATCAAACCTGCGTCTCCTGCGTTGGCAGGCACATTCTTTACCATTGAGCCACCTGGGAAGCCCCTATTTGCACTGCAGGCTCAGTCTAATTGGTTGCCATCCTGTCCTCCACCAGCTGATGCCCCTTCCCAGCCTTTCCTGCAATGCCTCCCGCCTTGGCTGGCCAGAAAACACAGACCTTGGGGTGGGGGCGTGTATTTAGTTTTCAGAGTGTCTCCTCACCCCCGCCCAGCTCCATTCTCCCACCTGAGTTTCAGGAAGCCGCCCCATGGGTCAGACACCCAGGAACAGAACCCCACTGGCTCCTCTGCCTTTGTGCATCTGGCGCCTTGGGGTGAGCCGACGTCGGTCGCTGCTCCTTGTCAGGCCTGCCATGGCGTTTTGTTTTCCCGCACATTTGAATAATACATCTGATTACCATGGCAAATGTGGTGGTGTATGCAAGCCCAGACCTCCTGCTTAATTAACTGATGATAACAAGGTCCACTGCCCTTTCCCCTCCCTGCAGCCGTCACAGACATGGCAGCCCTTTTATCTTTCTTCAAAATTGACTTGCTCTCCCGACCCTCCAGCAGCCCCTGTTTTGTCTGTTTACTTCTCCTGCCTGCGCCAGACTGTTAATTTTCCGTGGCACCTCCTATCTGGTTGTAATTAATACATCGAACGCTGAAGACATAGTTCCACGTTTCACAGATGCCTAACGGACGTGTATTCCTCCTTCGCTAATTATGCGGCTGTATGTTCGTGATCTGCATTGACCCCAAAGGCTCTTTTTTTTTTTTTTTTTTAAAGTGTTTTGGTTGGAAGAACAAGTACATTTTTGGAACTCAGTTGGGGCAGAAGAGAAGGAAATCATTACGGATCTGTGTTGTCAGTGTTGCTTTTCAGAGCCTTGAAAGTAACAAACGAGGATACATTTGTTGTCAGCTCTTCTGTTCAGCGTTTGGCAACTCTTTGTTAGATGTGGGTCATATTTGCTTCGGATATATGCTCCCGCTCGAATCTAAATATTCTGCCTTGGTAATTATACAGATGGGGCGGCCGACTTATTTCATCGAGTGTGGAAATCCTCCGCAGATTGTGAATAGCCTGCCGTCCTGTTAGATTTTAGGAAAGCTGAGCCCTTTGCCAGCGCCAAACATGAGACGCAGAATCTGTTTATGATCTTATGCTTAGGCTTAAGATTTAAGCTGTAATGAATACCGGTTCAAAGAGATCGAGGTAGGAGAAGGAGGCTGGTAGTTACAGCAGTAAAAACAGGAGCAAAAAGAGCAGCTTTTGTGAAGGACTCCGGCTGGAATAATAATGATAGAATTGTCTCAATCGATACATCTCTTGTCAGACCCATGTCTGATGTTCGAATCAACCAAGCCTCTTCTCCAAGAGCTTTCCTTGAGAATATTGAATTATTTATTATTTGTATCTTCCCCCACCCTTTCTCTTTCAGATGATTTTTTCCCCCCTTTGACTTAGTAAAATTTGTTTTTCATGCTGCCAGGTTCAATGTTGTCTGCTTTTTGATAAATAGCAGTAATTGGGCATAGAGCAGAAGTCATGGACAAATGTATGACTTCAATTACATCTGGAGCATGTTTTTCCTTTATATTGATTTCCCCCTGCCCCCCCCCCACCACCACCACCACTTCTTATAAGATGTGTTCTCTATAGCCCATAGTGCTGAGTTGTTCTAAGAATTATTCTTTGTCCGTGTGTCGGCGTGCACTCTTGAACCCATGAATCTTTTTTTAAAAACGTGATGCTGCCCTTTCATCAGTCTGGACTGACCTGCAGGGGGAAAACTGGAGACCTTCACCTGGTGATCTCTTATAGACTCTTCTCACCTGACTCTTATCTCGTCTGGCAGCACTTAATATTTTTTTGGTCTGCTTTTCCTTGTTATAGGTAGGGCCAGGGTAAGGAAGGTGATCTTATAGATGAGGAAATAAATGTGTAATGGAAATTTAAAGGGGCAGTTCCCTTTAAAAAAAAAAAAAAAGGAAAAAGCAGGAGAAAAACAAAGTGAAGAAATATAAAGGAGAGCGTCTGTGTTGTAATTCAAGCTTAAGAAAATGTTGTTCACGGACCCTGTTTCTGACTTGATCTATTGCAGTCCCTGTACGACTCTTAAACCAGATGTATTTGTAGCCTCTTTGTTTGCTACCTGAAGGCACGCGTTCACGCGTCCAAGTGTCCAGAGCCATGCAACCTGTATGCGTGCACTCAGTTGTGTCCGACTCTGCCGCCCCATGGACTGTAAGCCTGCCAAGGCTTCCCTGTACATGGAATTTTCCAGGCAAGACTCCTGGAGTGGGTTGCCATTTCCTTCTCCAGGGGATCTTCCTGGCCGAGGGATCGAACCCGCATCTCTTGCAAATCTCCTGCGTTGGCAGATGGGTTCTCTACCGGCTGAGCCACCGCATCCCATAAATATTTCCAAGGTGCCTGCCCCAGCATTCGATGACGATGGCTTGACACAGGAGTATCTCCAGGGTACAAGTGGGTTTTCTAAGTTTCAAAGCCGCTGCTCTGGTTGAAGCAAACCCACAAGTTGGAAGAATAAATGCTAGGGCTGGGAGCCTACCGGGGCGCTCAGTTAGACAGAGAGCATCTCCAGAAATCAGGCGCACTTGGCATCCCATGTCACATTCCCACCGGCCTGGAAGTGGCCTTCATTCGCCAAAGGGCAGCCCTACAAATCACAGCTGAGCAGGCTGTCTGGATGGTTCCTTCGGAGTCTCTGAATCTGTACCGTTGCGTCGTGCTGCGGTCAGCACTTCTCTGAGAAGCAAAAAGATGATGGGGTGCTGAATTTTGCTTTTTAAGGGCATGCAAATAGAGTGTTGATTTTTTTTTTTTTAAGTGTTCTTTTTTTTAAGAAGCTGTCAGTGCTTAAGAGGCGTTTTTCAGGTAGGGTGCACGCACGCATTATTTTGTCTCCCGTCCAGTCCCTAAAGCCGTTTTCTGTCCCATTTTATTCAGAGGGAGAAAATAGAATAAAAACCTTCAGAGCATCTGAGTGATAAAGGAGTCACACTCTGGGTTATTATGCTGGAGGTGATGAAGCTGGGGACTTAAAGAGACAGAGATTGAGTTGGTTTGGGCAGAGTCTGGGACTCCGGACCCCATCAGGTCAGGGTGTATGTGTGTGTGTGTGTGAAGTGCTTTGATAAAAATGCCTCTCCCACCAACAGGCTGTTAGGCACAGCGCTCAGAAGCAGCAGTATTGTCTTAGACTCCCTTTCAGATCATGTAGGTGTCTATACCATGCCACCCACACAGGAGAGCAAGTGAGCTGTGAAATATATTCATTGTTAGAGTCCCGGGGAAATGGTGGCAAGCAATCGGAGGTAATAACGTCCGACAGGCAGGGGAGGCCGCCGACATTACCTGCATTATTTCGGTTGCCTTTTTCATTATAGGTTCGGGAAATAGGCAGCAATTCGATTATGGTATGATTTGGGGTGGAATTGCTCGCGCTCCCTGACCTCGTCACTGGGGGATCGGATGAGAAGTCAGCTCAAATAAAGTTTATAGTGCATTAACCGGCCGGAGCAGCGCCTCACCCACGGAGCGATTTCTCATCTTCCAGGGGTTTGGAACTGCAGTCCTGGATAGATCTGTACCTTAAGGCACGGGGAGGATTGGCTGAGATGTATAGGAGTGAGCAGAGGCGCCCAATGATGTTGAAAACCCTCCCCTCTCATGTGCAGCGCTAGGTTTCTCTGCAGCTTGGGCGAACCGGTGTGATTAATAACACGCAGGAAACCTGCTTGTTGGATTATTAATTTCTCGTCCCCTTTGCCTTATTTTTTTCCCCCTTTGCACACATTTCTGATGCTTTTCCTCCTGCCTTGTTCCACTGTGCTTTTTGCCAAGCTTCTCCATCCCTCTTTTTCTGCCCTCTGGCTCACCTTTCCTCCCATGGAGCTCACTACTAGCATTGGCCACTGACGCCTGGCCACCCCACCTGTGCGGCTGGCTTCACACCTGGGGTGAGTTTATCGCCTCCCACCGGGGATTCTATCTGTGAGAGCAGGAGAGAGAGACAGAGGGAGAGAGGAAACAGATCCTGGGGAGTTTGAACGCTGCTGAATTATCAGCACAAGCTTGGCATTCGGTGAGGAGTGACCCTCCCAAAAAAGCAAGACCAGGTTACCGAGAGACTGCGTCCCAGCCCGCCCCAGCTTCAGCTGCCTGGAGAGCTGTGGTTCCTCTTAGTTACCTAATGGCCTTGCTCACCACTTCTAGAGGCAAAGAGTGTGCATGTTGCTAAACAGAAACGAAAGGGGGGAATAATGGCAGGTGATGCAGGCTCTCGTGCTAAAAGGTATTGAGGAAGAAGCTTTTACCTGATGGCAGAACTCTGGACGGAGTCGAGGGGAGGAGCTGGGAGATTGCTGGAGGGGATAGGTTGTGCACTGGGGAGACTTGCATCCAAACTCCCATCACAGTCTCTACCCCTGGTCTGCTGCCTATACCTTCACACCCTTGGGAAGGTGTGATTCCTGCTGACTCTGAACCCAGGAGAGTTTGCAGCTGTGATTTGGGCGTGGGGGTGGGGTTGATCCTGTGCCTGTGCTTTGGGGGGACTTCTGGGTTTTGATTCGCTGACCTGCTCATGTGCCTGGTTCTATAAAAGGAGGAGAAAGGGGCGGCCTTCCGCATTCCACGTCCTGCGGTTCTGCCCAGATCTCTCCTCACCTGCTTGGGGGATCTCTTTCCTCCTCTCTGAATTTCTGCCCTCCTGGAAATCCCTTTGATTCAGTCGCAGAAGAGTGGAGGAAGCGCTATGTCTTATTTCCCTGAGCTGTCTTGACTGGCGGGCCCATTTTTCTGCAGAAAACCTTGTGTTTTAATCCCAGGATGTCCCCTCTTTGTGGAGAGATTAGCTTGAAGCTCCCCAAAGCTAATAGAATGGAGAATAAAAGGCAGTTGACTTTAATTGTTCTCTTTATTTATATAACTTAAGCACGAGGCAAGAAAAATCCTCCAAGCTGATTATTCCTTTGGTTTATTCTGAGTCTTTTTTTTTTTTTCCTTTCTTTTATTTAAAGCATCTGGAGCTTTTTAAGTAGTGAATTTTGGTTAAAAAGAAGGATGCAGTGTTTTAATGACTTTAGTTTCAGGAGTGGGGTTTATCACAGTGTTTTGAAGCGGTGCTGAACGTACACTCTCTTCTGTTTGATCCAATGTAAGATCGCTGTTAAGACCCGTATGTTCAACTCCTTTCCCCACCCACAAGCTCCAGTGTATATCTAGTCTGTGGCAGGGCACACAGCATCAGAAAGAACTCAGAACTCCATAGGGAAGGGGCTCTATCTTAAGTCTGACCATTTGTAGCCAATTGGAAACAAACAAGCAGGCAAATGGATAAGCCAAAAATAGTGTCAGCTGGAGCCACCACCCAGATTATCACGTTGAAGTTCCGATGAATTTATCTTCCGTTTCCTTTCTCAGGGAATGGCAGGTATTATTTTGACCATGTCCATTGAGAGGTGAAATTTGGAGATGAACTCAGATAAATTATGCTCCAAAGCAGATGGGAAGTTTATAAGTTTGGATACATGATATTTGACAGAGATATCACTCTCCCATTCTGATTATTTTGAAATATACAAGGGAACTTTAAAAAAAAATAGTGTATTGTTTATGGTAAATGCTGATTTTTTTGTTTTTGGTCTGGGAAAGGCTTGTCTGGGTGGGATATCATCTCATCTGGACAATTAAGATAAAAATTTGAAAATTATGGTTTGAAATACAAGCTGCCACCCCAACAGAGCTTCATACTTCATTTGGAACATGCAGCGTCACCCAACACACATTTAATGAGCGGGGTTTAGTTTCTCTTTTACTATGACTTTTCAGAAATCTCTGAGGGGAAGAGGAATATATGATGAGTAATAGATGGGCTGGCTTTTCACCCCCCACCCCACCCCGCCCCGTCTCCCCCTTCTCCCATTTCTCATTCCCCCTGCCAGTGAATCCAGTTTCAGGAAACTTCCTCAAAACATGTTTCTACTTGGGAAATTGCAAAGGCTTGGACCCCTTCTTCAAAGGGCTTTAACATTGCTAGCTGAATGAATCACATTTTAGTTTCACATATCTACTCATTTCTGGCAATCTCTTTTTTTCTCCAAGTTTCAGAATATTTCGTCTCAGATCAACGGATCCCTCTAGTTTATTCTGTTACCAAACTTCTCCAGATAGATGTATGAAAATAATGAAGGTGTTAAGCCCCAAGAATGAGGTTGAAAAGAGCTGTTTTCCAACCTGATAAAGACTCCAAACATTTAGAAAAGAAGTCTAGTCCTGTCTAGCACTGCCTTTTTAAAAATCTCCCTTGAACTAGGCAGGGACAGGATACTCTTCCAGCACATTTTTTCCCCTCTCTCTAATGTTGTATAATGCTTCTTAAAGTGCAGTCGACCTTTCCTAGCCCTGATTTTGCACCCGTGGATTCAACCAATTGTGGGCCAAAAATATTTGGGAAAAAAAATTCCAGAATGTTCCAAAAGGCAAAAGTTGCATTTGCTACACTCAGGCAACTATTTACATAGCATTTACATTGTTTTAGGTATTTAAAGTAATCCAAAGATGATTTAAAGGATAAAGGGGAATGTGTTTAGGTTGTATGTAAATACTACACCATTTTATAGAAAGCATTTGAGCATCCATGAATTTGGGGTTCCACCCGGTTGCTGGAACCAATCCCAAGCAGATGTAGCAGGATGACTGTATTACCTGGTTAATTTGTTTCTATGTTACAGGGATATGATGCAAACAGTGTTAAACTATGTATCTGCTTCCCCCCATTCTTCCTGAAGCTTCCTCCCAGACACTCTGTTTACAGAAAGGTGCTGTGTTTGAGGGGCTTCCCTGGTGGCTCAGCTGGTAAAGAATCCACCTTCAGTGCCGGAGACCTGGGTTTCAACATCCCTGGGTTGGGAAGATCCCCAGGAGAAGGAAATGGCTACCCACTCCAGGATTCTGGCCTGGAGAATTCCTTGGACTGTATAGTCCGTGGGAGTCTCAGAGAGTGGGACAGGACTGAATGACTTTCCCTTTCACTATGGGAGAATTCCCATCAGTTGTTTCTGCACATTTGGTGTTCATTCTTGAAGCCAGAGAACCCTGGGGGCAGAGCGCTATTCAAGGTGAGGCTTATCTCCTTGGGTGGGTGGATGGGGGAAGGAATTATTTTCAGAATGCTCCAGAAAAAGCCAGCTTGCAATTCTCAGCCCACCTTCCTCTAGGGAGGGTCCTCACCTTCCAAAGGCAAACACCTCCAGCAAGAGCTCTTCAGGAAGTGATTACAGAGTCGTGATTGCTCGACAAATTGAGGCTTTTTTTTCTGCTTGACAGTGATCCTGGCATAGTCCCTCCACTTAATCCTCGCTAGCAATTTGCCTATAGTTGCAGCTAATAAGAGGTGATTAGAGGGGAGTTGACCGTCACCACTTAACACCCAGCTCTAGGTCACCGTGGGCACAGCCTGCCGAATCAGACCACTTTCCCTATTAACTTGCCACCTCCGAATGCATTAGCAAGGCACTTAGCAAATGATCATTTCTAGCACCAGCCAGAATTCCCGAATGACATCCGTCATCCACCCTCTGGCTCCCCGAGCAGCAAGGGAAACCAGGGAGGAAGGAGAGAGGTTTGTAAATCTTCATGGCAAAACCAAAGAGATGGGTCAAGAGCGAGGGCCTCTCCCCAGAAAGTTAGGTAGTCCCTGGGCTGGACAGCCGCCTGGGGCCTGTGGGTTGACTCCAAGGCAACCTGGGAGAGGCAGCAGGAATGAAGCCGATCCTGTGAGCTGTGGAGGAGGAGGGAGAAGCTGGCAGAGAGCGGAGTAGGTCTATGGTTCCCACAGGTGAGCATCTAGCGTGGCATCAGCTTCCCCTGGGGGTCTTGTTAAAACCTCAGGAGTTTCACGTTCAGTAGGTCTGGGTGGAGCCAGAGGACTTGCATCGTAACAGATTCCAAGAGACGCTGCTGCGGTTGGTCCAGACCACACGAGGTTGGCACTCACTGGCGAGCCCTTTGCTAGTGTGAACCAAGCCCCAGCCTCCCTGCCTGATGCCCACAAGTGGCTCTCAGCATATTTTAAAGTTTATTTATCTTTGGCTATGCTGTGTCTTTGTCGCGGCAAGTGGGGGCTACTCTCTAGCTGTGGGGTGTGGGCTTTTCATTGTGGTGGCTTCTTGTGGAAAACGGGCTCTAGGGCGAGCGGTCTCTTCTCACTAGTTGTGGTACACAGGCTTAGTTGCCCCGCGGGATGTGGAATCTTCCCGGACCAGGGATCGAACTCAGGTCCCCTGCGTTGGGAGCCGGATTCTTAAACCCTGGACCACCAGTGATGAAGTCTGCTCTCACCATATTCAGGAGGAAGTCCCCAATCCTTAACAGATTCCTGAGACCCTTTATCATCTGGCTACTTGCCTATGATCTTTCATCCTGCTGTCCAAGTTATGTAACTGGGAACATGCCAGGGGCACTCACAGCAAATGTGTTTTTACGTTTCAAGAATGTCCTTTCTTCCATTCTCTCGCCTGTGAGGTTATCACCTCTCGGCTAAGCTGGGGCTCAACTATTGCCTCTCCTGGGTGGCCTCGGACTGAATTAGTCACTCTCTCCCAGTCTGAATCTCTGACGTATATATATACACCTGCCAGATGTTTGTATCATTTTGTATTAATATGACTGGGTTTCTTTTCCCTTAAAGTCAGGGATCTCTTTTGTTCATTTTATTAGGCCAGCACCTAGCATTGTGCCTGGCTCATGATCATTGCTCTATAAAATTTGCTGTTGAGTAAACACTTGCCTCAGACAAATCTGTCTTATGGAAATTGTTATCTAATGGTAAGGACCAAACTTTGGGGTCATATGATCTGTCTTTGAATTTTCATGCAACCGTATTGTGGCTTTTTGTTCTGGAGGTTAATCCTGCTCTCTGCGCCTCAGTCTTACCCATCTTTATAATGGGGATATTCATAAGCATTGTTATAATACTAGTAACAGTAACATTAATAACATCCCCACACGGGTAATAAAATGCACAGGACATGGACTTGCCTGGTGGTCCCGTGGCTGAGACTCTGAGCTCCCAATGCAGGGGGCTGAAGTTCGATCCCTGGTCAGGGAACTAGATCCCACATGCCTCAACGAAGGGTTCACATGGCACCACTAGAAGATTTCACACGCCATGGTGAAGACTGAAGGTGCTGTGTGCCACAGCTAAGACCTGGCACAGCCAAACCAGTAATTTTGAAAAAAGCAAGAACAATGCCTGACCCATAACAAAAATTCAAGACGTACTGACGTTTCTTTTCTTTTCTCTTTCCTACTGTGGGACGTCCACACTGGTAGAATAGAGGATTGGATGCGTGGAGAGGAGTGCATGACTGCAGAGGGAGCAGGTGCTGGAGGATGGGGTCCACACGGGGAGGAAGGCAGCTGAGCAGGGCGATGCTTTTCTCTGGTGTCCCTTGGTGTTAACATTATCAGCATAGCCCTGTGAATTGGAGCCCCTGGCAGGCACAGCTTCTGGTGGACGGAGGCCCAGCCGCTTCTTATCTCTGGAGACTCTGTGTCCTGTTCATCCATCCTCAGCCACCCTGGCTTCTTTCTCTAGCTGGAGCCCTCTGGAATCCCACAGACTTTGCTCCAGCCAGCCTGCCTCTCCTTCCCTCATGCCCTCAGCTGTTAATTTAAATATCGTGTCCTCGAAGAAGCCTTCCCGGGTCAGCCCATCAAAAGTAGCTCTTTCCTGGGATTTCTCCGGCACTCCAGTGGTTAAAACTCCATGCTTCTACCTCATGGGGGCACAGACGGGTTTGCCCCCTGGCTGGGCGCTTCCCAGGTGCTCAGTGGTAAAGAACCTGCCTGCCAGTGCAGAAGACACAGCAGGCGTGGGTTCGATCCCTGAGTTGGGTTGATCCCCCAGAGGAGGAAATGGCAACCCACTCCAGTATCCTTGTGTAAAGAATCCCATGGACAGAGGAGCCTGGCGGGTCCATAGGGTCACAAAGGTCAGATACAACTGAGTAACTGAACCCGCAGAGCACACGGGGAGCAGAGATAGACTAATTCATCCACCCATCCATCCACTCATCTGTTTATCCTTTCATCCATTCAGCCTAAAAATACTTGTTTCAGATCTGCTGGGTACCATGTGCTAAGCCCAGCGACGGAGAGAAAAAAGATAAAGGAGACCAGTTGTGAAGGCGCTCAGAGACGAGTGGTAGACAGCTATGTTAGTCAATTAATCAGGGACTGAAGAGGTAGAATTTTGGACAGGATATTAATGAGAGTGTGGAGGATGAACAATTAATACTGTTGGAAGCTGCTCTTGGAGAGGTCAAGGCTGAATGATCTTAGAGACACTGAAAGGGATTAACCAGGTATAAAGGAAGAAAGATCAGGGGTACCTTGTGGTAGAGGAGTGCACGGGATACGCTGAATCTAGGTTTTGGAGCAGATAAGGCCGGAGGAGAACCTGGGAAATGCAGAAAGGGCCAAAAAGCAAGGGTCCCGGTGGCGCTAGTGGTGAAGAACCCGCCTGCCAACACAGGAGACCCAAGAGATGCAGATTGGATCCCTGGGTTGGGAAGATCTCCTGGAGGAGGGCATGGCAACCCACTGCAGTATTCCTGCCTGGAGAATCCCATGGACAGGGGAGCCTGGCGGGCTACAGTCCATAGGGGTTGCGAAGAGTCACACGCAACCAGAGTGACTTAGCCAGCACGCACACAGCCTGCCTTGCTGGACTGCATCTCTCAGAGATTCTCGGGAGCCCCCTGAAGTTTGGCATGTTTGAATCAATTTTTGTTTCAAAAGAGTTGTAGAGTTCCAGAAAGGTTGCCAAGCTGGTGCAGAGAGTTCCCATGGACCCTGCACAGTTTTCCCTGCCGTGGATGTTTTACATGGTGACGGTACATCTATCACAACTAATGAACCAAGACGGATGCGTTAGTGCTAACTCAAGTCCGTGTTTTATTCATATTTCCTTAAGTGTTCATCTGGGGTCCCTTTCCTGTTCCTGGGCCCCGTCCGGGACGCCCGCGTACATTTGGTCATCGTGGCATTTATTCTGAAGGCTGCGCTGGGTCTCCACTGGGACACACCGGCTCTTTGTTGCTGTGTGGGTTTCCCTCTGGTTGCGGCGAGCAGGTTTCTCATTGAGGGGGCTTCTCTCGTGGGGCAGCACAGGCTCCGGGGCGCGCAGGGTCAGCAGTTGCTCCTCCCGGGTTCTCGTGTGCAGGCTCAGGCCTTTTGGCATATGGGTTCAGCTGCTTCGCAGTATATGGAATATTCTCAGGGATCGAACCCATGTCCCTGACATTGGCAGATGGATTCTTTTTACCAGCGGACCACCAGGGAAATCCCCTGGTAGGCATGTCTTAACTCCCTCTGACTGCGACAATCTCCTGGATTATTTTTTCTTCTTTTTTTTTTATGATGATCTTAATGGTTTTGATGAATTCTGGTCAGGTCTTGTATAGAATGTCTTTCAAGGGAGGTTTGTCTGATGTTTTTCTCATGGTTAGACTGAGGTCCTGGGCTGGGGGAGGAAGATCACAGAGGTCAAGTACCGTTTTCATCACATTCTATCAAGGGCATGTACTATCAGATTATCGTTGAGATGTTCCCTTTGATCACCTGGGTGAGGCGCAGTTTGTCAGACTTCCCCACTGTGGACTTACTCTTCCTCTCCCCTTCCTTACTGTGTTCATGGTATGTGTTCCATACTGTGAAGATAACAGGGGATGAGATGGTTGGATGACATCACCAACTCAGTGGACATGAGTTTGAGCAGAACTCTGGGAGATGGTGAAGGACAGGGAAGGCTGGCGGGCTGCAGTCCATGGCGGTGCAGAGAGTCGGACATGACTGAGCGACGGAACAGCAAATAACTGTGTTCTTTGAAAGGGAGCCACTGTGTACAGTCCACGCTTAAGGACTGGGAAGGTAAACTCCCCCTCTGAGAGAGGGCAGCATAGGCATCCATGCCGATCTTGAAGCACAAGAGGGACCTGGTTTAAGGGCCGCTGGTTAGAAAGCCACCTTGAAGCATATTGGACTCAGACCAGAAAGAGTGCCTGCCCCTTTAAAAATGTTTGATTGTGGGTTCAGTGTAAGGATAAGTAAGATTCTTTAAAGGTCTCCATCATCCAGCAAACATTAGCCACAGCTTCAGATCCTGTCTGAAAGAAAGCCTGAGTATTACTCTGGCATGCAGAAGTTTGGGTTTTAACCTCAGGAGTTGCCGCTGTATGGGGTATGTGCATGTGTGTGTGTGTGTGTGTGTGTGTGTGTGTGTGTGTGTATTTCCCCATGGATATAACCAAAGAGGGCAATCCTTGGTGCAATGCTTCAGTATCATTGTAGCAAGTTATTTTCTTCTGTCACGCAGCGACCTCTTTCCTTCTCTCTCCACTATGATTGTCATATGTACCATTTTCTTTTTCCCTCTCTGGTATATTTTTTCTGGGGAGGGGATGGCCTGAACCCTCCTATCTCATGAAACCTTCTCTCCAAGTGTACAGACAATTCTGTTGATGGGAGCATAACTCAAGACCGCTTCTTTGGAGGGCAAATTGGCAGAACCTTTCCAATTTAAAATGCTCCTGTATTTTGGCCAAGTGATATAAATTTTTTTCCAGTGGAATTATTCTTCTTATTTTTTTTTTGAACAATGGACCATAGACAGCGTTTCCTTTAGTCGACGTTTATGTGATTTTCAATTTGTTTTTCCCTACTCTTTATTTGTATCTCTAAGTATTTCAGTAGGCAAACTTAAATGAATGTGTTTATGTGTATGGCTTCCTGTCAGATATTTTACAAGAGGCAGAATGGCCTATTCTGGAGCAAGGCACATTTGAAATTTATATAAGATGCAGCAGTTCACTCTTCTAAACAACTGGATGGATGTGCGTTTATGACATGGTGAAAGAGGACTGCATTTTACTTCATCCTAACTATAACCCTGCAAGTCAGGCCTGATCATCCCCATTTTAAAGATGAGAAAACTGAGGCTCAGTGAGGTTAAAGGTCTAGCCCTGTTCTTCCTCCACTCTAAGTGTGATATCTAGACAATTACACTGAGATCTCTCTGCTGAGATGCTCCCAACACATAAAGCCTCATGACACCAAAAGACTCCCTGGAACACATGCATCACTCACATTTGCATCAGGACCAATTTAATCTGCTTTTTGATAGATACCCCCCTAGACTTTTTCAAGTTCGTAGTTGTGAAACAAATGCATTACCCTCAACTGTGCTAGAATTTGGGGCTTCCCAGGTGGCCCTAGTGGTCAAGAACCCACCTGCCAATGCAGGAGACATAAGAGTCATGGGTTCGATTCCTGGGTGGGGAAGATCCCCTGGAGGAGGACATGGCAACCCACTCCAGTCATTCTTGCCTGGAGAATCCCATGGACAGAGGAGCCTGGTGGGCTACAGTCCATGGGATTGCAAGGAGTCGAACTCGACTGAAATGACTTAGCAAGCACGTGGATGCTAGACTTCAATTTTCTTTCCCTCCCTTGCTTTTATTATATTAAATTAGTATCCCACTTCTTCAAATAATCTGTCCCCACTTTAGGGGGTGGATGGGGTAGTCCTGTCGCATCTTCTCTGGGGAAAACATGTCCTCCTGCCTCCAGCAGAGTGGAGCCTAGGCCCTCATGTGTTAGCCTTTGTGGAAAGGCCGTGAAGAGAGACAAAAGGACACTGCTGGTGTGTTATTAATGTTAAAAATTGTTGACATTCCACTCAGTCTGTTTTTCTAATTAGAGCCAAGCTGCAGAGTACCATTTCCATAATCAACATGGGAACGGGAAACTCAGCAAAATTTCATGTATTTGCAATGAAACTGCTCCCCGGCAACACAAAAATGGCTTTTATAACATAAAGGCTGTAATTAGAATAAGTCAAATCAGTTGGAAACGATTAAGGGCCGGAATCGGCAAAGCTGCCTTCTAAATATTTGTCTGGAGATTAGCCGCCTCCTGCAGCCCTGAGAAGCATCTTTGACTTACTTACACTGCTCAACGTGGCAAAGATAATCCCGCAGAAGGCAAATGAACACAGATTTAGATGTGCTGTTTGGCCCTTTCTGCAGTTTGACAGGAGGCAGCCCCTTGGAAGCAAAGTCGGGGAAGAAAAATGAACAGAGGGTCACATTAGACAAATTGCTTTAAAAAAAAATTTTTTTTTAAAGGAAAGCAAACCATGATCATCCATTTAAATTCTTTTAAAATGCACTTGGTCTTTGAAGCTCTTAGGATGCACTTTACAAGTCCATGTGGGATCATTCCTGCACGTCAAGGCGACAGTTGATCCGTGTGCGTCTCATTGTATTTAAAATTATAGTTCTGAGATGGGCCCCAGTCTACGAGGCTTGTCTGACATCAGCTATTAAAATACAAGTAAGTCTTGGCAGGTGGAAATTCAAAGAAGAAAGGAGATTATATAAGAAAAATTCAGGATTGTTAATATTAATTTGCTAACCAGGGGACACCAGCTGGCGACGGTTCTTCAAGCTCTCTCATAGGAGGGTGATAGGAGAGACACCTTACTGTTGCCTGGAGTGGGGATGGAGGTTATGAGTGAGATTGCAGGGAGGAAAAGCCACGGAGGGCTAGGTATACTCCATGGCTTGGGTCTTTTAAAGTCCAAGTGGTGAGGATGAGACTGCAGGCTTCTTCTATGACATCCAGATCAGCAAGTTTAGCTGACATGACAGAAGGGGGATCAAGGAGAGAGGGCCTGGAAGTAACCGTTCTAGAAACCAGGCTAGAACACACCCAGACACATGCTTGCCTTTCAAAGGGCGTAATTTGTCCTGACAGGCTCCCCACTCATCTGTAAACCCTTCGGCATCCCAAACTCATGTGCGTGCCTGCATTTAGCCATTGAAACTATAATCAGCCTAATGCATTCTCTTACTGAATTTTAAACCAGCCCATTAAAACTCCTTTAACGTGCTAAAGTTGGCTTCAGAGAGGGTTTCCATTTCATCTTTATTGAGCTGAGGCTGTGGTTCACTCTCCCCTTGCACCATAGTGAACGCCTGTCAATAATTCAATAGCGTGGCCTTGACGGGCCCAAGCCCAACCTAGACTTTCAACCCAGCCAAGCAGCTTGTCAAAGCGTGAGGCGCTGTCAATGGCCGACTGATCTATACTGCATGAATCCCCCCTCAGCTCTTGATGTGTCCCTGGGAATAAAAAGAAAGCCATTTCAGAAGTCAGCCCAGTGAGAAGCACCTGTTTGTAGGGAATCTTTAATGAGGGCAGGTTGCACCGCGGTGAAGTAGAGTTCGGCGCAAGCTTCCACGTTGTGTTTTGTTGAGCCAATGCGTGGTCTCTCCAGGTGCACCCAGGGCAAGCTGAGGAGCGTGTTCTTGGCACAAGGGCGTGGATGGATGTCCTTCTGGTTGACTCTGTCCGATGCAGGTCTTTGCATTGTGCTTGGTTTCACCATTCTGGCTTCCCTGGCCACTCAGACCATAAAGAATTTAACTGCAGTGTGGGAGACTGGGTTCGATCCCTGGGTTGGGAAGATCCCCTGGAGAAGCGAATGGCAACCCACTCCATACTTGGAGAATTCCATGGACAGAAGCTCCAGTCCAAGGGGTCTCAAAGAGTCAGGCACAACTGAGTGACTCACTTTGACTGTTCTTGGAGACCTTGTACATGCAGATCCGATGGGGAACAAAACATACAAACCACATGATCATACCAATGGCATGACCTTTCCCGCACCGTCAGGGCGGCAATTTGACATTTCTGGTTCCATCTCCTTGTGGAACATCATGCGTCTGTGCAGACTGAAGGATTCCATGAAAAACAGGTAGGCTTCCCAGGTGGTGTTAGTGATAAAGAACCCACCTGCCAATGCAGGAGACATAAGAGATATGGGTTCAGTCCCTGGGTCGGGAAGATCCCCTGGAGGAGGGCATGGCAACTTGCTCCAGTATTCTTGCCTGGAGAATCCCACGGACAGGGGAGCCTGGTGGGCTACAATCCATGGGGTCGTAAAGAGTCGGACATGACTGAAGTGACTTAGCATGCAAGCAGGCACGCATGAAAAGCAGGTAAGAACTACAGCCTCGCTTTTCTTCTGGGATGGAGGAAAACACACCCATTGGTTGTAAAGAAGAACAAAGCATTTGTATTCTTCCAGTCTGGCCAGCTGGCGCTGGCGGTAAAGAGCTCACCTGCCAATGCCCGAGACTTAAGAGATAGGGTACCATCCCAGGGTCAGGAAGATCACCAGGAGGAGGGCACAGCAACCCACTCCAGTATTCTTGCCTGGAGAATCCCATGGACAGAGGAGCCTGGCGGGGTACAGTCCATAGGGTGGCAAAGAGTCAGACGTGACTGAAGCGACTTCGCGAGCATGCATGCAGCCTGGCCATGGTTCTGTAACCCAGAAGTAGCCATCTAGCCCCTGCCATCTTAAAAATTGTGAACAAGATGTGCCAGTCTCTCCCCTCCAAAGGGCTATAGGAGAGCGCTTTATCCATGTTTTAAATGCAGAATGACTTGAATCCCCATGCTGCCTGTTTCCCCCCCTCCCCCCCCCGAAGATAAATTTTAGCTGGATTAAATAACTGTTTTAAAGGCACTCTTCATACAAGCTCAGGTCTCGTTTGTGACTGTATTTGCATTGCTAATGGACATGTCTTTTCCTCATGCAGTCTTTTCAGAGCAGCCACCCCCAAATTTACAGATTTCCTGCTCGTCAAATCTGGGTTTGTGGAAGCGATGGCAATAACGTAGATGAAAAAGAGGAGCGGTGATGTGTTAAAAGCTAATGGAAAATAGTTGTACTGGAATAGATTTCTGGTGTCGAATTCCTGCTTCCCTTAACCACAGAACAAGCGAATCATTTCTGATCAGGTCACTCGTGCCATGGGGCCCTGTGGTCTCCTGAGATGAGTCACACTGAATTTGTTTTACCCCAGTCATGGGCTTTGGGGTATGGAGAGATGGGCATTGGAGAATTAACAGTGAGCCAAAGCAAGGTTGCTCCGGCTGTAACCTTTCCAGGTGGGGAAAATAGAGAGAAAATGAAAATGGTAATTTTTAGGAAAGGAACTCTCTCTTTCCAGTTCAGCCTTCCCTAAATTTCCCCTCGGCTGTCCCCAAACCCAGTTAGATGATGGTGATACAGGGAACCAGGGTGACATGGCCAGAGTTAGATGTTAGTGGCTGAGTGGGGTCAGCACATTTCAAGCTTCTGAAAAATGAAGGCTTCAAGATCCTGCTGTCTTTGTGCTTTTCATTTGGAGAGGTTTTTTTGTTTTTGTTTTTTTTTAATTCATTCATTCATTTATTTTTTTCAATATTTTTATTGAAGGATAGCTGATTTACCATGTTACTTTCTGCTGCACAGCAAAGTAATTCAGTTATACTTGCAGAGGTGGTTGGATGGCATCACTGACTCAATGGACATGAGTTTGAGCAAACTCTGGGAGATACTGAAGGACAGGGAAGCCTGGCGTGCTGCAGTCCATGGGGTTGCAAAGAGTCGGACATGACTGAGCAACTGAACAACAACAAATATATATATATATATATTTTTTTTTTTTAAGATATTCTTTTTCGTTGTGGTTTATCTTAGGACATTGAATATAGTTCCCTGTGCTATACAGTAGGACCTTGTTGTTTGGTGTTTATTCGTCCTATATATAGGAGCTTACATCTGCTAACCCCAGCCTCCCACTCTTATACCATCATTCATTTATTTTATTTACTTTTGTTTGTATGTTTCACATATTTTGCTCCAAGTCTCAGGTGAAGGTGCAAAATAATACTGCTCCAGTGAAGCTTCTCTGTTGGAGGCCGGGTGGGAGGAAAGAAAAAAAAGAGAAATGGCACCAGAGTTTGCCTCCTCACTGCCACCCTTTTCTCTGTTACTCACCTTTAGCAGCCCCCATGGGGTTGCATAGGCCCTCCCAGATGGCGTCAGCGGTAAAGAATCTGCCTGGCAATGCTGGAGACACAAGAGATGGGGGTTCGATCCTTGGGCTGGGCAGATTCCCTGAAGGAGAGCATGGCAACCCACTCCAGTATTCCTGCCTGGAGAATCTCACGGACAAAGGAGTCTGGTGGGCTACAGTCCACGGAGTTGCAAGGGGTCAGACGCAACTGAGCACGCGCAAGACAAGACGTGGGGTTTCAGAGACCCCTTAGGGTCCAGCGTGGCCTGGTCTGCCAACTTCTACCCAAGTTAAGCTACGTGCTCTTATGGGAGAGCTGGGGTGGGGGGGACGTGACCCCCTGGCGGGTCGGGAGATTCAGCGACACCCAGACTCTCCGCCTCCACCACTAGCCCCCCGAAACCAACCTCTCTCGTTTTATTGAAGCCCATTGCAGTTAGAGAATCGATGCTGTGTGCACATGACTTGGCGATTCTGAAAGCTCTATTAGGCTAATAATCTCTGTTTTTAAGAACAGTCAGCGTCAATGGCTTTGGTAGTGGTGGAGCTATTAGCATATTAGTCCCATTTGAGATGGTTAGATGCTTTTGGACTCTATAAGCCCTACCTAATAAAGTTTCTTGTAGAAATATTGGAGCCGTAGAATTTGGGCCCGAGACATGGCATCCACTAGCCCCTCACTTTATAGACTTGTGGAGAGGAATCAGTAGGAGTCCACTGATGTGCAGCCATCATCACCAGGTGCGGGAAGGCTGGTACTTGCGCCCCTCCTCATTCAACATCTTTCTCCAGTCAGGTGCCGTGAACCTGAACTCTGTACTTTTCTTTTACCCACAGAGTTGTTTTTGCTTTCTTTCTGTTCTTGGCTGCCAATACTGAAATAATAAAGATCTCACTTCAAATCCACATCCCTGGCTTCTGTGAAAATCAGACTATCGCCACATGGGGTAACTTCCCCACGCGTCAACCATCAGCTCAAACGCTGCAGCACCTCCTCGCTAAAGAGGGGTGTGAGCTTTCCAGTTCAACATGGTCCACCCCTGGACCTCACTCTTGACCTTGACTCAGCCTTGACTTAGCTATCCAGGGCTGCCCCCAGCGTTCGGGTTTGCAGCCCTGTCCTCCCGCCCCTGGAAAAATAAGCTCGCCTGGAGAAATTGGCAACAGGAAGGCTTTGCATTTGCGTTTGGGGCTGCCTGTTTTTTGCAGCCATGCCTGGAGAATCCAGCAGCTCTTTCTCAGCACAAATAAGCTTCTTCCTGAGTTCCTGTAGAGAATGGCATCCTTGGCATGGAGCAGAAAACATCTGGTAATGAATCCATTAGCCCGGCTGTTGCGCAGGCTGCAGGTGCCCAAGGGTCTGAGTGTTTGGGCTGAGCAGGAAGCATGAATGAGACCCCAAGGATTTTACCTTTTGGCCCTGGTTCTGCCTGAGCTCTGGCTTGGTCCTTGGGGCTCCTGTGACCGCTGCGATGCCAGGTGTTGTCCCCTCCATCCCCAGGTGAGGAGCCGGCCTTTAGCATCCTCTCCTCCCTTCTCTCTCCCGCGCGGCCCTCCAGACGCACACAAAGGAGAGGCAGCAGATCCTCCCTGGCAGACGTAAGGGGCCGCATTTGTCAAACCCTGGGCCCTGCAACTGTGCAGACAGACCTGCACACTGTACAAAATCATTAGAAGCCCCGTGTCTGAGGGCTCACGGAGGTTGGGCAGGAAGGTGAGACTGAATAAAAATGAGGGGGCTCGCAAACCACTTTTGCCCAAGGGCTGGTTTTAATGAGCCTGTCCCTAATGAGTTGTTCCTGCAACTAGCTTCAGGCCTAAACAGATGAGGCAGGGTTTCTGCTAAATTTTTGATAGGATTTGCACTGGTTTTATGAGAAAGCGAGCAGTGGAGAGTGCAAAAGTGGGATCATGAATCTTTCACGAGGGTGGATGGTTGTCCATCTTGTCAACCGGAACAGGAAAGGCCTGGTTGCTAGTAGAAACCATGGTCTCAAGCCCTCGCATCATCACCCACCAGATCGGCTTACTTGGTCCAGGTGGCTGGGTAATTTTTTTTTTTTTTTCCCTGATTCAAGACCTAGTCCATGGCCTCCAAGAATTCGTCTTCCAACTCCATCAAGGAGATGACTTGACTCATTGCCTGTTTCTGATGAATGATCTTTGGTGAAACTCAAGTCACATTTATCTCAGGATGTCCTGGGAAGAAAGTTCCATCAAAGACCCTAATCAGCATTTTTTTTTCTTGGGGAGGAGGCAAACCCCTTCCTCTCAGAATCACAAGCCTCACCCTTCTGGTGCATGAGGAAACCCTGATCAAGGATAAAATATCATTTTTGATTCATACGGGGATGCTACTAATGTTTCTAATATTTGTCAACTCTGGGATTAAGTGGTACAGGAGATTTCATATACAACCACTTTTTTTTTTTAAATATGAAAAGCTGCCAACAAATATATTTCTCTGGTTTGATTCATTCTCCAAGAGGCAATTTTCTTGGTGGCTTAGGAGGTTACAAAAGATGCTTAATCAGCATCCTTTGCTGGGCTGAGTGAACAAGTGTCTCTCCTCCTTCTGCTCACACTCTCTTTCACATTAATCATGTAATTGATTTAATAAGTTCTGGCTTTAAGAGCTTTTTTTTTTTTTAAACTCCGCTCTTTCCCTTCTCCCCGTAAGGTTTCAGTTTCACAACTGACTGGAAGGCTGAGGCTCTTGGATTTTGCCAGGCATGAAATCCAGCAACTGGGTTCATGTAATGAACATTCGCATCTTTTTTAATAAATATCTTCTCTTATACTTCTTTTGCTAAAGCCATTTGATAAAGTTTAAGCATCACAAAATGCACAACCTATTTCTGCATTCATCTAGTTTTGAGAGGTAGTACTTCATACACTTGTAAGCATTTCATATTTGGTGTCTTTATTGACACTACAACTCAAAGCCCTGAGGATTAGCCAGGAAAGATCTGGACCCCTCTTTTATAAACAAGCAAACCGATATACACTGCCTTGTTTCATGTTTTAAACCTAGTGAGGGATGTGTGTGGGGTAAAAATGTTGACTTCCAAAATCATTGCAACAAGACGTTGCTGTTTTCATATTCCTATATTGCTTAAGGCATCCTTTTGCTGGGCTGAAACAATATCTATACATATTTATCTTCAAGAGAATACTTCCAGTTTGTGATCAGGGAATAGCTGGGGTTGTTTTCTGTGGTTGCCTTAAGTTAGATGTGTTAATATATAGGTTTAAGTCAAACAAGACCATACGTGCATAAAAAACATGATAAAGCACGTAATACTAAAGCAACATTGGCGGGGGTCCTTATTCCAGATTACTGTTAATGCGGCTATGCAGTGTGAAGCCTCATGGCAATGTTCCATCATGGTTCTCAAAGTGGGGTCTGGCTGCTCGCCGCTCAGAAGCCATTGAAGACGCGGTACTGGTGGAAAGGGAAGTTGGATTTATTCTGGAGGCTGGCAGCTGGGGTGGGGGGGGTGGACTCCTGTCTAATGACTGACTGCCCCCTCCCCACTGACAAGCAATGGGCAAGAGCTTCTGTAGAGAGAGGGGTACCTGTAGAAAGAGCACAGTGAATTCTGATGGTCATTTTGAAATCTGGCCCTGCAGAGGTCTGACCAGCATCGTCTTGATTGTTTTAGGAATAGTTAACCTTCAGTTCCAGGGGCGGTTTGTTCCCATTTCTTTGAGGACAGTCCTTGGAACTGTGGCGGTTTATGTCACGGCTAGAGTCTGGTCATCATGTAGTTAGCTTCCCCGCCTGGTGGGGGTTTCAGTATCTACAGGTCAGTTCACAGGAGGTGGCTCAGAATATTATCTGTAGACCTTGAAGGAGAAGTGAAAGTCCTTGACTTTGCTTAATGACTAAACTATTACTATTTGGTCTTCTCAGACAGTTTTCCTTTGTTTCTGCATTTTCTCATTCCTCTAATTAAGTTTATTGTTTGGCTAAAGTTTTTCCACAGACAAAAAGCAGGTGGAGGGCATGGTAGGGCGGGGGAGGACCATACGTCTCTGCTCCATTTCACCAGGAGTGAAAACGAAAGTCTTTCCTGCCCGGAGAAAGATTACCTGGTGATGCTGGTGCTGGGCTTGAGGAATTTCCTGGGGGAGAGAGCAGGGTGAAGGATAGTGCCTGGCGGTCACCAAGGATTAAACAAAAGACACATCTTAGTGCTGCTGCCTAGATTGTTGGTGTTTAGTTGCTCAGTTGTATCCGACTCTTTTGCAACCCCATGGACTGTAGCCTGACAGGCTCCTCTGTCCACGGGATTTCTCAGGAAAGAATCCTGGAGTGGGTTGCCATTTCCTTCTCCAGGGGGTCTTCCTGACCCAGGGATCGAACTTGCATCTCCCGCATTGGCAGGCGGATTCTTTACTGCTGAGCCACCAGGGAAGCCCCCTGGACACTGATGAGTATTACAAACAATGGAAGGCAGAGTGCTTCAGTGTGGATGGGGCTCTGTGACCGTACCCTGTTAGCCATCCAGTTCCTTACTTCTCTCTCACTAATCTAGAGGCCCAGCGGGCACCAGCTCCATTAGAGTAAATGAAAGCCGGGATCACAATATTGGCCCCAGATCTGCATAATTAGGACAAGCTTTTGAGAGCTGAAGAGGCTCATCAAATGAACTTCTCAAAATGCATTTGATACGGCATCAAATAGCAGTGACAGGTCCATAAATCAAGTGAGACTGCGGCCATCAGATTCAGAATGTAAAAAATTGTCTTCTCCCCAGCAAGCTCATCCCCAGGAAGTCCTTCGCAGAGTACAGAGGGTGTCTTCCTCCGGTCTCTTAGAAATTCAGAACACCAGGACATCTCCTGCATATTGTCACAGTTCTCTTCCCTGCCCTTGTATATGGGATGATTTCTGAAATGCTCAAAGACTGGTATCCCCAAAGTACCTAGTCTATAACCACAAATATTTCTTGAACACGTGATCACATGTCCTCACTTACGAAAGTTGTTTAATAAACCTTCCTTAGGTGAATGCTCTCAATCGGGTGGTAGATAGATACTGTCCACTTTAATTTACTGTATTACTAAGTTGTTAAGCTTCATTTTCCTTCCCACATCTTTCCTTTTCTTGGCTGAACAAGACCATCTAAAGAGGAAGGAATCTTCTGGTTTTAACCTCAACCTGGCAAACCATTTGCAGGGTGGTCTTACTGGCTCAGAGGTAAAGAATCTGCCTGCCGATGCAGGAGACACAGGTTTGATCCCTGGGTTGGGAAGATCCTCTGGAGAAGAGAACGGCAGTCCACTCTAGCATGCTTGCCTGGATAATCCCATGGACAGAGGAAGCTGGTGGGCTATAGTCCATGGGGTGGCTCAGAGTCAGAAATGACGGCTCACGTGCATGCATGCACGTACTTAAGCCGTTTTCCTTCTTTGCTACTCCGTCTTGTCTGAAAGCTGGGTTAACTGGGACCTAACTCCTTGTCAAAGATAGTGTGTGAGATGACTAATTAACAGCACACATGGAGACAGAATTGTCATTGACAAATAGGGCTGATAGTAACCAGTGGTTCTCCTGGAAGTGTCTGGCCGGCCCGCTAGTCTCCCTAGACCCATGTGAATTTACATGAAGGATGGCCTTCGTCATCCTTCTGTGATTGAGATAGTTGTCACTTGAGTTAGTAAACTTGGGAGCCCCTTGAATCAAGCTGTCCTGGAATGAACAGTTGCGTGATTATAGTTTCGGAAGTTCATGAGGCATAGACGCAATGAGCCTGTGTTTTTCTGCTACCAAAGACAGATGTCAGCAGGTTCTCCCATACACAGTGTGAGATAGGTACCCACACTGGCCCGTCATTGAGCTACTGACATAATTGAGTTGGGGAGGGGAAACTGATACTGCGTTTCAACCGGACACCAGTCTGTGTAGACGTAATATGAACTGTCATCCAAACACCTTTTTACCTAGACTATCAGTGCTGCCCTCTCCCATCAGACCAAGCTTCTGGAAGCACATGACCAGACCTTCCCTTTACACCAGAAACCTCCCTCTTGGGTAATCCCCCCAGGAAAGACTCCAGAAACCCCAGAATTCTTATTTTCATAATCAAGACTCTCCCCATCAGCCTGAACTCACGTTTTCATAAACACACGTCCCAGTGGAGGCAGATCTAGGCATTATAAAACACGAGATTTACGCAATTTGAGATCCCCCTTTTAAAAAAAGGTGCAAAGTGAATCGTGCAGAGTGAAGTGTGGCTGTGACAACATGCTGCCCTAAGTGGGGGTCTCTGAGGCTTAATGTCCGTCATCTTCCTGTTCCCCTCCTCTGTCCATCCCTGTTTGCCCACCTCTGTTTCACAATGAAATCTTGCAGCCACGAAGCTAATTTTATGAAGTGGTCAACTGGACTCCAAACTTCAGCTTGAGTCTCCTTCTTCCTCTCTATGAGCCTCTGCCTCAGTTGGACTAATCTTCTCTTGATGAAGAGTCAAGTTTTATGAGAGTTTAACACATTGGCTCAAGGTCTTGGAAAGAAAAGTGGGCATTGTAGTTGAATTGACCTCGTTTACAGCAGATTCCTCACTGTGTTCAGTGTATTACCTGTGATTGCATCAGCTGGGGAGGGGTCAGCATTCAGCTTGTTCACCATGCAGTTTCCTGGGCCCTCTCCTTGCAGAACTGCTGAATTAGCACCTCTGGGGTTAGAATGCAGGGCTTTGTGTCTTAAGAGTCATCCACCTCCCATGATCTGGGCACAGAAAAGTGTGAAAACTACTGCTGTCTAGGCCCCTGAAGGCTGCTCTTAAGATGGGCTGTTTCCCTGAGAATTGGAAGATGAACAGAGGTGTCTGAGTGTATCAGTTTGCTAGGCTGCGTAACAAATGAGTACATGTGGAGTGGCTGAGAAACACAGAACCATATTCTCGCTCGGTTCTGAGAGTCTGAAGCCTGAAATCAAAGTGTGCCCTGGATCGGTCCTTTCAGAGGTCTCTGAGGGAGTATATGCCCGTTCCTCTCTCCCAGCTTCTCATGGTGCCCAGTGCCCCTCCGTCCACCTTGACTGTGACTCTGTGTCTGTCTTCACATGACCTTCTTCCCTCTGTGTGTGTGTGTCTGTGTTATCACGCAGCCTTCTTTTAAAAATATTTATTTGGCTGCAACACACGGATCTTCATTGCTCATGTGGGAGCTTTCATCGCGGCCCATGGACTCCTTGGTTGTGGTGCCCAGGCTCAGTAGTTGTGGCGAGTGGGCTAAGTTGTTCCAAGGCATGTGGCATCTTAGTTCCCTGACCAGGGGTCGAACCCATGTCCCCTGCATTGCAAGGTGGATTCTTAACCACTGGACCACCAGGGAAGTCCTTTATAAAGACACTAGTCATTGAATGGAGAGCTTACCCTAATCCAGTGTGACTTTATCTTAATTACATCTGCAAAGACCGTATTTTCAAATAAGGTTACGCTGCAATGTGGACAGGAGTTGTTGGAAGGATCCTCTTCAACCCAGGACTCCAAGCAAAGGTAGCCAATGTGGAAAAAGGCAATGCAAAGAGAGGGATGAGCTTAGAACTCATTAAAAGCTCAAGGAGTTGATGCAGTGGGCGGATGGCTTGTTCCCCTACTCTTTCTAGCACTCCACCACGTGTCAGTGCCTGGAGGAAGGAACTCCTGTGCACGGGCAGGATCTTGGCATCGGTGGATGAGTGGGCTGTGGTTGTGCAGTGTGGAGGGCATTCTCAGGAGGCCATGCTTGAGAGATTGGTCAGGAAGCCAGAGGAGGACTAGCCCAGTGAGCGATAGATTTGATTGCTAATCCCCAGGGTTTCCATTCAGTTTTGGAGAGTGCACTGAGAAAGAAGAAAGAGTCCTGAGCCAGGCATATGGGGAGATGGTCTAAGATGAGGCTGGAGGAGAAGGTATTTGCAGGTTTCCAAAAGGAGAAGAATCCTGAGACCTGGAGATCGTCCTGGAGGGCCTCGCTCCTCTGTCTTCCCCTGTCTGCTCAGTGATTGGAAAGCACTGGCTGTGTTCTGGAAGGCATGGAATTCCATCATTGGAGGAAAATGCTTTTCCCCCCCCTAAGTTCCATATTTCTGGACAGACTCAGGTCCTCTCTGGTTATTCTTTAGAATCTTTGGAGTGAACAGTGTTGCAACTTTTTATTCCTTCATTTCCTTGCAATTAATGCTGCCTTTGGGTCTTTGCACTTTGGCTGGTTTTTTTTTTTTTTTTTTCTGCCTGGAGCACTCTCCACTCAGATCTTGCAAACAGGGTGCTTGCTCAGTGTCCACCCGGGTCTTGCAGAAATGCCCCCTTGTCAGGAGTGCGTGGCTCCATGAGTCACGAGCTAGTCCATCACCCTCTGCCATAATCTTGCTGTGTTCTGTGATTGCTCTCTCTGTTTCCTTGTTTAGTACCGTCCCTTCACCTCGCAGTCCGGGGTCTGCCCTGGTGATCCAGTGGTTAAGATTTCACCTTCCAGTACAGGGGGTGTGTGTTTGATCCGTGGTTGGGGAGCTGAGATCTCATATGTTTCATGGCCAAATGGAAACATACATGACCTTATGTAAAATAGAGAGTGGGAATTTGCTGTATGACTCAGGAAAGCCAAACCAGGGCTCTGTAACAACCTAGAGGAATGGGATGGGATGGGAGATGGGAGAGAGGTTCAAGAGGGAGGGGATGTGTGTATACTTACGGCTGATTCATGTTGATATATGGCAGAAACCAACATAATACTGTAGAGCAATTATCCTTCAATTAAAAATAAATAAACTTAAAAAGCTGAAACAGAAGCAATATTGTAACAGGTTCAATAAATACTTTAAAAATGATCCATATAAAAAATCTTAAAAAAAAAAAAGCTGTACTACATTCAGGCCCGTGTTCTCCCTGCCCCCTCATCATGCCTAGAACAGGGACTGGTAGGGTCTCAGGGCTAACTTGTTTCATGGATGCTTTTAGCTGGGAGAAAGGAATGTGTTTGCTTCTTCCAGTGACTGGAAGCACCACCTCTGTACCATAAAGAGAAATGCTTCAGGGGGCTTCCTCTGATGACGTCTGACACTCTTAAGTATGAAATGTAAGGCGTTTGAAGGCATGCGAGGAGGAAAGCTGTTGAAAGACGAGAGCAGGGAGAGATGGAGGACTGTGTCTCTGGCTCTCTCGTGAGGATGGTGCCACATCAGAGTGGAGCGGAGACACGGTGGGAGAGCCATCCAGGGCAGCAGTCTCCCCAGAGCCTTTCTGGGTGCAGCCTTCAGAGCCTGTTTCTCATCCTTGCTGCTGATGTGGGAGGATCAGGGAAAAGATGGAAGACGGAGATTGACAGCAGAGACGATTGTGTTTGGAGAACCCAGAAGGAACTGCCAAAGATGGGCGTGGGGCTTCCCTGGCAGTCCTGTGGTTGAGACTCTGAACTTCCACTTCAGGGGGCATGGGTTTGATCCCTAGTCAGGGAACAAAGATCCCACATGCCCTGGAATGCATAAAATATACATATATATATATATATATGTCTCAAAGATAGATAGGGAGGAAAGAAAAGATGGAAGGAAGGCAGTGTTGATTAAAAAGATGCACGATGTGAGAGTTGCGGATAAAGTTTTATTTGGGGCAAATGAGGACTGCAGCCCGGGAGACAGCACCTCGGGTAGCCCTGAGACACTGCTTTGAAGAGGCAGCAGGGGAATGTGGAAATTTAAGACTTTCGTGAAGGGGAAGTTCAGTGCAATCAAGCGCTTATTTCATAGATGGTTTTCTGCTAGGCACGAGGAGCTGATGTCACCATGAAGCATTTAGTGACTTTCTAGATATGAAGAGAGGCAAGGATTGGGATCATGGAACCAGTTCTGAAAACACCTGACTATCTAAAGAGCTGTTCGACCGCTGGAGCGCAGAGTGCCTCCCTCTCCACCCTGAATCCCCCTCAGGGCGGGTGTTGAAAGTTGCCAGCTGCAGCAGCACGGGGTTCAATCTCAGCAGAGACAGATGGCAAATGCTCCTGTTGTTCAGTTGCTGGCAATGCTATTGGCAAGAGCCGATTTGTGGCTGATAGGAGGGTGGGAGGAAGGGAGGAAGGGAGACACCCAGGCTAAAGTTTAAATAAAGGAGAGAATTACAGACAACCAGTTCAAAAGAAGCACCTGTGGAGATTAAATCCTGCCCCTTGGACAGTGTTAACTCTGTGAGGGCTTGAAATTAACCCTCCGTTACATTACAGAGGATGAAACAATGGCGCCAGGAGCCTGTTTTGGTTCCTTGGTGACTGTCACAGAATCCCATGTTTGGATGGTTTATGTACAACAAAAACTTGTTTCTCACAGTTCTAGAAGCTGGAGGTCCAAGGTCAAGGTGCTGGCAGGTTCAGCCCTGGTGAGGATCTGCTACCTGGTTCAACCTGGTTCACAGATGACTAATTTTTTTCTGTGTCTTCACATGGTGGGAGGCATTGTGGGTGGGTGGGGACCTCTTTTAGGAGGGCACTAATCCTATTCACAGGGGCTCCATCCTTGTGACTGAATCACCCCACAAAGACCCCACCTCCTAACACTACCACATTGAGGGTCAGAATTTCAGCCTATGAATTTGGTGGTGGGAACACAAACATTTAGACTGCAGCAGAGCCTGGGTGAGTTTCTTAAGGAGAAAAAGAGAATTGCTGGCATATCTGGGACTTAAGTGCTTGTCCCCAGAACCCTTACCTTTTCCCCCTTCTCCTTGTGCCTTTAAAGTGGATGGAAGAGCATTGGCATCAATTAATGCCTACCAGGTGCCAGGCATGGATATATGAGTGCATGCCCAGTCAAACAGTCATGTCTTGACTCCTTGAGACCCCATGGACTGCAGTGCCCCAGGCTTCTCTGTCCATGGAATTTTCCAGACAAGGATACTGGAGTGGGTTGCCATTTCCTTCTCCAGGGCTTCTTCCCAACCCAGGGATCCAACTGGTGTCTCTGGTATTTCCTGCATCAACAGGTGAATTCTTTACCACTGTGTCCACCTGGGAAGCCCTCCAGACATGGATGTTAATGATTAATTAGGTCTTCAGGCTGCAGGAGGAAGGTTTAAGGGGAGAGACTGGTGATCCCACTGGACATTGATGGGATTCTGTGATAGCAGGTAGAATCCAGGGATCCAGTCTGGGAGGAGGGGAAAACCAGCTGATGGAACTTGACAGCAGCAGTGAGAGAACAGGAGAGCTGGTGGGTTTCGGGACAGGGATTAGAGTGTGGGTTGGTAGCTTGAAGGCCAGCCTCTGAAACAGAGAGGGGACCGCCTCCTTCAATCACTGCTCTGATGAGATCTGACCTGGGCTTCACTCCTGAGCAGTGAACTCAGAGCCTGCTGAGAGTCCCTTAGTGACAAGGAGGGGACTGGCTCACCAGGACATACAGGTGGCTGGTTAAAGTCTGAAGGGAGGGGAATCCTGAACAGGGCAGCCAGCTTCCGGAGGGAGGGGGCGCACACACTTCGGGGGTGGGGTGTGGAGCAGTAGGACAGAGGCATTGCTTTCCTAGGATTTCTGTGGAGGCATTTTGGGCAGGACTTTAGATATTAAAGGGCTTCCCTTGTGGCTCAGCTGATAAAGAATCCGCCTGCAATGCAGGAGACCTGGGTTTGATCCCTGGTTTGGGAAGATCCCCTGGAGAAGGGAAAGGCTACCCACTCCAGTATTCTGGCCTGGAGAATTCCATGGACTGTATAGTCCATGAGGTCGCAAAGAGTCGGACAAGACTGAACGACTTTCACTTCTCTTCACATATTAAAATTAGATTGAATTCCACTTCATCATATGAGCTTTTGTTCTGCACTGATTCTGTGCAAACCCTGCAGGGAATGACCTGAAAGCATGTTTCTTCCTTACAATGAACACAAAATGTCATTTCTTTTGACATTTAGGGTAACAATGTGGCTTACTGATTTCCATGGACATGAGTCTGAACAAATGATTGAAAGCACATCATTTGAGAATGAATTGGGCCACATTAGTAGGTAGGATGATCTGAATTGCACGGAGATCTTAGAACGAGAGAGGATGTCATAGTTTAGGAAACTGAAGTGAAAGCCCTATTACCCTCAACCTGGTTGACTAGGGTGATGGTGAAGTTGACTTGGATGAGCTGGCCCTTGACTGCACCCACCACAGGCTTAAGACCACAGGGCCAGTGGTCTTGCTCTCAGAATCCAGCGTTTCCATTCCCGGTGAGCAGCACATACTGTCTGAGACTGGACAGTGCCCACATTTGGGAACGAAACCTATCTGCCTTTCACTGAATGCGTGGCTTTTCCTTCTTGTCTGTCTTCTTGCAGAACCATTTTGAGCTAGGAAATATCACTTCCCCATCTTGCAGTTGCTGTTTCAGTCGCTAAGTCGCATCCGACTGTGACCCCGTGGACCACAGCACACCAGGCTTCCCTGTCCTCCACCACCTCCCAGAGTTTGTTCAAACTCATGTCCATTGAACTGGTGATGCCGTGCAACCCTCTCATTCTCTGTCGCCCCCTTCTCCTCCTGCCCTCAGTCTTTCCTAGCATCAGGGTCTTTTCTAATGAGTTGGCTCTTCTCATCAGGCGGCCAAAGTGTTGGAGCTTAAGCTTCACCATCAGTCCTTCCAATGAATATTCAGGGATGATTTCCTTTAGGATTGACTGGTTTGATCTCCTTATTGTCCAAGGGACTCTCAAGAGTCTTCTCCAATACCGTGACTTGAAAGCATCAATTCTTTGTTGTTCAGCCTTCCTTATGGTCAAACTCTCACATCTTGTGGGGGCATAACCAAAGATCCATTGGCTTCCACGGAGACCACTGGCCAGCCCTCCTACTCGCTTCCCAATTCCCTAATCTAACTTGATGGAGTGTGTGGGGGTTCATTCAAGCACCAGAAGGTGGGCTATCATTGTTACATGTGTCTGCCACGACTTGTACCATCTGGGTATAGGAGGGGGTGGGGAGAGAGAGAGACAGAGGCGAATAGTATAAGCACAGAGAAAGACTTTTATTCTATTACCAAGACAATATAATTCAAGAGTGGCTGCAGAGCAATTGGAAACTAAGGAATGGGAAGCAATGCACTTATAGTAAAATGTCAAAGTATAATGAAACAGGAGAACAGCGCTGCTTTATGACACAGCCAAGTTACAGGCAGGTGGCAGCCGTAAATATGTATATAAATAACAATATGGATAAAATGTCAGGCCTTCCAGCTGGCTTGGTTAAAGCACTTTAGTAATATTCTATTTAGGGTAACAATGTGGCTTGACAATTTCCACGAAAAACACATCATCTGAGAATGAATCGGCCCACATTAGTAGGTAGGTAACCTGAATTGAGTTCTTAGAATAGGAAAGGGTGCCTGATCGGTCCTCGTCATACCGAGAACAGCTGATTGCTTCATATCGTGTGAGGTTAGCTTGTGGGCATCCTCAGTCGCTCAGTCGTGTCTGACTCTTTGGGACCGCATGGACTGTAGCCCGCCAGGCTCCTCTGTCCATGGGATTCTCCAGGCGAGGCTATGGAGTGGGTTGCCGTTTCCTCCTCTAGGGGATCCTCCTGACCCAGGGCTCGAACCCGTGTTTCTTAGGTCTTCTTCACTGGCAGGCAGATTCTATACCACTGAGCCACCTGGGAAGAGAGGTTAGCTTGGTTCTCTGGCAATAGAATGCAAACGTTTGTGTTCCCTGTCACTCTATTATCAGTAACACAGACAAGCGATAAGTAGTTGATGTCCTAGACCTGGGGTCATCCCAGTAGAAGGTGCCACTCAGTTTCTTTATGTATTCACTCAACTAAATGCTTTGAGCCCTTTCTATGTTGCTGAGGATCTGAAAGAGAGCAAAGTATGTGTAATCTTATTTATAAGATCTTATTATTATACAGAAGGTCTAGTGGGAGAGAAAAACCTGAATGAAATAATCTTAAAAAATAAATGCACAACTGTAGTAGTCACACAGGCGACAAGTTCCATTTGGGTTGGTCAGGGAGGGCTTTCTGAAGGAGCTGATGTTTGAGTTGACATCAAAAGGTGAAAAGGTATCAAGCAAAGAGGGATGAGAAAAGCATTCCAGATGGTAAGACTGGCACGTGCAAAGGGCTTGTGGTAGGGAGGTGAGTGTGAGAGAGGTCCTTAAACTGGAGCTGAAAAGTGGTCCAAGTCTATTTAAAACGTGTAGGGGGCAGACAGGGTGTCACAGGTTGTGATCATGAGTTATGACTTTGACCCAAGAACGAGAGCTCATCGGAGGGCATTGTTGCTGTTGTTCAATAGCTCAAGTCATGTCCGAATCTTTGCAAGCCCATGGACTGCAGCACAGCAGGCTCCTCTGTCCTCCACTATCTCCCCAAGTTTGCTCAAGCTCATGTCCATTGAGTCGGTGATGCTATCTAGCCATCTCATCTTCTGCCTTCTCCTTTCCCTGTTGCCTTCGATATTTCCCAGCATCAGGGTCTTTTCCAGTAAGTCAGCTCTTCCCATCAGGTGGCCAAAGTACTGGCGCTTCAGCTTCAGCAACTGTCCTTCTAATGGATATTCAGGGTTGATTTCCTTTAGGATGGCTTCATAGCATCAGACTTCTCTCCATCAGACACGTCCACAGCTGAGGGTCGTTTCTGCTTTGGCTCGGCCACTTCATTCTTACTGGAGCTGTTTCTCCACTGTTCTCCAGTAGCACGTTGGGCATCTTCCGAGGAGGTGGGGGGCATCTTCCAGGGTTGTGTCTTTTTGCCTTTTCATACTGTCCGTGGGGTTCCAGCAGCAAGAGTACTGGAGTGAGTGGCCATTCCCTCCTCCAGTGGACCGTGTTTTGTCAGAACTCTTTGCTATGACCTGACTTTCTTGGCTGGCTCCACATCACATGGCTCATAGCGTCATTGAGTTACACAAGCCTCTTCATGTGGAGGCCGTGATCCATGAACGGGCATTAAGCATTACATATAGACCTAGGACTGAGGAGGGAGCTGGGACCAGACCTCCTTGGAGCTATTGTGTTCATATTGTAGTTACCTGGGAACTCTAGGAAGGCAGAAGCTGCTCTGCTCTATAGACACCACATACGCTTTCATAAACATAAGCATCCACTTTATACGAATCACTAGTCAAGCCACTGAGCAAACACACACACACACACACACACAGACACACACACACACACACAAGGGAGCATCCTTGCCCTTGAGAAATTTGCAGGCTAATGGGAGAATTCCATGGACAGAGGTGCCTGGTGGGTGCAGAGAGTCAGACACGACTGAGCAACTAAGACTTTCACTTTCAATGAGGTAGAGGTCATGTGTAACCAGTGATTTAAATATCAAGCATTTTGGTGAAATTAGGATGCACAGAGGAGGGCCTATAACCTTATGGATCACTTCCCAGAGTGGAAGTTCTCCAAACAGAATCTTCAGAGGAGGGACAGAAGTTGTCCCTCCAAATAGGCGGGGAGGAAGGGTTGCTGTCTCGGCAGGGAGAACATTATGATTAAGAAAACCACAGTCAGTGGCAAGTGGGGAAGGCCGCTGGGGTCAGTAGACAGAATGCTGGCAACGGAGATGGGGCGCCTGCTCCCAGGATGGACCTCCGTGATCAGTGTCTTCCTGGAGTCTCCTAAAACTGTATCATTTCACTAGAAGGTAGCCTCCCATGCTTTTACATCCAAATTCATGTTTTATCCTTTTCCCCTTGCCCTATTTCCCAATCATATGTGTGTGCTATAGGCTCTTATACATATAATCAAGTTGAATTCGTACAATCCAGAATTGCCATGCGTTTGAGGAAGAGGGAATGAAAGCCACCTTTGGGATTATACTCTCTGCCTTGGTGTGTGAAGGCAAGCTACACAGAGATGCGGGAAACTGGCTGGTTAGATCAAGAAACTAAAAAGACAAAATACCATCCATAACTCACCTCTACTCAAAAACGAGTATGTGGATGGAGCTTGAGATACGATGGAGGAATGAGGTTTTGCCTCAGCTGATCCAGTCATTTTCGCACCCACGCATTTCCACCAGGAACACGTGCAATTGCCCATCTGTATTTTCTTCTTCTTCTTCTTTTTTTTTTTTTTTGTATTTTCTTCTTTCTGGCCTTCCTTTTGGCCTTCTGGGTCCCAGGGAAGTCCTCCAGACAAGGATGGACCCAGGACAGTTCCACCAGGGACTGCAGTGTTGACGACTGTCCTCTCTGTATGGGGTCAGCCCTCGGCCAACCTCTTTCCCATAGAAAAATCCTTGTTTCCGTGTTTTGCTCACAGATTCATTAATTTATTTAGTAGTGATTTGTGGGGCACAAATTACGTGACGGATGTGATACGGTGAACAAGACAGGTATAGTCTCCACCATCTTAGGGCTATATATCTAGAAGGACTATGTTTTAGCTTTTAATTGAAATGGGACTATATCTTTCAAACGGATAGCTGCAATCAAGTATTAGGAACAGTTAGGTTTTTAAATAATTTGATTGACTGATTGATTTGTGGCTGCCCTGGGTCTTTGTCGCGGCACGGTCTTTTCTCTAGTTGCAGCCCACAAGGAAGACTGGAGCTGTGGTGTCCAGCCTTCTCATTGCGGTGGCTTCTCTTGTGCAGGACAGACTCCAGAGTGCAGGGCTTCCGTAGTCGCAGCACACAGGCTCAGGAGTTGTGACGCCTGGGCTTAGTTGCTCTGCAGCATATGGAATCTTCCCGGATCAGGGACCGAACCCCTGTCTCCTGCATTGGCAGGCAGATTCTGTACCATTGAGCCACCAAGGAAACCCAGGAACAGTTAGATTTTAATTGGAAAATCTCTATTCTGAGCCCCCATCTACCAAAGGGTTAGGTTTTAGCTAAAATACGTTTTGTTTTTTCCTTACTTTGGAACATCCAAAGATGCTTTCCTCCCATCCTTCACCCTCTTTGTATTTTGATACATCACATCTTTTGAATAGCTTTCTTCTTTCAGCTCTTTGGAATGTCTTTTTTTTTTTTTTTAATCTAGCTTTGTTTTCTCTGCAGGAATTTAACAGATCTCAGAGCTGTTGGCGAGGAAATATTAAATATTTATACAGATGGGGCATTTTGTTTGGATGATATAAGAGATCGTACTCACACTTTAACGCATGCTAATAATTAACATTATTGAGAGTGTGGGCCAGTGTGCAGTCTAAGATTCATTTCCTTCTTTGATTCTTACAACAACCCTATTAAGTCAATATCATTAACATCCCTGTTTTGGAAATGTCAAACTGAATCCCTTTTATTGAGGGCAAGTTCAGCTTCATGGGCATGTTCCCTGTACGTTCACGTGGGTCCCCATGCTTTGAAGGACCCCAGATGTTGTCTAAACCTCTGCTTGGGGTTCTTAATGATTTTTAAATTATTCTTAATAATTCAAGGAATTTGAATATGCTTGATACATTTTTAATATGGTGCCCCGCATTTCCTTCTTGCACCAGCCCTGGGAATTCTATAGCTGGTCCTGATCAAGGGCCAGAGGCAGAGGTCCATGCAGGGTTGATCCAACCCCAGAATCTGTTCCTTTAACAGCTCCCCTACATGAGGACTTGCCCCCCCCACCCCAATATTTCATATCATGGAAGGGCCTCTCCTAGAGAAATCCAAAAGATACCTGCTTCGGTCTCCAGCTAGTGGGTGGATTCTCATTGTGAAGGGAATCACCTTTTAATGTATCGTTGGTACATCTGTTGTGTTGATATAGCACTTGTTTTATGGGCCTGGATTAATTCCAATGTAAACACAAAGTACTCAGCTGAAAAACCGCAAACATGAAACAGGCCGGCATACATCTCCAGCTCCCAGTAGCGTCTGCCAAGGGCCCGACTCCCTCCACACGTGATCCTGTTTGGTGTCAGAAACCCTTGGTCTCGTCTGCTCAGAGTAGAGAGTTCCTATTTGATTTTAGGATCTGGAGGTGGGGCAAGGTGGCTGGGAGAACACACGTCGACTTGCTTTCCTTCCCCTCCTCTGCCTGTCTGGGTACCACTGGCTCATCACCCTGGGATGCTCTACCTCTTGAGAGTGATGCATATCTACAGAGCACCGTTCTCTGCTCACGCAGAGCCTCAGAGATGATGAGCAGGGAGCAGAAATTGAATCTGGGTCTTCTGTTTAAGCCCCCTGCGCCAGGGCATGGCTACATTGGTCTGGAGGAAGGGCTTGTTGTTGTTCAGTTGCCAAGTCATGGCCAAGTCTTTGCCACTCCATGGACTGCTGCACGCCAGGCTCCTCTGTCTTTCACTATCTTCCGGAGTTTGCTCCAACTCATGTCCTTGAGAAATGATGCCATCTAGCCATCGTGTCCTCTGTCGCCCCCTTCTCCTCCTGCCTTCAATCTTTCCTGGCATCAGAGTCTTTTCCAGTGAGTTGGCTCTTCACATCAGGTGGCCAAAGTATTGGAACGTCAGCTTCAGCATCTGGTCCTTTTAACGACTGGTAATTCATCTTCTGAGAGAGATGCCCTTTTATAATATAATGCAAACAGTGGCATCATGCCTACGGCTATTCAGGGGGTCAGTAACAAACCTACGGATCATCAAGTAGCGAATACCGTTTCCATGTCCGTGTCCTGGGCCCCTGGCCCCCTGACAACAGCGACCTAATTCTTGCTTCCCAAATGACAACATCAAAACAGAGGTTGTCTGTCTCATAGTCAAGGCATGAGGATCGCAGGAGTGGAAAACACACAGGCGTATACACATTTATTCACGTGCAAATATACCTCACCTTGTATTCTTCCCTCCTGTTTACTTAAATGGAAAAGGGGCCTGGTTTCCTGCTGTGAGCTTGAGGAAGTCCCTGGGGCTCTGGGCCTCTGTTTGTTGGCCTTCCATCTGGTTGTCATTGTGAATATTCTTTGCAAAGTGTTTTAATGGCAGAGATGAAATCTCCTTTCCAAGGTTCAGGGAACTTGTCTCTGTGGCCTTCTTCCTCGCCCCTGTCCTCATATCCTCAGCCTGACCAGGGCCCTTCCTGGTCTTCCCAGAAACATCTGGAAGCAAATTCCTCCCTGGGTGGCTGCAGTCAAGTTGGTTATCCTAATGAGCACATGGCCTCCCACCCAGCAGTCACAATGATTTCAATTAAAAGAAATAAAAACCTTGCAGTGGTTAAGATCAACATTTTGAAGGCTGCCCAGGTGGCACTAGTGGTGAAGAATCCGCCTGCCAATGCAGGACACGCAAGAGCCCTGGGTTCAATCCCTGGGTCGGGAAGATGCCCTGGAGAAGGGAGTGGCCACCCACTCCAGTCCTCTTGCCTGGAGGACTCCATGGACAGAGGAGCCTGGAGGGCTGCAGTCCATAGGGTCCCGAAGAGTCGGACATGCCTGAGCGCATGTTCCTGCACAGGAAGAAGATGAAATCGTGGAGGTGGCTGGAGGAAGATCGGCATCGTCGCTACGATCCGCAGACCTCTATAGCTTCAGCACCTCCCTTCTCCTTTCTCACGGCCAGCCATGCAGATGCCCTTGCTAAGTCGCTTCAGTCGTGTCCGTCTCTGTGTGACCCCATAGATGGCAGCCCACCAGGCTCTGCCGTCCCTGGGATTTTCCAGGCAAGAACACTGGAGTGGGTTGCCATTTCCTTCTCCAATGCGTGAAAGTGAAGTTGCTCAGTCATGTCCGACTCTTCACAACCCCATGGACTGCAGCCTACCAGGCTCCTCTGTCCATGGGATTTTCCAGGCAAGAGTACTGGAGTGCCCTTAGGTCCCCCCGATAATCATGATGTCGCTGCCACAGGGCGTCTGCACATGCCTTTCTGGCCGCCTGCAATGCCCCACCCTGACCCTTGACTCATTCTTACAGTCAGCCTTCTTTGGTCAGACATCACTGCACTAAGGATATACCCTCGGATTTAACTCTTCAAATCAGAATAAGACTCCCTGTTCTAGGAGCTAACTTTCTGTACTTTTCTTCCTGTTGTACCCAATGCATCTCTCCAACCAGGTCATGGGCATTTTAAAGGTAGAGATATTGTGTCTTCAGCACCCCAGTGCATCCTTGGAACCTACCTCTAACAGTCACGAATGCAGGGATTGTCTGATTCCAGGGCTTGCCACCTTCCTCTGGGGTTGGCTGGGTCAGTGATTCAATCTACCCTGTGACCAGGTGCTCGCTTCCTCACAATGGGGAACATCCATTTCTCAAAGCTCCCCTTGTCCATTTTCTGAAAAAGTAAGTGTCTTATGTTGATGTTTCCTCCCTTACTTACTTCCCTTTCAGATTTATTTGTTCATCATCTTTTCAGACCAGACCTCCTCGACCCCTCCATTAGAATAAGACCCTCTGCTCATTCCCGTATATCCCATTCCCCTTCATCTGACACGCTGTCGTACCACTCACTCACCACCATCTGAGGCACTATATGGTTATGCTTTTTGTTTGTTTGTGTCTGTCTTTTCCCACTGGTACGTCAGCTCCATCAGGGCAGATATTTTAGTCTGTTTTGACTGTTGAGGTATGTGACAGAGTAGGCATTCATTGTTTCTTGAATAATTGAAACAATGGATGCATGGATGGGTACATGGGTGGACAGATGGATGGATGGATGGGTGGATGGGTGGATGGATGGAGAAATGAATGGATGCTTGTTTGGGTGGATGAACGGACAGACGAATGGTTGTATGAGAGTATGTTTGTATGTATGTATAGACAAACGAATGGATGGGTGGGTGTGTAGATGGATAGATGGGTGAACGGATTGATGGACAAATGGGTGGATGGATAGATAAGTGAGTGGGAGAATGGATACATTCGGCCTTGAGTTTTAATATCAATAGTCATCTCTAATTTCTCGATTCTAGATTTGTGGATAAACACCAATCAGTATTATATTTTGAGACAGACTTTCTGAGGCAAGTCCAAGATATCATTTTGCTTCACTTGGTGTGAGCAATTACCTGGCACTTGCCATTCTGTGCAAAAAAGACATTTGTTTCTCTTCTCCCTCTCTTCTCTGGCAACTTGAATATTGTGGTTCGTGAAGTAAGAATTCCCCAAGATCTGCTGGAGTGGGTACAGATAAAAACCAAGCCACGGATTATTATACATTTCATGGTGCCAGATTAAGGCATTTCATCTAGGTTGTGGAAGCATTTAAATTTTCAGCTGTTAATTGGAAAAGTTATTGATATGGCAGCCGTTCAGCTTGGATTCGGAAGGACAATTCTAGTTTCAAATATTCTACTGTGTTGTGTCTGTAAATCAAGTAAATGACCTAGAAATTGCAATATTTTGGCATTCCAAATTATTGCTTGCACCTGGAAATAACACAAACAACAACAAAAAATCTTTCCCAAATCCAAATTGGTTTCGAAAATATAATCAGCATAGTTTTCAGACATATCTCTTATTCTAGTCCCTTTTCTTTCAAACCATTATAGGCCACAGTATAGTCACATTTATTTGTAACTTTTGTCACCCTACTGAATGGCTTTTGTTTTCGACTGACAACTTGTTAAAGGGAAGAATCATGTTTAAATGGTGTATTGGTTGAATCCTGTTGAGTAAGTAATTGAAAAGTCACCTGAAAATAGTTTTTGAGGAAAGGCACGCGTGATCTCACTTAAGAATTCAGGAGGCGAAGCTGTGTGTGTGTGTCAGTAATCTGACTCTTTGCGACCCTGTGGACTGTAGCCCGCCAGGCTCCTCTGTCCATGGAATTCTCCAGGTAAGAATGCTGGAGTGGGTAGCCATTCCCTTCTCCAGGGAATCTTCCTGAGCCAGGAATCAAACCCGGGTCTCCTGCATTGCAGGCCAATTCTTTACCACTTGAGCCACCAGGGAAGCCCCAAGCTGATTCAGACAGTTCAGCAATTCAGCGTCAGTAACGTTTCAGATTTTTGCTATATTTCTACTCTGCTATCCTGCTACTCTCATGGTGCCCACTTATCCTCTTAGATGGGCGTTCCTCCTGGTCCCAAGACAGCTGCTGCTGCTCAAGACATCACAGAAGATGATAACACTTCAGAGAGTAGGAAGTGACCCTTTTGGATTTTTCTTCTTATGAAAAGCTCCCCAGCAGCCCTTTCACCTCTTCCAGAGATTTTTTTCCCCCTGACACCACATTCCAGAAATTTTTTCCCCTGACATCACATTGGCCAGATTATCGTTTGCCTTTATCACTTAACAAAAGAAATGAGACCCTTAAGAGTAATGACTTAAAGCAGTGTTTCTCACACTTGAACATCCTTCACAATTCCCTGGAGAGCCTGAGAAAACACCAAATACTGAACCTGACTCTCAGAATTTCTGAATTCAGCAGGTTTGGGGTGGGGCCCAAGATTCTGCATGTTTAAGTTCCCAGATGATGCTGATGCTGCTGGTTGCAGAGCAACATTTTGAGACCCATAGACACAGAGCAATCCCGATTTATCCCCTTTGGCTTTGGGGAGAAGTTCAGCTCCCTTGAAGGGCATGGATGTCAGGAGGTGAGTGAAATATTTGGGTTTCTGTCAGCCAGAAAATTACCTCTTGTTTAGTTACCCAAAAGCATCGACACGATTGACATCTTACAGCAGTAACCTGATATTTCACGTGGTTAGTAAGAGCTGGCTGAGGGTGAACTTGAATTTGGAGATTGAATTTTGTCTAAATGTGGACCTGCCACCATTCAAAGGCTTACCGCTTATATTCAGCTCACTGTGGTAGTTCCGCTTTATTTGTGTGTGCTTATTTTTCCAAGAACTGTACGTTTCATTGCATTCAGTGGGTTGAACAGATATTTTGGATGCTGGCATGATAATGCTTGAATAGAAGGTGAGAAATTGGGACACACAGTGGTTAAGAGTTTGCCTACATCCTTGTCGGTAATAAGTCTGGTGTTAGCTGGTATCTAGGCTCTCTTAATGTCTCAGTCTCTGAGATCCAGAGGACACAAGCATCTGGCAGTTTGTTGTGAGTACTCTCAGACACCTCTCCAGAGGGCCTCCTTCCTCCCTCTGATCTTCTCATTAGCTTCTTCAGCCCACCTGTGAGGTGGACACATGGCCAGGAGGATTAGAGAAAGTACTCATGATGACTTTTTCCACTTACACACCCGTGGACATGCTAGTGAGCCATGAGCAAGATAGAAGCATGGACGTCTTCTCTTAGGGACTCCTTTGGGTCCGCCGTATACCCAGGAACGTGGAGGGTTCACCCACAGCCTGGAGAGGAGCAAGTGGTCACAAAGCGAGTTTTCAGTTCCAACACATCAATTGTTTGGCACTCAGCCTTCTTTATGATCCAACTCTCACATCCGTATATGACAACTGGAAAAATCATAGCTTTGACTATCCGGACTTCTGTTGGCAAAATGATGTCTCTACTTTTTCATACACTGTCTAGGTATTCTCATCTTACATATTAAAGGTAAACAACTGAGACACACGGGACATCGGCATCTTGGTTTGGGTCCCTCAAAAGGTGATTGGGTTGCTCTTCAGCCCGGCGAATCAGAATCCCTAATGATGAACTGTGGGACTGTAATTTGCAACAGGTAACCCAGACAACTCTGATCTACACAGAGATATGAGAATCCCCAGCCTGGAGTGTTCAGTGTTACCTGTTATCTACTCATAAAGGTGTCTTCTCGCACAACAAGAGTCTCTCTGGGTGTCAACTAAGCAGTTTTATGATTTTTTAAAATGTGACAGACTGAATAACAGAGAACAGACATCTCTCTAACAAATCTCATCATTCCAGTTTTAAGTGGAAAATGTATCAGCTCCATTTTCTGATCCTGGGCTTAGGTTGGAGTAAACCTTCTCGGGGACTTTTTTTTTTCCAGTCCTCAGCTGAGCAGGCAGGGAGCAAAAGGCTCCTGGTTTTAAACAGGGAGGGTTGTCTGGGTCAGCAATAGACTTAAGCTGCCAAAAACCTAGCCCAGTTGTCATTTGCCTCTAATAAAAGTCATTTTTATGGAACAAAAACCCTACCAGCATGACTCTGCAGTGTTGTGTATGGAAATAATGCTGTTGGTTTTTGCTTTTTTGCCAGACCTCTGCTATCTAATAATGGTAATAAAGGTTAAATTAAGTGAGTGCTTATTCTGTGCCAGGCTAACCCTTCTAAGTGCATTATCTCATTTAATTCACACACAGCCCTGTGAGGCACGTACTAATGTTTGCATTTTCCCTGGTAAGAAAAGAGGAGCTTAGTTTAAGGACAGTCGCCCCAGGTCATCCATTGGGTAGGGGAGTCTAGATGTGAAGTTTGCTAAACCTCAGGCCCTCTTGTGTTCCTCTGAACCTTACAAAGAAGGCAGGGTTCAGATTATTTGGGATGGATTATTGCTTTGGATCTTAGCTCTGCACACACTGGCCATGCAGATCTGCAAAACAGCAACAGGGAACCTTACCTGCCCTCACAGGCAGGACAGGAAAATGAAGTATCCTTGTGAGGCATGGGCAGAGGTTCTCTATCAAGAAAAGTAAAGTGAAAGTGTTAGTCGCTCAGTCCTGTCCAACTCTTTGTGATCCCATGGACTACAGCCTGCCAGGCTCCTCTACCTATGGATTCTCCACGCAAGAATACTGGAGCGAGTTGCCTTTTCCTACTCCAGGGGATCTTCCTGACCCAGAGATCAATCCCACATCTTCCGCATTGCAGGCAGATTCTTTACTGTCTGAGCCATGAGGTACTCACTCTCCATCAAGGGAGCTCTATTATTATCTGGTTGTACACAGAGTGTTCACTTGGGGACACCACCCTTCTGGAGGAATGAGAACAGATTAGAACAGGGAATGACCAAGATGGTGGAATGACCAGGGTGTATGTGTCCCCACGCAGGGCTGGAGACGCTGATGCTCCTTGACCCCAAAAGTGACTCATCTGATCTGCAGATATGATACACAGCACCTCCTGGTGCTCCCAGGACATTTAGGAAAGCAGACAGTTGTTAGGACAGTTAGGAAAGGCATTAAGAATGCGGAAGTAAATAAAGAGTGTTTCTATTCATTCATATTTCGCAAACAGCAAACATAACTATGTAGATTATTTAAAATTGTGATGTGAAGGATAAGTCACACGAGTATATAACAGAGTCAAGCGCAGAATTGTTTCTTAAAGAAGAAATCAGACTTCTTCAAGCCCCAGCGTGCTCAAAGTAGGGTTCTAGCTCAAGCACAGTCAGAAAAGCAGGGAGAACTTTCTAAGCAACCCCCCAGTCCGGCCTGCCAGGTGACCTTGAAGTGGAGAACACAGGCTAAGGACAGACTGCTGCTGTGCACACTCGTCACAGGGCCCCCCTTGTACCCAGGGCTCACAGGTTGCACAATCTCCAAGGTCAGCCCTCGAGTCTGGAGATTTTGTGTCTGCCTTCCAGCGCTTTTTTAAAGGCAAGCACTTTGGATGGAGAGGATGATAGAGCATAACAACCACAGTGGTGGGGAAACCCCAAATGCCCAGAGAGGACATTCAACCCCTAGAATATTAGAGAAGGCAGTATAATATAATGGGTGAGAACATGGATTTTGGAATCAAATCAACGCTGGTTCAAATCCCAGTTCTGTCCTTAACTAGCAGTGGGATCTTGGGCAAGATAATTCAACAGTAAAAATGTGGTGTGATAATAAGAGTGACCTTGCTAGGGTGTTTGAGGATTAAATGGGATTGTGTACCTACAGAAAAGTGGAGACAGGAGCTCCGGTCTGTCTGCGCTGAAACCCCACATCCTCCAGACAACTTGTGGGCAGCATCCTTCCCGCCCTGACTTTATCCCTTTGGGAACCACTGTTGTCCAGCCTGACTTGAGTCTCTGAAAAGAACCCTTCTTTGTTTTCTGAGAGCTCCGTCTACCACCGAAGTAATGAGCCTGATCTGACTCAGCCCAAGGATCCTGGCCATTGAATTTGACTTGGTGTGTCCAATAATTCATACATTTTGAATAACAGGTTCTGGCTAAGAGGAAAAACTTGCGCTGAATCCGACGCATTCGCAACAAGCGAAGCAGGAGGAAAATGCCTAATTCCGGCTTGTTAGCCGCTGAGCTTCTGAGGACAGCATCAGCTTAGCCGCTTGCAAATAAGCAAGCATCAGAGAAGTTGGTTGAGCTGGCAGGAATATAACAAGCTGTGTATGAAAACCTTGGGATTAAATCTCCATAGCCAAATTGCTCGGTGCGCAGGATCAAAAGCGCTGCAAGGGGCGTGGGACAATGCACCGGCTCCCTTCTGCACGCCCGCCCGACCTCTCCCGGCAGGAACACCCCGAAGAGCATGTGCTTTGGCGCCTTATCAAGAAATAAGGCTGCGCTGTAGATTATAATTAAAACAATAAATTCTTCTCCCTTACGTGTCTCCCGATTAGAAAGTTGATACTGTGTCAAGCTGCTGGGGAGATAAACTCTCGCTGCTTCTCATACTCACCACACTGCTTATTTTTGAGATCCTCTGATGGCGTGTTTTTTTTTAATGACAACTTGCAAATAACACCTTGGAGTTTCTTTCCTTTGATTTCTCTATCACGCTATTGACACTGATACTCAGGGAACTTTCAGGGTGAGAGAGCTTTCATCTTAATGTGTGTTGGAGGCCCTGGCCTGAGTCATTGAGGAATCCAGGGAACTTGTTGGTCAGGAAAAATATCTGATGGCGCATGAAGGTGAAAAGTATTAGTCGTTCAGTCGTGTCTGACTCTTAGGACTCCGTGGGCTGGAGCCCACCTGGCTCCTCTGTCCATGGGGATTCTCCAGGCAAGAATACTGGAGAGAGTTGTCATGCCCTCCTCCACGGGATCTTCCTGATGCAGGAGACACAAGAGACGTAGGTTTGATACCTGGGTGAGGAAGATCCCCTGGAGGAGGAAACGGCAATCTACTCCAGTATCCTTGCCTGGAAAATTCTGTGGATAGAGGAACCTGTCGGGCTACAGTCTACGGGGTTGCAGAGTCAGATACGACTGAGCACACACACGCACATGTGCACAACTGCCTCCTCATCTGTTTCTTGAGGCATCCCGGGCTTTCCTGTGGGGGATCCCACTGGCACTCAAGCACCATCAAAGGTTGGGACATTGCTAGAACCATAGGGTCCCGGCCAGATGATCTCATTCAGGAATCTGGGACCTTGGGAACACTGTTGTGGCCAGACTGGGTCATTTTTAGTTCCCAAACCTTAATACGCTACGGGCTTCCCTGGCGGCTCAGATGGTAAAGAATCCACCTGCAGTGTGGGAGACCTGGGTTCGATCCCTGGGTGGGAAGATCCCCTGGAGGAGGCCATGGCCACACACTCCAATATTCTTGCCTGGAGAATCCTCATGGACAGAGAAGCCTGACGGGCTACAGTCCTTGGGGTTGCAAAGAGTTGGACACGACTGAGCGACTAAACCCAGAACACGTTATGTTTGTCTCATTCTTGCACTTTTGCGCGTGGAGGTTGTTTTGTCTTACCCTTCACCATTCCCTTGGGCAACGCCAGTTCATTCTTCACACCTTAGCTCAGTATTAACTTCCTCTATTTTAAATAAACATTTCATTTGAGAGTAGTTTGAGATTTAAAAGGACTTCCCTGGTGGCTTAGATGGTAACGCGTCTGTCTACAATGCGGGAGACCTGGGTCCAATCCCTGGGTTAGGAAGATCCGCTGGAAAAGGAAGTGGCAATCCACTCCAGTACTGTTGCCTGGAAAATCCCATGGATAGAGGAGCCTGGTAGGCTACAGTCCATGGGGTTACAAAGAGTTGGACATGACTGAGCGACTTCACTTACTTACTTAGATTTAAAAAAATGTTGCCAGCATGGTACAGAAATCCTATGTACTCTCAACCCAGTTTCTTCTGTTGTCAGTATCTTACATTAATATGAGACATCACTCACAGTTAATGAACCAATATTGAACCAGTATTCAAATTTGCCCTCTTAGCTCTTTTTAAGTGTACAGTTAATACACTTGACGTGTACTCACGTTGTTAGGCAACCATCACCACCACCCATCTCCAGAACTTTTTCATCTTCCCAAATGGAAATTCTGTATCCATCAAACACAAGTTTCCTGGCTCCCAGTCTGCCAGACCCTGGCAACTACCATTCCTGTCTCTGTGACTCTGTCTGCTCTAAGTACCTAATGAAACTGGACTCACACATGATTTGTCTTTTTAGAACTGGCTTATTTTGCTCAGTATAATGTCCTCAAGATTCATCTATATGGAAGCACGTGCCAGAATTTCCTTCTTTTTCAAGGCTGAGTAATATTCCAATGTGTATCCAGTAGACCCAACTATCTGTGGATGTGGGACCCATGGAGACTGAAACCAACTGTAAGGGATTTGGGCATCCTTGGATGTTGGTCTCTGTGGTCGGTTCTGCAATTGGGTATCCTAATCAGTAATCCTCCCAAGTCACTTGTGGGACAACTTGTTTATCCTACATTGTGTCCATCTATTTGTCTGTTCATGGACACTTGTGTTTCTTCCTCCTTTGTTTTCACAAGGTCTTTCTTGACCCAGCTGTATCACCCAGGAGCGTCTGGGGGTCCCTTCTGTCAAGGTGTGCTTATCCCACAGAAGTGTGAAAACTCACGTCCCCATCCACCTTTCACACTAGGCTCTCAGCTTCTTAAGTACAGGTTCCATGACAGTAAGTGGTTCACCCTTGTTTCTCCATGATCTAGAACTGTGCCTGGCTCACAGGACACACAATATTTGTAATGCATGATTCATAGGATAGATGGATGCATGGATGGGTGGATGGGTGGATGGATGGATGGAGGGTGGGTGGATGTATAAAAAGATGAGGATGAGCCTGAACAGATGTCTCAAGGGATACAATTGGATTCCTACTATTGATTGCAATGGGCTTCCCTGATGGCTCAGTGGTAAAGAACCCACCTGGCAATGCAGGAGTTGTGAGTTCGATCCCTGGGTCAGGAAGATCCCCTGGAGAAGGAAATGGCAACCCGCTCCAGTATTCTTGCCTGGGAAATCCCATGGACAGAGGAGCCTGGTGGGCCCTAGTCCATGGGGCTGCAAAGAGACATGACTTTGTGACTAAACAACAACAGTGTCAAGTCCAGTTGGTGAGCGTGTGATTATAAAGCAGGAATTCAGGGCAAAGGGAAAACACAAGGTTAAACCGATTCAGAGCAGAGAGTAGGAATGGAGCCGAGGGTGGGGCATCGGGGAGTATATTTTGCCTGACATTTTTGTCCTTAAAAAGTTATGCTTAGTATTTTAGCAAAATAAATCAATGAAAAACTTTCCTAAGGTCTTACTGCCAAAATGGATACTGTTGACCTTGTAAATGTAAAAATAAGACACAAACAGCTCACAGGGGAAAGGAAGGAATAAAATGTAAATTAAAAATTCCTCTTTGCAGAGGTAACCCCATTAACTTCATCTTAAGTGTTTACAACCATTCTTGGGGGAACTTTCCATAATCAGTGAATATACATGGCCACACTCTTTTTAATGGTGCCTATTCATCCGAAGCGTGGAGATAGCATTATTTAACTGCTCTTCATCGGGGAGGATGTTTAGCTTTGATCATTACCCACCGAGTTGCAGTGTCTTAGAGTACTTTTGTGAGCATATCCATGAGATAAATTCTTTGAAGGAGAACTTCTGGGCTAAATTTTTTAAAGCACTTTGCGTTTTGGTAGATATTATATGTGTGTGTGTGCTCAATCGCTCAGTCTTGTCCTACTTTTTTTTGTGACCCCATGGACTGCAACCCACCAGGGTCCTCTGTCCATGGGATTCTCCGGGCAAGAATACTGTGGTGGGTTGCCATTTCTTTCTCCATGGGATCTTCCCAACCCTGGGATCAAACGTGCATCTCTTGTGTCTCCTGCATTGGCAGGCAGGTTCTTTACCACCGTGCCACCTGGGAAGCCCAGATGTTACAAACACTTTGCATTTGGGTAGATATTGACCCAGTGCCTCTCTGGGTACTGTGACTTGTTTTATTGCTTTTAGCCCTGTTAACAAGAGTGAACTGTGCTGGTTAAAACACACACGTTTGGGGCCTTTGGTCCAGTTTATAGCCAGACCTTACTCAGACTCTTCAAGGAATGAGTCATGATATTCCCTAATTTATAATAAATTCTGCAAGGGGGCAGAAATGACACTTTTTTTTTACACTTAGAGCTGTGTATATTGGATCAAGAAAGGGGAAAATCCAGAGAGGTCGAACTCAAACATGATTTGAAGTTCTGTCCATGATTTGAAGTTTCTTGTCCTCGATGGATGTATTTAAAGTGGAAGAGACAGATGAGGTTAAGACCTCAGTCGCCTCCCCTTAAAAGTGATGGGTGATTCTCTTCTGTCTGGGAGCTCCAGGGTCTACCCCGCAGCGTGGCTGTCACTCCAGCTGAGAAGGGATGTCACCGGTTTGGCATGCCCTATATTTTGTGTTATTTCCTGCTTCCTCAGGTCAAGTGTCAGCCCCGTTCAGTAAGGGCTCAAACAGCCGATGAAAAGGAGCGTGGGGCTGGCTGTATCCCAGGGTGCAAAGGAGGCAGGAGGTGAAAAAGTGGCAAAACCCATTTAGCGTGGGTTTGACACAACTTAACTGCTGTGCCCGGCATCTCAGCTTCAACACACCCGGCCTGATGTTTGACACTAGGAAAAAAAAAAAAAAATCAAAAGAGTTATCTTCTTTTTCTCCATCGTGCAGTGGGAAAAAAGTTGCTTGTCTTTTAATTCAGAGAGAAAAAGATACAGAGATATTCACAGACACAGAAAACAAATTTAGTGTTACCAGAAGGGAAACAAGGTGGGATAAATTAGGGGTTTGGGGTTAGCAGATACAAACTACTATATATAAAATAGATAAACCACAAGGCCCCACTGTGTGGCTCAGGGAACTAGATTCAGTATCTTGTAATAAACCATAATGGAAAGAATATGAGATATATATATATATATATATATATATATATATATATATATATACATATATACATATATACTCTTTGCTGTTGTCAGTGAGTCACTCGGTCATGTCTATTTGAGACCCCGTGGACTGTAGCCCACCAGGCTCCTCTGTCCATGGGATTCTCCAGGAGAGAATACTGGAGTGGGTTGCCACTTCCTTCTCTAGGGGATCTTACCAACCCTGGGATTGTTTGCAGGCAGATTCTTTACCACTGAGCCACCAGGGAAGCCCTGTATACTCTTTATGTATACATAGACACATAAACTTACAAATACACACACACGCATACACACATATATATAACTGAACCACTGTCTGACTGACTTCACTCAGTTTGACAGAGGAGGAGAAATGTCGTATGACATCCCTTATATGCAGAATCTAAGAAGAAACGATACAAATGAGCTTATCTACAAAATAGAAAAAAGAGACTCGCAGACTTAGAGAACAAGCTTATGGTTGCCGGCAGGGGAAGGATGAGGGGAAAGGCTAGTTGGGGAATTTGGACTGGACATGAGCACACTGCTACATTTAAAATGGATAGCCAACAAGGACCTGCCGTGTAGCACAGGGAACTCCACTCAGTGCTCTGTGGCAGCCTGGACGGGAGGGGAGTTTGGGGGAGAATCAAGCCGTGTGTGTGTGGCTGAGCCTTTCTGCTGTCTGCCTGAAACTGTCACAGCATTGTAATCAGCTATACTCCAGGATAAAATAGAAAGTTAAAAAAAAAAAACACGGAAGCACTTTTCTGTACACAAGAAACTAACAGAGTATTGTAAATCAACTATACTTAATGAAAAAAAGAGAGAGAGAGAGAGAGAGACGCAGGCCATTTCCTCCTCTAGGATAAGCTGTAGCTAGTCGTCTACGAATTCCACCCCAAATCCATGGTGCTAGGAGGGGAGAACGTACGTAAGCAACAGGAACTTCCCATTGCCACAGAACCTTCTCGCAGCTGTCACGCTTGATTCCTTGTGGGCAACTCATTCGGAAGTCAATTTCCTCCACTGCTGCCGCACTGTAAAGTCTAGAAAGCGGTGTTATGAAACTTGCAGAGAAAACATGACATTATTTTGATGTAAAATACTTTATTTTTAGACTATCACACAATGTAATATAAGGTTTACTGTGAAATGCTTCCTCTCCCCCCTCCACTCCCCTAAGTCAGTTCTGTTCCCCAGAGGTTCACTGTTAACAGTTTTGTGCATCTTCTGAGAGACAATCAATTAATACACAAGCGCACTCACGTAAATAATAGCATGTGGTCGCATTACATTAGATCCAAGTCCAGGAAGATGAAACAATGATTTCCTTAAAAACAATAGGCACAGAGAGGAATGCTTGTTCCACAGTTTTTTAGCTGTAAATATTATTAGACAAAAATATAAGAACAGTAGTAAAACCATGAATATTCATGAATTCGTGAATACCATGGCTGGTACTTCTTTTAAGTATATATTGTTTTATTTACAGCATGCACAGTCTTAAAAGGACCTGGAATGTAGTAAATAATAAAAGTGATTTACTTATTTTCCTATTTGCCTGCCTATAGTATAATTTACTGAGACAACTTCTCAGACAGTAATATATTTTTATCCTCTATTTGGCTACATTCAGTGGGTTTCCCAGGTAGCTCAGATGGTGAAGAATCTGCCTGCAATGCAGGAGACCTTGGTTCGATTCCTGGTTGGGAAGATCCCCTGGAGAAGTGATAGTGGTTACCCACTCCAGTATTCTTGGGCTTCTCTGGTGGCTCAGACCATAAAGAATCACCTGCAGTGTGGGAGATCTGAGTTTGATCCCTGGGTTGAGAAGACCCCCTGGAGGAAGGTATGGCAACCCACTCCAGTACTCTTGCCTGGAGTATCCTCATGGACAGAGAAGCCTGGCAGGCTACAGTCCATGGAGTCACAAAGGATCGGACACAACCGAGCAACTAAGCGCAGAATCACTAGAGAGAGAGACAAAAAGAAAGAGAGAGAGAGAAAGGAATCAGGAGGTAACCCAAGAGTGCTCCCTCATTTATCAATATCCCCCACCCCCACTCCTTTGTTGCCTTCATACATGATGGAGCATGTGGACATCCTTTTTTTTTTTTAATTGAAAAATACTTAGTTTACAATGTTGTATTAGTTTCAAGTATACACAGTGATTCATTTATACATATATATATATATTTTTTCAGATTCTTTTCCATTGTAGGTAATTACAAGATATTGAGCACAGTTCCCTGTGCTATACAGCAGTCCCTGGTTGTTTTTCTATTTTGTGTCAAGTAATGTGTATCTGTCAAATCTGGACATTCATTCTTGTCTCACAGTGACTTTCTTCCTAGGCAACTCCAGTGATTAAGACAGTGATTTTAGAGTGTGTGTCAAATGCCCAAGCACCTTGTAGCTCTCCAACTTCTTCTAAACCACCTCAAGCACTGTTTGAACCATCTATTAGCTGGCAAACAATTGAGATGCTAATTAGAAATCAATGTTATCTTTTCATTAAAGCCACCTCCCACCCCCATCTTCCCAGCTCTCACGCTTTTGAACAAATGGCCTCTGCTTACCTCTTAGGGGTTTCCTCGCTCACTTCAGCTCCACTCTGAAGATAATCTATCCCTGCCTCTAATTCTCAACAATTAAGGGTGGACTCTCCCTTTAGGCTATTTGAATGCGATTCTGGCAGTGCCTCCATTAGCTTGGTGCACAGCCAGCTTCAGAGGTGTCTGGCTCTTGAGTCAGACGGGCGGGCTTCTCTCCTTATTACTCGTGTGTTTTTGGATGAGTTGCAATGCTTTGCCTTTCCAAGACTTAATCTTCATTTCTATGAAATGGAGGTGAGAGCAGAAATGAGCTCCTGAGATTTCTGGAGAGGTTGAGATGAGAGGATGACTCTGAAGATGTCAGCAAGGAGGCCCTGGTCGCTGAGCCCAGGAAGCACTCTTTCTGGGTCACCTCTTTACTGTGAATGCTGTTCAGTTAGCCAGATCCATTCATCCATTTCCCCTCATTCATTCATCTGTTATTTACTACGTTGCACGCTTTCCTGGTGGCTCACACGGTAAAGAATCTGCCTGCAATGCAGGAGACCCAGGTTTGATCCCTGGATGGGAAAGATCCCCTGGAGAAGGGCATGTCAACCCACTCCAGTATTCTTGTCTGGAAAATCCCATGGGCAGAGGAGCCTGGTGGGCTACAGTCCATAGCATCGCAAAGAGTCGGACACGCTTGAGCGACTAACACTTTCGGGCTCCAGAAATTCCGGATACCACTGCCGAGTTACCATCATCCTCCTTGGTGATTCTTGCATGTCTTAACGATTGTTCTCCAAACGATCGCCACCCTCTCCAGGTGTTTGCTGCAGTGAGTGATTGTTCACTCAGCCAGGGAGTCCTTTGAGAGTTTGTAGGAGCTTAGGAAAGACAGATGGGTGCCTTTTTAATGACTAGAGGCTCCTCTCAAGAGGCTGTGTTTCATGCGGAGACCCAGGAGGGGTATCTCATTCCTCTCTGTCATTGTCTGCCGGCTCACGGGAGCTGAGGAGGGGGGTTACTCAAGAGAAGAAGGGAACCCCTGTGACCCCATTTTCTGTGCTGGGTGGGCCAAGTGATTCATGCTGCGGCTGCTGCTGCTAAGTCGCTTCTGTCGTGTCCGACTCTGTGCGACCCCATAGATGGCAGCCCACCAGGCTCCCTCGTCCCTGGGATTCTCAAGGCAAGAACACTGGAGTGGGTTGCCATTTCCTTCTCCAATGCATGAAAGTGAAAAGGGAAAGTAAAGTTGCTCAGTCATGTCCAACTCTTAGCGACCCCATGGACCAGAGCCTACCAGGCTCCTCTGTCCATGGGATATTCCAGGCAAGAGTATTGGAGTGGGGTGCCATTGCCTTCTCTGGAGTGATTCATAGATTTGCAGAATTCCCCATGGGTGGGCACTCTGGTACATGGAGACGTAACTAAGATTATGCTTTGGGGGTCTAAAACCTTGGTTACAATCCTGGCTTGGCTGCTTACTGCGAGTGACCAGGGGCAGCTACTCCACGTGTTTGAGTCTCAGTTTCCCCATATGAAATTGAGAACTGGGTGATCCTAAAGTGTTAAGGGGACTTCCCAGGCGGCCCAGTGGTAAAGAATCTACCTGCCAATGTAGGAGACACAAGAGATGTGGGTTGGGACGATCCCCTGAAGGAGGAAACGGCGACCCACTCCAGTATTCTCTCCTGAGAATTTCCATGGACAGAGGAGCCTGGCGGTCTATAGTCCACAGGTGTGCAAAGAGTTGGACATGGCTGAACATGCATGCATGCACACCAAGTGGCTTATGCAGCACCTGAAACATTCAAACGTCTGTGACTTCCATCAGTTTATTGTTGAGTCACCCAGTCGTGTCCAACTCTTGTGGCCCCATGGCCTGCAGCACGCCAGGCCTCCCTGTCCATCACCAACTCCCAGAGTCCACCCAAACCCATGTCCATCGAGTCAGTGATGCCATCCAACCATCTCATCCTCTGTCATCCCCTTCTCCTCCTGCCCTCAATCTTTCCCAGCATCAAAGTCTTTTCCAATTAGCCGGCTCTTCGTATCAAGTGGTATTGGAGCTTCAACATCAGTCCTTCCAATGAATATTCAGGATTGATGTCCTTTACGATTGACTGGATTGATCTGTTGCTGTCCAAGGGACTCTCAGGAGTCTCCGTCAGTTAAGAGGTAGCATTTATTGAGTACCTAGTGTATGCCAGGAACTGAGTGAAGAGCTTCTTGTCGAAGAGTCAGCTGCTATGTAGTAACTCATGAACAAAGTTCTGGGGTCAGACTGTTTGAGTTTAGATCTTCACTGCAACAATTATAAGGAGTGATTTTAGTCTCCTTAACCCTTTCTTTTCTTCATATCCTTCGTGTGTAATACGTGAGAATTCAAGGAGATTGTATATGTAAAACACTTTTAAAATGTCTGCAGGTGTGGAGCTCTGAATATATATGCATGTGTTCCTTCGTGTCTGACTGTGACCCCATGGACTGTAGCCTGCCAGGCCCCTGTGTCCATGGAACTTTGCAGGCAAGAATGCTGGAATAGGGTGCCATTTCCCCCTCCAGAGACTCTTCCTGACAGAGGGACTGAACCCACATTTCTTGCATCTCCAGCATTGGCCGCGGTACTGAATACGTGTTGGTTATTCTTTACCATCTGAAAGGATCAGAGCTGCTAGATGGTGTTAACTTAGTAAGTCAGAGCAGCGAAGGAACCTGCCCAGGTTCACGTGACTTGGAAGATGCTGGAAGCAAGCCTGAGCTGGTTTCGTTGTTTCCTCTGCTGGAGTGAAGGCTAAATGAGCAGCATCTTGAAAACGAAGCCCTCCTCGTCTCCAAGGGACAACAATGCCCCATTGTCCCTGGAAATGTCACCGTTGGGGCACATTCTATAAACTGGACCAAATTAAATCCCTCACTTCATTTCCCCAGAAAGGCTCCTCCAGAGCGTCACTCTGAACCCCACCTGGCAAATCTGTACGAGAGGATGTTGGTAGGATTTGGTCTCCCTACAAAATCCCCTCAAAGATGTATGAGGCTGCATATAAATTGCATTGAATTTGGCTGGCCATGGGCTAGCCTTGCTTTTATGCTGAATATCAGCGGAAAGTATGAAATGGAGATTACATTTTTCAATTCGGGCTTTTTCTCCCAAAGCTCTGCCGAGATGCCCTCATTCCCATCCATCAGGGTAGAATTGCACTGGGGTGGAGTCCCAGGCTCTCCTTCTCTTCCGGGAAGCGTATCTCACCCTTGCTATCAGACTGCAGCTGTGGGTAACACTCTTCTTAACAGCCAGTTACTTTATTCCTCTCCTTCCCAAATTCATGCCCTTTTTTCCCCAGGACTTTTTCTTCTTAAGATCTCTCGCACAGGAGGATCACATAACCAACCTCAAAAAAAAAAAAAAAAAAAAAATGGCATTCTTGTGGATGCTGAAATTGGTATATCTGTCTCCTGGGTTGTTCAGGGCAGAAATAAGACATGGATGCAAATGAACTTCATCCACCGACCATGAGAAACGTGCTCATTACTTCCTTCTGAAATACATATATTCATACCAGCTATTTCAGTTCTTTCCCCCCAAACAGCCCTAAATCATTGTCAGTGTTCAGCTCCAGCCGGGGTCTGTGAGAGGAGTATTTCCCAGTGGGGGGCGGGAGGGTGATTATGCATCTGGCTTTACATCAGCAGGAGCTTCAATATTTCAACAGCCCTGACTCCCCATGTGCTTGCCTCTCCCTCCTGCCCCCTTGAACGTGATTGCCTGGCTGACTCCCCAAAGACAAAGTGTGCTAAGTGAACTTGACAGATTCCAGGCTGGCTGCATATGGCAAGGCCCGACTTACATGTTCCTGGGATCCCCCAGCTGCTCTCACCTTATTAAGATGGCAGTAACTACATGCAAGTCAAGTTCACTGCATCCGTTTTAATTCTCTGAGCCCTGGAGACTAGCCTTGGACTTCAAGGTGGAATTGGACAGAGCGTCACCCACTGCAAATCTGACTTTTCCCTTTTCTTCCCGAACCCACGGCTGGGAGGCAGGTAGGTGAAAAAATGGACCCAGAAGTCAGAGGGATGTTAGGGAAATGTGAAGGGGAGGTTCCAGGTCTTTCTTAGGGTCGTCAGCAGAGTCTAACAGAGACTTTTAGGTATTGTGTCCTTGTTGTTTAGCCCTAGATCTGTACTTTCTGAACCTCTGACTCCCACACATAATGGAGACTTCGACTTTGATTCCTAAGTCTATAATTTGCACCCCTCCCTCTCCCCACGTGGATTTAAAGACATGGAAAACATTCAAAAGTTGCCTTTCAAGTGGATAAGCACTTGGCAATTCAGTGATTAAAGTTTGGGGTTGAATCCATGCGCATTATTTTAATAATAGAAATTTGTTACAGTGAGTCTGTGAAGCGGAATTCTTTGATGGCTTTTCACTTTACCCAGGATCTATAGAAAGTATCGCTACTTTTATATAAGTAGTTTTCTATATTCTGAGAGCATGATTGCTACGTAGAATGGAGAATACTAAGAGGACACAGTATCATCTTATTAAAATAGATAAAAGGGAGATGTAGGTTCAGTCCCTGGGTTGGGAAGATCCTCTGGAGAAGGAAATGGTAACCCACTCCAGTACTCTTGCCTGGGAAATGCCAAGGACAGAGGAGCCTGGGGGGCTATAATCCATGGGGTCGCAAAGAGTTGGAGGTGAGTTAGTGACTAAAGAACAGCAACAAAACATAACCGCAGGCAAACAAATGGAGTGCATTCTCAGTGGAGCCCAGAGGGAAAATTGTATCCAAAAGGAAGGCTAATTGGGGGGAGGGGATGGGGAAGTCAGCAAAGTTAAAGGCAGAAATGGTCTAGGGATTGGAGCTGACCAGCTGGAGAAATCCTGAAATGTTCACTGTGGGAGTGACCTTGCAGTGAATGGAGAGTGGGCATCTCTTGTATGAAGTTCCTTCCAGGTCTGAGGTTTCCAGATTCTGGGCATTGGCACACCCACAGAGAGATGAGATGAGACTTCCAGTGGAAGCTGAAGTGATTGTACTCGTAAATGATTCGGGTGATTTGGGAAGCCATTTTTCCAGCTTCTCAGTAAATGCAGCAAAAACCTGAAGCTCTGAATTTGAGGAATTGAAACCGTTTGCATTTCTTTTACCCGAGGGTAACTAAAAACTGACTACCAGTGAATGACTTAACTAAAAAAGAATTTTTGAAAAAAACTTTAGCAAGAAGCCTTAAAGTAAGTGGTTTACTGTCCTCAGGACCCACTCTGGTTGCATCTAGCCTTTTCTTTTCTGCTCATGGTAACAAGATAGCCGCCAAAGTTCCAAGCCTCGTGTCCTCACTCCAGTGCCTCAAGTGTAAAAGGACAGGGGTAAAGCACTTACTATCTTTTGCAAGGATTTGCCTTTTTTTCTGAGAAGGAAAGCTATCAAGGAGACATGAAATTATGTCTTATTTGCCCACACTGGATGGCATACATGCAAAAGGTCATTGGATGACCCTGACCAGTTTAGATTGATCATTATTCGTTACCTGGATCTGGATAAGTGGACCCACCTTGCTGAGATTTTAGTATTATCTCTTTACCTGAATAAATTGAAATTCTATTAATAAGTTAACAATGGGGCAGATGCTGGGTAGGCAGCAAATAGTATCATTCATGTAAATCCACCTAATTTAAACAGTATGGAGCCCTTCTTACATTTCAGCAGAAGGGCTTTTTTCCCTCAACCGATATTGTCCTAGGATTCACAGGCTTAGACTTTAACTGAGGTATCCAGAGGACAATATATCATGTGACTGCAGGAGAAATGTCCATTCATGCTTTCAATTTCTTGATACTACCTTTTTTCAAAATGTCAATGTCTTTCTCCTAGAGCTTGGATTGTAGATGGATCAAGGTAATCAGGATAATGAAAATATCATTTTAATTTTACCAGTGCTTGCTATAAGCCAAATATTGAGCAAAATACTTTATATATAGTTATTATTCATCTCATCACTGCAACAGTCTTATGTCTTGGAAAGGCAGAGGGTTAGGGATTATTGTTACTGGAATGTCTCAAAAGGGCTTCACAGGTGGCTCAGCTGGTAAAGAACCCGCCTGCCAATGCAGGAGATGTGGGTTCAATCCCTGGGTCAGGAAAACCCCCTGGAGGAGGGCATGGCTACCCACTCCAGTATTCTTGCCTGGAGAATTCCAGGGACAGAGGAGCCTAGCGGGCTACAGTCCGTGGGTCGCCCCCTGGGAAGCTCCTAGAATATAGTGCGTGCGTGAGTGCTAAGTCGCTTCAGTCGGGTCTGACTCTTTGCGACCCCATGGACTGTAGCCCACCAGCTTCCTCTGTCCATGGCATTCTCCAGGAGGGAACACTGGAGTGGGTTGCCATGCCCTCCTCCAGGGTAATCTTCTCAACCCAGAACATAATAGGTGCTCAGCAAATATTTATCCTAATCCCACAAATAAGAAAGTGGATACAGTAGTTCTTTGGGAAAAATAAACGTGCAACAAGCGTGAGGTTTTTGTGCTCTAATGATCACCAGCTCATATCTTTTTCCCCCTCTCCTACGCTATTTGCTTCTTCCAAGCTGCAAGCCCTGTTTTCATCACCCTCCTTGTTTCCAGCACAGACTCATTTTCAGTTGCGGATTCTCTCTTGCCTGAAGGCCTTAGCACCACCTGGGAAGCCCACTGAGCTTGCCACATGAGCTGCATCCTCTCTGAGAGCCCTGTGTAGAGCCAGAAGCACGGGCCACTTTCTGCTGCTGAGAAATCTTCCCTCCCAGGGCACATGCGTACCTGCAAGGCAATGTGGGAAACCATTTGTAGAAGTTGTAATTAATGATCTGCTGGGTCTTGGCACTTATTTGAGGAAACGCAAAGCCACTGGGAACTGGGGCAACCTCTTAGATAAAAGGGCTTTCCGGGTGGCCGTACTAATAACCCACGTGCCCGTGTGGGAGACATAAGAGACGTGGGTTCGATCCTCGGGCTGGGAAGATCCCCTGGAAGAGGGCATGGCAGCCCACTCCAGTATTCTTGCCTGGAGAATCCCATGGACAGAGAGGCCTGGCTGGCTGCAGTCCATGAGATCATAAAGAGTCAGACACAACTGAGCGACTAACTCTTTCACTTGCACACTTTTCAGATGCATTAGGTGAGAGTTCCAGTCTCACCTTACAGGTGAGGAATACAGGGCCCAAAGGGACGTGTCTGGCCCACACAGTCTTGCTGTTATGTAGTAAGCAGTAGAGTTATTCTTGATCTTCTCTTTGTGCCTCTTCAGTCCCCATCAACTTCCTTCTGGTTCTTTATTTTTTTTTCTATCAAGAGTCAGCTACTAGCACTGCTCTTCTCTTTCCTCTGATTGCTGGGGGTTTGTTTTGGGAAGCAATCATTAAAGACAGTATTGAGCCTTAGAGACACAATTTCTGGATTTGCTTCACTAGAGAACCCTGTGGGGAGAGGATGTCGGGCCCAGTGACCTTGGTCCCTCCCTACAGACATCCCTGCGGGGTGTTAGAGCCCAGAGCAATGAAGGAATTTTCCTTCCTGGGTGTGTTTGCTTGTGTTCTTGGATGTTCTGCTAAGCCCCTGCCCACCCACCTCTATGCAAATGTGTCCTCCCACACACTCGGGATGTTCTGTCCCCAAATCCTGAACATCATGTACAGGGGATGGGCTCAGCTGTTGCAGAAACGAGATCTGAGAGGAGGACCGCTTTGCCTGCAGTGATCTCTTTGTAGACTTTATCCTGGGTTGGAAGAGGCCTGCACCTGGAGGTGAGATCTGGCAAGGTGTTAGCCCCATGTATCGGCTTTCCCAGATCTCAGATGCACCTGGGAAAAAAATTCCTTCTGCTACACTACAGTTTGCACGCATGCTAAATCCCTTCAGTCGTCTCCAACTGTTTGCAGTGTTATGGACTGTAGCCTGCCAGGATCCTCCGTCCATGGGATTCTCCAGGCAAGAATGCTGGAATGGGTTGCCCTGCTCTCCTCCAGGGGATCTTCTGGACTCAGGGATCAAACCCACGTCTCTTTGCATCTCCTGCATTGGCAGGCGGGTTCTTTACCCTTAGCACCACCTGGGAAGCCCACTGGACTACAGGGTAGCTGCTAAAATATTATTTTTCTTACCAGAAAGCAGGAAGGCTTGTAGCTGTCATGACTGTTACTAGTCCTTGCTATGTGAAGACAGAGCCAAGTGACCTCCAAGTCCTATTTTGTATAATAGTCAAAGCAGTCTTGTAAGTTTGGTATGAGCAATCACTGATTGCTTTTCAGTAAGAGGTATTTGCTGTTGTTGCTGTATGCAGGATCTCATTCAGGGATTGAACAGTCTATAATTATTTGAAGGAGTAGGTTAACTTCCAAACTGGCTTCCAAAATAGTGCATCGCCTGGGCACCGCGGCCTGGCTGATGATGGCAGGAAAGGGAAGCCACTCTGTACCTGAGTTCCGCCAAGTGTAACGGGGCTGTGTTGTCATTCCAGAAGCAGTCTCTTATTTGGTCGCTAAGTTGTGTCTGACTCTTTGTGACCCCAGGACTGTAGCCCACCGCCCACCCCCTGCAGGCCCCTGTGTCCTAGGGGTTTCCCAAGGCAAGAATACTGGAGTGGGTTGCCATTTCCTTCTCCAGGGGATCTTATGCACAGCCCTCACTGATTAGCTGTGATGTGTTTGTGGGTCTCGACTTGCTGAACTCTTTTGAGTCCCTCCGGAGCTCTGCTGGAGATTTGAAGTCCTAAAAGTGGTGATTTTAGAATCCGGCACACCTAACTCTGTCCCAGCTCAGCCTTACTGGGCGTGTGAACTTGGACAGGTTATGTATATTCCTCATACCTAAAGAATATATGTGAGCTTTAATTCCTTCATCTATACAAGGAGGACAGTAATGTATATCTATTCATAGAGTTCTCATGAAAATAATAGGCTGTGATAGTAAATAAGCACTTAGTGCAGGGCCTAGAATCTAGTGAGCACTCACTAGGCAGCAGACGTTGTGTTCAGACCGTTTATCCCCAAGCCTGTGATGCCAACTTGGTCACCTCCCTATACATTCCCTGGGTCAGGGATGTGTCAGGTTGGATGGATATAAAGGAAAAACCCAGAGAAAGCTTTTGGCCCACTCAGTAGAAGGGCAGTGGTCTTATGGGAATGACTGATATCAGGGTATTAGTTTAGTGTCATACATTTTGGGAAATGCTGATATTTCAAAGATGTTTTTTCTGGAGTTGGATCTATGATTTATTTATATAGTGTTTTGGTTGTACTGGGTCTTCATTGCTTTGAGAGGGGCTTCTGCTAGTTGCAGCAAGTAGGGGCTACTCTTGCGGTGTGGTGAGCTGGAGTCCCCTTGCAGCAGCTTCTCTCGTTGCAGAGCACAGGCTCTAGACCCACAGGCTCCAGCAGCTGCAGCCGGTGAGCTTAGCATTTAGGACGCATGGGCTTAGTGGCTCCAAGGCAAGTAGGATCTTCCCAGATCAGAGATTAAACCCATGTCCCCTGCATTGGCAGGTGAATTCTTATCCACTCTACCATCAGGGAAATCCTGGTGCTGGATTTAAGTCCAACCCAGGATAACAGGTTACTGGGGTCATATGGTTGTGTACCAGGATTGAGAAACAGACGTGGGAATAGTAAAACCAGTTGCTTTTCATTCTGAGAATTTCTTCTTAAACTGGTTTGCACTGGAGACCACACATTAGGGTTTGTTTGTTTTTTTAAGTTAGTATTTATATGCAGTAAGATTTATTTATTTACATGTACAGCTTGGGGACTCTTGGTAATTATATACAATCTTATAACCTTCACTTTAATCAAGAGAGAGAATAGTCCTTCATTTTAAAAGTTTCCTTAAGCTCATTTTCAAGTCTGTTTTACCCCCAAATTCCCAACCCCTGGCAACCACTGATCTAGTCTCTCTCTATCATTTTGAATTGTTTGATTTTCTTCACTTAACTTACTATTTTTGATATGCATCCATAAAATGTCTATCAACAGTCCTTTTCACTGCTGAGTAATATTCCATGACATGGATATACCACAATCTGCTTGTCCATTCTCCAGTTGATGGACATTGATTTCCAGGTTCTGGTGGGTATGAATGCAATGAAATTTTAGCATACACCTCTGTGTGGACAAAAGTTTTCATTTTCCTTAGGTAAATCCTTGGAAGGGCACTGTCAGGTTTAACATGGCAAGTATAGGTTTAACCTTATAAGATATGGTGGTACTGTTTTCCAGAGCGATTGGTGGCTGTACTATTTGCTGCCCACCAGCCACGGGGCATCATGTGTTATATTCTGTTTTGCTTTGTTTTTAACAGTGTCCCTAATATCAATTCAGCATAAGACCTTCTGACCTTTGCTTTTTCTGGTTTAATGGCAACTTTCAGACACTCAGATGAGTGATGATGATGTTAGTGTCATAAGGAAGACATTTGTCCCAACTAATATCTTTTGACTTGCTCAAAACTGTGGAGGAGTGAGATACTGTCTGGATTTCCACAATCAAGGTGAATTTTTATATGTCTTACACATCAAAATTTGTATGCAAGTTTACATTTCCTAGCATTAAATCATCATACTTTTAAAATATCAGAGAATTCACCTTAGATATATAAAGATAAGTCATACTCACTCCTGTAGAAAAGTGTTCTCACCCCCTGTACTCAGGCCGGCTAATGAACATTTGTTCAACACATTTCCTTTGACATATATGCTCATTGCATGTATGTTTGTTACATGCCATTGACATGTATATTCACTGCTGCTTGTGCTGGCCACTGTGATCTGTGTACAGCTGCAGCGGCTAGTTCTGCATACACACGCACACTGGACTGCACACCCACGTGTCCTCTTCCCCTCACCATTTTTCAAGGCAGGCTGAGTGTGGCCTCTGTAGTGGTCTGCCTTGCCATGCACCATTGCTCACACGATTCCGGAAGACATCTTCCCGTCTTCTGCTCTTTGCCTTGTACTTGCATTTTCTTCTTGTTGAATTACAAGTGGATTAACATGCTTAATAGGCTTTCCCTGAATCCAACTGGATGCCTCAGCCTCCCACGTGTGCTTTTTTTAGTTTTAAGACATGACAGGGAATGAGGTGAATGAACTCAGTGCAAAGAATCTCAAAGCTCCCAAATGGGGTGTCCCCACTCCCCCAGGCAAGGGATTATAAGGAGAGGCTTGAAATAGAAGACTATATTTGCATATATCTAACTAATATCTACTTTTTTTTTTATGTGAACATGAAATCCCTTGACTGTCGTTTGTGTTTCCCCAAATCAGTTTGCCTCTGAACTTACAGATATTCAACAGCAAATGTCAACAAATGATAGCCTGTGGGCCACATCTGGCCCGCTGCCTACTTTTGCAAATAAAGCTTTATTGATACTCAGCCACACTCATACAGTTGTATCTACTTTTGCAAATAAAGTTTTATTGATCCTCAACCCCACTCATTCACTCACACACATTCACACATTGTCTACGGTGCTTTCTGGCTATAATGGCCGACTTGAGTGGTTGCAACAGAGGTGCTATAAGCCTGGCAAAGCTCAGAGTTTATAGGTGTCTACTTGCCTTGGGCTCATCACAGAAAAATGCTGCCAACTTCTGCTTTCTAGCATGCTTGGCTTGTTTGCTCCTTCTTTGGACTGTGTATCCTTCTGTGTGTGTGTGTGTGTGTGTGTGTGTGTGTGTGTGTGTGTGTGCTGGCAGTTTATCGGTGTTCAGTAACCTAGAGCTAGTCATCTAAGCTCTTTGAGATCCATGTCCAGAACTGTAAGCGGACAGCATCTCTCCTGTAGAATAGTCATTTGAAGATTTGGGGTGGGGGGGGGCAAGTGGTGTGCTTGGCACACATGGTGTCCAATTCACATAAGGTGAGCTCACTGCATGGAAGCCAGGCCAATATAAGTGTAGAAGTGAAGTCATCCATCGTGTTCTGGGTGGTATTCCCTGCTCTAATGGGGCAGAGGGTAGGAAGGAGAACCTCAAGCTGAGGCATCGGGGGCTGCACAGATACTTGTCTCTTGTTTCTAAGAGACAAGCCAGCCAAGAGTCAGAATTCCAACATCCAGGTCCTTGGCTGCCCCGTAAGCCTCGTTCTGCCTCCTCGCTGCTGCCCCTAAATCCTTCCAAATACACAGCCCACTTCAAGGCATTGATCTTGCAGTTCCCTGGGCCTTATTTTCCCTAGATTTACACATGGCTTCCAGTAAAGAATCTGCCTGCATCGATCCCTGGGTCAGGAAGATCCTCTGAAGAAGGGAATGACAACCCAGTCCAGTATTCTTGCCTGGAGAATTCCAAGGACAGAGGAGCCTGGTGGGCTACCTCCATGGGGTCACAAAGAGTCGGATACAGCTGAGTGACTAACACTACTGCATTCCACGTGGCTTCTCCTCCGCTGACTCCGTCATCTCAGGGAGCAGCTCCCATCACTCTCATTCTGTGCCTGTCCTCATCACACTTCTAGGTCATCATATTCTCCATCTATGTGTTTGTGGGTCAGTTACTTGCCTGCTTTCCTCACAGGCACTCCACAGGCAGCTGAGGAATTTATCTTGTTCTGTGCCCAGCACAGAGTCCTTGGCCTGGCATGAGCTAGGAGACTGATGCATACTGGCTGAATAAATGAATGAATGGGAACATTCCTGAAAGGAAGCATTGCCTTCGGTGCTCTAGGAGCGTCAGCTCCCTCCCTCTAGGAGCCGTCTCTCCCTCCCTCCCCCTTCCCCTGCACAAAGACAAACCAGCCAGGAAAATCCACTCATATCCACAATGTGGAAACTCATGCCCAGACTGCACAGCACACACAGGACCCCTCCCCTGCACTCACCTGCCCTCAACCCTCTCAAGGCAGACACAAACATTCTCCTGGGTGATCTGGGCACAGCCTTTCAAAGGGCCTCCTTCATTCCCCACTCTTGGAAGCTAACAGCTTCTTCAGTAAGACCTCACATAGCTTTATTGGAGAGGTCCTGGGTAGAAAAAAAGCTGCAGCTTAATGAAGGCCATTTAATAGTCAATCTCAATTCCAAGAAAAAGCAAATCTTTATTACCAGCATCCAATCATTTCTGTTCAGGGATTCCCACCCTTTGGAATGGATATATGTGTGTGTGTATGTGTGTGTGTGTGTGTGTGTGTGTGTGTGTGTGTGTATGTGTGTGTGTGTGTGTGTGTGTGTGTGTGGTTTCTTTTTTTTTCCAGAACCTCTTTTCTAATTAACTCTGAAGCCTAGATTACAGGAGGCCGGCCTTGGGAATGGAGGGGTAGGTAGGGGCGGGGGCATCTCGGCCGGAAGTAAGCACTGGAGGTGATGTTTAATTAAAGGGAAGCTGTGAGAGGAAGAGGTCTGGGCGGGCTGCGCTGCTAATCCTCTTGCCTGGCTCCTGTGTCCCCGCGTGACTGTGATTGATGAGCTGGTCGCCCTTACATCTTCATCTGCGGCAGTGCTAATACCCTCAGGCAGAAGGGGCGCCGGTTCGCAGTGCGTGCACTTAGCTCGATGGAGTTCTGAGCTGGCCAAGAGCTGGCTGAGCAGTTCCTTTTCCTGTCTCTCTCTCTCTCTCTCTTTTTTTTTGTTTTTTTTTTGTTGTTGTTGTTTTTGCCTTTTCCTTTCTCTCCAAAGGTCATAGTTTGATAGAAAGAGTGATAGACGGACGGATAGATAGATGGATGTGTAAAGGGGCAAGTGGATGAATGGATGAATGTTTAAATAGATAGAAACACATAGCTATATATAGATATGAAAGCGAAAGTGTTAGTCGCTCAGTCTTGACTCATTGCAATCCCATGGACTGTAGCCCCCCCAGGCTCCTCTGTCCTTGGAGTTCTCCAGGCAGGAATACTGCAGTGGGTTGCCATTCCCTTCTTCAGAGGATCCTCCCCACCCAGGGATTGAACCCCAGGTCTCCCGCATTGCAGGCAATTTCATTACCATCTGAGCCACAAGGGAATATACACACACACTGTATGTGGGTATGTGTGTATCTGTCTGTCTGTGTCTATGTAGCTAAGTCACTGTCTGTCCATCTGAGGTCTTGCACTGTGAATTTCACTTCCGTGTTTGTGTCCGCTTTTCCTGGGTCTGCTTTCCTCCCTCTGTCCTGATTTCTCTGTTCAACTGCCTCTACCTGTCTCATCTTACTCTGTGTCCTGTCTCTCCGAAGCCTGCCCTATGAGGTAATATTAGGGAGTCTCTGGCTGAAATCTTTTATTATTCAGCAATATTAATGTCTGAGTAATTTAGAACCTGCCTTTCCTTAAGCATTTACTGAATGCCAAGAGCTGCCTGAGATCCTGTTGAACAGTCGTTTAATATTTGTTCTTAAATTTGCTAACATTGATTAATCTCTTAATATGTGCCAGGTGGCAATGCTAAGCACTTTGGATACCTAATCCCATTTAATCTTCAGAATAATCCAGTGTAGTAGCTACCCTCATATTCCCATTTTGGAGATGGAAAATCTGAGGTTTAGAGACAGAATTAGGCACATTTCCTTAATCTCTTCTTTATCACATCAAAATAGAGGTGTTCTCTCCATCTTTTAATGATGCATATGTGTACAGTGTTTTGCAAGGGGGCAGGAGCCACCCATTCCAGGATTCTTGCCTGGGAAACCGTGGGCAGAGGAGTCTGTCGGGCTACAGTCCATGGCGTTGCAAAGAGTCAGACACGGCTGGGCAGCTAAGCACACTCAGGACACAATGTATTGTCGAAGGTCAGAGAGCTCAACGGGTAAGACTTCTGGGGTCTTACTGCAGACGTGTCTTTCCCCCAAATGCTCCTCAGAATAGACTAGAAGGTGAGTCTGTGCCTGCCAGTGTTTCTCTGTTTTCTCTCCCCCTGCAAAATCTGTGCCCCGGTTGTGTTTACCGGAACATCCCTACCATGTGGCCAAGGGGCCAGTTCTGGAACACAGAGGGTTGTAGAACTTCTGTCAGTCAAACGAGCCGGAATAAACTGGCAGAGATGCCTGATCGGACTTTTTCTCCTTCTTCAAGGCAGATGCTTTTCTCATTACCGAAGAGAAGGATGACGCTCTGTCCAAGGGCTCAGACGTTCATGGTGATAGCCATGCAGCTTCTGATCTTGGACGTGCTAGCTCGGGAGGGTTGGGAGGCTGCAGTGTTCTACTGAGTGTTACTGCTGGCAAAAACAAGTTTGCAGACTGTCTGTTAGAACTCATGGCCAACCCCCAGAGTCGATTAGTCTAGGACTCTGGTTTCACTGTGTGCAGTTTAATTTTTTTAGTTAGACGGGCTGCCTTCTTGATTGGAGGGGTTGAGTCCGACGGGGGGAATGGATAATGGACCCATATTCTCCTCCACTTCCATCCATCAATGGGGAGGAGTCAAATAAACTTTGACCTTTCAAGTCACAAGTTAGTTTGTTGTTGTTCGGTTGCTAAGTCATGTCCGACTCTTTGCAACCCCATGGACTGCAGTACCCCAGGCTTCCCTGTGCCTCACTATGTCCCAGAGCTTGCTCAGACTCATGTCCATTGAGTCGGTGATGCCATCCAACCATCTCATCCTCTGCCATTCCTTTCTCCTCTTGCCCTCAGTCTTTCTCAGCATCAGGGTCTTTTCCAGTGAGTCAGCTATTAATTAATTTGGGATAGCAAATTTTACTTTGGAGAAGGAGCCATGAGCTACAGAGCTATTTGAAGCCATGGGCTGTATTAGTTCACAAGTCCAAATCCACATCTGGTTGAAGGTAGAGTTGTTTGTTTTTGTTTTATTTATTTTTGGCTATGCTGTGTCTTCGTTGCCGCCTGGGCCTTTTGCTAGTTGTGGCGGGCGGGGGTCACTCTCTAGGTGTGGTGCTTGGGCTTCTCACTGCGATGCTTCTCTTGTTCTTGAGCACGGGCTCCAGGACGTGCAGCTCCAGTAGCTGTGACTTGCAGGCTCTAGAGCACAGGCTCATTAGTTGTGGCAAATGAGCTTATTTGCTCCCCTGCAATCTTCCCAGATCTGGTATCGAACCCGTGTCTCCCGCATTGCCAGGTGGATTCTTTACCATGGATCCACCAGAGAAGCCCCAAAGGTAGAGTTCTGATAGCCTTGACACCTGACTTGTTCATGAGCTGCTGCTGCTGCTGCTGCTAAGTCGCGTCAGTCGTGTCCGACTCTCTGCGACCCCATAGACGGCAGCCCATGAGGCTCCCCCGTTTCTGGGATTCTCCAGGCAAGAACACTGGAGTGGGTTGCCATTTCCTTCTCCAATGCAGGAAAGTGAAAAGTGAAAGTGAAGTCACTCAGTCGTGTCCGACTCTTAGCGACCCCATGGATTGCAGCCTACCAGGCTCCTCCGTCCATGGGATTGTCCAGGCAAGAGTACTGGAGTGGGTTGCCATCGCCTTCTCCGTCATGAGCTTCTAGCCTTGGTAAAAGGAGATTTCCCATAGTCTCAAAGAGAGGAAACCATGGTAAATAAAAATCTGATCCCACCTTTTTGCAGAAGCAGCTCTGCATTTTTTCCTTCGATGGTTTTGCTCTGACATCTAGGCGTCTTTGCTGTCCTGAGAACTTGTGGAAATGTAGATCACCATTTAAACACCCTTTTTTATTCCTTGAAGTGGCCTGAAAAAACCTACTGTCAATCTCTTCATCATCACACATTTTGAAAAGTGTCTTAAAATATACTGCTGAACTACTTTAATAGACAGTGAAAATAAGATGTATTTGAGTGTTTAAGGATTCAGTAAGATGAGCTGAATTGGAGGAGGTAATGGCACACCACTCCAGTACTCTTTTGCCTGGAAAATCCCATGGATGGAGGAGCCTGGTAGGCTGCAGTCCATGGGGTCACAAAGAGTTGGACATGACTGAGCGGCTTCCCTTTCCCTTTTCACTTTCATGCATTGGAGAAGGAAATGGCAACCCACTCCAGTGTTCTTGCCTGGAGAATCCCAGGGACGGGGGAGCCTGGTGGGCTACCCTCTATGGGGTCACACAGAGTTGGACACGACTGAAGTGACTTAGCAGCAAGATGAGTTGAATTACTTTCCTACCCCTGGTTTAGAGACCCATCAATTAGAGATCTGGGGAGACCAAAAAGTGACCCATACTTCTTATCTCCCCTTCTCCTCATGTCTCTGAAATAAAGTGAGGAACTGTCTTAACTGTAACAAGACTCGCAGATCATTGGATTTCCTCTGACATCAGTTCCTAAAGCCTCTGCCACCCCATCTTTCCTTGTCTGCTGAAGCTGCACCCGCTGCCTTAGAGTCCAGTCTACGCCACCATTGCCTGTCTGTGACCATTTGGTTGGCTCCAAATCCTTCATTTTTCCTTTGTGATAACTTGTCATCCTGTCCGTGGCCTTGACTTGAGTTGACACCCTAGAAAGGGATTCTTGGCTTTTACTTTAGGATTCAGTCTCTTCATGGGATATGTCTCTATCATAAGTGGATACAGCCCTGGAGGGCTGGACCAGACACACCGAACATCAGACAGACTGGTGGTGTGGTCTCTCTGACTTTCAGAATTCTTCTTAGAGATCACATTAGCTTTCCTTATTGATCACTGGGCTGGGGTCAAGGTAAGTTTTCAAATGGTCTCTCTATCTTAAGTTTTTTGCTTAATGTAGTATTAAAATGTTTTTGTTGAACTCTTTATTCTTAACAAGTAATTTCATTACTACTATATTTGAGTCTGTGGCCCACTAAGTCCCTGGGTTCCCCCCCCCAAAACTGACACATCCTAATAGGTAACAGTCTTTTAGCCATAGTGTTTATTCCCATTCAAATTTTTAGAAGAAATTGGGTCTTATTGACTCTTACCTAACAAAAGTTTCAAGAAGAATTTCAGTAATGCGATTTCAATAATTTTCTATCCAGTTTTCTATATCTAGTCAATTCCTATATCTAGCCATCACTCTTGTGTCTCTCTTTATCATCCTGAATATTGATGAATATTGTCTATACTACTAATTCCTGGGCTTCCCAGGTGGCACAGTGGTAAAGAATCTGCCTGCCAATGCCAGAGAGGCAGGAGATACAGCTCCGATCCCTGGGTTGGGAAGATTCCCTGGAGTAGGAAATGGCAACTCACACCCTATTCTTGCCTGGAGAATTCCATGGACAGAGGAGCCTGGTGGGCTACAGTCCACAGGCTCACAAAGAGTTGGAGTGACAGAGACTGACAACACACAGAAATCCCTTGGCTAAAAATTCTCCTCAGTACACTTATTTTACTTTTCTAGTGTTGGAACTGTGGGTTTCATGCTTGTATATCATGGAACCAGCTCAATTTTCAGCATTAAACTTACCATGCTGAAAGGTGGATAAAAGCTCAACAATAAACTGACTACTTTGCATGATTTTGTCTGCATTCTGCATTTAGCACTGATTCCCAACGTAAGCTAAACAGGCATAAAATTCAGTTCTTTGGTATTCAGTCACCAATCAGAATACTGGAAAAGTCATCTGTTAAAAATTCAAGAGGAATGTAGATTCACAGAGAGGAGTCAAAGCAGAAAAGTCTTTGTACTTCTGTCCTTGGTGCTGAAAAATGAAAAGGAAAAAAAAAACTTAGGTCAACTTCTCTGCTTTAGTAAATGTAATGATGTGACTGTTTGTAAATGTATGAGAGATCACCCATTTAAAATAATCATTATTTAGCCTTATTTTCCTAAGAGAACAGATTCTATTGGTGCCATGCTGCTGCTGTTGCTAAGTCGCTTCAGTCCTATCTGATCCTGTGCAACCGTGTTGACTGTAGGCTGCCAGGCTCCTCTGTCCATGGGACTCTCCAGGCAAGAAGACCAGAGTGGGTAGCCATTTCCTCCTCCAGGAGATGCCATGGGAGCTGACTAATGCCCACCCCAGTACTGCTCTGCTGCATACAATAATCACTACTATTTAAATAGTAGCTATTTAAATCAATTTAAATGAAATAAAATTAAAATTCAGTTTTCCAAGGACATTATCCACTTTTCAGGTGCCCAAGAGCTGCATGTGGCTGGTGGTTACTGTATTAGATGGCACAGGTATGAAATGTTCCCATCATCTTGGAAAGTTTTAATGGACAGTGTTTGCTTAGAATATCGTCACTGTGGTAGACTCAACATTACTCCCCCCAATATATCTGCATCCTAGTCCTTGGGGCCTGTCACTGCTGTGTTAACTTTGTATGACAAAAGGTACTTTACAGATGTGATTAGGGGATGGATGTTGACCGAGAAGCATTATCCAGAATTATCCCAATGGGCCCAATATAATCACAAGGGTCCTTAGCATAAGAGGGAAGCAGAAGTGTTGGAGTTAGAGGAAAAACCAGTGTGATAGCAGAAGCAGAAACTGGAGTGAGGCATTTCAAAGGTAGAGAAAGGGCCCAGAAGGCCGTGCATTCAAGTGGCCATTGGACGCTGAAAACAACGAGGGGACAGATTGCCCCCAGAGGCTGCAGAAAGAGCCAGCCCTGCTGACATTGCCTTTAGGTCAGTGGCACTGATTTCAGACTTCTGACCTCCAGGACTCTAAGAGAGCACAGCTGCGTTACTTTAAGTCACAAAGTTGCTAGTGACTTGTTATAGCAGCAGAAGGAAGCACATTCATCATCATCATGATTATCATGATCAAAATCACACTCGATTCTTGCATTTCATTTGGATTCTTACAGTTTTGCAGTCTCCTCGAGTAGAGAGTCCAGTCAACCGCTGGGGTATTTGAAGAACCAAGCTCACAAGCAACGGTTCCCTTTTTCATCTGAGATAGTCACATTGACTCAGAAATGATTTCTACTCTGAGAGTGGGTAACGGGAGTTCAGTGAATCACGAGTTAGCTGTGTCAACAGGGAGTGGAGGGGACTGTGATAGTTGAAAGGGACAAGAGGTGATCTCTGTAGCCTGGCTTTCTATTTTCTCTGACTCGGGTGGTTGCCGACTCCAATTCTGGTTTTGAGCAGTGTGTTTGTATATGATTGGTAGAGCTGAACATATAAGTGACTATCCTACTGAGTGACTTCAGACAAATCAGAATCAAAGTTCAATCCAATAGATGAATGGATAAAGAATTTGTGGTACGTATGAGCAGTAGAATATTATTCAGCCATGAAAATGAATGCAATTGACTTGGTTCTAGTGAAGTGGATGAACTTAGAGCCTGTTATACAGAGTGAAGTTAGTCAGAAAGAGAAATACAAATTTTGTATATTAATGCATATATATGGAATCTACAAAAAGGGTAGTAATTAACCTATTTGCAAGGCAGGAATAGAGAACGGACTTTGGACACAGTAGGGGAAGGAGAGGGTGGGTCCAACTGAGAGAGTAACATTGAAACACTTACCGTATGTAAAATAGCTAGCTACTGGGAAGTTTCTTTAGAAGCAGGGAGCTCAATCCCATACTCTGTGACAACCTCGAGGGGTGGGAGGGGGTTGGGAGGAGGTTCAAGAGGGAGGGGACATATGGCTGATTCAAGTTGTTGTATGGCAGGAGCCAACACAATATTATAAGGCAATTATCCTCCAATTAAAAATAAATTTAAAGAAAGACAATATGCAAATAGAAAAAGACAACATTTTATCCTAAAAAAGAAAAGCTCAGTTCAAGACTTGGAAGACACAGTTCAGCGAGAAATCCTTTGTGCCCTTCCTACCCCCGCGGACCAGCGTGTTATTTTCCAAGCCGAGTGTGTGACTGTGGGTGTGATGAGTCAAGTTTCTTCTCTGCTCCCTCAGCCTGCTTGTCTCCTCCCAGGCTGGATTTTGACTCTTTGCTTCTTTTTCTGGAAAATGTCCCTTCATCCACTGTACACTGTCATGCAAGTTACATCTCTTTCAAATAGCAGTAATGGTAACAATAGCCCATATACCATAACTATTATAAGAAATATAATTGGATATGTATTTTCAGGATGGTGATAGGAACTTTATATGCTTTGCCTAATTTATTTCACAGATAACTCCATAAGGATACACTATTAGTATCCCCATTTTACCAGAGAGAGACAAAGCACAGAGTTAATGTTACTTACTCAAGAGTAAGCACCTAGTAAGAGGGAGACACAGGATTCAGTGAGTTTGGGAGGGTATTATGATAGCTGAAATAAGTCAAATGGAAAAAAGACAAATGCGGCGTGTTATCACTTACATGTGGAATCTAAAGAATACAACAAAGTAGTAAATACAGCGAAAAAGAAGTGAACAACGGAGAGAACGAACTAGTAGCTACCAGTGGGGAGGGCTTGATGGCAAGAAGGGATGTAGGTGTGAGAGGTACAAGCTACTGGATATAGGACAGGCTCAAGGATATATTGTGCAACACGGGGAAAATAGCCAAAAATTTGTAATAATTGTAAATGGAATGTAACCTTTAAAATTACATTGAATTAAACAATTTTTTATTAAAGAGGGAGAATCAGAATTTACACAGCAGGCCTTTTGGCTTCAGAGGTGGGCTGAATTTTTAAAAGGTGTCTCCCTCTCTTGTACGAGGAAGAGGAGGACTCTTTTTTTTAAAAAAAATACTTATTATTTTTTCACTTATTTATCTGGCCATGCCGAGGCTTAGCTGTGGCACACAGGATCTTTCGTTGCAGCATGTGACGTCTTCGTTGTGGCATGTGGGATCTGGTTCCCTGACCAGGGATCGAACTCAGGTCCCCTGCATTGGGAGCTTAAAATCTTAGCCATGGGACCACCAGGGACATCCTGGGCTTGTATTTTAGAAGTCAGCAAATGGTTCCCCTTCCCAGACTTTAAGCTGTTTAGTACTGGGAATCATGCTATCTTCTTTTATTCTTTCTCTGTTCCCTCAAAGACAGCAGACAATTTCTTGGAAAACTAGCAGAAGCTCATTGATCCTGTTTATTGAAATTTATTTTTGAATCCTCTAGATTATTAATAAAGGACCCCATAGAAAGGGGAGACCGCTAAAGAAGATGCCCAGAGAAAGCCTATAGAATATAGGGTAGTAGAAAGACCCCAGGCTGAAGTCATATTCTGGCTGTAGCTCTTAAGAGCAGTGTGGCTGTGAATAAGTCATTTGTTGATTGAGCCTCAGTTTTCTCATCTGTCAAACGGAGATAATATATTACTCAGAGTCCTTATGAGGATTTAATGGGTATGCAATATGAAGGGCTTTATTAATTGTCATCATCATCATTAACATTTTTTCCCATAACCTGTACTCAAGAGCTTGGTGCATATAAAGTTCATAGTAGGCCTTGTTTTGCTTGAATGTATTTCTAGTCCAACAGCATAATCCTAGATAGAAGTTTTGCTTCTTTAATTTGACCACGTCAGCATTCTCGTGACAAAGACAACGGAACACAAAAGCAGTTTCCACCTTTCATATAATTACTCTGCATCTCTTTCTTGTGGTGAGCAGAGATTGTGGTCTTTAGAGTCCTATTAAAATAAAAATGTAAACATCAGTGAGTTTGCACTGGACCCGAGAAATACGGCACACGTGAAGATTAGAGCCGTTAGCATCCTTACCGAAGCAGAAAAGTAGCTTGGGGAAGTGGGCCCTGATTCCATCTGCCCTGCTCTATCTCTGCCCCTGCTTTGTCATTTCATTTGTGGTTGACTGTGGTCATCCTTGCTCTTCCCTGTCTCCATCATTTTTCTCCAGTGCATTAGCTGGTCAGTGGTCAGAATACTCTTTTCTATAGCCCAGATCTGACCATTTCATCCCCATTCCTGGAACTCTTCAGTGGCTTCTCGTTACTTAAGGAATCAAATCCAAACTACTTTATCTGACATTCCCTTTTCTTGTCTGTGTATCTGCAACCTCATTTCATTTGTGGTTGACTGCGGTCATCTTTGCTCTTCCCTGTCTCCATCATTTTTCTCCAGTGCATTAGCTGTTCAGCGGTCAGAATACTCTTTGTAGAGCCCAGATTTGGCCGTTCCATCCCCATTCCTGGAACTCTTCAGTGGCTTCTCATTACTTAAGGAATCAAATCCAAGCTATTTTACCTGGCACTTCCTTTTCTTGTCTGTATATCTGCAACCTTATTTCTAGCTCCAGTTTCTGTTGAATCCCCACCACCCACATACTTCACTCATAGGAGTCTTCTCTGTGTTTTTTCTTTCCCTGATCTCCATGCTTTTCCTCTGTTTCAGATTCCCCCTAACTCACTCCAACTTCTCCTTTAAGACTCATCTCCATCATATCCTTCTAGAAGCATTTGCTACACCTTCCATCTCTGAACTGGGATGCTTCCACTCTGGCTCCCATAATCATATGCATGTAGACTCTTAAAAATCCATGAAACTTGCTTTAACTGTTGATTTTCCTGCATCTGTCTTTATCCATCTTTTAAATCTCGACTTGAGAAGAGACAGTTTTCTCACTCCTGAATGTATCTTACATTCATGTGCATGCTTAGTCATTTCGATCGTGTCTGACTCTGTGCGACCCCATGGACTGTAGTCCAGCAGGCTCCTCTTGCCATGGGATTCTCCAGGCAAGAATACTGGAGTGGGTTGCCATTGCCTTCTCCAGGAGATCTACCCCACCTAGGGGTCGAACCCACGGCTCTTATCTCTCCTGCCTTGGCAGATGAGTTCTTTACCATTAGCGCCACTTGGGAAGCCCATTTTACATCCATACAAACACAAATGCTGATCCTGAGCCCACCAGGAGCCAGGCACACTGAATCAAAGTGTCCTTGGGCATCTCTTTGTGCCAAAGACACAGGCAGGAAATACATCTTGAGTGACTGGCTGACTGAATGAATGAATGAAAGCAAGACCATGTGTCTATGAGGTTTAAAGAAGAACTGGTTCCTTTCTGATCAAATACAATGGGTAACCTTGCAGAACAAGAACTAACTCAGACTGTCTGCTCATGCCTTAAGCATGTTGCATACTGGAGCGTGTTCAAGGTTCTTCCCTGACCTCACACACACAGTGAATGTCTGAGCTCTGTAGGCTATTTGTAGAGAGTTTATTTCATCTTTGCAGAAAGCTGCCCAGTATAAATATTAGTCAGTTGATTTCACACAGAGTTAAAACAAGCTTTTAAAAGCCTTTTACCTCGCCTGTCCCCAAACAGGTACTTTAGACTGATTCTCAAGAGCCTTGGGAAGCTTTGTCGGATTTGGTAAAGTGAAAGTTATGTTCTGTTCAGATGCGGCCTTCTGTGAAGGCTGTCTTGGGGTTGATGCTGAAATTGTGCAGAAAGGGTCAGGGAAAGTGAAGGATTTTAACATCACAAAGATGGAGTGGGGGGTGGTGTAGGAATCAGACTTCCCTCTTCTGGATTCCTCTCAACAAGGTTGTTTCTGAAGCCATTTTCCTTTGGTACCAAGAAGGTAGCTTTTATTGTGAAGGTGTAAGGGCTTCATATTTCAATGGTCTGAGTTCACTCCTAGTTCTGCCCATCAATTGGTGGTGGCTTAATTGCTAAGTTATGTCTGACTCTTGCAACCCCATGGACTGTAGCCCACCAGGCTCCTCTGTCCATGGGATTTCTCCAGGCAATATACTGGAGCGGGTTGCCATTTCCTTCTCCAGGGGATCCTTCTGACCCAGGGATCGAACCCACGTCTCCTGCACTGCAGGCGGATTCTTTACTGCTGAGCCACTATGCCCATCAGTTAGTCAACGACAAACATAAACCAACCCCAGCTCTATATAACACTTGAACCAATGGGTATCGCCACCATGGACCAGCAGAAAGATAACATAAGCCGCACATAGATTTTTTCTTTTTTGTAATTCTAGTAGTCACATTAAACTCAGTAAAAAGAAACAGGCAAATTTAATTTCAAGATTTTATTCAACCCAGTAGTACGTCTCAACATAACTGAAAATGTTTTATTTAATCCAGTGTCTCCAAAGTATTCTCATTTCAACCTGCAATCAAAATAAAACTATTAGACAGATACTTTGCATTCTTTTCCTTGTACCTTGTCTCTGAAATTCAGTGTGCATTTTGTGCCTGCAATACGCCTTATGTCTGATTACTACACTCCAGCTGCTCAGTGGCCACACGTGGCTCGCGGCCACACAATAGGACAGACTGAGGTGGGACCACAAGACAGACGCCTGGACAGATTCTAAGGAGTGAGTGACTTCACTCCCAAGTAAGGTCACATTGTGAGATAGAGGGGGCGAGAACTTCAAAAAGTTAATGGGGGGAGCACAATTCAACCTTTAACAGCACGTGTTCATTATAACAGCATATGTTCATTAAACCTAAATCAGATCCATGAATCAATAATACTTGACTATAAGGACCGTCTTTTTCTCTACTCTGGGTGGGTCCCAAGCATATTCCATTTTGTCTGAAAAAGATAGGCAGGTTAAAAATCAAACAAGAAAAACTGGACGTGAAGAGGATGAATGTTATTGATGGGCAGTTCCACTCTGCAAAGGCACCTGCTTTGCAGTTATCGCATTTGAAAATATTTACATATGCTGCTTGAAGGTCTTTTGAATTAAACGTACTTCACTTCCATCAGCCTCAGTGTCCTAGCTAAAACTGCCTCAGAACTGTTCAGATAAATTAACTTCAGTATCTTCATTTGTACACAGAGTGATCACACACTTTATTTGGCCAGACTTACACGCTGTTGTATCTAAATAAAATGTCTTGTCATTAGGCAAATTCTCTCTTATATACAAATAAGGTGAACTTCTTCCATATTTTCAAAATTTCACTCTCCTCCTTGGATCCACCTTGACATTTTGCAAAACTTCTTGTTTAAATCAGTCCAGCCCTGTTTTACTCCAAACTGTGTGCTATTCTCGGCTCAGCATTCTTGGAGGCAGATATCCTTAAAACATCACACATCTTTAGCTATAGGAAAATACTTGTGCATTGACAAAACATATGTAAAGAATTCAAGGTTTTCCAGTCTCCGGTGGTGCTTTGTTTGAAGGTCCAGGGCTCAAGAGGCCCTTGTGTTGGGGCAGCACCAGTTACTGAACTTGGTTCTTCACTTAGGAAAATGGAGTTCTTTGTTTTCAGTCTCGCTTGACTTTAGAGACGTCAACGGCACCCCACTCCAGTACTCTTGCTCTCTTGACTTACTCTTTTACAAATAGCAATAACTTCAATACTGGCATGTTCATGCCAAGTTGGATTGTATTGAATTTGTAAAGCCAATAAAGTTTTATCTCCCCTTTGTTCTGATGGGAATTTCAATTGTCATACTGGCCCTGTTTATTTCTCTTATTCTCTGTATAAAAGTTTATGGAATGAGGATGGAAGAAACCCAGAAATGCATCATGCAATCAAGTCTGTTGATATAGCCAGACATTTGGGTCATATGGATGAAAAATTTCGGAAGCCGTGTAATGTAATGGAAGTATATCTAGAGTTCAGATCTCAGCTAGAATGTGTTTGCTGTCTGAACTTGGGCATGTCACTGAGTTACTTGGCCTCAACTTTCTCTTCTGTTAAATGAGTATATATGGTGCCCATCCTACCTACTTTCCAATGTGGTATGGAGGTTCAAACAGACCCTGTTTGAATGCTCCCAGAAGCCTTTACATTGTATCCTTGGCTAAGCAACTGTGATGATGTCTATGGTGAGAGTGATAAACTCTATCATATTTATTTACCTAAACTGACCACCCGGCTTATTGATTTATTTCTTCGGTTTCAAACATTTGAGTTTCCTCAAGAGAAAAGGTATCATCAAACAGTGTAGTTTAAAAGATCAGATCCCTCCCTTTTCTTTTTCTTCACTCTTTCCTTGACTTTATTTACCAGCATTACATTTACTCTGTGACTTGCCAAGATGTTTCTCAGCATCTGCTCTATGCATGCCATTCAAACACTCCTGGGAAGATGATATTCAGTAATGCAGACCTTCCCTCAAGGGCCCAGATAATTCAGGCCTCTTCCCTCAAGGGCCTTACAATCCAGTAGCCTCCAGGTCTCTATCTCAGCTCGCCCATGGCTCTGAAAATAACCTCACCACTTTCTTTTACTTCGTTTCCATTGATTCTGCCACCCCAGGTATGAGCTATTTCCTCCTTCTGCAGCATTAAACTGGCCTTTCCACACATGATTTTATCAACCTGTTTCGTACCATCTGGCTATTCACCCTTCAACTCGAGGTTTTAACATCAATTCTTCTGGAAAGCCCTCCCTGATAAACCATAGGGGATTGGCGAGGTCTCTTAGCTCTGTATATTTCTCTTCTTGTGGCACATACCCCATCAAACTGTACATTCCCAGGTTATTCTGTGACTTCTGCCAACTTAGAGCTGCAGAGGTTTCTGGGCTGCATGAATCCTTGTCACCACTGTGGCCCCTGAAGCTAGCAGAGGACCTGCCATACCAAAGATGCCCAGTACTTTGCTACTGAAACAATGGCGTGAATATCAAGTTCTTGCCTATTTGAATAGTTCATTGCCCTTGCTTTCTGGCAGTCTCTCCTAATTTCATTTCTTCCAAATCCAAGTATAATTCATTTTGTGACAGCCTTTTTTTCAAGTTGGCAAACTATTAGAGGCTAAAACTTATGCAACGCACAATGAAAGACAAGGTCATATTTTATCATCTTTGCCTGTTGCCTTAACCAGATTAGACATCTTTCTACAAGTAAGGTGAATGCAAGCCAACAGATATTTATCATGTCAAACACCTGATTACAAAGGATGGAAGAAAAAGAGGGAAGTGTTCAAGATGAAGATGGCAAGTCCGTGCCTTGAAGGAATTTACATTCTTTGGAGAGGCTCATAATAGCCACGTAGGGAGATTGGAAAAGACTCATTGGAAGAGATCCTGGTGCTGGAAAAGATTGAGGGCAGGAGGAGAAGGGGGTGACAGAGGATGAGATGTTTGGATGGCATCACTGACTCAATGGACATGAGTCTGAGCAAACTCTTCACTATCTGGGAGATAGTGAAGGACAGGAAAGCCTGACATGCTGGGGTCACAAAGAGTCGGACACAACTTAGTGACTGAACAACAACAAGGGAGATTGGATAACTGAAAACACCAAAAAAAAAAAAAAACAGAAACCTCAAAGGTTTGGTTCTGGAAATTCATGATAAGTTATGTGGAGGTGGTACATAGCTTCTGTATCTTAACAATGTCGTGTCTCCTCAAGGTCATGGGTTATCTCAGCTATGTTTAGGATCCACCTTTGAGAGAAGACCAAGGAAGAAATGTCGATTAGTGTCATTGGGAAATAAACTTTCCTGGTAGGTAGAAAATGCAGTTTTCATAATGTGATGTGAGCAAGGTTGCTTCAATTAGCAACATCCACGGTGGAGCTGGCACCACTCTGGGCTACTAGGTGCTTGCCATATATACAGCAACGCCCTCTCTTACAGAGAAAGTTGTCTTACACCACATCTATTAGTTTCCTGTTTCAGATGCAGGCAGAGAATCCCCTGGATAGCTACAATGGAGTAAGGAGCACCGCAATATTATCCCAAGCCATATCTGCAGGGTAACTGTAAGCAAGCTGTGTAGGGGAACACAAGGCATTCTTTTCTTGTTGTGGATATGGTTAAATGTAGTAATATTAGCAATGGTGCAAGTCTTTGAAATTCATCTTGGATAGAAATTTGATGCTGATGTTACCCTGGTGGTGGTGGCGAGAACGTTTCTTTTTTTCCCCCTTCTTTAGAAAATAGCTCCTTGTAAAAGGAGTTCGATTGTGGATTGAAGGTTTCCTCCATACCCAGGAGATGAAGGGTCTTTGTGGAATGATGAGTTAAAATGTGTTGATCTGTTCCTTCCATTATGGAAACAGTTTCTGCTAATATTTCTTTGCTTGGTTCAATTGTCAGTGAGTTCATCTGCCCTTGTGTCTGCACCACTCTATCTGGGACGGTGGTGGGCAGCTCCAGCTGGCACTCAGGGATGCGTGGCAGTGACAGTGAGGCCATGCTATGGATGCAAAAGGGGATGGCTGAACTTTCGCTGCCCTAAATTCCCTTTGTGTTTGCGGCCATGAACGTGGTCCTGCAATGTCAAGTTTCTGGTTTTGACAGTTTCCTGTAGTTGTGTAAGAAATTACGTTGGGGGAAACTGGATGAAGAACACAGAGTAACTGGCCTGAATTTTTTTTTTTCAGCTTCGTGCTTTGCCGTCAGAATTAGATTGGTCAAACTATGATTTTCATCCTGCCTCTGGGGGTGATCGCAGATTATTTGCATAGTCTTTCAAAGCTGCCCGTCTATAAAATGAAGATAATGATGGAGGCTGTGGAGTGCACTGAGGGAGTGACATTTATACAACACTTAGGGCAATAGATGCGTATGTTGAGAGCCCTTCTAATTATATCCGTATTTATTTATTTTTATTTTTGGCTGTCTTTGGCTCTTCGTTGCTGCACAGACTTTTCTCTCGGGGCAAGCAGGGGCTACTCTCCAGTTGCAGTGAGCAAGCTCGTCATTCCAGTGGCTTCTCTTGTTGTGGCGCTTGGGCTCTTGGGCGCATGCGCTTCAGTAGCAACAGCTCCCAGGGTCTAGAGCACAGGCTCAATAGCTGTGGCGCACAGACTCAGTTGCTCCGTGGCACGTGGGGTCTTCCCAGATCAGGGATCAAAACTGTGTTGCCTGCATTGGCAGGTGGATTCTTTACTACTGAGCCACCAGGGAAGCCCTTCCAATTATATTCTTGCTGTTATTAATAATGGTATACTCACCATCATCATCATTAACACTACTAACCCCTCTTGGGTTCTGGATCTTGAGATGCCAAGAACAAGATCTCATGCCTTTTTGGTAACTTCTGACTTTGGCTAGAATACTTCAGAAAATAATTTCTGATTGAAATAGTTCTACCATAGCCCTTACAGATAACAGCACCCATCTTGGCCAACAAAGAGGCCAATCAGAGCATCCTTGAAGGAACCGCAGCTTTGGAGAAAGATGTGGATTTGAGGTCTGCCTCTGACATTTGGTGGCTCACTGGGAAGGAACCCGCCTGCCAGTACAGGAGACACAAGAGCCACGGGTTCGATCTTTGGGTCGAGAGGATCCCCTGGAGAAGGAAATGGCAACCCCCTCCAGTATTCTTGCCTGGAAAAGTCCATGGCCAGAGGAACCTGGGGGGCTACAGTCCACAGGGCCACAAAGAGCTGGGCATGAGTGAATGAGTGACCACACATCTGCCACCTACTAGCTTCCAGAAACCATTTGCTTCTCTATCTGTGAAATGGGTTTGATAATAAAAAAGTTTCGTAAAAACACAGTTCCTGTAAACATGAAGTTAGACATGTGTATCAAGCGGCTACCATTATGTAATGCTGAGAATGAACTCAGTGACAAGCTGCTATTCTGTCTGGTACTTTTTAAAAATTTATAATGGGCTATAATAAGGCATTTACAGCTATTTCGTAGACAGAGAAGTGAATTCCTATGCCGCATGGCTTTCCAAGAAGAAATCTTTCAGTATGATGTTGGGGTATTTCAGTAGGGAAATTTTTTTTTTTTCCCAACAGAGCAACCCTTGATGGTTTGACTTTGTTTCCTAGCTCCCTGAGTTACTGGGTGAATCAGAGCATATCTTAGTTCTCATCGGGACCTGAAAATTTTTCAAGAGACAAAACATTTGGAATATGGGCATGTGCATACCACTCTTTTAAGATGCTCCAGGCAACAGTGGTGAGAAAAAAAACAGCAGGGGTTCCTGCCCTTATGAAGTTTACAGTCTAGTTGAAGACAGACCTCAAACTGCAGATTTTACCATAATATCTTACAGAAGGGTCCCCCAACCTCCAGGATCTAATGCCTGATGATCTGAGGTGGAGCTAATGTAATAGTACTAGAAATAAGTGAGTGAGTGAGTGTTAGTCACTTAGTCGTGTCCAACCCTTTGTGACCCCGTGGTGTATAGTGTGCCAGGCGGTTCTGTCCATGGAATTCTCCAGGCAAGAATACTGAAGTGGGTAGCCATTCCCTTCTCCAGGGGATCTTCCTGACCCAGGGATCAAACCCAAGTCTCCTGCATTGCAGGCAGATTCTTTACCATTTGAGCCATCAGGGAAGTCCAACGGAAATAAAGTGCACCATAAATGGAATGGGCTTGAGTCATCCCAAAACCATACCCCTTCCCTCCCTGGTCCCTGGAAAAATTGTCTTTCACGAAACCAGGCCTTAGTGAGGACTGCAGTCTTACAGGAAAACCCAAATAAAGTTTTTGGCCAACTCAATATACGTAATGTAAAAATACACATAATGTCAAAATCAAAGTGTACATCATGTCAGACTTTGACAAGGATTTTAAAGGACAAGTCAGGGTCCTCTAAGACCCTGTGGATGCAGTGAGCAGGATAAGAAAGCCCCTGTTCTTAAGTGCCCGAGATTGTTGGCTGGGACCTTCACTTGCTCCAGAGGCTAATAATTCTTTTTTTTTTGACACAAGCATGTTTCTCTTTGGAAATACCACCTCATAAGCCACCATGTCAAGGCTACTGATGAACACCAAGTGCCATAAATATTTGATTGTCCCTAACGTTTAAGGAGTTGAGAAAAACAGCCTCTCCGTTGCCTTCTGTGGCTCCACATGGAAAGTCAGGACGGAATGTTTCGTAAGCGTGACACCTCACCGTCGAAAATCCGCCCCGCCTCCCGTGCCTCATGTTTCTGGGGCTGGGGCTTTCAGCTGCGGCAAGGTGGCTCCTGGCCTCTCCTCTGTGCCTCCCTGCGGAGCCTGGGAAAGCGAAATGAAACAAATTGCTTTCTCTCCAATCTGTGACATGGATTCCTGTTATTGTGGTTGGTTGTTGGTTTTTTGTGAATTATGGTCCCAGAGCAATTTCAGAGCTCTTTGTTCCAGGGATTTTTTTTTTTTTTGTAAGCTCATATAGTTAGGAAACCAAGGTTTGTATACTCACCTTACAAACTATAAGATCAGTTTGTAAGCTGACCTGGAGGTCAGCTTTGAACCCATCTCCAAGTGTTTAAGGATGTGGAGCTTAGGAGTCTGATGGATTTGGGTAACTAGCTTTTTCTAGTTGTGTGAGTAGCAAGAAGTACTGGATTGACCAATAGCTTCATTTGGGTTCTTCTGTAAGATGTTATGAGAAACCTGAATGAACCTTATGGCTGACCCGATAACTCCACCTCGCTTAAAAAGAGAATGATGGTAGGTGCCACATTGGGTTCTTATCAAATATGATAATATAGGCAAAGCTGCTTTGTTGAATCTTGTATCTTTGGTGCTTAAAACAGTGACTAGTACATAGTTAGTACTCAAGAAGAGTTTTCTTATCATCACCATCATCTTCATCACCACCATCAGCTTCATCACCATCATCTCTGTATCATCAGCTTCATCACCACCATCATCATCGCTATATCGTCTTCTTTATCACCACCTTCATCTCCGTCTTTATCATCACCACCACCATCATCATCCCCATCCCCTCTGTCATCAATATCATCTCCATCTTCACCTTAGCATGGATTCAGTGACAGGAACTCTTCAATAACACCAAGTCAGGTTCAAGTTCTGGGTTCCATCATTTACCAAATTTAACTCCCATAGTGGGAAATATTTTTTCACCTATTTGGAGCCTCAGTGTTCTTACCTTTAAAAAGACCATAATATCTATCTCTTGGGGCGGGGTGGTTATGGGGATTAAAGTGCCTGGCACACAGTAGAATGAATCCAACACACTGGCCCATGTGTTTTTCAGAGAAGAAAGAACTTTGCTGGACTAGAAAGGGGACTGATTTCATCCCTACAGTGGGTATATATGCTCAAGGACTTTCTACATTATGAAACACATTCCCATAGATTTGATCCCTAGAGCATCACAAGAGCCTCATCAGGAAGGAGAATATTTGTTTTTGGTTTTTTTTAGGAAGAAGAATATTTTTGATTTATGTTAATAAATGAGGAAATGGGATACACAATAGTTCCACCATTGAGTTTCTGACTTTTCAGCATTTGTCTCCAACCCCATAGTCACAGCACCAATAAAAAGTTAGATGGTAACCAACAGGGAAATTACCCAGCATAGAGTTTTTTATTTTACTTATTTTATTGCGGTCTATAAAAGATTTTACATCACAACCCAATTCACCCGCATAAAAGTTTCATGAAACATTTCTCTTACTCTATTCTATTCTTTCCCAGTGTGGTATAGTTTATTTCATTTAGAGAATGTTGGTGCCATAACCCCCACCAGAGTTTTACATCCCAAGGGATCACACCTGTAATTTGAAAATAATACATTTCACCCCAAAATTGTGTATAAGAATAGTCTGAGGCACCTTTACACAGCGCCCAAGGCTGGATCCCACCCACCCTCAGAGACTTTAAGCCGGTGGGTCTGGGGTGGAGTTCTAGCATCTGGCTCTGTAGGACCACCCGTAAGTGACCTGATGGCTCGTGGGCTAAAGAGTAATGTCCTGTTACATCACTCTGATTGTCTCCACCTGAAACAGTCTCCGCTGTTGAGTGTTTTGACTTTTTCGTGTTTTGGGTTTTTGCATTTTCTCTGTCACTTCCCAGAACACCGGGGAATCTTTCTGTGTTGGTCTCACACTTTTTGCTTTCTAGGAGAAAGCAAGACGCCTTTGATTAAAGAACAGAAGTTTAGCTCTTCAGTTATTAGTTGGACAAGGAGCTTGTGGCGCGTAAGAATGACTGCTGAGTCCACCTGTTGAGCGAGTCCTTTGAGGAGGGGCTCTGGTCCTCTGGTGATGCGGTTTTGAGAGGGGGAACCTGAGTGAAAGTGAAAGGTGCTCAGTCCTGTCCGACTCTTTGCAACCCCATGGACTGTCCATGGAATTCTCCAGACCAGAACACTGCAGTGGGTTGCCTTTCCCCTCTTCAGGGGATCTTCCCTACCCAGGGATTGAACACTGGTCTCCTGCATTGCAGATGGATTCATTACCAGCTGAGCCACCAAGAATACTGGAGTGGGTAGCCTCTCCCTTCTCCAGCAGCTCTTCCCGACCCAAGAATCAAACCTGGTCTCCAGCACTGCCGATTGGATTCTTTACCAACTGAGCTACCAGGGAATCCCAAGGAACCTGAGTCGGTTCGGTCGGTTCAGTCGCTCGGTCGTGACTGACTCTTTGCGACCCCATGAATCGCAGCACGCCAGGCCTCCCTGTCCATCACCAACTCCCGGAGTTCACTCAGACTCACGTCCATTGAGTCAGTGATGCCATCCAGCCATCTCCTCCTCTGTCGTCCCCTTCTCCTCCTGCCCCCAATCCCTCCCAGTATCAGAGTCTTTTCCAATGAGTCAACGCTTCACATGAGGTGGCCAAAGTACTGGAGTTTCAGCTTTAGCATCATTCCTTCCAAAGAACACCCAGGGCTGATCTCCTTCAGAATGGACTGGTTGATCTCCGTGCAGTCCAAGGGACTCTCAAGAGTCTTCTCCAACACCACAGTTCAAAAGCATCAATTCTTCTGTGCTCAGCCTTCTTCACGGTCCAACTCTCACATCCATACATGACTACTGGAAAAACCATAGCCTTGACTAGATGGACCTTAGTCGGCAAAGTAATGTCTCTGCTTTTGAATATGCTATCTAGGTTGGTCATAACTTTTCTTCCAAGGAGTAAGCGTCTTTTAATTTCATGGCTGCAGTCACCATCTGCAGTGATTTTGTAGCCCCCCAAAAGTAAAGTCTGACACTGTTTCCACCGTTTCCCCATCAAGGGCTGCTTGATTTCATCCTACATTAATTAATTAATTAATTAATAATCACATCCCCAGACTGTGATTTGAAATAGGACTGTAAGAATGGCACAAATACTGTTTATCCAGATTTTCTTTCCAACCCTGGGAAGCTGGGAATTAAAAAAAAAAAAAAAATCACCCAGGGGCTCCCTGAACTAGCACCTCCAACAGATCAGCAGGAAAGTGGAATTCTTCCGGGCAGCCTTCTCCGCCCTCACCTCCTCCTCTGTTATACAATTTAATTACAAGTTTAATCACTTCAGAAACCTCATCCATTCCCTCCAGTGTAGCGAGATCTCTCCTTTCCAAGCAGGCGTCTCAGTGATAAGCGGCTGTCCATGCAGAGTGGATGGGTCTCTTGAAACCTCTCCTTGGGCGAGCCAGAAAAGACATGACTAAATAAAAACTGAGATTGTGTTGACATTTCACTGCGGTGGTTGTAGTTTTAATAATAAAGGAAGAACAAAGTATTTGCAGCTTTAAATAAAGAGGCAGCATTTGGCATTGAAATCACAGGGGATTTTGTACGAGATTGTATTTTTGCTCATTGGGAAACAAGAAAAAAAAATGAACTTAGAAGAGACAGAAGTTCAAGACAAGAGAAAAACAAGAGGCTCTGATTTTCCTTCATGCCCTTGATCATCAGCTGGGGTTCTGTGGTCAAGGGTGGGTTCCTTTTCTTCAGAGCCTGCCGCAGGTCCTTCCAGTTGGGTCCTCGGGGACAAAGATGGTTTTGGATTTTGCTCACCACGTTACTGAATGTGATGAATGAAGCTGTTTATCTAGTGCATCCTCTGAGGCAGGGCGCCGTGCGTGTTTGTTTTCCCCTGATTTGATTTTTATCATGATCTTCTCACAATTACCCTGTGAAGTCACTCATCATGTTCCCCATTAAACAGAAGCAAAAAGAAAAAAAAAAAAATAACAAAAAAAAACCGGAGCCCAGGGCATTGCAACAACTTGCCTGAGATCACGCAGAGAGGCTGCCAAGGAGCCAGGCCTGAGCATCTTCCACACACTTGCCCCTGACAGTATTTTAAGATCAATTTACAATTAACCACTCAGCTTTGTTATACATTTATCTGCAGTGTTCTCAGGGTGTGTTTTTAAAAAACGTATCCATCACCATCTCTCTTATCTCTTCGAGCTCTGTCTTCATCCCTCTTCCCTCTCCTCCCCTTCTCCTTTTGGCATTCCCCCCACCCCTGCCCATCCCCTCTTGAAAATATAAAACAAAAATAGGAGAGTCGCGCAAGCTTCCCGGTGGAATTCCTAAGTTTGCTTGCATACCATATATTTAGTTTAGTAATGAAAAATTCCAGCTCCGGGCGGTGCAGAGGATAGCATTTCTAATGTTTTTTAAACAGCTATTAATGTAGTCAAGCGCTGTGTGGGTTTTCTTTCTTTTTTTTTCCCCCTTCCTCGTCTATATAATCATCTGCTCAGTGTACACTCGGAAAGGGGGAGCAGGGGCCAGAGGAGGGGCGGGCTGTGATTGATGGATCAGCTCCAGGAAGGAGTCCCCTCTGGGGCTGGTTTGGGGAGCAGTCAGATGTTGAGGAGGAGGTCAGCCGGCGGCCCTGGCCCCCCTCCCCCGCACCCCCGCCGTCCCCACGTTGCACAGCGCACACACCCTCGCTCCTCATCGAGGCTCTCTCCTGCCAGATGCTCTGTGGCGTGGCACTGGCACAGCTGCTAAGTTTATGGAGGAGAAAGGAAGCAGGATGGTACAGCAGGTACATTTCCCCCATTTTTCTGTTTCACTCGAAACTGTGCTTTGAATGGAGCGGAAGCCTTTCTTGGTATGAAGTCTGTGTTACTCTCTGTGTGATGTGGATTTTGCTCCTTGAATCATGCCGGGAGGGAAAGGAGAGGAATTCAGGCGTGTGTGTGTGTGTGTGTGTGTGTGTGTGTGTGTGTGTGTGCATGGGCTTTTCTGCTTGATGTGTAATAACTGAGCTGGTCTTCGAACCCGCAGGTTAATGATGTGATTTTGCATTTCCCTTCTTTGGTTTCAGTGCCCCAGGGGTATGATGCAGTTGTAGTTTCTTTCCGTCCAGCACCGGAGGCTTTTCTCTGAATATGCGCAATTTCTTGCCAGAGAAGTAGAACAGACCCGGCTGAGAAACTTAAGTCGACCAAACTGTCAGCAGGATGGAGAACTGCAGGCAGCTGAGAAGGGACAGTCTCCTTTCTCGAGTTGGAGTTGGTGGGAGGAGTGGGTCCCAGGGCAGGGAACACCGCTTTTTCTAGGCGGTGTGGAGAGGTGTAATCAATCGGTTTAGGAGGACTGAACCATTCCCGTACATTTCTTTACTAGAGGGGCGGTGTTTAGGCCAGAAGAGGTTTGAGGGGAAGAGATAGGGACTGGGAATGGGTAAATTTCAGACGCAAAAGGAGAAAGGATGCTCTAGAAGTTTGATGATTAGAGATGGGAAAACACACAGAGAGACGGGAAAGAAAAATACTTAAAGTCCACCTTGGCAGGCACTTCTCCCCCTCAGTAAAAGTCAGACAGTTCACGGTGAAAAGAATAAATCCGTTCCGTGCTCTGCCACGTAAGGACTCTTTTCTGCAGTTGAAATGTGCTTTGCATTAGATGGTGAGCCAAAATATTTTGCCAAGTCCGGTGGGCTGCCAGTCTTGGTTCATTTATTAGTTTCCCAAAACTACTTCATTAAACCACTCAGGGCTGTGCCCGGGAGAAGGGGATGTCTAACAACAACAAAACCCCACCAAAATATTAAAGAAAAGCACCTCCTGTTTTCTCCCCGGCTCTGCCTCCTGAGAAAATTAAGGGTGTGGGATGTTTCAGCGACCCAGGAAATTCTCCTTGTATTTGAGGGGTGTCTCACTGAATGCCGGCAAGCAGCAAAGTCCACACACTATGCTAATGGTCAGATTACGGTATTTGTCTTAAAATAGCAATAATATCCTGGCTATTTCATGCTTCAGTAAAATATTTAAATTGAAATGGCATTTTTTTTTTCCTTTGGTGAATCAGACTTGGTTGCATTTTAATAACCCGTTTTTCTCTCTGTAACTGGAGTGCAAACTACCCACCGGGGTGTTTCGGGGAATGAGGGAGGTGGGGTGGTTCCCATGTCATCTGGCTGCTGTCGAGTTGCTGTTCTAATTGAAGTTTGGCCCAGGAGGACGAAGAAGTTTCTTTTCCATTTATCCTAATAGATGCTCTTGATTTCAAATTTCTACCCAGTTCTGCAGCAGCCAAGGGTGGGTTGGAAAACACGAGGTCCTGGCATCTTTTTCTTCCCTCTTGTGTATTCAGCAGTAACCCAGGGAAGTCCAGGCATTGAAAATCAGATGCTAGGGTTGCAAAATCACTTGAAGCCCCTCCCCCCTGATGATGTGGTTGTCCAGTCACTAAGTTGCGACCCCATGGACTGCAGCACGCCGGGCTTCCCTGACCTTCACTGTCTCCCAGAGTTTGCTCAAACTCATGTCCATTGAGTCAGTCCAACCGTCTCATTTTCTATCGTCCCCTTCTCCTGCCCTCAATCTTTCCCAGCCTCAGGGATGATGTGGAGGTACATGCAAGGCAGAATCACCCTCCGCTGTCAACTCAATGCCCCCACAAGCACCCTGACTCAGGAAACATCAGCATCTCTGTGATCATTCCACTTATTTGGGAAAAGCAGGCATTTGGCGTTAGAGGAGAGGGATGATCCTCAGACAGTAAAGAATCCGCCTGCAGTTTTGGAGACCTGGGTTCGATCCCTGGGTTGGGAAGAGCCCCTGGAGGAGGGCATGGCAACCCACTCCAGTATTCTTGCCTGGAAAATCCCATGGACATAGGAGTCTGGCGGGCTGCAGTCCATGGGGTAGCAAAGAGTCAGACACAACTGAGAAGGTAAGCACAGCACAGAGGGATGGAGGGAGCTTCTGCAAATCAGAGAATGTCTAGCCAGCATGCCCTAGATAATTGTTGCCTTTCCCCACCACCAACATGAAATTGACATCAGCTTCCCCTCATTTCCCCCCACTGCCCTCCCTGGAGCGTGTTCAGGTGACTTAAGCCTTGTCTTGACCCGGAGTGGAGAAGATGCCCTTAATAGGAATAAGGACTTCCCAAGTGGCGGAAGTGGTAAAGAACCTACCTGCCAAAGCCAGAGATATAAGAGACACAGGTTTGATCCCTGGGTTGGGAAGATCCCCTGGCGGAGGGCACAGCAACACACTCCAGTACACTTGCCTGGAAGATCTCGTGGACAGAGGAGCTGGTGGGCTACAGTCCTTAGGGTTGCAAAGAATCGAACATGACTGAAGCGACTTCGCATGCAAGCACAAGGTGAATATATTTTTTTCCAGAAAATTCTTTTCAACCATGCTAAGAATCCAGGAGCATCACTAGGGAGGAAAGAAAGATATCTCCAAAGCCCTTTGAAGGTGAAAAATAATTCCATAGGAAGAACGATGATCTTAATTAAATATTAGATGTAATTAGCTCAAAGTGCAAATGTTGGGAATATTAATTAGGGTCTCTTTGGAATGGTTGTCAGTGTTAATAAGAAACTGCAGGGGGTCCCACCAACATCTGTCTGAGAACTCCAGGAATGGGAGTGCATCTCAGGCTCCAAGGACTTGAGTGCTACCTGTAGACTCCTTGGCTACCATGGACACTGTCTGTTAGAGTTGAGCATCCTGGCTTTATTTTTCTGGGCTCCAAAATCACTGCAGATGGTGATTGCAGCAATGAAATTAAAAAACACTTACTCCTTGGAAGGAAAGTTATGACCAACCTAGATAGCATATTAAAACACAGAGACATTACTTTGCCAACAAAGGTCCGTCTAGTCAAGGCTATGGTTTTTCCTGTGGTCATGTATGGATGTGAGAGTTGGACTATAAAGAAAGCTGAGCGCTGAAGAATTGATGAACTGTGGTGTTGGAGAAGACTCTTGAGAGTCCCTTGGACTGCAAGGACATCCAACCAGTCCATCCTAAAGGAAATCAGTCCTGGGTATTCATTGGAAGGACTGATGTTGAAGCTGAAACTCCAATACTTGGGCCACCTGATGCGAAGAGCTGACTCATTTGAAAAGACCCTGATGCTGGGAAAGATTGAGGGCAGGAGGAGAAGGGGACAACAGAGGATAAGATGGTTGGATGGCATCACTGACTCGATAGACATAGGTTTGGGTGGACTCCGGGAGTTGGTGATGGCCAGGGAGGCCTGGAGTACTGCAGTTCATGAGGTCGCAAAGAGTCGGACACGACTGAGCGACTGAACTGAACTGAGCTGAACCCTGGTTTTGCCAGATTGGTTCAGGTTTGGGTGGAGGTTGGGGGTTTGTCCTGGCTCCAGTGGTGCCCCTACTTGGTCCTTGCCGTTGCCTCTTAGAACCTCAGAGCCTTCAGAAGCCAGGCTTCAGGCTTGAGGTGGCGGAAATTTCCCAAGCTGCTATTCTAACACTTGCCAAAGGATACCCCTCGCCCCTCCCCAGTGTGGCAATCGGAAGTTTGGCCTCTTTGCATCAAATACCCTAGCACCTGGGGGCTTCCCACGTGGCACTAGAGGTAAAGAATATGCTTGCCATTGCAGGAGATGAAACAGACGAAGGTTCCATCCCCAGGTAGGGAAGATGCCTTGGAGAAGGAAATGGCAACCTGCTCCAGTACTCTCTCCTGGAAAAAACCATGGACAGAGGAGCCTGGAGGGCTACAGTCCACGGGGTCACAAAGAGTTGGACATGACAGAGCAACTGACTGACCCTAGCACCTGACATGCCACCTGATGGAAAACGGGTCTCAGCGTCACTGTATATGTGACAGAGAGTGGCTTATTTATTTAAAATCAGAAACGTATCTCCCCACCAGGGAATCTTCTTGCCAGATGAGAGATACCTTGGCATGGGATAAACACAGCTCTGGTTCAGCTCCTGGCTTTCCTCAGCAATACCTGTGGCTGTGACCTCACAATATTATTTACCAGTTCTGGGCCACAGTATCCTTTACAACGAAATAAAGTGGGATTCCAGATGTAAAGCAGAGTCTAGACCTTGGCACTGTTAACCTTAAGAGCTGGATAATCCTTGGCGGTGGGGTGGGGTGATCCTGTGCATCGTAGGGAGTTCAGCAGCATCTCTGGCCCCCTAGATGCTCTAGCTGCTGGTGGTGCTACTTAATCCCCAGCTGTGACGAACGAAAGCGTCTCTAGTCATTGCTTCATGTCTCCTGGGAAGAAATCATCCTTGCTTAAGGACTTTCGCTGTAAAAATGCTCAGCACCATGCCTGATGCCCGCTAGGTGTGAGTCACTCGCTTTGTCTTCTGGGCTCTGGTTTGAAGAGGACGTCTTTCAGATGGAGCAGAGAAGTGTGGCACCATCATTGCTCTTCTCATAAGCCCACTTTTGCTGGGCTTGATGAACTTGTGTGTACAATGTAGATGTCTGGTGATATAAAGAACATTCTGGAAAAGATTCTATGGCATCCTTCTCCCACCATGCTTAACACTGTTGATCTTCAAGTCTGGCTGAGCCACCCCGTCCTTGGTTTAGGGAGAAGGCACCCCCTTTTCTCTCCCTGCTTCACCACTGACTGTATTTACTGCCCAAACTATTTGTGCAACCACAGCTTCTTAACTGATGTCCCCATGATTCATGATAAGTCCCCCACAACGATGAGAAAACCTTTTCTGCAAAGGGCCTCCAATAGTTCAATAGTTTAGGCTTTGTGGGCTATATGGTCTCTTGTCGTAGTGACTCAGCTCTGACATTGGGGCACAGTGAGCATGGTTATGTTCCAATAAAACTTTATTTACAAAAACAAGTCATGGGCCAGATTTCTTCCAGAGTTCATTTGCCCATCCCTCTCCTATCCCCACCCCCTCCATTCTGTTACCAAATGAAGCCTGACAGAGCCCAGAGTTCACTGGCTAAGCATGCACTCACTTAGCAAACACTGGGGTCTGTTGACTTTGCAGTTAGTGTGCTTTGGAACCCTGGGGATAGAGCAGAGCATATGACCCAGTCTTCTACCCTCTGGACGTTCACAGGCAAATCATCAGGCAATGGCAGTACCTCGAGTTACATGGGAAGTGAGCAAAGCTGCGGTGGAGCTGAGAGGACAGGCAGCTGATGTGATGTAATTGTCAAGGAGACTGGCTAGGGGATCTGGAACCTCCAAGAGAAGCCGAGGGCTCCCCTGGTGGCTCAGCGGTAAAGAATCCTCGTGCCAGTGCAGGAGACACGGGTTCAATCCCGGGTCCAGGAAGACCCAACGTGCTGGAGGGCAACAAAGCTCATTCGCCACGACTACTGAGCCTGTGCTCTTGAGCCCAGGAGCCACAGCACTGAAGCCCATGTGCCTAAAGCCTGAGCTCCCAAAGAAAAGCCACCGCAGTGAGATACCCACACACCGCAAGTTGAGAGTAGCCCCTGCTCTTTGAACTAGAGAAAAGCCTGCACAGCAACGAAGACCCAGCAGAGCCAAAGTAAATAAAGAAATATTAAAATAGAGAGAGAGCGAGAAGCTGAGACTAGCCAGGCAAGGGAGTAGGGGAGAACTTCCCAAGCACAGGAGGCAGCAGACAGAAAGACATGATGCTGTTGAGAGGATAGAGAGACCGTACGCTTCCTGAGGTCAAGCCCTTCCCTGGGCAGTGCAGAGAGGGGTCAGATCCTAGCACGGAGTGGCTGCTGTTTTGCGGAAGCACGCAGGACTGGTTCTCTCTTCCTGAGATGGCTCTGCCATGCGGAAAGGCTAGGTGGGCGTATACGTTCCCGTGAAAGAATTTCTACTGAAGGCGGAGCAAGGAATGCTGTGTCTATACTGACCATCTCTCTCTACCCCTGTTCCTGTGAGCATTTCAGGCTCCCTTGGTGTTTTTCACAAGACTGTCTTTCAGAGACAAGCGAGGGGAGGGGCAGGAGAGGCTGAAATAGATCTTTGGGCGGAAGTGAAAATCTGTCCCAGTGTATTTCCCTTTGGAGGATTCTCAAGGTCCCAAAGCTTCTAGGACTTCTTCTGAGCCAGAAAGAAGTTGCGTTGCATGGAATTTCTGTGCACAAGTCTATGTTCTTTGAGCAGCCCTGTAGAAGAAAAGAATGCTAGTCGGCTGATACACAGTATTTTTTTTCTTGGTATTAGTTAAGACCTTTTGGTTGCATGTAATGGAAAATCGGACTTACACAGACATTTACTGAGTTATGGAATTTAAACAGCATCATTACTGACTGTAGAAAGAGATGGATCCAAGACTTCAGATGACGTCAGGGGGACTCAGTGGGTCTGTGTCTCCATTTCTGGGCTCCGTTTTCCTCCAGGTCGGCTTCTGCTTTAGGGAGGCCCCCTTTCAAGGGGCATTTCTTGGTAGCTCCAAGCTGCTATTATGTTTTCCAGTTACCAGTCATCGTAGTGAAGGAACTTCCTCCCTGAACGCCAGTCAGGTCCCAGGATTAAGCCTCACAGGAATGGCAAGGGGTCAACTTGCTAACCGGCTTAGAGGGACGGGCATGAGGCCCCATCACTGTGGCTGTGAGAGGAGAGCGCTCTCTTTGGTCAGCCAGGCTGGGTCACGTGACCCAGAGGTGGGCTCGGCCACATCTGCAGGTCGTGGGCTGGGAGTGGAGGTGTCCCCTGAGAGGGAACCGGGCTTATCCTTGAAGAGGCTGAACAGTGAGCTACAGTGACGGCGAATGTGGTTTCCCAAGGACAGATAGTTAACTTTGCACCTCAAGCGATCGATCCCCAGCACAGTCGGACCCTCACAGCTCCCAAAGTGCCGTGAAAACATGTTGCCAAGAAATCCACGGCTGTGCATTTTTGCTTCCGATGGCACAGACATTTGGAGAAATTAGTCCAGGGGAGGAAAGGGCCTGCTGGGGGTGTTTTCACTTGTAAAATGTTTTAAACTTATCCTAAGCGCTGTTCTCTTACAAGTGTCGTCTTTAACATTCTAATTAAGGTTCCTTCTAAACAAATGCACCCGCTCTTGGCACTGCTCTGAGAAAAAACTTTTTTTTCTACCCTCTCTGTCGTAATGGGTTTTGTCGCACTCAAGTTGCTTGGGCTGAAGATGCTCTCAAATGTCAGTGGCAGAGACTCTGGAGATGGGAGAGATTCTGACATCGTTGCCCTGGTATCATTACAGGAGGGCTGAAGTCACATCTAATTGACCACAGACAATGGGAGAGGGAACTATTTGGTGGGTTTAATTGCTAAGCTTTCCCTCTCTCTCTCTGGCTGTGCAATCCTGTTTCTTAAGACCATGGAAAATTTGGACCTCTGGGTTATAGTCTCTGATGCTGTGTGTGTGTGTGTGTGTGTGTGTGTGTGTGTGTGTGTGTGTGTGTGTGTGCGTATGTATGTAGGGTAGTAAAGTTGTGGGGGTGGGGGTGGAGAGAGAAGTTTCCTGAAAGGGAAGCATTTGAACTCTTTTTTTTTTTATTCTTTTGACGTGGCTGTAATTATCACATTGCATGTTTTGCCTAGATCTGAAGGGTGAATTGTTATATAATGCTCTGCTTATAAAAAAAATTAGTCAGGGAATTGGGGGGAGGCATTGATTAATGAGGCCAAGAGTCAAATCCATGTTTTGCAGAGACACTTAAAATGAGACTATCATAGAGGGCCATCGTTGTCCAAATTAGGTCTTGAATTTTCATCAGCCACTTCATGTTGGCTCTGAGAACATCTCACACACACACACACACACACACACACACACACACACAGTGACCCTTGCAAGGACCACCACCCCCATCCCATTATGTGAGCCAAAGCACATAAAATGTTGATTAAATTCTAATGCTTACACGAATTGTCTCTCCTCTCAAGAACACACACGTTCAATTTAATCTCTCTTGGCATTTTAAGTATCAAATCAAGGCTCCGCTGTCACTGGCGACAACTACAGCCTCACACGTTCCAAAATGGGAATGAAATGAGAAAGACCTGCCAGAAAAATCCAGTGCAGGACACAGACTCTCACATTGTGTGGCTGGAAGACATGCGAAAGGGTCTTCCACCTTTCAGAGCCTTGATTTCTGCATCTATACAGTGGGGCTGTCTCAGTGATGACTGTTCTGTCGTTGTTATTTGCTAAGTCCTGTCTGACTCTTTGTGGTGGCTTCTCTGTCTGTGGAATTTCCCAGGCAAGAATACTGGAGTGGGTTGCCATTTCCTTCTCCAGGGGATCTTCCCCACCCAGGGATGGAACCCATGCCTCCTGCATTGGCAGGCGGGTTCTTTACCAGTGAGCCACCAGGGAGGCCCTGGTGATGGTTACTTCATCCTTATACGGTCTGATGAAGATGGTACCCAAATCAGGCTCTGGGCACCACCCTGGCACCCACGCGACATCCGGGGAGCTGTTGTTCCTGGGCCTGGGGAGAAGGTTCTGCCTGGTGCCCGCTCATGCTTTCTCTCCCTCTCTGATTTTCCAGGGTAATCAGGAAGCAGCAGCTGCCCCTGACACAATGGCTCAGCCTTACGCTTCGGCCCAGTTTGCCCCCCCTCAGAACGGCATCCCCGCGGAATACACGGCCCCTCACCCCCACCCCGCACCGGAGTACACGGGCCAGACCACCGTCCCGGAGCACACGTTAAACCTGTACCCTCCCGCGCAGTCGCACTCGGAGCAGAGCGCAGCGGACACGAGCGCGCACACCGTCTCGGGCACGGCCACAGTAAGTGTGCGCTGGTTTCGGGGGGTGGGGCGGGACGCCAGGATTCCTGGAATGACTGCGGGGCGCACCTCTATGCGACTAGGGGGGCCCCATCCTGCAAACCGGTCCCTAAGCTCATCCTTGGCATCGCAGCCCCGCCAGGTTCACCTCACTCACCTGCGTGCATCCTCTCGAGACGCTCGTTTCAATCAATACATTTTCCCATTAACCGCGTGTTTTGTTAAAGGGAAAAGTTAATCTCTTTTCTGCTTCTGCAGTTTTGCTTTCTCTGGAATTATGTCGTCTGTGTGGAATCATACATATGTAATCTTTTTTTTTTTAATGCCTTTTTGGAGATACCATTTACATACCGTAAAATCCACCTATTCGAGGTATACAATTCAGGCATCATTATGGTATTTACAGAACTGTACAACCACTGCCACAGTCTGTCTTACGAATATTTCCATCACCCCCCAATCCATCTGTCCTTTACAGCCACCCCCTGCCGGGTTCCCACCCCAGCCCTTCTTATCCTAGCCAAATTCATTCAAGTTGCCCCCGCATTGTGGCTTATGTCCCTAGCGTCTTCTTTACTGCAGAGCCCCCGAGGTATGGGTGACCCGGGCTGCCAAAGGCAGCAAGAGAATTTTGCAGAACTGTTTTGCATTTTGATGGTAGTGGTAACACACCTCTGTGCACCCAAAAGTCACCTTTCTTGTCTATGAATGAATGGAATGGATTAAAAACAAGCAAACAAACAGAAAAGAAACAGTCTATCACCACTGCCAATGGAAACTAACATTGCTGGCTATTCATAAAAGCTAGTCGCTCTAAACAAAAATGATGATTAAAAGTACACCATGCTTATTTGCATACCCCCGGAAGTAACCATGCAATATGAATCTCAGGAGAGGTTTATGTAAGCATTTAGGAAACCTTGTTCTGTGGAATTCTTGAGAAGCCTGGACACATGCAGCTTCTGTCCAGAACACTTTATAGGTGCAATGCACTTAGGCCTCTTTCTCCTGACCTCTGAAAAACTAGTATTTGTGAAGAAGTGTATTGGTTTGAAACAGTTATCTCTTTTCTTATAACCAAGTTCAGTTCAATTCAATCTCTCACTCATGTCCAACTCTTTGCAACCCCATGGACTGTAGCACCTCAGGCTTCCCGGTCCATCACCAACTCCTGGAGCTTGCTCAAACTCATGTCCATCAAGTTGGTGATGCTTTCCAACCATCTCATCCTCTGTCATCCCCTTCTTGTAACCAAGACAGTCATCTAACTTTGCTACCTGGTACCTCATTCATTTGGAAGTTCAGTTTGGAGATTTTTCAAAATAATGTAAATTGAAAAGTTTTCTATTGCTTTCCCTTTTTTATTGTGCCAAAATACATATAAAAATTTTAACCATTTTATCACGTACAGTCCAGTGGCATTAAGTACATTCACAGGGTAGCACATCCATCACCACTACAGAGTCCCAGACGTCCCCATCACCCCAACAGGAAACCCGGTATCCATCAGGCAGACGTCTTCCATTCCTCCCTCCCCGCAGCCCCTGGGAGTCACGAGTCTGCTTTCTTTCTGTATACATTTGCCTCTTCTGGCTTTTTCAAAAGACTCAGTCATACAGTATATGACTTTTGTGTCTGCCTCCTTTCATTTAGAATGCTTTCAAGGTTCATCCACGTTGTAGCATGGACCAGTACTTCATTCTTTTTCTACAACTGAGTCCTATTCCACTGTATGGATAGGTCATATTTTGTTTACCCATCCATCCATTGATGGGCATTTGGGTTGTTTCTACCTCTTGGCTATTGTCAATAGTGCTGCCCCTGTCTTGTTTGTCATTGTTTGCTGTAACGTAGAGATGGATTTATTAAATGGGCTTGCCAATGTAGTAGGTGTTTCTTGTCATTGTGTTGACTACCAGTGGTAGTGATGGGGCTGTTGTTCATTTGTGTGTTGGGTTTTTTTGTGTGATAACCAATGGTAGGGCTTGTTATTTTAGGACTAAAAATGTTCCCATCAGGCATTATTTATTAAGCTTCCACATGGACCAACCATACACACACTGCTGTGGAAGATTCATGCCTTCACTCACAAAGATTTATTAAACATCTGCTTAGGCCAGGACTCATGCTTCATGATGTGAGTGAGCCAGACGGAAATGGTCTTGTCCATCTTTTTTGAAAAAAATTGTTTTTTGGCTGCACTGGGTCTTCATTGCTGTGTACACGGGCTTTCTCCAGGTGCGGAGAGTGGGGCTCCTTTCCAGCTGCGGTGCACAGGCTTCTCATCGCGATGGCTTCTCTTGAGTCGGCTGAGTAGTTGTGGCACGTCGGCTTTGTTGCCCCATGGCACGTGGACTCCTCCCAGACCAGGGATTGAATCCATGGCCCTTGGACTGGCAGGCAGATTCTTAACCGCTGGACCACCATGGAAGTCCAGCTCATTCCCTCTTAGAACTAAATGTGGGAGACAGTAAAAATGTAGGAATCAAATACCTCTATAAACACACATGGTGAGACATGCTCTTAAGGAAAAGACGGGTGCTATGGAGGATTAAAAAAAGCAGAGGTACCACCTGCAAATGAGTAGCCGGGGGACTTTTCTTCAAGGACATGATATTTAAGGGAAAAGAAAAAGCTTCCAGGTAAGAGGAATGCCAAGGTCATAGGTCTCACGGTTGGAAAGAGCTGAAAAAAAAAAAAAATGAGGCAGTATGTCTAAGGGCTTGTGAAGAGGGTGTCGGGATGCACAGTGGCAAAGGAGAATAAGAAGCAGCCACAGGGATCCTACGGTGTATTCTATAACGGGGTGGGCTTCCCACCCAAAAGCTATGGGAAACCATTGAAAAGAATTTAAGGCAGAAAAGTTTAAAAAATGACATTTTTAAGGAAAGAATTAATTATGCCTGTGCTGTGCTGAGTCGCTTAGTCATGTCCAACTCTTTGCAACTCTATGGACTGTAGCCCCGCCAGGGTCCTCTGTCCATGAGGATTCTCCAGGCAAGAATACTGGAGTGGGTTGCCATGCCCTTCTCCGGGGCATCTTCCAGACCCAGGGATTGAATCCATTTCTCCCACATTGCAGGTAAATTCTTTACCATTTGAGCCACCAGGGATGCTTACCTTAAAGGAAATATTAAGCCAGCAGGGGAGATGAGAAACTCAGTATCCTTTTCTCACACAAAGAACTCTTAAGAGATCAACCTGGCGACTTTTAAATTGCATATTGTGTGTTCACAGTGCCCCCAGCACTACAGCAAGGTGACATGGTGAGCAAACAGGCTCCCTCTATCAGAGAGCTTTTACACAGACAGCCAAATACATAGATCAAAGATGGTTCCACCAGGGTCAATGTGAGCAACTTTTTTCAGTGTCTATTTTTATTATGTATTTATTTGGCTGTGCCAGGTCTTGGCTGTGGCACATGGGTCTTCAGTCCTGTTGTGGCATGCTGGATCCTTAGTTTAGGCATCTAGTTCCCTACCCAGGGATGGCACCTGGGCTCCCTGCATTTCGAGCTTGGAGTCTTAGCCACTGGACTACCAGAGAAGTTCCTGCGACTTCTCATTAAAGGTTGTCGAATGAACAGAAATGGTCAGTGCTAAAGGCAATATGGTGAGCCGTATGCATAGAGAGCTTGAATTGACACCTTTGTCAAGTGTAGGGAATGGAGAGGAAGTCAAGGACTGATCACTAGAGAGCTCATAGGTGGTGAGGTTTGGAAGAAAAGGTGCTATTGAATGACCTAAAGAGGGTACCTGGATGGAGGGTTGAACCAAAGATTGTTGTCATGGCAGCCTGGCAGGTATAAACTGAGGACATGATTGAAGCTGTCAGATTGGACAACACTGAAGACCCAGGAGAAAGTAAAGTACTGGGGAGCGATTCCGGGCGGCTAGGAGTTGAAGAATAAATGGGAAATACCAGAGTGGGTGTGTGCAGTACCCTCATAAACCTTTGGAGTAAAGAGGAGAAAGAAAAGGTAGCAGAGGAAGAGCACAGAGGTCTGAGGAACCGGTTTGTAGGAAAGTGGATTTTGATTCAATATTTTACACCACAGAGAAGAGAGGTGGAGGAAGGACAGGGAATCAGAGATAGGGAATGACTTGAGGGAGAAAACAGCAAAGTATTTTAGAGGAAATAGGAAGGAATCTGACCGTGAGCACACAGATTCAGTAGGTGGTGTGGGAAAGGAAAAGATGTACTTTATTGTTTACAGTTCCATTGAAATATAAATGACATACAATAAGCTGCTGCTACGCTAAGTCACTTCAGTCGTGTCCGACTCTGTGCAACCCCATGGCAGCCCACCGGGCTCCTCCGTCCCTGGGGTTCTCCAGGCAAGAAAACTGGAGTGGGTTACCATTTCCTTCTCCAGTGCATGAAAATGAAAAGTGAAAGTGAAGTCGCCCAGTCATGTCTGACTCTTAGTGACCCCATGGACTGCAGCCCACCAGGCTCCTCCGTCCATGTGATTTTCCAGGCAAGAGTACTGGAGTGGGTTGCCATTGCCTTCTCCATGCTTAATAATTTTGTAATTATTTAGTGTCAATAAGTACATATGTATGGAACCATTTCTACTCTCATGATAATAGATATATCCATCATCTTCAAAGTTTCCTTTTTTTTTCCACCTAGTAATCACTTTATTTTTGTTTATTTATTCATTTGTTTATTTATATTGAAGTGTAGTGATTTACAATGTTGTGTTAGTTTCAGAAGTACATATATACAGTTGTACATATATTCAGTTATATATACATATATATGTACATACATATGTGTGTATATATATTCTTTTTCATTTTATATATAGTAATTTGTATCTCTTAATCCTAGATTCCCAATTTATCCCTCCCCTGCCTTTTCCCTTGTTTTGTGTATCTGTGAATCTGTTTCTATTCTGTAAATAAGTTCATTTGCTCCATATTTTAAATTCCCTGTATAAGTCAGATCATATAATATTTGTCCTTCTCTTTGTGACTTACTTCACCTTGTATGATCATCTCTAGGTCCATCCATGTTGCCGCAAATGGCATTATTTCATTCTTTTTTATGGTTGAGTAATATTCCACTGTATATTTATATGTAACAGTAAAGAAGTTCCTTAAGAAACTAAAAGTAGAGTTGCATATGATCCAGTGATTGCATCCTGGGTATTTATCTAGAAAAAGGAAACTATAACTTGAAAAGATACATGCACCTCAGAGTTGACTCATAACCCCTCTGTAATCTTCCCTCTCTATTCTCTCCCCCATTCCCAGGAATCAGCTGATCTGCTCCTGTAGTTTAGTTTTCAGTTTCTAGAATTTTCTATAAGTGACAGCAAGCATTGCATGTTTTCCCCTCCTCCTCTGGCTCCACTCTCACTCAGCATCATTGCTCACAGGTTTGTCCACCTTGTGGCATGCATCAGTCCGTTCCGTCAGTTCAATCACTCAGTCGTGTCCAGCTCTTAGTGACCCCATGGACTGCAGGCACACCAAGCTTCACTGTCCATCACCAGCTCCTGGAGCTTGGTCAAACTCATGTCCATCAAGTCAGTGATGCCATCCAGCCATATCATCCTCTGTCGTCCCCTTCTCCTCCTGCCCTCAGTCTTTCCCAGCATCAGGTCTTTTCCAGTGAGTCGCCTCTTCACATCAGGTGGCCAAAGTGTTGGAGTTTCAGCTTCAGCATCAGTCCTTCCAATGAATATTCAGGACTGATTTCCTTTAGCATTGACTGGTTTGATCTCCTTGCAGTCCAAGGGACTCTCAAGAGTCTTCTCCAACACCACAGTTCAAAAGCATCAAGTCTTCAGCACTCAGCTTTTTTTATAGTCCAACCTTCACATCCATTCATGATTATTGGAAAAACCATAGCCTTGACTAGACAGACCATTGTTGACAAAGCAATGTCTCTGCTTTTGAAGATGCTGTCTAGGTTGGTCATAACTTTCCTTCCACGGAGCAGGCATCTTTTAATTTCATGGCTGCAGTCACCATCTGCAGTGATTTTGGAGCCCCCCAAAATAAAATCTGTCACTGTTTCCACTGTTACCCCATCTATTTGCCACAAAGCGATGGGACTAGATGCCATGATCTTAGTTTTTTGAAAGTTGAGTTTTAAGCCAACTTTTTCACTCTCCTCTTTCACTTTCATCCAGAGGTTCTTTAGTTCTTCTTTGGTTTCTGCCATAAGGGTGGTATCATCTGCATATCTGAGGTTATTGATATTTCTCCCAGCAGTCTTGATTCCAGCTTGTGCTTCCTCCAGCCCAGCATTTTTCATGATGTACTCTGCATATAAGTTAAATAAGCAGGGTGACAGTATACAGCCTTGACATACTCCTTTTCCTATTTGGAACCAGTCTGTTGTTCCATGTCCAGTTCTAACTGTTGCTTCTCGACCTGCATACAGATTTTACAGGTAAGGTGGTCTGGTATTCCCTTCTCTTTAAGAATTTTCCACATTTTGTTGTGCTCTACACAGTCAAAAGCTTTGGGATAGTCAATAAAGCAGAAGTAGATGTTTTTCTGGAATTCTCTTGTTTTTTTTTTTTTGATGATCCAGCGGATATTGGCAATTCGATCTCTGGTTGTTGGCATGCATCAGTAGCCTACTCCTTATATACTGCTTTGTAGAATGTGCCGCAGTTTGTTGACTCATTTACCTGTGGATGGGCATCTGGTTGTTTTCCATTTTTGGCCACAAAGAAATGACCAGCTTACAAATAGAGACTGCCATGGATGCCTGAAAACATTTCAGTTTTGAGGCAAAAGAAAGCTGTCACTGTCCATTCTGGTTGCTGTAACAAGAACAGACAGCAGAAATTTATTGCTCACAGTTCAGGAGGCTGGAAGTCTAAGATCAGAGTGCCAGATGGTCAGGGGAGGGTCTGATTCCTGGTTCAGAGCCTCTTTGCCTTTTCACATGATGAGAGGGGGTGAGGGGCTATATGAGGTTTATTTTATGAGGGCGCTAACCCTATTTGTGAGGGCTGCACCCTCATGACCTAATCACCTTGCCAAAGTCCCATCCTCTAATGCCATCACATGAGACTTGAGGAATCTAACATGTGAATCTGGGGCAGTGAGTGGGGGACACAAACATTCATACCCTAGCAAGAAGGAAGAGTGAGTGTGTGAGGAAACGGATGAATCCCGAGGTCAAGAGACAACCTGAGAAGGTCCTTGTATGCGACCTTCAAGCTCATCATCAACTGACAGAGTGAGAAAGGGAAAAATTTGGAAGCAACAGAATGAGTCCTAAAATTGGGCAAACCTGCCAGGAATCTGGCTCAGACAATCCCTAGGGTTTTTGAAGGGCATGGACAGCCTTTCTGACTTTGGAGACTGTGAAGTGGTGGTGGGACTTGGTTATTTGGCGACTGTGTCTATTCTAGCGATGTTTGGATGGTACATACTGCTTACAGGAGCTCTTCCAGGAAAGAGGACCATGATGAGGTGAAGCAGGAGGGATCTGTGTCTGATCCTGAAGGGAGCCTTAGAGCATAGCCTCTTAGCCGGTTTTGAGGAAGGAGCGGCCATCCCAACAGGTGCCACCTTATTGTCTGCTGCAATTACATTCTTGTGCTTTTCCCCCTTCTGCCAAAAGGGAAGATGCTTCTGTTCGTCCATGACCTACTTTTGGGTTGTAGTAACCTGGCCTGACTGTGCAGGACGTAGTCTATGACAAGTTTCTTCAAACTGTCTCTGCATCCTTGTGCGTGTACCAAGTGCCCCTTCTCTTTACTTAACCTCAAAGTGGGTCAGAAGCATGTTTCTGCCAGCCCTGGAATACATAGGCCTGTATTAGATGCCTCATTTATTGCCCACAGGGTACAGTTGTACCCAGAATAACTCCAACTTTCCTTTGACAGGTGCTCAAAGTGCTTATTGCCAGTCTGAGGTCACTCTGGGGGCCGTTATAGAGAAAAGATCGATCCATCTGGTAGGCTGCAAGAACATCTAATATATGCACATGATTTCACACAAAGTGCAGGATCTGTAAAAGGGAAGCAGACTGCACCCAGAGTTCTCAGCCAGAGTCGAGGAAAGTACAGACAGAAAAGAACTACCAGGTCATCCTTTTAGCTCCCCAAGGGCTGAGATGAGTCCCCGCGGGACATTTTTCTGCTGAATGTCTATTTAATGCGGGCCTCCAAACACATCATGGATCACTGTGCTGACAGAGCCAATGCTGTATTATATTAGAGACTGCTCCTGACAAGGTATTTTACTCTTGACATATTATAATTAGAGATTTGCAAGTGGTGAATTTCTCCATGTATCTCCAATAGCAACTTAACTTCTATTTTTAACACCTCTGCAGCCTGTCTAACAGTTTCCCACCAGCTCCAGGAACTAATGGGGAAAAGGAACGTGGGACTTAGAGCTTAGTCTCTGAGCTCTGGGCTCTGTCAACAGAGAGAGGAGCTGTTTAAGAAGCCAGCTTTCACTTGATCTTCAGCTCCTTCTAACTGGAATGCTAACTGTGACCCCTGTTTTCATGAATACCTTTGAGAAGATAAGAGTTGGGTTGGTGATGACTTCCTGTCCTTAACCCTTTATATGCTGGCTCTTCTTTGGGAGCCGATTATATAGGTAAGGTTTGGAGAAAACTGTTCAGTGCACTCCTTTTTGTTAACTGGTAATTATTATTATTACTGTTAATTATTCTGGCAATTAATGTTTGTGGTTAAAAAAAATCACACAACAGAAAAGTGTGTAAAATGAAAACTAAAATTTTCTTAGACACAAGAGTCACCAATTCTTTGTATTTCCTTCCAGAAATGCTTTATGCAAACACAAACATATGCCTGTGTCTTAGTCTGTTCAGGCTGGATAACAAAAATACTATAAATCGGCTGACTCATAAACAATAAGTATTTATTTCTCACAGTTTGGAGGGTGGGAAGTCCAAGATAGTGGCATCAGTAGATTTGGTGTCTGGTGAGAATTCACCTCCTGGTTCATGAAGAGCCATCTTGTCACTGAGTCCTCACTTAGCAGAAGCATCGAGGGAGCTCTTAGGAGTCTCCTTTATTTTATTTTTATTGGAATATAATTGCTTTACAATGTTGTGTTAGTTTCTGCTGTATGACAAAGTGACTCGACCATATGCAAACATATAGTCCCTCCCTCTTTGATCTCTCTCCCACCTCAGCCCCAACCCCGCCATCTAGGTCACCACAGAGCACTGAGCTGAGCTCCCTGTACTTTGTATCAGCTTCTCACTAGCTATCTGTTTTACACAAGGCAGAGTATATATGTCAATCCAAATCCCCCACTTTGTCCCACCCTCCCCTTCCCTTTGGGAATCTCCTTTACAAAGCCACTGATCTCATTCATGGCAACACTAGTGGTGAAGAACCTGCCTGCCAAGGCAGGAAACATAAAAAACGTGGGTTCGCTCCTGGATTGGGAAGATCCCCTGGAGCAGGGAATGGCTACCCACTCCAGTATTCTTGCCTGAGAACTCCATGGACAGAGAAGCCTGGTGGGCTACAGTCCTTGGGGTTGAGAAGAATTGGACACGACTGATGGACAGGGAGGCCTGGCGTGCTGCGATTCGGACACGACTCAGCGACTGAACTGAACTGAACTGAAGTGCTTGAGCAGGCATGCACAGTCCCATTCATGAGGACTCCACCTCATGACCTGATCACCTTGCAAAGGCCCCACCTCCTAATACCATCACCTTGGGATCTAGGATTTCAGCCTGTGAGTTTTGAGGAGATACAACTCTTGGTTTATAGCAGCCTGACTGTCCGTTTCTCTCTCTGTCTCTTATTCAATCTTCACATCTTCTAACTTCTCACTAGTTCCATTCCCAAAAGGACAGAATTAAAGTCTATTAATCACCTGCTTTGGCACCTTTTATATCTTGGAGATCGTTCTGTATCAAGCTTCGCATTCTTTTCTTTTTTTTTCCTTTTGTGTGCTGTCTGACATAGAGAGGTCTGCCAGTGATTGAATTGGGTTGTTCCTGGGGTTCATTTTGCAGGGTCTGTATTCTCAATAGGCTGTAGTGAGCAGCTGAGAGCAAATAGCACTGCCCACTTCCAGTATCTCTATGAATGGTTAAAGGTGCCTGGGTTTAAATGTAGACCCTCCAGGGAGCCACGTGCAGCCCGCAGACAGTCTAAAAAGGCCTGCCGCCCTCACCCTTGCCCAGAACATTGTGCCATCCAGTTCAGTTCACGGCCATTCCCCCGTGTGTCTGTGGCTATACTTCTCTTTAACAAAAGAAAGTAACTTGAGAGCTTTCTGGTATCAGGGAGAAGAAAAGGAAAGACATGCTACCACTGATTGAGACCTGTTATGGTCACAGACCCTACCAGACACACTTTCATCCTTCATCTCATCTTATCCTCACCAAACCTTTTACGGGGCTTCCCCGGTGGCTCAGCAGTAAAGAATCCACCTACAATGCAAGAGATGTATATTTGATCCCTGGGTCAGGAAGATCCCCTGGAGAAGGCAATGGCAACCCGCTCCAGTATTCTTGCCTGAGAACTCCATGGACAGAGGAGCCTGGCGGGCTGCAGTCCAAAGGATCACAAAAGAGACAGACACAACTTGGTGAGGAAATAACAATAGCAAAGCCTTTAGATGCTATTAGTGCTCCCCATGTTACACTGAGAGGCCGAGGTTCAAGATGCCATGAGTATGAGGAGTTGTGAGGGCAGAGTAGAGACCCTCACCAGCTAGGTCTAGTGTCAAAGTTCAGACTTTCCTCAATCTCCAGGCTCTTCCCTACGAGGTCTCCTGGCCAGCAGCTAAGATGACCAGTGCCCAGGACCAAGGTGGACAATCTACAGTTCCACCTAAGGCTGGCTTCTTCAGCCTGCTCTCCAGTTTAGAGAAGCAGGTCAGCTAAGAAGCTGAAATCAGCATTTGCCAGGGTTAACCCCTCGGCTTCACCATTTCCAAGGTGAAGGCTGTTGGACCGGTTGTTTGACCTCTCGGCCCTTAGAGTCCTACTGTTCCTTTCTTGCATGGTGGTTCTGCCATTCGCCAAACACCCTTCCTCTTCCCTTCTAAACATCACCAGAGAAAAAGTTTTTTAAAAAATACCAGAGACTGTGGCATTCCCTGCTTCCGTTTAAAGTTTGGCAAAATCGCTAAAAGATGCCAGTCTAAAAATAGGGTAAGCAGCTCCATCAAAACAGAAGGCAGGGACTTCCCTAGTGGTCTAGTGGTTAACAATCTGCCTTGCAGTACAGGGGATGTGAGTTTGATCCCTGATTGGGGAACTAAGATCCCACATGCCATGGGGCAACTAAGCCTGCACAGTGTAATAGAAGATCCTGCATGCCACAACTAAGACTCGATGCAGCCAAATGAATAAAGAAAAAGAAATGTTTTAAGAAACAGGAGGCAGAGCACCCAGTCTCAGAAATAACAGTGTTTGCTCATCGAGTCTCAGGCTATGTTGTAATCACTGTACATGTACAATCTTGACCCTCCATTATCAAAAAAAGAGAAAAGAATAAAAATATATAGGAGGCATTGTCATCCTCCAGTTTAAAAACCCGAGGCAAGTAACTTTCTGAAGGTCATTGAAGCTAACAGATGGAAGCCGGGGCTCCAAAACAGTTGTGTCAGACCAAAACTCTTTAGGGCTTGGAGCCCAGAAGGCACCCCCAGGCAGGTTGGGGCACACACCCGGGGCTCGTCTCTCCATCCACAGCCGCGACAAAGAAGAATGCTTTGCCCAGGAATTCCTCCATCCACCCTGGGGAGGGCCCTGGCAGATCCAGGCATGTGCAATATTACAGGCTTAGCGCCGGCTCATATTTGAGACCAGTGCCTTGAGCAAACTCCAATAACATGTTTCAGTGGCTTCAAAATTGTCTTTTCAGATGACAGTGTAGCTGAGCTGTTTTGTCAATACTAGTTCCGCTTTCCTAAGGTTCACATTTGCTTTAAGGACACAGGTACTGCCTCTAGTTCCCTCATGAGGCTGAGTATTATGCGTTTGCTTGCTGTCTATGCTTTAGAATAAATGGTCCGTGGCTTTCAGGATGAATTAAAAGCCTGTGTTACCCAATTCCAGGGCCATTTTACCATTCCAGAGCGCCAGTTGACCGAAGATCACCCAGTCCTGGAGGTCCAGTGTGTATCATTGAGTCCAACCAAGCTCAGTTCAGTTCAGTCGCTCAGTCGTGTCCAGCTCTTTCTTCAACCCCATGGACTGCAGCACCACCAGGCCTCCTTGTCCATCACCAGCTGCCGGAGCTTGCTCAAACTCACGTCCATCGAGTTGGTGGTGCCATCCAGCCATCTCATCCTCTGTTGTCGCCTTCTCTTCCTACCTTCAGTCTTTCCCAGAATCAGGGTCTTTTCTAATGAGTCAGTTTTTCACATCAGGTGGCCAAAGTATTGGAGTTTCAGCTTCAGCATCAGTGCTTCCAATGCATATTCAGGACTGACTTCCTTTAGGATGGACTGGTTGGATCTCCTTGCAGTCCAAGGGACTCTCAAGAGTCTTCTCCAACACCACAGTTCAAAAGCATCAACTCTTTGGCACTCAATTTTGGAGCCCAAGTTAGGATAATTCTAAAGCCATGAGCATCAGAGACCCAAGTCTAATGTCTAGGAAGGACAGGCTTCCAGGGCTGCTGCCTGGAAGTCTGGAAGAATTGAAGGTTCTCATGACAAGTCAGGAAAAATGGTTCGGGATAAATAAATACCCTTAGGTATTTTCAGGAGAAGGGGCTTCCCAGGTGGCACAGTAGTAAAGAATCGACCTCCCAATGAAGGAGACGCAAGAGATGTAGGTTCCATCCCTGGGTCTGGAAGATACCCTGGGGTAGGAAATGGCAACCAGCTCCAGTATTCTTGCCTGGAGAATCCCATGGACCGAGAAGCCTGGAGGGCTGCAGTCCATGGTGTTGCAAAGAGTTGGACACAACAGTTGCTCAGTCATGTCCGACTCTTTGCGATCCCATGGACTATAGCCCACCAGTCTCCTCTGTCCACGGAATTCTCCAGGCAAGACTGGAGTGAGTTGCTGTTCTCTTCTGCAGGGGATCTGCCTGACCCAGGGATAGAACTCTAGTCTCCTGCATCGCAGGCAGATTCTTTATCATCTAAGCCACCAGGGAATCCCGTAGCCACAGACACCCACACACACATTATCAACACATTATCAGGACAGATAGTGAAGCATCAAGGTAAAGAGCATGGAGTTCCCATCCCAGTTCTGACCCAGGGTGGGACTGCTGGCATGGGATGGAAACTCTCCAAGCCTCACTTTCTCCCTTTGAGTACACGAGGCTGTGACATCTTGCTGAGATAATGCTGATGAAGAGCTTAGCACAGAGATGGGCACATAGTAAATATTCTACCAGATGAGCTATTGTAATCAGGAAATAATTACGTCATTCTCCATGGGAAATCAGAGCATTCTCCTTTGTCCTGAATTCTTCCTTCTAAATTTTTTTTTTCACGACAATAAATCCATCCTAAGAATTGTGAAATTTCCTGGGTTAAGGGGGAAACAAAGACTCAATTTCCCACATTTATTTTAAAAGGGATTCTTGTATGTAATGATTTCCATACAAATTGTTTTCAATCACTCATGCCTGAGTTCAGCTGATGGGTACAAGTAAGTCATTGACCTAAGTCTGGGTCATAGAGAGCAAGGTTAGGGTTTATTAAAGGGATACATGACTTAATGTTTGGCCCACGTGGCTGAAGCCATCTTGCTTTTGCTGAACGAGGGAAGAAAAGACCTATTCTGTTTCCTTAGGGAGACTTTATTGTCGAATTTCCACTGGGGGTGTTAAGTCACCAGAAATGTTTCTTTGTGACTTTGTCTTCATTGGGTGTTTTGTGCTTGTTCATACCCATATTCATTGTCATCAATTTTACCCTCTCAGTGTGACTAAGCAGTCTGTATCCTTGATGAAGATGTTAGTCTTTGAGCAAGTGTTTGCACAGTGTCATTGTAAAGGGTTGGGATAATGACTGGATAATTCGAAGATGAAGTGGACTGTCTATGAGCTACACAAACGACTTTTAGGTGTTGGAGGAACCTTTGCATACCCTGTGGCCTCATACGATGGTTTCATTCCTCTTGTTTGTTTTTATTCAGAGATTAATCTGTTTTGTGGGCAACATTTGAATCACTTATTAGCCAGCCGTCAGCTCATGCTTTTAATTCGTGGCCATATATTTTGCAAGTTGATGGTGAATTCTACTAAATCTGTGCTCTGTTGGATTTTAGGCAGGAGAAAGAAGTTGGCTGTGCTGTTAATTGAGGGTTTCTGGGGGCTTCCAGCCAGACTCTTGGAGTATTAGAGTTCGAAGGAACCACCTGTTGCAATCTCATTGTATGGGTGTTAGGTGATCACATAAGTTAAGGGCTGAAACCCAGATACTTTCAGGCTCAGGCAAGTAACGTACATACATGAACGGGTTTGGTTTATGTTGGAGACATCGGTAAAAGAAATAATTTTCTCCATTAAGATAAGAATGATAAAACCTTAGGCATTATGCTGTGTGGGGCTCCCCTGATGGCTTACTGGTAAAATATCCACCTGCAGTGCAGGAGCCACGGGGGACTCGGGTTCGATCCCTGGGTCAGGCAGATCCCCTGGAGCAGGGTCTGGCAACCCACTCCAGTATTCTTGCCTGGAGAAACCCATGGATAGAGGAGCCTGGCAGGCTACAGTCCACAGGGTCACAAGAGTCGGACACGACGGTAGCGACTTAGAACGCATGCACACATGATGCTCTGTGACTCCTTGATAAAACCCTGTTGGCAGTCTAGAGGGCTCGTGGCCCTTCCTCCCTTTCCTGTCATTCCATTCAATCTCTGCCATATTGAATTGCTAGCCCGGCATTGCAATATCTTAATTTTTTTTTTTTTCAAGAGCAAGCAGCATTTTGGATTTTTTAAGTGCTCTCCCATTCACTTCTATTTTGTTCCTTTTTGTTATCTGCCCAGCTTCTGAAGATACTAAGTTTATAACCCCTGACTAGTTTTTGAACCTTCATTTATTCTTTTTTAATAAGAGTTGAAATGAGGAAGCTTAGCCCTTTAAGTGAGACTCTATTTCAGGTTTATGAGAAAGGCAGCTTGGCTACTTCTGCATGACAATACAGAGGTTCATAGACTATGAGAGCTTGAAGTGACCATCTGGTCTACCGGCTTTGTTTACAAATGATGCCAAGGCTCAGAGAGGGAATGGGACCTGCCTGAGTCACACAGTGACTATCTCAGCAAAAACTAGAACAGGGACAAGAAAATTTCCACCGTACCATGGCCCTCCCTGTGCTATGACCATGCTTTTTTTCCTCTCTGTCTCCTGGATTCTGTAGTAGCTTTCAAAGTCCACTTACTTAGAGTTATCTCTGCATAAAAATAGACAAAGCCCAGTAACCCTGCCTGTTGGAGCAAGTCAGGCTATATGATTTAAGGCTCCGTTTCTCTTTGATGTTCCATTTTTGTTCCTAGTCGGAGGTTTCAGCCAGCAGTGGACCCTGCTTCTGTAAAGCCTTCTGGAGTTCTGAAAGGAAGCGATTTTCTCTGTTCTCTCTCCTGCTGACCACGATGGTTGTGCGAGTTGGGCTGTGCTCATTCAGTAGTGTTCTGTGTTCCAGCTGGTTCCTGGGCCAGAACATTCTAACCAGGGAGTCCTGGATTTTATCTTTGCACCCCTGAAGGGCATGGAGGCTGTCAGATTGTGAAGTGATAGCCTTCAATGTAGAGCTCAGTCCAGGTCATCGTCCCAGCTCCCCAAAGGGCAGAAGATCAAACGGTGGGTTCTGCCCACCTCAGCAGAGTCACCAGACCCTTGCGAGACAAGTCAGTCTGGCCCATGAGCCAAGCAGAGTGCAGACCCCACAGCAATGCTCATGGGTTCTCCAACTCTTGGAACTTAGGAGAGAAGGCCACTATAACACAGACTCTAACTCAGCCCTCTGACATCGAGAATGTCAGAATGTATCCTGTCTAGAGGCCCTGACTTTTATGTGCTCTCTGTGTCCTTGGAACAAAACTACATAGGCAAGTTTGTTCCCCAATGAAACAAAATTTTCAGACTGTACAGTCCAAAATAAGCCAGGACATCAGGACCAAAGTCATTTGAAGGCTTAAGTGTTGCAGACTTTTTTTTAAAAAAGCAATTATCCTCCAATGAGAAATAAATTTTTTTTTAAGTCCCTATTCTAGTTTTTGCTGAAATATTCACTGTGTGATTCAGGCAGATCCTGAGATACTATATATATATATATATATATATATATAGTGCTCTACCCTAGAGGGGTGGGGTGGGGGAGTGGCAGGGAGGTCCAAGAGGGAAGGGACATAGGTATGCTTATGGCTGATTCATTGTTGGTTTCTTCCACACAACAACGTGAATCAGCCATGAGCACACAAATGTCCCCTCCCTCTCGGACTTCCCTGCCACGCCCCCCCCCCATCCCACCTGTCCAGGTTGTCACAGGGTACCGAGCTGAGCTCTCTATGTTATACAGCAGCTTCCCCCCAGCTATCTGTTTTACGCATAAGACTATATATGTCGCTGTTACTGTCTCCGTTCATCTCCCCGTCTCCTTCCCCTGCTAGGTCCATAAGTCTTATCTCTAAGCCTGCATCTCTGTTCCTGCCCTGCAGATAGGTTCATCAGTACCATTTTTGTTTTCTAGATTCCACAGATATATATATATCTCTTTCTCTATGTTTCTATGTATTTGTTTTTCTCTTTCTGACTTACTTCACTCTGTAAAATAGGCTCTGGGTTCATCTACCTCATTAGAGCTGACTCATATCTGTGCAGACTTGTTTTGGAAGCAAAAAGCCTTTTCAGAAAAATCATAGAATTAGTTGCAAATAATACAATTCAACAAGTTTGAGCTGCCCTCTCTCTGAAAAGGGGGAAACGTTAATGTGGATCTTGATTGTATATGCATGCTTACTTGCATCATTTGTGTCTGATTCTACAACCCCACGATGGACTGTAACCCACCAGGCCTCTCTGTCCACAGAATTTTCCTGGCGAGAACACTAGAGTGGGGTGCCATGCCCTCCTCCAGGGGGCATCTGGATTGGTAGATGGGGAGAAACAAATAGAAATTTGGGAAACTGAAAGAAAAATATTAAAAAAAGAAAAAAAGAGTCAATTATCCTGTGTGAGTAATGTCTAAATAAAAATATCTAGCAGGTAGGGAGTGCATGTTAAATGCCCAGTGCAGCGATGCTCCCAGTGCTCTGGACATGACCTGATGGATGCTTACAGCATCCAGAGGAGGCGGGTACCATAATTAACCCCTTGTTACCGAGGTGAGAAAACCAGAGCATGGGGAAATCGAGGAGCAGCCTCAGGTCACATCACAAAGCCACTAAGGACAGAGCTGAGATTCAGAGGAAGTCGGTTCAACTCAGGGTTTGCTTCCTGACTCACTCCTGAGCCACGTGCTATGCTGCAAATTTTACTCACATTCCGTAACCCATCATGGGAGGGTTGTGACGATGCCAGAATGACAGGTAAGGAAACAGCCCAGATGTTCCGTAACTTGCCCCCAGGCCGTACAACTAATAAAGGGAAGGGAATAAATGCCAGCAGAAGCCTGGTAGATTCCTAAACCCAAAATGTGTGACTTCCCCATCAGAAATCGTTTATTTTACCAAAATGACAGTCCCTGCTATTTTAAACAGGATAATAATGTAGCAAACAAGTATCTTAACAATCTTCCCAGTAATTCTTACTTTAGCTCTAAACTGCCTCAATTTACACACACACACACACACACACACACACACACACACACACATTTGCATCTCCCAATCACCACCTCCCCCATAGCATCCAGTGACCCCCATGGAGTGAAAGGGACCTTCAGACCCCTTGGCAAGCTGACTAGAGGAAGCCTGGATCTCCCAGAGAGACTTGCTACAAGGAAATCGCTAATTATAACCCAAATTGTATTTGACTTCCGCATCTCTGCTTCACGTTATCACACTGTAATTTAAAGAGATTGTTCCGTGGCCTTTTTTTAGGGGAAGAAATTAACTACCTTTTTTTTTTTCCATACTGAGAAAAGCGGTGGTAGCAGCAGTACCCGAATGACAGGAGGTGGGTCTTGTCCCCCCTTTTCCCTCTAATTGGCTTGCAAGTGGGAGTCAGGTTAGCAATTATGCGAGGAGTTGCCTAGGGTTCCAGGCAGTGTCTCCGGGTGACACTCATCTGGTGAGTTCACAAAAGGGAAAGAGATCCTGGGGGTGGGGCAGACTTGGGGGACGAGCCTCAGAGTCTCCTTGACTCCCGGAGGTGGAAGTTCAGAGACAGGAGAGAGGCAAGGCAGCTTAGTCCTGAGATTTGAAAATCTTTTATTTTGAATCTTAGAAAGTGAAAGTGAAGTCACTCAGTCGTGTCCGACTCTTAGCGACCCCATGGACTGCAGTTTACCAGGCTCCTCCCTCCATGGGATTTTCCAGGCAAGAGTACTGGAGTGGATTGCCATTGCCTTCTCCGTTTGAATCTTGGAAGCCCGTGGCATTGAAGAATGGAGGGGACCTGATCAAAGGTTGCAAAGAGAAGTAGGGAACATGGCACAGACCCTAGAGCCTTGGATGTCCTTCTGCCTGGTCCAGCAGCCCCCAGACCTCACTCCAGTCCAGCCGTTCCCTCTTCTTTCCAGCCTTCACCTCTCCCAGGCCTTTAGTATCAGCATTAATTAGCTAAGCCAAGGCTTGGCAAACTGACCCAATGAGTCAGTTCTGGCCCACTGCCCCTTTTTGTCAATGAAGTTTTATTGGCACACGTTCATACCAGTCCTTTTATGTATTGCCCATGGCTACCTTTGTGTTACAACAGCAGAGCAGAGTAAGTGCAAAGAGACACAGGGCCTGCAAAACTCAAAATTCTTACCCTTTGCCCTTCTGAAGAAAATGTTTGTTGATACCTGAACTAGGACATAGCTTATGTATTGTTGGCCTGCTGAACTTGACTCCATACCCCAAGCCTCCCAAAGCAATTTACTGCCTACATTTAAAAATGGGTGATTTTATAGTATAATCTGGCTTTGATTAAAAAGTGCCAAAGTCTTACAAACCATGATAATGATGTAGAAATGTTCAGGATGGACTGTCCCTCCAGACAGTATGCCGTGGCCACCAACATTCCCTGTAGTATTTCACCAAGCTTACCTCTTCCATCTACGTGGACTGGTCCTCATAGGCGTTTGAGTTTGACTAGGGCATCTTGGTCTTCTGGATTATTTTTTAATGAAATAATTCTAATTTCTCCCCTGACCAAAATTGCATTTATTTTTTCTTCTCCATCAAACTGGGCTTCCTTATGGAACTCTGGCAAGGAAATAAATGTTTGTGCAATGCCAGGATTTAGTGAATGTCATAGTTCTATCAGAAATGTAGCATCTGCTTCTATCTCTAAACGCATCCATACATACATGTAGTGTCCACATTTAAAAAAAAAAAAACCTTTGAAATTGAAATCTTTATCACCATTGACTGACTTAAATCAAAACAGGGTTAGTAAGTGTTACCTTCATCTGAAATCATAAGGTGAAGGACTTCCCTGGTGGTCCAGTGGCTGAGACTTTGCACTCACAGTGAAGGGGAACCAGGTTCCATCCCTGGTCAGGGATGCCGCAGCTAAGAGTTTGCTTGCTTCATCTGAAGGTTCTGTGTGCCACGACTAAAACCTGGTACAACCAAATAAATATTTGTAAAAAAATAAATCATGAAATGAATATCACAGTTACTATTGACAAATAAGTATTAGTAGTTTTGGGTAATGTTTTCAGGCTTTAAGTCCGTTATTTGAAACCTTTGTGGAATGTATAGAAAACGAAAGTGACAGTGTTAGTTGCTCAGTCATGTCCGACTCTTTGAGACTGTCAACTGTAGCCCGCCAGGCTCTGTTACCCCCATTTCACTGGCTAGGAAAACAGAGCCTCAGAGGTGATGCGTACTGCCAGAGTTTGTAACACCAGGAAGTGATGGGCACGGAACTCCAATCCAGATCTGGCTGATACCAAAGGCACTGTTCTTTCTAATACAACAGGGTAGGTCTTTGCACTCACTGGCACAGACAAGAGAAATATCAGTAGCTCTTAACTAAAGTAGGTAACTGGTGCCCCGCTCTGGGATTGACATAAGAATGTGGTGTCTGTGTATATATATATATATGTTAAAAAAAAAGAGTCCTAAGCGATCGCTTCTCCTGTAACCAGAAAAGCTGACCCCCAGAAGAGCCTCAAAAGGCTTGGTTAGGGCCACTGATGTGAGTTTTTGGTGACCATCCTTCATTGCTCTCAACAAATCTGCAGCGAATGTTTTTTCCATGGTCTTTAGCAAGCTTAGCAGAAGGAGAACTGAGGTTGAGCCTAAGTGGGGGAGTGAGGTGCTTGTAGGGCAGGAGACTTGCCCTGGCAGAGAGAAACCCTAGTAAACAGGATCCAGGTTTTGTTGGGTAGCTTAGTTCTTGCAGAGAGCCCAGCCTGGGCGGCATCTAGACTTACCCTGGTGTGGTGAGGTGTGGTGAGGTATGGTGTGGGTGTGGGTGTGTTGGGGGGGGCACTTTAGGAAGCCTTGTATTTGTTTTTTGTTAGCTGCATCCTGTGACATATGGGATATTAGTTCCCTGACCAGAGATCGAGCCCATGACCCCTGCATTGGAAGTGCAGAGCTTGCCCACTGGACCACCAAGGAAGTCCTGGAAGCCTTGTGCTCTTCCTTCTGCTGCTTGGGTAGTGAGTTCCACAGGCTTTCTGAGAATTCACAGGGGCCTGACACTGGGGCCGAATCCTTGATAATGACACTGTAGGCATGAGATAATTATAGATCCGCTACTTCCCAAGTCAAGCTAAGTGGACCTCTGATTATTATTCTGAGTATAATAGGAGCATAACTAACACTGAAGGGAAATTGTGCTTCTCTGTTTTATTAACTGCTTTTATATTCCCTCGTGCATGGCTATGATGCTATGAAATCTTCTTAAATGTGATATTACTCAATATAATACAATAATAATGCACACACTGTAATGTATTGGATTACTTTGCAAACAGCCCTTCTGAAATTGAATTTCCCATCACTTCCCTGAGGCCACAGGCCTCAAGGCTTCTGGGCTCACAGGCCCTCTGTGGGGCTGGGAACCTGGAGTCTCCAGTCACTTAGGTTTTCATAGATGTAAGCAGTTGGTCCTCATCCTGTTTATTCATGGTAGGGATGTTGGCAAGCCCTGTTTCCAGACATCTTGCTGTTTGTCATGGCTCAGAAATGTAAGCAGTTTTTGATACCTCGTACAGTTTAAAAATGAACTGGGTTAGAAAGCACCAAGAAGGAACTTTGCTAGGCAGAAAGGAGACCTTGCACGTTGGAATTAAATTCTGAAGTATTGGTAACTGCCTTTGCTGGAGACCCTATCAAATCTTTACTTACTCCCAGGCTTTGTTCATCTGTAAACCCTTTTCTGTGATACCATCTCCAATCCAGAATTGGTATTCCCTTTACATGCTAGATGCGCCTTGAGAATTCACCCCTGTGGCATCCAAAAAAAAAAAAATTGTTTCTTGACCTCGTGCAATATATCACAATACACATTCATCTACTAAATGCCCACCCAACAACTTTACAGTAATTTAAAACTTTCTTTTTTGCCATCCAGCTGGAAAGTCCTTGAGGACACCATGGTACCTTACTCATCTTTTTTATTCTCAGTTCCGAGATAAAATAGATATTCAACAAGTGTGTGTCATTCAATTCATAAAGATGCCTGGAGTTTCTACTATTTGGGAGGTACAGTGCTTGGCCTTGGAGGTATAAGAGTGAAGGATACATGTGGATTGTCCTTTAGGAAATTAGATTCTAGTTTAAAACATAGGCTATAAACAAATAGACAAAATCACTTGTATCATTGAATAATTATGTTTGTGGAAAGTGCCATAAAGAAAAGGTATGCCATGCTGTGCTTAGTCACCCAGTGACAGCCGACTCTTTGTGACCGCGTGAATTGTAGCCCGTCAGGCTTGTCTGTCAATGGGGATTCTCCAGGCAAGAATACTGGAGTGGGTTGCCATGCCCTCCTCCAGGGGAAGGATCTTCCCAGCCCAGGGATTGAACCCAGGTGTCCTGCATTGCAGGTGGATTCTTTACTCCCTGAGCCACCAGGGAAGGCCAAGAATACTGGAATGGGTAACCTATCCCTTCTCCAGGGGATCTTCCCAACCCAGGAATTGAACCGGGGTCTCCTGCATTGCAGGCAGATTCTTTACCATCTGAGCCTCCAGGAAGTCCAAAGAAAAGGTTTGGGTACACATTTCTTCCCAGGTGACAGAAATGCCATGTTCGTAGCTTGAAATAGCCTTGAGAGTATTTACACCACAGAAATTGGCGGTGATACAAAACAGGGCTTTGGGGGTTTTGTTTTCTGTAAAGCTGGTTGTTAACCACTTACCACCTCACTCCTGGTGAGGAGGAACTTGATGTCTTCATGTTTGAAGACAATGTCAGCGTGGCTGGACTGGGGAGGAGAGAAAGTTGGCCCAAGATGAGGATAAAGAAGTGGTCAGGCAGCAGACCCACTACTGGCCATGTACCCTGAGAAAATCATAACTCAAAAAGACACGTGTACCCCAATGTTCATTGCAGCACTATCTGCAATATCCAGGACATGGAAGCAGGCTAAGCATCCATCAGTAGATGAATGAATAAAGAAGATGTGGTACGTATGTACTGTGAAATATTACTCACAAAAAGGAGTGGAGTGGAGTCATCCGTAATGATGTGGCTAGACCCTAAATCTGTCCGATGAAGTAAAGTAAGTCGGAAAGAGAAACACGATCATTGTGTATTAATGCACATATATGGAATCTAGAAGAATGGCACCGATGAACCAATTTGCAGGGCACAAACAGAGACACAGGCATAGAGGAAAGATGTGGACACAGTAGGAGAAGAGGAGGGTTGGACGAATTGGGAGAGTGGGATTACCATATAAAACTATCATGTGTAAAATGGGTAGCTCGTGGGAAGCTGCTGTATAACACAGGGTGTTCAGCGTGGTGCTCTGTGATGATCTAGATGGGGGTGGGGTGGAAGGGAGGTTCAAGAGGGAGGGAATATATGTATACACGTAGCTGATTCACGTTGTTGTACAGTAGAAACTAGCACAACATTGTGAAGCAATTAGACTCCAATTTAAAAAAAAAAATAAGAAAAGAAGTGGTCAGGGTATGCTCACGCATGGCCCTGTGAGCCATCCTGGTCGTGGGAGTAGTAGCTAGCTATCCTTTGCACTGGAAAGCCATTGGAGGGTTTCAAGCAAGAGGATGACAGGGATTGGTTCTGATTTTAGGATTGATCTAATGGCAGTAAGGACAAATGAATGGGAGGGACACAGAGATGGCGTGGGGTAGGAGTGACTGAAAGAGCAGTTAGGAAGCTCTTGCAGTGGTCAGAGAAGAGACAACAGCCTGAATGTGTGTGATCTGGGCAATCCGTTGACTGTAGGATGTAAGAAAGAGAACGGGGCCCAGGGTGACTCTTAAGCTTGGGCCTGAACAAATACCAGCTCTTATAAAGCTGAGTTTGGTTGGCTGTAAGGATCACCTTCCCAAGAACAGAAAGAGTTGAGATCAAAATTTCAATGTGTGTGTATGAACTTTGTGAGACACCTAGCTCTATCATTAATCAAGGCTCTATTTTTCTCTAAGTGGAAAGAATAATGCCTGTCTTATTGGCTATGATTCTTAAGTGCACTGATTTATGGGGAAGCGCTTGGCATATAGGAAACAAGCAATAAAATATAGATGAAGCTGATTTTCTGACACGTTTAATCTGTGTTCTTTTAAAAATAGGACAGCCAGACTGGCATTAATTGATCAAGTTTGAGGTTTGGTCTGAAACACACATTTGTACAGATTGAGTTTCAGTGTCTAGAGTCATGGGGAGAAAAAAGCTTCAAGTTGTCAGCTCTAGTTTCAGTTTGCTCTGCTGTGCTGTGCTTAATCGCTCATTCATGTCAGACTCTTTGTGATCCTGTGGACTGTAGCCCACCAGGCTCCTCTGTCCATGGGGATTCTCCAGGCATGAATACTGGAGTGAGTTCTGGCCTCCTTCAGGGGATCTTCCCAACTCGGGGATCAAACCCACATCTCCTGCATTGCAGGTGGAGTCTTTCCTGTCTGAGCCTTTGGGCACTCACTTAAGTAAGTCATTTAGGGCAGTGACCACCAGTGATAGTGTCAGGCTGTCTCGGTTCAAACCCTGCTTGACCACCTCTTAACAACTCAAGCAACTTACTTAATCTCCCTGATCCTCTGTTTTTCAGAATATAATTGTTTTAACTTTGTAACTTTTATGAGCACAAGACATTTCAGGCACAGCTCTTTAGGACCCTGTGGGGCACGTAATGGACACTCAGTCCATGGGGGCTATGATTAGACAGCATCTCGAGTTCTGGTTTTCCTATCTTCTGAATGGGCACAATAGTAATCTACAGCCTGCTTGACTCACAGAGTTGGAGTAATTTTCAAATGACTGAAGAATCAGCCGAAGCTCTTTTTAATATGCAGTGTGCACGGGTGTGAGGTTCTGCTGGGCCTCCCTGGTGGCTCAGTGGTAAAGAATCTGCCTGCAAAGCAGGAGACGGGAAGATCCCCTGAGTCGGGAAGATCCCCTGGAGAAGAAAATGGCAACCCACTCTAGCATTCTTGCCTGGAGAATTCCATGGACAGAGGAGCCTGGCAGGCGACAGTCCATGGAGTTGCAGAGTCAGACATGGCTTAGCGACTAAACAAAAACAACAGAATGTCCGTTGCTAGTTTGGAGTGCTATAGTCCCTTGTCATTTCATCCTCAGATTAACCATCAAGTGCAAATGTCATGATGCTCTTTTTACAGATGAGGAAATGAGGGCTTGGAGAGTTGACATGACTTGATGGTTTTCCCAAGGTCACATCACTAGAACATGGCACATTTGTAGCTACAACCTGTGCTAATAGTGACAACTTTTCTGCAGCCCTCTCCCCAAGGAAGGAAGAGTAGAGAAGCCACACCCACTGGATTTGGGATGAGGATACTCAGAAAAGATGTACCTGGTCCTGGGAGATCCATCCATCTTTACCTTGCCAAGGGAGGTGGGAGTCAGGAAACATCACCTCTCACCTGACTCTTTCACCCAGATCCTTATCATTGTACTTACCTAAGGAATAGTGTTTGAAACTGACAGAGGGTGTCAGAGACCAGCCAGACAAGCCCCCACCCCAGTGCATATTTCCAGCCTTTGAAAACTGCATTGGAAAACAGTTCCAGATAAATTAATTTCCATGCTACATAATGCATGAGGGGGAATCTGTGATATTTTTAAACAATGGAAATGAGAGAATCTGCCTTTCAGGCATTGATCCCAATTGCATTTAGTGCAGAAAACATTTATCAACACCTACTGTGTGCCAGGTCCTTGATGGGAAACAGAGATGAGTCAGACCTTGTCTGTGCCCAGGAAGAGCGAGAAATCATAAAGGTACCGCTGAGCCCTCAGCGCTGGCTTAGACCTTGAGATGGGGTGTCAGGATGAGCTGTCAGAACACCTGTCCTAGCAGGGGGCCCAGGGGATCTGAGGAAGGAGCTTCTGCCCATGGCTGCAGTTGGATGGTTTCTTCCTCTTGTCCTTTTCCCCATCAACGAGATCCTTCTTTCAAACTGTCTACCTTCTAGCACCTTTGAAACCAGGATCCACCAGCTTCCCCAAAACCCACCAAGAAGCTTCCCAAGTCTTTGGGTATCTCAGATCATGAGCATCACTTGAGTTTTCTGAGAGTATACTACCTTCACTATATTCTGGGGTTATTGTAAGTGGAGGACAGAGATAATGTACAGAAAGCCTCTATTATGATATCTTGTATATGATACTCATGGACTGAAGGGAGTTGCTGTGATCACAATCACCTTGAAAATGATGGTTCTTTTGAAAGCTGTGTTCTGTGTTGCTTCTTTAACTCAAAAGGGTAGCAGTTGACGCTACTATGGTGTGACTATGTCTTTGACTTCTGCTGTTATGACAGCTGGGCTTCCCTGGTGGCTCAGTGGTAAAGAATACCCCTGCCAACACAGGAGCCTCAGGAGACTCAGGCTCAATCCGTGGGTCAGGAAGATCCCTTGGAAGAGGAAATGGAAACCCACTCCAATATTCTCGCCTGGAGAATCCCATGGACAGTGGAGCCTGGCGGGCTACAGTCCATGGGGTAGCAAAGAGCTAAGCAACTTAACTAAGTTCAGTTCAGACAACTGAGCAGCTGAACACGCACACACCTTGTGACCACTGCAAGTACCCCTACTCTATTGTTACTGCTATTCCTACTTATATGGTTGCTGTTATTATTACTTAGATTGTGTAGAGGTTCATTCAGAATTATTTGTTGAGTGCTTACTATGTAACAGACACTGGGGATTCAGGTTCAAGTCAACACAGGCTTGGTTTCTGCCCTCAGGGTGATTGTGTTGATATAGAACAGAGAGATGAAAACAAGTAAACAGCATAACTAAATAATTACAAATTGTAATGTTTGCTTTGGTGATGAGTGGCCGCCTGGCAAGCTGCCTGCCAAAATAGGGACCTAAAATGATCAACATTGTATTTGCTCTTGCTTCTATGCCTTACGAGTTTGGGTAAGGCTCAGCTGGACAGATCAGTTGGGTTCATTCCCTCATATTCCGCTGGTGGTTGTGTTGGGCAGGAAGAACCATGGTTCCCCTTAGCGTCTGAACCTTGGTGAGCATCTCTAAGCCGTGCGCACTGTCAAGTATGCTTGACTGCATTGGGCTTCCTCACAGCATGGTGGTCTCGAGTGAAGCAGACTTCTTGAAGAAGCATCCTCTTGGCAGAAGAACACTGACATGGTGGCTGGATTCCAAAAGGGAGGGGATCAAGAATGGAAATGTAGGCTGCCCACCTCCTAAAGCTCCACCTTGGCATTGGCACAGTTGGCCCCTCTGCCCAGTCTGTTCAGCCCACATCCAAGGAGAGAGAAGGAGGCTCACCTTTTATCAGGAGTGTCAAGGAATGTGCAGCCATCTTCCATCATGTCTTTGAAAATAAACACATAATAGGTTGAGACGGGCAATGTCCAGTGGCATCACCAATGCAATGGACATGAACTTGGGTAACTTTCAGGAGATGGTGAGGGACAGGGAGGCCTGGTATGCTGTAGTGCATGGGGTCACAAAGCGTCCATGGGATCACAAAGAGTTGGACACCACCAGGCGACTGAACCACAGCAGCAAGGTTGAGGAAAAGGGCAAGAATGGAGGGACATGAAGTCCTGGAAGCCTTCTTGGAGGAAGTGACAGTTAAGCAGTATTCTGAAGAATGAGAGTGATTCAAGCATGAGAAGATAATGGAACAACGTTCAAGAAAGAGGGAAGAGCATGTGCAAAGCCACCTGCTGCATCTCTGAATGCCCAGTTCAGTTCAGTCGCTCAGCCGTGTCCAATTCTTTGGGACCCCATGAATCGCAGCACGCCAGGCCTCCCTGTCCATCACCAACTCCCAGAGTTCACTCAGACTCACGTCCATCAAATCAGTGAATGCCCAGGGAAGTCTTTATTTCTCTCACTTGGAAGTGGTAGTAACACAGAGTATAAGGACTATGCTTTGGAACATCTGAGAGCCCCGAGTGAAAACTTGTCCCTGTTGCTTTTTAGCTGTGTGATCTGAGGCAAGAGATAATGTACATAAATCCGATCACACCACTGGAGGCTCCATAAATGGTGATTTTTTTTTTTCCTGTGTGTACTTCCAACTGGTCCTCCCTGGTTGCTCAGCGGTAAAGAATCTACCTGCCATATGCAAGAGACACAGGTTCAGTCCCTGGGTTAGGAAGATCCCCCTGAAGGCAGAAACGGCAACCCACTCCACTATTCTTGCCTGGGAAATCCCATAGACAGAGGAGCCTGGCAAGCTATATAGTCCATGGGGTCACAAAGAGTCAGACACAATTTGGTGACTAAACAGCAACAACAGTAGAGGTAACCGGGTCTGATGAGAGGGACATTGCACTTGACCTTGTCTAGGGTCCAGGGTGTTTTTGTTTAATAGAAACCCCCTCCCTGGGAATCCAAGGCTCCGGCATTCAGTCAGGTGCCTTTCTACCCTCTACCACTGTACCCACCTTGAGCAGAAAGGTGCGTGCATGCTAAGTTGCTTCAGTCGTGTCCAACTCTTTGCGACTTCATGGACTGCAGTCCACCAGGCTCCTCTGTCCATGGAATTTCTGAAGCAAGAACACTGCAGTGGGCTGCCATTTCCTTCTCCAGGGGATCTTCCCAGCCTGGGGATCAGAAAAACATCTCTTACATCTCCTGCATTGGCAGGAGGGTGCTTTACCACTGGTGCCACCTGGGAAGTCTGACCAGAAAGGTCAGTCAGTTCAGCAGAAAGGTAAGTTACTCTAATCACCCAGGACAGAATTGAGTTGGTTGGATGGAATCCCTGATTCAATGGACTTGAGTTTGAGCTAACTCTGGGAGATAGTGAAGGACAGGGAAGCCTGGCACGCTGCAGCCCATGGGGTTGCAAAGAGTCAGACATTACTAAGCGACTGAATGACAAGAACCCAGAACAAGGACAAGTACAGAGAACACTGTGTGCCGTGTGCTTAGTCACTTGTGTCTGACTCCTTTTGATCCCGTGGACTGCAGCCCTCCAGGCTTCTCAGCCCATGAGGATTCTCCAGGCAAGAATAATGGAGTGAGTTGCCATGCCCTCCTCCCAGGGATCTTCCCAACCCAGAGATCGAACCCAGGTCTTCCATGTTGCAGGTGGATTCTTTACCATCTGAGCTAACAGGGAAGCCCAAGAATTCTGGAATGGGTAGCCTATCCCTTCTCCAGGGGATCTTCCCAATCCAGGAATCGAACTGGGGTCTCCTGCATTGCACGTGGATTCTTTACCAACTAAGCTACCAGGAAGGCCCCCAGAGAACACTACCTGCAGTTAAAAAATTAATGATTCAGGAAAATCTCTGGAGGCAAATTCCCTCAGAAAGATGAGTTCATCACTGACAGTCCTAAAATCCAAATGTTAGACCGAGTATACCTGGAGTGTCTCCCAATGTAGCTCATGGAGGTCCCCACTTCCTGTGGTCACGTCACCCTCATCAGATGATACCAGTAGTGTTTGCTTTACATCAGGTGTGTCTTTTTTTTTTTTTTTTCCTGACTTGTATCTTACTTAGCATCGAATGTTCACTATCATTTAAGGTATTAGGGAATACATCTCAATTTTTTGTGAAAGTCCTATTCATTCCAGCAAGAGTGTCTCAGATAATCTGGTGTTGATGGAGGTTTGGCATTTGCCCTTTAATCGCTTTCTGACATAGAGGTTTAGTGATGGATTTTCTGGAATACTCCAAAGGGTTGGCCCGTTGGAATGGGAGACCACAGACTGTGTGGTCCAAACAGCCACACTCTCCTTCTCACTTAACACGTGGCCTTGAACCTGGCATTCATTCTGAGTCTCAGTTCTTTTACTCAGTAAATGATCTTGTTGGCTGCCATGAGGATTGTGTGAAATAATATGAGTGATTTGAGGTGCTGAAGGAGTCTCCTGGGGCATCCTAGAGTAGGTGCTTGCAAAGATGTTTTCGGGTGGACGAAAGCTCCATTTCCCCTGAAAGCGAGATCCCTGAGGCATACTGCAGCTGCTTGAGATCAGAAAGCAGGACGGGCTGGCATCTAAGGTTTTCCTTCGTTCCTTCTTCTTTCCTTGAACTGGAGAGGACTGTGGGCATCGGGAGGCTCCCCAGGGATGCCTCTGAGCTACCTAGAGCAGCAGTTCACTGATAGAAATGACAGCTGAGATCTCAGCAGTAAATGTCACAAAGGCTGAAACTCAAATCTTCTGAACCTAGTACGTCACCCGCCTGCATCCCCGTGAGGTAGACAGCCCAAGGAGGTATACACCAGGAAGACTTACCACAGAGGAGATTGCATCCTCCCTTTTAAATATCTAGACAACAGGGTGCTCAACCCTGGTGACAATCTGGAGGGGTGGACAGGATGGGAGGTGGCCAGGAGGTCCAAGGGGGAGGGGACCTATGTGTACTTGTGGCTCTTTCATGTTGATGTATGGCAGAAACCAACTTAAAGGAATTATCCTCCAATTAAAACTAATTTTTAAAAAAAAAAATTGAAAAGAAAATTCTAGCCGAACAACACATATCCGCTGATCCGGGGACCTGGGACAAAGACAGACTTGAAGGATGTAACTTAAGGGCAGAAGAAAGCATCCATCAGGCAGGTCACTTTCTCCCAGCTTCCCAGCACATCCCCCCTCCTGGACTGCAGATCCTCTAGGTCGACAGGTCAGATTCCAAAAAGCTTGTAAGCACAGAGGAGGAAGATGGGGAACAGGGACAGAATAAGACAAAAAGACAAAAAGGGGAGGCGTGAGGGGGATGGGAGGAGAGAAGAGCAAGGGAGAGAAGCTGGGCTCACCCTCCTAATTTTTGTCTTCTTACAACAAACAAACAAAAAAGACAAGCAACAGAGAATTCATTGACATCACTACTGCAGATACTGACATCCAGGGCTCAGTGACTCTGCCTGCTGTGAGCTGAGTCCCAGTGAATGTCCCAAGTTCTGATAGTCATATTGGCCCTTGTCTTTCCTCCGGAGAAAGAGATGAGTGTAGGCAGATGAAGCATTGAGCTCCCTAAGCATCTCACCCTTTGCTGTTTCTGCTCCCAGCAGTGCCTAGGAATCCCCCAGGGACGGTGTTTAAGGGACACATCCCCTGAGCTACTGAATCTGCAGCTGGGGGATGTGAGGGGCACAGATAGGAGGCCAGTGGGAATCTAGTTTTCACACAGTCCCTGGGTGAGGCTTATGCAGCCCAGGGACACATCTCTACACACAAGGGTTTAAGATCTAGTGTTCCGTGATAATTCCCTGCTCACTTACCCAAGAGTGTCAAACGGCAGGAGACATTAGGGATCTGATGCAAAAGACAAGATTCTTTTTACAGCTCCTGATAATGATGATGCCGAGGCCAGCAGCTGCCATGGCCCAGGATCCATCAAAGGCCAGGCCTTCTCTGTCATATCACCCAAAATCCTCTGGATAAAGCTGTCTTTTTCAGACGCGACAACTGAATTTTGGAGGGGTTAAATGGTTCTGTGGGCCCTGGTAACAGAGCCTGTTCAACATAGCCTTATGCACGTTAAAACTGAGAACCATTTCTGGAGGATTTCTCAACAACTGTAATTTACAGGTTACCTGATATTTGCTGGGCAATGTCTATGCGTCCCGCTTCCCTGGTGGCTCAGATTGTAAAGACTCTGCCTGCCATTGCAGGAGAGGCAGGTTCAATCCCTGGATTGAGAAGGTCCCCTAAAGAAGGAAATGGCAACCCACTCCAGTATTCTTGCCTGGAGAATCCCCACGGGCAGAGGAGCCTGGTGGACACTTAGCGACTAAAACCATCACCACCATCTATGTGTCCTAAACTACTTATTTCCATTTATCTTCTCAGTGACTCTGTGAAGCAGGAGAGAATCTTCTCACTCTATGGAAGAGGAAATGAGACTAAAAAAAGCCTAAATTGGACCCAAAACTAACTCTTAAGCCTGGGCTCTGAGTTGCTATATTATATATCTTGTTCCTGTCCTTTTGGGGTAAAAAATGGCTTGGTGATGATTACTGGAGGGGGAGAATAACTAAGGGAGAGTGGGTTTTGGAGTGAGACCAACATTTATTCAAACACATGCTGATGGTGTTGCCCAGTTTGCAAAATGGGCATGCTATTTATTAACTTGAATAGTGCCTGGCCCAAAATTCATGTCCACCCAGGAACCGTAGAATGTGACCTTGTCTGGATGTACAGTTCTTGCAGATATTATTAGTTAAATGGCTCAGCAGGTAAAGAATCCACCTGCAGCGCAGGAGACATAGGAGACCTGGGTTCGATGCCTGGCTCGGGAAGATCCCCTGGAGGAGGGCATCCCCATGGATTCTGACACGACTGAGCACGCATAGCACATTCTGCAACTCAGAGTCAGTTTTCTTACTCGTTGATTTCCTCATGTGGACCCATCAGCTTCCTGGAGGATCAGTTCCCTGGAGCTTTCTGCTCAGCATCCCTGATCCGCCGACGTTTTGCTCAAAGTAGCTGCTCAGGAAGAAGGGCTAAATGATGGAATGGACGAGCAAATGAACCAATGAATGAATAGGGTTGTCATGAGGATGAAGCCAGGTGATATACCAAACTGAAAGCTACTACGATGATCATTTGAGGCAGGGATTATTTTTCCTGGAGCCCCTCTGTCTGCCTCACTGAGAGCCAAGGGGAGCTTAAGGAGCTACACGGAGTCAGAGAACACTTAACAGCAAAGGTTGTTTCTGCAGAAACTGACAAGATGAGAGGCCCCTGCCTTCCCTTTCTTGACCAGCAGTTTCCCTTGGGGAAAACAAGCCCACCAGTGAGAGGCAGGATCCAGGCTGTGGGGGGTAGGGAAGGCAGTGTTTGCAGCCCCGTGACCCCCTTGCTCACAGCCGGGCCCCCGCCTTTCCCCTCCCTGGAAAGCTTTGATCTCACCTCTCTGTCCAGCAGACACACATTAGTCGATAATTCTCAGAGACATCAAAACCTCAGCACCATCCCCTCCGCCCCCTGCAGCCTCCGGGAGCTGCGAGCCATATTAATGGGCTCTGGACAGGCCTGTTCTATATCCTGGGGTTTAAGGTGATGCTGCTCCCCGTTTAAGTCATCCCCAGACTGCAGCCATGAAATTCAAAGATGCCTGCTCCCAGGAAGGAAGGCTGTGACAAACCTGGGCAGCATATTAAAAAAGCAGAGACATCGCTTTGTAGACAAAGGTCCCTATAGTCAAAGTTACGGTTTTTCCAGTAGTTGTGTAAAGATGTGTGAGTGGTATCATAAAGAAGGCTGAGTGCTGAAGAATTGATGCTTTTGAACTGTACTGCTGGAGAAGACTCTTGAGAGTCCCTTGGACTGCAAGGAGATCAAACCAGTCAATCCTAAAGGAAATCAGTCCTGAATATTCATTGGAAGGCCTGATACTAAATCTGAAGCTCCAATACTTTGGCCACCTGATACGAAGAGCTGACTCATTGGAAAAGACCCTGATGCTGGGAAAGATTGGAGGCGGGAAGAGAAGGGGGCTACAGAGGATGAGATGGTTGGATGGCATCACTGACTCAATGGACATGACTTTATGCAAACTCTGGGAGATAGTGAAGGACAGGGAAGCCTGGTGTGCTGCAGTCTCCATCGGGTTGCAAAGAGTTGAACATGACTTAGCAACTGAACAGCCATGCCTCCACTCCTGTTTGCCTCTGACCCAGTGAATTTAGAGTTAGGCCAAGTGCCCTGAATGGAGGATCTGACCTTCACAGTAACTTGGTTGACCTCTGGCTGCTGTGGTTTTCTTGCCACATAGAGACAAACAGTGGAGGGGAAGAAACCATAGGATGGGGAATTGGACAACTTGGTGAAAGGTCTTAGCACTGCCTTCTGAAGCTGTGTGATGCTCAGCAAGTCGCTTGCACCATTTGAGCCTCCCTCTCAGAAACTGGGAGCAAAAACAGAAACATCAGCCATGCCTGCCCAGCAGGACGGTTTGAGACTCAGATGAGATATCAGATGGGTATATGCTTTAGAAATCCAGAAGCATTTATAGAAAAAAAAAAAATAGAAGCCGATTGTTACCATTATTCTGTGCCTTTGCGTTCATTTAAAAAAAAAGAAAAAAAATAAGGATTTCTCTGATGGTCCAGTGCCTAAAATCCTTGCTTCCAATGCAGAGTTCTTGGGTTCGATTCATGATCAGGAAATGGATATCCCACATGCCACGTGGTGCAGCCAAAAAATAAAAAATAAATTGAAAAAAGAATTAGTCACTGACCATTTATTCTGTGTTGCAGATTAAGAAAAAAAAAGACTCAGTTTCTTTTGACTCTTTAAAACTATGCAAATAAATCCAGTTCATTATAGAGAAGATTTCTTGTTGGTCGCTAAGTTATGTCTGACTCTGTGAGACCCCATGGACTGTAGCCGACCAGGCTCCTCTGTCTGTGGGATTTCCCAAGCAAGAATGCTGGAGTGGGTTGCCATTTCCTTCTCCAGTGTATCCTCCGGGCCCAGAGACTGAACTTGTGTCTCCTGCATTGCAAGCAGACGCTTTACCACTGAGCCACCTGGAAAGCTATAAAAAAGATAAAAAAAAAAACCCCAAGTAAGTAAGTAATAATAATCACAATAGTTCTACCCTTTCATTGGTTACCTGGTTGTTTATCGTCTGAAAGCTTTTGCAGTGTGTTACAAATTAAAAAATAATAATAATAAGTAAAAATAGAAAGAGGGTACATGCCATACTGTTTTGTGACTTGACTCTGTAATTTAAAGATCCTACATATCTTTCCAAGTCATTTTCTGTATTTTAACCTCTCTTTTTGCCTCTGATGGCCTCTGGGCATTTTAGTTCCTAGCATCGTTTGGACCTAGTTTGTCTAACCAGTCCCTTATAGTTGGATACTTAGGTTCCTTCTCATTTTTTACAGTGGCAGATATTCACCGTGATGAATTTCCTGTGGTCCAAATCTTTGTGCACTTTTGTGATTGTTTCTGTAGAAGAAATTTCTCCTGTAGAAGAAATTCCCAGAAGTAGAACTGTTGGGTCAAAGAGTAAAAATGCACATTTTTTAAGGCTTTTGATAGTCAGATAAAACTGAAAAATCACCCTCCAGAAAGACGATACCAATTTAAACTCCCACCAAGAAGGCACCAGAGTGCCCTGTTTTTCCGAACTCTCGCCGGTACCCAGCATTATCTCAGAGTGATTTAAAATGCCTGAAGAAAGGAGTGATAAGGATTTCTAAACAGCACCAGCTAAAACACGAGCGCTGCATATTGGCTTTCAGCTTGATAAATACTTTCTTATAAGGTCATAAATATCAGTGGTACCAAAGGTTAATGTAGTGTGCAGTGCTGTAAAATTCAGCAGGCAGCCAGCTAGATCACTGTGATGCATTAGCACCTTTCAGTATGAAGTGCACTGACTTACAAAGTCTGTTTATAAGTGGCCACTAACTCAACAAGTGCATAATTGTGCTGGTTGGCCCCACTGTTCCTGCAAACATAATTTATGAAGGGAGCACCTTGCCTTTCGTTATCTGCCAAACATGCAGAGGAGAGGGGAGAAAAGTGGAGAAGGAAATGATGAGTGGCTCTCACTCGGCACTGATTTCCTTTTGCAAGCTGAAGATGCTTACCAGAAGGACATCACTGACTGATGAAGAATAAAGCAAGTAATCCTTTCCCTAGAGGAGCAGTGAGCTTACCATAGGACTAGCTGTGTCAGACTCAGAATAGAGGCAGGAGTGACAAACAGCTGGACCACCAGACAGCGTGGAATTTTAGAAACGCAGCTTCTCGGTGATTTAGTTGGTGTTCTGAAGTTTTTGATTCAGATAGCTTGCTTGCTCCATTATTTAGGCGGGTGGAAACAGGTGTCGCGGTTCTCTGCTGTTGTTCTGAGATTGGCTGGTATGAGGTGGGAACCTGTGACTGTGATGAATGAACGTGAGGCTTGTGTGTATTTAAAGCAGAAGGGCAATCTATCCTGGTGGGGACACAAGAGAATGGATGATCCCACCGACCACGTGACCGTTTGATTTTGCTCCTTTGGGGTATATCTCAGGCATCAGGGACAAGATTCCCTCAGCCCGTCTGAGCTTTTGCTCATGGGTAGTACCTTTGCTCTTGGGGCTTTTTTGTAGAAGAAAATTGCTGTGTGCAATACTGTAAGCTGGACGTTTGCATTTTGAGTAATTTATTCCATTCATTCTCAGTGACTCTTCACCATGTAAATTATTCTGAAACAGGCCGAGGAGTTCTTACGTTCTCCTTTAAATGCACACGCACAGACACATGCATGGCTATTAATTTCTCATAAGAGGTTTCATTTTTCTTATCATGGGGCTCTTTGTTTCATTTTGTCTTGGGGGATTTTCTGGCCTCGAGTCATGTGGTATCCTAGTTCCCCAACCAGAGATCGAATCCTTGCCCCCTGCATTGGAAGCGCAGCATCTCAGCCACTGGACCATCGGGGAAGTCCCTTGGCTGTTCATTTTTAAAACAGCTTTTAAATCTGGCCCTGAATGAAACTTGCATCATGCCCCCATGGAACTTAACCTAGTCTGGTGATCTGGCAGTGTAGGCCAAAGTGAATGGCGAACGCGTTCCCAGGGCCCGTGAAGACGATGTTACTGGAGCTCAGACAAATGAGGCACAGAACTTCTCCTCTTCAGTCTGAGCTTCTGTCTGTCTGTCACCCCTACTGCCTGATGCATCACGCGGAGAGGAGCGTTTCCCTGTGTGGTTTGTTTTGCTCCTGACACCCCCATGTTCCTCTATGTCCTGAGTCATCAGCCAGGCAGGAAACAGAGAGGAAATTTCAGGCATGATGGCACTTTCATGACACAGCTATTAATTAGTTGTGTGTTCATCATTACTTCATTCATTCGGTGTTAATAATTTTTGTGTGTATGTGTGTTAATTATTAATGAAGTCATCACTGTTCAGAACCAATGTCTCTGTGCACTGGAAGTATGTTGAACAGAACCACAAAGATGCTGCCAACACACCGTTTATCTTACAGGGGATCAATGCGGTTGTTCAGAGACGGAACAACAGTTGTGTCTGACTCTTTTTGACCCCTTGAACTGCAGCCTGCCAGGCTCCTCTGTTCTCCGCTATCTCCCGGAGTTTGCTCAAATTCACATCCATTGAGTCAGTGATGCCATTTGTCCATCTCATCCTCTGTCACCCCCTTCTCCTCCAGCCCTCAATCTTTCCCAGCATCAGGGTCTTTTCCAATGAGTGTACCCTTCGTATAAGGTGGCCAGAGTATTAGAGCTTCAGCTTCAGTCTCAGTCCTTCCAATGTGTATTCATGTTGATCTCCTTTAGGATGGACTGGTTTGATCTCCTTACAGTCCAGAGGACCAAACACACTCTCAAATACTTTCTGGCCTTGATGGCAACAGGAGAGAATCTGGCAAGAGTGATGCTGGGTGGATGGGGAGGGTCATCTGCAGAGCTGACTTTTAAGCTAATGACTCAGGATGAGTAAAGAAGGCTGAGCACCAAAGAATTGATGTTTTCAAACTGTGGTGCTGGAGAAGACTCCTAAGAGTCCCTTGGACAGCAAAGAGATCAAACCAGTCAGTCTTAAAGGAAATCAACCCTGAGTATTCATTGGAAGGACTGATGCTGAAGCTGAAGCTGGCTACCTGATGGGAAGAGTCAACTCACTGGAAAAGACCCTGATGCTGGAAAAGATTGAGGGCAGGAGGAGAAGGGGATGACAGAGGATGAGATGGTTGGATGGCATCACCGATTCCATGGACATGAATTTGTGTAAACTCTGGGAGATAGTGAAGGACTTGGAAGCCTGGCATGCTGCAGTCCATGGGGGTTGCAAAGAGTCTGATTGAGAAACAAGATAAGAAGGAACCCTGGTTGGTTGCAGAAGGAAGGGGTTCTAGGGAGAGGAGCCACTGTACGCAGAGGTTTTGGGGTGGGAAAGATCCTGTAGGTGTTGAGGCATGAAAGGCAGGAGGAGAGTCTAAGGATGTGAAAAAGCAAAGAAGGACTTGAAGTGAAATTGTCAGGGTGGAGCCTTGCTAGACAAGCCAGGGACTCAGATCTAATTGGAAGATGCAAGGGGAAGGTTCCAGAGACTTTTGAGGCAGTAAGTAAGAGCACTGTTCTCTTAGGCGGATTCCTCCAGATTTTTTTCCAGCGAGGCTTAAGGACACCCTTAAGGACCAGGGGAAACGAGTGGTCTCCCGGACTCCGCTGCCCATGAAGACTAATTTGGTAACACAAATATCTGCTCCCAGGCTGGGGAGATGGCTCTTACGATACCCGGAGGGAGAACTCTATGATCTCAGAGCTCTTGGAATATTTGCAGCAGCAAAGCCACGTTGTCCCATGGAATGTGTCTTCCACTTTTAATGAGGAGCCTGGAGGCACTGTATAAATAAAACGGCCAAATTATTAAATTATCACTCTACAGGGCATCTTATATTAGTCCTAATTAAATGATGCTTTTCATAGTTACAAACAGTGCTAAAAAAAAAAGAAAAAAAAAAGGATTCCCATGTTTAATCCAGACCTAACAGAAGTAGGAAGCCTTAGAAATTTCTACAAGAGGCACGGTGCCCCTCGACTCACTGGAGGGCACAGGTGGTGAGTTTTCAGGTACTGCCCTGTATTTTAAAATTCCCAGTTACCCCAGCAACTGCCTGGTTCACCAAAACTCAGACACTTCATTCATCCAAACAAGAAATGCTTGTGGGACTTCTGCTTTCAGCTATAATGGAGAAATAGGTTTACATTAGAAATAGGTCCATGTAGGTTTACTGGGTTTACATTCAGACCATAAACTGGATTAAAAAAAAAAAGATCAACGTATAAGGAATGATGGAGACACATAGTGGATAAGAAAAAGAACCAGCAGAAGGAAAAATAAATGAGCTGAACCCTACAGTTGTTGTTCAGTCGCTAAGTTATGTCTGACTCTTTGCAAGCCCATGGACTGCAGCATGCCAGGCTTCCCTGTCCTTCACCAGGTCCCAGAGTTTCCTCAAACTCATGCCCACTGAGTCAATGATGCCATCCAACACTCCAGAGGCCCCTCTCCATAGCTTATGGCATGGAGAGGGCTCCCACGCCACAGGGCAGGAAGGGGGAACCCAAATAAGGAGTATTTGTAGTGTACTTGCTGGGTATCACCTACAAGATGCTGGGGACAGGACACAGTAGCAAGTGAGATAGACAAGGTCTCTCCCCGACTGCGCTTTCATGATTTGGGAAGAGACTAAATAAATGGGGTAATTTCAGGTGATGCCTGAGCAGCTGGCGAGAACCAATTGTAAGCTTTTCTTCCCAACTCCATATTCAGTGATGTCATGTCAGTAGAAGAGTATTTTTACTGCAGAAGTTGGCAGGGCTTGGTTTTTCTTGTTGTTGTTGCTGTCTCATCTTCTGGGGTTTTTTCCCCTCCTTTGTTTTATTTTCAGATAGTGTGGTCAGGGAAGGCTTTATAAGGGAGTGTCCTTTCTGTCGAAACATGAGCCAGTCATTCATGAGGCTAGCCCTAGGAGGAGTGGTCCTGCAGAGACGATCGCACGTGCAAACACCCTACATCCACGTCCTCCATTCGTCCATCCATGCTGATATCAAGACAGAAGCTTCAGCCTTCCTTATGATCTTTTACTGAGACTTGCGTTCCACCAGTGTATCAGCCATCCTTCTTCCAAGTCAGCGTAGTGGAAAATATCTTTGTAGAATCTCATACCTGGATCCTCATGTTTGTTTTCAGATTGTTTCTGACATTCTGAGTCTCTGTCTTTTCTTCTTCTTTTTTAATTATTCCATCATGGAATTTTACCACTCGTTCCCAGGAATGTTTCTTTCTTTCCTTGTCGGGGGAGAATGCTGTTCTGGAGCTCTGCTCTCTTACACAGTCTGTGACATTCATTTGTAGGTAGTTACAGCAGATTTAAAAACAAAAGCCGGACTGTTCCTTTTACCTCTAGAAGTGTTAGGACTGCAGCCTGGGAAGGGGAAAGAGACTTTGGAAGACATTTTCTAGAATTATTTTCTTGAGCACCAGGGTGTCTTCAGAGAATTTGCAACGTTGACCCTGAAGGAATGACCAGACTGGAGCCATGCCCTGAGTCACCGCCAGGTCAATGTTAATTGATAATGATGCTTTTTATGGCGAAAGCTGAACTGACCCTTCGTTCCATTCTTAATATGCACAGCAACAGTGGAGAGGAGAAATCCATAGTTCATGACCCTGTAAGATTTATGTCTCAAGCCTTTCCAAGGCTCCATCCTTCTGTTTTGTCTTGGCCTGATTCGTTCACTGCTTTCAGACATCCTCTGATATAACCCCTCCGTCCTCTCACTAAAGCAAATGCGATCTTCCAGGAGGAGCAAGGTCATGCCTCCCTCCCTTCTGCCCTTCTGCCTTTCCTTTCTTTCTTTTATTTTTGCATTTTCTAATGTCTGCAATTTTTAAAGACCAGGATCCGTGTGGGCTCATTTGGTCAGTTGTGTCTGACTCTTTTTGACCCCATGGACTGTAGCCGGCCAGGCTCCTCTGTCCAGGGGATTTTCCAGGCAAGAATACTGGAGTGGGTTGCCATTTCCTACTCTAGGAAATTGTTCCGACCCAGGGATTGAACCCACCTCTCCTGCATTAGCAGGCGAATTCTTTACCACCTGGGAAGCCCAAAGGTAGGTAGCTTAAAATTTTGCCTGACAATTCAGAATGGATGTTAGACTTACAGGGCAGTGAGGCCATGCTAAACACTGATCCACAGACACTCACAGGGAAGGAGGTACTTGTGGCAAAAGTCGCAGTTCAGATGAAGACCCCCAAGTGCCCATGCCTTGAGGCTAAGGTGCACAATTCATTCCAGAAGGTACTGGGGGCTGCCCAGATGAAGCACTGTGGTAAGCCCCAGCTGCAAGGGAATTCTTATGACAGAATGGAGTCAGCTAGGGTAGTCCGAATGCTAGGGCAATTACAACCTTAAAGAGTTCGTAAGTTGAGAAGGCTGCTTCTGGAGGCTAAGAAGAGCCTGGTAGATGGTGACATCTAACCTCAGAGGTAGCTGAGCCTGTCTGCATAGAGTTCTTTTTGTTCTGCTCTGAAGCCATCAATATACACCAAGCTCTGTTCTGGGCATTAAGGATAAAGAATAGACACCCAGTTCTTATTCTTTCAGGGCTCATGGCTTAGTTGGGATAAAAGACAAATTGACAGTTTTGGTTGAATATTGAATCAACCCTGAGTCTTCATTGGAAGGACTGACGCTGAAGCTGAAGCTCCAATACACTGGCTACCTGATGCGAAGAGCCAACTCACTGGAAAAGACCCTGATGCTGGAAAAGACTGAGGGCAAGAGAGAGGGGTGACAGAGGATGAGATGTTTGGATAACATCACTGACTCAATGGACATGAATTTGAGCAAACTGCAGGAGGTAGTGGAGGACAGAGGAGCCTAGTGTGTTGCAGTCCATGGGGTTGCAAAAAGTTGCACACGATTTAGCAACTGCACAAGCAACATTGTCTAAGAGCATGCTAGGAGCGGTAAAACGGCCAGCAGCATAAAACCTCCCAAGGCAACCCAGGGATGATTATTCATTCACTGATGTCTTCCAAGCCCTGTACTAAGTGCTTTCCATGCATTCTGTGATCCTTACAGCAATCCTGTATCTTATATCCTCTTATAGGAAAGTCCATTTTATTGACTAGCAATCTGAGCCCAGAAAGATTGACCAACACATTCATGGTTGCACAGCATGTAGTAGAAAAAAGATTCAAACCAAGAAAATCAAATTCTTGAGTTCAGCCTCTTGGTCATTAGCTGTTCTGACACGTAGCTGGAGTAACCCGCATTTAGCCCTCTGGATCTCAGTTTCCTCTCTGGAAATATGGGTATATTCATGTCATTGTAACTCTAAAACTGAGCAGCTGACTTTGAATGTAAATGAATTCAGAGGAGTGGTTCAGGCACCTTCAGCCCTCACCTTTTTAAAAACAAACATCCTGCATGCATAGCTTGGGGTTTTCCCTGGTGGCTCAGATGGTAAAAGAACCTGCATGGATTGCAGAAGTTCTGGGTTTGATCCCTAGGTAGGGAAGATTCCCTGGATCTTGGCAACCCACTCCAGTATTCTTGCCTGGAGAATTCCAACTTTTTTTCTGGCTGCCAAGCTCCTGGTTGGTTTCATTTTCTCACGCAAAACCAAATGCATGACAGCAAACCTGTAATTTTGGCCACATTATCACCATGTCCTAACCAGGCAAGCTTATTAGCTCAGACAATTAAGAAAATACAAGTTGAAAATACTTGGTTATTAGGGAGAAAGGAATAGCATATTAATAAATCCAAGAGGTTGCGACAATTAGCACTTGTCATAAAAATCAAGGAGAACACTAAGGAAATGGATATTATGTTTATTATTTAGCATTTCCATAGCATTTTGCATTTATTAAATGCCTGATAATTGTTCTTGTCCGTTTCTTTCAGTTATTACTCCAATAAAGGACATTTGCTATTCTAGTGGGCAGCTTTCGGGGCCTTTAAGGAAGAGCTCATTAAATTACTTTTCAAGTAATCTTCCTATCCTCCTGCTCAACTCAGATTTAAGTAAAGAAAGAAAACACCCAGAAATCCTGCTGAAATGTAAATTATTTTATCCCTCTTCTTGGTTCAAAGCCCTCCAGTGGCTCCCCCATTTCTCTCAGAGTAAAAACCCAAATCCCACAAATGCAAGTTGATTGGATCCTGCAAGAGAAGAAAAGCATACGCGGAAATTTAAATAAAACCCTCAGTTGATAATAGAATACCAAAGTTAACTTCTTAGTTTGGAGAAATGCACGTGATTAGGAAAGATGCTAACTTCAGGGGAAATTGGGTGAAGAGTGCGGCTTCCCAGGTGGTTCTGCTGCTGCTGCTGCTGCTAAGTCGCTTCAGTCGTGTCCAACTCTGTGCGACCCCATAGACGGCAGCCCACCAGGCTCCCCCGTCCCTGGGATTCTCCAGGCAAGAACACTGGAGTGGGTTGCCATTTCCTTCTCCAATGCATGAAGGTGAAAAGAGAAAGTGAAGTCACTCAGTTGTGTCTGACTCTTAGCGAGCCCATGGACTGCAGCCTACCAGGCTCCTCCATCCATGGGATTTTCCAGGCAAGAGTACTGGAGTGGAGTGCCATTGCCTTCTCCACCCAGGTGATTCTAGTGGTAAAGAAACCACTTGCCCATGCAGGAGACACAGGAGACGTGGGTTAGATCCCTGGGTCTTAGTGCTACATTCTAATAATAATTATTTACTTTATTGTATACTAGGACTTCCCTGATGGCTCAGGGGGTAAAAACTCTGCCTGCAATGCAGGAGACACAACAGACCTGGGTTCGTTCCCCGGGTCAAGAAGATCCTCTGAAGGAGGGAATGGCTACCTACTCCAGTATTCTTGTCTGGAGAATCCCATGGACAGCAGAGCCTGGTGGGCTACAGTCCACGGGGTCGTAAAAAGTTGGACACAACTGAGCACTTATATATCCGTTGTTTACTGTGAGCCTGCAAAACAGTTATTAAAAACCCATTTTGCAGATAAGGCAATAGAGGTTGCGTGGAGAACTAATTTGCTCCACGACACACAGCCGTCCTGGAGCCCAGGTCTGTGACCCACGTGGTTCGGATCCTAGACTCTAGCTCTTCATCAGTTCTCGGCACTGTCTTATCACCAAGGAGAATTTTAAAGCAACCGACAAAGTGATCAGAATGCAACTCTTCCATGGACTGGCTGTTCTCAAACTTTGCCAGCATTTCTTAAACTATGTATCAGAAACCACTTTTATTAGAATTGCCTGGTATGCTTGTCACAAAGGTGCATCCCTGGCTTCCGTCAGTGATGGGGTAGTAAATGTTTAACTGTCCTCGGCCACTGACAGGGCAGGAAGGGCTCAGGAGACTTTTCCAGTTTCCGTGGTGTAAATACTTCCCCCATGACCAATTTCAAGCTACTAGTGCCTTGTCACTGAATGAAGAGTTGGCTGAAGATGCACAGTAGCAAAACATTACGTAGAATTTCTACCATTCAGGTATTAAAGAAACAGAAAGAAATTTCAAAGGCATCTCGTAAATTATCATAAATTATCATATTTACATACTATCGTATTACTGTATTTACATATTATCATATTTATGTATTATCATATTACTGTATCATAAATTAGTAAGGGGTTAGTAAACAAAAATTAGGAAGCAGAGTTTGAATACTTAGGACCTTTTAATATATTTTATTTCAAGGTGGGTTTATATCATTTCATTTTTTAACTGAAGTACGATTGCTTTATAAGGTTGTGTTAGTTTCTGCTGCACAACAAAGAGAATGAGCAGTCTGGACACGTGTCCCCTCCCTCTTGAGCTTCGGTCCCGTCCGCCCCCATCTCGCCTCGAGGCCATCACAGAGCACCGAGCTGAGCTCCCTGCACTACACGGCAGCTTCCCACTAGCTAACGATTTTGCACACAGTAGTGTGTATATGTTAGTGCTACTGGCTCAATTCATCCCACCCTCTTATTTAATTTTTTTCAAGGCTGTGTTCAACAACAGGCTCACAATAGCTCTGACAAATGAACCATTGGTTCTCACCATTCCATGGGGAGAGGCTGCAGCCTCCCTTTGTGTATGTATGCTTAATTGCTCAGCCGTGTCCCTCTCTTTGCGACCCCATGGACTGTAGCCCACCAGGCTCCTCTGTTCGTGGAATATTCCAGGCAAGAATACTGGAGTGGGTTGCCATGCCCTCCACCAGGGGATCTTCCCGACCCAGGGATTGAACCCTCGTCTCTTGCATCTTCCGCATTGACAGGCGGATTCTTTACCACTAGCACCACTTGGGAAGCCCACAGCACCCCTTGGCTTCATATTTATTTTTTTTTTTAATTTTAAAATCTTTAATTCTTACATGCGTTCCCACCCAAACATGAACCCCCCTCCCACCTCCCTCCCCACAACATCTCTCTGGGTCATCCCCATGCGCCTGCCCCAAGCAAGCACCCCTTGGCTTCAGACTAAGGAAAATCAGCAGTGGAAAGGCTAGGACCCTGGAATCTGCATTTCCAAGGAGTTCCCCAGGTGATCCTGCTCTGGGCTCAGATTCCAGAGCCAGTGCCCTAAGCCTCTTTCAGAGCATCTTTGGAGTAAGCGGACGAAAATAACCTGTAACAGGACAAGCATCTAGAAAACGTAGATGGGGATCCATATCCCTAGTGGATGCTCATCTGCAGTTCAGCAAAATGAACTCCACTGTTACTCGTCTTAAAAGATTTTTCTAAAAATTGCATAAAAATATTGCAGAGCTCTATTTTATTTTGCCCTTCAGTGAAGGATGGTTGCTCTCTGTGAAAGCGCAGGCAGTAAATCGTGTTCCCCTCCCAGTCAGCAGAGGAGGAAGGTTCAGAGGCCTCTCCTGAAAGGTTTAGGCAAAGATAACAAAATGTCAGGAAAGCTGCAGGGCAGGGCTGAATGGAAAAGAAGGCTGGTAATCTCAGATTCAATATGAAAAGATCAAAAGCATCAAATAATCAGTCAGAGGTGAGCCTCCCCATCAGAATGTTCCATCAGCCTTGGAATTCAACCTTGTCATTGTATTAGGAGGTATACATTATACAGCTCCCTTTCTCTCTTGCTCTTTCTGTCTCTCTTTCTCATATACATACGTGTGTGTGTGTGTGTGTGTGTGTGTGTGTGTGTGTGTGTGTGTGTGTGTGTGTGTGTGTGTGTGTGTATGCTCTGCTTGGCTGCTCAGTTGTGTCCAACTCCTTACAACCCCATGGACTGTAGCCCGCCAGGCTCATTTGTCCATGGAATTCTCCAGGCCAGAATACTGAAGTGGGTTACTATGCCCTCCTCCAGGGGATCTTCCCAACCCAGGGATCAAACTCAGGTCTCCCACGTTCCATGCAGATTCTTTACCATCGGAGTCACCAAGGAAGCCCAAGAATACTGGAGTGGGTAGCCTATCCCTTCTCCAGGGTATTTTCCTGACCCAGGAATTGAACTGGGGTCTCCTGCATTCCAGGCGGCTTCTTTACCAGCTGAGCTACCAAGGAAGCCCCTCTCTATTTGACCTCATAGAGAAAGCTAGGTGCATCTGAGATCCATAAGAAGTTCTTGTATGACTAACTGTTCAAAACCATTTGAGAAACCTTTTGAAAAATCACCTGCCTCCACCCTTCCCCACCCTATCCCCACCCTCATCAGCCTTAAAAATACATGTCTCCTTTTTAGGTAGAGGAATTAATTCAGAGAGATGGTATACCCCTCAAAATCAAGGGTAATCCCATAGCTGTGTGCAAACCCAGATATACACAAGATCCAACCCAGGGCTTGGGGATTGTCCTCTAAATGGTGGTTTTGCTTTTTGAAGGTGTCTCAAGAGGGTTGCGGTGCCGTGACTAATGTTTACTCAGCGCTCACAAAAACACCTCAAGTCACTGGTCATCCCTGTGCGTGCATTGTGGTTTTAATCCTCCCCATCTCCTGGTTCTTTTCCAGTCACGTTAAAGGTAGTCCATCAGTGCACTTTGGAGGAATGAATTCATAGGAGGTGAGGTGTAGAGGGGCCGTGTGACAAGTCCAAGGTCGTATACCTGGGAATAGAGCTCCACTTTCATTTGGTTTCTTAGTCCGGACATGAAAGCTCAACACTGCTGCCTCCCTAAAGAACATAACAGTGACTCTGAGATACATCAGAGTCACCCGTGAGGAATGATTATAAATGATTCGTCTTGGGTCCAGGATTGTGAGTAATTGGTTGTGGGGCAGGGCCGAGAAACCTGCATTTTCAGCTAACTTCCCCAGGTCACTTAGATGTGGTCTGAATATGCCTGTAGATAGATTGGTGTTGTTCACACAACACTCTCTACCTCTCCAACCATAGGCGAACCGTCCACCTTTCAGAACACAAAACCTGCATTTCGCTAGGAGGACCAACAACATCAACCCGCTGGATCTCTCCTGCCAGTCTTCCCACTCACCCTTCCTGAGTCACAGAGCCTTGACTAGTCAACTTTATAGGTACCTGGAAGCCCAGCAAATTCAATGCTGTCATGTTTTCAGATGACTTAAATTTCAATCCAGAAACAGGACACAGTGAGAGATGGACAAAAGTTGGGCTTGAATCCAAGTCTCTTGAATTGAAGGACCTCAAATGACTAAAGGTTCAATGGCTGTAGTCCAGTGACGACAGGTCTCCCCTGTAGCTCATGCAGTACAGAATCTGCCTGTTGCAGGAGACCTGGGTTTGATCCCTGGGCTGGGAAGATCCTCTGGAGAAGGGAATGGCAATCTACTCCAGTATTTTTGCCTGGAGAATCCAATGGACAGAGAAGCCTGGTGGGCTACAGTCCGTGGGATCCCAAAGTGTTGGACACGACTGAGCAACTAACGCTGCTACTACCAATGAGTAAACAAGCTTTCTAGTCACTACATTGGTTTCCATGTTCTCCTCTGCTGTGTGGGAGCATCTTGCGTTTCCCTTTAACCCACAAAAATGGAAATCGTTGCTCATAGATACACAACATCCTGAAGTAGTCAAAGCACTTTCTGGGACATAATTCCATTTGCTTCTCTCTGACCCAGGAGGGAGGTGGTATCATGTTCCTTAAATAGATGAAGAGTTGGAGACTCTGAGAAGGCAGGTGACTTGCCCTAGGTCATGCAGCATGACATCTACCACCAAAATCTTATCTCTTGCAGCCTCACCCTCTTCTTAGAGCTATGAATGACGTATTTAGATGAGATGGCCCAGGACTGGCAGCTCTTTCTCCTTCTTCTCACCGCCTTTGGCTGCCTTCATGGGCAACAGAGGCAGTTGTTGTTCAGTCACTCAGTTGTGGCAACTCTTTGTGACCCCATACACTGCAGCACACCAGGCTTCCCTGTCCTCACTACCTCCTGGAGTTTGCTCAGATTCATGTCCATTGAGTCGACGGTGCCATTCACCTATCTCATTCTCTCCCCTTCTCCTCCTGCCCTCAACCTTTCCCAGCATCAGGATCTTTTCCAATGAATTGGTTCTTCGCATCAGGTGGCCAAAGTATTGGAGCTTCAGCTTCAGGCCTTCCAGTGAATATTCAGGGTTGACTTCCTTTAGGATGGACTGGATTGATCTCCTTGCAGTCCCAGGGACTCAACAGAGGCAGATCAGCCATCAGTTTACTAAGCAGACCTTTAAGGAAAAGTTTGCTCTCTGTCTAGGTAAAGAGCAAACTCCAAGGGAGATGCAGGCGTGTCTACTTTCAGAGTACACGTCTTAGTATTTCTATTTCCTGATGTATATTTAGACTCCTCCCCATCTACCAGTACACTAGAAATTAGCCTTCTTGTGAATAAGATTTGGAACTCAGAAGGAGCCAGAACCGTGTCCATTTGTAGAAATCACATACATAATGAGACAGAATTCTTTAGCTCTTGAGTGTCAGAATAGACAGCGCCACGTTCACACACGCACACACACACACACAAACACACACACACACACACAAAACCACATCCACCTACGCCTTGGAAACATCTACATATATCTTGGAAACACATCCACCTATGTCTTGGAAACACATCCACCTATGTCTTGGAACCACATCCACCTACGCCTTGGAAATATCCACCTATGTCTTGGAACCAAGTCCACCTACGCCTTGGAACCACGTCCACCTACGCCTTGGAAACATCCACCTATGTCTTGGAACCACATCCATCTATGTCTGAGACACTGAGAAAACTCCAGTAGTCCTAGAACAAAACCCCTGGAATGCTTGTCTCTTTGTTTCAAGCATTTATACAAAGAAAGGTCATTAATAAGGCAAATCCAGGGATTTTAGCTGAGATCAGTTTCGTCTTAAATCCATCACTCATTTTCTGCAGCCAGATTGTGCTGTCAGCAGTTTTCTTAGGCCTGGGGAATGAACACCATGCATAGGTCTGCCATTTGGTTAAATTAAATACATGTGGGGGGGGGGGGTGGAATCTTTGAGGATTTGAAGATTCATTGCAAAATAGCCACCTTTTTTTTTTCTTTTTAAACCGACCTTGATTTCTGAGTGAGACGGAGGATTAAAGACAACACGGGGACTCAGGTGGGATGAGAGGAGAGCCGTAGGAGAGTCTCTCCTGGAGGGGGAGGCTGGGGGTCGCTGTCTCTTTCAGGCTGTGTGCTTGCTGGGCTGAAGAAGAAGCCTTATCTTGATGATGCCGTCAAAGCAGGAGAAGGCGGCACAGTTTCTGCAAGAACTTGACACATTCCTTGAATCATTTGGGCCCCAGGATGTCATTAACAGAGGATTCACGCCTGCTTCTTACCTGGGGGTTTATAAAAGTGGAGGTGTGCTGGCGTAGTTAGAAACAGCAGGATGGGAAAGGACTGTCATGGAGAACGCATCCAGGTGCCCACCCTCTGCTCCCTGTGGTCCCCCTGGCTCCTGGAGGAGCCTGAAGTTCAGAGGAAGGATGGGAAGGGGTTCTGAGGCTGTCCAGGAAGCCTAGTGCTCAAGGAGGGGACCCTGCTTATAAGGAGAGTTGGGAGTGTTGAAGACACAGGGCGCTGGGCCACAGTAGAAGTTGAATGGGGCGGGGGCAGGGGGGAGGTGGCTGATCATGGCTCCAAGTAACCCAAACGTGCTGACCCCTCAGGCCCCTCCACCCTCACCAAAGCCACCAGGGGCACACGCGCTCCAGCTGAAAGACAGAGAAAGCCCAGCAGGGCACCTGTTTCTCCCCATCGAGAAGCATCTTGTTTCTTTGAATGTCCTCCACCTCCCGCATCCTTTCTTCCAACCCCTGCCCCAAAGGACAAGCCCTAACGGGTCCCAGGGTGGACCTCCTCTCACGAGTGCTGGAATGGGCGGGGCAGAGAGGCAGGGAACACGCCCTGCTATTGCAGGTCCATCGGGGCAGGTTTGCAGCACTCAGCAGTGGGTTTGCATCTCACGGACTTTGGAGGTCCTTGAAAGTGGACCTGGCTGTTTTAAATCACCAGGTGATCAGAGAGTTGTCACATGGTCTTCATGTATCATTCAGGGGTTTGACCCAGGAAATCGGTCCCACCCACCCTGCCACTGTGCCTCCCGTGTAATGACTGAGCATCCCAAAGAAGCTCTGAGCTCTCTGAACCTCAGATTCCTTGATCATAAAATGGGAACAAACAGTAGAATCTTCTTCTCTGAGTCATCAGGTGATGCAGTGAGCTTATCGGAGTGCCAGTCATTCAGCTAATCTTTATTAACTGGCTGTCAGGTGTCAGACACTGTTCTAGCTGTCCATCACCATAATAATTATGTGTTAGTTGCTCAGTCATGTCTAGCTCTTTGCTAACCCACGGACTGTAGCCCCATCCTCCAACCAGGCTCCTCTGTCGTTGGGATTCTCCAGGCAAGAATACGGGAGTGGGTTGCCATTCCCTTCTCCGGGGAGTCTTCCTGACCCAAGGATCAAACACGTGTCTCCTGCATTGCAGGCGCGTTCTTTACCGTTTGAGCCACCAGGGAAGCCCTTTAGGGCAAAACACCTTTTCTTATTCCTAGGTATTTGCAGGCTCTGCTAAACGTTGCTGTGGACTGAATTGGTTCTCCCCAACCCTGCCCCCGTCCCCTTGCCTCCCGCCCAAATTTGTCTGTTCGAACCCTAACCCGCTGATGTTATTTGGAGATGGGGGCTTCAGGGAGTTATTGAGTTTAGATGACATCATGAGGGTGGGATCCTCCTGATTGCGTAAGTACTCTTAGAATAGGAACTGAGAGAGGCCATCCCCTCTCTGGGGCTCCCCAGATTGCATTAGTGGTAAAGAAGCCACCTGCTAATGCAGAAGACACAAGAGACACCACGGGTTTGATTTCTGGGTCGGGAAGATTCCCTACAGGAGGAAATAGCCACCCCCTCCAGCACTCTTGCCTGGAAAATCACTTGGACAGAGAAGCTACAGTGCATGGGGCCGCAAAGAGTTGGGCATGACTGAGCACATATGCGCTTATCCCACCTCCACTGTTTGGGGACATAGCAAACACATTTGCCAGAAGGTGGCAAGCCACAAGAGTGCTCTCACAAGAAACCTAACATGCTGGCACCTTGATCATGGGCTTTGCAGCCTGCAGAAGCATGAGAAATAAGTGTTTGTGGGTTCAACCACCCAGTCTGTGATATTTTGTTACAGCAGCCAGCACTGACTAATACAGACACATTGGCAGCTCATCTCCATTACAGATGTGTTCGGTGCTTGGCCCTTTTCCGCTCATCCTATTCTTTCAAAGACTTAAAAAAAAAAAAAAAGCTAAAATATATTGAGTCGTCCTGTGTCTGTCCTCTAGTCCTTCTCCTTTCCTAGGAATTTCATCATTCTAGCAGAGCGTTGAATCTGAGTTGAAAGAAATGCAACATGTTTCTTAATTCTGTGTCACCTGGCTACAGAATCAGCCCAGCTGAATCAGGAAGGAGGCATTAACTCCATCCAAAGCTGTGTGATTAACTTATTTGTTTGCCTAAAGAGCTAAAGTGGAAAGAAAGAAAAAAAAAGCAGGAAGCAGAGTGAATCCGCACAGGCCCCGTTTTGAAGTTGGATGGATTTCTAGAGAACCCGAGATGAGGGTTTTAATGCACATTTCCCGGGCTTACCACGATTATTACTTTTAATGGAAAATCGCTTTGCACCATCTTGCTTCGTTTTAAATGGAGAGTGTGTAATATTGTCTAACGCCAGGGTAGGAAGTCGATTTAGTATGCATGCTTTTCTCCCCTCTTCACTCCTTTCCGTGGTCCTTTGTGCACATTCAGTACAGTTACATTTTTGCTTAGAACATGTATATTTTCCCCCTGAACTTTTCTCGATTGCTTTTTTATCAAGTTTACAAATCAAATCAAATAGGTATATTGCAAAGCTCCGCAATATTATTTTCGGAGCCTATAGTGCAATGTATTGAATTACGCTAGTCTGTGCTCTTCCGCTGCTGCTCTCCGTGGATTGAGAGAGAGGGTCGGCGGATCCTCTAAATTCACCCGGCATTCCTGGCTAAATCAAGACTGCTCTTCAGGCTGCGAGAAGAGGCAGGCCAAGTGTTCGTTGCACAAATCAATTTGGTCCCAAGTACATCGCAGTGGCTACTCAACTATCTCTCCCAGTAATATTGTCAACTTAATCAAATAATGCCTCCAAGACACTCAGCTTTTCTCTCGGAGAAATAAACTTGATTGGTGGGGAGGGAGAAGCAGCTGGCTATTCAAAAGTACACTTTTTATTTATCACCACTGAGAGCTTTGTGTGTGAAGGTGGGGGATGCCCTTAGCAGAGGGAAGATGCTGAATATTCAGTAGGCTGACCGGGAGGTGGGGCAGGGTAGGGCTCTTACTGCCTCAGGGTTGAGTCTTGGATGGTCTGTTTTGATACCTTCATGGCAGAGTGAGAGATGCTCAGCAGGAAAGAAGATGGACCCAGAGAATGTTCCTGGAATTACTCAGTAAAGTACCTACTATGTAATGTGGGCTTCCCAGGTGGTGCCAGTGGTAAAGAATCCACCTGCCAATGCAGGAGATTCAAGAGATGGCGAGTTTGATCCTTGGGTCCAGGGGGTCTCAGAATTGGACACAGTTGAGCAACTGAGCCCACAGTGCGTGCTCAGTACCTTGGTTGTGTCTGACTCTTTGGGACCCCATGGACTGTAGCCCTCCAGGCTCCTCTGTCCATGGGATTCTCCAGGCAAGAATACTGGCTTGGGTTGCCATGCCCTCCTCCAGGGGATCTTCCCAACCCGGGGAGTGAACTTATGTCTCTGTTATCTTTTGCATTGGGATTCTTTACCACTAGTGCCACCTGGGGAAAGCCCTTTTCCTATGCTTCTCCTCCCAGAGATCTGGTCATCCCGTTTCACAGGTGAACTCCGCAGAGTCCCTGGGCTGGGAGAGAGGAGACCATAGAGGGCGGGGCCACAATCTGAAAGGCGCGGATTCCTGCATGACCATGCGTGCTCTCTCCAACAATCGTCCCTGGATTGGTCGATATTAAAATCCAGTTTCACCAGGATTAGCCTTGGGTTGCTCAGAGCTATTCATTGAATTAGGAACGATTATAGCAGAGGGAGCCCCACGGTTCTTTATTAAGGTTTTCTTTCTTTTTTTTTTTTTTTAACGGAAGCACTAAGCAATCAGGAGATTAAAGAGCTGGTGGTGTTTTCTTAACATTTATAACCTGCGCTGATATCTGGGGAGTTTGTTTATTAGGAAAAATTCCAAGGTACACATTCTGCCTCCTAATAGGGCCCTCGAACTGGACCAGAGCAGGAGCGGGCTTTGCTGTTCTAATGAGTTTATTTGGGAACCTCTGCCAAGAGCTTCCTGGAAATCTACCTCTGGAGTTAATGGGCTTTACATGATGTAGGTTCCCTGGTGGCTCAGATGGTAAAGAATCTACCTTCAATGCTGGAGACCTGAGTTCAATCTCTGGGTCAGGAGAATCCCCTGGAGAAGGGAATGGCAACCCATGCCAGTATTCTTGCTTGAATTCCATGGACAGTCCTCTGGTGGGCTACAGTATTTGGTGTTGCAAAGAGTCGGACAGGACTGAGGGATGAACACACACAGGGTCCTTCAACCTTTCCTGCAATGATGAGGAAGCTGCATTTCAGAGTCATCGACATCCATGGGCCTGAGAAATAAAGAACAAAGCTGGTGATTATTAATCCTGTTCATAATAAAGATGACGATGATCCCATTTCTTCATGGCGCTTTGATTTCATGACCCTGCACTAAAGGATCTAGACAGAGATGCATTTATCATTTTGGTTGTTCAGTCGCCAAGTTGTATCTGACTCTTTGGGACCCCTTGGACTGCAGCACGCCAGGCTTCCTCTGTCCTTCACTATCTCCCATAGTTTGCTCAAAGTCATGTCCATTGAATTGGTGATGCCATCCAACCATCTCATCCTCTGTTGCCTCCTTCTCCTCCTGCCCTCAATCTTTCCCAGCACCAGGGTTTTTCTAATGAGTTGGCTCTTCTCATCAAGTGGCCAGAGTATTGGAGCTTCAGCATCAGTTTCAGTTATTCCAAGGAATGTTCAGGGTTTATCATTTTATCCAAGTTGGAACTAAGACCCAGAGACATGAAGTCAGGATTCATGCAACTCACTCGTGGCAAAACCACGTTTGTTCATGTATGCCTCAGATATTTACAGAGAACTTACCACGTGTGTATGCCACAGATATTTACAGAGAACTTACCACGTGTGCTAGGTGAGCGGTTTTAATTGGTGCAGTTTTGCTCCCCGGGACCTTTGAAGCCTCGAAGAGATTTTCAGTTGTCCTAGCCCCAGGGCAGGACTACTGACATCTAGTGGGTGGAGGTCAGGGATGCTACTGGACATCTTATGGTTCACCAGGTGATCCCCACATCACAGAATTAAGGAACCCCCAGTGTCAACAGTTCTGTTGTAGAGAAACTCTGCTCTAAGAGGTAAGAGGTAGGTGCATAGAGGTTCTGCCTTCCCTGTTCTCATGTGCTGTGCATTCTGGAAGAGAAGACAGATTATAGAAATTAACAGAAGCATGTAATGTAAAAGCAAGAAGTGGTGTGTGTTGCGCAAGAACAATAGGCATGAAGAGAGGAGATGCTGACGCAGCTGCTTTATTTATTTACTTATTTATTTATTTTTTTGCTGAAGGATAGTTGACCCACAATGTTGTGGGGAGAGAATTATCCAGGCAAGGGGACAGATAAACAGGTGTGAAGACTAAGGAATGTACTGAGTGTTGAAGGGCACGCTAAGAGGCTCGTGAGCAAAATGGGGGAATACCAGGAGACAGGGGGTCAAGGCAGCATCTCTTAAATCAGGGTGAGTGTCTGGCCTGGAAGGTTCTGAGAGGGACAACACCCCAGCCATTCTGCCTACACCACTAACATCCTTACTCATCTCAATTTCCTTCCATCTCTGAGCAAGTGGAACAGTATTAATTTGCTTGGTTTTTAAGTTCCACCTTCTGATCTTCCAGACATGGTTACGAGGTACATTTCTAATTCAGCTGGGTCTCACTTTAGAGCCAAAGTGACTTTAAAAAAATCAGACACGGATAAATCAAGAGTTCTTCTTTCAGTGATTAATTCCCACTAAGCTTTGACACGAAGCAGCCTTGGGGAATGTAACCGGAAGCCTGGTAGATCCTGCCTTTCAAAAAGACATGTTCTAGATGGTTCACTCCGTTAGTGAGTCTTGTAGCTTTTTCACATTGCTTTATTTTTGTCTTTAGAAATCTCACCCTGTGCTTTTGCCATAGGCTTTAGTGGACTCCTCAGGGATGCTTGTCCATCTGTGTGAGGAACCTGCAGGCAGGTCTTCATCTTTCAAGTGCTGGTGGCCTTTCTGGAGGCTTCTCAGCCCAGCTGAAGGTCATCACTGCATTCAGGGGCGAGTACAGAAAGGGGTCTTGGAGCTTGTGTTTGAAGGGAAAGCTCGAATCTCTTTTCATTTTGCTGTTCAGTTCAATTTAGTCACTCAGTCATGTCTAACTCTTTGGGACCCCATGGACTGCAGCAGGCCAGGCCTCCCTGTCCATCACCGACTCCCAGAGTTTACTCAAACTCATTGAGTCGGTGATGCCATCCAATTATCTCATCCTCTGTCATCCCCTTCTCCTGCTTTCAATCTTTCCCAGCATCAGGGTCTTTTCAAATGAGTCAGCTCTTCACATCAGGTGGCCAAAGTATTAAGTCATAAGTCATGTGTGACTGTTGTAATCCCATGTATTGTGGCCCTCCAGGCTCCTGTCTGTGAGATTTCCCAGGCAAGAATCCTAGAGTGGGTTGCCATTTCCTTCTTCAGGGGATCTTCCTGACCCAGGGATTGAACCCACGTCTCCTGCATTGGCAGGCAGGTTCTTTACTACTGAGCCATCTGAGAAGTGAGAACTCATCAGACTGACCAGTGTGATAGCTGAGAACCCGGGGACAGCTCTGGTGGGGGCATTCTCCTTTCTTCTGCATCTGGGTTGCGGCCAGCCCTTTTGAGAGCCTCATACCACCAGGACTGCTTAAAAAGTACAACTGCGCCTTGATAATTCTTGATAACAGTTACTCATTTTCCGAGCATTTCCCATCTGTTTGCTTAGCAGGGGACTTCGTGGGTTGAACGAAGGCCTTCAAATATGTGTCCATGTTCTGACCTTCGTAAACCTGGGGATGTGACCTTATTTGGAAAAATAAAAGGTCTTTACAGATGCAATTAGGTTAAGGATCTCAAGACCAGATCAGCCTCAATTTAGTGTGAGCTCTAAATCCAGTGCCCTTAATGTCCTTATAAGAAGAAAAAACGCCGAGGGAGACTTGAATCTCAGACACTCAGAGGGAAGAAAGCCAAACAGAGATGAGAGACTCTGGCAGTGCAGCTCAGGCGAGCCAAGAAGCCACCAGTGGCTGGAAGAACAAGGAAGGACATCCCCCTGGGGGTCTCTGGCCAGAGCGGGACCCTGGGGGCATCTTCGCTGTACTTTTCTGGCCCTTGCAACTGAGAGTCCACTGCTGTTGCTTTAAGTCACTAGGTTTTGGGTAATTGCTTAGGAGACCAATACAGGGATATGAAACTCCGAGTATGCGCTGAATATGTTTTCCCTGAAAGTTCCCAGCAAAAAGGAAACGTCACAGCCTGAAATACTCAAGATGAGGGGTCAATACAGGTCATTCCCATAGCTCTGACCGCTTGCGAGATCGCGGCTTTGTCGTAGCTTCTTTTGTTTGCCTCGTACTCCATATAGTCCTCATCACATCACAACATACAAGCGGGCCTGCTCAGTCTTTTAGATTGCCTCCTTATGCTTCTTCATCAGCCTCTGGATACTGATACCCTCCCTCTTCCCTTTCCTTTTCCATGCCCCTGTTGTTGAGTCACTAAGTCATGTCCAGCTCCTTGCAACACCATGAGCTATAGCCCACCAGGCTCCTCTGTCCTGTGAGATTCTCCAGGCAAGAATCCTGGAGTGGGTTGCGATTTCCTTCTGCAGGGGATCTTCCCGACCCAGGGATCGGAGCCATGTCTCATGAAGGCAGCTTCTTTTACCACTGAGCCACCAGAGAAGCTCCCTATGATATCTGAAATAACTTTTTGGTTTAGTTTTTTTCTTTGTTTCTGTGTTATCTTTAAAAATTACTTTTAACACACAGGTATGCCGGCGCAGCTGTTTCTGAGCATTTTTCGTATTTGTGCCCAGCGCACAGTGATCAATTGAGCGTTGCGTGTTTTTATCAAAGGAAACAACACAAAGATTTCTCCAAAGTCCTGTTTGACTAAAGATGATTAATTTAAATTTTCACATGAGCAGCATAATGCTGTTAATCATTTAATATGTTTAATCGTAATCTCTGTAATTCCTAATTAGGTTTATTAAACTGAAACATCCAACAGTTACACACAAATCCAAATCTTAAGTTTCCTTCTTGGGAGGAGAAGGAGCAGGTTTTCATTTGCATTTGAACAGCAGCTTCTGACTGAAGGGGAAAAGTGGGTTGAAGGCCTGAGAACTAGCGTGCTGCTTCTGCAAACTGAAGAGTCTTGTGTTTGACCAGTAAGACCCCCCAGCCCCTCGGAAAGTGACAGTCTCACGATTCAAGGTCATTTCTGTCTCGTGGCTGTGTCTCCAGACCTCATATTGTGCATGTATGTGTGCTCACTTGCTTAGTCATGTCTGAGTCTTTGTGATCCCATGGACAGAGGTGCCTGGCGGGCTACAGCTCCTCTGTCCATGGGATTCTCCAGGCAAGAGTATTAGAATGGGTTGCTATTTCCTCCTCCAGGAGATCTTCTTGACCCAGGTTATTGAACCCATGTCTCTTGTGTCTCCTGCCTCGGCAGGCAGATTCTTTACCACTGCACCACCTGGGAAGCCCCAGGAAGACCTGGCACAGCCAAAACCTATAAATAAATATATACATATCCAGGTTACAAGTGTCAAAGTTGTAATATTGTTCCTCTCACTTGGGGGGAGCAAAGGAGACAGCTCACTCCTCCCTTCACTGGTTTCTTCCTTGACTCCTAACGCATTCACCCCTTCAGTCGGTGAGTCAGCCAGCCAGGAGGCAGACGTTTGTCATTTCTCCAGCATGGCTCAGCCTGTGTCTCATGCTGGTCATGCCACCGCCCTGCTATGGTCCTTAAGGAAAAATTGTATCCTCTTGATCTACCCTCAGGGTTCTTTAGGTTCCCCCCCTGCCTCCCTCTGCTGGGTCCTCTCCCGCCCTTCCGTCATGCACGCTCCCTCCGACCAGTGACATGGAGGTCTGCCTGCAGTCCCAATCTCAAAGGAGTGCCAGTGAGGTGTGAGTTAAAGTGAGATCTTAGTGCCCTGCCCAGGAATTAAACTGGGTAGCCTGGATGAAAACCATGACTCCTAGCCACTAGTCCCCAGGGGCTAGAGGCTAGAAGCAAAATTTCCCGGGCCCTTGCCCCATTGAAAAATGCATTTCTCAAGGAGGCAAAAACTGTAGAAAGAGGTACAAAATTTATGATTAGAGACACGGCACAACCAAGTTGGAGAGCACACAGAGAAGCAGTTTGTTAAGACAGAAGCAAGGCAGAGATACACACCCAAAGGGAAAGGGTGTCGGCGTCCCCCCTAATGAGGAGTGCATTAAAGAGGCAGTTAAGCCATTTATGTAGGGCATTTCTGCCAGATCTTTGTTTACCTTTGGCCAGTTCTCTCGTTTCTTTTCCCACTCCTGACCTGCCTAGGACCCTCCCCAACATGCCTGTGAAACTTTTTCCCAAGATAGATTTTTCCTAGAGGCCAGTGCGGGGCTGGGGTGGTGGGGGGTGCTTGGCATCACATATTATGGGGTGGTACCCCCTCCATTTCAACCTCCAAGGAGCCTTTCTGGGCATGTGTAGTGTCTCCCTTGCCCCAAGGATGGAAAATATGTGACCTCTTGATCCTTTGCTCAAATTGGGTTTAGTCCCTCTCTGTCCTTGCCATAGCTGTTAATGTCCCCAGGAGACAAAGTTTGGCTATTGTTTGGCTGTTGTTTCCTATTTTAAAGTGCACACAGGAGGCTGGTTGTAAATATCTAGCCTGAAGCCCACCTGCCCCCTTCCTCAGGAGATGTAAAAAGGAGGCTAGCTGTACATGCCTAGCTTGGAGCCTGTCTGTCTCCTGCTCAGTCCCCTAAATCCAGAATTCGCCTCTCTGCATCTTGGCACATACTTTGCGCTCCACTGGTGCAGCATCACCTTTTCTCTTAGAGATGTCCCACTAAAAGCGTAACCTCCAGACTCAGCAAGCCTGAGGAACCACCAGCCATACGGTTTAGAGTGACAACCCCCTGAGGGTCACTCTGACCCTCTTAATAGTCTGTTCAACCATTGCCTTTTCTGCCTCCTTCTCTTCTACTAAGCTAGACACTGTGCATGCTTTGGAGGATGAACTTATGTGCCTAGTGGATAGTAGTTGCTCAGGAAAGATGTGTTGACCAAGCAAATGGGAACCTTCCCTTCATGTTTCCTTAATGAGGCTTTTTACACCTCTCCTTTGACATTTTTGGGGCCTCCCTGGTGGCTCAGCTGGTAAAGAATCCACCTGCAATGTGGGAGACCTGGATTCAGTCCCTGGGTTGGGAGGATCTCCTGGAGAAGGGAACAGCTACCCACTCGAGTATTCTGGCCTGGAGAACTCCATGGACTATTCCATGGGGTCGCAAGGAGGCGGACACAACTGAGCGACTTTCACTCTCACTCTCACTCTCACTTTGACATTTTTTGTAAAAATCACCATCATTCTGAAAAATGCCTTGTCTTCCACTTATTGATTCTATCTTGTGCTGGGAACTGTGTTTGGTTGTCACAGAGCCTTATACGGTATGCACCATTGTTATTATCTAACTCAATGGATATAAATTTGCGCAAACTTTGGGAGACAGTGGAGGACAGAGGAGCCTGGAATCAGCTGTCCTTGGGGTCCCAAAGAGTCAGACATGACTTAGCGACTGAACAACAGCATTCTTACTACTCATTTTTCATCCTTTTTATTAGATCCAGCAGCATTAGGAATATGACCAAGTGCATTATCTTCTTGACACAACCCTTGGAAGTTGAAGAAAGTATCTGGTAGGGCTTTGGATACCAAAGAAGCTTGGAGGCATAGTAGGCCAACTACCAGAATGTCTTACCTTACAAACACAATTCAGTGTGTGTTAGGAAGGAGATTTCAATGAAACCTGTCGATAAGGACAAGGGTTGATGAGAAAGTCACTGATTCTGTCCATGTTAGTAGTTTTGTCCTAGTTGTATGCGTCTAAGTTGCTCCTGTACAAGGGGACGATCTCTCCTTCCTAAGTTTGATGGCCTTTTCACGGATTTTCCATCATGTTTTAGCGAAGCAGACGTCTCATGTGAACGGCGTCTACTGCCACCTAGAGGCAGTACATGCTAATTGCAGAGAAAGCATCTAGAAGCATCTCTGAAATGTTGAAACTCTAGAACTGAGCATATGGAAGTGGCCTAGATGATTAAATCAAATGTTACTGTGACTTTTCTCCTGGTTCCTGCCTCAGTGGGGGTATCATTGTAATATCATGTTATCCAGGCTTTTCCTTGGAGGATGGGACTGAGTGGGAGTCAGAGTAACAAATTATACTAATTATACTGATAATGCCATTGTCAACACCAACTTGAGCCAATATGACTTTCTAATATAGGCACTGTGTGTCTTCGTTGTCCAACATGGAAGCCACAGCCACGTGTGGCCTCTAAACACTCAAAAATGTGGCTGCTGTGAGGGAGGGGCTGAATTTCCCATTTGATTTAATTTTAATTCATTTCCGTTTAAAGAGCCACATGGGGCCAACTGTCATGAACAACACAGGTCTGCAAAATCAAGAAAGGAAAAATTAAAACCTTGAAAAAGTTCAAGTCCATCAGATACTTACTTGGACTTCAGAATACCAAACAGCCTTTTCAAATATTTTATGAGATTTACTAATGTTTTTATCTGTACAGCCTTGGCAATTAAGTAGGCATATTTTACGATTTTGAACAGCCTGGATGAAAGAAGGATTCTCCTTTCTAGATGCAGCTTTCTCTAATTACCTACTGAAACTGCCTGCCCCTCAGTCCCAGCGAGTCCTTGCCCTTACTTTATCCCCCTCCCTCTTATCGCCTTCCTCCAGCTCTGTATTTCTTTAGTTTGTTGTCTGTCTGATTCTTCCCTGGTAAGAATTAGATCCGTGATAGTGAGGATCTCTGCTCCTTTGCTCATGGCTGAATCCTGGATCTCTGATGGCCACTCAGTGGTCTTTCAAGAAATCTTTGCTGGATGAATGAATGATTCAGCAGTTTCTTGCTGTATTATTCCTTTGTTCTGGCATTTTTCTACCATTTTGAGGGAGCAAAAGCACACTGGATATATGTGGAATCTAGAAAAAATGGTATAGACGAACATATTTGCAAAGCAGGAGTAGGGACACAGACGTAGAGAACAAACGTACGGATACCAAGTGGGGACGGTGCAGGGAGGGGTGAGTTGGGAGACTGGAATTGACGTATATGCACTGTTGATGCCAGGCATCATAATACGCTATTGATGATATGCATAACCTAGATAACTAATGAGAACCTACTGTATAGCTCAGGGAACTCTACTCAGTGCTCTGTGGTGACCTAAATGGGAAGGAAATCCTAAAAAGTGGGGATATATGTATATGTATAGCTGATTCACTTTGTGGTACAGCGGAAACTAACACAACACTAAAGCTACTCTATGCCTATACATATATTTATGGAAAGCACGCCCAGGTCCACTCAGAGCCTCTTTGCTTTGCTCTTGTTCTTTTAGCAGACAGATGACGCAGCGCCCACGGATGGCCAGCCCCAGACACAGCCTTCTGAAAACACGGAAAACAAGTCCCAGCCCAAGAGGCTGCATGTCTCCAACATCCCCTTCCGGTTCCGGGATCCGGACCTCCGACAAATGTTTGGCGTAAGTACTGCCTTTCTTCTCCTCTGCAGTGGCCGCTCTGGGGTCCCCAGAGCCCTCCCCTCCTCATGTAATTTCTTGGTATTCATAATACGAAGTGAGCAGGGGTTGGGGGAAGGCATTTTAGATCCTATCTGTGGGTATTCCTTGGCCAGGATCTCCATGATTTTAGTATAAACTTTTCTGCTATGTTCACCATGTTTGCACTTGGACCAATGGTACTTCTTCAAGTTAGTAACTTGTATGTCAAATGGAAAATAGGCTCCCAGGGGCTTGAAACAAGCTCATTGCTGATCCCCCGTCAAGAGCCTGGGGACCCATGTGACAGCTAACATAGTTACGGGTCATCTTACTTTTTCTCCCTATGGTGATTGCCAAATTATTGGGAAGAGTGACTCATAACATATTTCTGCAGACCTTGCTCTTTCCCAGGTACTGAGCATCTAAATCTCAGAGGTGATTGTAGAGAATAATTAGTTCTGCATAAAGCCTCCTTAAAACAAAACCACTGCAGATTTCAGAGTCTGACTTGTATCCTGCCATATACGTTCTTCTGGAATCCATGGTGAGGATTCAGAGATTTAACTTATAAGATTATATGCCACAAATGACAGTCTTGCCCAAGCACCATGGCGGAACAGCAAGCAAGGCAGAAGCCACCACCAACCCAGAGAAAAGGAATGATAGAGTCACTTGCTCAGGGGACACTGTGACCCTGATTCTCTTTTTGGAATGACCTTTGCACCATCCACCTTGGGAAGGGATGAGCTTGCCACCTCTTTGGGCTCAGTTCCACCAAAGGACAAAGCTATGACAGAGCTTGGATAGCATTCATTTTTTGCAAATACAGTCACAGTCCCTTTGTCTATGTCGGCCCAGCATTGGTGGGAAATGTCTGTGGATTCAATGAACAAAACTACATTCTTAACGTTCTACTTGGAGTAAAGGTTGGCTGCCCAGAGAGTCCCCCTCTAAGAGCTTTTGGATGGGTGCAGAGATGGCAAAAGGAATAAGAAGAGGCTCAACTTTCCAAGTCTAGTCTGGGCCAGGTAGACCTCATTGTCCATATGATAACACCAGCTCTGTGTCATCATTCCGCGATGGTGGGGTGAACGCGCATGTTTTCTTTAGCATGCATGATGTTTATCAAGTATGCATCGGACACAAAAGCCAAAAAGTGTCCTCATAGTTAAGATACCCAGGCCTGAATCCTGACATTTCAGTGGAAAAGGTCAGCTTGTGCTCTTTTATCTCTCTCATTTGGTAATAACCTTGAGTTGAGCCTCTAACTCTTGCAGAGCAGAGATACCCTCGGGCAATTTCAGGTCAAAGATGACTTTGAAAAGTGCAGAGCATTCAGAGTTAAAGTCGAGGTTAAGTGTGTGTGAAGTGAGGAGACCAGGTTTGAATGATGGGCAGCCTGAGGAATTAGATCCCTTTTGTCAGGTCTGGTTCGAAAGTCGTCTCGCTCTTCAGTCTGTCTTAACTCATCAAGTGTCACTGGGATGTTGACTTGGAATTCGGTCCTCTTAATGACCATCCTGTGCTCTTTTCGGGTGTCGCTCATTGCAGTAGACCCCGACTCCCACCCCGGAGGATGGCTATGCGCTCTCTGGTCTTCTTGATTATCTTGAAAGTGACCAGCGGTCTCCACTGCAAAGGCATTCAAAATATTCAGAGCTAGATGCCAAAACCAGATCCTACGTGCATGAATATCTGAGCCTCTCTGTTCTTACTGGGTGGTGCAGGAGAGGTGGTACAGAGCAAAGTCTTGCCAAAAGAATGGTCGCGCTACCAGTTGTCAAACCTTGATCAGAATCTACTAGTTTCAGAGCTACTGTTTGTAAAAGTCAGAATTTTCAAGCAACTGACAAGATGTCGATTTGACAAGATGATGGATACACTCAGGATCCATCTATCCGTTCAGGAAATGCAGCACACAGTCATCCTGAAATTAATTCAGTTCCTCACAAGCTGCCTCTGCGCCCATTTTTAAAAGTATGCAGGATTTTTTGGTGGGCTTTGTGACCACCCATTCCAGTATTCTTGCTGGGAAAATTCCATGGACAGAGAAGCCTGGTAGGCTACAGTCCACAGGGTCGCAAAGAGTCAGACACGACTGAGCATGCTTCTGCGCACACACTTCTGTAACAATCATCCAGCACCTACAGATTCCTGGACTCTGCGATAACTCTGAGGCCTTCTTGGTTGACAACCACCATTCTGAAGACATGGAATTTTAATCCTGCAAGATCTATTCTTCCTGGGCAGACGTCAGTGGTGGCCACCCCGCTCTGCATGGGTGCTACATTTACCAACATGAATCACGTGAAAAGGCATCTTTAAACATTCTGACTGGCTCCCCACTCTCCAGCTGAGAGAATTAAGCTTGGTTTCCTCTTTCAGGTCACAGTTACTCCAAGAAATTGCATTTTAATCCCAATCAGCTGTTTTCCACATCACTGGGATGTGAGATGTCATCTCTCCTTTTCTTGCTCTATTTTGCCCTAGTTCCTTGTAGCAGAGGCTACGAGGGGAGAGACAGCAGAGAAAAACTCTCACGAAGATTTGTTTGCATTTTTCTTCTTGGTCTCTTTTGTTCTGTATGGCCGTGGGGACTGCAAACCAAAACCACAGCACAAGAGTAAAGAGACTTTCTTTCCCAAAGTCCCTGACACCCGGCAATGCTCTGAACAGGTTCTGTATCCATGCATCGTTCAGCCGTGATGTTTGCAACCCCTACATGCCTATCGGTTACCGCAGGTGCCTCAGTGTTTCATTTTAAACGGTGGCTTTGGTGCCTCCTTGTCACAATCCTGATTTCCCTTCTTCCGCAGTTCACTTTGTATCCTCTACGTCCTCCTCTTTCAGATGAAACGTGTTCCAGTATTTGGCATGAAACCATCCAGATCATCTTAGATTTCCTAGGGTTACCCTTTCAGATGGAACATCCCTTGGTCAAAAAATTTGGTGGCCACTACATCCAAAGCAGAGGCCAGAGCATCTTCCGTTATTCATTTTTGGCTACTCTAGGTCTTCGTGGCTGCGCGTGGGCTTTCTCCAGCTGTGGCAACCAGGGGTGTCCTGGTATCTCCTTGTGGTGGCCTCTCCTGTTGCAGAGCACGGGCTGTAGGGCATGTGGGCTTCAGTAGCTGGGGCACGTGGGCTTAGTTGCCCCGTGGCATGTGAGGTCTTCCCTGACTAGGGATCGAACCCATGTCCCCTGCATTGGCAGGCGGATTCTTAACCACTGGACCACCCAGGGAAGTGCAGAATCCAGAGTCTTTTTTAAAAGATCAATTGGCATGTGAAAGAATGGATCTCTTATATTCTCAGGGGCCTTGGTGCTGGAGGTTTCACTGGAAAGGATGTGGATTCTGGCCCTGCTGCCTTCTTCTTGAACATGTCAGAGGTCGCAAAAGAGCATGCCTTTCCTTTCCATTTGAATTCTCCATGGGCTGATGCAAGCATTGTATGGATTGCCAGCACATTAATCATGTCTTGGTCTTGAATAAAAAGCTCAGGTGAACCTAGCATTTAAAAGTAAGCATTTGTGAGTGAGAGAGATAGTTATGGGCTTCCCGGGTAGCTCGATGGGTCAAGAACCTGCTGGCAATGCAGGAGACACAGGAGATGTGAGTTCGATCCCTGGGTCGGGAAGATCCCCTGGAGGAGGGTGTAGCAACCCACTACAGTATTCTTGCCTGGAGAATCCCATGGACAAGAGGAGCCTGGAGGGCTATAGTCCATGGGGTCACAAAGAGTCAGACACGATTGAAGTGATTGAGCAGACATGCTTGCACGCGGAAGTGGTTCTAGATTTAGACCACCGAGACGAGCCGTTGTATCCTAGAGCTGTCTTCAGTAACAGCTACTCAGGGAGTCCTGGGTTCAGATTTTACCTCATGCTTGTCCGTGTGACAGTCCTGCTTTCATTATCAAAATACAGGCCTTCTGGGCATGAATATGACCCACCGAAGTCTCTGTTGTCACCAAAGACAGGTTACGTGGCTTTCAGAACACTCAGAAGAAACTTGCATTAAAAGTAGAAGAAGAAGGAGAAGGGGCTCTTATGATGACTTTTTAAATGACAAAACAGATATTTTCAGACATGGCAGGGTGCCTCCTCCTGTTCCCACATCCGAAACGTGAAGACGGCCCTAAGAAAACAAAACCAATACAATATTGTAAAGTTAAAAAAAAAAAAAAAAAAAACCTTTCAAAAAAAAAATAAATAAAAGAAATGGAAATTTAAAAAAATTAAATGAATATAGAAAAAATGAAAACTAGGGTGTTGCCTTTTCTTCGCTTTCATGCTCATTCTTTGGACTAAGCTTACTTTCATGTTTTATGCTGTATCCGTTGAACACCTTTCAAAGGTTTTCAGAGAAATGTCATTTGATCTGAGCCGGTCTAAACATGGGCGGTACGTCTTGGCCCAAGTGTGTGCCTACAAGCTCCTGGATTTTAACCTTGAAGCATCTGTCGAGACCCCTCCGGTGGAAACTGAGACTTTTGTTGAACACGGCTGAATGCCGGTGTTGGGCAAATAGATCCTAGTTATGTCTGCGAATGAGTCGTGTCTATTTAAATTGAAAATGTGCCAGCTGTGTTTACATCATTAGTACCAAACTTCCCAATTAAACTGTTGATACTATAAATATAGTACACAACTGCCTTAGAAAGGGGGCTTACATCAGCATTCTTCTTACGGCTTGTTTCACTGGCTTTGAGAAACTTCCACCCCGTGGCAACTGCCAAAGAGACAAACGTTGGAGACATTTCAGGGCATGCGGTGCCGTTGTTCCGTTTAGGGAATGACACATGCGGAGATCACTCTTTGATTGGTGCTGGCTCAGCCGGCAGCTTCCCAGGTGGCTCAGTGTTAAAGAATCTTCCTGCCAGTGCGGAAGACACAGAAGACTTGGGTTCGATCCCTGAATCAGAAAGATCTCTTGGAGGAAGGCATGACAGCCCAGTCCAGGAATCTTGCCTGGAGAACACCATGGACAGAGGAGCCTGGTGGGGCTACAGTCCATGGGGTCACAAAGAATCAGACACAACTGAGCAATTGAGCATACGTGTATCTCAATCAGATCTTTTTTCTTTCTTTCTTTCTCGTATTTATTCCACTCATCCACATATTCCCAATCCCCGTTTACTGGCGTTGACTTAATATAGTTATGAGGTGGATATTTCCCATGTGTAAGGAGCATGGTGGAAACCAAGCAGGACCCCATGAGGTTTCTAGGCACAAAAGGCTTTCTGCGTCCCCTTCTCCGATGGGCAGGTTCAAACAGTTGTGCATCAAGAAAGGGAGGGGAGGCCAAGAAAAGGAAGGATCAGTGAAGAAACCATAGTGTAGCTTTGGGGCAGGTCTTGGTTTCCTCATAAGGGATACGCATAGCAGTATCTTTGAGCTCTTCAGCAGAACTATAACCTCCAACAAATGGAAGATGTTAACTATTTGATGCATCTCTCCTCATTCCAGAGAAACTCACAGTTCGCCCATCACCACCTGAGACCAAGTGATCTCTTCAACCAGAACTTATTTTAAAGGAAATGCGTTTGTGTTGACTGCTTCGAGAAGGTTCTGTGGATGACATTTGCTTGTTGGTTTTAGAGGAAGTCCTTTCCAAGTTTCTCTATCCATAAATATGTGTGCTTCCTGTCTCTTAGGCCTGAAATATACATGGTAGCATCTGTGTGGACTGAATATCCTAAGGGGGTCATATCAGAATGATGGCTTCTCAGAGAGTCGCAAAGCTAAAGGATTTTTTTTTTTAACCATGGAATTCACTTTGCCTTTAAACGCAAATCTTGCATTTCTCAAATCTGAAAATCATCTTCTCTTTTTAACAGTTTTCTCTGCCCAAATCTAGGGCATGGTAAAAGCAGTAGAACCATCTTGTCTTCACCAAAAGAATTCCTAAGTGTCCACTGATCGCAGAGTGAGGGAGTTGCGTGTTTCCTGGTGTGTCTGTAGGGCATGCTAGCCATGGAGACCTGCTGTCTTCTCTCCTGGTTAAGCCTTCTCTTCTTGGTTTCTTTCTCTCCTTCTCCCTGAAGTCGAGAAGCACAATAAGAAGCTCAGTAAGAAAAATTCAAGTCTGTAATCCCCAAGCTGAGTACATATCCTGAGGGATGGGCACCTTTCTGTGGCTCAGGATGACTTAAGCTTTGGATTTCTTTTTCTCATAGTCAGAACTACTTTCATTTCAAGGTTTTAAGCTATTTATATTCAACTGAAGTCGGCGTTTTTCTCTTTCTGAGGGAGTGTAGATTTATTTGTATGTTCCAAAGGATAGTATCTGTATATTCTTCTTTTTTTTGAATCTCAGTAAGATCTTCTTGGCACTTACAGTCTGGGTCTCTCAGTACCCTCTGAGTGGGGCACATCGGTCAGGCAAGCTGCCCCCGGTTCTCTGGGTTCTAATTGCTTGTTCCCTTTCTCTCCTGCCCCTCCTACCCTATCACCCTGTCCTCTGTGACACAGAAGCTGCGTAAGGCTTTCCACCCAGGGGAGAGAGACAGAATACAGAATTTCCTAGGGTAATAAAAGATGTACTAAAAATACCCAGGCTGCAAAAGCAAAAACGTTGCTGTTGTTGTTCAGTTGCTCAGCCATTTCCGGCTCTTTGCGACCCCATGGACTGCAGCACGCCAGGCACCCTGTCCTCCACTGTCTCCCAGAGCATGCTCAAATTCATGTCCATTGAGCCGGTGATGCTGTCTAGCTATATAGCTTTGACTAGATGGACCTTTGTCGGCAAAGTGATGTCTCTGCTTTTTAAGGAAAGTTCCAAATCAGGGAAAAAGAGCCTGGAAATATTACTTTCTGTAGTTCTTTACAGGTATTTTAATCCCTAAAACAGGCATTTGCTCTTAATTCTGCATCAGGGTAAAATTTCTATCTGATTTTCCCCTGGGCCTCGTCACTTACTTTTATGCCACCCTCTCGTAGCTGCCTTTATGTAGAACACACCATGCTCAGAAAATGCCCACTCAACTTCATGCACTCTAAGAAAACGGAAAGAATTCCAGCCTCAGGGGACTGGATTTGGGATTATCAGATGCTTCTGGTTCAAGGTCCTTGTTCTCATTTTTTTTTTTAAGTATGAATCACAGATTTCTTGCTGTGTATTTGTCAGGAGGACTACAGGAAATAGTCAGTCACTAGTTGTATTAAGTTACAAAATACAAGACACAGCAGTTGCATGTGATTTCAGATAGCAAATATTTTAGTAAATTTAAGTATGACCACCATTGTGCAGTGGTGGTGGTTTAGTCTAACTTATATCCAACTCTTGTGACCCCATAGACTGTAGCCCGCCGGGCTCCTCTGTCCACGGGATTTCCTAGGCAAGAATCCTGGAGTGGGTTGCCATTTCCTTCTCCAGGGCGTCTTCCCGACCCAGAAACTGAACTTGGGTCTGCCCCCTGCCTTGCAGAAATGTTCTTTACTGGCTGAGCCATCAATTAAAGTACCATTGTGCATGGTATACTTATCCTGAGAAGTCTGAAATTTAATGGAACATCTGTAGTTTATTGGGGAAACTTTGTCATCTGAAATGTTGTTTCTAGGTTTGAGTACGTTGAGTTTCTTGCATTGTTCAGAAAGCCTATTCATGCTAATTGTCTAAAACCTATGTGCTTGTTTAACAATATGGAGAATCATCTTGCAAGAAGGACATTTCAACCTGAGGATAGACAGCTACAGTGGTTTCTTGCTTGTAAAGGGTGTCTGTGTAATGGGTATTCCTTTTATCTTTACTTCTCTTATATGGCCTGGCTACTCCTGGCTTTTATGAAACCAAGGTCCAAAATCCTAAGCATCTCATTTTAGTTGGATATTTTAAGTTATCAAAATCCCACTTCACTAAGGATGTTTTACCCAGTGGCTGGTGACACAGCCTAGAAGGACCATTGTATATACTAGCTGTTTTTAATGCTTGCTGCTCAGTGCCTTGGAAAGCAATCAGTCATCCATCAAGAAAGAAAACTAGAATTAACCTCTTGCTTACATACTTGGTACTGGGTCCCTAATTACAATATCTCATATGATGGGTTATGCCATAATATGGAAGTAATACATACAGTTGTATTTTCTCTTGGTTCAAGTGCATCATTTAATGATAGGAAAACATCAAATGAATATCCTTGATATTAAAAGAGAGAAAAATTCTGACTCGGGGAACAATTACCCATGCATAACCTGATTGACTCTGTTTCTCTTCTTGCTTATAAACTATTTCTATTTTTTTGCAGCAATTTGGTAAAATCTTAGATGTTGAAATTATTTTTAATGAGCGAGGCTCAAAGGTAAGCAACTTAATTAACTTTAGAATTGTTTAGTTTTATTTTGAAATGCTTGTTATAAATACGGGGAAACAACTGCACTGTTTTAATCAGCACGTTGTGAAAATACACTTCCGTGGGAATTCCTTTAGGGACCATCCCCCCCACCCCACCCCCGTTTCCAAAATGGTGGGGAATACACTGGAATCAATTTAAAATGTATAAGGGGGTATTTGAAAATTGCTGTTTTATAGATGTCTATATATCAAGTTTCCAGAGGAAAACTACCCATGCTTAAAAAAATAATGCTGTTGCTACATTTTTGTTTTTCAGTGATAATTATGTTCTTTATATTAAAAAGTGAGTTCATAGTCTCATGAGCAGGTAAATATGTGATTATTCTGTATTAATAAAGTGCAGTTATTTTCCTGGGTTGTAGGGGAGAAAATCTCATATACACCAACCTTTTGAATAAAATTTAATCCATTGGTCTGTGTATACAACCACATTTTGCAATTTGCCATTGCTCTGAGTTAGTTTTTCCTAGGAAACGAATTTTTAAGTAGGTTTTTCTTACAAGTAACAGTGTTAGTAAAAATTAGAGGTGAGGGATTTCCTTGGTGGTCTATTGGTTAAGACTTCACCTTCCAATCCCTGATCAGGGAACTAAGATCCCACCATGCCTCATGGCCAAGAAAAAACAAAGCATAAAACAAGCAATATTGTAGCAAATTCAATAAAGACTTTAAGAATGGTTCACATTTAAAAAAATTCTTTTTTTTTTAAATATCAGAGGCTATATGGGTAAACTCCAGCATCTTCAAAATGTAAACATATTGATAGAGGAAAAAAAAAAAAAGCCGCCAAACTCTTGTAAAGCATCTTCTGTGTCAGTGATCATCTAAGACCAGTGCTCACACCAGCAGCAACATCTGGAAATACAGAGTCTCAGGGTGCAGCCCAGACCTATTGAATCAGATCCTCTGATATTGGGGCCCAGCAATCTGTGTTGTAACAAGCCTCCCAGGGCTATGGTTAAAGTTACAAATCCTTTGTCTCCTTATTCTCAACACACGCCCAGGCTTCATGTGAATACAGACTACCCCTGTGCCCACTGGGATTTCACGGTGGCTCAAGTGTCCTGTTTCTACTTGCACTCACGGAAAACGCAGGGAAAGTGGTGCGCTGGGCAGAACAGCAGCTGCTGTGAGGAAGGTGAAAAGAAGTGAAAGTCACTCAGTTGTGTCCGACTCTTTGCGACCCCATGGACTATACAGTTCATGGAATTCTCCAGGCCTGAATGCTGAAGTGGTTAGCCTTTCCCTTCCCCAGGGAATCTTCCCAACCCAGGGATCGAACCCAGGTCTCCCGCATTGCAGGCTGATTCTTTACCAGTTGAACCAAAAGGGTGCTGCCAAAGACTTGGATATTGACATCAGAACCTAGGAAGTGAACATATCCAGTAACTCCGCCTGGCTTCTGGTTCCCCAGGAACGTTCAGCTTCCTTCTCACTTCCCTAGACTGTGAAAGTAAAAATGGAGAGAAATTCATTCCCACACACAGAGAGACTGCAGGTTTAGCCCCAGAGCTTTCCTTACAGAGACTGTTTGGGACAAGCCAGTATCCAGAAGTGTTACTTAGAGAAACATGTTTTGGGACTTCCTGGGCGGTCCAGTGGTTACAACTCTGCACTTGAACTGCAGGGGCAGCGGGTTTCATTCCTGGTCAGGAAGCTAAAGTTTCATACGTCATGTGGTATAATAAAGAAGAATGGGTTTTACCTAAGGGGGGGCGGTGCAAAAGCCAGTCTTCTGGGTATAGGAACCACCACCTCCCCGCAAAACAATCATTTATGATTCCTTGGGCAGCCTGCATAGGTTTTATATTAACTGACTTAATGTTAACTGAATTGTATTAACTGAATAGGAGAATGCTGATTGAATTGAAGAAAGAAAATGCCAGTATTCTCTTTGCCACATCCAGAATGGTGTTGTGATATGCTGGATGAGTAGAAAAAAAAAAAAAATCAATTCATTACACTCTGAAGTTCTGCTACTTTAAGGACCTCATCTTTCTGCTCTAATTTCAGATATTTACAGTAATCCATATAATCTGTCAGTAGTTTGACCTCCAGGCTGGGGGAAAATAAGTTAACTCTTTTTCTGCTCTGGTATGAAAAACCATTACAGGGACTTTTTCTACATGTCCAAAGCTACGTACATTAAGAGAAAAATGTGCCTGATCCCTTTCACTTATGACAGATGTACTCTGGGTGAAATTGTAGAAGATGACATGGAAAGTTGGCCAACTTTCTTTTACTCCTGAGTCCAAAGCACTACTGCGTTTAAAGTTTTCTTTCCTAAATTCATATTTCATGTGTATTTTGTTTTGTGACTTTTGCCAGTTGGAGGAAACTTTAATTTTTTTTTTTCCCAGAGTTGTTTGAGGACATTAGAAGAATATCATTTGTTATTCTGAAAGTACAGTGGTGATGCTATTTTTAAGATTTCTTCCGTCATTCCTGTGATGAGCCTGTCTCTGGGGCTTTAGGAATAAGACCATTCAAGTTTGCCACATCCAGAGACTCATTTTGTGAAGCTGTGAAGCTGCTTTTTTTTTTTCCGTGAAGAAACATTAAAAATAGCCTCTCTCAGTGGGTTTGCTGAAAGAACCAGTCTTGCAGGTGTCGGAGCTGACCGGTACCACTGGAGTGTCCTGGAGACACTGCAGTTGGGACCTGCTGAATGAAGATGGCAGCCCACACAGGAATATCTTTTGTAATTGAAAGATATTCAACTCCGACTCTCTGTGACCCCCCTGGACTGTAGCTTGCCAGATTTCTCTGTCTGTGGAATTCTCCAGGCAAGAATACTGGAGTAGGTTGCCATGCCCTTGTCCAGAACTTGATGTTATCCTTAATGGGAAAAGTCTTATGGAAAGGGACATTTCCATTTCAATGGTCAAGAAGCCTACACCGCTGGAATGACCTCATTTTCACCATTTGATGGTGGAGAAGCAGCCAGGAAATGGGAGAGCCCTGACGAGCTAGGAGCTCACTTTCAGGCCATCGTCTTTGGGGACCTTCCCTGGGACAGTCACTCGATGCAGAGTGAGGATGGCTGTGTGTTCTGGGGGTGGTTGGTGTGTGTGTGTGTGTTTGTGTTTGTGTGCATGCGTGCATGTACACCTGTCCATATATAGGCAATATCTATATTATCCTGAGAATATATAATGTACAAGTTCATGTGTATGCGGATAGCAAGTAAACAAAGAAATCACATTTTAAAAGGATCTGGGCAGACTTTGAAAATGCAATGAGCTGGCATTTCGGGGGTGAGAGATCCTATCATTCAAGTTTCCTTTTAGGAGATTTTGAAACATTGTGTTTACATCTGAAACCTTTTCTCTGGGGGGATAGACAGAGATGGTTGTGTTTTCATAGACCTGGGAAATGTGCAGTCTGCTCTGTGATTCAGTGGTGTCTGTGCTACTGGCTTGGGCTTCCCTGGTGGCCCAGTGGTAAAGAATCCTCCTGCCAAGGCAAGAATCGAGGGTTTGATCCCTGGGTCAGAAAGATCGCCTGGAGAAAGGAATGGCAACCCATTCCCAGTATCCTTGCCTGCGAAACCCCAAGGACAGAGGAGCCTGGCGGGCTACAGTCCACGGGGTTGCAAAAGCATCAGACAGGACTTGGCGACTAAGACAAGAAACACAGTCTTGGTTTCACTCCAGTACAAGGCTAGTGAATCGGATGTGAGACAGACAGAAGTGCTTCCTGTCCTCAGACTGCCCTGAGTATCTGAGAGACAAATCCTTAAGACAAACAAGTGTGGTACAGTTTGCTGTGTTCCCTGGTGAATGAGAGGCTGCTGAGACTCCAAGTAGGCAGACCCATCTTGTTGAAAGCCAGGAGGGCTTCTGGCAAGAAGGGGCATTTCAGCTGGGAGAGAAAGATAAGTAAGACATGCTCCAGGGGAGGGAAGGAAAAAAGATGGTTTTCTAGGGAGAAGGGGCTATGTGGAGAAAGGTGATTGGGAACAAGTGTGCTTTAAAGTCCTAAGTCCCACAGGAAATTGAGTCTTCAGACCCTTAATCAACAGCTCCTCCTCTTCTAGGTGATAGGAGCTCTCTGTACCAGAAACTGGAGGAGTTGAGTTTTCCTGTAAGATGAAAAGTCAGTGCAGCATCCATCCTGGGTGCTTCAAAGCCTTGATTTGCACGCTAAATGTTGTATGTGTGTTACTGCAAAAACATAGCCCAGACAACTAAAAAGAGAAAAATAACTGGGATACAGGAAGGCCAGAATGTGTTTCATAAAAAGATGGAAAAATGAATAAATCATGGCTGGTCCACGTTAGGGTTGCCATTATCTGCCTAGGGGTCACGCCTTCCCATCACAGGGCACAATCATCACAGATATCTTCTGCAAGACTGTGCCTTCTTTCAGCCACCTCCCCCCCACCACCACCGAAGGTAAACATTGGGAAGTAGCATCTCTCTTCCAACTGGCTCCTCCCTGCCCAATGTAGCCTCCCCTGCATCCTCGATATGGGATCCTTACAGCATACTCAGATCCTGTGTTCTCCAAGCCAAATCCAAAAGGTGCTTCTTTTTGAAACTGAGATTTAAAAAAAAATATTCAGAGTAATTTTAAGAGTATTCTAAGTATTGCATTTTGCCACAGACAGGATACTGACCATGAAGTGAGAGTGTTAGTCGCTCAGTCATGTCTGACTCTGCAATCCCATGGACTTGTAGCCTCTGTCCATGGAATTCTCCAAGCAAGAATACTGGAGTGGGTAGTCATTCCCTTCTCCAGGGGACCTTCCCAACCCAGGGATCGAACCCAGGTCTTCCACATTGCAGGCAGATTCTTTACCATCTGAGCCACCAAGGAAGCCCACTGACCAAGAGGCAGGGCGAAAGAAACGAGCTTTGTTGCCACCTAGTTTCAAAGTTGCCAGCACCCGTGCCTGCTGGAGTGGGTGCCTGAAAATGGCCAGGTGACCGTCTGCCTGGCCACGGTGTGGGTCCCCAGATAAGCACCTGGCTATCTTCTGATCCAAGGATGTCACATGCCTTCTTGGCTGGGTGGAGGTAGGATGGTCCCATGGGACAGGTAGGAACTGCCCTTTGGCATTTGGGTGACTGTTTCTGCAGCAAGGTCTTCATGAACCCAGCTTTGCCAAATTTCAGCTAGGCTTCTCAGCAGGTTGAAATGAGATATATTGAACCACTCAGAAAAAAAATGTTTAGCAGAAAATAATAAGAGTAAGAATAATAATAAAAAAGAATCAATATATTATTTTTACTTGAAAGCAAAGTGAAAATGGAGTAGAATTCCTCTTTAGTTTATGAACTTGGGATTCAGAAGAGATTTCTATTTCTACTTTCATCTCTTCCTCGTATACAGATGCAGATTTTAGGCCAATGTGGTTTGCCCAGGATTTAGATTGGAATCATTCTGACTCCACTTGTGGGGATTGTGTTATTCAAATGGGTCAAGTGTTCACTTCTTCCTAGCACTGCGGTGACAATGACTGTTAGGACCCATTAGCAGCAATGATGCCCCCAAATCCTCCATTGGTATATCACATTGGACTGTAAATTTCCTTTCTTAGGCAAGAGAGAGAATTGTCCCAGATAGAGTCACAGTCCTAGTTTCCCTAATTATTTATTAAATGTATGGCATGGCTCAGGATGCTAGAGCCTCGGTCTTAGAGGTCAGGAGGAGAACATTTCTGTGTGATTTTGGCTGATTCCTACATTTAAGATCTGAATCACCGAGTCAAGTAGATATTCACCACAAAAGCTCACTCCCCTTCCTAAACTGCTCTATAGAAACTGGCCATGTAATTCTGTATAGTCAAAGTTATGGTTTTTCCAGTAGTTATGTACAGATGTGATAGCTGGACCATAAAGAAGGCTGAGCACTGAAGAATTGATGCTTTCCAGCTATGGTGCTCGAGAAGACTCTTGAGAGTCCCTTGGACTGCAAGGAGATCAATCCAGTCAATCCTAAGGGAAATTAACCCTGAAGCTGAAGGCCCAATACTCTGGCCACTTGATGCAAAGAGCCAACTCATTGGAAAAGACCCTGATGCTGGGAAAGGTTGAAGGCCAAAGGAGAAGGGGGCGGCAGAGGATGAGATGTTTAGGTAGCATTACCAGTTCAATGGACATGAATTTGAGTGAACTCCGAGAGATAGTGACAGATAGGGGAGCCTGGCATGGTGCCGCCCATGGAGTTGCAAAGAGTCAGACACTGCTTAGTGACAGAAGAAGCCATGGAAACCCAATTGCTGGGCCACATAGGTAACTTTTTCGGCAAACAGATTTATGGGCTCCATTCTGGGATTCTGATCCAAGAAACGTGTCAGGGCTTAGAAATCTGAATGTTTCATATGCCCCCCAGTTCTTTCTGATGTATAACTCAATCTGAGACCCAGTGGCCAAATCAGAGGCAACAAATAGTACCAAGCCCCCAGATTTTATTTTTTTGGCCTATTGAAGTGCTGTTATTTCAAAATGAATCAGCATATATGTTTGTGTACCAAATGTGGCTAATCCCATCAGTGATGAGCAGGACTAAGTAGGGTCTTTCTAAGCTTATAATCTTAGATTAGTCAAATAATTCAGATCTGTCCTTATCACAGATCCTCACTATAAGAAATAGGTAATTCAGTCTAATCCCCCAAGTGAAGAATTTTTTTTTTTCCTCTATCAGATCACCACCTCTAATCTAACTTGACTATATCCATAGCCGTTATCCTCTATGGAGGAGCCCATCATAATATTGGAAAGTTCTCCCTTGTTGGAACCCTGGGTAACAGCTCTGTGAAACTGAAACAGCTCTCCGAAACTGAAGCAGCTCTCCCAAACCCTGAGTTTCAGAGATTTCTTTCATGACCTAATGAGGAATTGAGAGTTAACGAGTTGGTTATGACCAGCTGAGATTTGTAATTGTTTGTTTTATTAATAAGACTGACTGTCCTACCACTCTAGCTAAGTTTAACACCAACATTTTCCTTTATGTAAAGATTACCTAACACAAAGAGCAGTCTTGGCACATCGCATTATTTTACCCTGTTTATACTGTGAAGACCAGAAAGAGCTGGGCAGATTTACACTGGAATGGTTTCAAATGGTTGGTGTATATTTCTGAACAAGATGTACAAATATTTTTAGGGGTTTTAAAAATAATGTGTCATATTTTCTGTACTCTTCTTAGGAACAGTGTCAGTGAAGAAAAAGGATGGATTTTGACAATGTGATGTGTAGGGGGGTTGTTTTTTTTATCTTTTTGAGGCTGAAATATTAAAGCAAAATATACCAGTGGTGCAGAAAAGAGTGCATTTGTTATTAATCAGTAAAAGAAGTACCTTGAGTGTTACTGTAAATACTGTTCTATTAGAGGAGGTTTTAAATTTTCTACCTGTTGATTTGATAAATGGGTATCAGCATAAGGTCTTAGAACTGTACCATATGTATACACATTTCTGGTTGGGGTTAGTAAAGCAGTCCAAAAAGCTGACAGTTTCAGAAGCACTTATGGCATTTGAAGGGGGAGGGAGGGGATATAAAAATGTTACTTGACCTGTTTGCATTAGCAATCAATGGGTGTTTATTTCTATTCATTTCATGGGATTATTTTGTTGATTTAGAGCCAAGAGTTTCAGATTTATTAAAAAAAAAAAAGGTCTTTCCCTTTTTTTTTTTTTTAGGCTTCTAATTTTTATTTTTTGAGACATAAAGGCTGTAGACGTGACAAATTTGAATAACCCTAAAACTGCATGGAGAAGAGATGGTCTTAAAACCACACAGCATGACTGTAGGCAACGTTAGAAGACTCTGGCATTCATTGTTGAATTTTGTGCACACTTTTTCTTTTCTTTTCTTCTTAATTTGCATGTCAAGAAAGTGGTTCCCTTTTTTTTTTCTCCCTCGTTATTTCATTTTCTTCTCTGTGAAGACACTGTACATTTATTTTGATCTCATTTTCTTTCCGTTAGATTTCTTTTCTTCTGTAGTGACATTTAGAAAGGTATTTTGGGTATCATTCTTTGAATTCTTCAGGGGTGACAGCTAACGGGTGACAGAAAACAAAAATCTCGTTCACATTTGTCGCTTACTTATTGCACATTTTAGTACTCTTATAATTTCTCTAATTTGCATGTTACAGAACGGAAGCCAGGACAAGAAATAGAAATTAAAGCGAGAGAACGTTCCGCAGTGGTCGTTGACTGAAAATAATAATCTGCATGTTGTTTTCCCTTCTCCCTCCTGCATGTAGGGATTTGGTTTCGTAACTTTCGAAAATAGTGCCGATGCGGACAGGGCGAGGGAGAAATTACACGGCACCGTGGTAGAGGGCCGTAAAATCGAGGTGCATGTCCAAAATATTTTCCTTTTCATCTTTTCGATAAGTGTCTGCTTCACGCTCATTTGTTGTTTCAGATGCATCATTGTGTCTTGTATGTGACCCTATTCCCTTCTCATTGTTTATATATATATATTTATATATAAAAAGGAAAACTGGCCTTACTTTTTTTTTTTAATTTTCCTTTATTATGTTACTCTTATTACTGCTGAAAGGTGGATGGCAAAAGTGAGACAAAAGAAAGGTTAATCTGAAAGGTGTTTTTTTTTTAATTCTTATTTTATTTTTCATGTCTTATAACCAATGGGTGCAGTAGATTCCAGGCAGTGGAGAGAGTGTTGCAAAACAAATTATAGAGTAGTTTTCTGTTTTTCTTTTCTTTTTCTTTTCCTTTCTTTTTCTTTCCACTGCAGGGCTGATGAGGGATCCACAGTGGTGTGCAAATTAAACCAAATTGTGAAATGAATAGCATTTAAGAGAACAGTTGTTGGGGGAAAAAAAAATGAGAGGTCTTTGTCATGAAACCTTTCATTTTTTTTTTCTTTTTAAGAAGCCAGTTTCAATCTTTGTATTCTTTTGCAAACAACATGAATAACCAAACAGGATTTCCTGTTCAATATCTGGCCTTTCTTCATGGAAAAAAAAAACAAAAAAACGCTGAAATTCCGATACTCAGAATCTACTCTTTCTACCACTGGCTCTCCCTCAAAATGACCATAGGGTCGTATTTGTTAAAACTTAAAAAAAAGAAAATACCAGTTAAAAATGCTTTAGTCTTTGGAGTAAGATGTTGCATATTTTGCCTTTCATTTCCCCCCACCCTCGACGATAATCCTTAGGCCCCTCACCAAACTCTCAGTAACCATGGTAACTGTATACAAACCCATGCTGGCGATGGTGGTGAATGGTAAGTGGTGAAATCCATCTGCCGTTTCACGTATTTAGTGCTGATATATCTCTATACATATATATACCACGTGAATTTTTTTGACTTGTTGTATTAAGTTTTCTTGATGCTCTATTTTTTTGGATATTGGTACGCCTGTAACTGAGTGTACGTTCTAAGCTGGCCTGGGAGGCACTGACTGGATTGAGATATGACCAGTGCACATCTTACTCAGATTGTTAACTCCATATTGTGTTAAACAATGCACCCTCTCTTTTATCCTTTTGTTAGCTGTGACTTTAAAGCTTGAATGATTTTGTTAATTCTTGCGATGTAAAAGGCTCTTGTTCCAAGTGTTGAATGCTAGATGTTGCTTCCCCGACGGTTCTTCCCCCTTAAAGTGTTGCATACGGCTAAAACTTGTTTGTCCTTTTTTTGACATTTATGTTCCCTTGTACCTTGTCTCTCCCCTCTTCCCCTCCACTGCATGTTCCTTCATATGAACCTTATTTTATGTTTAAAAAAATATTTATTGTTTCTGTGTTACCATGGAGTACACGCATGCTTTTCAATCTTCAATTATGCAGTTTTTTCCTTTTAATTTGCTTTTACTGTCTCCTTATTAAACTTTTAAATGATATGACATTGCTTTATTGAAATGATTTGTTAAGTTAAAACGGCTATGAAGTAAATGTAATTATAAAAATGTATGATTTTGTTATGCACCTACTGCCTTTTATAAATTAAAATGCATTTTAGTTTTTGTTTTTTGTTTTTTAATAAGTAATCACAGTCATAATGCATGCAACTAATTGAACTGTGGACTGGCCCTGGAATATGTGCTGATTTGAGTTTTCTATGTACATAGGTAAATAATGCCACAGCACGTGTAATGACAAATAAAAAGACTGTCAACCCTTATACAAATGGTAAGTAGAGTTTGGCCTCTTACAAGAAAATGTCTCCACCTCAGAATCTACTAAGGAATTTAACTGGGGAATATGTGTCAACAAACCATATTTGCCTCAGCATGGCTCCTGTGTCTTTGCTGCTGACCTGCTACAGTGGACCACTTGAATCAGTAAGATAAATTTCATGACAAAGGCAAATTTAGTTTTCAAGTGAAGAGTGAATGTTCTTCTTTCATTCTCTCTGGAATAACTCCCATGCGGGGTGAGATGCATAGGAATTATTTGAGAATTACTTGGGTGGTTTAATTTATTGTAATTAAAATGAGTTGATGGAGAATGGACATTTTGTTTGTTTCTCCCTTAATCATCACCTCCTCGCCGATCACTAATCATTCCCGGAAGTGGGACTACAGCATTTGATTCTGGCTTTGAATCTTCTCTGGAGCTATTAGACTTCTGAAGTATCCCTCATGATGACTTCCACACTGAGAACAGAATGTATGAGTATGTTACACACTTCTCTCTGGGTTACCAAGTGGCATTTGGGGCAAGGGAGGATGTTTGCTGTGTATTGCAGACCCCTTCAGGACAATGCATTTCTGCCCTTGCTCAAGAGGAAAACATCTCAAACCACCTCATAATAAGGACTTACAAAATATGAAAAATTATTAAAATATTCACACATTTCGATGTTTTAATCCTCAGAAGAAATGTCTCTTAAGATATATGGGGGGGTGGGCAGGAGAAAATATCATATGCTAATCACATGCTTAATTGTACCAAAGTTAGAAAGAAGGTAATATAATAAGTTAAAGTTAGAGTTTCTTGGGATACAATGCTCATTATAATGAGTAGGATGAAGACTACAAAGGGGCTCGTAATGAATGAAAAGTTTTAAAATAAAAGAAATTATATGTAAATAGCATGATTTAAATTAAGGTAGGCATTACCCCCAAAATGTTTATGGTTGAGTTGCATTGTGAGAATGGAAGGTGTTTTTCCTCTGTTTTATGGATTAAAAAAAAAAAAAACAATTTCATTACAATCTTAAGGAAAAATTTATGGAATTTTTTATTTTTACATTTTAATTACACATGAAACATGAAAATACAGACATTTAGAAAATGAAAAGAGAAAGAGGGAGAGAGAAAGGAAGGGAGGAAGACAAGGCTAAAATATATTTTGAATGACACCACTGCCATGTTGGTTTCCCACCTAGCCCCTCGGAAGGTGCCACTATTACGGATTATTATCTATATTTTATTTTATACTTTCTTGTGTACATGTGTAATAAGTATATAATACAGTGGCATGTGTATGGTTTTTATATAAATGGTGTCATGGTATAGACATCATTTCTGATTGACTTTTATAAATCAATATGGAGTTCTTTTTTTAAAATTTTTTTTAATTATTTTTTTTAATGTATTTATTTTTTTAATTTTAAAATCTTTAATTCTTTGTAAATACATACAGACTGCATCCATTCCTTCTAGTGGTTACATAATATTCCATACAAAGGATTCATTCCCACCTTACACACTGATTGACCTTTTTTTTTCCTGTTGTAAACAATACTACTATCATTTGGTAGTTTTGTTTTTGTTTTTCTTCTTTATTAATTAATTTGTTTGTTCTGATATTTTAAAGGTGCACTGTTAAGCAAAAATATGCCCTCAATGTGATAGCACTCTAAGGTGAAAGACTGGAAGAATTACTTATTCTGCTAACCCATTTTTTCAGCTTTCAACCACCCAAGACAAATCCTGAAATGGTATAGAAAAATTCTGCAACAGGCTTTGAATGCCCAGTGCTGAAATGAAGCAAACCTCTGATTTAGCGTGTCAGGGAGTCTTTCTACTTGGGTAAAAACGATAGCTCTGCAGCTTGCCAGAGTTAGTACACGATGCCACCAATCTGACTGTGGGGCATTTTCTTTAATTATGAAGTAGCAGTTGTGTGTGTGTGTGTGTGTGTGTGCACCACACATGCCTAGGCATAGGTGTTCATGTATGCTGCTGATGTGAGAAAATAAGGCAAAGGAAGCCAAATATTCCTTAAGCCATATATAAGGATATATATTTTAAAGGGAAGGTTACTGATCAATGTCATCCCCAGTGGCTGAAAACTGGACCTGTGGTCCTTGGAGACACAGTTCAAGCCACAATGAATAGTCAACATTTCTGGAATACTGACTATATGGCATTATGTTAAACATTTTAAATGCAGTGGGTCCACATAGTGTCTTAGAAAGAAGACATAGTTATTCCTGTGGTAAAGATGTAAAATTTGAGGCTAGTGGAGATGAAGTAATTAATGACATCTGTTCCTTTTATTATGACAGAACAAAATCCTATGGCCATGCCGGGTATTAAGAGTGCATCACTTTCACCTGTCATTTTGCAGGACTGCACTCAGGCAACTGGCTACAAGAATGAAAAGATTATTCAATGTGCAGCCCCAAACTCCTGCCACCTTGGCAAGTGCTTGTTTGCTCAGTTAGGCGTGACTCTTTGCCTCCTCATGAACTGTAGCCCCCCCAGGCTCCTCTGTCCAGGGAATTCTCCAAGCAAGAATACTGGGGTAGGTTGCCATTTCCTACTCCAGGGGATCTTCCCAACCCAGAGATCACACCCACATCTCCTTTGTCTCCGGCATTGGCAGGTGGATTCTTTACCACGGTGCCACCTGGGAAGCCCATGTGTTGGCATAAATATCTCTTATTCCATTACGGGGGACCCTGCATTCTTAGTTTCTGGAAATAAATCGCATGGGTCTCTCACCTGTATACCTGAAAGGGGACACTCAGGGGATTATCCTGTTACATTGACTGTGTATGTTACCTAACTGGGGAAGGATAGTCACAGTAGAATTGACTTTAAAAAAAAGAAAAAGAAAATTCTAACTGTGTAAAGACAGTTGGTATCGTAGAGGAGATCATGAAGAATTTTACTATTCAAGTAAAGGATTCTCAAGACTTTATCAATCCTTACTTCATGAGTGCCATCACTACAAATAAAATTTCCCATAAAATGCAATACAACATTCTGGAAACATAGGGGCCCTCTTAGATCCTTGGACTTCTCTGGTGGCTCAGACAGTAAAAGCATCTGCCTACAAGGTGAGAGACCCAGGTTCGATCCCTGGGTTGGGAAGATCCCCTGGAGAAGGAAATGGCAGCCCACTCCAGTATTCTTGCCTGGAAAATCCCATGGACAGAGGAGCCTGGCAGGCTGCAGTCCATGGGGTCGCAAAGAGTCGGACACGACTGAGCGACATCACTTTCACTTTTCACTTTCACTTAGATCCTTAACAAGCATGACTGTGTTAATAGAAAATTTTATCACAACACAAAAAAGAAAGAAACAGAAAGTGGTAGCTGTGTGAGATGATGGATATGTTGGTTAGCTTGATTATGGCAAAGATTTTACAATGTGTATGTATAGCAAATCCACAATGGTACATTTTCAATGGAGACACCAATTATACCTCAGTAAAGTTGGAGGGAAAAATAGAAAACTGAGGATCAATGAAGCCACATGGAAATGAGAAAATTAAGTGACTTGGGGGATTCATTCATTAGCTACCTCATTCATCCTCACAAACCATCAAACTCAGGCTTCAGCAAAATTACGGATTTACTCAAGTCATCGGATTTTGAGGTCATCTTCAAATGGAAAAGAATCTAATTATCAGTGCCATCATCACATTTCATGCATGCATTTCGGATATCAGTCAATCATCCAACAAAGTGTTAAGCAGCTGCAAGATTTCCAGTGATGAGTAAGACAGGATCCTAAGCATGGTAAGACACCTAGCTAGGACTCTCTGCTCTAGAGGGGCACAGTTAATAATGCTGTGGAGGAGGCAGATTCCCTTTCCCCAGGACCTTTGAGCTTGCCTCTAAAAGACTGTGGAATGACATAGAAGAGTCTGGAAAACCCTCCCAATCTGAAAGCTCCATCAAGAGAGAGTTGAGTGGGCTACTTCCATATTGCTGGGTTTTCCTGAGGTCATCAAGCCTCAGAGAAGAGTTAGGGTTTACTGTGCTCATTGGAGATCAAATATTTGCTTTGTAAAATAAGTGGAGAACCATAATCCCAGGAATGTCTTCAGTGTTGGAGAAGCGTGCGTGTTGGATGTAGCTCTTTTATTTTCTCAGCGTTCACAAGAAGAGTGAAGACTGAACAAAAAGACCCGAGACTATATAGAGGTGGATTTTATATCACCTCTGTTTTTTAGGGACTGTTGACCTGCAGCGGGGCTGTTGAAATGTTCTGCATAAGAGCTTTCTCAAGTGGGACCTGTAGATACAATGGGACCGACTATATAGGATGTTTATGGTTATTATGGGAGATGAAGCTTCCTTGGTGGCTCAGTGGTAAAGAATGCACCTGTCTCCATAGGAGACGGAAAGAGATTCGTGTTCAATCCTTGGGGTAGGGAAGATCCCCTGAAGGAGGAAATGGCAACCCACTCCAGTGTTCTTGCCTGGAAAATTCAATGGACAGAGGAGACGGGCAGGCTACAGTCCATGGGGTCACAAAGAGTCAGACACAACTTAGTGATGGAGCGCACACGAATGCTCACAAGTGCGTGCGCGCGCACATACACACACAGGAGATGAAATACTCAACACAGTGGCAGGCACAAAGTGCCCTAAAAATGTAATGTCATGATAATCTCAGTAATAAATAGCCATCTTGTTCCATTTCTCGCTATGATAGTAAGCAGATAGATATACTAGTGTAAGGATCAAATATTTGGATGTCAACAGAGGCTGGCCAGGCAAAATAAACAGAGAAGGTCTGAGAAATTTGCAGCCTTTTTGACTCTCTTTCATTTTCATACTGAGCAAAGCGATACAGTTCTCTTCTAGGAGGAAAAAAACAGAGAAGGCAATGGCAACCCACTCCAGTGTTCTTGCCTGGAGAATCCCAGGGACGGCGGAGCCTGGTGGGCTGCCGTCTATGAGGTCGCACAGAGTTGGACATGACTGAAGCGACTTAGCAGCAGCAGCAGCAGCAGAAGGAAAAAATAGCACAGGGTAACCATAAAAGATGGCTGATTTTTGGCCCCCAAGCCAAGCATGTAACAGGGAACAAACTGGGGGCTTAAGTGAGAGTTGTCCCTGGTCACCCCAGCAAATTGGTCTGTAGGGAATTCCTAAAGGTGCCATTTCTGCTCATATTTGAAGAGAAGCAGAAATCTTGTATCATAGATGAAATTTAAATGTTGACAATAAACATGTATTTCAAAAAAAGAAAAAGTTACTGAGTGAACCGGATGCAATGTGCAAATGACTTTTCATTTTGGGCATTGCCTTCTGCAGCATTTCAAATACCAGATTCCTGGCATCTGCAGTACACGTCTTTAGAAAGCCTCGGGACAGTTTTGGAAACCCCTGTTGGGCATTTAAGGGTGCTTTCTTGAATGTGTTTTCCTTGAAATTCAACTCAGCAAAGCCCTGGAGAAGACATGTGTTGATTTGTTTGTGTGCACATTCAGACCTGTCTCTTAACACCCAATACAGCCATAGCCGAAGAATTGATGCTTTTGAACTGTGGTGTGGGAGAAGACTCTTGAGAGTCCCTTGGACTGCAAGGAGATCCAACCAGTCCATTCTGAAGGAGATCAGCCCTGGGATTTCTTTGGAAGGAATGATGCTAAAGCTGAAACTCCAGTACTTTGGCCACCTCATGCGAAGAGTTGACTCATTAGAAAAGACACTGATGCTGGGAGGGATTGGGGGCAGGAGGAGGAGGGGACGACAGAGGATGAGGTGGCTGGATGGCATCACGGACTCGATGGACGTGAGTCTGAGTGAACTCCGGGAGTTGGTGATGGACAGGGAGGCCTGGTGTGCTGCTATTCATGGGGTCGCAAAGAGTCGGACATGACTGAGCGACTGAACTGAACTGAACTGAACAGCCATAGTTAACACTAAGGACCTCAGCCAGTGTTTTCTACAGAAGGCTGGCAGATGACCTTTAAGAAGCTGAATTTAAGGAGGGGAGCACTGATTTGGAGGCAGCCCCTTGAAGCCGGGCTGCAGAGGGGTCCCTCTAAACAGCTCTTGTGTCTGATGTGGAGTGAGACCCCCATGTGGCTGGTGTCTGCTCAGTTGCCTTCTTGTATTGGGGGCTCTGGGAGGCTGGGGGCCCTGCGCTTTTATCAGCAATTCTCCGTTTGCTGTAAGCCTCATTGTTCGGTTTAATGTCCTTGATCAAAATCTCTGAATTCGCAAGGCCTGGGGACAAACACACACTGCCTTAGAAATTAAAACTGGGATCATTTTGTCCATCTTCCTGACAGTGCAGGCTCCTGTCTCCAGCAGGGTGATCCCAAGTGTCCCTTCCAGGTACTAGAAGGAGTGGAAGGGACTAGGAGACCATTTGCATGTGATTTGCATGCATTTACATAAGCCTGCAAGAGCCCTGTTAAGTCTGAGCAGAGGTGATTTTCAAGAGCTGGATTCTTATTGCCTTTCCCTTGAAGATAGTCACCCTAATGGTGCCCCCCCTTTTTTGTAGATGTGTATAAGGAAGCAGGTCATCAATGGTTGGAAGGAGAGCATAGCCAAAAAGGAATGAGTCCATTAGAAAAAAGCTCTTTATTCTTTCAGTTTCTTTAGAGCAAAACTAAGTAAATATTTATGGAGCCAAACACACAGTTTTATATGTTGGGCATTCACCTCAGACAGCAGTCAGTCCCGCTCGCTTTACCATCAATTTTAATGAGGGAGGGTGGTTATAGAAACAATTAAGAGCAAGCGAAGAAAGAAAAAAGAGAAATCTAGGCGGTGTTAACTGCTTTGCAGAAAACAAAGCTGGGAATTGCATCAGGGAAGCCTGAAGAGTGGAGAAGGGAGAGACATTAGGCAGCCTGCCCTGGAGAAGATGTTGTTGTTCAGTTGCTCAGTTGAGTCTGACTCTTTGCAACCCATGGACTGCAGCATGCCAGGCTTCCCTGCCCTTCGTTATCTTCCAGAGTTTGCACAAACTCATCCATTGAGTTGGTGATGCCATCCAATCATTTCATCCTCTGTCACACCCTTCTTCTTTTGCCTTCAGTTTTTCCCAGCATCAGGGTCTTCTCCAATGAGTCAGCTCTTCACATCAAGTAGCCAAAGTATTGGAGCTTCAGCTACAGCATCAGTCCTTCCAATGAATATCCAAGCTTGATTTCCTTTAGGATTGACTGGTTTGATCTTACAGTCCAAGGGACTCTCAAGAGTTCTCTAGCACCACATTTCGAAGGCATCATTTCTTCGGTGCTCAGCCTTCTTTATGGTCCATCTCTCACATATGTACATGACTGCTGGAAAAACCATAGCTTTGACTGGACGGAACTTTTTTGGCAAAGGGATGCCTTTGCTTTTTTATGCAGTCTGGGTTTGTCATAGCTGGTAAACTCTGAGTACTGGGCAGATGTGTCCAAGCAGAGCATGCAGTGGGTACAATTCAGAATGCTCTAGATTGATCTAGAAGGATCTTTAGCTGTTTTGAAAAGATTTAAAAGGCCAGTATCACCATAGATTGGAGGGAGAGGAACAGTGGTACCAAATAAATGGACTTGGGTTAGATTGCGTGGACTTGTTTGTTGCCATATACCTAAGAAGTAGAAATGTCTAGGCTGGCATGACGGCATTGGTAAGAGAGGGATGTAGAGAGAGAAGAAATACCTGTTCGAAGTCTAACCTATAGGATTTTTTAATGGATGGTACAGGATATGTGAGGATTAAGGGATTATCAAGGCATTATTGACCAAGAATTTTGTTTCAAGAAACAAAGCGGATAGAGATGCCATTTGCTGAAGGGGGATATCTTGGTGAGAAATCCACTTCAGAGGGAGGAGGGAAATGAGAAGCTAGGTTTCCATGCCTGAGATGTGGTTCAGAAATGCCTTTGTTTCTCCTCCAGTGGGTGTATAGTAGCCTTGTATAAGAGACAGGACCAGTGATGGGAAGAAGGGAAAACCCTCTTCTCATGTTCCCAGGGCCCCCTGCGCAGTCTCAGTGGATTTTGCTGCTCACAGATCCTAGCTGGCTTCTTGTAGAGACCTAACCATTTGTCTCTCTCGATTAATGCTTGTGACGTGAGATGGCGCGGATTTCCTGAGGAGGGAGAGTATTGTTTTGTTTCTTTTATGTTTACATTGATTGAAAGTTCTCTGTAGGGAGACTTAGTAAACCAGTAGACCATTGGTAGATAGATAACGCCATGAAGGGGCGTGCCAAGAAGACATCAGCTTTGAGAAGAGCTGATAGGTTGACTGATCAAGCAAAGACATAATAGAAATGATACACTTGGATGGGTGAGCGGATGGACAGACAGATAGATGATACACGCATTCCATCCGCGTCTGGCATGAATGAAATTGCATCTCGCCCTTCATCTCCTGTTGCTGACGATCCTTCAGTTCTACCTCCGCTACCTCCCACCTCCGCTCCCTTCTCTTCTTGCCTGTTCCTTTGATGCCAGCCCCTGGATGCCAGCCGTTATACTACTGTCCTTTTCAAGATACTGTTACAAGGTATAAAATTAAAAATGTCTTCTTTATTTTTTGTTTTTTATATTATTTGTGTGCACAGTATTATAAACCTGTATAGCCAGTTGTGTCAGTTGGGTACCTAAGCTAACTTTGTTGGACTTACGAACAAACTGGACTTACGCACATGCTCTCAGAATGGAACTTGTTCATATGTAGGGGACTTTCTCTATCTGTCTTCCTCAGTGGCTACAGTCCGTGGGGTCACAAAGAGTCAGACATGATTGAACACACACACACACACACACGCATGCTTCCTTAGTGGCTCAGTAGGTTGTGGCTACCTCTCAGCTGTTCTTATAGGTGCATCACTTGTACCAGGCAATGGGATGGCACACCTTTCCCTTCCAGAAAAAGCCCCGAGAGTACTTGTCAGAAATACCTTCTCTCATATCACAGCTCTCACCATTGCTTTTTCTCGGGAGCATTTAGTAAAGGACCTCTGGTGTTTAACCTTCAGCCCGAGGACACAGGGTTTCCCATACCTGTCCCTCTCTGTCTTCCAGCAGTTCTATAATAGGTGCTTTCACACACACACACACACACACACACACACACACAGAATACCAGAAGGAACAGGAATTAATCACCAAACCCTGAAGTATGATCATTTTTTGAGCTGGTGGTTTAATCACCAAGTCGTGTCTTGAGAACCCATGGACTGTAGCCTGCCAGGCTCCTCCGTCCATGGTATTTCCCTGGCAAGAACACTGGAGCGGGCTGCCATTCCCTTCTCCAGGGGGTCTTCCCAACCCGGGGCCTGACCCTGCGCCACCTGCATTGCAGGCGGATTCTTTAGCACTGAGCCACCAGGGAAGCCCATAGTTTGTTCCCTGAATAGTGTGCGATGGGTGTGTAGTGCAGATAGCTTCCTGATTTGCAGATAATCTTGTTTGCTGTTTGCTGAAGTAGAAGTTTCTAAAGGGCCAGGATTTATTTTACAGAAAATGCACCATGCAGAACATTTGGAAAATTACAAAATTCTGTTAATCCTATATACAGGTTATTTGAAAGTTCTCTTAGATATCATGCATTGACTAAGAATTTGTATGGTTCTTGACTGATTTGAAATGTATTCCACACAATCTGTAGTGAATAAATGTCATTTTATTTGGGTTTTAGAAAGCACTTTGGAATTCTGTAGGGTCTCTGGGTCACAATTAGGAATGACAATTGTTAGAATATAGACACTTGCTCCTTGGAAGAAAAGTTATGACCAACCTAGACAGCATATTAAAAAGTAGAGACATTACTTTGCCAATAAAGGTCCGTCTAGTCAAAGCTTTGGTTTTTCCAGTGGTCATGTATGGATATGAGAGTTGGACTGTGAAGAAAGCTGAGCACGGAAGAATTGATGCTTTTGAATTGTGGTGTTGGAGAAGACTCTTGAGAGTCCCTTGGACTGCAAGGAGATCCAACCAGTCCATCCTAAAGGCAATCAGTCCTGAATATTCATTGGAAGGACTGATGCTGAAGCTGAAACTCCAATCCTTTGGCCACCTGATGCAAAGAGCTAACTCATTAAAAAAATACCCTGATGCTAGGAAAGATTGAAGGCAGGAGGGGAAGGGGACGACAGAGGATGAGATGGTTGAATGGCATCACTGACTCAATGGACGTGAGTTTGAGTAAACTCTGGGGGGTTGGCAATGGACAGGGAGGCCTGGCGTGCTGCAGTGCATGGGGTCACAAAGAGTCAGACATGACTGAGCTGAACTGAACTGAACTGAACATGAACTGAACTGAACTGAACTGAACTGAACTGAAGAATGTTTCTAAAAGAATTCCGTTTTATGTGAGCTTCCAAAATTTTGCAAACTTAATACAAAGAGATGTGATGGATTATCTAGCAGCAATACATGAAAGAAGAACAGACTATTTCAGTTATTATAGAAGCTTTAGAAAATATGGATATGGGGCAGAATCAATTACCATATCCTTTTCAAAAGGTTCATCTGTAGCTGGTCAGTAGTTTCCATGCTATTAACATGTGTAGGCAGAAAATCAAAAAAGGCCATAAATCCACACACAAAAAAAATACGCCAACCCATTTGTCTTGTGGTTAACTTGCAATGATATGAGTTGTTGAATCAAATGTGATAACATTTTTGTGTATTTGTTTTAAGGCTGGAAATTGAATCCAGTTGTGGGTGCAGTGTACAGTCCTGAGTTCTATGCAGGTAAAGAGTTCCTCTTTGCATGATGTTTTCTTTGTCTTTTCTAAATGTGCTTTGCCTGCCCATAAAGAGTGGGTTTCATCAAATAATCTGAACCAATAAATTCCTATCCTCCCAAGTTCTGAATGATTTTTTTTAAGGCAAAACCAAAAGTGTTCAGAACATCTTAAAAAAAATAAAGGGGAATCATGTAAGTTACATTATGATATAAGCATGGGGCCACAGCCCCTTGTGATGTTTCACGTAGATTTTGCCTCAAAAAAAGCATTGAGATTTTGTTCAAGAGCCTTTGAACAAATGGACGGCTGTTCATGCAGGTTTTCTTTCAATGTGCCTGAATGTGTTTTTTAGCCATACCTTTCCATTTGGAGTTGCATTTTTTTCCCCTTGGCAAAGCAGAGAATTGGATTAATTATTCCAATCATGTGGCAGTGAGTTGGAATTGCGAAGAGAATTATTTAGAAAACTAGGAAAGTTAAGTTCTCCTTCTTTCTCCATGAATTAATGTTCCGTAGTGGTTCCCTTTCTCTCTGCTTTGCCTTCAAGGGTCTATATCTTTCTCCTCATCCCTTCCTTGCCACCCACCAACTACCACTCAAATCCTCTGTCCCAGAAAACTTGGTCATCAAATTTGGGGAGAGAGTAACCTGGAAGCAACAGCAGCTGAGACTGTTTTTTTTTTTTTTTTTTTTTTTGCTTGGCTTTGCCTGTTAACTTCTATCAGTTATTTTTCCTGCTCATGAGCAAAGCTGCATTGAACATCTGGAATGTTCAACCTAATCAACCTTAGTAGATTTGCCATGTAGAGGTTGAGAAGAAGTCTTGCTTCAATGTGGCCCTTGTTTTTTAATAAGGAGAGATCAATGACCCATTGGTCTATATCCACTCTTTTGTAATCTCTTGATGGTAAGCCACTCCCCTTGCTTTCTCTCTTCTGCGATGCTCTACATCAGTCATTTTCCTGAAAGTCAACACTGACCTTAGTGGATGACAAAGGAGCATAGGAAACCTCAATAGCTGCTCTAGCACAAAAACCAACTTGACTGTAAAAGATGATAAATCTGGAAAGGCCCAACCTGATAGCTGAGTCCCAGATTTTAGACAGTGTTTGGAGTTGTTCTTCATGTGTGAATTTTATTACAAACCTGGGATACATCAAGGGACTCTAATAGTGAAATAGTTGTGCTGACTTTTATGGGAGGGATGGGGAGGGACCTAGCTTTGAGACTTTCCATGATTATGTGGTGGGATCCACTTCCCAAGAGGACGCATAGCAGAGTGAGGAACATGGATGTTACTCTCAGGCACCCTGGGATGGAATCCTGGTTTCTCTGCTTACCAGATGTGTGACTCTAGGCAAGTTGCTTAACCTCTCTGTGCCTCAGCATCTTCATCTGTTCCGTGGGAGATGGTGGTAGTAACAAACTCACAAGTATTTATAAGAATTACATGGGTTGATATATGAAGAGTATCGGTGCATAACCGGCACCATAGAAATGTTGGGGAAATACAGATAAATCAGTTAATGCCCCACCTCTCTGGCATAAGGGGAAAGTTAATGGAGAGCTGATTCTGCTGAATTCTGGGTGACCCACTAGACGAAAAGATTCTCTTCTCAGTGTGAGAGAGGCCTAGTGCTTCAGAGCTTAGGGTATCCAAGCCAGGGGGCACAGACATTTCTGGGGTTGTTCAAAGCTCAAAAGAAATGAAATCTCCTGAAAGGGCAAGGAGGAAGTTGGAAAGCAGCTTCTGTGTATTTGCAGGTGGTGCCCGGTGAGATGGAGTTGCTAGAATAGAAAGGTGGGAGATTTTCTCTGTGTGTGTGCCAATGTATATGTCTTCTCCCCCAAAATAATGAGATCAAGAACAGGAAGCTTGACACTCTCCTAGGAGGTAGAGTATGAGTGTGTGAATTGAATCAGAGAGAAGAAAGTGCATTTTTTCAGCCCCATGCAATATAATTTCTGTTCACCTTTGGCTCATGCAACCAGGAACACACCAAATATCTGCCTTACAAGTGATTTCAAACCTCTTTGCATGTATGTGTGTCTAAGAGGTTGTTAATTCAGAAGAAACCATCCAGAATGACTTACACGTATAAGAATAAATGAATCTGTATAACTCTTAGAGCGTTAGAGCAACCATTGAAAGGAGCCCTGGGCCCAGCCTCAAAAGTCAGGTCATTGGACTCCAGGGAAAGAATCAGTTATTATAAGGGTTACTATTGACTGAGTATTTTTTGGTCAGGCACTGTTTTAAGCGCTTTACGTACATTAATGTATTTGAATCTTCACAGCAGTTTCCCAAATGTGGAAACTAAAGTCCAAAGGGTTTGCATCATGGAATTAAGATTTCACAGCTGGTAAGAAGCCAGCTAGAATTGAAGTTAAGAGCCTGTGTTCTTTGCAACCAGCTTATTCTGCTTTCTTTTTTATGAATGTTACAAGTCATCATTCTTACTGAGCATGCCTTCTGATAGTAGATCACATTACTACTCTGTCCAAATAAGTCAAATTAAAGAGAAAAATGAAATGATCGTTTGGGATTATTCCAACCACCATGCATGCTGCTTGTGATCAGTTGCTCAGTTGTGTCCAGCTGTTTGCAACCCCATGGACTGTAGCCCGCCAGGCTCTTCTGTCCATGGAATTCTCCAGGCAACAATACTGGAGTGGGTTGCCATTTCCTCCTCCAGGGAATCCACCATCATATTTAGATGTATTAACTGGTTGTGTCAGGGGAAGTTTTCAGGAGCCTGGACAACTGGGTAATTATTTCTATGGGCTGCTCCAGTAAACTTGAATCTAAAAAAAAAGTGGGGTAGGGAAGGACAGATAAGTAAATGTTCCTTGAGAAATCTGAATATTTGTGTTTGGTGTGGCCGGTATATGGGCCATCCTTCATAACCAGAGGCTGTCTCTTTTTGCCTGTATGTTTGTCTGTGTAGGTAGACAGTGCGTGTGTGCATGCACGGGTGTTCAGCCGTGTCTGACTGTTTGTGACCCCATGGACTGTAGCCCGCCAGGCTCCTCTGTCCATGGGATTCTCCAGGCAAGAATACTGGAGTGGGTTGCCAGAGTTCATGATATTCAGAAATCTGGGAAAATGTTGCTGCAAACTCAACACTCCAGAACAATTCTTTTGAAATACTTGAAGACCCATAAACCCTGAGAATCCTGCTAGCTTCCATTTGAAATTTCAGGCACCTGTGTGTGTGGAATGCATATATGCAAAACAGAGCCGTAGAACGTATTCATTTCCATAACCAGGTATAATGCCTTATGTTATCCGTTTAAATACCCATGACTAAGAATCTAGGGGGCATTTGAAATTTCCCCAACTATAAAAATAGTCAGGATTTATCTTGGAATTTTGAATGTGCCCCAGAGCTGAAATGAAGACCATGTCATTGATTTGCTGTGGGTATTTCACAGGTCAGCACTGTATCTACCTGAGATAGAGAACCAGCCTTATTTTATTAGTCATTTCTATATATAAGATTTTTGCATTAATGACAAAGATCACCATATCCCCATAGTATAATCATTGATTTTCTGAAGCTTATACAGAATTAACAACCCAGCCTCCAATTGTCTCCCAGAATGGGGCAGGAAAAGTCTACATATTTTGTAAATTAAAATCAATATTTTCAATTTCTCCTTAAGGTAATTTTCCTAATTTAGTGGACTTTTCCCTAACATTTATTTTCTCTTTAATTATAAAATGGCAGGTTATTGATTTTCCTCTATACCCTCTTGACGCCCTGAGTGCATTCTTATTGCTAATGCAGGGTGGGGGTGGGGAGAACAGTCACACCTCTTAATGAGGATCTTTAATTACTAGCTGAACAGTATTAATTTGCTTTGATAAATTATGACACACACTCTCCCTCGCACACACGTTCCAGGGGAACCATTTAGAAACCTGTTATGAAAGGTCTTTCACTGGGGGTGGTTTTTCTGAACTCTTCATCAAGTTATGCCTGTAAGGACTCTTTTAAATGCTTATCCAGTACCAGTCTCCAGAAGCAGATATACCTAAATCAGCATATTCTATGAACGTATATAAATCTCCTCCAAAGACAAGTGGGTGTTTTTCTATAAAACTAAGCAGCAGCATTGATGATTTTTTTTCTAAGCCTAATGATCTTCAGACTCCTTGAGGCGTATTCTCATGGCAAATGATTGATAAGTCAATAGGAAAAAAAAAAAGCCCAGGTGAGTTTCAAAGACTCCAGTCAGCTTCTATGAGCATCCCATTTTAGAGTCAAAATGAAATTGAAGGTACTAAATAGAAGTAGATTGTCTGCAAATATCTGTTGCCAGTGTGCTCATGCTAAGTCATTTCAGTCGTGTCTGACTGTATGAAACCCTAGGGATGTAGCCCCCAGGCTCCTCTGTCCATGGGATTCTCCAGGCAAGAATCCTGGAGTGGGTTGCCATTCCCTCCTCCAGGGGATCTACCTGACTCAGGGATCAAACCTGAGTCTCACGAATTGACAGGAAGGGTCTTTACCATTAGCACCACCTGAGAAGCCCATTGCCAACAGCATTTCTCAAGTTACTTAGTGTAATTAGAAATAAGATTTTTAAGAGGAGAACTCAACAGGGACCTCAACACTTTCCCTGTCACTGTGACAAGAGATTCTTTTTTAAATTATATCCTTAAGGGATAATCATGATATCAAGCCAACAAAACTGTTGATGGAAAGCACTTTTAATCTTCACACATAAGTGAAACAAAATAAAAATAAATAACAGAAGGCTATACACAGTTGTCGACACAGTGCTGACAAATGGCAAATTCATCCATTTCTTAGTTGCTGGTAAGATGGCTACAGAGCTCACACACACTGTTTATCATATCTGCCAACTCATTTCTGTGATTAAATATTCCATCAGTGGGGCTATAAGGCAGCAGAGCTTAACAAGATTCATAAGATGCACCACTTGAACATGCATAACTCACTTCCGTGGATGGGGAGCACCCCGCCTGCAGAGGAAAATTGGAACGGAGTTAAATTACTCCACAAGTCGTGATCAATGGAGAAAGGAAAAGATCTTCCAATGCATTGCAGGTCTAAGATAGGGTTAGGTTTTGATGACTGGAAACACAGAAAATCAAAAGGAGAGAGATACAGAGCCAATTAACTTGGAGACCTTGAAGATGATGAACAATAGTCTGAGTGACGCTGTTATCATTAGTGGATTTGGCGGTGGGGAGAGGGGAAAGAAAGGAGGTCCTGAGTGGATCTTCCTTCTGAAAATAAATATTTCTGGTTTGGGGGCGGGGTGTGAAACAAAATGTCACGTACTCCAAGAAGGGCATACGTTGGCTGCCAAGTCACATTTGAAAAGTGGCCAGGTCTTAAAACTAGGTTATCCTGGGGTTATAGGGAGGATCAGATACAGTAATGAGTATAAGAGAACTTCGCAGACTCTAAGGTAAGATAGAAATATAAGAGATTAGTGTGATCGCTGAAGTCGCCTGGATTGATTGTGTCCACGTCAGCACAAACCTGGCCATGGGCCACATGACTTGATACCAGGCTAGGTGATGGGAAAGAGGATTGGGATCTCAATATAAAGGTTAAAAATGAAGAGGATGGATGAGCGCTGTGAGATTGCTCATCTCGAAAGGGCAGCTGTATTTGACCTTGGATTACCTGAACCAAGGTATTGGTTTTCTGTGAGCTCTTGGCCACTGTGAACCATGATTCATCTAAGAATTGGGTCAGAAGAAGGTTAGATGTAGGTCTCCCTGCCAGCTGCCCCTCTACCCCCACTTGACTTTGTTGAGTCCATTACAACTAATCGAATGACCTTTAGCCACACTTTTGGATGGACTTCTTTCCAATTCCTTTCCTGAAATTTGGATACAGTAGCTTCTGACAAAAGTAAGATTTGTCCAGAATCTGGGTTAGTCTGACATTTGTTGCTGTTGAAAAATTTAGTCACAGTCCTAGACTTTGGGTTGGGCTTGGGGTAATCTACCAAAAGACTGGGTACCAAGCATGCCCCATTTTGGGTAATGGTCTTAGCATCCTGAAAGAGTATGTGCTTAGTTGCTCAGTTATGTCCGACTCTTTGTGCTTGTGGACAGTAGCCTGCCAGGCTCCTCTGTCCGTGGGATTCTCCAGGCAAGAATCCTGGAGTGGGGTGCCATTCCCTTCTCCAGGGGATCTTCCTGACCCAGGGATTGAACTCACATCTCCTGCGTTGGCAGGCGGATTCTTTACCGCTGAGCCACCAGGGATGCCCCCTCTACGGCTCTACACTTCCTTGGAGCCACCCGGAGGACCAGCCCTGCCTGGCCTCAGAGCCATGGCGGTGAGGAGCTGCTCCTCATGCAGAGAGTGACCTTTGGCTCGGTGATATTTTGTATAATTTACACATCTGCCCGATTCCAGTGCAGTGCACTCCAGTGAACTGGAACAGAAGAGTCCAGATTGAAGTCCCCAAGCAAAGGATTTTCAGCCTGGAAATGTTCCACTTCAAAGAGTTTATCTTGTACATCTGTTTACCTTTGCCTCCCCTTTCAGCTGCAATTCACTGTGCTTCTCCCCTCTCCACCCTGCATCTGTCTTGTCAGATTTCATCCCAGCCCAGCCCACATTTGGCCTTAATTTTTATCTGCGTCCTTCCCTGTCCCACAGAGGGACTGCAGCTCAGCTTTGATGGAGCCCTGTGGGCGTTTTTGATCTTCAAATAGGATTAGAACTTGCTTATGTGGTGCAAACGGCATTTCCTAAATAAACGTGTCCCCATTCTATTGCATGGAAAGGCCATCAAGGCGAGCTCCCCACAAAGCGAGGAGTGACGAGACGGTCCTTGTAGGAGATGCCCCACCTTTAGCCCATGGGAGGAAGATGAGGTTCAGGTATGTGGCTCTGGATAAATTTCACAGGGAAAGTTCTAGGCTGCCCTGATCAATATACTCAGCAATTTGAAACATCAGCAACATAAGCCAACTTTGGGCACTTCCTCTGTGCCAAATTCTGTCTCTCCTCCCATTCTTATATAAATGTTATAGCCTTGTCTTCATTATAGAAATTATGAAACCAAGGTTTCACGGAGAGTTTCTCTCATTCATTTAAATCACAGAACTAGTATGTGAAGAATCTGTATATCCTATGAGCGTAACCCTTTTCAGGGCTTCCCCTGGTGGCTCAGACAGTTAAGAATTTGCCTACAATTTAGGAGACTTGGGTTCGATCCCTAGCTCGGGAAGACCCCCTGCAGAAATAAATACCAAGCTTATTCCCCGGGGAGGCGTTGTATTTCTGTTTAGCACTGCACTTGGTAGCAATTACGCAATAGTGCACGAGCCCATGAGGTCAGCTGGCTGTCACTCAGTTACATGATGTCCATCAAGGGAGGGCCACAGAGAGAGGCTGTGAATAAATTCACACATACCACTGGCTTCCCTTAACTCATCTTTATATCAGAGTAACAGCATCGAGGACCTAGGAAACACCAAGCACTGTGATGGGCCCTGGGGTAACATTGATTCCCTCCAGAATTTGGCAGAGCAATATTGAAACTCAGGTATAATAAATAATGGGCTTCCCAGTGGCTCAGTGGTAAAGAATCTGCCTGCAATACAGGAGACACAAGAGACATGGGTTTGATCCCTCGGTCAGGAAGATCCCCTGGAGGAGGGCATGGCAACCCACTCCAATATTCTTGCCTGGAGAATCCCATGGACAGAGGAAGCTGGCAGGCTACAGTCCATGGGGTTGCAAAGAGTCAGGCATGACTGAAGCGACTGAGCATGCGTGCACACAGATAATAAATAATGGTACCTCCTGGAAGACTGGAAAATAGCCAGGCTCTCTGCCTTAAAAGGGGTGCCATAAATTAGTTGTGAAAGGATAAGTAAGAGTTTGCCAGGAAAGAAGGCAGAGAGAAAGGCATTTTAGGGCTGAGTAAGAAGGAATTTGGTAGTACGCAAAGGAGTTTTTCAACCTTTATCTTCAGAATCCATTGAGAAAATTCTAAAAAGAAACAAAAATAATACAAGCACTTGATGTTCATTTGAGATGGGAATTACTGGGGTAAAATCAGGTTTCTCCAAAGGCTGCAAAGGATTGGCTAAGATCAGAGAGGACCTTCTAGAGAAAAGTTGCCAAAGACTTGATAATACCATAATCTGCATTCTGGTTTATCTTCTGAGGGTTGACAAAGGCTTCCCTGATGGCTTAGACAGTAAAGAATCTGCCTGCAATGCAGGAGACCTGTGTTCGATCCCTGGGTCAGGAAGATTCCCTGGAGGAGGGCATGGCAACGCACTCCAGTCTTCTTGCCTGGAGAATTCCTTGGACAGAGGAGCCTGGCGGGCTACAGTCCATGGAGACACAAAGAGTCAGACACAGCTGAGTGACTAACACACACACAGACACACACACCTATTGAAAGCTCTGATAAAAAAAAAAGAAGAACACTTAGTGATGAGTTAGTACCCAGATCTATATTCAAAACAAATAGGAGTCTAATCATGAGGAATATATGTGGATTAATCGTGAAAGACTGAAAGATGTAAGAACACATTGGTGACTGGTCACCAGTCCCAGAAACTGGCTTCTTGACAGACCCCAGGATAGCAAAACGGTGTTCAATAACCAAAGCTGTTACATTGATAGAATGTCTCCTAGCTTTAATCTAAAAACTTTTCTTAGGAAAGAAGGCAAATTACCAGAGATTTTAAAAAATGAGATGGATTCATTTTTCTCTTTAAGTTTTAGCTTGAGCTGCCGTTCTGTCATAAACCATTTTGTTTCTAAGACTTTTTTTGTTTTGCTTTCCACTTTTAGTGTTCCCTTCAAAATTTATGGTTTGCTGTTATTAGCCCAGGCAATTAAGTTGTTATGTAAATAGAGACAAATTGGCCAAATATTGTTTAATATACTTTATGTTAATTATATGTATATACTTACTCTCTAAGCATAAAATGAAGTTGTCCCTTTTTCTTTTTAAAAAATGTAGTGTTGAAGAATCGACACATAAATGGCAAAACCCTACTTAGACTAACTGCATTGATGACAGTTAATGCAATTCCAGAACTTCTATGGAACTGTTACAACCCATTACAGTCAAAATATTGGTTTATGAAAAATTAATAAAGCCAATGGAAAATGGAATCCAGCATCTGCATTAGCTATTAACACCAAAAGAATCAGCCAGAATTAATTATGCTGCACGATACATCCTAATGAGTTTTTCATTAAGCTGTATACCATTACGGAAACTAAACAAGGATTATTCAAAGAATAATGCCAATGGCTGTTATTTTTTTTGAGAGAGATTAAATTAGTTAATGGGTTATACATTTAAATCTGATGCAAAGGTTAATCGATGTACACTCATAATTGTATTAAACTCAGTATCATTTGAAAAACAAGAACACCCCAATATCACTGATACTTCCTCTGAAGAAAAATATGAGTTTATTTGTATGTTTCTAGTGTTTGTTTGATATATTGATACATGCGGTATTGTAAAGACTGAAACCCACTATATTACTTCTCTGTCATTTTCAAAACCAATTTTCACCAGGTGAAATAGTGTGCTTGTTGTCAGCCTCTGTGTGTGTGTGTGTATGTGTGTGTGTGTGTGTGTGTGTGTGTGTAGTGTGAGAGGCATGTTTATATACCTTATTCCTCTTTGAGAGGGGCTTCCCAGGTGGTGCTAGTGGTAAAGGGGGGGGCATAGATGTGGGTTCGATCCCTGGGTCAGGAAGATCCCCTGGAGGAAGCCATGGCAACCCACTGCAGAATTCTTTCCTGGGAAATCCCATGAACAGAGGAGCCTGGTGGGCTACAGTCCTTTGGGTCACAAAGAGTCAGATACGACTGAGCAACTTAGCCTACATGTGCTCTTTGAGAGATTCAAAGTTGAAGTATTTTTTATTCTCACCAAAAGAAAGAGGTCAGGATTTAAACCTAATCTGGGATAAGAAGGAAATTCAAGATGAATCTCTACAACCATCCCATGAGTACACCCAGTTCCTCCTAAAATCCAGTCCTGTAATAGGAAATCAAGTATAAGAAGGGGGCACGAGGGAGAGCTTTTGAGTGTTTTGGACTCTTATAGCATCGTAGAATACAGACGTCCCTGGTGGCTCAGAGGTTAAAGCGTCTGCCTGCAATGCAGGAGACCTGGGTTTGATCCCTGGGTCAGGAAGATCCCCTGGAGAAGGAAATGGCAACCCACTCCAGTACTCTTGCCTGGAAAATCCCATGGGCAGAGAAGCCTGGTAGACTAGAGGTTCTTACCACAGAAGATGAGAGGCAGGGAGGGAGAAAACCCATCTAACTCCTTTGCAGACTCTTGTAAATGCCACTGTTTCCAGCCAAAGCACAATTTGTAATTTGTGTTTAACCCCAAGCAGAGATTGCACTCTAAAATATCTTCAGGAGCAGAGACTGCACACTAAAATATCTTCAGGAGGAGGCTGTGAGATAGGTAAATGAAATGTGCAAATTGAAAGAGATACCAAGTGTTTTGCAGTTGCTGCCTAGTCTTAAAATGTTTTCTATTAATTCTGTTACATTTAGCATTATGTTGTTGGTCAATCAAAACAGTATGTTTTTGTTATTTAATTGCTAAGTCATGTCAGATTCCTTGCGACCTCATGGACTGTAGCCCACCAGGCTCCACTGTCCCTGGGATTTTCCAGGCAAGGATTCTGGAGTGGGTTGCCATTTCCTTCTCCAGAGGATCTTCTCAACGAAGGGATGGAACCCATGTCTCTTGCATTGGCAGGCAGATTCTTTACCCTTGGGCCACCAGGGAAGCCCCCAATCAAAATAGAATAGTAGTTACCAATTTGCTACTACTTTGTTAAACAAGCAAAACCAAGAGAGCAAAATAGGTCACCAACGGATCATATTTTGAGATTCCAAATAGTAGTAATTACTATTTCCATTATTATTACTGAGATCACTTACTGATTAGCTACTATTTGCCAAACCCTTTCGTGTGGTAATTTTAATCCTTACGACAGTACTCAATGAAATTGATGGTTTGTCCCTGTTTGGCAGATATGAAAACTGGAGGCTCAAGGTTATTAAATGATGAGGTCCAAAAAAACTGAGCAAAGCTAGAGAACAAAACTAAGCCTGAAAGTTTCCGGAAACTATGCTTTGCCAGCTACTCTATCTGAGCTTAAGGGTTCAGTATTTCTCCTCTGTTTCCTTCCTCCATGTCTTGTTTCTATTTTGCAAGTGGGATTTTTTCTTATCTACAGAAGATACAACCTCCCCACAGACTTCCTTGGTTGGATTTAAAACCCTACCTCAGATTCTTCAAGTTGATCAGGAGCTTCTAGATGTTAATAACATCTTTAGCCTGGAAGAGTCAGATGGTTTCAGCCAGAAGATGACTGCAAAATCTTTAGACATAGTCTTGTTGAAATGGGTTTGGTGAATATTTATCAGGCCTTGCCTGGGGAATTGCATTGACAGAGGAGCCTGGTGGGCTACAGCCCATAGGGTTGCAAAGAGTCAGACGCAATGAATTGAGTTACACACACACACACGCGCATGGATTATTTATCATTCCAAGGTTAGAGAGGATGTGTTATCAACTCTAAACCAAGTATCACTGTTGATAAGTTTCATGAGAGAGTCTGAGCTTCGGAGTCATGCCAGGCTGGCTCAGATTTCGATTTTGTCTGACGTTTTTCTGACTCTCAGCCTTAGTTTCCTTGTGGATTTAATAAGACAAAAGTTCCAGTGCTTATAGAACATACTTGGACCAGGAGCAGAAACTCAGTGTCATCTTATCAGTCTTATTAATATCAGCTGTATTTAAGATTGTTTATATAGTTCTTGGATTTCCCAGGTGACACGGTGATAAAGAACCTGCCTTCCTATGCAGGAGACTGGGGTTCAATCCCTAAGTCAGGAAGATCCCCTGTAGGAAGAAATGGCAACCCACTCCAGTATTCTTGTCTGGAGAATCCCATACACAGAGGAGCCTGGTGGTCCACAGTCCATGGGGTTGCAGAGAATTAAACACGAATGAGCAGCTGAGCACACACATACACCCTATAGTCTCTTTGTTATCATGTTACTGTTGCTGGTAATCCTGGAATCCCCTGAGAGCTTGTAGAAATGTAGACTCTCAGGCCCCACCCCATGGGGTCTCAAAGAGTGGGACATGATGGAGCAACTAACACTTTCACTTTCTTTCATACCAACTAAATCAGAAAGTTCATTTAAAAACTGTTCTGGCCCAGCCCATTGATTCAGTGCATATTAGCATTTGAGAAGCAAGGCTCTAAGATGGCCCTTATCTATATACTGATGCCTATGACCCAGAAGGCCAAATGCCTTAGGCAATAAAACTTATTTTCATCATTTTTCTTTTATTTGAATTGTTATCTTTCCACAAATGCCTTATGGGACCATATTTCTCCTTGTTCCATTCAAACAACAATGAATTATAAAGAAATTTGGGTGAAGTGTTAGAAAAAAAGAACATGTCTTCAAACTCTTTGGGGGATATTCATTTTTAACAAAACAAAGAGCATTAAAAAACTTTGGCAAATACTGATAAAATAATACCTTCTGAAATTTTTAGTGCCCACTTCCTGGGAAGGGGCTAAGGCTGTCCTGAAAGACAATTATTTGTAGTATTGTTCCAAATAGAAAGTAGACCTTGGAACAGGGGTCCCTAAACATGTTCTGTAAAGGTCCCGCCAGGCTCCTCTGTTCATGGAATTCTCCAGGCAAGAATAGTAGTGTAGGTAGCCATTCCCTTCTGCAGGGGATCTTCCTGACCCAGGGATCAATCCTGGGTCTCCTGCATTGCAGGCAGATTCTTTACCATCTGACCCACCAGGGAAGCCCTATAGAGGTCCAGGCAGCAAATGTTTTAATCTCTGTGGACCACATGTTCTCTGCTGCAATTACTTAGCTCTGTCATTGTAGCATAAAGCAGCCATAAATAAGATGCAAGTGAATGAGTATAGTCGTGTTCCAATAAAACTTTATTAATACTTAAATTTGAATTTTATATAATTTTCACCTATCACAAATATTATTCTTCTACTGATTTTTTTTTCCCCCTCAGTCATATAAAAATGTAATCATTCTTAGCTCATGGCCATACAAAAAGGTGGTAGGCCAGATTTGGCTAAAAATCTGTAGCTTGCCTTCACCTAATTTAAAAGATTAGTTTTGAATCCCTGAACTGTTCACCTGAAACTATCACAACATTGTTAATCAGCTATACCCCAAAACAAAATAAAAAGTTTAAAAAAAAAGATTAGCCTTAAGTCCATGGGTCCAAAATCCCGTTGGTTTATTTTGCATTTAGCAACACAATAATTCTGTCTGTGTAACCTTGGGCAAAATGCTAAAACTCTCAATGTCTCAGTATCCCCATCTGTTAAATGGGTATGATAGTAGTACTTGTCTTATAGGTAAATTAGGGGATAATCCAAAGGAAAGATTGAGAGGGTTTGCCTGGCACATAGCAAGTCTTCAATAAGCAGTTTTTGGAACTGTTACTATAACATATGAGGATCCAATATATTTATTATCTTATTGAGTCAATTAAATATTTTCTGTAGAATCCTCTATTAGCCTAAATTTGGGAGGCAGGAGAATAAAGTGAAACGAATCATTACATTTTTTAAACAATAAAGAATCAGGGAGAAAATTGTACAGATATCTGATACACTAGCCTTTTTCTCTGCAATTTTGTCAAAATAAAAAGTGAAATGAAAAAAGCGATGTGTTTCTAAATAGGAAAATCAAAACTTCTTAAATAAATTGGAATGAGGGATTATTTACACTATAGGCAGATTCACTCCAGGGCTCCTTTAAATATGGAAATCCCTTGGCACAATTAAAACATGATTTGATTTATAAGAATTAAACATACATGCTGCATTTTCTGCAGCCACAATGCCTAAATGGAAATACCTCGGTACGTAAAACGCTCCCATAACCCTTCAGAGAAGCTCATCTTTCAGGCATATATAAAAGCTTTAGGTATTAGCTGTGAAAATATGCTTACATGGATTAGCTCAATGCTAGTCTATGTTCAAAAATGCATAACTATAAAAGCCAAAATCGTCCACAGCCCTTCGGGGCTTTGGATAAATTTGTCAACTGGAAGCAGTTACCTCCATTGGCAGGGACCACATGGCTACCTCCCAGGTCTCTAAAGAGAACAGAAGTTTGATGGTTACATGACCCTTCGTGGGGAACCCTCATGATAGCTCATTATTGGTCCTTAAGGCTAAGGTAGGGTTATTATGACAAAGTACCATTGACTGGGTACCATCTCTTCAAAAATAGACATTTATTTTCTCACAGTTCTGGGGTCTAGAAGTCTGAGATTTGGGAGTTGGCAGGATTTGACTTCTGAGACCTCTCTCCTTGACTTGTAGATGGCCATCTTCTCCTGTCTCCTGTCTTCACTCGGTCCGCCCTCTGAGTCTGTGTCCTAATTCCTCTTTTTATGGGGACATGAGTTGTTGGAATTAGGTTCCACCCTCATTTGACCTTAATCACCTCTTTAAAGATGCTTTCTGCAAACACACTCATCTCCTGAGGTGTAGGTGTAGGACTTCAGTGTATGAATTTTGAGAGACCACCACTCAGTCCATTACAGTAGAGCAAAGAGCGTGTGTGTCTTTTTTCTGGATGAGCAACCAAGAGTGACCTCTCTAGGACTGTGTAATTGATGACTTCCTGCCTTCTTCTGCAGCCAGCCTCCACAGAACTTGACAGGACTAGCTCAGACTAGAAGTGAGGTACACTTTGATGTTGAAATGCTCCCAAGCAAAGACAAAACTGGTCAACAGACCATAGGGTTGGGATGAAAAGTAAGTCAATTCTGCCTCTGCCCACAGAAGTATTCAGACCAAAGATATGTAACCATTTTCATTTTTCTTCTAAATATATGGAGATGACCTAGGGCCTGGTTTACTCTGAGCTCATCTGCCGAGCCTTGCCTTGCTCTGCTGGGCTGCTGATTGTTGTTCAGTCACTAAGTCATTTCTGACTCTTTGTGACCCCATGGACTGTAGCCCACCAGGCTCCTCTGTCCATGGGATTCTCCAGACGGGAATACTGAAGCGGGTTGCCATTTCCTTCTCCAGGGGATCTTCCTGAGCCAGTGATTGAACCCATGTCTCCTGCTTGGCAGGCAAGTTCTTTACCACCTGCCAGATGGAGACAAATAGATCCAGTTTCTAGGAGGAGGAGAAGTGAGTGGGAAGGGAAACTTCCAGGGAGAAGGACCAGTCTGTGTGATGACCTGGAGGTGTGAAATTGCATCCTCGTTCCAGTTGGCTTGTGTCCAGTTTCATCACCTAAGGGCTGGCAGCAGAGAGAAAAAAAAATGTAGACACTTTCTCCTTCCTGTCTGGGCTAGGAGACACTCCCAGCTGGGCTTCTTCTTGCCCTTCCAAGGGCCAGAAATGGTTCTCTGTACCATTTCTGTACTCATTTATGGAGTGGGGAATCTCCAGGTGAGAAGCAGAATTGAGCTACCCCATCTGAGGTCTGGATCCTGGCTCACCAGCTCCTGTGGGAGATGCCAAATCCTGCCTGAGAGTGGCCCTGGGGATGTGCATCTTGCCAGACTTTGGGATGCTGGTGGTTGTGGCACTCTGAGTACCAAGGGACAGGCTTTGCCAAAGGCTCCAGTGATCCTAAGATCACGGTCGGTCACACAGAGCCCGGTCCCTGCCAGTTGCAGATAGAGCCGTCAACACTGCAGGGAACGGATGAGCAGGCGGCCCAGATTTCTCTTAAACTGGATGAGTCAACCTTCAAAGAACCAGAAAAGAGGAGGAGACAGTGAGACCTGTAGGCACGCAAATCCCCAGCTATCAACAAGGGACAGAATGGTTGGCTGGGAAAAGCACTGTTTTTATCAAAGAATACAGAAATGAGGAAGTCTTTAAAAACATTATCATTTAATCACATTCATGAACCCCTCTGAGAGCCAGGTACTTTGGTGGGCATGGCAATCCACTCCAGTATTCTTGCCTGGAGAATCCCATGGACAGAGGAGCCTGGCGGGCTGCAGTCCACAGGGTCGCAAAGAGTCAGACACGACTGAAGTGACTTAACAGGCACGCACGGGGATAAAAGGATGAGTATGATTTGGCTCTGATCCAGGGGGATTATCTGTAGCTGAGGACAATATGTAAATAAAAAGCTGTAATACAGCATATCAAAGGATCTACTAGGGAGATTTCTAAGTGTGATAGGAGCATAGAAGATGGAGTGATTAATTAACCCCTGGGGACTGGGAAAAGAAGCGATTTTTAAACAATGAAGAAGGGTCGAAGTGGACAGCCTTTTTTTTTTTTTTCAATTGAACCACGTGTAATTGCCAATGTTCAACCATCTTTGACATAAGAAAAGTCAATTTCATATGGTTTAACCTAAATCCCCTGGAGGAGGAAATGACAACCACTCCAGTATTCTTGCCTGGGAAATCCCACGGACAGAGGAGCCTGGCAGCTTACAGTCCACAGGGTCTCAGAGAGTTGGACTTATCCACTAAACAATAAGAAGAGCAGGAATAGAATAGAGGTTTCTCCCATCTGCCGAGGCTGACCTAGTGGTAGTAACTGCCTGCAAACTGTCAAGAATGACCCAGAGGATCCCAGGCTAATAGAAAAAGATACTATTGAAATTTGATGAAAGGTTTCTCCTGACTAATGGGTGGATGGATACTGGAATAGATGGATAATGGAATGGGTAGATACTGGTATAAAATGAACATACCCGCCATCCTTAAATTCTAAGGAATTTATAAACAGAGGCATAGAAGTCTGAGAAATACCAACATCAGCATAATAGACAGTTCTTGGTAGTTGGAAGTGGTGAGTCTATATTTGGGGGTGATGGCAGGGGCAGATCAGAGACTCAGTTCAAGAGACTCATTAGAAAACTCATCAACGCTGTATGACAAAGTGCCTTAAAAAAAAACAACACAACTTTTATTGGAATATAGCTGATTTACATCGTGGGTTGCTTTCTACTGTATAGCAAAGTGATTCAGTTATATACATACATACATCCGCTCTTTTTAGATTCTCTTACCATATAGGTTATCTCAAACTGCCTTAAACACTTTTTTTTAGAAAAATATATTTTTATTGAAAAATAATTGCTTTTCAATATTATATTGACTTCTGCCATACATCAACATGAGTCAGTCATAAGTATATATATGGTACACACTCTGTATACTGCTGTTTGTACCCTGTTATCTGTTTGACTTTTTAAATAAACACGTTAGCTGCTCAGACCTAAAAATACATGGAAGTGACAGTGTTCTTCTGTGCTCCTTTGGTTTTCTTTACTTCAAAACCCTCTTGTAAGAAAAGGTCACGAAGTACTAAGAGAACCTACAATAAATACTTTGCAAATTAAATTGGAGAATGTTTTCAGATAAAATAAAAACTAAGTCCTGTGACAGTATGGGTTTTGTTTTACAAAGGTCAGAATCATCGCATAAGTTTTTTTTTTTTTTTTGGCTACAAAGAGAACATCGAGAGTTATTTCTGTCTTTTTCTAAGGATCCACAGCATAAGAAAATGAGGAAAACATCGCTATGCACTTCCAGAATTTAGCTTTCCAGAGAGAATCTGTGTGGTGTTCCAGAGGGCTTCGCTCTGCCACAGAGCACAGTATTGAAAACTGTCCCTAAGTCCTTAACCGCATGATACTGAAATGCCCTTCTGGATATGTTTTTGCTACAATTATATTATTTTTCTTTGGAAACCTGGGCACCAAAGGGTTTTATTGGAATATAGCTGATTTACATCGTGGGTTGCTTTCTACTGTATAGCAAAGTGATTCTTGTACTGATCCCCAGTATTCTTGTCTGGGGAATCCCATGGACAGAGGAGCCTGGCGGGCTACAGGCCATGGGGTCACAGTCAGACATGACCGAGCATGCAGGCAAACACACACCACTCACTCTAGAGGCTCTCACTCCCACTCGTTGACGTTGGGAAAGACAACAAAGGATTCCGGAAGCCCTTCCTAGGGCAGGTCTCCAAGGATATAGGTGAGTTGATGGGAAGTCAGGGCTGCTTCTCCTGGGAGATGGCTTCCCAGTGGCAAGGATGACAGGAGGAAAGAGGATCAAGTGGAGGCAACTGACCTTGCCCAGCCAAGGAAGGGAACAGAAACCCCAGGAGCCCTTATCTGTCATTAGCAAGGGGCTTACCGGTGCTCAAAAGTCTCTCTCATTCTTTGCAAAATCTCAGAACTTGAGCTTCATGGCCATAGGATTGCAGGACTGATAACCCGAAAGATTCGTGACCCTGGTCATCCTTGGAGCAGGTGGTCATTCCACAGAAAGTCATAGATTGAGGAGATATCGTAGGATGCCACTGCTCGTCCCCACTGCAAAATTCCATTTTGCAAGGACAGTCCCAGGGTCCTTTGCTCTAGATCAGGGGGAGGAGAGGCATCACTGCTGCGCACCATGGTCCAGAGGCTTAGGAAGCCGCCTCAGACACTGCAAGGCACAGAGCTTTAGGGAAGAAACTGGAAATGCAGAAGCCAAAGGTGGTTTCTCCTGAGTCCTGGGTGGGTCCAGGGTGGGTCCCAGGGACGGCCAAGTTGCATTTATTTTCTTCCTCTGCCTTACTTCTGCTTTTGCCCTGAAGAAATGATTCAGAAAAAACTAAAATGGGGGAAGGAGGAAAAATCAATGCATGTGCTTACCACGTATTCAGTTGAGCACATCTCCAGTAGTACATACGATTTCGTAACCCTTCCTGGAGGTGGGTATATTCACCCTCGTTTTCCAGATGGGAGTCCCGAGGCACAGAGAGGTGCAGTGGCTTACTGAGGTCACACAGCTAAGTAATAGCTGCATCAAGCTTGTTGACCACATCTCTCCGGTATTTCTTTCTCTTTTTTTCACTTTTTTGGATGTGGACCATTTCTAGTCTTTGTTAAATTTGTTGCAATATTGCTTCTGTTGTTTATGTTTGGGAATTTTTTGACCCTGAGCCATGTGGGATCTTAACTCCCTGACCAGGGATCGAACCTATACCCCCTGCACTAGAAGGCAAAGTCCTAACCGCTGGACTACCAGGGAAGTCCCATCTCTGATATTTCTAAAGCTCCCTTTTGAGTATGCCGTGCTGCCTCCATGCCTGATCTGAAACCGGGCCCCACTACCAAACCCCATTGGAAAAAGAAAAGTCGAGCATGTGATGGGCTGGGTGGTGGGCTCCTACCAACCCCCTCTGACTAAGGCAGGGGGCTTCCCTGGGTGTCCCCATCCTACACTCGGGGGTGTGGCTGTGTTTTCATTTCTCTGCCTTTCTTGCTTGTGTTTCCATGACTCCCAGGTGTAGTGAGCGTGCCTGTTCCCAAACCAGATACCATCTCTCTCTCTCTCTTCCGTAGGCACCGTGCTGTTGTGCCAGGCAAACCAGGAGGGATCTTCCATGTACAGTGCCCCCAGTTCACTTGTATATACTTCCGCAAGTAAGCCCATTCGCCTGGCTCTTTTTTGTTTTGTGATATAAATCTGAGTCTAATCACCTTCCCTCCCATGTAAGTTCTCTCCCCCTCCCTCCGCACCACCCTCCCTTCTGGCTTTCTGCAAGGTAAAGCTGATCTTCACTAGCATGTCTCCATTTTTCCCTGTTGCCTTAGCATCTAACCCCTCTGCTCATTACCTCTGAATCCTTGCCCCAGCCATTCTTTGTTAGACCTTTGTCAGAATGGGGGCCAATGAATGGGACGCTGGGCTTTGGGTTGGGGGCAGGGGGGTGGCAGGGAGGGCATAGCTGGTTGCCTGCCTTCTATCACAGCTTTTCAAATGTATGTGAAAATAACTTACATAAAATATGCAGGCCATCCAAGTGGCACCGTAGCCTCGCCAAAGGTGCTTGGTTGGTGCTTGTGGGCACAGTGATCTCATGGTGGGAAATACCGCTAGCCCGTGGCTGGAGACTTGTTTGCAAGGCTGTGTTATCCCTTGTGATTCCATTGAAGAGGAGGAAATGAGAGGACTGTGTGGTTCTCCCCCATTTAACTGGGGGTGGGGGAGAGAAATCATAATTTTAAAGCACTTTAATAGATATGATTATAGCCACAAATTCCTAGAAGGAGGAGACCGGAAAATCAATGTGGAAGAAGAGATCACAGTGTTGGCAAGGAAAGACCAAGGATTCCTCTGCAGGGGATGGGTCCTCTAGGGTGGAGATGTAGTACCCCACTCCCACCCCAATTCCCAGAGCAGGTTGAAGAATTCAAGGTCTCGCTGAGTCCACCGTGGTTCTCCAGCTGGTTGGCCCCTCCTCACAGTCCCTTGGCACAGCCACGAAAGACCTTCCCATCATACAATGTGTCTACACCCTGTGGAATCTCTGTAACTTCCCAATGGGTCCCCACTGGGATAGATGATCAAGAGTGAGTCTAGGGGCCAGAGGGGAGGTGGGCTGCTTCTGAGATCAGCTAGAGGAGGGGATGGGTAGGGGTCAGAGGCAACAGCTCAGGGTAATTAGGATAAGAGACTGAGGGAAGTCTTCACCAGGTACCAAGGTCAAGCATCTCAATTCCCAAAGGCTGAGACAAACCAAACTCTTCGCTGTTGGGGCAAAGGTTAGAAACAGTCACTGGGAAGCCAAACCCGAGGGTCCCTGAAGGCATTGGGTCGTGGAGACGTCCCAGTTGTTTCTCCCAAGCAGAGTGTAATCTTCAGCAGAAGCTCTGACAGTCCTTAAATGCAAGGTATTTCTCTGTGTTCCCCGAGAAGCCCAAATCTAACCATATCGGCAAGAAATGGTTTTTCCTGAATTTATGAACATTGCCCCATTGCCAATGTAAATTGCATCTGTCTCCTAGAACTAGAAATCTACTGCACAATTTCACAGGCTCAAGCTTGTTTAATCCTCGTAGTCTGCACCAGGTAGGTATTACCCTATTTGCTTTTCAGCTGAGGAGTTGGAGGGCAATGAGAAGTGGAGTGATTTGCCCAGGATCATACAGCTAGGATATCACACAGCCAGGATGTGGTGTTTTTGAACTTGGGGAGATTTTTCAACCATTGTCTGTTTTTCTGGCTCCACTTGATGCTAAATTTTATCATCTTTCCATGGAACCTGTTTCTCCTTCTATATAAATTTTATTTTCTGTAGGAAAGAGAGTGACCCAAAACTCACCATAGGATACGGTATATTATTTGGGGTTTTCTCCACCATTGTCCTATGGAACTGTCTAGAATGACATGTTCTAGACCTGCATGGTTCAGTGCATGGTGTGGGTGGGACCAAGGCATGGAATTTCAAATTTCATTAAATTTTAATTAATGTTACTCTAGCCTCATGGGCTGACGGCTACCACTTTGGGGAATGTGGCTCTCTATGTAATATGTATATTTCAATTTCCTTTATAGAAATGAAAACCAAACAAATTAACTCCAAGGAAGGCCTGGTTTGAATTGGTATAGCTCTTCTAAAGTGACTTGAGAAAAATGTGTGTCATAAATGTCAAACATAAAAATATGTCACAAATTCTCTGAATTAATAAATGGGTAGCAAATACAGGGGACATAAAATCATCTAAATTGGGGATCAGCAAACCATACCTTCAAGGTCAAATCCAACCCCCATCCTGTTTTTGTAATGCTGGCAAACCAAGAATGACTTCCTAGATTTTTCAAAGGACTAAAAAAAAAAAAAAAAGCGAAAACAAAAAATAACACATGACAGACATGAAAACAAAAGACAGCTCAGTTGTGTCCGACTCTCTGCAATGCCATGAACTGTAACCTGCCAGGCTCCACTGTCCATGGGATTTTCCAGGCGAGAATACTGAAGTGGGCTGCCATTTCCTCCTCCAGGGGTGATTCCAGACCCAGGGATCAAACCCCCATCTCTTATGTCTCCTGCATTGGCAGGCGGATTCTTTCCCATTAGCACCACCTGGGGAGCCCACTTGATGACAGACGCAGGTGTCCCACAAAAGCCGCCTGGCTCTTTACAAAAAAGTGTGCTGATCTCTGATTTAAATGGTCAGTTTTATTATTGAAAATACAAAATGGCAATATCACGTCACTGGTTATAATGCGACTTTTTTCCCCTGGAGTTTTAAAGTAAAAAATTTATAATAATTATAGAAACTGCATCATGTGTGTCCAAGACCCTTCAGTTTTAAATTGCACGATCCGTCATATTACCTACACATTTTTCATCCTATTATTTTCACTTATTATCATGTCAGATGCACTTTATGAAAATATGTTAATGGCCTCATAATAATCTATTGTTTAATGATATTATATTTTAATCTATCCACCCACTGCATTGTTGGGTACTTATGTTGATAGCAATTTTTCAAAAATATTAAAGAAAATAAATGTCCTTGCATATACCTAGTATATAATCATTTTAAAGAAAACAATTAATAAATAACTAATCCTACTGCATACGGGCTCAGTCTCTCAGTCGTGTCCGACTCTTTGTGACCCCATAGATTGTAGCCCGCCAGGCTCCTCCATCCATGGGGTTCTCCAGGCAAGAATACTGGAACAGGTTGCCATTTCCTCCCTCAGCAGATCTTCCTGCTGCTGCTGCTGCTGCTGCTGCTGCTGCTGCTGCTGCTGCTGCTACTGCTAAGTCGCTTCAGTCGTGTCCGACTCTGTGCGACCCCATAGACAGCAGCCCACCAGGCTCCCCCGGCCCTGGGATTCTCCAGGCAAGAACACTGGAGTGGGTTGCCATTTCCTTCTCCAATGCATGAAAGTGAAAAGTGAAAGTGAAGTCATTCAGTCGTGTCTGATTCTTAGCAACCCCATGGACTGCAGCCTACCAGTCTCCTCCATCCATGGGATTTTCCAGGCAAGAGTACTGGAGTGGGGTGCCATTGCTTTCTCTGAGCAGATCTTCCTGACCAGGGATCAAACCCAGGTCTCCTGCATTGATAGGTGGATTCTTTACCACTGAGCCTCCTGGGAAGCCCAGCTAACCCTACTACCCCATAACAAAGCCAAACAAAAACTAGTTTCTTGCCTTAAGCATCTTCACTTGTCAGTTCCTTCAGGGAAGGTATTCAGATCAACAAGCTCAGTTGTTTTTTTTTTTTTTTTTTTTTTCCGGTTGATGCTTCGTAAGAACAGACAACCCTGAGACCCCTCCTTTTCCGCTTGAGTTCCAAGTTCCCATCTTGAGGCAGTGGCTCTGAGTATATAAAGATGTTCCATCCCTCCCTAAGACATGTTGCTGAGGTTTCCTTTCTGTTCCAGTTCTCAGAATCAACAATGCCTTTTGGAGCTGGACTGTTTGCAGTTAGCTGACGTCTATGAATCATTCACTTATATTTACTTTTCCAGATCAAGGTATCCATTCTAGTTACAAAGTCACACCCTGCTTTCTATAAATAATTCAGCCAGAAACTAAGGGTTCATTCTTACAGGTGCGCACACACAGTCTGGGGACCCAAGCACCATCACCTAAGATTCTTTTCCTGACTCCAGGTCTGACATCCACAGGGCTGAGAGTCAGGGGCCTCCTTTTGGAGGCCTGAACAGTGTGGCCTTTCTTTCTCTAAGAATCCAGCCTTCTCCCCCAAAGCTGAGGCTCCCTTAGGTCTCAGCAACTTTCTTTTTTTAGGCTACACCATCGCAAAGAGTCGGACACGACTGAGTGACTGAACTGAACTGAATGGCACCCCACTCCAGTACTCTTGCCTGGAAAATCCCATGGACGGGGGAGCCTGGTAGGATGCAGTCCATGGGGTCGCTAAGAGTCGGACACGACTGAGTGACTTCACTTTCACTTTTCACTTTCATGCATTGGAGAAGGAAATGGCAACCCACTCCAGTGTTCTTGCCTGGAGAATCCCAGGGATGGAGGAGCCTGGTGGGCTGCCATCTGTGGGGTCACACAGAGTTGGACACGACTGAAGTGACTTAGCAGCTTAGCAGTGTTTCAACTTGAAAATGCATGTGTTTCTCATTTTTATCCAACAATTGTGCTCCTGAAGCAAGATGTGTGTAAATCACACTTTTATCAATGGGATGCTGTGTGTTTACGGACTTCCGGGATTACACCAAGTTTGTACTTTTTTCTATGGATCTTAAGCTGGCCTTGGATGTTTTAGGCTTAAATCGTCCTTCTGCCTAGCCCAATAGCTAATCATCTGTAAATAACACCCTTAAATGCAGTAGGAGAGATGGTTTTTAAAGGAACCCTGCTGAATTAGTCTGTAATGAAAACAATTCTACCAAAGTTATCTGTTTTTTATGATGCATTTATGCATAATGGGTTTCCTTTCCCATCCCCCTCCTCATAATACGTCCCAGGACATTGAAAGCATTAACAGAATGATTTTCACTTGAAGCTCAATGTCCACACAACCCAATCCCACATTTTCTTCCATCGCACTCCCACTGAGTCCAACATTTCCTCCTTTCCCCCAAACTTGAGCCTCCTCCTGTGAAACCCACTTCAAGCTGTGTCCCAGAACGTCAGGCATCCTTTTTCATGTCCTAATAAACCACTTCCATCCATAGCGTATCAGACTTAAGTGAAGTCTGGTCAAAAGTCTGGAGAATTAGGTAAGATCACCTTGGACCAAATGGAAAACATTTTAACATCAGTATTTTTGTCTTAAAATATTAACCTTTCTTACAAGTCAGAAAGAGACTTATGGACTTACAGAATGAACTTATGGTTGCTGGGGAGGAAATGATAGTTAGGGAGTTTGGGATGGACATAAACACACTGCTATTTTTAAAATGGATAATCAACAAGGACCTACTGCAGCACAGAGAACTCTGCTCAGTGTTAAGTGGCAGCCTGGATGGGAGGGGAATGTGAGGGAGCGTGGATACATGTATATGTATGGCCGAGTCCCTTCGCTGTCCACCGGAAACCATCACAACATTGTTAATTGGCTATATCCTAATATAAAATTAAAAGTTCAAAAAAAAAATCCTTTAATCAACTAAGTTTAATTACATAAAATTATTTTAGTGACTTTCAAATAATTATTTAATTCATTAACATCATGCTTTGCTTTGTGTAACAAACAATGCAACCCCTCAACAGAGAGGTTTGAGGGAAGTTGGGGCAGGGCTGATGGCCTGCTCAGGGCCCCTCTCTTCCTAGGGCCAGGGGTCTGGAGGCTCCTTTTGTTGGGGGAAGGGCACTAAGTATATTATTATCCTCTCTGCATACGGTGGTTGCTTACAACAAAAACAGCTTTAGGCTGAATCTTCGTTAGTCTTTATCAAATAATCCAAAGTAATTGTAAATATGGGGCTTCCTTGGTGGATTTTCAGACAGAATAGAATCTGCCTGCAGTGCAGGTGACTTAAGTTCCATTCCTGATTCCCTGGAAGATTCCCTGGAGGAGGAAATGGCAACCCACTCCAGTATTCTTGCCTGGGAAATCCCATGAACAGAAGAGTCTAGTGGGCTATAGTCCCTGTGGTCCCAAAGAGTCGGACAGGACTGAGTGACTTTCACTCACTCTCATTCCTAATGGTAAACATAGATAAATTATATTTGAGTAGATGTATTAAATAGTAATGAAATCAAATATACTGACAGCCAAGTATTTCTCTGTTAAATAGTTATACACTTGAGAAAATTGGAGATAATTTGTATATACAAACCTGATCCAAGAAAATTCCTGAATCTAAAATCATGGTAATGTTCAACTATTTACAAACCCTCTGCGTAAATCAAGCATCAACATTTGTGAGTGATAAATTCCTTCCTCTTCTAAAGTTCTTCAAGTAATTATTCAACAGTTGTTGTTCAGTTGCAAAGTCGTGTCCGACTATTTGCAACCCCACAGACTGCAGCTCGACAGTTCTTGGGAGCTCTTAAATTTATTTACTTTTGATCCAGTGTACCTTTGGGCATCCTTAATCCTGACCTGAAGAAAGAAAAAAACTGGCTTCAGGCAGAAATAGCAAGGTAAAAATTCTATCACCTTTCTTCCAAATTAAGACATTATTTCCTTTTTTCTCAGTTGAAATATTGAGGTAAATCATTAGTTCCGTGAATGGGACTAATGAAACATCGCTTCCAGTATGGATTAGCAAAGTCGGCTCTCACGGATTCTTATATCCGCATGGGGTTAGATGTGTGCAGAAGCAGGTCAATGTCAGCTGCTTTAATTTGTCTTTCCAGTTTCATAAATAGATTTTAAATTACAAAAAAAGCATGTATTCACTGTAACGAGGGAAGCAGGCAAACACACACACACACATCTGTATGGAATGATGCAGTAATATCCCCCCAGTTTGCCCCCAAACACATGCCTTTCAAGTAATCTGTAATCTGACTCCCTGGTAAATTATCTTTCCACATTTTTTCCATAACAATGCAAAAAGGACATACACCAGTGAAATGCAGGAGTGAGCAGTTTGTTTTCACCCAGAAGGAAGTCAGTAACATCCATATTAAATCCATGTTACACATGTTGATCACACTTGGTGTCGCTTAATATCACATTTGGGCTTCCCCCATAGCTCAAGTGGTGAAGAATCCATTTGTAATACAGGAGACCTGGGTTCAGTCCCTGGGTTGGGAAGATCCCTTGTTGGAGGAAATGGCAACCTACTCCAGTATTCTTGCCTGGAAAATCCCATGACCAGAGGAACCTGGCGGGGTACTGTCTATGGGATCACAAAGGGTCAGACACAACTGAGCACACACACACACAATAACACATTTTCACTATCTCCCATTAAGCGTTTTTGATAGTTTCATGCTATTCCCTGATATGAGTGGTCCAGAGTTCATGCAGTCATCTCTGTGCACAAACTTTAAAGCTGTGTCTTTTCCAGCCTCTCTCTGAAGGCTGCAGCACATATCGTTACCTATACTCCAACATACCCTTTCGTGTTCCAAATCCACATGGAGATCCCCACAATTGTCAGCGTCATCCCACATTCTCGCTAGCACCTGCATCGTTTGCTCTTTTCTATAATTTTGCAAACCAGGTGGGTGAAAAATAGCATCAAGCTTCCTCTAGTTGCCTGTGCCTTCCTTTTAGTGAGGAACATCATCTTTCACATACTTAATTGTCATCTGGATGTTACTGCTTGCGGATTTCCAATGCACAGCTGCTTGTTTCTCTTCCAAGTTTTCCTCATTTTATTTTTAATTCACTTCGAGTGATAATTATTATTTATTTATTTGGTATAGGGGATCTTAGATCCCCCGATCAGAGATTGAACCCACAGACCCTACGTTGGGAGCACAGAGACTTAACCACTGGACTACCAGAAGTAATTATTTGTGAGGTGCGTTACCTATGAATAATGTAAATGTCACAAATTAATTCCTGTGTGGGCCAGTTGATTCTGCTTGCATTCCACCCTACATTTTTAGTTCTGTAGGTCAATGAATTTGTCCTTTCTTTTGTTACCAGCTTAGACATTGTATTAGATGACTAGAGCCGCAACGTTGGGCTCACTGCATCACACGTCAAGCTCCCACTGACTACCTGTTTTACATATGGTAGTGTAAATGTTTCAGTGCTGTTCTCTCAAATCATCCCAACCTTTCTTTCCCCCACTGTCTCCAAAAGTCTGTTCTTTAAAGTCTGGGTCTCCTTTGCTGCCCTGCTAGTAGGATCTGAGTACCATCTTTCTAAATTCCATATTTTGGTATGGAATATCCATATGTGTTGATATGCAATACTGATCTTTCTCTTTCTGACTTCACTCTGTATAATAGGCTCTGGGTTCATCCACCTCATCAGAACTGATTCCAATGTGTTCCTTTTCATAGCTGAGTAATAATCCATTGTGTTTCTGTACCACAACTTCCTTATCCATTACTCTGTCGATGGACATCTAGATTGCTTCCATGACTGGCTATTGTAAATAGCACTAAAATGAACATTGGGGTACATGTGTCTTTTTCAATTATGGTTTCCTCAGGATATATGCTCAGTAGTGGGATTGATGGGTCATAGTTTTTTAAGGAATCTGCATATTGAAATTTTCATCCCTGGCAACAGGAAAAAAAATTTTTTTATATCCCAGGCAAATGCTCAAGGACCTAAATGTTATCAAAATGCAAAGACATCTCCTCCTTGATTAACTTTTATGAAATTCAAGGGCAAGTGGTAGTGGCAAAGTTTTAATTGATGTATTGATTGCAGATTTTATGGCAGTAGTTGTGTGGGATTCATAAAGCAATGGCTTAAGTGGCAGAAACAAACATAAATCAGGCCTGCCCTGTTCTGCTTTCAGGTAATTGATAACATTTCCATTGCTTTCTGTAATTAAAGTAACAGCCTAAATTAATTGATGGCTTCTTCTTTCTTCTGCCCAACATAGAAAATGTCAGTAGGTGGCCTTCAGTTAATAGAAGGTGCCAGAACAGGTCATTGTGCTACTGATAACATTGGTTTAATGAACCATGCCCTTCTTTCTCTCTTTTCAGTAACTCACACCTTCCTGGTGACCTCTGAGAGGCTTTTTCTAATGTTTTCTGGAGGAATCACTTAGAATAATAAACAGTACTGGGGCGAGGCCAGTGAATTTTGTCTTTGGTCAAAATTTAAAGAAGCACGAAGAAACTCAGTCATCAAGGACTTACCTGGTGGGTCCAATAGTTAAGACTCCTTGCTCCAATGCAGGAGTCCTGGGTTCTATCCCCGGTCAGGGAACTAGATCCCACGTACCACAACTAAAATTTCACATGCTGCAATTGAGACCCAGGAAATACAGGAAATACAGGAAATCTATGCTCTAGGTGTGATTATTATGCCCCCTTCTCACATGAGAAAATTTAGGCTTCAAGAGATTGAAGAACTTGGCTGTGGTCGTTCAGCTGGATCAAGGATGAACCAGTCGGACTGAATCCTGAGTTTTCCATCTTTCTGACTCTAAACTTACACACCAGAGATTCCTTGTTCTGTTCCTGGAAAAGTCTGAGCAGAGAGAGGTCAGATGGACCTTCTAGACAGCTCTCCATCTTCACCTTTCAAGCTCTGAGGTTGGGCTCTCTCCTTTCCATCCCAAGATCCCTGGAGAGTCCTTTTTTCTTTGTCTGTTCTTTGGCAAAACTATTCTTTGAAAAGTCAGATAGTCAATATTTCCATCCTCATGGCTTGTCGAGTCTCCATTGCAACTGCTCAGTTTGGTCCCCATAGCTTGAAAGTAGCCATGGGCAATACAGAAATGAACGGGTGTGGCCGGGCTTCCCATAACAGTTAATTTACAGAAACAGTCTTTGTGTTTATTGTCTCCTTCATCAGGCCATCATTCTCCTCTGATATGGCAGGGCCCGGGGCAGCTGGCTGCTGGGGTGGAGGAAAAGGAGACTTCCTTTTGAAGTGAACGCTTGTGTCTCTTTTGCCTTTTGTACCATTTAATCACATTTTAAAACAAGTAATGTTAGGTAGGCACAGACAGAGAATCCCCTTCTCCTGATCCATAGTAAAGTAAGATCAGTGCATACATTCAGTCTAGATACAACGCATTGACCTAGTTTTGCCCTCACAATAAACAGTAAAGAAACACATCTGGACTTGGAGCCCTGATTTTGGAGCTTTGATCTTCTCTAGGGCTTCCCTGGCAGCTCAGATGGTAAAGAATCTGCCTGTCATGCAGGAGACACAGGTTCAATTCCTGGGTCAGGAAGATACCCTGGAGGAGGAAATGGCAACCCACTGCGAAACGCTTGCCTGGGAAATCCCATGGACAGAGGAGCCTGGCGAGCTAAAGTCCATGGGGTCAAAAGAGTTGGGCATGACTGAGCACGTGTGCACACACACACACACCGTAATTCACTTGTATTTTTGATCCTTGCCTCCACCCCTAAACCCCAACCCGGTTAGCTCCTTTACTGACATCTGTGGTCACTCCGGCTCCAGCTGGCTTATGATCACAGGCCACTTACTTATTACTGTTATGTCCATTTCTTACCTTTTTTTGTTTTTTTTTACTAGTTTTAAGAAAATTCTTAAAACACACTAGTTGAACACCCTCAGTTCCACAGGGAAAACTCAGCAAAGGAGAAGCCGTGATTCAGGCAACTGCTCTCCCAGCACTTTGCTTATTAATCTCCATGCAGAAGAGGGCTTTTGTCTTTTTCAGACGGGGGTTTCACTTCTACAATAGGCTGCCAGTTGCAAAAAAAACCTACCATCCGGTAGTGTGCCCCCAAACATCTTATTTGTCTTGATATTTCTTGCCCAGAAATGCATGTGACAGATAAGGAATCACTGGAGAATGGTTTGCTTTGTGTCAGACAAATATTAAAACAATAAACTACGTTGCCCTGGGATCCTCCTGCACGCACAGCCAGAGAACGAGGCTGAGATGAGCTGTTTCTGAAAGACAGGGAGGTGGTCATTCCGGGGGAATTCCCTGGAAACCCCAGGTCCCGTGATGGCACTGACAGTACTTTTTCTTATGCGCATCCACACACAGCCTGGTGCAGAGCACGCATGTAAGCCCTTGACCATGGCTGTGTTCTCTTTCCCCTAGCCCTGAGCAGAGGCCACAGGCTCCTTGTTGATTATCTCTTGTATATATAGAGGTGAAAGTGAAAGTGTTAGTCACTCAGTCATGTCCAGCTCTTTGTGACCCCACGGGCTGTACCTCGCCATGCTCTTCTATCCATGGAATTCTCCAGACAAGAATACTGGAGTGGGTAGCCATTCCCTTCTCCAGAGGATCTTCCCAATGCAGGGATCAAACACAGGTCCCCTGCATTGCAGGCAGGTTCTTTACCCTCTGAGCCACCCGGGAAGCCCTATGTAGTAGTGTGTATATATTAATCCCAAACCCCTCTTTTATCCCCCACCTTGCCACTTTGGTAGCTGTAAGTTTATTTTCTATGTCTGTACCTCTGTTTCTGTTTTGTAAATAAATTCATTTACATATTTTTTTAGATTCCACATATAGATGATATCATATGATCTTTGTCTTTCTCGAATGTGGATTTAAAATGGGGAAAAAAAAAAACAACAAAAACCTTATACTGAGTTCAGAGCTGGGATCTTGTTTGATTCCTGGAAAGTAAAGTGAAGCAGCCTGATATACTGGTGCAGGTGTTTGTTTTTAGGGAACCTGGCTTTGTAAGTGAAGCCAAGCCCTCCCAGTCTGCAGAGCTGGGAGTGAACAGCTTAGGAGGGAAGTAAGAACCCCGAGGGGAGCTTCCCAGGTGGCGCTAGTGGCAATGAACCCTCCTGCCAATGCAGGTAAATGTAAGAGATGTGGGTTCGATCCCTGAGTCGAGATGTGGGTCGAGAAGATCCCCTGGATGAAGGCATGGCAACCCACTGCAGTAGTCTCGCTCGGAGAATCCTGTAGACAGAGGAGCCTGACAGGCTACAGACTGTGGGGCCGCAGAGAGTCAAACACACTCGGCCACTAAACAACAAGGACCACCAAGGACCCTCAAGCCCTGCAGTGGGATGCTTGATATTTCTGGCCTAGAAATGTGTCCAACCTCAGAGAGGTGGTCCCCTCCTTCCCTTGCGTTATTTCTCTTCAAAAGCAGATTTCCCCACACACGGTAAAGATGCATGAAAGGAAACCGAACCAGGCATCTTTCCTTTAAATACAGTTGTTTTAACACTTGCTTCATGAAGAACTCCAAAACACCATTGTCTGAAATCATGTTTTCATTCATGTAAAGGCAGTGACTTGCCAAGAGCTCTTTTATTGCTGCTGGAGAACTTGGTGTCGCGTGTGTGCTAAGCCACTTCGACCCCATGGTCTGCAACTCTACAGGCTCCTCAGTCCATGGAATTCTCCAGACAAGAATGCTGGAGTGGGTTGCCATTTCCTCCTCCAGGGGATCTTCCCGACCCAGGGATCAAACCCGTGTCTCCGAAACCGTGTCTTCTGCGTCTCCTGCATTGCAGGTGGATTCTTTACTGCTGAGCCACTGGGGAAGCCCAAATACCTGCTTACCTGTGAGCATTAAGTGACATCCTTGTTTTAAAATTTTTCAGGCTGCTTGAGGCATTGTAGCTCCTCAAACAAATGGCTCTTCTTTCCTTTTCGTTCTTAGATGCGATCTTTTCCAGGTGCTTTCGAAAGTTCACCAACAAAGCTGCCTTGGAAGGTTTATGTTAATCTAGTGCCTGGACAACTGGACCATTCTGAATGGCCCTCCTTCGATCTGGTCTAGGTGGGCATATTGGGGAGGTCTCCAGATGGGAAATCAGACAGGTGATCCCAGGTCCAAAAAGCACCTTTAAACCTCTGGGTTTGTCTGGGGACGTTGCCCAGAGGATCAGGACTCAGTTTTCAAGTCTGGAGCTGGTTCTCAAAATCAGATGGGGTTTGACATCACAGTGGTGGCTGGCAGTGAAATGAACTAGGCTTTTGCATCACATTTCCATCCCGCGAGTCCCCATCAACCCCCATCTAGGGCCTCGCGTTCATGGAGCTGCAGCAGCCCCAAAGAACCATGGGAAAGTCAGCCCAGCATAAGGGAGCTCATTTATCTCACTTGCCCCGCTTCCTACCTGGAGAGGCAATTCACCGAGCTTGCTGTTTCAGCCAGCTGTTAGCTAGATCATGAATGATTTAACAATTGAACCTTTACTGTGTATATGCACTCGATAAAGTAATTATTTATATAAATTATTAGCCTTTTTTTTTTCCGCTCCATGGCTGCCTGCAAAAAGCTACATTGACACCAATACAGGTTTTGTCAGAGGAATAGATGCTGGTAAATTGCTTCATCTGAGTTACAGTAGGTCTCAGCATCTCAGGTCTTTGTCTCCCCAGGTTCCTTCTAAGGACAGAAAGCACTTTTGCAGATGCCTTCTGAGGTCCTGCCGAGTCAAACACTCCAAGATGGAGATGCATTCTTGTTTTGTTTTGCCTTTTTCACTGAATGAAATGTTATAGAAACCCTGCCCAGGGGGCTGATGTCAATACATATAAGTAGATGGAACACAAAAAGGTCTTTAGCACAGAAAAAGCTTCTCACTGCACATTTTAGCAGCCTTGGCCCTCCCCACATGTCTGTTGGATTAATCTGCCCATTTGTAACCTGGGAGAAAAGAGACGACCAGCCCCTAACTTCAGGGGGTAAGCAGGAATCAGGAGGTAATTAGATAATATCCAAGGCTGCTATCCTCATTCAAAATCCTAAGTGTTGAAAGAATATTCAGATGTGTGAGCATTGTGGGATTGTGGGGAGGTTTGTTGAGACTTCTTAAATTTATTAAGTTCAGAAACATGTTTGCTTTGGAAACACCAAACTCACTGCTCAGAATGCATCCCTGTATCAGCATTACATGTTTTAATGTATATTTTTTACCTAGATGACTCATTTCTTTCCAAGGAAGAGACTATTTCTAACCAAGCTGTGAGTCAAGTGACATTCGAGAAAGTGAGTTGCTCAGTAGTGTCTGACTCTTTGCGACCCCATGGACGATACAGTCCATGGAATTCTCCAGGCCAGAATACTGGAGAGGGAAGCCTTTCCCTTCTCCAGGGGATCTTCCCAACCTAGGGATCAAATCCAGGTCTTCTGCATTGCAGGTGGATTCTTTACCATCTGAGCCACAAGGGAAGCCCAAGAATACTGGAGTGGGTAGCCTATCCCTTCTCCAGTGGATCTTCCTGACCCAGGGATCAAACCGGGGTCTCCTGCATTGCAGACAGATTCTTTACCACCTGAGCTATGCGGGAAGCCCAAACATACACATAGAATGGAAGAAATGTCACCTGTGCCCCTCTTTTCCATGCCCCGGCCTGCAGCAAGATCTCAGGGAGGCTTGTAGACAGATCCCCCTGCAAATTAATTCAGTCCATGATGAATCAGGATTGGTTCTCTTGGATGTGTTATGGATTAAGGGAGGTGATGGAGCAGCTTGTCCAGACAATAGGAGGGAAGTGAAAACTGATGGCCTGGAAGCAGTTTAGGGGGGCTTCCCAGGTGGCGCTAGTGGTAAAGATCCTGCCTGCAGTGCAGAAGATGCAGGAGACATGGGTTCAGTCCCTGGGTGGGGAAGATCTCCTTGAGGAGGGTATGGCAATCCGCTCCAGTATTCTTGCCTGGGAAATCCCGTGGACAGAGGACTCTGGCGGGCTACAGCCCATGGGGCCGCAAAGTGTCAGGCACGACTGAAGTGACTTAGCACACACACATGCAAGCTGCACGTGGAGAAAGTGGAAGTGGGAAGGTTTTGCCTAAAACTGACAAAGGATCCCTTTGTTCCAGCGCCTCCTGCCATAAATAAGATGTCAGGGTCTGGTGTCAAGTCGTCTGGGATCAGATCACTGGAGAGTTTCTGAGCTGCTCTCAGTCTACCTTTCCTCTCCAGGAAAGTGAAGATTACAGTTAAGACCTGATTCGTGTGGTTCTGTGGAGAGTTTTGTGAGTTCATCTGTGGGTCTGGCCTTTAGCAAGTGTTAGTAGCTGTTTGCTGTGTGTTTCATCATATAGTAAAATCTCATCTATCTGATCATGGAGTCCAAGAGGATGGAATTATGCCAACCGTAATTGCCACTTTTAACGATTCCAGTTATCACTGCCTGAACTTTGAGACACGTGAGGCCCAGAATCTCTCATCACTGATGTCCTCATTAAATTTCTCTGAAAATAGACATCCTTCTGAAGCAGCAACTCTCACAGGGTCAAGGACTGGCACTCATCTTTCCTCCGTAACAGAACTGCTATGGCATTCTAAGTTTATCTGACGATATAATCAATAAACATCTCAGCGTGTACCTGGGGCCAGGTCATCCTCTGGGTACTAGAGACACAGTCTGGACAAAGATAAAGTCCTCAGGACACCTCAAGAGAGAGCTCGATAAGGAGAGTGCAATCGTATGAAATGGTACGAAGGAGATGGTAGGTGAAGAGGGAAGAAGGAGGGGTATGGTGGTGGCCGTGCTGGCATCAAGAAATGGGGGGTAAAACTGAGAGGAAAAACCTTTGAAGGAGGAGGTGATGTTGGAACCAAGGATTAGATTAGGGAGTCGACGTTTAGAGACTGGACAAAGGCGAGAGTCTTTATCACTAAGACGCGGTGGTCAGAGGAGGCTGGAGGAAATGAGGTCTGTCAGTCTCAGTGAAGATTTAGGTCAATAAATTCATTTTTGGCAATCAAGCCAGCACAATATCCCCATCATTTTTTTTTTCCTTTCAAAAATGTACATCTCTCTCCAAGTTCTTGCCAGTTCTTTCCACACATCCTCCTCAGACCTGTAACGGCCTAGAAACTTCGGGCTAATTTGGATTTGACTAAAACTTTTGTACCATGACGTTATGTAAAGAGATTCAATTATGGTGCGCAATGTTTTGTGAGTAACTGCCGCCCATAAAAAGTTAATTAATCAGGGCTGTGTCAATTTCCTTGTGCCATGTCAATTTGCTGCCAGGTAATTAATCACTAATCACCCACCAAACAGCAGGCAGGGGTGGGGGGTGCATCCTCGAGCCATTTATTGTCTTTCTCCAAATAAATGGCACGTGCAGCCAGCAAGAAACACATCTTGCCTTTCATAATATTTTTATCGACACTTTTGCAAGTTGTAATGGACTGCACCAACAAGCAGCTGCAGTTCAATGGAATATGAATATTAAAGAAACAAATGAGCGGAGATTTATAGGACATTGCGTTTCTGTTATGTCAGTTTTGAGATTAAACCAAGCAAATGAACACTGAAAAATTACTCTTCCATGTGGAGAATGGTGATTAGACTTGTACATTAATTAGAAATTTTTGTTTTCCTATTCAATGCATTTCAAATGAGGATGTCCTGTAAGAAACTGTTTGTCCAAAACGTAGATTTATTCACTTCTAAACAGCAGTGTTTAATATCAACATGCATTTTAAAATGAAACAAGAGCCGATCCCAAATGTGAGTTTCAGGGATGAATAGACGTGCGTATGAAAACCAGAGAGTCCAACAAATTAAGTGGCCATTTTGGTCTTTTTGTCAATGACTGCCTGAATGCAAGACTCCCTTCTTACTGCTAAACCTGGAAATGACTGAATTTTAACAAAATTGAAAGCCTTTCCATTTTTATTTTAACCTAGAACCAAATATGATCCATCATATTAAGTTTTCCATTTAGTCTTATTTAAAGACAGTGACCTCACTGTGTATACATTCTGTGTTACAAACCAATTTGATGTGTCTTTCTTTGAGATCTGTCCTGCAAATTGCGCAAACATTTTTTTTGCCATGTGGAAAAAAAGTCATCAGGTTTTTCTGTGGGCTTTTTTGGAGGATGCATTGTGATGTTTATCACACAGTGCTCTGCCTGTGAAATTGAGCTATCGCTGGTTGTTTATTTCACCTCGGTATGTTACCTGTTATGCCACTTCTTAATTTATGGTCCAGCTCATGGAACGGGAGTTCCCTCAAGGGGAATCCTGCAGAACCGTGAACCTGCTGTTGAAACCGCATCTGTACCCCCAGAATTGTGTAAGTGAATATTTCCTACCGTAAATTACCCGCGGAACAATTCAACCCCCAAATGAGCATGAAGATCTCTGTCTTAAAACATTTCAGGGGTGGGGGAGGAGGAAGGTGGCATTCACACAGCAAAGAAAAGGAAGAAGAGACAAAGAGAGAGCTTTCCCCACCCCCATCCATCCGAAACAGCACACCTTTTCCGGGCATCTGGCAACTTCATGCAAATTCAAACCCATGCACAAATGCAAAGAATAATTGCCCGTTAAAGCAGTTGTATATTTTTATGGTTTTGATGCAGTCTGCCCCCCTGTCGGGTTTTGCATCTGCTGTTCTTCCATTTCTCCCAGAGCTCTAAAACTTTAATATGCAGTTTATAACCCTCAAGTATTTTCCACGGGTTTTGTTGTGTTCCTTCTCTTGGGATTTCCGGGCTTGCTGAGATGATCTCATTTGTGTTTATTTTCAAAGGTAAGCACCACATTCGTAAAAGAGACAGAGGGAAGGGATCACGCGTTCGTCACTGTAAATACATTGAACTCCGAGCTCCTCGGAGGTGGGAGGTGGGGGCCTCTGTCTTGTGGGGGAGACAGGCAATAAGCAGTTGACACTTTGGTAAATGGCCCATTTGTCTGGTTGATACACCCACACATCTTCCCTTTAAAAATGTTGATTTGCCTTGATACTTGAGCACATCACAGCATGCCTCTGGTTACGGCCCTGAAGTTTCCGTTTCATTGAGTTCAGCGGTGGAGAACTCCTTATTCCTGAGAGCTGAGACGGTTGCTCTGCTAACCTCGTCCCTCTCTGCTCTGGATATAAATCTAGCTGAAGGTTGGGAGTGGGTGGGCTGCGGATGTCGAGGTGTCAACAAGATGAGCAGTTGGCATTTGCTCCAGAAGCTCAGGCCCTGTTTTCTTGGAGAGAAACTCATTTTTAGCTTATGAGCTAAATCCAATTTTCATTGCAGTGATACCAGATTTTTCACTTTGATTCATGCTGGAGCAGGTTAAAGAGGGAACGTTTCCAGTATAATGAACCTGTGCTTTTTTCCCCCTCCCTTGTCTCCCTCATGCCAAGAACTAAGGATTTATTTGGTACCCACGAAGCAGCCTGAATACTTTCCATTGTTTGCCATTGATGGTCTGTTTACATGCTTATTAACTTGAAGTTCAACTAGGAAAAAAAATCAAACTCCAGCATTGGGGTTCAGAAATGCCTCTAATTTGGTGTCTTTGCTTTCAAACATTGTTCTTTAATTAACAAAGAGGCATTTACAAATATTGGACAGGGTGACAGGTTGAATGACTTTTGTTAGCATCGATTTACTCTGTTTCGGTAGTGAACAGGACATTGTGCGTTTCCCCTTGGCCTTTTGCATTGGATTTATTAAACACGTATTGCCCACTTCCTGTGTCCAAACTCCTGAACTGGGGTATTGATAGATGACATAACTTTCAACAAAAGAGACAAGTCATGCTGCAATGTAAACACATAATTAAGATGTCTTCTTGTTACGAAACCCAAGTTCATGTGACCAAAGTACAGTGAGAGAAAACAATACCTAAATGTCAGAGCTTGGGTGCAGGAAAGGTTTATTGGCCTGCAGGGCAATGCAAGGAGAAGGCGTGACTCAAAACACCCCGAATTCTCTGAAGTGCTTCAGCAAAGCATTTGTAAAGGCAAGGTGAGGGAGGTGCTTGGTCGGTTGTTGCAAGCTTCTTGATGTCAGAATCCTTTGTTCTTGTAATGCTCCATGTAGGTCTGATCACTATATTCCTGCAAACCTCCAACAAGACAAATGTTATTCTCTGCTTTGCAACTTTTTATCTCCATATGAATGGAAAAGTGTTATACCCTTAAAGATGAGAACGGGCAATCCCATGTATTTTAGGCTATAGGCAACATATAGGAAAGTCTGATGGCTCAGCAGGTAAGAGAATCTGCTTGCAATGCAGGAAACACAGGATTTGAGTTCGATCCCCGGGTCTGGAAGATCCCCTGGAGGAGGAAATGGCAACCCATTCCAGTATTCTTGCCTGGGAAATCCCATGGACAGAGAGGAGCCTGGTGGGTGGCAGTTCATGGAGTCACAAAGGGTCAGACACAACTGAGTGACTTAGCACAGCACATTACATTCTTTTCACAGGGTTCAAGGATAAAGCCATTTTGGTTTTGTTTAACCTATATCTTAATCACCTAAGTATACGCTTCACATATGCAGTTAACCATGCTCTATAAGCCAGCAGACCCGGTAGGCAAGTAAAAATAAATAGATCAGCTCCTACCATCCCACCAGAGTCTAAAGGAAGCTTGACAAACAGTTGTGGTATTTTGCCCTTGAATTTGACCATTTGTCTTAGTTGCAAGACAAGAGAGCCACACAGTCCTGAGCCAGCCATAGGAGGGATATCCTCTCATGGAGACAGGAAGAAACACAGAAGGCACAGCTGTCAGTCAGGCAAGGTAGGGATTATAAGGATTGCTATTTTCCAGTGTTCCTTGTTGCACACATTCATTGCATAAAGACTGAAATTTGCTGGGTTCCTAGGGAGCTCCATGTGGGGCTGTGTGCAAGAAGGAACACAACCAAATACCTTTTACTGACCAGATGGGTACCACCTGTCTGGGGGTGGGGGGAGTTTGAGCTCAACTTATCTGAGAACAAGAAACCAATCTCCAAACCCTAATGCTGTGCAGCAATAAAGGTGAATTTAAGTGAATGAGGATGGGCAATAATTCCCAGTGTAGAGCATTTACCCAAATCATCTCCCTTTTCATCAGAATCACACATATTCCAAGTCTGGTTGCTATTTTTGGGTCAGGATAGCATCTTCTGAGTATGGGTGTAGCAGTTTTTATAAAGATGATTGAGATCTGATGTATTATTTGCACACTGTGTTTCTGCAAATCTTGGGCAGCATGCTTTTTATAAAGGACAGGGTTATGGTCCTTTTGAAGGAGACTAACATGGATTCATCATCAAAGCTTGTCCAGGCATGGTATTAGGTAGCTGACACCTTGCTGTGCTAGTCAGTTTCCTAAATCAAAGAGCAGAAGAGATGAAAAATACTGCCCGCATGGAGCTTGCGTTTTAGCTATGGTGAGAGTATTTTTTTCCCTTCATATCTGTGATCCAAGTTACTTGATTGCTAGTACGCCCAGGAAGATTTGGGGTAGGCTTCTTCGGAAGGAGATTACAAAATAAAAGGGAGGCAGGAAGGAATGGATGCCTAATCCATTCTGTGTACCTTGACACCGACTTCAATCTCAGAGAGTTTTGGATGAAATAGAAAAGAATAGCTTTGTTGCTTTGCAGGCAAAGAGGGCCGCAGCGGGCTACTGCCCTCAAAACTGTGTGTCCTGACCCGGAGGGGGTGGTGAAGAGTTTTATGGTAATGGTTCAAAGAGGAGGAAAGCCTGACTAGCTCCTGGACATCCTTCTGATTGGTTGGTGGTGAAGCAAGTGGAAGTCAGCATCACCAATTTTCTGTTTCCAACTGGTCTGGGGTCTGTGTGCTGGTGGGCAGCATGCAGTTAACTTCTCCCACCTGGTGGGGGTTTCAGAATCTGCAAAACAACTCCAGGATATTATTACGTGTATCCCTTAAGGAGGAGCCGAGACCCTACCCCGAAAGGCTGCACTGCTGTTTCTGGGCTGCTGCTGCTTGTCTCTGCATCCCCTCCCTTCCCTAATTAGCAACTGTTTGAACCTGCCTGTTGGAACTCAGGGAAAGTCTTGGAGGCTGAATGAAGCCGATTTCCTGTAATCAAGGAACGGGAAACACAGAAAGGCTTCTGTGCCCAGGAGCCCCACTGGGTCCTGTTTAGTTTCAGGAATGAGGGAGGGAGGGAGAGAAGAGGGGAAGAGAAGGGGATATTCATCAATGACAGTGATTAACTAGAGACTTCATAAAGAGACCCCTTGGCCAGCTCTAGACGGCAACAAGAAGGGATAGCTGAGCAGACATCCATCTGGGAGACTTACATGCCTGCTCCTGTAACAGGAAGCCCCTGTTATAATTTGTTGTGGTTGTTCAGTTGCTAAGTCATGTCCGACTCTTTGCAACCCCATGGACTGCAGGCTCCCCTGTCCTTCACTGTCTCCTGGAGTTTGCTCACATTCATTCCTGAATATTCATTGGAAGGACTGATGCTGAAGCTGAAGCTCCAACAATTTGGCCACCTGATGTGAAGAACTGACTCATTAGAAAAGGCCTTGATGCTGGGAAAGATTGAAGGCAGGAGAAGGGGACAACAGAGGATGAGATGGTTGGATGGCATCACTGACTCGATGGACATGAGTTTGAGCAAGCTCTGGGAGAAGGTGAAGGACCGAGAAGCCTGGCATGCTGCAGTCCATGGGGTTGCAGAGAGTCAGACATGACTGAGTGACTGAACAATGACAACATGTCCATTGAGTTGGTGATGCCATCCAACCATTTCACCCTCCACTGCCCCCTTCTCCTTTTGCCTTCAAGTTTTCCCTGCATCAGGATCTTTTCCATTGAGTCAGCTCTTCGCATCAGGTGGCTCCTTATCTTACCTGAGGGCACTTGGCCTCCCAGGAAGTTGATGCGCCGTCCTTCCCTTGCTCCTATAACATCCAGAATCTCTTTAATGTGCCCTGCTTGGAGCAGCCCAAAGAGCTTGGTACGAAGACCTGCAAATCCCTTATCCTGCACTGAGAAGGCTGTTTTCTCCCTGCAGCAAAGGGGGTACACAGCGGCATCCTGGCTTTCCCCTTCTAGCAGCCTGCACTCCCCTCGCTCTGCTGCCGAGCTTCTGTTTCATGTTCTATCTCAACATCTAAATCCTCCAAGAATTATTGTAAAACCTGCTTGTCGCTGAGAGGGATCTTGTCTGGCTCACTCCGTGCCGCAGCCAACGATAATGAATGGGTCAGCATAATTACTGCGTTTCCTCACACAGGCAACCAGCTGCTCTGCCAGATTGTGAATTTTTCATTTGCTTTATTTCAAAATCCAGGGTGTTCCTCCGCAAACTTAATATTTGAACTGTGGCAAGATCACGTTGGAATCAAAGGCTCGCTCTCTCCTTTTCTCCCCAGTGTTGAAACCAACATCTCCTATCTCACAACTCCTGGCCTTTTAGGATATTAGGATTGCCCTGCTTCCCCTGTTGAGGTTGATACCTCTTTGCAATTTCAAGAATAGTAGTTGGGCTTCCCAGATGGCACACTGGTAAAGAATCCACCTGTCAGTGCAAGAAACGCGGCAGACGCGGGTTCTGTCTCTGGGTTGGGAAGATCCCCTGGAGGAGGAAATGGCAGCCCACCCCAGTATTCTTGCCTGGAGAATCCCATGGACAGAGGAGCCTGGAGGGCTACAGTCCATGGGGTCGCAAAGAGTCACACTCAGCTGAGCACAGCTGAAACACCAGCTAAGAAACATGGATGCTGAGGGGCTGGCAAGCTGAGAGTTAAGTACTGCTATATGATTTGTCTTGACTGACAATTTTTTTTAAAAGGTTAAGAAATAACCTGGATGGTCTTCTGGGTCATAAAGGACATAAATAGAGAGAGAAAATCATTCTGGCTTGGTTCTACCATCCTAGCATTTTACTAGCATCATCAGCGAAGGATATGGTAGAATCCAAGAACCAGGCTGGCTGTTGGCTATTCAAAAACACATGAAGAATTCCAGATGGTAGTCAGTCTGTCTTCAACTTCCAGTTCAAGAGTTATAGCCCAGTCTGTGCAATCCCATGAATACAGGGTTGGGAAAAACTGCTGTGGGAAATCCCGCTTCCTTTCCTCCCCAGCCTCCTGCCACCGACATGCAGCTACAAACCTACTGTCCAAGAACTCTGGGAGTAAGGGGAGCTGATGGAGTGCAGGGCTCCTACTCTTTTTATTTATTTTTTTCTTTTTATTGAAGTGTTGATTTACAATATTGTGGTACTGTATGCTGTACAGCAGAGTTATTCAGTTACACACATTCTTTTTCATATATTTGTACAGATATAGTTTTCTCTTTCCTTTTATTTTTTTAAACTAGGAAAGCACGATAACACAATTACAAGAAACTTGGGAAATACAGAACAAAATCCCATATAGTTCCACTATATGCTACGATTATTTTTAAAGTAGATGAATTAATATTTTTAATTGGAGTTTCCATAGCAAACTCAAAAATTGATAGAATGAATAGACACAAAAGTAGAAGGATACAGTAGACCTGAAAAGCACCATGAACCAATTCAACATAATGAAGCTTTATACAGTTTTCACACAACAGCAGGATACAAATTCTATTCAAGTTCCCATAGACTATAAACTAGGAGACACTGGAACATATCCAGGGACATAAAACAAGGTGCAAAAAAATTTCATGGTCTAAAGTAATTGGAGTCCTACAGAGTCTGTTTTCTGATATTCTTTTTTAATTTTTTTTTTCCATTATGACTTATCCCAGGATACTGAATATAGCTCCCCGTGCTATACAGTAGGACCTTGGTGTTTATTCATTCCGTATATAAAACCTTACATCTCCTAACTCCCACCTCCCTGTCCATCCCTTTCTGAACCCCTTCCCCCTGGGCAACCACCTGTCTGTGGAGGGCTTCCGCTCTTGAACATGATGGCAGGGAGGAAGGCTGTTTGGATGTAGACGGAGGCAACTTTAAGATAATACGACACCCAACACCCTGTGAGAGGTTAGGAATTCGGCAAAATACATGCTCTGGGAGAGGGCAGCTTGGATGTGTTGCCTTGCCTCTGGGAAAGAGCCTCCTGGGCTGAGGCCTCTCCGAGCCTTTATCTTCCAATCAGACCAAGAGAAGCTGGGTCCTTCCCAGCCTTGCACGTTGCTACCAGTACTGTCTAAAATCCCAAGAGAGACGGAGCAGGGGAGACAGGGCTGTGGACACAAGGAAACCCATCCTGGTTCTTGTTCATTCCACCTGTCTCCCTTTCTAACAGGAGATATGTCAAGCTCCTGTTAGGTAAACAGGGTGAGAGGAGAGAAAGGATCAAGGAGAGAATGGATAGTCCATCAGTCATTTGGTTGGACCACATCCCAGGGCTTTATTCACTGGTCTTTAAGTCATCCAGAATCAACTGTGTCCAATATCTAGAACCTGCTATGGACAAAATCGGGGGGCTTCTGCTCACACTGGGGGGGAATGCACGGGGAAATGCAAGGATGAATGGGATACGATGGGGGCCCTCAAGAAGCTGGCTGATGAGTAGAAGAGGTAAACGTAATGAATAAGTTATTTTCTTTTCCAGACCAGTAGCCAGAGGCTGGGTTTTCTCTGAACTAGAGTTCCTGGAGAAATGAAGTCTGGGGTTGCTGCGTTAATGTTAATGCACTTCCCAGGTGGCGCTAGTGAGAAAGAGCTCTCCTGCCAATGCAGGAGACATAAGAGATGTGGGTTTGATCCTTGGGTTGGGAAGACCCCCCTGTAGAAGGAAATGGCAACTACTCCAGTATTTCTGCCTGGGAAGTCCCATGGACGGAGGAGCCTGATAGGCTATAGTTGAAAAGGGTCAGACGCAGCGGAAGCGACTTGGCACGCATGCGCACACTTCCCTTACCGTAGGACCTTCTGAGCCTCTAATATATTAATAGATCTCCTGGGACAGTGGCCTTCCAAATGTATTTTCCTAAAAGAGCATCCCCTCCGTGGGATTCACTGCGGGTAACAGTGCCTGCTGAGAGTGGGACGGGACGGGCATGACCAGTATGGTGGGAGCCTGCGATTCAGGGTCTAGAAAGAGCAGCAAGGAGGGGTGATGTCATCAGGGTTTCATGGACCTGATGCATTAGGATTTGCAGACATCCTGGGAGGAAGGGCATCCCAGGCAGAGGAAGCTGTGTTAATTATCATGGGTCTTGAGCATCAGGCTTACTTTCCCTCCTGACTCTTGACCAAGTCACTTGGTTCAGAGAATTTCCACACCACCACCCCTGGGAAGATAACCCTCCCCACACTTTCTCTTTCAGAGTTGAGTCCCCATACTTCTCTGTGGTTATGGTTGTTGTATAAATGGTTTTATAAGCTATGTAAAGGGATAGGGGGCTGATGGGATCTTAGTAGTGATTTGTCCATAGGAGCATGAGGGGTCTGTGCACGTCTGATGCATACACTTGTCTGTAGGTACAGTGCATTTCAATTAAAACATTTTAACCAGCAGTATAGGTTCATAAGTTCTCTCCCTGTGACTCAGCAGTAAAGAATCCACCTGCCAGTGCAAGAGCTGCAGGAGACTCGGGTTCTATCCCTCAGTTGGGAAGATCCCCTGGAGAAGGAAATGGCAACTCTTCCAGTATTCTTGTGTGGGCAATCACACGGACAGAGGAGCCTGGCAAGCTACAGTCCATGGGGTCACAAAAGAGTCAGACATGACTTATCAACTGAACAAGAAGCAACCTTAGGTACCTAAAGGAAAATATGGGAAAAAAGGTAAAACCGAATGGAGAAAAGCTATGAGTAGACAAGTAACATTTTCTCATGAATTTTAGCCTCACAGATAACTACAAACACATTGAAGTATGTATGTATTTGTGTATCTAATATACATATGCACGTATATATAAATAGACATGTATACATATTCCCATACACACGCACACATACATGTGATATGCACACTAACACCCACGAATATTTTATATACACACATATACATAATAGGGCTTTCCTTGTGGCTTAGCTGGTAAAGAATCCGCCTGCAATGCAGGAGACCTCAGTTTGATCCCGGGGTTGGGAAGATCCCCTGGAGAAGGGAATGGCTACCCTCTCCAGTATTCTGGCCTGGAGAATTCCATGGACTGTATAGTCCACAGGGTCACAAAGAGCCGGACACAACTGAGCGACTTTCACTTCACTATATGTGTACACATACTTACTCATGTGTATGTGTACATATACACCTATGCATATTGCATGCTCATCCACATACGTATCATGCACAATACCTATATTGGCCAGGTATGCATGTTAATAGATCATAGGCAGATGTGAGAACCCAGTACACACACATCTTGCAGTCTCCCTTTTTAAAAAGTTAAGTTTATGCAGTGAGCATTTCCCCTGTTAGAATCCTTTGTGGATGTCTGTCCTCCATATTGGTCCCAGGGATCACTGACTGCGTTAGCCCATCCTCTGTGGAATCGAACCTTGGTCTCCTTCCTCCAGCCTGCCTTTAGAAGTCTGATTCCTGGAAGGAAGGGGTGCGGGTGACCGGCCCTGGCCTACGGGGAGCAGGGTCCTGGGTGTGTGTGTTGAGGGGGGACAGTTCCCCCACAGGCAGGCTCGATCTGAACCTTGTGTTCTCTCCTCTCGCCCACAGTGCCCGGCTTCCCGTATCCAGCCGCGACGGCGGCGGCCGCCTACCGAGGGGCGCACCTGCGTGGCCGTGGCCGCACCGTGTACAACACCTTTCGGGCCGCGGCGCCCCCGCCCCCGATCCCGGCCTACGGCGGGTAAGTGGGGAGCCCCCCACCGCGGGCGGGCCTCCCGCCCCAGCACGCCAGCCCTCGCCCCAATCCCTGCGTGCGATGGAGTGCATGCCCGCCTTGACCGCCCCTCCGGAACCGCCCAGCATGCAGCCCGCCCGCTTGCAGTATAGCACCTTGCAGAGTCTTGAAAAATGAGTGTAATTTGTCTTGTCATGGTTGGTGCCTTTAAGCATTCTACATGTCACATGTTGTTATGGAAATTCTCTTTGAGACTGAATGCTGGAGAACAGAGAAATGGTTACAGCCCAAGACGTCTTTCTGATGATTGCAAACATCTGGTGATTAAGGAGGTTGGATCACATACGCCCCTTGAGTCTCTCTGTTGGGGGGACAGGGAGGGTTTAAGAGGGAAGAATCACGAGGGTGGCCTTGTCCCCCTCCCCAAAGATACCTGTGCTTCAAGGTGTATGAACCTTTGGCCCAGAAGAGAAAATTAGGTGAGGAGGTGTACTCTTGAAGCTCAAAGAAATTGGAATTGACTCATTGCGTGGGATTTTTCCAAAATGGTTTTGCTTTCCTTTTTCCCTCTTTGAGGAGAATTTGTTTGCAGATTAATTTGTTCCCCATGGCCCGTTTGGTCTTTCTCTGCATGGACTTTGCTGTTGCCAAGTGAATCTCAAGGAATAGTGGTGAATGCTATTTAAAAAAAAAAAATAGTACTGGTATAATGGGCTGCAGTTTCGAAGTGCTACCCTTTCTGCTTTGCTACTAGGAATCTTCCTGGTACATTCTGGGTCCCTGGTGTGCTGTTAGGAATCCTTCTAGAATATTAGAATATTCTGGCCCCCTGAAGTCAGAGAGAGGGAGGTCCCTCAAGCAGTAGTCCTGACAGGACACTGGGAAAGTCTGGAGACCTTTTTGGTTGTTGTGATGGCATCTACTGGGTGGAGGCTGGGAATGCTGCTAAAAATCTTACAAAGCACAGGATGGCCCCCCGTCTAGCCCCCCAACACAAAGAGTTACCAGGATCCAAATGGGGCTTCCCCAGTGGCTCAGTGGTAAAGAACCTGCCTGCCAATGCAGGAGACTCAGGTTTGATCCCGGGGTCGGAAAGAGCCCCTGGAGGAGGGCATGGCAACCCACTCCAGGATTTTTGCCTGGAAAATCCCACAGAGGAGCCTGGAGGGCTACAGTCCGTGCAATCACAAAGAGCTGGACACACACACACAAGGAAAACTCAGCGATACCCAGCACAGTCTGGCACAAGCCTTCTCTGGCCAAGGACTGGCTTTCTGGTCTCCAGAAGGAATCTAGTTATATTCAGGACTGTGTGAAAGGGTTAAATGCATTTTCTATAGCTCTTCAGCTTCTCTGTCTTTTAGAAAACTGGAATAAGCCTAGATCATGTCTATTATGTTGATGACAAAGGGAGACGCTCTTTGTTCATTATTTATTCATATCTCACCCATTCCAGAGCAGAGCATTTGAGGTGTTTTAAAAACAAATGCACAGAAATAAAGTTAAGGCTATTAAGAAATGAGACTCTATGAAATCATCAGGAAGGGGAAATAAAAGCAGAGAAATAAGACAATGTCCATCATTTCTTAAATAATCATTAGACTTAGATGAATTCTGAGCTTCTACTGTAAAAAAGTTGTGTTTTTTTTTGTTTTTTGTTTTTTTTACTGAAAAGGTGGAGGATGATAGCAAACCAAGAATGAATTGACCTTAAATTCTCACAGTCCTCCAAAATAATACATCTGCGTGTCCTAAGCCTTTTATATCTGACCATGTGTTGTGAGGAAACATTGATTTTATAGTGATTATCTCCAGTCCACAGTATTGAGCCCACTTTATAGATCCAGAAAGGCAGAAACAAAGATTTATCATTCCCAAGGTCACATAATGAGTAATGAAGAAAAGAAAGAATTACCCTCTGGGCTCATGTGATGACTGAAGCAAGATTCATAAGCCATACATGTAAAATTGCATGTTTATATCATATTAGTTTGTCTGAAAATCATTATCTTACCTCAGTAGATGAAAATTGTTGCTTTTGGTCTACATACCCTTGATATCTCATTACTATACCAAATAGAAAAATATCCTCATATGAGCAATTTATTTTAAAAAATCTCTGAATAACACACCTGCTGTAAAATGGAAATTTGCTAACTTGTAATGAACTTGCTCTTTGCTAGGAATAACCAGGCATAACTAATGAATGCCACATTTGCCAGGGAGAGACTTAGGCGTCTCCAAGTGGTAAAACACATTTGTTGGTGACTGCTTTGTACATGATTTCACTTCAATATTCCAGCCATCTTCCTAATCATTTTGGTTGTAATGGTAGATTTTGCCTTTTTGCTGGCAATATTATGGCTGGAATTCTGAAATCACACTTAGAAAGATAAAATTCTCAAGACAGGAGGACTAGAAATTTTAGAAAGGCTAGAGATGTGTATGCCCATGTCTGCATGTTTTATTAGAGCAGAGTACTGGTCAAAAGAAGGAAATTCAGCCAGTTGCCTGGGTGCTTTGCTGGATTATAAACTGTCTGGAGTGCACTGGTACCAAGTGAAAAAGTGTGAACTCAGCATCTTCAGTGGAGGCTCCTTTTCCTTCATTGGCTTAAGCTGAAGGAGTCCATGGTGGAGGGGGTGGGGCAGACGGGGCAGTTCATCCTCAAAGAAAGAGCACCAAGGAGGACACAGAGCAGACCTTGGCTGGAGTGGAGAGCCCTGATGTGTGTTGACTGAAGCAAGTAGCAGAGAAGCTGCAAAACCCACATCTCTTTCCAGGAAGTGACATCATCAGGATTCAGGTGTTCCAGGGGATGGTGTGGGTTTCCTGTAGTTTTTCATCTTCAGAGTCCTTTGGTTTCCCAGCTACTAGATTTGACTGTCTTTCTTCCAGTCCAGTTCAGTTTAACATTGCCTCTCTCAGCTCCATGAGCTGAGGATGCTAAGGCAAATGGCACCTTTGAAGGAGTTTCTTACAGGCAGGCACAGGGAGCACCAGAGATGCTAACGATTTTAACACATGTGGAAGTGGTAAGATAGGCTTTTGAGGGAGTATTGTTGTTCACTGTGTCGTGTCCGACTCTCTGCAACCCCATGGACTGCAGCACGCCAGGCTTCCCCTGTCCTTCACTATCTCCCAGAGTTTGCTCAAACTCATGTCCATTGAGTTGGTGATGCCATCCAACCATCTCATCCTCTGTCGCCCCCTTCTTCTAAATCAATTACACTTCAATTAAAAATTTTTATAATTAAAAAAAAATTAAAACCAAAAAAGGAAAGAAAACCCAATCAGGAAAAATTCCAGTCATTTCCTAAGTTGTCCTGCTAAAATCTCATTCTGTGATTTTCCCTCACATTCAGAGATCCCCTCTTTTTTTATAAGCCATCATCTAGCAAACTGCATTTTGGAGGGAGAATTTATTATTCCCCTTGTCACCAATTGAAGACATATCTGTCATCCTAAACTTCTGTTTATTGTAAAGAATCTAATCTGAAAACACTGTTACTAAAATCTCAACCAAAAATGTATCATTTATCCTATGTCTATGTATAGCTTCCTTTTGGGGGAGGGAGCGGAGTTTGGAAAAAATCCACAGAACCTCCATGGCCACTTTTGTGGAACCTTGGGTGACCCTTGGAAGTATCCAACATCACGGCAGTCACCCAGGAAGATTCACTGAGGGTGCCCTGGCATTCATTCATTTCCTGTTATTGATTTGGTTTTTTCCTCCACATCCTGACATTTTCTGAAGTTCCTCCCAGAGAATAAAGAACATAGGTTATGAAGAGCCTTGTCTTCTCTTTCTTTTATAGCTGAACAGAAAGTTATTATGATATTAATGCATGATCATCCCTGGGGAGGGGAATTCTGCCTGGACCAGGATCACAGGAATGAGAGGAAAGCCTTAGGTTGCGTTAGCTAACTCCTTATTGATTGTCAACATTAACTGAGTGAGAATGGGTGATAAGTTAGAAAGCTAATACCTACACAGTCAATAGGATTGTTGCACTCCTATAAAGACACAAACTACTGGGCAGATAAGATTGCCTCCTGCTGTTCTGTCTCATACTGCCCTTGGTAGCTGACTTAATCTCTGCAGGCACAATTGCCTTAGCAGCTGGGTAAAGACTCTACCTGCCTCTGAAGTGTTGATAGAGGACTAAGTAGGGAAATGAGTGTAAGGTTACAGCTCCATCCATTCCATCAGATGGCATGTGTTAAGTGAACTGTAGCTACTGTAGTTGTTGCTGAGATAGGAATTGAATTTTATTAGGTGCCCATACTCCTCTCTTTCTCAAGGTCCCCTTTTGCTTGAGTTGAACACTCACATTTCTGCATCCATGAGTTAATTACCCCTGGGCTGTGGGGAGTGGGATGGGGTGCCTGCTGTTAATTGACCTCCATCCCATGTAAGCCACAGAGATGGCTTCAGACAGAGGTACTTCAAGTGGCTAATGGAATCTGTAGATTGGAAACAAAATATTAACTAGTGAACAGTGTCAAAGCGAGTTGAAGGGACCCTGTCATCCATATTTCTTCTTGCATTTGATCCCTCAGTCAGTGTCAGACGCCATGTCCAGTGTATCTTCCTAGGACTCACATTGGGGAGAAATTAGCCACTGAGTGATTGCCATCTGAGGAGCTTGTAGGCTGATGCTCTGTGGATGAAGATGGCAGGTGGACACATCAGAAACACATACTCCAGACTCAGTACAACACCAGATGTTGCAGGACAGCGGTTAAACCATAATCCTCTCCCCACGAAACCCCATGAGATTGGTTTCATCAAGTTCTTGTTCTTGGTTAATTAATAAACAGCCCTTAGCAAGTTCTGGGTTTCCCAGGTGGTGCTAAGGTAAAGAAGTGAAGTGAAGTGGCTCAGTCGTGTCTAGCTCTTTGTGACCCCATGGAGGAGCCTACCGGGCTCCTCCATCCATGGGATTTTCTAGGCAAGAGTACTGGAGTGGGGTGCCATTTCCTTCTCCAGAGTATCTTCCTGACCCAGGGCTCGAACCTGGGTCTCCTGCACTGTAGGCAGACGCTTTACCCTCTGAGCCACAAGGGAAGCTACCCACCTGCCAATGCAGGAGACATAAGAGAAGTGGGTGTGATCCCTAGGTTGGGAAGATCCCCTGGAAGAGGGCACGGCAACCCACTCCAGTATTCTTGCCTGGAGAATCCCATGCACAGAGGGGCCTGGCAGGCTACAGTCCCTGGGGTCCCAAAGAATCGGACATGACTGAATCGACTTAGCATGCTCATATGTATCCAGTCCTACTGTGTAACAGGCATCTTGTATGAGGATAGAAATAGAAAGAACCATAGGAGATTTTTAAATTATTGTCATTATTCTAAGTGAAACATCCAGCATTTTGCAACAGGTTTTCATCTTGGCTCTCAGGATATTTTTGAGCAAGGTATTCTGAACTTTCTCAGGTCATTAATTATGACACATGTGTGGTCAGTTGCTCAGTCATGTCCGATTCTTTGTGACCACATGGACCGTAGCTCACCCGTCTCCTCTCTCCATGCAATTCTCCAGGCAAGAATACTGGAGTATGTTGCCATTTCCTCCTCCTGGGGATCTTCCCAACCCAGGGATTGAACCCACGTCTCTTGTGGTTCCTGTCTTAGCAGGCAGATTCTTTACCACTGAGCCACCTGGAAAGCCCTGTTAGGACACATCGATGTGAAACTTCTTAGAGTTACCTCGTTAAGTATTTTGAGGAGACTATGCTCCTCTGAATGCAGAAAGATATGGTGAGATCCCTGGGAGAAACTTTATACAGTTGGCCAGTACAAAAATGAAGCCCATACATAGCACTTTAGTGGGTGCTTTCAGGTTAGATCCTGAAGAAACCTGTGAAACTATGTGGGTGAACCTTTCTTTCTGTGAATCAACCATGCTTTCTGGTTTTTATTTATAAATGTCTCATGCTCAGATGTTATTGTCTGATGCTCAGGAACTTTCTCAATTAACACAAACACTAGAAACTACAGTCATTATCACCTATTCTCAGAATACTTTCAGAATTCGCTCTAGCTGTTTGGCTTTATTTTTGGTTTTGCTGTGAGTTCTTGTTTAAATTCTCAGCCAGTTCTAAGATGTAACTTCTCACATTAAAAAGAAAGCCTCTTCATTGAGTGCATTATGAGACAAACACCATAAATGAGTAGTTCTGAAATTTGGGGGGAGAAAGTGGAATGTCACAGATGTCTTTGATAATCTAATTAAAAAATATATTTTTCCCTGGGAAGATGTCAGTGTCCTCACACCGCACAATGCTGTACAAATGCCAGTGAGTTTATGGACCCACCTGATATCCATTCTAAACCAGCTATGGTTTAATGCATTTGAATGCATTACAAATATTTTTTTTTTCCATTTGGAAGGGGCAGCAAGATATACCATTATTAAATAACCTTTCCTTTAAGAATATATTGGTGGATGGGATATATTACATTATTCAAACAGATTGTATAGTCTGGGTATCCCATACTTTCTTTCCTTTTCCGTAAACTAATTTGCTGTAGTGCAATCATCTCCTGCTTGCATTCATCCAAATATTTAACTACCGTTATTACCTTTCTAAGAAAATGAGATGTGCATTCGCATTACATTCTTGCAAAAGCATATTGCGGTCCCAAAGTGATTGACAAGCAATACAATTACCTTTGCATGGCTAGACCGACCGCCTCTGCATTAAAATGGGGCTGCACCTGTTCTATGCATGATGGTAGCTCTCTTTTCTTGTATGGGGCCATGGCTCATTTATCGAGAGCTCCATATTAGACATCACCCCCCACTCTCCTCTCTCTTCGTTTATGTTATTTTGAGTGCACCTGTTTAGTGAGGTTTTTAAAAATGTTTGAATACATTCTTGGAAACCATCATGAGTCTTTGTAAGAGCTTCCTTGAAAACAGTTCCTATTTGGAATAGGACCTGGGCTTCCCAGGTGGCGCTAGTGGTTAAGAACCTGCCTGCTGATGCAGGAGACGTAAGAGAATGGTTTCAAACCCTGGGTGGAGAGGATCCCTTGGAGAAGGGCATGGCACCCCACTCCAGTATTCTTGCCTGGAGAATCCCATGGACAGAGCAGCCTGGCAGGCTATGGTCCATAGGTTCACAAAGAGTCAGAGAAAACAAGCCACTGAGCACGCACGCCTGCTAGGAGGCTGGCCTCCAGCGTTCTCTCCAATGTCATGTAAGATGACATGTGGAGGGTGGCGCTCTGTAGGGCAATAAGCTTTTTAGTCCTTGGACCAGAAGCCTCAGCTTCCCCTGGGACTTGTTAAACATGCAAATTCTTAAACCCAACCTCCCCCTCCCTCTGCATCCAGCTCTATTGATTCAGAACCTCTGGGCTAGGCATGGAGCCCAGCCATCTGTGTTTTGATGGGCCCTCGAGGTGGTTCTGATGCTGGCTGAAGTCTGACCGCTGCTGCCTGCCATAGCAATTAAAAGTTTGGGCTGTGAAGCCAATACAATACAAGCTAGGCTGCAGTCCCAGCTTTGTCAATACCTAGCTCTCTCTGTCTCACTTTTCTGATGTCAGAAGAGGCTATAATAGCATTATCCATCTCATAAGGGTATTTGGAGGACTCGGTGGGGTCATGGTAACTAGGTCAGACTAAAAGGACAGACACGGGGCTTCCCAGATGGCTCAGCAGTAAAGAACCTACCTGCCAATGGAGGAAACACAAGAGACTTGGGTTTGATCCCTGGGTGGGGAAGATCCCCTAGAAAGAGAGATGGCTGCTCACTCCAGTATTCTTGACTGTGAAAATCCCATGGACAGAGGAACCTGGTAGGCTACAGTCCAAAGGGTCACAAAGAGTAGGACATGACTGAAGCCACTGAGCACGCACGCATCCCTTCCCATACTCGAATCTATATTAATATTTGGCTAAATATTATTATATTGTTCACTCTTACATCACCATCTATCTAGCCTCTTGTACTGGTCTTCTAAGTCAAAGTCTAGTTGTGAGGAGTTGTGTTTGTTTGTTTGGGAGATCTTAGTTCCCTGGCGAGGGATTGAACCTATGCCTCCTGCAATGGAAACACTGAGTCTTAACCACTGGACTTCCGGGGTATTCCCAAGGTCCAATTTTTATATTTGATCTCCCTCCCCCTTTGACAGTAGTTACTGATGTTGAATAACTAGAAGAGGATTCTACCTAGAATTGCTCTGGGTCACCTTCTGTCACCTCCTAATGTGGCCAACCCTCCCCCTTGATGGGCAGTAGTCACTCAGCAGATACTTATTTATATCTTCAGGGTGGAAAGTGATATGTTAGCTATCAAATGAGATACAGTGTTGAGGAAGCTATTGGGTACAACTTTCAGGGTGAAATGAGCCCCATTCACAAATGCCCCATTCATATTTGACTGATATTTAAAATTATTGGACCAAGCAAGGATCAGAGGGTCAGAAAACATGAGGCTGGTATTTACAGGAAGGAGGAAGAACTCCGTTTTGGTGGTGGGGGGAGGACACTGGATAAAGCTCATAGCAGTGTAATCTTTGACTAGAGCTATGACTGCAGATACCTTGGGCTTCCTGGATAGCTCAAACAGTGTAAGAGTCTGCCTGCAATGCAAGAGACCCAGTTGAATCCCTGAGTTGGGAAGATCCCTTGGAGAAGAGAATGGCAACCTACTCGAGTATTCTTGTCTGGAGAATTCCCTGGATGGAGGAGCCTGGCAGGCTACAGTCCATGGGGTCACAAAGAGTTAGACACAACTGAGCGGCTCACACTTTCACCGTCTTTGCATAATCCTCCCTTGACGTGGGCACCTACTCACCTCTTTCCCCATTTTGCAGCCAAAGAAGGGACGCTCAGGTTGCTCAGATCATTAGTTCCAGGGCCCCTAGCTGCTGATTGCTGAGGCTGTGATCCAGAGGCCCATGTTTCCCATCTAATTTGGCTCTCGTATGGTGCTGTGCTTTTGGAGGTTATGAGGAGATGAGGCTGTCCCGACACCAGGATCAGCATGTGCAAAAGGTGTGACAGCATGAAGGAATATTCAGAGCCGCTCTGATCTGGCTGAATGATCAGTGCTGGGCGCAGTCTTGTTGGCAGAGGCCGGCCCTGCCTTCTGACCCCCGGCAGACAGTATCCTTTTATGTTGGAAGCGTTGAAAGCAAAATCAAAGCCTAGCTCAGGATGCCACACACTCAGTATCTGGGATTAGGGTTTGACGCTGCTTGACAAGGGCTCTTGTGAACAGGAGCCCTTTTTGATCCAAATGAAGACAGCTGAAAGCCATGCCTACCAGCCTCCTTAGTGTGTGAAATCTCTGCACCCTGTTTCAAGACGATGGTCCTTGGGGTTTAGCCCTTCAACTCGGAAAAGCTCTGAGAAGCCCATGCGGTGTTCTCCAGCAAAGCAGTGTTGCTGCCGTGTGTGTGTGCATGTACGTGTTGTCGGTGCCTCCCTCGGCTCTCAGTGTGCTCAGCCTTCCTGTGGGTGTGCTCTGCTCCTGAAACCTGCTGAAATCCTTGGGTAATTGACATCATGTTTTTGGTTAGGACCCCAGCTCCATTCAACGGTGGGGCACGTGGGTCCTTTGCCAGAATCATAAATCATCTGTAAACTCCATGGGAAGGTTGTAATAACAACAGCTACCCTTTGGAAAACATGCCTTTAGAAACTCGCGTTTTTATATTTGAGACGTCTTGGGATCGTGGCAAAAGCCTGTGAGATGTGCAGGCTATGTGGGGTCCTCACTAAACCCGTTTCAATGCTTAGGAATTGTACGCCGGTTTCCCAGGGTTACAGAGCCTCTTCTTCTGGCTATTTCGCTCAGGGTAAACCATGAGACTTCTGGAGAAGTCCAGGATCTCGTATTTACCCCTCCTGTGAAGTCCCTTCTCTCTGGCATGACTCTGCGGCCAGGGATCAGAGAGCCGCTGTGAGGCTTGGCCATCACATGCGGTTCTGTTCAGTCTGGATATAATTTATGTGAATGTACACACAGACATAGCCATGTGCACACAGGTGACACGTGAGTACATATAGATGTGCAAACACATATTACTACATGCATCATATGCACAGTATCTACTTTCATAAACACATGCACACACATGCATTTACATGTACAAACAAACATCCATATATGCAAAAATCTGGGGGCTTCCTGGGTGGCCCCATGGTGAAAGAATCCACCTTTCAATGCAGGAGACTAGTGTTCGATTCCTCGATCGGTAAGATTCTCTGGAGAAGGAATTGGCACCCCACTCCAGTATTCTTGCCTGGAAAATCCCATGGACAGAGGAGCCTGGTGGGCTGCAGTCCATGGGGTCACAAAGAGTTGGACACGACTATGGCACTGAGCAAGCATGCATGCATACATGTACATGAATTGCACACATACACAAATGCACACCTGTGTTCTTGCACACACATCTGTATGCCTGTTCACAGACCATGTAACTAGAGATAGTCCCCTCCCTTTCCCGTAATAGAAGGGCACATGGAATCACCAAACATTAGAATGTGAAATACTAGAGTGTGAAAGAATATAGAAGAAAATCTCTGAAATCCTTTAGATCTCAGCTCCCCTGGGATCATTCAGCTGTAATGCTTATTGAAAGCATGACATCCGTACCCCTATACTTATCAATCATGTATTTTAAGCAGATGATTTGTTTTTCTGGGAAGGAGCTAGGGGTTTGGCTGAATGCAAACCCCGATCCTCGTATTGGCGTGGGCCACTTGAAACATACGTGAATCCTGTCTGCATCTGCAGCCCTCTGGAAAGCCCACTGCCCAGCACAGCATTGCCGCCGTGTCCTGATTCTGGGCCCCCACTGAACCCCAGCCTCATTTTCCTCAGTCTGACAGCCTGCCGTTGTCTCCAGCCTCCTTAACCAGTGTGGAAACGATCCCCGGTTCCTGTGTCTCGCTGGCCCTTGTGACCAGACTAACTTGGCCCGTGCAGGGGTTGGTGTGTCTGCATGGGGAAGTGCACTAATATGAATGTTTTTCTTTGTGTGTGCATCCTTGCAGTGTTGTTTACCAGGATGGATTTTATGGTGCAGACATTTATGTAAGTATCCATTAACATGCATGCCACCCTCGTTTCTCGCCGGAGTCATTCTTTTTACAAGTTTGCTGCGATTTCTCAGCTGGGTGCCACCTATTTCCACTTCCCGTGGGAAAGAGTCAAAGGCTCGGAGGACAGATGGCCTTCTGCTCACGGTAGCCATCGTGCTATTGAGTGAGTGGAATGAACCCCTTGATTCATTTCAGAATAGAAGAATTTTATTTATTCAAAATAAATAAAAATACTGACTTTTTTTCCCCATGTCCAATTAAAGACTTTGCCGCGAAAAGAAATTCTCTCCCAAATGCCCAACTGGGGTCTCTGTGTTTTCAGTCTAATATTTAAGATGACAGCTGTAGTTACCAGCTGTAGAGGGTGAAAAGATATTTTCATGGCTAATGTTTTTAATGTTTTCTTGTATTCATTGAATTATTTATCACGACAGCCCTAGAAAGATTCCCCTCAAGTCCCCGTTTCTCTCTTTCTTTCCCCACATTGATGGTTTTAGCAAGAAACATCTCCTAACAAGATATAGATCCATCTGAGCATTCAATTCTTATTTTTTTCAACCCCTGATTTCCCTCTATTTCCCCGAAACAGTTACCTGACTTAGAATTATTAGTCCTATTTAGGATTGTTTGTTAAGTGGTACCACTTTATCAAGCTTCTCACTTTTGGAGAAGAGGAGGAAGTTTCTCATTATGGGGCCATAATTAAATTTACCTAACTTGATCTAGAGGTATTCACCGATGGTATGATATTAGCATCAGTGTTATGAAAATGACTTGGAATAAACACAACTTAAAAGAAATGGGGGATATTTTCTAAATCACATCATTATTTTCATTATGAGTGACCTCAAATAAATTCAGTGGAATCGTATTTGTTTTATAGACTAGATAACAAAGAAAAATATAGCCATATTCCTGATCAAATTGAGGCAATTTACTAGAAAATAGGAAAGATGCTAGTTATTTAATTTTCTTCCCTTTGAATTTTAAATAATTACAATTTTGAGCCAGAGTATTAATCTCTATCAATGATGAACTTGGGTTTTATTATTATTATATTAAGTATATTTATTATAATCTGTGGGTTAGTTTTTATTTTTTTTTCCCCTTAATGAAATGAAAGAAGAACCTACCTATCTTTTATTCACCCAGGGAACAACCAGTTTCCTTTTTGTGTGTCCACCTCCATCCACTCCTTCTCAAGTCCTCTTTTTCCAAGCTTTGAGTTTGTACCATTTTAAATAGAGAAACAGGCAGGGGCTAAAGAGCCTGGACCTCCTCCATATCCTCAGGTATCCACTGATCACAAACATCAATCTATCCCCTTCCCCTAGGGTAGCTTCTGGATGGAGCATGCATATGGAGGAAGTAAGGACTTAGTTGGGCCTCCCTGGTGGCTCAGACAGTAAAGAATCTGCCTCCAGTTCGGTAGACACGGGTTCAATCCCCAGGTCAAGAAGATCCCCTGGAAAAGGAAATGGCAGCCCTCTCCAATGTTCTTGCCTGGGAAATTCCACAGATGGAGGAGCCCGGTGGGCTACAGTCCAAGGAGTTGCAAAGAATCGAACATGACTTAGAGACTAAACAGCAACAGCAACCCCTTGAGATACAGCTATATCTCCTTTGAGATACAGCTATATCTCCTTTGAGATACAGCTATATCTCCTTTGAGATACAGCTATGTTCAGATAACTGGAAATGTCCTCCCTGCTCCCTTTTTTAAAAAAAAGAAATGATGACTAAAGAGGTTCATAAAAAGACATACAAGGTTCTGTTTTTATTTAAAGGGAGTTTGTGGCTGGCTCGTTCAATCTCATTAAAAATAATGCACAGTGAGTAGGTCTAGGGCCATCCTGAGGGGACCTGGGACATGTCTTAGACACACTGGTCACCTCTACTGGGTCTAAATCAGTTGTTTCTTTTTTCATTTTACTGGGCAGAGTTGTAAGCTTCTGGCTTCAGTTACTTTTAAGGGAGATAATGGGAGTCTGCTTTCCACTTCTTCCTATTCAGATAGTTCTGTCTTGACAGTGGATCAGAGCAACCCAACAAGGACAACAGAATGGAAGCCAGGACCACTGACCTTTTATGCACACCCCACTTTCTCCAGCACATGCTCCTCTTTGTTGCCCAAGGTTCCCATCCCTCCCACATCATGGTGGAGCCCTCGGGCACCTCCCAGTCCTGCCTAAGCAGACAGCATTTGAAAGACCTGCACGGATCCCTGTAACTAGCAAGTCACAGCCTCCTCTGTAGAAATAGCTCCTCTTAAACTTTGCAGGGAAGAGAGGATTGAGGAGAGAGAGAGAGAAAGAGACAGCGATGATCATAGATACCCTGACAGAGCTGGAGGCGGTGGATGTGTTATAAGATGCTGTGAGCCAGAAACGAAGGTTAGAAACCAGGGATGCTCCTTTGGGCTGAGTGCAAAGAAAAATCATCTTGCTGGGAAGCCCAGCTCTGCAGGAAAAAGGCTGCCTGCCCTGCTCTGACCCAGTGCATATGGCTACTCACCAGAGGACAGAGAAGTCTTCTGAGTCAGCAAGGAAGGTCACAGAGGTCACTACCTGGGTCTCTTCTACCTGGGGCATAACACACACACACACACACACACACACACACACACACACACACACACACACACACACCTTTACTTGAAAAGGTAGCAATTGAGCTTCCATAACTAGCCTATCAAACCTACACATTCACTCATTGCTAAGCGGCACATATTTCCATAAACTCCTTTGAATTAAAAAGCAGGCCATGGCACAGCACTGTAAATCAGCTCTCTACTGTGCTCAGTTACTCAGCCCTCGTGTCCGACTCTTTGTGACTCTTACGGGCTGTAGCCCATCAGGCTTTTCTGTCTATGGGATTTTCCAGGCAAGAATACTAGAGTGGGTTACCATGCCCTCCTCCAGGGGATCTTCCCGACTCAGAGATCTAACCTGAGTTTGCTGCACTGGAGGCAGATTCTTTACCACTGAGCCACCAGGGAAGCCCAGATCAACCAGACTTTAATAGAAAAAGAAGAAAAAGTAGACTAGGCTAATGAAAAAATATAGAAATAATAGGAGAGGCAACACATGGATATGATCAACTGTGGAAGGACCACAGTCCTTGGACTTGCAAAGCAATCCATTAGATTGAACGGTGAAGCCAGGGATCTCATAAGGCCAACCTTGATTGAGGAGCTGACAATAAGGGTTTCTGAAGCAAACTTAGCCAGGACATGTGTCTTCACCCACTCAGGGAGATAGCAAAGAATATGGAATTAGATCAAAAGGTAACTATTGAAAATGGAGGAAAGGACATGATAATCGAGCTATAAAAAAAATAAAGACCTGACAAGCTCTCAGTAGAAACTAGAGTAAGATAATAGAGTTCTGAGCACTAGGAGAAAGCAAAGAAAGGAAAAAAAGAGAGAGATGATACAGAATATTAACCTTACTCCCTTTTATTGAAAAAGCCCTAAGCTTCCTAACAGGGCTTCCCTGGTGACTCAGTGGTAAAGAATCCGCTTGCCAACGCAGGAGACGTGGGTTAGTTCCCTGGGTCAGGAAATGGCAACCCACTCCAGTATTCTTGCCTGGAGAATCTCATGGACAGAGGATCCTGGTGAGCTACAACAGTAACAAAGCTTTCTCACACTCAATGCAACTGTGAAGCTATCTAGCAAATATGTCTGGATAAGATTCCAGTGCACTTTTGTATCATGCCTAAATCCCATTATAAAGAGGTTCTGGATGATACCATGACTTCTATACATTATTTCTGAATTCATGTCCCTCTGCCGTCCATGGATCTTCAAGAGGTAACCTCATTTCAGTGATGTTTGAGCTCAGGACAGAGGGGTCAGTAGCTTTTGGAACATGGAAAATGGAAATTCTCCAGATGAAACCCCCAAGTGTTTATTTCTGAGACTTTGCTTTCTGTGTGGGCCAGCTGGGGCATTCTGGTCAGTCACCAGGTAGCAAGGCAACAGCTCATCTGGAAGTTAAGCATCTCCTGTGTAAGAAACATGATACTCACACTCCACATCACCTCACCCTCTCTGCACATGGTTCTATGAAGTGTGTTAGCTGCTCAGTCCTGTCTGATTTTTTGCGACCCCATGGACTGCAGCTCACCAGGCTCCTCTGTCCATGGGCTTCTCCAGGCAAGAATACTAGAGTGGGTTGCCATGCCCTCTTCCACGGGATCTTCCTAACTTGGGGATAAAACTTGGGTCTCATGCATTGCAGGCCAGTTCTTTACCATCTGTGTCCTGGTCCTAATCAAGGAGCAGTCTTATTACCCATCACCTCCATTGTTTTCTCCCCAGAGGAGAAAACATTTTTTTCAGAAAAGAGATGAAATCTTTTGCCTGGACATCTTCACTGACACTGTGGTTTGAGCCCATGAAATGGATTAAATTGCAAAGTTCAACCCTTAAGCCCTGGGCCAACAGAAGGACGTCATTGTCTCCACTGAGCAAACCTGAGAATGTGGTGAAAGACAGGCAAGGAGGAGGGAGAGAAGTGAGAGGATAATGGCGAGCATGCGAGGCGGACCGGTCACAGGGAATAATATCTGTACTTGAAATATTCAAATGACAGAGAGAGAGGTGGGGGAACTTCTATAGGCATAGTTCCACAAACGTGGAATTCTATCTTAAAAGGGAAGGCTCTGTAGAACTAGGAGCCTCCCTGGCAGCTCAGCTGGTAAAGAATCTGCCTGCAGTGCAGGAGACCCTGGTTTGATTCCTGGGTCGGGAAGATCCCCTGGAGAAGGGATGGGCCAACCAATCCAGTATTCTTCATTGTCGTTTGTTTAGTTGCTCAGTCATGGCTGATTCTTTTTGATCTCATGGTCTGTAGCCTGCCAGGCTCCTCTGTCCATAGAATTTTCCAAGCAAGAGTACTGGAGTGGGTTGCCGTTTCCTTTTTTAGGCGATCTTTCTGACTCAGGGATCGAACCTGGGTCTCATGCTTGGCAGATGGACTCTTTACCGCTGAGCCACCAGGAAAGCCGCGCACACACACACACACAGACACACGCACGCAAGCACATATATTTGCCGCCACCACATGGCGTGCAGAACCTCCCTGACCAGGGATTGAACCCATGCTCCCTGCATTGGAAGTGCAGAATTTTAACCACTGGACCACAAGGAAGTTCCTTAAAATATACGTGCTATACTATACACACACACACACAGACACATACACACACACACACGCCTTTATCAGGCAGGTCCCTACATCTGTTAAAATGTTCAGTCACCTTGATGTCTGCCTTGGAACTAGAACACTTCACTTCTAGCTAGAACCACGCACAGGAAAAACTCTGCCTCATTCACAAATCACTGTCACACCCCAAACTGCTCCCCAGTCTGCCCAAGGGTTCTGTTGAGATCTTGTGAGTGTTTGGACCTGAATGAAGTGATGGTGGGTTAATGACATCCATCTTCAAAGAAGCTTTTCCAGACCTATGCGTACACACGCGCCCATGCTCTCACACAAACACACACTCACACAGGCACACGAGCAGTGTTTCCAGTCATATATGTTAAAATTAGCTTTGGTAGCTTCCATCTGATTCATTGCTTCCTGAAATACAATTGCTCTGTCTGTTGTTGTTATTTGAAATTAAATTTTTTTTTAAAAAGGCGCTTTAAAGAAAAAAAGAATAATTTGTAGTCACTGTAGGTCATGTTTGTTTGTTTTAAATTATAGCTTTACTGAGGTATAATTGACAAATAAAATTATAAGGTACTTTTTTAAAAAGTACTGTCAGTTACTGTCATCTTAGCTGCCTCCGTCATTCGGCATCAAAGTTAAATCCTCAGGTATGCCCCAGAAATCCAACCATGAGATAAAGAGAGAAATGAGAGAGCGAGTTAATTTGAACTGTTGGAAATGGCAGCCCACTCCAGTATTCTTGTCTGGAGAATCCCATGGACAGAGGAGCCTGGTGGGCTGTGGTCCATGGGGTCTCAAAGAGTTGGACATGACTGAGGCGACTTAGCGTGCATGCAATATTCTTGGAAGGGAAAGAAGCCATGAAAGTATCCTTTTTCCTTCTTTAAAAATACACGCAGAATTATAACACAAATACAATGAGGGCGGTTTGATCCCCACCCCCACCTGCTTGCTACTCTCAGTTACAGAGATTCGCGGCTCAATAATGTCTGGCATTCCTTGGTCCTTCTTTTGGTTTAATGGGTCAAGCTTAGGTCTTAGTGACATAAGAGAAGCAAACTTGGAAATGAAGTGCTCTGGAATTTCTGTCTGACTTATGCATTTCTTTATTTATTTCATTTTTGCATTGAAAACATTACATTTCTGTTTCCTTATAGAGTAGTGTATCAAGAGCCTGTGTATGGCAATAAATTGCTGCAGGTATGAAATCCTGGCTGGTGGAAAAACTCATCACTATTGATTGTGGGTTTGCTGTGAAATCCTACTAACAAGATGATTCTGGGGAGGGAGGGGAGACATTCTCTAACATAGAAGGAGGGAAGACTGAACTGAATTTTCCAGTTTTGATATCAATTCTTCTAGAAGAGAGACACTCATCTTGAAATCTTTTTTTTTTCCCCTCTTTGCTAGATTATGTGTGTATCAGAATTGAGATTGGGCTTGGCTGTTTCTTTCTTGGCTTAAAATGTAGCTGGCTTCAGTGAACATAAACTCAGTGAAAAATTCCAAGGGTTTCATTGAACCAACTGTCTGAAAAAAATTTTAGTAATTTCCTGGAGTCAACTGGGATGGTTAAACCAAAAACCTTTTATAATTCAGCATCAAGGATCAGTATACACTGTAGCTTCTTATAAATTTATTTCACATTTTCTGCCATAACTCTCAAACTTATTTCTCACTGGTGAAGCAACCCCAAATGAACAAACTTGTTCAAACTTTAGGGAAACAAAACCCAACACATCCATTGGAGTGTAGCTGGCTAAGTCCCAAATTTTGTCTATAACCAACACAAAAACTGTCAAATAAAATGAAAGAAGAATGTAAAACTAAAATGATCAGTGGGAATTTTATTACACAGGTTTCCCTTAACCTGCAATTGTCGCTTTTGTTCAGTATTAAGTCAATTAAGAAAGTACTTTTTTTTTTTGGTGAGATTAATCAAGTTTTAATAAGAAATCTAATATGAAACAAATGGGTATTTAGACTAAGGAGAGAACCAAGTCATTAAAATTTCTGAGATAAGCTTTTATTTTCACCTTTTAAGAAAAGCTGGACTTCAAAAACAGCTGAATATATCACACAGATAAGTTAAAGAGTAATGATTAATATGAAGGATTTTATATTTTGTAAATGATGCTCTTGTGTGTGTCATTAGAGTGAATAAATTTTATGTATATCATTAATCCACCTGTTTTAGACAAAGTAAGATCCCTGAATATTCTTGGAAAGGAGGAAGCCCTGTGTCCCCAATGATATACAAAAATTTCACCTCACTTCCTCAGCAGTTTGCCATTTGGATATTTGAACTTTTTTTCCCCAAAAGTATGCTTTCAAGTTAAAAATGTGATTTCCATCATCAAACCACTTGGTGATGCAGTAGAGATGCACAGAGCTCATTAATACTGCTTTACAAAGTTCCACAAATGAGTAACCAGTTTCATTTCATTTAACTCAACATCTCCCAAACCTATGTGGTCATGAAACCTTGCCTTTCCCTTGATGAAGATCCCACCAAGCACAGTTCTGAAAATGTTTCATTGGAGCATCATTAAAGTACTTAATTGATAACTTCCCCCCATGGACCTCCAGAGGTCTTGCTAACAAAGGAAGTATTCCCAAGCCTGTGAATCAGTATCTCTGATGGTTGCCTCTGCTAGTGGGGGCAGGGGTGGGAGGGGGAATCCATGACCATTCAAAATACACATTTTCTATAAGATCACATGTCTGTTTTGATGCCCAGCATGTGAAAGTATGTTTTGTGAGTAGGGAGTGTAGAACTCTTGTGTGCTTGTCGTCCCTTTTCTCTCTTTTTCACCTTTACTTTGGTGGTGGGAAAAATCTAACTGTCAAGGATACATTTTTTTTTCTTTGTCCCAAGGTCTGGGAGGATCAGTTTTAAGGTGGCTGTGCTTTGATGACCACAAATGAAAGTGAGCAATTCTTTTTCAAATATTACCCCAGAACCTTGCTGAAGCTTTGGCTCTACTCAGCAAGCTGAAAATTATGGGCAATAAAATTGATTAGAATCACCTGTTAGAAAGGCAAATTAAAGCAATTTTTTAAAAATCATTTCACAGTGTGTGCATGCATGCACCGAGTCAGTATACAACTCTGGTTTTCCCCTGAAATGGATTCCATGGGGAAGAAGAATCGGAAAGGAAGATGAGGCAGTGTATAGAAGCAGAGGCGTCAAGCCATCTACCCCCTTTTCTCTGTCCAATTACTGCAAATTCCAGGGATCACTTGGACCTGGGCTGTCCAGTACTGTAGCCGCCAGCCCCATGTGGTGGTTTACATTTTAATTCAAATGAATTATATTTATATTTGATGTTTATATTGTACCTGATGACAAACAGAGCAATCACTTATGTTTTTTTAATAAGCAATATCTGAATGCAGCTAAGAATATGCAAACATAAATGTAGTCTTGCAGAGTTGTAGCAAACTTTTGTATATTTAAATAAAATATAAATTCAAATCAAAAAAATGAATTCAACATTAAATAAATTTTAAAAGCCATTTGTTGTAGCCCCCACATTTCAAGACTTCCATAGACATTTAGGACACGTGGCTACCATATTGGACAGCACAAGTATGGAACATTTGTGTTCATCATCAAGTCTACTGGACACCTAGGAGGTCACTGACCAAGGTCAAAATCTCTCCACCGGTTCCACAGACTTTACCAAACTATGACCTTGACTCATGAATCAGGAATACTTGTAAACATACTCTTAAATAGCAAAGATAAGTGTCAGGACATTGATCTCTTGTGCCTGTCTTACATGGAAGCCCACACTTGTTTTCTCTAAACGGCTAAAACATGTGCAAATAGAGAATGGATCCTTCCCAAAACTTCATAGACAAGCCCCTCAGTTGCTCAGAAAGATCCCAGGTGTACACTCCTCCACTTTATATCAATGCAGTAAGTGTCAACCTAGTAGTCAGTGAGGGGCTGCTGCTGCCTGGGTCAGGAAAGAATCCACCTGCAATGCAGGTAGACCCAGGCTGTTTGATCCCTGGGTTGGGAAGATCCCCGGGAGAAGGAAATGGCAACCCACTCCAGTATTCTTGCCTGGAAGATCCCATGAACAGAGAAGCCTGGCGAGCTACAGTCCATGGGATCAAAAAGAGTCGGACATGATTTAGTGACTAAACCATAGCAGTCAGTAAGGTTCGTTTTAGGGATATTCTGTGTGCACTGCCATAGTTTTCCCTGCTTATCAAAACTGCTACCTACTTCCATTGACAGAAACCATTGCAGAAGTTGAGGGAGTCCTCCAGAATTCAAACAAAGAGGTTTTGCAAGTAGGATGTTGCTAGAAGTCTTTCCGGGAGCCAGATTTACAGTCACCACATCATGATTGATTGACATGGCCCTTGATGCAATGCGCTTTGCAGTAACTTTTGTTTTTCAGTCTGAGAGGGACAGAAAACACACACACACACACAGATGTGCACTCCCATGCTCACATTCTCTACTCAGAGTTTTCAGCTGGTTGCAGCTAATGCCTCTGAGCCATCAGGAAGCCAATGCCAGCCCCTCCCTACCTCATTAAGTTCAGTACACATGAGTGCACACCTGTGTTTCTGTGGATGCCTGATGAAAGGCAAGGAGATGGGCAAGCTGATGAAAAGACTGGCTCCAGAAATCGGGTGAGCCGATTTCCCCTCAGCCCATCAGTCTATACCTGGAGCTCAGTGCTTACTGTGACAACTGCTTTGGTTTCCCAGCTCCTCGGTACATTTAATGAGTTTCTCCATCCTAATTAGAGAACATGGTGTTTGGAACACCAGGTGGTTTCTGGCTAAGACCTCTTTTTTTTTTTAACTTTCATATTGTTTTTCAAGGGAGACTTTAAAAAAAAAAATAAAAATACTGGCTCCAAATTATGGGTGATTATCTGTCAGAATGTCTTGGAGGTGTCTTCTCCAGAGTGATCCAAAGAAGGAGCTTGATTAAGGAGAAACTAGCTTTTTGGAATGGCCACGTAAGTGATAGAAAATTTGCTTTGAAAGTTGGTTATGTTTGGCAAAGAGTAGAAATAAATTGCAGAGACCACTGTTCTGATAGATGCTTCTTGCAATTTTCTCATTCATCTGTCTTCTATGCTGTACAGGGAGCCAAGAATAATGAACTGCTTTACTCAAGAAACTACCATTAAATCCCCCCAACATCCAGTTACTTTGCTATTAGAAGCCCTCTGACATGGTTGTGTCCTGAATTGCCCCTTCACAGCAAGGGTGAGAACCCTTCTCCCAGAGGATCGTGGGACTATGTATTCTATTTAGAACCTGAATGGCCCCCGTGATATCGGTGGAGACTGGATCCTGTTAATTGTACTAAGATCATTCAACAGTGGTTGATGTATCACTGTGGTCTGCTGAGCAAGGAGCTCTGTTATTTTCACAGTTTGATAATCAATGCTCCACTGAACACAATTCCTTTCGAATATGCCCATTTGCTTGTCCTCTGCTTAATTGAACAATTGCAATTACTGGTACATACAACTAAATGTTAATTACTTTTCTCCAATTTTTTTCTCTCTCCTAATGATTTCATTTACAAATTGGAAGACTTTATCATATATTCCACAACAAACAAATTCCCCATTTGAACCAGTGTGATATCTTGAGCTGAAAAGATAGAATTTTTAAGCAGTGCTCAAGATTCCTTTTTTTTAATCATTATGTGACATTTAAAAAGCTAGAGACGGTCTTCTTTCGTTGCTTTAGTGGGTGAACAACTACATATGCAAGAGACTCCTAGCACAGTTTCAATCAAAGGATTATCTTATTTTTGTAAGTAAATATCAAAGACATTAACATTAATAAATATCAAAGATAGCAGGGCATTAGCTTGACCTGTATTGGATTTTTAAGGACGTAATCAAAGATGGTTTGAATAAGATGTAAGTTGATAACTGATAAATCAAGGTAAAGCATACTCACTTTTGAAAATCTGGAAAGTTCAGCAAAGTAGAAAAAGCATTTAAATAATCTCCCATAATCCTCTGCACCCCAAAATGATTACCATTAATTAACATGCAGGTTCATCTCCTTCAGAGGGCCTCTGGGTTCCCCCTTTGGGATTTGCTTACAACTGCTCATCTTTAACATCCAGCTGGGGCTGGTAGTCCACCCCACGTCTTTCTCGCGTGTTTTGGCACTAAGCTTTCATTCACCTCCACTTGAGCTCGCTAGATGGGGGCCACTGCCGTTCTGCTGGGGCCTCAGCATCAGGCGCCCTGAGGCGGCCCCTCCGAGTCCCTAAGCCTGCTTTCTCCTTGCGTTTCAGGGTGGTTACGCTGCGTACCGCTACGCCCAGCCCGCCCCTGCCACTGCCGCTGCCTACAGTGACAGGTAAGGGCTCTTCTTCTCGCGCTCGACTGCTACCTGGAAATGAACTTAGCTGGTGGGAGGCGAGCCTCTCGCTTGGTCTCGGTGCAAATGCATGACTGCTGGGGAAGGCGGTGCCCCGAAAGTTAGGTGTCACGGTGAAGGTCAGCACGGGGCCGCCAGGATGCAGGGACGCCTAGCTCACTCTGATCGCTCGCCCTCTTTGCTAAGACACAAAGACGGTGGGTCCGTGCAAAGCTGGTTTTCCTCTGACAGCACGCCCTGCATGCACAAAATACACCCCTTGTATAACCTTCTCCTGGGCTTCTCTGCAAAATCCTGGATTCATGTAACTCATAGGACGAAAGCCAAGAGAGGATCCCACAGGGTTTACCTCAATTTTCAACACCTCAGTTCCCTTTTTTACACCTTTGTACATTCAGGAAAGCATTCCCCTTTATTGCCTTTTAAGATCCCGCCTAAAGGAATATGGGCAGTGTGTCTGGCATTCATCAGGAGAGTCTTTCTTTTTGGCAATGCCCAGACTTCAGGCCTATGAACATAAGCCAACATTTATTTGTAATGCACACCACATGTGAAGACTGGCAGCAGAAGGGAGTGAAGTAGGTTTAAGAAACGCAGAAGTCAGAACTGGATGGCGGGGGCGGGGGCGGGGTGAGGGCTGGGGGTTGGAGGAGCTCTATTACCCATTACCCAGGCTTAACAGATGACTCGGTTTCTGAAATGGCAAGCCACAGCTATTTTCGTATAAGTGCTTTGGAAAAAAAAAGAAAGTGTGCGTTTCCATATTGAATGCAAATCGTTGGCTCTGTTTTCAGAGGACATAAATGTGAATGTTCAGATGCTCTGCATGCACAAATGTCATGGAGGGTGCTTATTTTGGGTAATGATTCCTTTAATTTAAAACTATGTTTCATGAGTAAAACAGTAATGGTAACAGTTTGCATGTGTGGCTGAGGCATGCTGGGTTCGACAGGTAAGCAGGCGGTGTCTTGGACTCGTGAATGGGGCGTGTTGGCAGACTCGGGGTCTCCTCTCGGATCTCCTGTGACTCACTTCCTTTCTTAGTTTGCTGTGGTATGCTTTCTCTGCAGTTCCATTCCATTTCTCACAAGATGTATCCTTAGTTCTTTGTAACCACAGACTTCTTCGGAGGTATACGAAAGCAAAAGAAATTCCTGAACCCTCAATGTCACACTTTGAAAACCCCAGGCATAAAAACTCGTGATCAAATAGCTCTTTGGCAAGACAGAATTGAGATCTGTTATCTGATTGTATGCAGGTATTATTCCTATAACTTCCTATTATTCTTATAAACAGCCATCTAGAGCTCTCAAGTCTGGAGGGAGCTTCCAGAGAAACCCAAACAATTGTCAGCACACAGTTCTAAATACTTAAATTATCCAGTTACCCAATCATCAGTTGCTAGGATGCAAAATATGTTTTATGAAAGTTGCTATCTTCAATACACTTTGACACTGAATTAGGGAAATTGAGAGGGTCAAAAAAGCTAATAAAAATGATGACAGTCTTGAAATTCTCAAGATCATTCTACAAATGAAAAGGCTTAATTCTATTAAATTCTGCACACTGCATATTCGCAGAGTGTCAATTGTAATGTGGTTCATCTACAACCCTTAATTATTTTTATGAAAATATCTCTCGATGCTAAATTCTCCAACACCCACTTTGTATATAATTATAATCATAGTAACTTTAGCCTGCTGCATAATTATAAGAATCTTAAACAGATTTATGTCTTTGATTTTTTTTTTTTTAATCTTGCTGCTTGGTATAAATGCATCTATCCCCAAGCTGAAAAAAGGGTTAATTACAAAAATATAATTTAAATTGCTTTCTTTAATAAGACCAACATAGACATTTAAAAAACACAACAACAATGTTTAATACTATTCTTAGATAGAATTACTTGAGGATCTGGCCATCTCCATTTGCATTTGCCTTAAAAAATGAGTTGAAATTTTGCTGCACTTGGGGGCACCATACATGCAAATATATGTATGAAATCTGTTATTTTAATATTATTAAGATTTCTCACTGGCAACCTGTCCTACTGAAAAATTGCCCTCATTCTTGGTGTGGTAAATCTTGACTAACTCTTCAATTCCCACTTTGGTGTAATAGTTTCAGTTGAAGAAACCAACTAAACCTACTCTTGTCCTTATAATTGGCCTCTTGCTGTTCATTAAAGAAATTTGCACATTAGGCCTTTTTGGTTGCTGTGGAAATTGATTACTAGTCCTATTTCACTTGCCGCTTATGGAAATATTGCATCGAGAGAAACGCAGACATTGATAAAATTACCAGAAAACAATCTTAAAAATTATGTTTCTGGTTTTATTTGTAAAGTGTGTTTACGAAACGGTGGTACTTCCATTTATTGTTAGTAAGCAGGTAAAGAGGAGGAAGACCCTTCAAGAGAAGACACATATTTAGGGGAAAATGTGAAATTATCAGAAGAGCTTTCCAGTCAATTAGAGATGGCAAGAATCTAGAATTATCTCAGGGAAGTTGTTTAATCACTTATTTTTACTCCATCACAGGATAATATCAGTAGGGAGAGACTCTTAGTACCTACTTTCTAGAAGACAGGCAGGATGACAAAGAGAAAAGCTCCTTAACCCAAAGAAACTCCTTCAAAATAGGAAATAAAATCAGAAGGAACAGAGAATGTTTGGGTCACACTCACTGGCTGTCAACCTGATCCAAGGGGAAACCACAACAAACTTTCTAATCATGAGATTCACTTCTCAAACGTCTTGAAAGGGAAAGAAGTTTGATGTCCCCAGTCAGTAGAATTTTACCTTTTATCAGCACAAATTAAGCCCTCACCAAATTAAAGATTCAGGGGCCTTTTGGAAAATCCTGAACTCCGGTAACCTCAGGACTGGCCAGAAGTTCGTTGATGGCCACCTCGTTAACTCCCTGCCCATCAGCTTCTCGGTTAAATGATCAAACAATGATTATCTCAGAGTACCCTGAGAGTTTCTTGAATGCCGACCTCCGGAAGGAAGACCATCTGGTGTGGGCAGTGATTTCCCCCCAAAGAAAGGACCTGACCAGACTAGGTAATTTTGCAGGCTCATTGACGAATCGAATGGCAATAGGCAGATGTCTTTCTTGGGCATTCAGGAAAGATTGGTAAGCCTTTGACTTCACCTCAAATCTTCTAATCTCACTTTGATTTGTGGAAAGCCAACTATCTGGACTCTCAAGGGAGATGGTTTTCTGAGCTTGAACCGATCAAAGCATGGCAGTGGGGCCGATGATCATCTGGTCATTGCATGCCACTTGGTGTTGCTGATGTGTTTGTGGTATGTTCTGGATTGGACAGGTCCATCACCACATTAGCTCGATGAATGGCTTGCTTGAATGAAGCCTGGGGGCAGGCTTCTCTTGATTGACTGGCTCTCGGTTTCTTTGTGTCTTCTCACTTGGTCCTTGTTGCATCTTTGAGCAGCCAAACTGGGAGGCAGGGAGGGAGAGGGGAAGATTTCCTTTTCAATGAATCACGCTACAGGTATTTGGATAAACGTATCTGATGTGTACACAGCTTTGATGACAATGTTACCACGCCAAAAAGGCAGACATCCGTCATGCTTGCCCTGCTTGCCGAACATCCTAACATCCCCTAACACACAGTGCATGGAAACAGCCCTCCACATTAGAGCAGAAGGGAACTCAATTCAGACCAGCTAGAGGAGAAACTAATAGAGGCATTTGCTCTGAGATTTCATGACGACCCAGGTGCCCTGCTAGTTACCCTGGGCCACTGTTTTCATGGACACTTGCATTTCCTTAAAGATCCTTAAAAGTTAGCAGCTTCTGACCTACAGTAGTAGCCCCAGCCATACAGGTGCCTCTAGACTGAGCAAAAGAGACAGCAAGCAACAGGCTTCTGTTTGTTGTTTTATTTTCTACCCTTTTTTGTTTTTTGAGACCTTTAGGTTTTTTTGAAACATTAGACTTTATCATATGAAACCGCTATTTTTGTGGGCCCCAAATGGTAGAATATTGGCAATTTCATGTAGCTCAGCTTAATAGAGGGGCTTTCCCAGTGACTCAGTGGTAAGGAATCTGACTGTAATTTAGGAGTCACGGGTTCAATCCCTGGGTCAGGAAGATCCTCTGGAGGAGGAAATGGCAACCTACTCCAGTATTCTTGCCTGGAAAAAATCCCGTGGAGAGGAGCCTGGTGGGCTACAACCCATGGGGTCACAGAGTTGGACATGAGCAACTCAGTTGGACTGAGCAACTGACTAATCACAGCTTAATAGAAGCCCAATTAAAATGCCAAATATCAATATCAATAATCTTGTTCTCTGCCTGGTCAAACATATACATATGTGTATGTTGTATGTATATGTTACTCACATATACATGTGAAAAGTATATGTATACATAACACAAACACACACTTCTGCCTTAGGACCTCATGGAGGATGTATATGCGTGTCTAGATAAATAAATCTTAATACAAGAAGGTCAGGATATGCCAAGTTGTGCCAGTCATGAGTCCCATGCTAGAACATTTTTTAAATGTGGTACTCATAACCTATAAATAATGGGTTCTATGTCAGAGAGAAATAGATTAGTTGCCTTTCTTAAAACTCAATAAGAATAAATAGTCATGTCTTTGGGGTCATGGAGTGGTTGATCTAGAGATCAACTATTTAAAATTATATGGTGGTAGAGATAGATAGGGGATTCCCTGGTAGCTCAGTTGGTTAAGAATCCGCCTGCAATGCAGGAGACCCCGGCTTGATATCTGGGTTGGGAAGAGCCGCTGGAGAAGGGATAGGCTACCCATTCCCATATTCATGGGCTTCCTTGATGGCTCAGATGGTAAAGAATCTGCCTACAATGCGGGAGATCTGGGTTCGATCCTTGGGTTGGGACGATCTCCTGGAGGAGGGAATAGCTACCCACTCCAGTATTTTGGCCTGGAGAATCCCTATGGACAAAGGGGCCTGGCAGGCTACAGTCCATGGGGTCACAAAGAGTTCAAAAGATAGATAGTTCCTACATACATAGATGGGTAGGTGGATGGATGGGTGGATGGATGGATGGATGGAAAGGTAGATAGATGATAGATACATAAGTGGTTAGGTGGATGAATGGAAAGAAAAAGAGAAGAGAGAAAGAGGGAAGAAAAAAGGAAAGAAAGAAAGAAGGAAGGAAGTATGGACAGATAGGAAAAGACTGTCTCTCTATGCTCTCATAATCTTCCATAATAAGCTTCATGCCAGGACATAGAACCAAATTCTTATGTATAACCGTAGTTTGATCTAAACTGAAAAACTAAAGGGGTTAGAGTTGATTTCCGTTCATGTGGGTACTCACTATCTAGTTTAGAATGTTTTTACTTCCTGGATTTAGATTAAATAATAGAGAAATGTCATTAAAATAAGGCTAATAATTGCATTGAAAATGATATACTATTTTTTGTGGAGTATTTATCAAATCATATAGGCTAAAAATTAAGGGGCTGCAAGGCTTCAAAGCATATGTACAAGCACCGTGAAATGAAAAATTTAATTTACCCTTCAGATTTTTTTAGTGGAAGGGTTAATTTTTAAATATTGTAGTACTTTAGGGACTTCACAATTTTACTCTTTCATGCTGAAGGCTTCGTCTCTGGATCATGCGGATTCCTGAATGAGGGTAGACCATGCAGGAGCAGAGATAGGAGGGAAGTTTCATAGTTTTCTCTGTTCCTCTTGTGTGAATGGAGTTAGAGCAAGGTTGAAACTGTTTCTGGTTGAAAAGCACCCATTCTTTGTGATGTGTGCGATGAGGGATTTCAAGATCTTAGACCCGGGCTTTGTGTGAAGCACCATCTCCTTTGGGCTTCCCAGGGGGTGCTCGTGGTAAAGAACCTGCCTGCTAGTGCAGGAGATGTAAGAGACATGGGTTCAATCCCTGGGTCGGGAAGAAACGCTGGAGAAGGAAATGGCAGCCCACTCCAGTATTCTTGCCTGGAGAATCCCATGGACAGAGGAGCCTGGCATAGGATCGCAAAGAGTCGGACACGACTGAAGCGACTTAACACACACTATCTCCCATGGCCAGTTCAAGACCAGGTGACTGCTTCTGTTGACTCTTTTACTAGTTTTCCAGGACAGGAGAAAACCATGGCCCATGTAATATGGTGACCAACTCTCTTGTCCGGAGAATGGCCAGACTTTAACTAGGCTTCTTTCCCATATGCTGTGAAAATAGCTTTTCTTGTATGAAAGGATGACAACAGCTTTGCTTTCTCCCTTTTTATCCAATTTTGTTTTGAATGTTCTTCCTCGGCAAAGTAAAAGTTGGCAACTCTATGATAGACTCCATATTATATTTTATTTACATTTTCAGTCCTTTTTGAGAAATCCACTGGTGGAAAAATAGAGTGAGGGTGTTGTAAAACTTGGTGATGCCGACAGTGGAATTCTCAGATAGACGAGGACCTGAGGGCTTAGTTCATGGGTGTCCAGAGAGGATAGCTCCACAGTTAAGACCAGGACCCGGGGTCAAAAGGAAGCTATTTGGGACTCACATCCCAACATGTTGAGTTAAAACATAGCAGCAAGCAGTGGTTACTCCTCTGTATCTTTTATTGATCGTGCTCTGTTGAAGTAATTCTTGATTTTAGCTTTTAATCTTTTCCACTGTTCTCACTCATCCCTTGGGCTTCCCTGGTGGCTATGACGGTAAAGAATCTGCCTGTGATGCAGGAGACCTGGATTCGATCCCTGGGTCGGGAAGATCCCCGGGAGAAGGGAATGGCAACCCACTCCAGTATTCTTGCCTGGAGAATTCCAGGGACAGAGGAGCCTGGTGGGCTACAGTCCATGGGGTTGCACAGAGTCAGACAGAACTGAGGAACCAACCCTTTCACTTTTACTTTCACTCATCCTGATGAGCTCTTCTGGGTGCTGCAGTTTAACAAAGAAAAAGTTGCTCTGTGAACTTGTAATAGGAATGAGTCACTAATGTCTGTATTTATATCCTTTTTAGTGCAGTCTCCAGAATAGCATGTACAGCTTTCAATTAGAACACTGGGTGAAAATATGCATTCATACATAGTAGTGTATATAATATATTCTTATTTTTTATTTATATTCTTGTCCTTCTTTTTGGTTTAAAGTTTACTTTCTTAACTGGTTCATTTTTTTTCCCCCAGTGACTCAGGGTCCCCTCAGGAAGAGAAAGTGAAGCTGATTAATCTAGACAGCTTTAGGGTAACTAGAAAGAAACAGGTATTGTCTGTAAATTTCATTTTCCAAGGTACACAAGCCAGATCAAAATACATTTCATCAATAAAACTTGCCACATATATGAAAATGCTCCTGTGAAAATGTTCATCAGGTGGAAGCAGAGGACTTTGGTACTCTCACTGTTTCCTAAGACGTCTTGAAGTTTAATATAGTAGCTGGGCAAACTTTGATTCAGATCATCTCTCTGTGATAATTATAATAATTATTATAATAACAGTGATAGCAACAGTGGCTATGTTTGGAGCCCTTGCTCTGTGATTGGCACTGTTCAAGGTGCTTTATAAAGACAGTCATGCACTTGGCATACCAACCCTATTGAATTGATGTTGCCACCTCCATTTCACAGATGGGGAAGACAAGATTGGGGAAGGATGAGGCTCAGTTCAGCTTGAGAGTGAAGTCTATGCCCTCAGTCCCCAGGCTCTGAGCATCTTAGTAGAGCAACCTTAACGAGTCATTTCTCGGTCTTCCATCACATCGTGTGTGATGGGTTTATTGATTCCACCTCACAGAGTGGTTCGGAGGTTTCAAGATACTGCCTATGAAATATTCAGCTCATCAAGGGGACTATATAAAATATTCTTGTTTTTATTTTCATGTTCTTATTTCCATAATCCTCAATTCCAATTTTTCATATTTTATATTCCCATAACATCATTCACTAAGAGTTTTAAAGCTGGAGAGCAAGAGTGAGCTTGGAGGAAACCAAGACTATCTAGGTTATTTTAGTTCCACCTGAATCTGAAAGTTTGAATCTGAGCATTTGAATCTGAGAGTTTGAATCTGTTGTTTCTTTAACCCATTCCAGAGTCAAAGTTTAGGAAAGGTAAGGATCAAATCTACTCAGCTGATTTTGCTGTAGACATGACTTTTAAATAGAATAGGTAGGATTCTGTACAAATCTAATCCTTTTAAATCCACTGAGTTCTGGAATAATTTGTTTGTTTTCCTTTCTTTTTTTTTAAATGAAAAACCATGTATTCAGGGGCTACATAGGTCCTTTAATTGATCAGTCCTCAAAAGTTCAGATTTTGATAAATCAGGTTTTCTTAAAGTGATGTTTCCTGCCACTTTTCACCATGTAGATTTCTCTTTTGAAGTTAATTTTTCAGCAGTTGCCTCTTGTCTGTCAGGTGGTATACACCACATTGGAACAAATGACCTGATCAGGGAAGCAGTTTAGTGAGGGCAGCCGTATAATGATTATTTAAGACCGATCATTTTAAATAGGCCACTTAAGTGATCGTTTAAGATGGGATAACGCGTCAGACGAGGGACGCCCTGTCAGTAATGACGCTAGGACCACAGGCTTCACCTAGGACTATCGAAGGACGAGGAGGGCACGTGTGGCCATCCTCAGTGGAACTCCCAGGGGCCAGGCAGGAGAAGCAGGTCCAGGCATGGTGATGTACACCCCAGGAAATCCCGCTATTGGGGTTCAAGTCCAGTGTCTGTCAGCCTAGGTCCTGGATTGTTTCTGTCCCCTTATGCTATTCTTACAAAGTCAGAGCTAAGGCACATTTGCCGCTTCAAATAGTCAAAACGAAGACGCAATTTAGAGATTAAAAAGTGAACGGAATTTCACGCTCTCGTTTACTTATTTTCCCTGTGGATCAATAATCCTGATTGAGCATTCACCGAACAAATTATAATAACTAAGATAATTATATTTTCTGCCAGCCTGCTCTGCAGATAGACAATGATTCTATTTGATGAGGACTGAGATGGCCTGGGAAGAGTGAAGGAGGGAGAATGTAGTTCTTGACGGTAGCATCAGAGTGATTTGGGGAACTTGTGTTTATGGACGCAGAGCCCTCAGTGATGAAAAGTAATATGTCTGTTACTGATCGATGTATACCCTGAGTTTCTCATTTTTAATTTACGTATATGAAGACACACACACACGCACACGCATTGAGAGAAAAAGTGCTCAAATTTTTGTTTCAAGAACCAGTTGTCTTGGGTCCATAACCTGTAATGGCTTCTTAACTAGTGTTAGGCACCGTCGGTTGAATATATAATTTAATTGAAGCCGTTAAAAAAAGAAGCAAGCCTGTAATAGTCAACAGACTGGACCAAGAAGGAGTCGGGGAGATATTAAAGGAAGTTCCAAACCCAATAGACCATGGTTGTCACAGCCATGTGGGGAGCTATGTTTGCCCGTGACAAGACAAGATATAACAACTCCTTTGGCCGTGCCATGGCCTAATTACATACTTTTCGGGTTGCAGATCGTTGACTTGATGGGCCACAAAAAAGCAAATAAAACCTCTCTTTTCAGTAATATCATCAAGACCCTTCAACTGTGAAGGGTTTCAAGGCAGGTGAGAAAGCCCAGTGCTTTCCAGAGGCCGGTCAGACACCTCTGACGAGAAACTGCACACAGAAGCCTCTGGATCAGCCATTTCCATTGCAAATAAAAGCCTTCCTCGTAGAAGACAGTATGCCAGTCAAGTGGAAGGGAACAGACAGGCCGTAGGTAGACTCTGGGGCTTCTCAGATGGCGCTAGTGGTAAAGAATCTGCCTGGCAATGCAGGAGATACAGAAACACAGGTTCGATACCTGGGTCAGGAAGATTCCCTGGAAGAGGGCATGGCAACCCACTCCAGTGTATTCTGCCTGGAGAATCCCATGGACCAAGGAGCCTGGCGGGACCCTACAGTCCACAGGGTCACAAAGAATGAAACACAACTGAAGGGACTTAGCATGCACACACACAGACAAGCTCTGAGCTCATGAAGCATTCATGAATGTGACAAAAATTAAACCCTCTCCCCATGCCTTTTATTTTTTCTGTCACTATCACACATCCTACAAGATCTATCTTTGCAGGTAAGAAGGAACTTTGCATTAAAAACTTCTAAATTTCTTTTAACGTTATCAAAGCAAGTTCTGGCTCTTATACCCATGAAGAGAACTTGAATCCTCTTCCAGAAGAAATGACTTCTGTTTATATGTAGGCTTTATTTTATTTTCATATTTGTGTGTAATACATGCCTGTTAACAGTCATTGGACAGAAATAAATAACTTACGATTTTCTCCCTAGGGTAGATCACAATGATTGACTCTTCTGGAATTAGATTCTCCTCCAAACCATAGTGCATTTCATCTTTAATTAACATCTGAGACATTTAGAGTAAGGACTGCTATCAGAATTTAGGGTGATGGCAGTTGGGTAGGAGGGGCTTCCCAAGTGGCTCAGTGGTAAAGAATCAGCCTGCAATGCAGGAGACACGGGTTCGAATCCTGGGTTGGGGCGATCTCCCGGAGGAGGAAACGGCAACCCACTCCAGTATTCTTGCCTGGGAAATCCCATGGACAGAGAAGCCTGGCAGGCTACAGTCCATGGGGTCAGGAGAGTTGGACACGACTTAGCGACTAAACCACCACCACCAGTTGGGTAGGAGAGGGAACTGCGATAGCTAACTTGTCCATGCTGTCTTTGTTCCCAGCTTATTCTTGCTACATTATGATGTATGAATGTTTGGATCAGTCAATAGATTTGGGGGAGAAGATTCAGATTCAAAACCAAACAGCCTTTTCCCTTCATTATCATAATCACTTAGATTGAAATGCCTTGGCTTGAGAGTCTAGGAATGCATCACATGTCTGATAACCTGGATCAGTGGTTCCCAGTGTTTTTGCAGCTGTGGAATTTCTTTAAAAAGAAAACTAGAATCTCTGGATGCTCCTAACATCCTTTTAATCCCTCTAGCATCCTTTTAATCCCCACTTTCGTGGGCCAATGTTGTCATTTGAAATTTGATTGCATTAAAAGATGAGAGACTTCCCCCCACACACACACACATACCATTTCTACATGGTTACAGGGTTTGTAGATCACTTCTAGATTCTAGAATAGGAGCCCACGTGGTGGGGCTGGGGACACATCAAAAAATGTGTCCTGGAAAATATTAGTTCCATTGCTTTCCCAGAATGATAATTTCTCTGTTGTTTTCTTTAACGTCTTTGACTTGAACTAGAAATTAACAAACAACAGGGAAAGAAGTGCTCCCCTTATTCTGTTCTAATTTCAAGGTTAGAGGGGTTCACACTTAGGATCCTTAGACACTTGCACTGTAAAGCGTGGTTCCTTGACCAACCAAATTCCAAACTGGCCTCGCCAGGAACTTGTGAGACAAGCAGACTATCAAGCCCCGCTTGAACCAGAATCTACACTTTTAAGATCCCAGGGAGATTTGTAGGTGATTTGTGAGAAGCACCATCCTCAAGGTGCTGCAGTTCTACCCCAGTAGGCAGTCAGTGGGGCTTCCCAGGTGGCGCTAGTGGTAAAGAACCCACCTGCCTGTGCAGGAGATACAAGAGATGCAGGTTCTATCCCTGGGTAAGAAAGATGCCCTGAAGGAGGAAATGGTAGCCCATTCAGATACTCTTACCTGGGAAATCCCGTGGACAGAGGAACCTGGCAGCCTACAGTCCATAGGGTCGCAGGGAGTTGGACATGACTGAAGCGACTTAGCACGCACATGGTCAGTAAACGTTCAGTCTGGGTTCTCCCTCCACACGTCTTGCACGTGTAAGAGAGTTTGTCTTTGTAACTTGTTGACTAGTGATTGTCTCCTCTGCTCTTTCCCTTCTAAAAGGAGAAGGTTAGACTTGCCTGAGGTTGGTTGTCCCTCACAATCCCATTTTGTTGTGACTTCCTCAGCTAGACTGCTGCTGCTGCTGCTAAGTCGCTTCAGTCGTGTCCGACTCTGTGCGACCCCATAGATGGCAGCCCATCAGGCTCCACCATTCCTGGGATTCTCCAGGCAAGAACACTGGAGTGGGTTGCCATTTCCTTCTCCAATGCATGAAAGTGAAAAGTGGAAGTGAAGTCGCTCAGTCGTGTCCGACTCTTAGCGACCCCATAGACTGCAGCCCACCAGGTTCCATCCATGGGATTTTCCAGGCAAGAGTACTGGAGTGGGGTGCCATTGCCTTCTCTGTCAGCTAGCCTAGGGCCACCAATTATCATTTTCTTTACCCCAAAGATCCAAAGCTAATCAGAATGATCCTGTGTGTTAATAATATCTGCTCATGGGTTGTGTATAACTGTAGACTCTCCCTGTTATAAAACTTACCCCGGAAAAGTCATATCAGACTCCTCTTACCTTTATGGAGCCCCTGTTTTGCCATCTGTTAAAGGGAGAGAATATACCAGTTAGAATCAGAAAGAGGCAAAGGTAAACACTCGCTGTTTTATAAACTGCAAAAAGGTGGTGAAAAGCATGGTGTTATCAATAATTTGATGGTTGACAGGTTTTTTAGAGCGTATATGGTTGAGGGCTTCCCTGGTGGCAGAGCAGTAAAGAATCCACCTGCAACGCAGGAGATGTGGGTTCAATTCCTGGGTCAGGAAGATCCCTGGAGTAGGACATGGCACCCCACTCCAGTATTCTTGAGTGGAAAATCTCATGGATAGAGGACCCTGGTGGGCTACAGTCCATGGGGACGCAGAGTCGGACGCGTCTGAGCAACTAAGCACACACACACACACACACACACGATTATTTGAAATTATTGAGGGACTTCCCTGGTGGTCCAGTGGGTTAAGATTTCACCTTCTAATGCTGGGAGTGTGGGTTTGATCCCTGCGCAGGAAGCTGGCATCCCACATGCCTTGTGGCCAAAAAAAACAAAACAATCCAGAAGCAGTATTGTAACAAATTCAATAAAGACTTTAAAAATGGTCCAAATCAGAAGAAGAAAGCATTGAATATATACAGACAAAAATCAAGCAAATTAAGTTCATCTGAAAGGACAGATCGTTTTTAGACGAGGCAGTCTTTCAGGACCCCCTGTAACACTAACATACCGGGAACCTGTGTTTCCTCAACTTGTCGTTGCCCTAGGCAGGATGTGAAGTGGGGTCTCTCACTCTCCCGGTGCCTACTCTTTGATTGGTGCGTGCATTGGCCAATCTTTGCTGATTCACCTACAGATTATGATCAGAGAATGAGATTTAGAGCCTGAATCTCAGTTCGTAAGTTCCTCACTACACAAGATAGTAGAAGCAAACTGATTGACCCTCCACTGTCCCATCATTAAAGGGGTGGGGTGGGGCGGTTAATGAGTGATGCCTGCCTTCCTGAGTGTTGGTGAGAATTAATTGTGGTCATGAAGAGAAAGCTGCTTGCATAGCACTGATGCTCAGTAGCACTCAGAATATTATCATCAACATCATCATCCTTAATATTGTTATTATCAGCAGCATCACTAAACTAGGAGCGTAATTTGTTTTGTTGACTCAAAAATGAGTCCTTTCCTGTGGCAGCAGGTTCTCTGAGTCAGAAAGTTTTGCCTCTAGAAGATTTTTTGTTGGTTTTTCTATCTTGACGTTCATCCTAGAAAACATGAAAACACATGGACCTGAAATTGGCCACCAGAGTAGAACTTATATGTCCTCTCCACAGGCAAAGAAAGGTGACGCTGTGTAGTGATGGGCATGTTAATTAGCTTGATTGTCATACTCAGTTCATGATGTACATGGGTATTAAGTCATCACTTTGTGCACGTTTTTAAAAAAAAAGCACGCTGTACAGCCTGGTTATAAACAATTTTAATTTGTCAATCGTATCTCAAAATTGGGGAAAAAAATAGATTGGACAAAAATGTTTTGAAGGAAGAAGCACCTGGGAACCTGTACTTCTGTTCATCTTTCTCCTGGATTATTTCTTCGTTTTTCATGTCCAAGGAGGAGCTGTCAGGCTACCAGGGGCACATCAAGTTCACAGGAAAAAAACACTCGATTCTCCCAATGTAGACCCTGCCCCCAAACCAACATGGCTTCAAAGAGTCAAAAAAAAAAGTAACCAAACCTGCCTATGTTGCCCTTTTCCCATCATACTTGATGAGAAGTCCAATGCTGTGGTGGTGGTGGGTTTTCGGAATCCCCAGGGATTAGGATGTTTCTGGAACTTTCCACCATCAGCTCCCTTTGTTTTGCACACAACTCCTAGGTGGACCCAAACCATCTCAGTGTGGCCTCTCCACCATCCAGAGGCTCAACCTGGACACCCTGTGCTTTTCCTGAGCCTCCAGGAGCTCGGAGACCCCTCCTCAATATGAGGTGGCTTCTCCTAGAACAGCGGTCCCCAACCTTTTCGGCACCAGGGACTGATCTCGTGGTAGACAGTTTTCCCACCTCCTGGGGTGGGAGTGGATGGTTTTGGGATGATTCAAGTGCATCGCATTTATTGTGTACTTTATTTCTCTTGTTATTACATCAGCTCTACCTCAGATCATCAGACATTAGATTCTGGAGGTTAGGGACTCCTACTCTAGAGAATAATATATGCTGTTCAGAGAATCTGCCAGACCCATTTCCAACCTGTGATTGGTACCCCACTGTGTTCTCGTTTGCCTGCCCAGTGAAAGCTAAGGTGGAATTTTACCTTCCTGAAGGTTGCAGCCACCTGTAAAATGGCCTACAACCTCAAAAGACTCTTAACTATCCCCACTTGCCCTAAACCCACAGAAGTCCAGGACTTAACAACACAAACAGCCAATGTCTTTGTGGAGGGAGAGAAGCTTACAGTGTTTATGAGTCCATGCAGCCAAAAAAATTAATGTCTTCCCCCAATGGGCTTCCCTAGTGGCTCAGACAGTTAAGAATTTGCCTACAATGCAGGAAACCCAGGTTTGACCCCTGGGTTGGGAGGAAAAGGCTACCTACTCCAGTATTCCTGCCTGGGAAATCCATTGGACAGAAGAGTCTGGCAGGCTATAGTCCGCAGGGTTGCAAAGAGTCCGACATGACTGAACAATAATACACACCCCAAACAAATTGCTTTCCCATTCATGTTCTCATTGATCTGCACATACATATACCAAAAAAAAAACACAAAACCTAAGAGAGGGGTGTGTGTGCACACATGTGTGCAAGTGTGCTGTTTGTTCCCATTTTCCAGATGAGAAAACTGAGGCCCAGAAAGATGAGATGATTTTTCTGTTGGAACACAGCTTGTGCGTGACGAGGCCCAGCTTCTGGACTCTGCTAGTTCTCTTTCACTTTAGCTGAGAAAAGCAGTGCAGGGGGAACAAGGGAGAGTATTACATTTTGGAGAAACTAACATTACAGAAGAGGGCTGTGCCAAGGTCTCCAGGAAATGGAGGTGCTCTTATATTTGAGTGTCTACAACTCAGAGCTTAGGTGAGGAAGATTCAAACTGGGGACAGATTCGCAGGCCTTAACTCCTTTCGCATTAAACTTTTCAGTGTATGCAACGTTAGTGTAGGAACTGTTGCTCCATGAACTAGTTTTGAATGGGTGTGAATGCATTCCTCTTTTTAAAAATATCAGGATAGCCATTTCAGAGGAGTCTATAGTTAATCTACTTATTTGCTTGCTCTTTATACTTCATCTTGATTCTACATGACGTGCATATCATTATATATATATATAACAACAGGGCAGGGAAGAATATGAATCTGCATGGAATTTGTACAGTTCTAGGACTTTAGAACTGAGTCGGCGGGGGGAGAGAGGTAAAATACTGATCACAAGCAAATCGGTCTTCCTTTCAAGGTGATAAAACTGAAATATAAATTAGATTATGAGCTTCGAGACAGCCAAGCCCAGTAATAGACACTCCTCAGTGGTTTAAAGACCATGAGCATGGCATCGAATTCCTTAAGCTTAGCTGGTTGCCTTGGAGAAGGAAATGGCAACCCACCCCAGTATTCTTGCCTAGAGAATCCTATGGATGGAGAGCCTGGTGGGCTGCTGTCCATAGGGTTGCACAGAGTCAGACACGACGGAAGCGGCTTAGCCTGCATGCATGCATTAGAGGAGGAAATGGTAACCCACTCTAGTATTCTTGCCTGGAGAATCCCAGGGACAGAGGAGCCTGGTGGGCTGCCGTCTATGGGGTTGCACAGAGGCGGACACGACTGAAGCGACTTAGCAGCAGCAGCAGCAGCTGGTTGCCTGGCCCATCGCAAGCCCTCATTAAGCATCTGAGGAGTGAATGAATCACATCAGTAAACTATTTAACAAAGGTACCAAGTATAACTGTAATAGGAGCATCTTTTGTCTGCATATTATATTTATGCAGGAATCAATCATGGCTGGATTCCCCAAGATTCCAGCAACTTTTAAAATATGACCAACAATCTGATTAGTGTACCTTTCTACCTGAATTTTATGTGTCTAAAAAGAATCACCTGGTAAACATAGTTATTTAAAAATTAATAACTATTAAATATATTGAACAATGTATTAATTACAAATGCCAAGAATTAAAATATCAAGAACTATAAATGATGGAAATCAACAGTAGCACAATTTAATCTAAAAAACAAAAGAACATGCAATTCTTAATTCCTGTAAAGGCAGATACCTGTGTTCAGAGAACATATGTGAGAAATTAGTTCTCAGTGCTGGCAAGACACATTAGAAACACCTGTGTGGCTTTTTGGAACTACCTGGGTACCACTCTGCAGAATTCTGATTTAAATGATTGGGTCTGGTCATGGGTATATTATATTTTAAAAGATGGTCTGATCATTGAAAGAAAAAGTGTTAGTCACTCAGTCGCGTCCGACTCTTAGCAACCCCATGGACTGTATAGCCCACCAGGCTCCTCTGTCTTGGAATTCTCCAGGCAAGAATACTCAAGTGGGTTGCCATTCCCTTCTCCAGGGGACCTTGCCAACCCAGGGATCAAACCCAAGCCTCCTGCATTGCAGGCAGATTCTTTACCATCCCCCACCTGGGGAGCCCTGGTCATTGGTATTTTATATTTTTCAAAGAATCTTAGAGTACTATAATGAGAACCTCTACTTTATAACTAACAGATAGCCTAGAACTTACAGATAGAATTAAATTAACTTTGTCCATTGCCATCTTAGGGCTGACATCTGTCAGACCAGAAGACTCCCTTCTCAGGCTGAAGGAATACTTTAGAAGATAGCCTTGAAGGATTTTAATCACATACCTGTGTGTCTGCGTGTTAGAGTGAATATTCATAGCGTTGGCTACAAGAGGAAACTCGCTGTGAGTGGCATCAAGCCTGAGTTTTGTGTAACAATAGAGACAAAGATTAACTAAAAGGCCAAAGAAGGGTAAATGACCAGCACCTTTAACAGTAAAATTTAAAACCAGTATTATTTGATGGGAGGACATGTCTGGTCTGGCCTTTCCCTCCACCCCCATCCGGGAAGGAAGATTTCTCTGTATCTTATTCATACCTAACCCCTCACGTCCCCTCCAGCAACCCTGGCTGGCTATTATTTTCATTTGACTCTTAGAATTCAGCCGTGGGTGGTTTGTCGAAGAAAAGAAAATTGCCAAGAGATGAGATTTAGCCTAAGATGAAAAGCAAGATATTAAGGATAATATAGCAAGTTCCAGGACTCATTTAAGTGTTCCCACCAGCAGAGTCAGATCCGAAGTCTAGGTGGCCGGTCTGTGCAGAGGTGCCCAATCTTTTTGGCACCGGAGACAGGTTTTGTGGAAGACAGTTTCTCCATGGATGGGGGTAGGGTTGGGGGATGCTTTGGGGATGATTCAAGTGCATTACATTTATTGTGCACTTTTTCCTATTGTTATGACATCAGTTCCACCTCAGATCATCAGGCCTTAGATCCCAGAGGTTTGGGACCCCTGATCTATGGAAATCATCGTAAAGCATCATGAAGTTTGGTAATAGATTAAAAGAGAGAAAGACTATGAAAATTCCTCCATAGACAAGCCACACACATTATTGACTCCATACCCTTTGTGGGAGCATCCCTGAGAAGAATCTTAGAGAGTGAATGAGACTTGGGGTCTTGGAATCTAAAAAAATAGAACAGATGAATATGTATAAATAAACAGACTCACAGATCTAGAGAATAGTGGGGAAAGGAAGAGAGAAGGGGAAAAATAGGGATATGGGATTAATAGATACAAACTACTATGTATAAAAAGAAATAAGAACAATGATATATTATGAAGTATGGGTACTTAGCCATTATTTTATAATAACTATACATGGAGTCCAATCTATCAAAATACTGAATCTCTACGTTGTATACCCTAAACTAATATAATACTGTAAATCAGCTATACTTTAGTTATAAATAACAGAATAAAATATCAAAATATCTTGATTATGATTTTTATATTCAAGCAAAAAAGAAAGATTCAAGAGTCTTGACCCAATGCAGCTATCTCCAGAGTTTACCTCCATCCCTTAACATCTCGTTCACATTACATGACCTTTCTCTGTCTGTCTTACCTCATCTGTGAAGATGGGGAGGATAAGAGAGATTGTCAGGAAAAATAAATGAGTGAATATATACATGCAGCCCTCAGCAGCCACCTGTCATGGATAAGCGCTCCATCACTGTTAGCTAGTGGCCCTTTGGTGTCCACATTCCAAAGGATTGAAACGAACACAGCCTTCTGTCTTATGCTCAGTAACTGACTGTTTCCTCATTTTTCTTAAATTAGTCACCCTCTCTTCTTCCACAAAGCCTCCCTCTATCCAGCAGTCTTCTGGGAAAGGCAGGCTTTGAAGCGAAAATGAAAATGAATTTGCAGGAGATGTCTCAGCAAGTTTTCCCAAATTTCTCCATGGTAAAAAAATTACCCAGGACCACAATTCCCTCCCTGGAGGTATTGTCCAGATAATCAGACCTCTCTCCTGGAAATTCTCATGCAGGTGGTCAGGGTTGAAACCCAGACATCCGTATTTTTTAATAAGCATTCTAGGTAATTGTCTTCAGGGAAGTTTGAGACATTCTGGAGTAGAGGGAGGGGTCAAAAATGGGGACAAATTATAGGTTAAAAGAAACGGAAAAGAGAACTCACTAGGAAGAAAATGGAAAGACACAGCCAAGATGAGCTTGAGTAAACCCATTGGGAAGAAGAGGAACAGAGGAGGAAGCAAAAACAGAGAGCATGATATTATGGCCACTTTTCATCAGCTTCTCCTGCAGAAATGAGGTTTATAGTTCATTCTCTGGGAAGGCTTTCAGAAAGTAAAAGTAACCAGTCCTGGGTCATATGTGATTTTCTATGATCCAGCCTCAGAAACCATGCAGCTAGGTTGTCTCAGAGAACAGCACAGCAGGTGGCAACACGGAAGTCGCAAGAGAAGCACAATCTACAACCAATTCGGTGTCCAACCCCCTTTCCACTCACATTTGTAGCATCCCCAGTGCTTTGCGGCCATGACTGAGCAACCCCTGCCTCTTTCGAGACTCAGTCCCAGACCCATGAAGTCAGGACCCACCAGAGCAGAGTTCAGCTATCCCGGGCGGTGCTAGTGGTAAAGAACCCAGCTGCCAGTGCAGGAAAGGGGTCAAACCCCTGGGTCAAGAAGGTCCCCTGGAGGAGGGCATGGCAACCCACTCTAGTATGCTTGCCTGGAAAATTCCATGGACAGAGGAACCTGGTGGGTTTCAGTCCATGGGGTCGAAAAGAGTAGGTCACAACTGAAGCAACTTAGCAGACATGAATCTAAGAGGGCTTCCCTGGTGGCTCAATGGTAAGGAATCTGCCTGCCAAGTAAGAGACATGGGTTTAGTCCCTGGGTCAAGAAGATCCCCTGGAGAAGGGAAATGGCAACCCATGCCAGTGTTCTTGCCTGGAGAATCCCATGGTCAGAGGAGCCTGGCATGCTGCAGTCCATGTGGTCACGGGGTGTGAGCCATGTCTTAGACTTAGTGTTCATCACTGTGACTCTAGGAGCCGCCAAGGTGAGACCCAGTCAACTAGACAGGTGCTTCTCTCTTGGCTGTGTAATACACTCACCTGGAGGTCTTTGGAAACTACTGATGCCTGAGACCCACTCCCAGAGCTACCTATTTAATTGGTCACTAGGCTTTCTAGAAGCTCAATAGGTGTTTACTCTGTCCGGCCAAGGTTGAGAAAGATTCTGCCAGACTTAATCACTGACAATCACTGAACAAACCAGTTGGCTAAAAATATCAGGTCCCACTGAGTTTGAAGTTTACATCCTCAGGTCTGTGTCAAGAGTGAAGAGCAGACTAGGATTAGCAAAAGGGCCCCAGGCCAGCCTCCTTTCCCCTCTTAAGAGTTGACCAGAGCACACCTGGGTCGCTCTGATCACCGAGTTTTCCTGTCACTTAGAGCACAGCAGACTGCTCTGCTACACTGTCAATCTCTGATCATGCCTCTGTCTGGTCATTTGGAGTGAATGATTTCACCAAGAGGGTGGGATCATTTATGGCAATCTAAGATGAATAGTTTATCTTCAGGTTAAAGCAGGGAGAAACAGAACCACATAAAAATGTCCCAACAGAGGAGGCAGGGCTTCCCAGGTGGTTCAGTGGTAAAGAACCCCCCTGCCAATGCAGGAGACCCAATCCCTGGGTCGGGAAGATCCCCTGGAGAAGGAAGTGGCCACCCGCTCCAGTATTCTTGCCTGGGAAACCCCATGGACAGAGGAGCCTGGCAGGCTATAGTCCATGGGGTTGCAAAAGAGTTGGACATGACTTAGTGGCTAAACAACAGCAGCAGAAGGGACATAGACACCACAATGAAACCTGCCCCTTCTTCTCCTCATTCCTCTCTTGACCTGATCTGTGGGGTATCCCTTGCCAGGCTCTCATTTGCCAGGCATTTTCTATTAACTGTACTTATAATCAATTGATGAAAGAAAGTGTAGTTTAGAGGGAGACGTGATCACACAGGCTGACTCCAGGGAATTAATGAGCTCTGTAAAAACACACTTTTCTGAGACATTAGGATAGACTTCCTGGGATGGAGGGAGATTGCTTGTATAGATTAAAAAAATAAAAGTAAATACAGAATTAATACATCTGAATGGCTACTGTTTTTTAGAAATATGTTTATATATCTTTTTTTGGCATTGCTGCAGAGTCCATGGCACATTCCTTAAAATGTCACTGTTGATGATAACTCTAAACTCTGATATAGGCTTGATTTGATAGTCAGAGGTTATCTGAGGCAACTCTTTTGAAGACAGTGAGTCATCAACAGGAGTAGTTGCCTTTGTTTGGAAATTTACTCAGGAATCAAAGGCACTGAAAAAGCCAAACAGATTATTAAAAAAAAAAAAAGAAGAAGAATATGGAGAAAGAGTAGCATTTTTTTTAAAGAGCAAATATATCATGTCAAAAAGAAAAGGGCTATGAAGGACAATCATCACATTTTCTAAAAATCTGGTACAATTCAAGAAAAGGGTCTAGTTTCTTTATAATCATACTTGTAGGCTATATTTTTACAAAGGTTCTCTCTTCATCAGATCATTTAGTTTTTGATTATTTCTGTTGGTTGCCTCCCATGGTTTTCCTGGAATCTAGCATGCTCGACAGTCCCTTAGGGAGAATTCAAAGGAGAGATTCAAGGTAGTACTGTCTTTAGGATGAGTGAGTGGGGATGCGATGGAGCCACCTCATGAATGAGGCCCTGCCTCATTGATAAGTGAAGAGCTGTTCCAAAGAGCTTGTCTCTTTGGATAAACCAGATGACCTTTCTTGGTTACTGTAGGTTCTTCTTATGGGTGTGCTAGAAACAGAGGTCCTTCCAAAGTGCTTGTTTGGTCCACCCAATAATATGTTCGTAATTTGAGCTATCTGTGTCTTATGCCCCTAGAGTCAGTCCAAGGTGAGCAAGTCAAAACAGACATTCAACTCAAGCATCTTCATTTTCAGGGATTTTAAGTTTACTGCTCCTCAGACCTTGAAAATTTGATGCCAGGTAATGATGGGGCCCGAAAAGTTTGTGTCAGAGCTGAAAGATAGCCAACATCCAATGACACTGACTTTATTTTAAGAGAGGCAATAAATGAACTTAGTTATGACTTTTATTACGATGGATGAGAAACATAAAAAATGCTGTCCTCAGATCACGTATGAGTTTTGTTAAGATTTCATTGCAATGATGAGAACCTTCAGCTGAATGTTAGATTCTAGTGAATTTCCAAGTGTATATTTCAGGGAGTTACCTTCTGCAACAGGAAAACTTTCTTAAGATGTTTTAAGAGATGCTCGATCACTAGACCAATCAAACTGAAATGCATTTATCTTGGTTCTAGACGATTCCCATGCACAGAAGACTCTAACAAACAAGCATTAGAAGCCTTAGTACTCCTGCCTCTGAGGCATTTAAGAGCCTTGCCGATCTCATTGGGACATTTTTGTAACCTGCCTGACACAGATGTTCTTATTTCTAGAGAAACAGACAGTACCCCTGGATTAGAATGCATTACCTTGTGGAAATGCCACAGTGGGAAACGTCTTAAGAGACTTTTATCATCTTTCTGGATTTATTAAATCAAAGTGAAATAGCGTTTTCCATTTTTATTTTCTTTTTTAATACCGCATCGTTAAAAATAATTTGGCAAGACAGGGTTTATTTCAATTGATGAGTTCTCTTACCTTCTTTATGTAGCAAGCCTCATTTGGTGAGAAAATTATTATCCATAACATGATACCATTTAACGTTCTCTTCAGAAATGATGGCATTGCTTTTTCTTTCCTTTAAAATTTTTTAATATTATATTATAATAGTAATAAAGTCTGGAATTGTATGATTTTCCTAGCTAGTTGCAGTATACTCTTTTTCTAATAGTCTATTTTTTTTTCTTTGTAGCATAGTCTCCTTTGAGTGTAAGAAATCCATAGAAGCTCAGTTTGAAAAACCCTAAGCCTTAGAAACCCACCCTGGCATGATAACATGTTAGTAACACATAGTATTAATATCTCGTGCAACAGCTATACATGGTCCATGTTCTGACATCACCATGATTTTGTGGAAGGGTTCCCTCGCATGCCTGTTTCATGATCTTCCTAAACTCTCCAAGCCCACGATAGCAACACATTTCCTTGCAACATCCATTCAAACTCAGCACCCTTCCCTTACCTCATCTGACTACATTGAACCAATTGGCAGAGAGCGCATTTCCCCCTGAGCGAGCAGTATTGTGAATTTTATCTTCTCTTCCAGAAATCAGTTCGTCTTCGTTGCAGCAGATGAAATTTCTTGTAACACCTCTGCAGGTAACAAACATTGCTACTTCTTGGTGCATCCATCCAACTCTCAGTATCCTTTGTTTTTCCTTTTCTCCCTTCACATGCTGCAGTCGGTCACACTAGAAAGTTGAGTTTTTTTAAAAAAAGTCATATCTTTGCAGTATAGCTGGAGCTTTTAGGCTCTGCTGTCTAAGAAGACAGTAGGCATTTTGCTAACTTGGATGTTTTATTTCCGGTTTTAATAATACATGATCCAGAAAAGTAAGACTATATTGAATGAAGCTGCAATAAAATATTACAGTATAATCAGTGCTCTTAACATTAAAATACTGAATAGGGGAGATTTAGGCACACAGACATGGGACTTCTATGTTTTGGGACGTATTATGTCTGGGTTCACATGGGTTTCTATGGGATTATTTGGGATCTTTATGGAATGACTGTTTTATATTATAGGCCCTAAAAGACTGAATCTATAAAGCTGGAGGCATTGGGGAATATAATAATCTCTGTCTTATAAGAAGAGGATCTTCATTCCATTAGTTAAAGATCTATTTCCTTTCTTTTAGCACATATTACAAATAATAAGGCATGAGAGAGACAGAGTCTTCTGTTTTTAAAATCAGTCAATTGGCAAGTGGAAATTGTCCAGTTGCATGGTGTGTCCATCAAAATAACGCCTGTCTTTTTGCTTTGATGTGGTTCAGAACAGTTGTGTTTGGACTTTCATTAGCATGGAATTACTTGATTAAATGTCAAGATAGGTGAGTTGCCTTAACTAACAACAGAATTCTTTTATTTATTTGTTTATTTATTTTGCTTTTAAGCCTAAACTGTGACCCAAACAATGACTAGGAGGTCTTACCAATGTGTTGCTTTTAGCCAAGAAGGGAGGAAATGACAGCTCATCCCCATGTCATTGAGTGTGCCATGACCTTCAGAAGCATACATTAAACAGAGCCCAACATATAGACATTCATCTGTCACCAATCACGTGTTATCAACAGCACACTGAACACAGGCAAGTTTGCAGCGCTTCACTCCCTGCTTAGGGTCTTTGGGGAGAAAGACATCAGGGGAGCAGAGAGAACTAGAAACAGGCACCCAGCCCTCCCTGATCTATTTCACTGATAGTTTCAGTCTCAATATTTTTAATGGGTTACGGTTTTCCTGTGAGAGAGCCTGAGATATACATGCTCACATGATAAAGCGCTAGCTTGCAACCTTCCTAGAAAACCCTGCTCTTTCCCTTCTAACCCCTAGCCTCAAGTATCTCTCTTTCTCCTTGTGAGAGATGGTGAATTCACTAATGCCTAATGATAGAAGGTAGGGAGTCCTATTGCTGGACGTGGGGGTGGGGGGCTACTCTGGGGAAAGGGTCATTTAACCTTTGCAGAACCTACAGAGAGAATGGAGCATGGGACTCAAGGGGAAATCAGCTTAGGGTGGGGAGGAATGTTGGTTTAAAATGTTAATGAGCATCCTTTGTGGCTATGCTGGTCATCCAGAGCCTCCATCCTCCCCGTGAGCCTGAATGCATGTTCCAGTGTATCTCAGGCTCTACATTGGCATCATAAGTCAAACACTGTGAAGTTACCACCAAAGAGGTAGATATCGATTTTGTCCTGTGACTTAAAAACCCTGCCTTGTAAGCAAGTGGTCTGCACACAATACATCGAGGAGAAGGTGCAGATAATGAAAGTTTGCCCAAGTCGAGAGAGTGTCTTCGCCTACCTTGTCTAATTTAGGATGGCTGCTCCGTAAATTCTTAATGAATTGCTATTGATCAAATTTCAAATTGAGAGAGATATCCCTGTGGCTTTGATGGTCATATTAATAATATGTTGTATGCTTCATAAAGTTCAATTTGAACTCTGAATTTTGAATCAAGCGTGAAAAAGGAGACACCCATATCCATCAAATGTGAATTATCTCCTAGCCAGATCACTCTCCTCACAGAATGAAAATGAAAAATCAGCACTGTGCCGTCAACAAAGGTTATGACTCATGGTTTCAATGAAGTCTTGCTCACAAGCTGGAAAAAAACCCAGGGCACCCACACCCTAAGCAACCCAACCATCTGGAATTCTCCCCTCTCTATATAGAACAACACTTTGTTGTTGTTCAGCTGCTGTCATGTCTGACTCTTTGTGACCCTGTGGACTGCAGCACAGCAAGCTTCCCTGTCTTTCACTGTCTCCTGGAGTTTGCTCAAACTCATGTCCATTAAGTTGGTGATGCCATCCAAATATCTCATCCTCTATTACCCCCTTCTCCTCCTACCCTCAGTCTTTCCCAACATCATGATCTCTTCCAGTGAATCAGCTCTTTGCATCAGGTGGCCAAAGTGTTGGAGCTTCAGCTTAAGCATCAGTCCTCCCAATGAATATTCAGGGTTGATTTCCTTTAGGACAGACTGGTCTGATATCCTTACTGTCCAAGGGACTCTCAAGAGTCTTCTCCAACACCACAATTCAAAAGCATCAATTCTTCCATGCTCACACTCCTTAGGGTGGATCTGTTGAATCCTCATGTCTCCTGGATTTTAGTATTTGACCCCAAGAGTCAACTTATCCTATTTAAATGGGGGAAAAAGCGATGGATAAGATGCTTAAAATCTGTTTGGAGGGCCCGATTGATTTGATACCTGAATTTCTTATAAGTATGCGTTATTTTATGTGGCTGCCTATGGGGGCAGAGATTGTCAGACAGTTTTGTCTATGGCTTGGGGCAGAGGTGGTGAAATACAGATCATCCAATAGGAGCAACAGGAACTCTGAAGAGCTTTTCTTTCTGTTCCCAAAGGAAAAGTGAAGATGCTTCCTTGGGTCTTTGATAGAGAGACCCAAGGTATTTTGGTAGAGCCAAAATATCAAATATTGATTCTCCTTTGCTAGACACATAGAAGAAACTTGGATGTGTTGTTTATGCGATTGTATTCATATGGGAATGTATGTTGTTGTCAGTGGTATTGGTTGTTTTTTTTAATTTTGTTCCTGAAAGACACGTGTTTACGTGGCTGTCTCATCCACCTTGAACACACCCACGGCTTTCACATTCTGTAACATCAGGAACCTTTGATGAGCTGGATTCTGCAAAAGGTGGAAAAAAGGGCAAAGTGATTTTCCCTCCCCTTCCATCCAAGTCCTTCCTGTCGCTGGGGTTCATTGGAACTTTTTAAAGACTGGTCAGGTGTTGTAGTTGTAGTAGAATGTGTGAGTCTTATACAAAAACAGAGGTTGAAAAACACATGACTTACTTTGATAGAACTGCTGGAAGTTCATGTCAGTTAATTTGTACATGTTGGGTCATCACTGTTCCGTACATCACATTACGTAAGTCCAGAGAAGGCTTTCCTTCCAAGAGCCTCCATCCTAGTGCAGACCAGACCGCAAGTGATAGGATGATACTGGAGGATCAGCTGCGCTCTGACTCCTTTTTTTATGATAAATTGGACTGCTTTGTGGATTGCAGTGTGACCAGAGCAGAAAAAAGAGACTCTTTCAGCAGACCCCATGAATGAGCAAGTCAAGTTACGGGCTCCCCGGGTGGCGCTGGTGGTAAAGAACCTGCCTGCCAATGCAGGAGTCCGAAGAGATGCTGGTTCAATCCCTGGGTCGGGAAGATCCCCAGGAGGAGAGCATGGCAACCCACTCCAGTATTCTTTCCTGGAGAATCCCATGGACAGAGGAGCCTGGCGGACTATAGTCCACGGGGTCACAAAGAGTCGGACACAACCGAAACGACTTAGCACGCACGCATGTGGAGTTATGCAATAGCTATAATGAATCAAGGAGAAGGCAATGGCACCCCACTCCAGTACTCGTGCCTGGAAAATCCCAGGGACAGAGGAGCCTGCTGGGCTGCAGTCCATGGGGTCACTAGGAGTCGGACACGACTGAGCGACTTCACTTTCACCTTTCACTTTCATGCATTGGAGAAGGAAATGGCAACCCACTCCGGTGTTCTTGCCTGGAGAATCCCAGGGACGGAGGAGCCTGGCGGGCTGCCGTCGACGGGGTCGCACAGAGTCGGACACGACTGAAGCGCCTTAGCAGCAGCAGCATAATGAATCAAAAAGCAAGGGTAGGGTAGAAAGTAAGTTGTGATGCTCCTGTATATTCACCGATCAGAGATGGCCTCTCTGAGAGGGTGACACTTGAGCCAGGACCTGAATCGAGCCAGGTGAGTAACTGGGGAACCGGAAGCATTTCAGGCTACAGCAGTAGCACGTCCAGAGGCGCTGTGGTCAACGCATGCGCGAAACATTGAGGCTCGGCGTGTCTACAGAGTGTGAGTACAGGGAAAATTTCAGAGATAACAGGAAGACAGCCAGGGGTCCAAACAAATTAGGACTTGGAGGTTACAGAAATCATTTGAGATTTTAAGTTGTGATAGGAAGACGTTGGAGGGTTGACAGTAGTCTGACTTTTTTTTTTTTTAATGATGAGTTGGACCGGTTTTGGATTTGCAGTATGGCCAGAGCAGAAAAATACGGAGGCTTGAAGCCCCAGGAGGGGTGATGCTGACCTGGTTTAGGATGATGGCTGTAAAAGAGCTGCAAACTGGTTTATTGGGCTGCATTTTGACAAGAGAACAAACAGAATGTACCAGCAGATTAGAGAGATGTGCAAGGACCAATTTTTGTTAGATGCCCGCACCTTCCCTCTTCCTCCCACGGTGTATTGGTCATTTCATTGAAGAGTTAAGACCTTTTGAGAGCAGAGAAGACAAGCCCTTTACCCCTGCAGTAAATAACTGTCCCCCAGATAAGCTTCCCTGGTGGCTCAGAGGGTAATGAGTCTGCCTGCACTGTGGGAGACCTGGCTTTGATCCCTGGGTGGGGAAGATCCCCTGGAGAAGAAAATGGCAACCCACTCCAGTATTCTTGCCTGGAAAATCCCATGGACAAAGGAGCCTGGCTGGCTACAGCCCATAGTGTTGCAGAGAGTCCAGACATGACTGAGAGCTTCACTTTCACTTTCAGATAAACTGTGTTGAATTTCCCAGGTTGTAGTCATAACTTGCTGTCATTTATTGTGTATAGTCCGTGTACTAGCAAGTATAATAAATTATATACAGTATGTACATATATGCATGTGTGTGTATATGTACCTATGTATACATGTGTGTAAAATTCATTACAGTATCTCAGTGGGGCAGAGGTTACTATCACCATTATTTGCAAATTTCAAGAGAATAATATGCTTAGACCCAGAGAGGTTTGGTAACTTGGCCATGGTTACCATGGTTACACAGGAGTCTATCTGATGCCACTGTTCCTTCCACTGAACTGCACTGCCCCCAAGTGCTCCTTTCATCTTGACCTTGGATGCTTGACCTTCACCTCCAGATGGAATTCTGCATTCTTCGGTTGTGCTCTCTTGCTTCTAGAAAACTAGTATTTGTGAACTGGGGAGTGGGCATAGTTGTTCAAATTTGGAGGGACCCAGGTGGCTCAGAGGGTAAGGAATCCTTCTGCAATGCAGGAGACTCAGGAGACACAGGTTCGATCCCTGGGTTGGGAATATCCGCTAGAGAAGGAAATGGCAATCCAATCCAGTATTCTTGCCTGGACAATCACATGAATGGAGGAACCTGGTGGGTTGCAAAGAGTCGGACACAACTGAATGACTGAACACGCATGCAGTAGGATTAGCTATTTATTAATTGTTTTCTTTAAAGCAATTATAACTGGGTATATACAAGGATGTTTATTTTCTTCAATATTTTTGAAAACTTGCTATCAACCTGAGTACCCAACAATGCAGTGGGTAGATAGATTAAAATATGATATCATTAAACAATAGATTATTATGACACAACTGAAGCGACTGATCACCACCACCAGGGAACTAAATGATTCTCTAAACAGATGGTCCAGTGGGAGTTTATTTGCCTTGGCCCCGTCTCCTTCATACAGCTCAGGTGTGCTGAGCACACGATGTGTGGGTCCCAGGTCTAGCGGGGCAGGACTGAGTGGCAAAGAGGAAATTCTGCACATCCGGGGGACAGAAGAGGACACCAGCCAAGGGTGTTTTAGAGAAGTTCTCCAGAAATCTTTCCTTTGCTGAAAAGCAGTGGCTAAAAATCAACAGAGAAGATAAACAGTGCCCTGGAAAGTACCAGACACTTTGAGCTTGTTGTTTTGGCTACCAGTTGCCCCCTGCCTGGGGGAGCGTGTGCACGTTTATGTATCTCTGGGAGGCAGGTGAGGCTGGGTCTCGATCTGGCAGCAAGTTTCACCCCTTCTACCATGCCAGGTACCATCATGTTGGTTGGGAAGCCAGCCCGAGGACAGACTCTCAGTCCTTTTTGAGCACTCAGTACAGACATGTGGGGCCTGGGAAGAAGCCTGGACCAAACACACCTGCAAACGCTGCTGAAACCAGTCTCCTTGGGGCGGTGGGTTGCTGTCCACTTTTATTAGAGACATTATTTGTCAAGTTTGGGGCCACAGTGGGGAGTATCACTACCCCCTTCCATCTTTTTATTCCCCACTAACCTGAACACACACACACATACTTGCACACCCAGGCAGCCGCACTAAGACTTCAGATACTATTTAGAAGAAATTTCTAAATTGACCATTCCTCTAATTGATCCTTCAGCAAATTTCATCTAAGGGTCTCTCCTTTCCATTTTGGTGATTTGATTATCCAGCAAAGTTGTCATGCAGCAAATCGATCGGTAGTTAATTGGTCTATTTCCAGGAAAGTGTGATGTGTGTTCTAATAGGGGAAGCGTAGGGTGCTAAGGGAACATGCGGGGAAAGGAACTTAGTGAAGATCCTCCCAGTGTTGACTGAGTGCTTACAATGGGCCAGACACAGTTCAAAGCCTATTACATGCAATAATAATACCTCCTCAAAATGAAATGTCTTTATCAGTTTACTTATGAGCAGTAACAATGTCTAGAGAGCTCTGAATTAGCCTGAGTAAGGGAGGGTTAATCAGGGCAGATTTTTTTTTTTTTTAATATACAACAGCAGGTATCAAATGTAAGGTTGGGTGATGATCACCTGCAGAATTTATTACACATGCATAAACAACAAGGTCCTACTGTACAGTATGGAGAATTATATCCTATGATAAACTGTAATGGAAAAGAATATTTTTATTTATTTATTTTTAAAATTTTTGTTGAAATTTTTATTGGAGTAGAGTTGCTTTACAATGTTGCATTCGTTTCTGCTGTACAGCAAAGTGAATCAGTTATGCATCTAACGGATGTATAACTCTTGTTACATTTTCTTGCCATTTAGTTCTTTATACAGTCTTGAGGAGAGTTCCATGTGCTGTGGGCCTCCCCAGGGACTCAGTGGTAAAGAATCCCCCTGTAGTGCAGGAGATGAGGAGATATGAGTTCATCCCCTGGGTCAGGAAGATCCCCTGGAGGAGGGCATGGCAGCCCACCCCAGTATTCTTGCCTGAAGAATCCCATGGACAGAGGAACCTGGTGGGCTACAGTCCATGGGGTCGCAAAGAGTCAGACACAGCTGAGCAACTTAGCATGCTCGCCGTGTGCTGTACAGCAGGTCCTTCTTAGCTATCTGTTTTATACACAGAGTGTATATATGTCATTCCCAGTCTCCCAGCTCATCCCACCCCTTCCTCCCTTCCTTGGTATTCTTAAGTTTGTTCTCTGCATCTGTGTCCCTATTTCTGCTAGTGAAGTAAGTCAGAAAGAGAAAAACAAACATCATAGACTATCACTTATATGTGGCATCTAGAAAAATGGTACAGATGAACTTATCTGCATAATGGAAAAGAATATTTTAAAATGTGTATGTATCTGTAACTGAATCCCTTTGCTGTACAGAAGAAATTAACACAACATTGCAAATCAACTATACTTCAAGTGAAAAGTACTAAAACTGAAAAAAAAAAAAAATACAGATTACACTCCATCCTCCCTTCTCCCTGCCCCAGAAATTCCGGTTCCTAGGTCTGGAGAGGGAGCCTGACAATCAAAGTTCTTAGGCCCCAGACCATTCTCACAGAGGAGACCTCAGCTCACACTCCAGGAAACATTGAGTTGATCCGTCAGGAATGTTTTGTCTTTCAATGAGAAGAACATTCTGTAGATTTTTCTGGACTCGTTCTCTGCAACATGGTGACCGATTACCATGTGGCCATGGAGCCTTTGGAACATGCTTGGTCCATGTGGACATGAACTCTCAGCGTACAATACACAGTAGATTTCAACAACCTAGTATGAACATAAGGTAAAGTATGTCATGGATTATTTTTATGTCAGTGACACATGGAAATGATACTATTTTTAATCTGTTGAATCAAATTAAAATATAAAAATAAATGACACCTATTTTCCATTTTTTTTTTAATGTGGCTACTGGGAAACTTACAGTGTCCTATGTAGCTTGTCTTTGAGGCTTTTACCATATTTCTATCAGAGAGCCACATTTTCATTCATTTTTCTCTAATGAATATTGAAAGAGTATGTGTGCCCCAGGAAGGGGTCTCTTAGCAGCAAGGATGCTCACCTAGAATTAAAATGTTTCAACAGTTAACCTGGACGTTGGTAGTGTGTCGTATTGTTCAGTCACTGTCATGTCCGACTCTTTGCAACCCCATGGACTGCAGCACACCAGGCTTCCCTGTCCTTCGCTATCTTCCAGAGTTTTCTCAGACTCATGTCCAGTGATGCCATCCAACCATCTCATCCTCTGTCACCCCCTTCTCCTCCTGCCCTCAATCTTCTCCAGCATCAGGGTCTTTTCCAGTGGGTCAGCTCTTTGCGTCAGGTGGCCAAAGTAGTGGAGCTTCAGCTTCAGCATCAGTCCTTCCAATGTGTTTTGACTTTATGTTTTAATTTTGCCTTTGAGTGTGTGTGTGTGTGTGTGTGTGTGTGTATGTGTGTGTGTCTATAGGCACTGTAGTGGGACATCTCTGGGGCAGAGGTCAGAATCTGTCTCCCTCTCATCCCGTTAAAACCATTGATCTGCTTACATGGGGCTTGGAGGTTGCTGTACCCATGGCTTCAGAAGGACAACTCAGTTTGGGAGTAGTTCTGACACAGGTATTTCAGGGGTTTTTCCTGGAGGAACCCCACGTGGAACAGAGAGCGGGCAGGAGCCGAAATTCTCTTAGTCTTTTAAAACAAATGTATTTGTTTCTTTGGCTGCACTGGATCTTCGTTGCTGCACGGGCTTTCTCTAGTCGCGATGTGCGGGCTTCTCATTGCGGTGACTTTTCCTGTTGCAGAGCTCCAAGTCTAGGTGCCTGGACTTCAGTAGGTGCCCCGTGGCACGTGGAATCTTGGGCCTTGAACCCATGGAATCAAACCCATGTCCCGTGCACTGGCAGGCGGGCTCTTAACCACTAAACCACCAGGAAAGTCCATCCCTGCTACTTTGGAGGAAAAGAATCATGAAACTGAAAAAGGCAATCTGTGAAGATAGTCGTTTCAAATCCAAGCTAAGGAAGTGAGCCACAGGAGAGTTCAGAAATCTCAGCGTCGGGTTGTGCTAACTCTTTAGCTCCTCTTGGAGAATGTCTTCTGCCTCTTCTCTGTCTTTCTTGGAAGTTTTGAATTATGGGATTGATTCTGCTTTCTGACTTGTGCATCTTGGGAAGCTTTTAGAAAATCCCCAGTCACTCACGTGGTCTACAATTATAGAAGTCATTGCCTAGATGAGACTAGGAGAAAGCCGCAGTCATCATAGAGGAATATTCCTTAGTGAGTGCCTTCACCAGTGCCAACTGAGCATTGAGGTCTGAGACCACAGGGGCGGGAAGGGGAGCATTTCCTGGCTAAACCATCGCTCTCCAAATTGCAGGCCGTGAGGACCATGGGGCCGTGTGTGGGGCCCTCCTTGAACACTCTGTGGGAGGTGTGTATCGGTGTGTATTAAGTTCCCAAATACCTTCCAGACTCTATCTTAGATCTGATTATGAAGCCGCTGTAGCTCTAACGGCATTGCAGATTCTGGGAGTGCACATTTTGACGCTTTGTCAGGGATCCTGGTTTGAATGCATACTCTGTAGCGCTTCTCATCATGGTGGGGACTCAAGTGTTGGCACCTTCTTGCTGCATTGGGACCGTCTAGGAGACCTCCGTGACGCTTGGAGCCTCATCAGAGGACTGAGCCTATTTTATTCATCTTTCTGCCCCCAGGGACCCCCCACCCCCCACCCCAGCTATCTTTGGGACAGGAGATGTGGGGAGGTGATGCTGAAATAAGATTAAAAGTTCTCAGGAGCATAAAGACTGTGAATTCAAATATACAGAGTGAACTCTATGGAGTGGAGTTAATGACAGTGTTCTTCCTGTGCCCCTATAGGAAAACCACTTGACTGTTAGAACCCAGGGGCACGGTACCCACATGGCCCTACTGTATTTCATTCACACCCAGCTTGTTGCAGCTGGACTTAGAAGATGTTAATAATAAGTAGTATTTACATTTCTCAGTCGAATTGACAAAGCTCTTTCACAAACACGGGTTCATATTTCCCATTCAGTATGCAACTTATGTGCTCATTTGACTCCAGCATATCAAGTTCAAATATAGCCATTGAAACTATATGTGTAACTCATAAATGAGACAGAGCTTCACTTCCGAAAGCATCGGTGAGTTGATCGCTAGAACTACACGCAATCCTGATCCTTTGGGTGCTTCTGCAGACCAAATATCTGGGCAGGAGTGAGAGGTCGGCTTATGAAATTCTGTAGAAGAATCCTTGTTAGCATAATCTCCCATCTCTGTAGATGGCTTTTAAATGCCCCTGGTTTCCTTTCATGTGCTTTATCTGTGAATTAGGCAGAGCTCAGACCAAGCAGAATCATGTTACAAACAAGGACGATGAGGTTCAGAGAAAGTTCCCTGCATCACTGATCAAGTGCGTCACAAAGGGAGAACTTGAGCCTGGATCTTCTGGCTCCAAGCCTTGGTCCTCCGTGGGGCAGGCCAGCCTCTTGGCTTTCTTGTCGCAAAGGTCAAAAACACAGGAGGGTTCATGATGGCGTTGAGCAAACTAGAGAGCAGAGCAGCTATCTTGTTTCACTTTGACTGTTTGTTTTTTTTTCCCTTCGATGAACTTGGACTTCCTTGGTGGTTCAGTCAAGAATCTGCCTGCAGTACAGGAGACATGGGTTCAATCTCTGGGTCAGGAAGATCCCCTGGAGAAAGGGAGTGATGAACTTAATGGCAGCTTGGCCTCTGTGAACTCTCAGGGGTGATGGGAAATAACACACTGTGCATTTTGAGACTCAAGGAACTGTTTTCTGAGCATCTTGAAGTGTTTTGATTGTCTCTGGGAGCAGGTGATATAGAATCTTTAGAAAGCATAGCTCCTAGGAGCATGGCACTGACAGATGGTTGATACCAGGGTCTTCCCAGGCCTCTTGTCTCTCCCTAGCCCTCCTCCACTCAACAAGTGGCATTGGCTTGCTCCCTCGTTCACCTGCCCCATAGTTTGTGCTGTGCTAGACACTGGAGAAGGCAGTGGCAACCACTCCAGCGTTCTTGCCTGGAGAATCTCAGGGACAGTGGAGCCTGATGGGCTGCCGTCTATGGGGTCGCACAGAGTCGGACACGACTGAAGCAACTTAGCAGCAGCAGCAGCAGCAGACAATGGAGAAAAAGGAGGAAACAAGATAGACTCAGCCCAGCCCCTGGGGGTGGGGGTGGGGCAGGCATTCCAGAAGGGACACAGATACACAGTCAAGTCTGGAAGTAAGTCACCAAAATGAATGGAGATCTGCTTCATGACGTGAAGGATGGGGATGTGGTTGGAAAGTGTGCCTAAGAAAGAGCGTTCAGGGAGGCAGGCACCGCTCTGTTGCTGATGTTTGAGCTGAGAGGTCAAGGATGAAAGGGAGCAGCTCAGATGGAAGATAAGCATGGCCAGGGTCCCAAGGGGAGAATGAGTTTGCCCATGTCCTGGGAGTCCTCATGAGCAAGGGGTGGGGTTGGGAGTGAGATGGGGGTGAGAGCGGGGCAGGGGTGACTCAGGCAAGTTGGATTTTATTCTAGGATAAGTGGGAAATCATTGAAGGATTTTAAGCAAGGCCGTTAAGTATGATTAGGTTGATACAGGTTTATATTTAAATAGATGGAAAGATAGGTGATAGGCAGCTAGGCAGATAGACAGATAGACAGATAGATAATAGATAGATTATAGATAGATAGATAATTGGCAGATAGACAGAGGATAGATAGAGGTAGACAGATGATGGAGAGACAGATAGATGGTTGATAGATGATTGAGACCGAGTGATAAATGATAGGTGATAGACAGGCAGACAAATCATAGATGATAAATAGAGAGACAGACAGCGAGACAGATGACAGATAGACAGATATAGATATAAATGACTGTTTCTGATTTGGTTCTGATGAAATACCGGTGGTTTATGTCAGGGTGGGGATAGTGTGAGTGACGTGGTCACGTCTCAGATTTCATCTGTAATTTTTGACCGGTGGGCTGTGGGGCCACTGCAAGCCCTGTCCTGCTTCAGCAGGGATGGCTGGTCCGCAGGGTGATGCCAGGCGCGGGTCTGTCTCCACGTGGTGTTCCCCATCCTTCCCTCCAAGGTCCCTGGGAACCAGCCCTCTTCCTCTGGGCTCTGCCGCTGGAGGTCACTGATGTGGCCAGCATCCCTGAAGCCTCAGTGGAACTCCAGTCCACATCTTCCCTGATAACCTTGTGTCTAAATGGTGGTGTCACGGAAGGGCGTGTTTCGGGATTAGCATTTGAAAAGAAGCCTCCTTGCTTTCAGTTTGAGCTGACTTGGTTCCTTTTCCTCTGTGGAGATGAAATTTATTAATCATAATAAAGCCACCGGATTCTGAAGGTAGAGGTCACCCTGAGGAGCAAAAAGGAGCTTGCTCATTTATGAGGACCACTTCGGCGCTGCTCTCTTTTTCTTCTGCCCTGGAAGGGAACGCTGCCAAACTGTTAGCTTGATTTTTCCACGGAGGCTGACGCTCGGCCCAGAGTTATCAATGAATGACCATTAAAGGATGTGAGAGGAAAAGTGGGGGGTTACCTTTTCACATTCAGATCACCACTCTGTTGTCTCCTCAAAATGGGACATTTTTGCTACAGCAAAATCAGTCCCCAAATTAAAAAAAATAAATAAAACTACTAATCATTGCTCTGAATTAGCATCTTCACCACTTGTTTTGGAGGAACACCACACTATGGCATCATTTAGTAAATATCCAAGCATTTTTAGTTCACTTTTGCAATTCATAGCCAGTTCCTATAACCAGCTTTGCCAGTCGAAAATACATTAAAAATAATCCTATTACTTTTTTTTTTCCCTCCAGATCCGTGACAGACTTTGTTTTCTCATGAAATGAAAATCAACACCAAAGTCATCCATCATGTTCTTTTCTCCCTATTAGTAGCGGCTTCTAATTAGGGGTAAACGCCCCAGTTTCATGAGTAACCTCCATGAATAAAAGATTTATTTCAAAAAGTCATCATTCTTCTTGCTTTAACACACCCTGTCTTGGACATACATCTGCTTTTTTTTTTCCCTCCCTGAGAGAGGGGGAATCTTTGATTAAAGGCAGTTTCAGTGAGTCAAAGTCACAAAGGATGTCCCAAGGAATGAAGGCAAGAAGGGCTTGCCTATTTGTTAGTTTCACTGAGAGATTCATCTCAGAAAAGAAACTCCTGTTTGTTTTTGGGGATCAGGAGAATGCTGAATGTTGACACTTTTGAGGATCAGGCAGAAGACTCGTGTAGATGATTTGAGCTCAGTGACCTTTGAAACAAGCAGAGGGGCTTGGGAGTAAAGCATGTCCAATGAGAGCTTAGTATTTTGTTGTCCAGTCGCTAAGTCGTGTCTGACTCCTTGCTATCCCATGGACTGCAGTACCCCGGGCTTCCCTGTCCTTCCCTATCTCCCAGAGTTTTCTCAAACTCATGTCCATTGATTTGATGATGCCATCCAGCCATCTCATTCTCTGTTGCTCCCCTTGTCCTCCTGCCTCAATCTTTCCCAGAATCAGGAGGTTAGTATAATCATTTTTTTTTTTTTCCCCAATCTGGAGTCTAACTCAGAGCCTGAGAGTTAGAAGGTTTTCTCCCTGGTTCTTCCTTCTCAGGCTTCACGATGTGAGATCCATGCAGTGCATTCTTTATCCATCAAGTATGAGAAGGAAGATTAGAAGGCAAATAGGGACAGACAAGGGAGGAGAAGAATAAAGTCAATGCAAATTCGACCCCAAGGTTGATAGTATAGACCAATGACTACTTCCTGGCTTGTTCCTTCCTTCTTTAAAGGAGTGTTCAAGATTCAAAAGCCATTGATAATTAACACCTACCCCATCAAGTGGCTGGTTTATCCCTCCCCAGCCACTGTGAATGTTGGTCACCAATGGTACCCAACCGCCTCTTTCTGCAGAGACTTACTCTCTCCCAAAGAATCACTGCAAGTAGGACGTTTATCCTCTGCCCTTCTAGGAAGTCTACAGCTAATGCTTAACTAACAAGAGCATTAAAAAGCCAACCCACTTGCCTCCAGCTGGGATCAACTTTGGGGTGCAACTCAGGATTAGGGAGAAGTTAGTTTTCAGCTCAGAACTGATACACCCTTGGTTCTCTATTTTGCCTTTCTCTGAGCTGCTTGCCTCTCCCTCTTAAACGCACCACCCCCAACAAATCGGGGCGGAAGAATCTCCATTTCAGGCTTTGCTTCCAGAGACCCTCACCTAACTTCTCCTGCATCTCAGGTGTGATCATTACCAAAACAGCAGCGTTCAAACTCTCTCTAACAAGATATCTGGCAGGCCATTCAAGGAAGGGTATCTGGAACCATGGAAAGAGCATGAGAGTTGCCCTGAGAGATTCAAGGATTAGCTCTGACTCTGTCTAGCTCTGTGACTTTGAGCAAATGACCTAATCTCTCTGAGCTCTAATATCTGATGAGTTGCAGTGTTTATCCAATGCATTAGGTGTCCATCTCTTCTACATTTTTCTTTTAAAGCCTGTGCTGGGCATCAGGGCAGTGGAAGGAGGATGGTAGAGAGAGGAGGAAAAAATCCTCAGATATAAGGAAATGTCATCAAGAAATATTGTTCAAGGGATTTCCTGGCGGTCCAGTGGTTAAGACTTCGCCTTCCAATGCAGGTTCCATTCCTGGTCAGGGAGTTAAGATCCCACATACCCTGTGGCCAAAAAAAACAAAACATAATACAAAAGCAATATTGTGACAAATTCAATAAAGACTTTAAAAATGATCCATATAAAAAAAAAAACTATTAAAAAAAAGAAATATTGTTTAAAATGTATCGCTTCCCAGAACCTGGCTAGAGATTGATGAGATAGAAGTTCTGGGGTGATAGACTCAAAAATCAAATCAGGCTCTAATTCTTGAGTGGGGAGGGAGGTCCCACAAAGCCTTCAAGGATGCTTCTGTTTGAATACATCTGTTCTTTCCCATTCTGACATGTTGGACCCTAACTGTAAAGACTGGGCCCTTTTTGGCCCACCCTGTCTCACTTGATTGGTGACAACTTTGTTAGGAAAAGAGAACAATCTGTCTTGATTATAATGGGTCCTCTGTGGTTCCTGGCTTTCTTAAGACCACTCTTTCAAGCTGTTGCCTGCCTCCAACCCAGTGTAGAAAGGGTTGTATGAGAGAGAGAGGAAACACACAGACACACACACACACTCCACATACTTTTATCACCAGCGATGTTAAGTGGACACAGGAATGTGTTGTATAGGATGGACTTTTCTCATGTTACGTGGCCAATTGGAATGCGTCTCTTATTTCTCAAGATGGATAGGGCCCCTCCACACTGTCTTGGTATTTTGTGTTTTACGGTTGTTATTGTTACTTTGTTAATCACAGATTATGGCTTAATCTTCCCCTCTGTCTTCCTTCTAGTTACGGACGAGTTTATGCTACCGACCCCTACCACCACACACTTGCTCCAGCCCCCACCTACGGCGTTGGTGCCATGGTGAGTTCCGCTTCCTCCTCTTCCTCGCTTCTTCCTTGCCCCCCTCCCCCGGCCCCCGGCCGCCCCTCCCCCCAGCTGGGATCTCAGGATGGGTTGAAGGCTGACATCCTCTCACTTTCCCTTAATTGAATTTGTCTCTTGTGCTAACAGCAGCTAAAAAATGCCACATTAATCCTCCCAGTAAACTTGATAAATGTCTTAATTTCTTGGCAATGTCGTGCATGTAAGTTATTATATTTCTCAGTTTGCAAGTCTCACCTAGCCAAGCACTTACCTTAATGGAATAATTAGTCATGTTGATAATGAAATCCATCACTAACGGAATGCAGTGTCAATGCAGAACTTTTTGTTTTCTTTTTTTTTTCCCTCCCTCCCTTGCCGCTCATTCACATAGCCCCAAGGTTCCAGCCCCACCACAGACCTCAGAGGAGCTAAGCTGCACAGTTCCAGGCCTCTGCTGTCAGGCAGCTGAGAATCTGACTGCCTCTCCTCCCCTATTACAATTCATGTTTAAAGTCATAGTCGCCCAGGAAAGAAAATAGAGAGAGAGGCACGCTTTGTGTGTGTGCCTAGTACATAAGGAATTAGAAGGAAGCAGTTTGGGAGTTGTCTCTTTTTTTTTTTTTTTTTTTTGGTGGGAGTGGGGCTGGGTTTTTGTTTTGGGAGGGGTTTGGGGGGAGGGCAACACTGGGAGGCGAAAGGGGGGGTGGTGAATTTGCCTGTACTTGTTCAAACTTCTATGCACTAAAAGCGTACAGTAAGACGTGCCCATTACGTGAGAGCGTATGCAATCATTACAAAGCTTTTTGGCATGCAGATTTCTGCTTGAGATCAAGACATCAGTTCTCCTAAAGATAAAGCCCCAGAGGCATTCATTGGCATCCTGTCACAAAAGGAGATAGTTAAGTGCCGTCTAAAACCATGGCTAGGCAATTCCCTGGAGCTTGGCGGTAGACATTCCGCCATAATTGGGAAACCTATCATTTTTTGCACAAGCTCAATGACATCCAGTAATTCATCTACACAACTCCCTTCTCAAGAGCACCTTCCATACAGATTGTTCAGCTGAGTCAAGTAAAGAGTGGACTTACATGTTCATCCCGCTTTCGCCATTCAGCCACTCCACTTCAACACCCAGTCCACTGGGGGAAAGTTTCGGCCAAGAGGGTTGAATGATGACATTCAATAAGCCCTCTGCATGCAACATCTTGAGTGTAGACAGAGCCTTTCCCAACAGAGCACATTATTATCAGTGACTCAGGTGGCCAACCCTAAGAGACAGCATCAATACTTCAGCAGCCCATTTGTTTCAGAGTCCTTTTTAGCTCCCAGGGCTGGCCGCCCAAATTTGGTTCTACAGAGAATTTTTGTTATAAGGAGCTATGGGGAGAGGAGCTCAGGATTGGTCCTATCTTCAATTTTCTAATAAGTGGACCCGGGATGGGTAGGGGACGCCTCCATATTGGTTGTTTCTGAGTGTCTATTTTTTCAAATAGTAGTCTTTTTTTTTTTTTTGATGATCCACATGTTGTAAAAGGAAAATGTAAAAAAACACACCCCTTAAATTGCTTTGTTTCAAAATGCTTTTGCATCGTTGACACACAGTATTGTTAGTGACTCAAACAAGCCAAGAATAAGAGACAGCATCAATCCTTTAGCGGCCCATTTGTTTCAGAGTCCTTTATAGCTCCCAGGACTGGCCGCCCAAAGTTGGTTCTACAGGGATTTTTTTGTTGTAAGGAGCGATTGGGGGGTGGGGAGAGGTCAGGCTTGGCAGTATCTTCAATTCTCCAAAAAGTGGACCTGGGATGGGTAGGGGACGCCTCCATATTGGTTGTTTCCGAGTGTCTGTTTTTTCACATAGTAGTCTTTTTTGATGATCCACGTATTGCAAAAGGAAAATGTAAAAAACACACCCCTTAAATTGCTTTGTTTCAGAATGCTTTTGCACCCTTGACTGATGCCAAGACTAGGAGCCATGCTGACGATGTGGGTCTCGTTCTTTCTTCATTGCAGGCTAGTATATACCGAGGGGGATACAACCGTTTTGCTCCATACTAAATGACAAAAACCATTTAAAAAAAAAAAAAAAAAAACCTTCCAACGTGGGGAAAAAGGAAGCTTTCCGAGGCCTGGGTATTGCAATACATGCAGTAGTGCATCATTTTAGCATCTAAAAAAAAAAAATTAAATTAAAAAGAGGAAAAAAAATTACATTTTTTATCTTATACCTCAGATATTTTGTTCTGTGTATTTTAATATTGTGGGTCTTTCATTTCCGAAGGTTCTGTAGTTTGGTTGCTGGCTGTAGGCAGTTTTTTTTTTTTTTTTTGTGGTTGATCTAGAGAGATGCTAGCTATGACTAAACACTGGTATAGGGCCATATCCAGAGTGCTGTATTCTGTAAATGAAATTATATATGCTGAATATTAAGCTACTGGGGTTATCAGCTGTTGGGGAAGAGTGTAAGTGACTACAGGAGTCATGTTCTTTTCTGCATCCGCATTATTTTATTTTATGAAACGGGAAGGGTGGGAGGGACCTAGGGGGTGGGGACTGGGGTTTGGCTGAAAGGGGAAAAAAAAAAAAGTAACTGATGAATCTAAACGACCCACTGCACCAACGTCCATATAGCAACGGTTCTAAGTTACTCACTGTCAGTTCAAGCCAAAGGTTAGGTTGTTAAGAGGATGCTTCTAGAAACACTTGTGCATCCAAGCTGAATGCAGCTGCGCAAACCCACCCTTTACAACCATTCCACCTGGCAGTATTCAGCTTCTTAACCAGCCACTAGTTATTTAGGCAAAAGACTGCTAGTTAGGCCATCCGCAAGCATTCTTTTTATATTTCTTCCAGTATAATAAATTATTGATATCATTGCTGACTTTTATATTATGGGAGGGAAAAAAATAACATTAATAAAAAGGTGATAAAAAGCACTGTTTCTATTTTTTTCTTTTTTTCCAAAAAAAAAGAAAGTAATAAAAACTTAAATTCTTTGTACCAGTGAAAAAAAATGTATAAAATTTACATCTGTGCAGTGGCGTTGTTAAGTTCTAGAAACAGTCTTTCGAAGCTTTAGTTTTAGCCTCAAAACAACTGTTACAGACAAGACGTATAATTTTTATGGAATTACATGATAATCATATTCGGATTTATAGAAGCATTTTACAAGCATTGCAATCATTGGGTAGAGATAATCATGGTATTTTCATCCGCTTGGTACTTTTTGAAACATGACCGTGTTGTGTAAGCAACCTGCAATTTTTCAGCCCGTGAGAGCCCGCCCTCCCATTTTTTTCCCCGATCCCTAGGGATTCTCTCAAATCAATATCTTTAGTTTTCTTTTTTTGTCTCCAAGGCCCAGGACACTTGTCAAAAGGAAGCGAAAAAAGTAGGTCCACCCTCCACATCCCCTAAAGAACGCCCCCCTCCCCCCCACCTCGGAAGCAGGGCCAAAATGACGCATCCGAAAAATTGCAGTTTGTCTGTATACTCCTTCTGTTCGAAGTCTTTTCATGTTGTTCTGTTTACAAAGTTAATCTCAGTTGGGGTGTCTGTCACGGATCTTCCTGGTTTTGTATTTAAATTAAAAAAATATATATATATCCTGCAGCAAGTCGTCCCCAGTAGTTTTGCTTCCATAGCTAACAACTTCCATGTGTGCAGTGCAGGCCTTCGTATGGCACGCACTTTAGTAAAGCTCTCAGCTCACTGCTGTGAACCTGCCAATCCGCTGTAACAACTCTGCTTTAAGACAAAACCAGACAAAACTTAAAAAAAAAAAAAAGTGTTTGTGATCCAGCTTTTCTCTTGTCATCCAATGTGCATGCAGTAAGATCGGTTGGATATTAAACCATCAATAAAGTTTCACAAGATTTGAAAACCGAGTTTCTGTAGCTTTGCTATCTAAGATCACCGTGATCTTGCAGAAAAAATAAAAATAAAAAACAAAAAAAAAAAAGAGAGAGAAAGAGAGAAACGGGGGAAAAAACTGCTGCTTAGCGTCCAAAAGCAGAGAAAAATATTCTTTTTGCCAGTGGGGGAGGGAAGAAGGGAGAGGGTGCTTGATAGCATTCCTGAGACATTCTCATCTTCCTCCACATGGAGAAGGTGTTATGACAACGGGTGCCTGGTTGATGTTTTTGAGGGAAAGGATATATTAAGATGCTACGGCATCCGACCCCAAAGTGGGGTGAGGTAGAAGGAACAGGGGGTTTGGGAGAATCAAGCGAAGTCTCCCATGTGTCTCAGATTTCAAAATCCAGAATTTGCACTGTATTTGGAATCACAAACATAGAATTCTTACTGTGTTGGTTCAAGTAAAATTAATTTGCAGTTTTGATTTTCATTGATGAGCTGTACTTTCCCCCATGACTGTATGTAGTTTTAATAAAATCATTTAGAGCAAGTGGGTGCCAACTGGTGTTACAGACTCTTTTGTCAGGCACTCCTCCAAGAGGCCAATAAGTCATTTTAAAATGTATGTCAGAGATGTAAACAGACATTTTGGATTTTTTTAAACAGTATTTATTTGGAATGTTTTCATTTATCTAAATAACTATTGCTATTATGAATTATGGAAAAAAAAAGATTACTATCATGTGTGGCATATAGTGACTTAACACACACCTCACGCAATCTGCAAACCCAGAAAACGTGTATATCTGTCTTTAGAAATTAGTGTTTATATCACTTACAGTGGTTTGTGAATAAAGAAAACTGGTTTGTAATATCAAAAAAAATAAAAGCTTAGTCTGAAAAGGTCCGCGTGAGTTGGTGTTATGATTCTTTGGCCTCTGTGTGTTTCCTGGGAGAGTGGATTCGCCATGTCCACACGAGTCTGCTCTTCTGCCCACCAGGGCAGGCGGTGCAGCTGCCCAGGTAAGCAGCAGGCATTGTCGCCGCGGGTAGACCAGGCGGCACCCTGCAAGGGACCTGACTGGCTGGGTCACATGACCCTCTTCTTCACCCATCATTCCCAAGAAGTCAGTGGAACAACTACAGATGTCTAAGAAAGAAACAGAACTAAGCTGAGTTATTTCCCCATCGTGGAAACCTCAACCTTTGGTTTAAAACAAAACAACAATCAGAAAACAACCTTATGTTTCAAATGAAAACAGTTAATAACGTCTAAGCTTTTAGTACAGCCGTTAACTGGTTTCCCAAGAGGTGCGAACAGTGAAGAATCCGCCTGTCAATGTAGGAGACCTGGGTTCAATCCCTGGGTGGGAAAGATCCTCTGGAGGAGGGCATGGCAAGCTATTTCAGTATTCTTGCCTGGAGAACCCCATGGACAGAGGAGCCTGGCGGGCTACGGTCCAGGGGGTCACAAAGAGTTGGACACGACTGAAGTGACTTAGTACATATGCACGCACCCATGCAAAGCTGTTAATTATCCAGACAACAATTAGGGAGGCTTGTAGGAAGAAGATGAAAAAAAAAATCATCATAGTAAGTGGCAGGGTTGATGTTTATCAAGTGCTTCCAGGTGGTGCAGTGATAAACAGTCCGCCTGCAATGCAGGAGATGTTGGTTTGATCCCTGGGTCAGGAAGATCCCCTGGCGAAGGAAATGGCAACCCACTGCAGTATTCTTGCCTGGGAAATCCCATGTGCAGAGGAGCCTGGTGGGCTACAGTCCATGGGGTCGCAAAGACTCAGATACAACTGAGCACCCACACTGTACTAAGACCAAGAATAATACATTCCTTATTTTCTTTAATTATTTAAGGCTCCCACCAGGGTTGGATTGTCTACCACATTTGCTTAATGGTATGTGTGTTTTAAATTACTTTGGTTTTGGCCGTGCTGGGTCTCGGTTGCTGCCTGGGCTTTCCTGCATTCGCGGCAAGCAGGGGCTGCTCTCTAGTTGTGGTGTGCAGGCGTCTCATGGTGGTGGTTTCTCTTGTTGGTGGAGCACGGGCTCTAGGGTGCACGGGCTTCAGTAGTTGGAGCCTGTGGGCTTCAGTAGTTGCAGTTCCCGGGCACCAGAGAACAGGCTCAGTAGCTGTGACATATGGGCTTAGTTGCTTTGCAATACGTGGAATCCTCCTGGACCAGGGATCAAACATGTGTTTCCTCCATGGGCAGGTGGATTCTTACCACTAAGCCACCAAGGAAGTCCTTCTTGATAACATCGTAATCCTATCTCATTTAGTTATCTTAACACTGCTGTCAAGTTGGTCATACATACAAAAGTTTTTAAAATATGGAGTGTGGACACAGGTGTTCTGACTTTGAATCCTGATTCGGTCCCTTCCAGATGCAGTCAAGGGTGCCTGCGTGCTCAGTTGCTAAGTCGTGTCCGACTCTGTGATCCCACGGACTAGAGCCCGTCAGGCTTCTCTTTCCATGGGATTCTCCAGGCAAGAATACTGCACTGGGTTGCCATGCCCTTCTCCAGGGGATCTTCCCAACCCAGGGATCCAACCTGCGTCTCCTGCGTTGCAGGCAGATTCGTCTGCACCACTATGAAGCCCTGCAGTCAAGGGTAACTTAACCCAAAGCTCTGTGCCTTAGGCTCCTCCTCCATAATTCATGATGAGAAGACTACTTGCCTTTTAATACTGTTATGTGGAATAAATAGGGCTTCCCACGTGGCTTTAGTGGTAAAGATTCCACCTGTCAGTACAGGAGACATAAGAGATGCGGGTTCGATCCCTGGGTTGGGAAGATCCCCTGGAGAAGGGCATGGCAACCCAGTGCAGTATTCCTGCCTGGAGAATCCCATGGACAGAGGAGCCTGGCGGGCTAAGGTCTATAGGGTCGCAAAGAATCAGACACGACTGACGTGACTTAACCCACACGCACATGGAATAAACAAAACAACCTATGGAACAGGCTTACAGCAACACTTTGTAACTTGCAAGCTTATCATTCACAGGTGAGGACCCTGAGACCAAAGAGGTGATTGTGTCTAAACCACACATCAGGCAAGTGGCAGGTCCGACAATCCAGAACGGGCATTCTTGCTCTCCTGGCGCAATGGGAACTTTCAGCATTCGACTGTAGAACCAAGAAGTCTTAACTCTAAGAGCCAAAAGCTGATTTGAGTAAGGCAGTTGTCTTCATAGCATGAATTATACCATTTCAAGTATATCCAGTGCCCTTCTCTGGAAACTCCTTATACAGGGGACTGTGCAAGTTACATAGACCAGCTTCCACTGGTCTATGTCCACTGACCCCTGAAGACAGTGCTACCGTGATTTACAAATGAAGACAGTATGGTGTGATAGGTCCAATGATTTGCCTAAAGTCGTGTCTAGCAACTGTTGGCCTGGAAGCTTGCATCTTCTTCCAGAAATTCTCTCATTATTGATGATGTTGGTGGTGATGGTTGTGGTGAACTTGGGCTTCTAGTACTCTCCTTATGAAACATGTAAGGTTATATCAATTTTAAAAAAGAAGTCCCCACCTTCATCCATGGTGAGGGGGGAAAGTCGTGTCTGAGTCTTTGCAACCTCATGGACTGCAGCACACCAGGTTCCCTGTCTTTCTCCATTCCCTCAGAATAGCCATCTTTGCAAACGCTGGTTTATAGCTGAGTCCCTGCCAAGTCCAAATAGGAGGATATAAGTAGAGATAGGGGCCTCCCTGGTAGTTCAGTGGTAAAGAACCCCACCTGCCTGGTCCATAGGGTCGCAAAGAGTTGCTCATGACTGAACAGCAAGTAGTGGTAACAAAAGCTGTCATTTACATCAGAATCTCCCAAATCAGGTTCTTCTCTAAAATGGAAATAAGCACATATATGTAACGTGAAGTGTCAAGAAAATAGAAATGGATGGCAGAAGTGAAACGGTTCCTGACCAATGGATGCCCATGTTTGGCAACCACTCCCCTTGTCCACCTGGAGTGCGGGCAGAGGTGAGCTCACCGGCCAAGAGAAGGTGATGAGGTGAGGGTGTATACCTATGGACAGTGCCTGGGAGGTGGTCAGAGCCTCATCTCATCTGTACTATCTTTCCTTAAAACAGTATTATTTATTTATTTACCTGCCACAGGTCTTTTAGTTATGGCCTGTGGGATCTAGTTCCCAGACCAGGGATCAAACTGGGGTGCCTTAGCCACTGGACCACCAGGGTAGTCTGGTGTCCTGAGTTCGAGTCCTGATTCGGTCCCTTGCCAGCTGCAGTGAGGGGTGCCTACCTGCTCAAAGAGTCATGTCCAACTCTTTGCGACCCCGTGGACTGTAGCCTGCCAGGCTCCTCTGTCCACGTGACTCTCCAGGCAAGAACACTGGAGTGGGTTGCCATTTCCTTCTCTAGGGGATCTTCCCGACCCAGGGATTGAACCCGAGTCTCCAGCATTGCAGGCAGAGTCTTTACCACTGGTAAAGACCACCTGGTACTATCCATGCATTCTCTCACGCTTTCTCATGACAACCTGTGATTATTTTTTCACACTTAAAGAGTTAAGACTGAAAAAATAGTCTCTCTAGGGTAGAGATAAAAGAGCTATTTTTGTTTAAGAATGAAAAACAGCACTTTTGGGGGGTTATTTTTGTTTTTTATTCACTGCTGGATGGTACACGTGTGTGCACACATATATACCATATACTTCATATTATATATATTATATATTTGACAGATTTGTATGTAAATTCACAAGACACAATCTTTTCTGAAGGATACGAAACTGTCATTGTACAATCACTCAAGATTCAACCTGATGTTTGATGTCAGACCAAAGGCAGCCATTTCTCACTGCTTTTTTGCAGTGCTAAGGGATAGAAATTTGGGCTTGACTAGGAGCAGCTGGCTCCAGGGCACTTTTGAAGCATCTCCTAGGAGACCCAGTCTTATTTGATATAGTGTCCTAGTCACCCTCCTGGAAAGTTAGGGTAGTGGAACCAGGATGTGTCTCTGACTCTGACCTGCTTTGATCACTGGTATATGACCTACAGAAGGGCTTCCCTGGTGGTTCAGATGGTAAAGACTCTGCCTGCAATGCAGGAGACTGGGGTTCGATCCCTGAGTCAGGAAGATTCCCTAGAAAAGAGAATAGCTACCCACACCAGTATTCTTGCCTGGAGAATTTCATGGACAGAGAAGCCTGGTGGGCTAAGGTCCATGGTGTCCATAAGGAGACAGACACTACAGAGTGACTAACACGTTCCCTTTTTTTTTTTTTTTTCCTCAAAGGGGAAATATATTTTGGGCAGCAAAGTAGTACTGTGATGAAAACACCCCAGGGTCTTTTAAAACTAATGGTGTTGAGGAAGCAAATGCTGTAGGTTGTATTGAGAACAAAAAATAGTGAGATTAGGCTTCCCAGGTGGCTCACTGCTAAAAACCCTGCGTGGCAATGCATGAGACGTAAGTTCAGTCCCTGGGTCGGGAGGATCCCTTGGAGGAGGTCATGGCAACCCACTCCAGTATTCTTGCCTGGAGAATCCCAGGGACAGAGGAGCCTGGCAGGGTTAGGGTCCATACGCTCACAAAGAGTCAGGCATGACTTAGCAACTGGACAACTACAAAATAATGAGACTAGCTAACATTGTTTGAATACCATCTCAGCTGTTCTACAAAACATGTAATCTTTACACTATAAACACATAGCTGTCTATATATGAACATGTTTAAGAGAGGCATTCAGAAAGCCTCAGCCTCTCTGAGCTTCAGTTACATTTTCTATAAAGTGCGGATAATAGATAATGCCCACTATGGAGGGTTCTTACAAGAATGAAATGCGTTCAGACGTGTGAAGCACTTAGTCTGGCATATAGCATTTTTTCTTTTACCAATAAATCATTTCTATCTATAATTTATTGGTGTCCATATACATTTCAAAGATTCAAATCATATACCCTATTGATATGATATACATTACAGAACACAATTGATTATACATACAGGTCTATGCAGTTTATGCATCTAAAATGAATCTGTATACACACATGTGGAGCAAAAGCTTCTTTTTTATTTTAAATTTTATTTATTTTTATTGGGGTATCAGTTCAGTTCAGTCGCTCAGTCGTGTCCGGCTCTTTGCGTTCCCATGAATTGCAGTACGCCAGGCCTCCCTGTCCATGACCAACTCCCGGAGTTCACTCAGACTCACATCCATCGAGTCCATGATGCCATCCAGCCATCTCATCCTCTGTTGTCCCCTTCTCCTTCTGCCCCCAATCCCTCCCAGCATCAGAGTCTTTTCCAATGAGTCAACTCTTCGCATGAGGTGGCCAAAGTACTGGAGTTTCAGATATAACATCATTCCTTCCTAAGAACACCTAGGACTGATCTCCTTTAGAATGGACTGGTTGGATCTCCTTGCAGTCCAAGGGACTCTCAAGAGTCTTCTCCAGCACCACAGTTCAAAAGCATCAATTCTTCAGCGCTCAGCTTTCTTCACAGTCCAATTCTCACATCCATATCTTAAAATGTTATGCTAGTTTCTGCTGTACAACAAAGTGAATCAGTCATATGTATCTCTCTTCCATCTTGGACCCTCCCCCCTTTCCCACATCCCACTCATGTAGGTCACCACAGAGCCCTGAGCTGAGCTTCCTGCGCTAATACATAATATGTTCATTTTCATGTATTAACATAACTGAAAAAAACCCATTGAAAGTGAAAATGTTTGCCGCTCAGTCATGTCTGACTCTCTGCAACCCCACAGACTATAACCCACCAGGATCCTCTGTCCATGGAATTCTCCAGACAAGAATACTGGAGTGGATTGCCATTCCCTTCTCCAGAGGATCTGCCCAACCCAGGGACCAAACCCTGTAATCCTGCATTGCAGGTGGATTCTTTACTGTCTGAGCCACCGGGGAAGCCCAAAGTATACCCAGTAGTGGACCATGAGCATATGTGCCATTTCTGGTAAAGGCTTCAGTCATGTCCGACTCTTTGTGACCCCATGGACTGCAGCCCACCAGGCTCCTCTGTCTGTGGGATTCTCCAGGCAAGAATACTGGAGTGGGTTGCCATTTCCTTCTCCAGGAGATCTTCCTGACCCAGGGATCGAACCCATGTCTCCTGCAGCTCCTGCGTTGCAGGTAGATTCTTTACTGCTGAGCCGCCAGGGAAGCCCCTGTGGAAAAGCACAACAGTCTTAATTCTGACAGAGGAAATGGTCAGCAAATGCAGCTTGTCATCCTCATCGTTAGTATTATCTCATTTAATCCTCACAAACTGGCAAAGTAGATACTCTCATTACTCTCCTACCCACTGGGAGGCAGAAGCTTACGGTGCAAGCCTGGTGGATGATGCCCAAGAAACGTAGCTTTAGGTGGTGGAGCTGAGCCCTGGACATGAGCTGTCTGGATCCAGAGTTCCTGCTGCTGTGTACTGAACACAACGCTGCACACTGCTGGCGCTTACTCCTCGCGGCAGCCCAGGTAAGTAGCTCACCGCTGACTTCCTCCACTGCCTGGCAAACACTTGTTCAAAAGGTGGAAGCCAGGTGGATCCCAGCGTCCACCTCTGAGAGCACAGACCACCCTCCTGTGATTATCTCCAGGGCCCCCCACTGCCCCACGCCTGCGACTTGGCCATCCTAGCTTTCTGACTGAGTCAGATTGTCTGTGTGAGGTAAAAAGCCAGGGAGAGTGAGAGAATTCCCCAGTCTCTAAGAAAAAAGAAACAGCACAGCCGAGGGTGGAAAACCGAAGACCCTGAGGTGCAGGGTCGATGGGGAGCTGCAGACAGGTGATGGCTGGAGGGCAGGCAAATTGGCAGCCTTGCAGCATGCAGACTCCAGCAAACCTTAAAGGAGAATTAGAGTTTTTTGTTTTTTTGTTTTTTTAAAGAGAAGACAGCAGTTTGCAGACCAACGCAAGAAAGCCCCATGCTCGCGTCGGGAAAGTCACACTTTCTGCAGCCACACCAGGAAGTTGTCTAGAACTGAAAAGCAGGTCAAAGGCGCCTCTCACAGCCCCGCTTTTATCTCCCCCGAACACTCCAGGCAGGGAAATTCATTACTGGAAGGAGGGTTTCAGCACCAGCGGGGACGGCAGCTCAGCTGGACAGGGCTGTCAGCGTAACTGGCCTGCTGCTGCTTCCCTTTTTTTATTTTCCTAAACTGTGTGACTAGATGATGTACAATTCTTTGGACTATTTCCCTTTATGCCCAAGCCCTGCTTTTCCCCTTTCCCCCTAAAGACCTAGAGAGAGAGAGACAGAGAGAGAGAGAGAGAGAGAGAGAGAGAGAGAGAGAGAGAGAGAGAGGGAGAGAGAGAATGCACAAGCTTTTGCTTTGTGAGAAAAGGAGGTAAGAAGGAAAACATCTTTTAAAAGACACAAAAACTTTCAAAGTCAGTTGCAACCTTGTGTTGAAATTCAAAACTGTTAATGGTAGAAGAAAAACATAAAACCTCCTTTCTTTTTCTCATTTTCACCATCACTTAGAAACAGAAAGAATAACTCGTGCAAGTGGATATACACAACAGATCTTGTGATTTCCAATTTTTGCAAAGACTCGAACATGCAGTAGACAGAATGGAAAAAAGAACCACAAATTTCAGTGGTTAGAGGTCTTTTGCCTCTTTTTAAAAATGTCTGTAGGTTAGCCTGGGTTTTGACCCTTCCTCTGCATTGGGTTTCCTGGTGGCTCAGACGGTAAGGAGTCTGCCTGCAATATTGGAGACCCAGGTTCAATCCCTGGGTCAGGAAGATCCCCTGGAGAAGGAAATGGCAACCCACCCCAGTATTCTTGCCTGAAGAATTCCATGGACAGATGAGCCGTGTGGGCTACAGTCCCTAGGGTGGCAAAGAGTCAGACATGACTGAGCGACGGACATACACCCCTGGTATCATCTATCTTCTCCTCAGCTGTGCAACCTTAGGTAACTTAATCAGCCTCTCTTGTGCTCAGTTTTCATGTCGGTGAAATGCTTCACAGGGTTTTGGTTAGAATTTCATGAGATTTTGTGGCGCTGAGAAGTTCGGTTCTGGAAAAGTCACTCACCTCCCACTGGGCAGCAAAAATCAGACTCCAGGTGTTTTGCTGTGTGTGTGTGTGTGTGTGTTTTGTTTTTCTTTGTTACCCTGAGTCTTTGTTGCAGCACTCAGGACCTGAGGTATGTGAGATTTTAGTTCCCTGACCAGGGATTGAACCCACGTTCCTTGCATTGGGAGGCTGGTTCTTAACGACTGGACTGCCAGGGAAGTCCCTGGACCCTATGCTAAGTGAGATACTGGGGACTTCCCCGATGGTCCAGTGGTTACAACTCCATGCTCCCAATGCAGGGGGCATGGGTTTGATTGCTGGTTGGGGAACTAGGATCCCGCATGCCACACAGCCTGGCCATAAAAAAAGAGAGAGAGAGACATTGGATTTTTTAATAGCAGGAAGGAGTTCCAAGCTTGGCTGAATTTGGGAAACCAGGGAGGATGTTCAATTAATAAAACTGTTCTTAGATGAGAAACCATTGTAGTGCTTTGGAGTCTGCATGCTCGCCACCCAGGAAACAGCCCAGTGCTGGGGGTGGCGCTGGCAGTGTGTCTCTGATTTGGGTTTGCAGATCCACAAAAGTGTAGCCATGCCTCCCCCACCCCAACTGCCAGGCAACACAGCATTCGAGCTCTGCCCCAAGTGTGAATTTCAGCACCATCCTGTTGTTCCAGGTCAAGGTATTTAACCCCACGAAGCCTCCTCTTCCCTGTGACTAAAATAGACAAAAATAGAATTGCCTTGAAGGGCACATGCAAGCTAAGTTGCTTCAGTCATGTCCAGCTCTGTGCGACCCTATGGACTGTAACCCGCCAGGCACCTCTGTCCATGGGATTTTCCAGGCAAGAATATCGGAGTGGGTTGTCATTCTCTTCTCCAGAGAATCTTCCCAACACAGGGATCTAACAAAGGTCACCCACATTTCAGGTAGATTCTCTAATGTCTGAGCCACCAGGGAAGAAAACAGAAATAAATTGCACCATAAATGGAATGTGCTTCAGTCACACCAAAACCATCCCCCCAACCCACCCCAGTTTGTGAAAATATTGTCATCCATGAAACCAGTCCCTGTGATAAAAAAATTAGGGATGGCTGCCCTAGAAAATTCCATTCCTTCCTGGTTTAGAGGATTTAAAGTAAAGCAAAATAATGCCAACTTCCCCCTCCCCCAAAAAACTGTTATAGATACCAAGATCCACCCTTTGCCCCAGAGACACAGTGAGATAAACTAGATGGACCAGAGGGATCCCTCAGGCCACAGTTGTTCAGTTGCTAAGTCGGGTGCGACTCTTGGTGGCCCCATGGACTGCAGTACCTCGGGCTTCCCTGTGCTTCACTGTCCCCCGGAGTTTGCTCAGACCCATGTCCACTGAGTCGGCAATGCAGACAATGGGCCAAATTCCAAACAACCTGGACCGAGAGCTCTTGCAAGGACGTTTGACAAGCTCAAAAGGCCAGTGAGTCTCTGTGTCCCTTGCAACCAAATTGGTTTCTCTCTAACAGAACACTGTCTCCACCCAGGTAGGTGGGTTGAGATTGGAATGGAGAGAGGTCATCAGAGTGGGCAGTTCGCAGCTGCAACCTGACCCTTGGGCAAGAGGCCACAGCTCATCTCTTAGCCCTCCCAATAGGCTACCACCAGTTTTTCCTTCATTCATTTATTTTAGTTTTGTCTGTGCTGGGTGTTCATTGCTGGGCAAGGGCTTTCCTTTAGTTGCGGTGTGAAGGATTCTCACTGCAGCGGCTTCTCTTGTTACAGACCATGGGCTCCAGGGTGCACGGGCTCAGTAGTTGTGGCCCACAGGCTTACCTGTCCTGCAGTATGTGGGATCTGCCTGGGTGAGGGATCGAACCCGTGTTCCTGTGCTGGCAGGTGGATTCTTAGCCACTGGATCATCGGGGAAGTCAGCCACCATTTTTCCTAGTATTAATTTCTCAGCTTCAACCTCCAAATCCTTGAGGTAGGTTCAGGAAGGAAGCAAATACTCTGTCTGTCCTACATCAAAAACCAGGATATTGTGGCTGAGTCCCAGCTGCAGGCTGGTAGCGGTGGCTGAAGGGGTTAAATCTGTTCTCTTAAACTCTATCGCTGGGTCTGTGAAGGTCTTTGCAAGAAATGAGCTCATGTCCAAAGTTTGAGAATTGGGAGATTTCACGGAATTCTTCCCTTGAAAAACCAGAAGGTGGGGCAGAAGCGAGTCCACATTCTCTCCTGGTAACAGTGAGCTGAAGCCCCCTTGTGTGTGTTACTCACTCTGTGGTATCTGACTCTTTGTGACCCCGTGGACTGTAGCCCACCGAGCTCTTCTGCCCATGAAATTCTCCAGGCAAGATGACTGGAGTGGGTTGCCATGCCCTTCTCCAGAGGATCTTCCTGACCCAGGGATTGAACCCGGGTCTCCTGCATTGCAGGCAGATTCTTTACCATCTGAGCAACCAGGAAAGCCCAGGGAACAGTGAGCTGAAGCCTCTGAAAAAAGGGGCAATAACTCTCCAATTCTCCCCAAACCCCGCTCCCTTACTGCCAGCTGGCCAGGAGCTCAGCTAGGCACTGGGATGAGAGACCTCTGGTTTGGAGCAGGGTTATTGGACAGACATAGTCAGTGCCACTGGCTGGGAGAGGAAGGGATCAAGGAAAGATGTGCTACCTGGAAAGTTCAAAGGAGAGAGAGAGATAAAGAGGGTGAGAGAGAGAGGAAGAAGGAGGAGGAGGAGGAAAAGAAGGAAGCAAAGAAGGAGGGAGAGAGTGAGGGAGTGAAAGACTGGGAACCTCTTTCCACCGATTGTTACAAATCTGAGTGCGTAACAAATGCATCATTTTTGTCTCTCACTCGCTCTTGCTCGTGTTCCGTCATATCTTGTGACTCCCTAGATTGTAACCCTCCAGGCTCCTCACTCCATGGAATTCTCCAGGCAAGAATACTGGAGTGGGTGGCCAATTCCTCTTCCCCACCCAGAGATCGACCCTTCATCTCCTGTGCTGCAGGCAGCTTCTTTACTGCTGAGCCACCAGAGAAGGCCCTAGTAATTTACTCCTTCTCTAGTGATCTTTATATAGATTTCTTTGCATTGTATTTTTCAATCCAAGGTTGCATTTTTTTTCTCCATCTTACCTTTTCTGGTATAGACTTCTTCATGCTTTACATGGGCTCTGCTCAATCAAAATATCGTTCAAGATATACATGTAATTTTAAATGATCTAGCAACCATGACCAAAAGTTTTTAAAGAGATGAAGTTAATTTCATAATAACACATCATCATATATTCCTTACTTGTTTTAATGATTTATTTTCATTTATATGAGTGTATAAAGTCTGATCATTTTGATGTCTTATCAATATAAAAATCTATTACAGCAATGCTTTGCATTGTCTTCCTTGTACTAAGCCTGGTGTCTGTCGGGAACTTTATACACACGGCCCATCATCACTGTCTGGATCAGTCATATTTCAGGGGCTCAACAGCCACACATGGCTCCCGTAAGAGACAATGACACTTCAGACCACAGGTGACTCTCCTGGCCCCACCCTATTTCCAAATTTCCTGTAAGGTAAGCCTCTGAAGTGAGATCCTAGGGGTGATGCTGAAATGTCACCGGCTTTATCACTGGGATCCTAGTGATCAGCCAGAGTGGAGACCCCCGTGCTTCTCAGGAAGGCAAGCACAGCCTCGCCTCAATCCTCCAAGGAACCCAAGCATTTAGTTATTTTTATTCTACTTGTTGCCACAGACATCCAGTTTCCAGAGAAAAAAACTCGACACAAACTAAAAGCTTGTCTTTGAGTATTGTCCTGGCCGAGTCACTGAGTTCTAAATCCCAAAGGAAGCGGACTGTGAATCCAGAGGGTGGATCCAAGAGGGTGGTTCAGTTCAGTTCAGTTGCTCTGTCGTGTTCAACTCTTTGCAACCCTGGGGACGGCAGCACGCCAGGCCTCCCTGTCCATCATCATTTCCCAGAGTTTGTTCAAATTCATGTCCATTGAGTCAGTGATGCCATCCAACCACCTCATCCTCTGTTGTCCCCTTCTCCTCTAAGAGGGTGGTTCAGAAGCAGCAATTTGGAATAACCACAGGGCTTCCTTCTCCCCTGACCCAGCTCCATCCTCAATGCTCAAGGCATAGAAGCCCAACATCTTTTTTCACTATCTCTTTACTCATTAACAATGTCCCACTCTGAGACTTCGCTGGTGGTCCTGCAACTACAGAAAACCCCATGCAGCAATGAAGATCCAACACAGCCAATAAAAAAATATATATATTAAAAAAGAAACTTATTCAAGTGGCTGATATCATAGTCACACTTCCCTGAGACTTCCCTCACACTCCAGGGAAGGAAATTACAGCATGTTAACCAAGGGGACTCTCAATTATATAGAGCAAGGGGGCCATCTTATAATGCTGCCAACCACATCTTGTAAATCTGCTTGTTTATATCAACAATATGAAAGTATCATGTGTGCATGCTAAGTCGCTTCTGTGATCTATGGACCATGGCCCACTGGGCTCCTCTGTCCATGGGATTCTCCAGGCAAGAATACTGGAGTGGGTTGCCATGCCCTTCTCCAGGGGATCATCCTGACCCAGGGATTGAACCAGCATCTCCTGCGTCTCCTGCATTGCAGGAGGATTCTTTATCACTAAGCCACTATGAAAGCCCATGAAAGCATCATCAGCTCTGTAATAAGAACCACTTTATCTATAATTTTGACCTTTCAAGGTATCTCTCTTTTCCAAATAAGAAAATCAAAACACCGAGAAGTGAGAGGAGATTGTATAGCTAACAGAATTGGTGAAGCCAGGGACTTCCCTGCTGGTCCAGTGGCTAAGTCTCCATGCTCCCAAAGCAAGGGGCCATGGTCAGGGAGCTAAATCCCACATGCTGCAACTAAGAGTTCAGATGCCATAATTAGAGATTCTGCATCCTGCAGAGATCCCATGTGCCACAACTAAGAGCTGGTGCAGCCAAATAAATAAAGAAATATTTTTAAAACTTGGTGGAGCCAGATTAGAAGCTTGGTCTTTTTTCAGCAGCAGAACCTTGAAAGTGCTCCCCACACCACATGGACCTGTCACTGATATCGTGTTTCCAGAACTTTCTAAATGGCTTCCCTGACTTTTACAGACAGAACAACTGTGTGTGTTAAGTCACTTCAGTAGTGTCCAACTCTTTGTGAACCCATGGACTGTATGTCTCCAGGCTCTTCTGTCCATGGGATTCTCCAGTCAAGAATACTGGAGTGGGTAGCCATCCCCTCCTCCAGATGATTTTGCCAATCCAGGGATCAAACCCAGGTCTCTTATATCTCCTGCATCGGAGGCCAGTGCTTTACCACTAGCACCACCTGGAATGCCCATAAGCCCATGTACTAGTTATCTATTGCCACATAGCAAGTTACCCCAACATTTAGCAGCTTAAAATAACAAATGTTTACTCTCACAGCTTGTGGGCCAGGAATCCAGATGCAGTTTGCCAGGGTCTCTGGCTCGGGGTCTCTCCCAAGTCTCCAATCACAGGGCTTGATGGAGCCACCATTGTCCTCAAGGATTGGTGGGAGGGGGAAGGATCCACGTGCCAGCTCACTGCCAAGGTTATTAGCAACATTCACTTCCTTGTGGACAGTTGCATTAAAGGCTTGAGGTTCTTGCTGGCTGTGGCCCAGAGAACTTCCTCAGTTCCCACCATGTGGATCTATCCACAGGGAAGCTTAGCAGTCTTTCTAATTACAGAAAACCAGGGGAAAGAGCCTTTTCATACTGTTCATGGGGTTCTCAAGGCAAGAATATTGAAGTGGTTTGCCATTCTTTTCTCCAGTGGACCACATTTTTTCAGAATACTCCACCATGACCTGTCCATATAGGGTGGCCCTACATGGCATGGCTCATAGTCTCATTGAGTTAGACAAGGCTGTGGTCCATGTGATCAGATTGGTTAGTTTTCTGTGGAGGAAAAGTTATGACCAACCTAGACAGCATATCAAGAAGTAGAGACATTACTTTGCCAACAAATGTCCATCTAGTCAAAGCTATGGTTTCTCCAGTAGTCATGTATGTGAGAGTTGGACTATAAAGAAAGCTGAGCACCAAAGAATTGATGCTTTTGAGCTGTGGTGTTGGAAAAGACTCTTGAGAGTCCCTTGGATTGCAAGGAGATTTAACCAGTCCATCCTAAAGGAAATCAATCCTGAATATTCATTGGAAGTACTGATGCTGGAGCTGAAACTCCAATACTTTGGCCATCTGATGTGAAGAACTGACTCATTTGAAAAGACCCTGATGCTGGGAAAGATTTAAGATGGGAGGAGAAGAGGATGACAGAGGATGAGATGGTTGGATGGCATCACCAACTCAATGGACTTGAGTTTGAGCAAACTCTGGGAGTTGGTGACGGACAAGGAGGCCTGGCGTGCTGCAGTCCATGGGGTCTCAAAGAATCAGACACAACTGAGTGACTGAATTGAACTGAGGGGAAAGAGCACTCACAGCATCTGCAAGATGGAAACTACAATATTTTATTACGTCTTCTCAAAGAATCTGACTGCAGTGCAGGAGACCCTGGGTTGGGAAGATCCTTTGGAGAAGGGATAGGCTACACAAACCAGTATTCTTGGGCTTTCCTGGTGGCTTAGCTGGTAAAGAATCTGCCTGTAATGTGGGAGACCTGGGTTTGATCCCTGTGTTGGGAAGAACCCCTGGAGAAGGGAACAGCAGGCCATTGCAGTATTCTAGCCTGAAGAATTCCATGGACAGAGGAGCCCAGAAAGCTACAGTCCATGGGGCTGCAAAGAGTCAGACTCGACTGAGCGACTCTCACTTTCACTTCTCAGATCTGACAGGGTCTATTCTTAGAAGAAAATCAGTAGTTTCAACCCGCAGACCCCAGAGCAAGGGCAGACACCGGGCGTGAATCTCAGAAGGCAAGGCTCATGAGTATGGGTGGTGTGTAGGAGCTGCTGATCACCACCCCCTCCCAAAGCTGGGACCCCCCCCAATCAATGTAGGGTCACCCACATTGTGAGGCTCTCCATGGATTCTATTTTCCCATTTTCTAAGTAAATTAAGGGGTGTCATATTAAACCAGGCTGGTCACACAGAAACCCAATTCAATGAAGCAACTGAGGAAACCCTTCTGTCCCAGAGTGATACATAGGAAAGTCAGAAAGCCTCTTGGTTCCTGGGGCCACAGTCAAACTTAGCTCAGGGTGATAGACTCATGCTGGAAGCAAGCTATGCTGACAGTTGTGATCACTGGGCTCTCCAGCCTGCCCTACACAGTCCAGGAGGAGCCCAGCGGGTCCCAGTTCTCAGTTTCCACGAGATGCCAACGTTGAGGATGCAATGGGCTAGGGATGGAAAATTCTGTTTGTGTACAATTACCTCTACCAAAGCCCATAGGGGATTCCCTGGTGCATCAGATAGTAAAGAATCTCCCTGCAATGAGGGAGACTCAGGTTCGATTCCTGGATTGGGAAGATCCCTGGGAGGAGGAAATGGCTACCCACTCCGATATTGCCTGGAGAATCCCATGGATAGAGGAGCCTGGCAGGTTACAGTTCCTATGGTTGCCAAGAGAAGGACACAACTGAGCAACCAATATAAAATAAAATAAAAAGTCAATAAATACCTTGGTTCATGCTTCCATTTATAATCCGAATTTGTTCCTCATGATCTCATCTTTCATCCGTTTCCCCCCAAATTCTCCCAAACTCCTCCCTAAAATATTTCTCAGGGAATTTTCCCATGTCTAAAGCTTAAGAAACAATTATTTTTGTGTATGGTGTTAGAAAGTGTTTTAGTTTCATTCTTTTACAAGTGGTTGACCAGTTTTCCCAGCACCACTTGTTAAAGAGATTGTCCTTAATCCATTGCATATTCGTGCCTCCTTTGTCAAAGATAAGGTGTCCATAGGTGTGTGGATTTATCTCTGGGCTTTCTATTTTGTTCCATTGATCTATATTTCTGTCTTTGTGCCAGTACCATACTGTCTTGATGACTGTGACTTTGTAGTAGAGCCTGAAGTCAGGCAGATTGATTCCTCCAGTTTCATTCTTCTTTCTCAAGATTGCTTTGGCTATTCAAGGTTTTTTGTATTTCTGTACAAATTGTAAAATTATTTGTTCTAGCTCTGTGAAAAATACCGTTAGTAGCTTGATAGGGATTGCATTGAATCTATAGATTGCTTTGGGTAGTATACTCATTTTCACTATATTGATTCTTCCAATCTATGAACATGGTATATTTCTCCATCTATCAGTGTCTTCTTTGATTTCTTTCACCAGGATCTAAAAGTAAGACCAGAAACTATAAAACTCCTAGAGGAGAATATAGGCAAAACACTCCGGCATAAATCACAGCACAATCCTCTATGACCCACCTCCCAGAATATTGGAAATAAAAGCAAAAATAAACAAATGGGACCTAATTAAACTTAAAAGCTTCTGCACAACAAAGGAAACTAAAAGCAAGGTGAAAAGACAGCCTTCAGAATGGGAGAAAATAATAGCAAATGAAGCAACTGACAACCAAATAATCTCAAAAATATACAAGCAATGCCTGCAGCTCAATTCCAGAAAAATAAAAGACCCAATCAAAAAATGGGCCAAAGAACTAAATAGACATTTCTCCAAAGAAGACATACAGATGGCTAACAAACACATGAAAAGATGCTCAACATCACTCATTATCAGAGAAATGCAAATCAAAACCACAATGAGGTACCATTTCACGCCAGTCAGAATGGCTGCGATCCAAAAGTCTACAAGCAATAAATGCTGGAGAGGGTGTGGAGAAAAGGCAACCCTCTTACACTGTTGGTGGGAATGCAAACTAGTACAGCCACTATGGAGAACAGTGTAGAGATTCCTTAAAAAATTGGAAATAGAACTGCCTTATGACCCAGCAATCCCACTGCTGGGCATACACACTGAGGAAACCAGAATTGAAAGAGACGTGTGTACCCCAAAGTTCATCACAGCACTGTTTATAATAGCCAGGACATGGAAGCAACCTAGATGTCCATCAGCAGATGAATGATAAGAAAGCTGTGGTACATATACACAATGGAGTATTACTCAGCCATTAAAATGAATACATTTGAATCAGTTCTAATGAGGTGGATGAAACTGGAGCCTATTATACAGAGTGAAGTAAGCCAGAAAGCAAAACAGCAATACAGTATCAGTTCAGTTCAGTTCAGTCGTTCAGTCGTGTCCAGCTCTTTGCGACCCCATGAATTGCAGCACGCCAGGCCTCCCTCTCCATCACCAACTCCCGGAGTTCACTCAGACTCACGTCCATCGAGTCCGTGATGCCATCCAGCCATCTCATCCTCTGTCATCCCCTTCTCCTCCTGCCCCCAATCCCTCCCAGCATCAGAGTCTTTTCCAATGAGTCAACTCTTCACATGAGGTGGCCAAAGTACTGGAGTTTCAGCTTTAGCATCATTCCTTCCAAAGAAATCCCAGGGCTGATCTCCTTTAGAATGGACTGGTTGGATCTCCTTGCAGTCCAAGGGACTCTCAAGAGTCTTCCCCAACACCACAGTTCAAAAGCATCAATTCTTTGGCGCTCAGCCTTCTTCACAGTCCAACTCTCACATCCATACATGACTACAGGAAAAACCATAGCCTTGACTAGACGGACCTTAGTCAGCAAAATAATGTCTCTGCTTTTGAATATGCTATCTAGGTTGGTCATAACTTTTCTTCCAAGGAGTAAGCGTCTTTTAATTTCATGGCTGCAATCACCATCTGCATATACTAACGCATATGTATGGAATTTAGAAAGATGGTAACAATAACCCTGTATGCAAGACAGCAAAGGAGACACAGATGTATAGAACAGTCTTTTGGACTCTGTGGGAGAGGCAGAGGGTGGGATGATTTGGGATAATGGCATTGAAACATGTATAATATTATATATGAAACGAATCGCCAGTCCAGGTTCGATGCATGATACTGACTATTTGGGGCTGGTGCACTGGGACGACCCAGAGGCATGGTATGGGGGGAGCGGAGGTTCAGGATGGGGAACACGTGTATACCTGTGGTGGATTCATGATGATGTATGGCAAAACCAATACAATATTGTAAAGTAATTAACCTCCAATTAAATTTTTTTTAAAAGAAACGATCATTTATTTTTGGCTGTACTGGGTCATCATTGTTGTGTGGGCTTTTCTCTAGTTGCAGCAAACAGCGCTACTCTCTAGTTGCTCTGCTCAACTTCTCACTGTGGCGGCTTCTCTTGTTGCAGAACAGAGACTCTAGGGAACACAGGCTTTAGTAGTGGTGGTTGGTGCACAGGCTTAGTTGCCCCAAAGCATGTGGAATCTTCCCAGACCAAGGATCGAACCTGTGTCCCCTGCACTAGCAGGCAGATTCTTACCCACTGTACCACCAGGGAAGTCCGAAAGAGCTTTTGCTTCCTTCTTATAAGGCTTTTCCCTTGAAACTTTCATGAGGAGGCGTTGGAACTCCTGGAGGAAAGGTGAGTGCAGTTAAGCAGTTAAGAGCTTGAATAGGACCTCAAATTTTCTCTTCTGACCCTGTGCTCTTGGCTTCTCCCACTCCTGTGGTCTCAAGCACACATATTTTCACTGCTTCCTCCTCCTTGTAGTCATCTCGACAGTGTCCTATGGACCTACAGCCTTTCTCCTGACTTCATTCTAATATTTTTGAAAACTAACTTTTAGACTTTTCGCTGCTCCAATGAAGATTTCCTTTGTGATCAATACTGCCCAGTCAATACCTGACCCAGCAGATACTTAGCATATCAAAGATGAAAGAGAGCTTAAGGCTCTTTTTCCCCCCCTCTCAACCTGTGGTCCATCAACGGCATGCATCAAAATCAGCTAGAAAGGCTGTTTACGAGGCAGACCTCTGAGCCCCTCCACAGAGCTTTGGAAGTTTGGTTGCTAGTGTTGTTTGGGGGACTGGAAGGCAGCCCAGACTTTGGGAACTCCTACCTTAGAGCTCACCAGCTCCAGAGGTTCTTACACACAGCAGCACAGCAGAATCAGGTGGAATGCTTTTGCCAAAAGTCTACACCGAAACTTCATCTCCGGGCTTCTCTGGTGCCCAGTGGTAAAGAATCCATCAGCCAACACAGGAGACACAAGTTCAATCCCTAGGCCAGGAAGATACCACAGAGAAGGAAATGGCAACCTACTCCAGTATTCTTGCTTAGGAAATCCCATGGACAGAGGAGCCTGGTGGGCTACATTCATGGGGTCACAAAGTCAGACATGACTTAGTGTCTAAACAACAAAAACAACAAATGTCATCTCCAGGGATTCTGATTTAGTTTATCTAGGTGGTTCAGACTGCCATGCTCTGTGAACTAACCCATCCTCATTTTATATACAAGGAAACTGAGGCTCAAAAAGAGGAAGCCATCTGCCCAAGCAGTTAGCTGAAAAATCCAGGATTCCAAACCAGGTCTAAAGGATACCAAAATCTATACCCTTTCAACTGCCCTGTAAACCCAACATGATGCCAAAATGTTCTTTTTAATCTCGAAGAGAACTCTAAAGTTGGGGAAGCTAAACTACTAAAATGTGGAGATGATTTTCCTTGGGTGGTCAGTCTTTTATCCTATAATCAGATGATCTGAGGGAAGGACTTTCCATAAAGTATGAGATTAACAAAGGTTCCTTCCATTGCAGGGCAGAAACCTGACTCAAGTTGGCTCAACAACAGCAACAAGCAATGTGAAGAGGGACTTACTGAGCCCCAGCTTTAGGCATGCCTGGCTCCACCAGTATGCTGTCAGAGCTCTCTCTTTCTCCATCCCTCGGCTGCTTTTCATATTATCTTTTCTTTTTAATTTAATGTTTTAAATTTTTAATGGGAGGATAATTGCTTTGTAAGAGGTCCATATAGTCAAGACTATGGTCTTCCCAGTAGTCATGAATGAATGTGAGAGTTGGACCATAAAGTAGGCAGAGTGCCTAAGAATTGACACTTTCAAACTATGATGCTGGAGAAGACTATTGAGAGTCCCTTGGACTGCAAGGAGATTAAACCAGTCAATCTTAAAGGAAATCAACCCTGACTATTCATTGAAAGGACTGGTGCTGAAGTGCCAATATTTTGGCCACCCGATAGGAAGAGCCGGCTCACTGGGAAAGACACTGATGCCAGGAAAGATTGAAGACAGAAAGAGAAGGGGGCAGCAGAGGATGAGTTGGTTGGATGGCATCACCGATTCAATGGACATGAACTTGGGCAAGCTTGAAGAGATAGTGAGGGACAGGGAGGTCTGGTGTGCTGCCGTCCATGGGGTTGCAAAGAGCCAGACACAGCTTGTTGACTGAACAACAACAGCTTGCTTTACAGTGTTGTGTTGGTTTCTGCTGTACAACAACATGAATCAGCTGTAAGTAGACACATATCCCCTCCCTCTTAAGCTGCCCTTACACCTTCCCATCCCACCCCTCTAGGTCATCACAGAGCACCAGGCTGAGCTTCCTGTGCTATACAGAGGCTTTCCACCAGCTATCTGTTTTGCACATGGTAGTGTATGTATGTATATACACACACACACATATTTGTGTGTGTGTGTGTGAATGATGCTCTCATTTCGCCCCACCCTCTCCTTCCCCCAGTGTGTTCACTAGTCTCTGCTCTATACCTGCATCTCTATTCCTACCCTGCAATTATGTTTAGTCCTCCTATATTTTTTCATACTTCAAATTGGCTTCCTCCATTTCGTGGGGTAGTTGCCATCTGGTAGCTTTGTGCCTACTTGTATTAATATATTGCTTCAGCCTAGAAAAACCAGCTCAAGTGATGGCTTCTTGCTTATTATATAGCAAGACCATGGATTGAAAACCTAGCACAAGCCAGGGAAAGTTTCTGATCGGTCCTTCTTGGACCAATCACTGTGCCTGGGAGAGATGAGGGGCTCTGATTGGCCGGATTTGGAAAAACATCCTCATAGAGATTTCCATTCTTATAAGACAAGGAGTGTTCCATGTGAGCAAAGAAGTGTGGCATTGCTGAAAAAGGAAAACATCCCCATGTAAATGAAAACTACAAGTGTATGCATGCTGTAAGCCGTGACCTTGAATTTCAGCCATGGGGCTTGATGGCATTATTAAAATGAAAGTTTCACCCCAGATATGAGCTGAGTAATGTTAGAACACTTTATTTCCTCTCCAAAATTTTCTCTTCCAAGTCTGTGCAAGTAAAACTGAGGAAGAAACGCCACATGTAAGACTCCAAAGCATAGTTGAAGTTTAATTTTCTCAACATAACCATGACCGTAGCCGTTAAGAGTAAGTATTCTCCCCATCTGGGAAAGTGCTAAGCTAATTTTTGAAACCTTGAAGAAATGAAGACCACAGACATCGCCCATCCTGAAATCGTTCTTTTTCAGCCCGGTTGCCTGCTGTGCTAATGACCCACTGACTGGGTTTTAGGCTTTTTGAAAGCTGAGTTCTCGCATCAAACTTTCATCTCAGAGATAGCAGCCTGTCTCTAATGAATTTTTTATTTGTTTACTCATTGCTTCTCTGGGATATAAAAGTAACACTCCTCTTTTTAATATTAAAAATAAAACTTTAAATCAGGACCTAATCCAATGCCAAACTGTTTAAATTCACTACCTCCAAGACCGCTTCATGTCTGGAGACATCACGCTCTGAAATAAAGGAGGATGGTACTATGGGGAAAGAGTGATATGCCATATGCGTGTTCTGCTTATTTTATTTTTAAAGCCTTTTGCATGCATCGTGGTAAATTATTCATGTGAAACTGTGCACCGTATATCATGTGAGTTCCAGGAACATGTCCACCGAACAGCTGTGCTCCCTACCTCAGGAGGGGCTGCTCTCAGAGACGCTCTCTCCCCATCACTGTCCTCTCTGCACTGTAAGTCTGATCAGTTTACTCTTGGGGATTTGGAAACCATCAACAGGAGACACTGCCGCGTGGAGACCTTGGGTGTGGGGTCCAGATGCCATTCAAAGGAAGCCTTGCACCCAGGGGCTGCTCAGAAGGCCAGGAATGCATTCAGCCAAACTTCTGGATGCTGTTTATGCATCTTCCACACACATAGTGGGAAAAATAAAATATAGTAAATAAAGTACAGTTGGGCGAAGAAAGACCCAGCAGGATATGGAATTGACTGACTGTAAGAATAAGAAGCAGACCCCAGTGATCACCAAGGGCCAGGGTGGGGGTGGAACAGGGAGAGAATTCAGAAGGAACTAGGAAACCCTTGGGGTTCACTATATTTCAGTGATGATTTCAGTTAAATATGAAACTGAAAGCGTTAGTCGAGTCTGAATCTTTGCAACCCCATGGACTGTATCCTGCCAGATTCCTCTGTCCATGGAATTCTCCAGGCAAGAATCCTGGAATGGGTTGCCATTTCCTTCTCCAGGGAATCTTCCCGACCCAGGGATCAAACCTGTGTCTCCTACATTGGCAGGCGGATGCTTTACCACTGAGCCACCAAGGAAGCCCAGGTCATTTTTATTGGTAGACTAGCCTTAGAACTTGGAAGGGAAGGAAGAAAATGTTTCCTTCCTAACATAGGAAACACAGACTTTAAAGTCAGTGTTTCTTTTTTTACAGATGTGGTGACCCCACAATGGCAAACCATAACCCTCTACAGTCCCGTTACCATGCGTAAGCCAGAATGACCATTATAGGTGAAAAAGAGGACTCTTAATATAATTATTTAAATGCTCTGCAAATGACCTACCACTACGAAGCTTTCACCTGTTTTCTGCAATTACTGATTGTTTGCCTAATACCTGATGAATGATAACTGTATTTGTAATCTATCAGAATCCGTGGCCTTTGTTTAGAGTCTTACTAATCTGGTGTCAATCCTGGGTCTCCCATTATATCTGTGGGTGACCCTAGGAATGCCACTTGACATTCAGAAACCAAAGTTCCCTCATGATAAATGGCACAAATGAGACTACACACCCCACAGGCTCTGGACAGAAGTAAACGATACAAGAAGTAAAGTCCTTAGTGTAAAGTCCTTAGTCCTTGGCCTCACATACATCCAGGAACAATAAAACCTATCTTTGTTATCACTGTTATGATTCTTCTTGTTCCAGGTACTTTCTACAGTCTGATACATTTGGTAGATTTTAGGGGAAGGATTCCTACAGGAAAGAGATGGTCTTGGCATTCCTGACTTCAGAGGGGGAAAGGGTAGGTTCAGAACTATTGAGTGATTTGGGGACTTCCTTGGTGGTCCAGTGGCTAAGACATCATGCTCCCAATGCAGGAGACGTGGGTTTGATCCCTGGCCAGGGAACTAGAGTGCACACGCCACAACTAAGATTTCTCACACTGCAACTAAAGACTCCGCACGGCACAACTAGATCCTGTGAGCTGCAACTAAGACTTGTGCAGACAAATAATTTTTTTTGTTTAATAAGACCTTTAAGTCATCCAATAGGTACATTTGTCTGGCTCCCTGGCATCACTCTCTACTGGGACAGTGTTTCTCTACTGACAAATTTCCAAATATAATGGAGAAAAAAAGTATAATATTTTGTTGATTAAAAAAAAGAAAGACATCATTGAAAGCCTGGAGGCATTTCAGAACTAATGTAATCAAATTTAGGTCTCTGCTTGAAGATGAGAGCGTTTGAGATGCTGTGGGTGGGGTTGGTGGGAATGTAGACAGAGGAAAACACCCTGTGAACTCAGAGCTATGTGTACTATTCTCTTGCACTACTTCCGTGGCTCCGACCCCCGCTTTTTATTTTTTATTTTTTTAACTTTGGCTGTGTTGGGTCTTCGTTATGGTGGGCTTTTCTCTAGTTCGGTACAAAGGCTCAGTAGTTGTGTCTCATAGGCTTAGTTGCCCCACTGCCTGTGGGATCTTGTCCCCTGACCAGGGATCAAATCCGTGTCCTCTGCATTGGAAGGTGGATTCTTAAGCACTTAACCACATTCTTGAGGCATTCTCCTTAAATCCCAGGGTGCCACATTTTTCTGAACCTCTCTGCTTGGCTGACACTTCACTAGAATCGTACTGACTGCTTAATGCCCAATTGATCAATGAGCATAAGAGTCATTTACATACACTCACCGCATCTGATCTGCCATTTGCCTTCATGATGCTCAGTTTCTTTGTCTGAAAAATGGGCAGAGAAATGAAACCTACCTTAGAAGGTTGTTTAGGGAAGAGACTGAGACCCTGCCTAGGCAAAGCTAGGTTGTGCTTGACACAAAATCATATGCTTCACCATTATCACTGTTGGGAGGGAGAAAAATAATCTCAGGATAAGTCACATGATAAAGAATCTACTTCTCAGGAAGAGAACCTTCCTACACTGTCAATGGGAATGTAAACTGGTGCAGACATTATGGGTTTCCCTGGTGGCTCAGCAGTAAAGAATCCATCTGCCAATGCAGGAGACGCAGGAGACTTGGGTTCAATCTCTGGGTGGGAAAGATCCCCTGGAGAAGGAAATGGCAATGTACTCCAGTATTCTTACTGGGGAAATCTCATGGACAGCAGAGTCTGGTGGGCTACAGACCATGGGGTCACAAAGAGCTGAACACGGACACGACTTAGTGACTAAACAACAACCACATTATTAAGAACAATAGGGAGGTTCCTTAAAAAACTAAAGATAGAGTTGCCATATGGTCTAGCTATCGCGCCCTTGGGCATATATCCAAATAAACTCATAACTCAAAAAGATCCATGCACCCCTATGTTCATAGCAGTGCTGTTCACAGTAGCCACGACATGGCTTTATCCATCTGGATGAATGGATAAAGAGGATGTGGTACATACACACAATGGAATGCTATTAAGCCTTTAAAAAGAATGAAATAATGCCATTTGCAACTACCTGAATGGACCTGGAGATTATCATAGTAAATGAAGGAATTCAGACACAGAAGGACTGTTAGTGTATGGCAGAGTTTATATGCAAATCCACCCCCCCCAAAGTGATACAAATGAACTTATTTACACAGAACAGGTTTGTGGCTACCAAGGGTGGGGAGTGGAGGAGGGTTGGATGGGAGTTTGGCATCAGCACCTGCAAACTCTTATACATAGAATGGATAAACAATAAGGTCCTACCGTATAGCACAGGGAACTATATTAATATCCTGTAATAAACCATAATGATAAGGAATTTTTAAGTGAGGGAATAAAAGAATCTACTTCTCAGAACCCATTTTGATGAGACTCCAATAGAGACCAGAGCCAAATTTAAGAATGAGAAGCACAAACTTTCCAAACTAGTTTGCTCAAAGATATCTGTTATTTTCCTAATGGAAATACGTGTATGCTCAGTCATGTACAACTCTTGTGACTCCATGGACTGTAGCCTGCCAGGCTCCTCTGTCGAAGTGATTTCCCAGGCAAGAATACTGGAATGGTTTGCCATTTCCTCCTCCAGGGGATCAAACCCCTGGCTCCTGCATTGGTAGGCAAATTCTTCACTGCTGAGCCACCTGGGAAGTCTCTTACTGATAGATAAACATAACCAAAAATGTGTGTGAATGTGTGTGTGGAGAGAGAAAGTGAGACTGAGAGATTTTTCACACACCAGTTTTAACTGAATTAAAACTCAACCCAAATAATTTTCCAAACTCCTACGGTCAAATCAACTGCCATATTCTACAAATCAAACTGAAACTGGATATTGTGTTCAGCTTCTAATGTCTTGACCATTTTCTCAAATTTAATTTACTTACTAAGCATCTAAATAAAGACTATGCAAGTAAATTAATTAAATAAGCAAAGCTCTCTGTGACTAAAATTTCTTCCAAATGAACATTATCCATTATTCCAGATGACACTCTCCTATCCTTGTCTTATAAATATGCATTCATTCGATAATTTTTTTAATGAAGTATCTACAATTAAAAGCCCAATATGGTTCTCCTGCCTCTTAATAACATGGCTCTATTTAACCCCTTCCTCACCTCTCATAGGGCTTCCCTGTTGGCTCAGACAGTAAAAAATCTACCTCCAATACAGGAGACCTGGGTTCAGTCCCTGGTTTGATCTTGTTGTCCAAGGGATTCTCAAGAGTCTTCTCCAGCACCACAACTTGAAAGCATCAGTTCTTTGGCGCTCAGTCTTCTTTATGGTCCAGCTCTCACTTCCATACATGACTACTGGAAAAACCATAGCTTTGACTAAATGGACCTTTGTTGGCAAAGTGAAGTCTCTGCTTTTTAATACACTGTCTGCATTTGTCATAGCATCTCTTCCAAGAAGCAAGTGTCTTTTAATTTTGTGGCTGCAGTCACCATCTGCAGTGATTTTGGAGCCCAAGAAAGAAAATCTGTCACTGTTTCCACTTTTCCCCCTTCTATTTGCCATGATATGATGGGACTGGATGCCATGATCTTAGAGAATCTTGCTCTATCAAGTCTGTTTTATTTTACAGTCCTCCTCTTGGTTAAGTTGAACACCTTTCATTGTTGATCAAATGGGATAGGAGAGAAAACAATATTACAGGGATGTTAAAGTGCTGTATTCAATATGCCAGCAAATTTGGAAAACTCAGCAGTGGCCACTGAGTTTGGAAAACTGACTGGGAAAGGTCAGTTTTCATTCCAATCCCAAAGAAAGGCAATGCCAAAGAATGTTCAAACTACCGCAAAATTGTCCTCATCTCACACGCTAGCAAAGTAATGCTCAAAATTATCCAAGCCAGGCTTCAACAATACGTGAACCAAGAACTTCCAGGTGTTCCAGCTGGATTTAAGAAAGGCAGAGGAACCAGACATCAAATTGCCAACATCCACTGGATCATTGAAAAAGCAAGAGAATTCCAGAAAAACATCTACTTCTGCTTTATTGACTACACCAAAGTCTTTGACTGTGTGGATCACAACAAACTCTGAAAAATTCTTAAAGAGATGAGAATATCAGACCATCTGACCTGCCTTCTGAGAAATTTGTATGCGGGTCAAGAAGCAACAGTTAGAACTGGACATGGACCAACAAACTGGTTCCAAATTGGGAAAGGAGTAAGTCAAGGCTGTATATTGACACCTTGCTTATTTAACTTATATGCAGACTACATCATGTGAAATGCTAGATTGGATGAAGCACAAGCTGGAATCAAGACTGCCGGGAGAAACATCAATAACCTCAGATATGCAGGTAACACCACCCTTATGGCAGAAAGCAAACAGCTAAAGAGCCTCTTAATGAAAGTGAAAGAGGAGAGTGAAAAAGTTTGCTTAAAACTCAACATTCGGAAAACTAAGATCATTGCATCTGGTCCCATCACTTGATGGTAAATAGATGGGGAAACAATGGAAACAGGGACAGACTTTATTTTGGGGGGCTCCAAAATCACTGCAGCCAGGAAATTAAAAGATGCTTGCACCTTGGAAGAAAAGTTATGACCAACCTAGACAGCATATTAAAAAGCAGAGACATTACTTTGCCAACAAAAGTCCATCTAGTCAAAGCTATGGTTTTTCTAGTAGTCATGTATGGATGTGAGAGTTGGACTATAAAGAAAGCAGAGTGCTGAAGAATTGATGCTTTTGAACTGTGGTGTTGGAGAAGACTCTTGAGAGTCCCTTGGATGGCAAGGAGATCCAATCAGTCCATCCTAAAGGAAATCAATCCTGAATATTCATAGGAAGGACTGATGCTGAAGCCAAAACTCCGATACTTTGGCCATCTGATGCAAAGAGCTGACTCACTTGAAAAGACCCTGATGCTGGGAAAGATTGAAGGCAGGAGGAGAAGGGGACAACAGAGGATGAGATGGTTGGATGACTCGAAGGACATGAGTTTGAATAAGCTCTGGGAGTTGGTGATGGACAAGGAAGCCTGGCATGCTGCAGTCCATGGGGTCACAAAGAGTTGGACATGACTGAGCAACAACTGAACTGCCAAAAATGCATGGGGTTGCCAAGAGTCAGATACGACTGAGTGAGTGAGCATGCACACACATCCTTAAGACCATCCTGCACCCATACAACCATTCTGGTTTCTACTTTCAGTACAGGATTCAGTTAGTTCCATAAGATATTCAACACTTTATCACAAAGTAAGCTTTGTGTTGGATAATCTTTCCAAATCATAGGGCAATGTAAGTGTTCTGAGCATGGTTAAGTTAGACTGGATTAAGCGCGGGTGTTTTGTAGGTTAGGTGTACTAAATGCATTTTTGGCTTCTGACAGTTTCAACTTAATATGGGTTTGCCAGGATGTAACCACATCAAAGGACTTCCTCGGTGGCTCAGTGGTAAAGAATCTGCCTGCAGTGCAGGAGCTGCAGTTTGATTCCTGGATCAGGAAGATTCCCTGGAGGAGGGAATGGCAACCCACTCCAATATTCTTGCCTGGAGAATCCCATGGACAGAGGAGCCTGGCGGGCTACAGTCCATGGGGTTGCAAAGAGTCAGACACAACTCTCATGCTGAAGCAACTGAGCATGCACACATGCAACCACATCATAAGTCAAGGACGACTTAAGTCAGTGGGTCAGAATGTCATTTCTGCAATAGGATAAGTAGGGAAAAAGATTCCCCTTTTGAAGCTAGCATAGTCATTCTGTTTTAGTCTCGGGAAGAGGGTTAAGTGTTGAGCTAACTCTCGCTGAAATATATATATATAAAGAAAGTGTTAGTCACTCAGTCATGTCTGATTCTTTGTGACCCCATGGTCTGGAACCTACTGGGCTCCTCTGTCCTTGGGATTCTCCAGGCAAGAATACTGGAGTGTGTAAATATTCCCTTTTCCAGGGGATCTTCCCGATACAGGGATCAAACCCAGGTCTCCAGTCTCAGGAAGAGGGTTAGAAGTTGAGCCCATCAATGGGAACTCTTGTTAAAATATAAATGAACTCAATTTACTCCACATTCACAAATGAGTTGAAGAAAATTCATGTATCTTGTTTGTTGTAAATATTCCTTCTGTTGTAAATATTCAGATGACCCATAACAAACCTGTATTGAAAGTTTATGAGCCTCTTCTGGCTTTGCCTCTTTGCCAAGCAATTGTGTAGAAGAGGAATCAACCCATAAAAGTTGAAAAAACACACACAATAGACTGAGGGTAGACACTGTCAAAGATTTAGAACTCTATTCATACCCCGGATAACTTATTTGGCTTTGAACACACACCATAAAAAAATACAGTGTTATTTTCATACATTAGTTATAAGACAAACTTTCCAAAAATGACACAGCTCATTAACTAAGGATATTTCTCAGTAGATTTGTTATATTAAAAAGGCACTGTGTGTACTATGCTGATCAACTATGTTGTACTAAAACTCCATGCAGATTAATTAAATGCGTTACTTGCCAAAAGGAATGTGATGTATACACAACACACACACACACACACACACACACACACACACACTCATAGAGCCTTTTAATAATGGCAGGGTGTAAATTACTAAAAGTCCTCTTTCCTAAAGCCAAATGCTTTTTTAGTTCTGCCTACATGATATTTATAGAGAACTGAATGAAACAATCCCTTCACAGCTGAGCCAAACATTTCTGCAAATAATAACACAATGATAGGCTTGTGTCTCTGGGTCGAAAAGCACTTTATGTGTCTGGCACTAGGGTGAACATTTGCTTTAGATTTTAGGTTTAACCTGGGATTATAGAAATGAGTCTGTCACCTGTCCTCACCACCTCTCCAAGGAAAGTAAAGCTGAATGTCCTAAATGAAATCTCAGTGCACACCAAACCCTCCAGCCCATCCAGGGCAAATGCTCATGACTTGAGTTTAAGAAGCTGCAAGACAAAGAACAAAGGTCAATCATCATTTCTTACTACTCTCTCCACCTAAAAATAAGTTGATCAGGCAACTGGCTTGTCAAGAATCATCCTTTGCAGGAAAAATGTACCCCTTACTCAAGGAGGACAGAGGGAAGAAGACCCCAGAGATGGGGCTGGACAGGGCAGAGTCACTAGTTTCTGCATCTCTTTGTCACATCCGCGTTGAATGTCTTTGGATAAGCTAGTTCATCTCCCTGTGCCTGGTTTTTTCATCTGTAACTGAGACTGTTGTGAAGATTATGAGTCAATACCTGCAAAGTGCTCAGAACCTCCTAGCACACAGGGCTAAAACCTTCTTAGCATCTTCAGTCCTGAATGCCTTGTGCTAAGTTGCTTCAGTCGTGTCCAACTCTCTGTGATGCTATGGACTGTAGCCCACCAGGCTCCTCTGTCCACGGGATTCTCCAGGCAAGGATACTGGAGTGGATTACCATGCCCTCCTCCAGGGGATCTTCCCAACCCAGGAATCGAACCCACGTCTCTTAGTCTCCTGCATTGGCAGGTGAGTTATTTACCACTAGTACCACCCGGGAAAACCCAACTCCTCATCTGTTCTGTAATCTACTTGGTCTCTAGAAGATTCCCCAGCTCCAGCATCAGAGGACCACTTGGACATTCATTGCATTGACATCCCCCTACACCACCTCCCCTCCCAAATTCACACCTGGAAACTTACAGGAGTCCGCTTTTCTGGGTCAAATGTCACTCTAGCTACTTCCAGGATACACTGGTATCATTTCCTGATCTCAGGAAGTTTTGTTTAAAAAAAAAAAAAGATTTGCAATGAGACAAAACTGTGTTCATTTATCAGCTTTATCACTTCTCAAGACACTTTGGGAAGACATCTCAGAGCCGCAGATTTGGTTAAATGGAGATGATAAGAGTTCTGGCATCCAAGGACTATTGGATGGACTACGTTTTCTACATGTGAACGTAGGAAAGATTTGGCACAGTGCACTTTAAGCAATCCATAAGTAATTTAAAAATACGTCATAATTGCAGTGGTAGCATTGCCAAAATACGTAAGTATTCATGCACTCCAGACAGAAATAAAAACATATACATTGTAGAAACACGGATGCTTAAAGGGACGTGCTCAGCCTTGAGACCCCATGGACTGTAGCCTTCCAGGCTCCTCTGTCCATGGAATTTTCTAGGCAAGAATCCTGGAGTGGGATGCCATTTCTTCCTCCAGGGGATCTTCCCTACCCAGGGATCAAACCCATGTCTCCTATATTGGCCAGTGGTTCCTGAATATTCATTGTTAAGACTGATGCTCAAGCTAAAGCTCCAATACTTTGGCCACCTGATATGAGGAACTGATTCATTGGAAAAGACCCTGATGTTGGGAAAGACTGAAGGCAGGAGGAGAAGGGGAGGATGAGATAGTTGGATGACATCACCAACTCGATGGTTATGAGTTTGAGCAAACTCCAGGAGTTGGTGATGGACAGAGAAGCCTGGTGTGCTGCAGTCCATGGGGTTGCAAAGAGTCAGACACGAATGAGCGACTGAACTGAACTGAGTACCCTCTGGGAAGCCCCAGGTGTATAATATAGTAGAGTCAAATTAAATTCAGTTCTGTCACTCTGTAGCTTTGTGACCTTGGGCAAATACTTCATATGATGTCAGGCTTCCCTGGTGGTCCAGTGGTTAAGAATCTGCCTTCCAATGCAGGGAACATGGGTTTGATCCCTGCTCAGGGGACTAAGATCCCACATGCCATGGGGCAACTAAGTCCATGTGCAGTATCTAGAGAAGCTGTCTTGCTTGACAGCCCATGCTCTGCAGCTTGATACAGACTGCATGCCACAACGAAGACCCAGCACAGCCCCAAAAAAATTATACAGTGTCACCTACGGTAAGCATTGGGTGCTTCTCATGTAGGAGGCGTGAGCTATCTGGAAGCTAGCATAGTTAGGCTCAAGGATGTACTCCGGTCCACTGTTGTCAGTCCTACGCTAGGTTTGCCTTAGGGTTTCCATGCGGGACTGTTTTCCTGGCATAGAGACATTCCCAAAGGACCCACTGACACTGGTGAACAACAACAGCGGGAAAAACTGACAGGTAGCAGATCCGTAACATTTCTTGAGTGGGGACAGGAGTGTGTAGGAGACGAGAGATTAGGAATAAATCAGTCTTGCTGGCTGTTGTGGCCACATTACAAGGGTGTGTTCATGGCCCTTTCTGCTGCTCACTGAAAGTCATTCTTCAAAATAAACTAAGCACTAATGAGTTTATATGCATAGTGCATGCGAATACTCTGAGTGGTGTTCCAAGAAATAGCAAATTTTGGAAGCAAAATAAGTCATTAAATAGTCAGTTTCAACATGTAATTCTGCATAGGGCTGTGTATCTTGCTCGGAGATACAAACATTAGCATTATTCAAATACTATCCAATATTGTGCACTTGTGTATTCAAGGCTTGAATATCCACTGTAGGCTGAGGAAGTTTGTAGGACAAAATATACTTGGATAGATATATAGAGATAGATAGAAGAGACAGAAAAATAGATACAGATAAATGATCAGTAGAGATGATAGATAAACAGACAATTAAAAACATTAATCTTAAAAGAGTGAAGGAGAACTTATATGAAACAACATGAGCTCTAACACCCAACTTTTGGTGATAAAACCAACCTAGGACACTTTTGCTCTCTTCCTTAATAACTCAACCAATGACCATGCAAAAGGAAAGGCATTTTTCCACGTCTGGACAATTTTGTCACAAAAGAAAGACAAGGATATTGAGTTGAGCACTGCAAGTCTTGTGTTTTAAAATTGCAATTAAAGAATGATAACTCTAAACTACTACACATCAGTGGAATTATCTCTCCATTTTAAAATTGATTTTCATTTGAAATTTATTTTTGGTGATGATTTCTGTGATCAAATGTCTGCATCAGGAAGAAATAATTCTTACCTGGTATTGAAATATCTAATCTTGTATCTGCTCCCCAAAATGCAGAGTAAAGCATGTTTGTTACAATAAAATCTCTAAATCATCTGTTAAGACATTATCAGTGAAACAAATTATTCACTTTTTATCATGATGGTCTTTTATACTGCTGTTTAAAAAAAACATACCACATAAATAATAGGGTTATAAAATGTACAGAATGACTTTTGGGAGATTCCTGAGGATTTCCAGGGATTTCATCTTCTTATTCCCAAGTGCCTAAGATGAATAACTTCTCAGGAAGCTACCAAGATTAATCCATGCATTCACCTAGTCAGTGTTCATTGTGCACAAGTTGTGGTAATAACCAGCTTTCCGTCTAATGGAAGAGACAGGTAGGAAACAAGTAAATGTAAAAATAAGAATTAGAATCCATGCTGGACACTTGAGGTACAAACTGTGATGGGGAGGACAGCTTGGCCCCTGAATGTTCCCCAGGGATGTGTTTGTTTTGCTTTCTTGTTGGGGCGGAAAGCTCTGTCATAGGATCCAATGGAACAGCATCACCTCCCCACTCAAGTCCAAACACCTGACACAAGCTGGCCAATCAGAATGCTCCATGCTCTGGAGGCCAGTGACTGGCCCAGAGGTGGTCATGTGACCCCAATGTTAGAGGACTCATGGTCCTTTCCTGGGGTTTTGGGAGCTGGAGCTTCAAAAGATGGTTCTTCCCTTTTCTATCTGAGAACTACTCAGCTAAGAGTCCAGACCCAGCCGTGGTTCCAGCCCAAGTAGAAAGCTTGCTGGAGAGGCCAAGTGCTCACATACAGAGAGGTGAAGGATGGAAAATAAAGAGAGAATAAATGATACCATTGTCTCTTGTTTCCTATCAGAGTTTCTCTTATTATACTGGGCCACTCAACCTTCCTTTTAACTGGATCTAGCTAAAATTAGGCTTCTACCAATGTGCATGTGTTTTACTAATAATTACAATAGTTGGACATAGAAACAACCAAAATGTCTATTGACAGATGAATGGATAAAGACGATACGGTGTATATATACATATAATGGAATATTACTCAGCCATGAAAAGAAATGAAAGTGGGTCATTTTTAGAGATGTGGATGGACCTAGAATCTGCCATATAGAACAGAATGAAGTAAGTCAGAAAAAAAAAGAAAAATATCATATATTATTGCATATATGTTAATCTAGAAAAGTGATATAGATGAACCTAGTTGCAGGGTGGGAATAGAGACCCAGGTGTGTGCAACAGACAGGTGGTTAGGGGTAAGAGGAGGTGTGATGAACTGGGAGATTAAGATTGACATAAATACACTTGCATATGTAAATGGGTAAGCTAGTGGGAAGCTGCTGTATAGTGCAGGGAGCTCAGCTCAGTGCTCTTGTGACAACCTAGAGCGGTGGGATGGGTCGGGGGGATATATGTATATACACAGCTGATTTACTTGGCTGTACAGCAGAAACTAACACATCATACACGCCAATAAAAAAAGTGCTTAGAAGAAGCAGAGGAAACCATCTCCATGAAAGATAGAGGGCTTAGGTACACACTTTGCGACTTCTACATCTGCTGAGGGAGAAGGCAAGCAGGCCCTGGTGGTGTGATGTGTTCCCATTGCTGGAAGCCCAGGTTGCTGTGACTATGCCCCATTGGGTATAAGCACCCACTCTGTACTTCATTTCTGGGTTCTCACTGAGAATAAACCTTGTGCCCTTACTAGGAAGTTGTTGTTGCTGTTGTGGTTTAGTAGCTAAATTGTGTCCTGACTCTTTGTGACCACACGGATGGTAGCCCACCAGGCTCCTCTTTCCATGGGATTCTCCAGGCACGAATACTAGAGTGGGTAGCCATTCCCTTCTCCAGGGATCTTCCTGCCCCAGGGACTGAACCCTTGTCTCCTGCATTGGCAGGTGGATTCTGCTGGGAAGATACACCCACTGTTCCATGCAGCTCTTGCCTATGTAGAGGCGCAGGGCAAGTCTGAAGAAGCGCATCCGTATATGGTGGTCAGAGCCATCCCCGGGCATAAAGGGGGAGGCCCCGGAAGCAGGAACTGAGCCCTGGAGGCCCGCCTCTGACCACTGAGAAAACATTCCACACGGCCTCCTTGTCAGTATCTCCTTGGGGATGACTTGGTTTCAAGGTGGCAGTTTAGAGAGCTGGGCAAGCTTTCAGCTTGGCTGCCCAAACCAAACGTAAAACAAAGCCCATCTCCGTGCTCCAGCTTAATGGGAAGCGTGAGCCATCTGTGGGTGTTCCTTCTAGTTCATTTGCGGCATTGGCAAGTATTAAACAGCACCGTAAAGATCCAGAGAAATTATGGAAATGGGTATTAGCATTAAAATCAGAGTACAGTTAGAACATTTCACTGCGTAATTGTTTGGCAGGGCCTGCGAGGAAGCGAGGGATTTCCAGCACTATGATTTATTGCTCGCAGGTCTGACTTTTCAGAAGCCCCCGGGCCAGGCACACATTCTGGGGGTGGCGCCCCTGACATGACAATACAGTTGGACCCTGTTTAGAAACTTACGCTGTCTTTGTCTGACTCCTGGCAAACCTACTTTGGAGCGGGTACACCGGCTTTGCAAAGGTTGACCAGATCTCCATCCAGACGTGGTGAACACTCAGGGACATGGGAGAAACCTTGGTGCCAGGCTCCCGTGTCTTTGTCAGAGGAAGTGTTTTACGTCCGCTCGTAATTAGCACTAGGAAAGGCGTCAGAGAAAATGGCTAATCACTGACATGGCCCACAGTGCTTTGTAAGTAAACACCATATTGCAATAGACACGCAATTAATTACCCAACACTCCAATTAAACATGTTCAAAATGAAAACGGGGGTGGGGAGAAGGTATCGGAGCTGCACTGCCAACATCCTCCCTATTTTTTTTTTTTTTCTCTAAGAAATAATAAATGACTCCACCACTCCTGAATGTCACCAAGCTGTTTCCCAGCATCCCTTGGCTCCAGGCCCGAGGCTGCCACTGTTTCTGGGAAGTTCTGAGTTGCTGGACCAAAAGCTTCTTAAATATATTCTAGACTCAGTGTCTCCTTTGGCTCCTGTAGCATCTATTATGGGAGGCCTTGGTCATATTCATTCTCACCAGGTCGCAGCCCCATGACCCAGCTTCTGCAGGTTTTGGCTGATCGTCACTCACAGCTGTACCCTTCCCTGAAAAATGACCTTGACTGGCAGGAACCCCCACCTTGAGGATGCTCAGAGAACAGCAAGATTTCCCACTGGAGTGATGCTCATCCAGTGCCTGAGCGATGTGTGAGTCCAGTGCCCAGCCCCCTTTCCTGGTGCTGGGAAAACTTGTGATACAATCAATGCTCCAGAGATCCTCGTGGGGTCAGGTGGTGACTCCACTCTTTGTCTAATCTTTTGCCTTGCCCTGTTCTTCTTCCCTGGCTCTTTCAGAAGTTTCTCTGCATTCCTTCACTCAATAACTCACTTGCCAGGACTTCCCTGGTGGTTAAGAATCTGTCTTGCAAAACAGGGGACACAGGTTCAATCCCTCGTCAGGGAACTAAGATCCTACATGCTGCAGGGCAGCTAAGCCCACTTGCCACAACTAGAGAACCCACGTGCCCCTGCTAGAGGATCCATGTACTACAATGAAAGATCCCATGTGAGGCAATGAAGATCCCACATGCTGAAACTGAGACCCAACACAGCCAAAATAAATAGATATTTTAAAACATTTGTTGCTGTAGTTCAGACACTAAGTCATGTCTGACCCTTTGCAGCCCCACAGACTGCAGCATGCCAGGCTTCCTAGTCCTTCCCTAGCTCCTGGAGTTTGCTTAAACTCACGTCCATTGAGTCAATGGTGCTATCTAGCCATCTCTTCTTCTACTGCCCCCTTCTCGTCTTGCCCTCAATCTTTCCCAGCATCAGGATCTTTCTCATTGAGTTGCCTCTTTGTATCTGGTGGCCAAAGTATTTAAAAATATACATGTTAAAAATAAAAACTCACTTGCCCAGGGAGAAAAGGGAACCCTAAATAAGGTGACTATCTGAAGTATAAACTAAGTATGATAGACTTTTTCATTTTGCTCAGTTTTTCATCGAGGTGGACACCCCAAGTGTGCAACAGAAATTGATACAGGAAGTTTCAGAGGGAAAGAAAAATGATAAGGTTGGCTGAGGACTGGAGCTCCACATTTGGGGATGCAGCGGTCAGCTCAACCCAGCAAGTATTTATTCAGTGCTTCAGGCAAGTCAAGACAGGCATGTAAGAAGCAAGCATCCCAAATGTAGTTTCTGCCCCTGGCAGGGTCAATTGTCTTAAGGTAGACAGACACACAAAGAAGTAAGATGACACCAACATTTATTGAGCATCTGAAAAAGTGAAAGTGTTAGTCACTCAGTCATGTCTGATTCTATGTAACCCCATGTACCATAGCCTGCCAGGCTCCTCTGCTCATGGAATTCTCCAGGTAAGCATACTGGAGTGGGTTGCCATTCCCTTCTCCAGGGGATCTTCCCAAACCAGGGATCGAACCTGGGTCTCCTGTATTGCAGGCAGATTCTTTCCCATCTGAGTCACCAGCAAAGCCCATTGAGCGTCTACTACATGCCAAATATTATTAATACACAACATTTGTAAGACATTATTGAATTTAATTATTCTGAGAAGGTTCTGGAGTGATGTATATGATCACCATTTTGCAAATGAAAAAAAAAAATAAGTGAGGTTTACAGAGGTTAAGTCACTCTGCCAATGCCACTCAACTAGCAACTGTTGGGAATGTGGCAATCAAGAGCCCTGGCAGGTATTAACAAGGGAATGATGAGATTCGATGAGGCACAGAGAGGCTACCGGAGAGAAAAGATGGCCTCGCAGCTCTGAGTCCCATGACCAGCATAGCAGACCCAGAAGAGGACAGAGCATTTCGCTGTGTAATATCCAAACTGGCTTACACCCTTAATAAGCCAAAGACATTGGCAAAGCTCGTCTGCTTCACTTTCAGCGTTAAAGTCTCGTTGCTTCTACTGGGAAAACTAATAACATAACAAATGAAACTATTGTTCAGTTTCATTAAAAATAAATCTGATAAGATGGGCAGAATTGAATTAACCAATCTCAATAGAGTTCTCATTATTGGAGCAAACGGAATATTCTCTCTAATAGAATAAGTCCTGGTTCATTTTGGCTGGTCTGAGGCAGCTCCTTGCTGTCGATTTGATTTCCAGCCTTTGGCGCGAGATGTGCTCACACTAATGTTGGTATTATCAGGTCAGTGTAATTGATCAGCATACTAGATCTGGCAAGGGTTCTGGAAGGATCAATGTGACAGGTGCAAGGGCCTTGGTTACCCTTGGCAGACAAAAACTGTCCTCCCTTCCAAGGAAGTCAGATTTAGGGCCCGAGAGTTTGCTCGACAGAAATGGCCCTTGTTCCACCCAGGGTGAGGTTGGGCTCAGATCCTGTGATGAGCTGCTCTTGGAGTCAGAGATGGAGAAAACAGACACTCGCAATGCCCGCTTGTTTTGGCTGGCTCTAATTGAAGTCAGCGCCAGCAATATTTCTACTCCTTTGCACTGGCTGAAGTTCAAAGGCTCAAGATTGAATAGCAAAGAGGAGCACGCGGGTATTTTTGTGGACACACACAGAGTCACATACACATTTACATCATTTTCTCAAAATAAGGGATCTGATACAGTGTATGAATAAACATAGAAACATAAGATGGAAAACTTGACGAAATCGAGATCAGATCGAGAACAAGAGAGAAATAATTTTGACTGATTAATAAAAAATAGCTCCAAGGGTGTGGCTGAATCACTTTTTAGAGGTGGACTGTAAATTTTGCTCTAAACTTGCTAGTGAACATGGAAATATTAATAGACACATGCATACACACACATGCTTATGTATAATCAGCTCATGATTTATATCATTCACTGGATGAACCGAGAGAGCTGTTAGGAGAAACAGAGTTTCTTCTGGTCCAAATGATTGAGAACATTTTTTTAAAAAAAATTGTGCATGCTGGGACTTCCCTGGTGGTCCTGTGACTAAGAATCTGCACACCCAACGCAGGGGGGCCAGGTTCAAACCCTGGTCAGGGAATTAGATCCTGCATGCAACAACTAAAAGTCTTGCCTGCCACAACACAGACCTGGTGCAGCCCAATAAAAAAATAATTGCATACATATTTTTAAAATCGTTCATGCTTATCAAGAGGAAACTGAATTAAATTATGGATGAATGAATGAATAAGCAATTGATGTGTCATAGATGGCAAAGCCATTAAAAGCCATCCTTGTAATGACATGACGTCTAATGGTGCATAATCTGTAAAAATCTTGAATCACTATGCTTTACACCTGAAACTAATATAATACTGTGACTCAACTATACTTCAATAGAAATGACTCCCGTCCAAGTCTCCTCCTTCCCCAGCCTCCAACAATTCCAGTGCTCGGAAGCCGCCTGTTAATTTCCCCTCTGCCAGTAGGGATCCAATGATACAGCATTCACTGCTTTCCGAGGCAGACTATGATCTGAAGTTCTGTCTACAGAGGTGCATTTCTGTCATCATAGCAACACGGTTGGATGGGTCTGTGTGTCCCAGGCGGTGCTAGTGGTGAAGAATCTGCCTGCCAATGCAGGAGACATAAGGGATGCAGGTTCTTAATTTTGACAATTTAGTCCCAGACAGCCAAGAGGGTAGTTTCCCCTTGACGTTTCTTCTAATAATTACAAAAGAAAAGAGACAAAACCATCTGGGTCAATGGGATCCAACGGTGCCTCTCCTCTAATTTTTGTTCTTTAAACATGAAAAAGAAAAAAGGAAAAAATCCACCTCTGTTTGGTTATTAAAAGAGTAAAGTTAAGTCTTCCTTGCATGATCCCTAAATAAGGAAATAAATTCTGGCTTCGTTGTGATGTAGTGTTGGCAAGTCATGGAGGCAATTGAAGAGACTTCAGTTTTCAGTCTTTTTCCCTATTAGGACTCCTCTGAGTTTCAGATTTTAGAGTTGATAGGTTTGCAGCCAGGTAGGAACTAGGAATACACACAGTCATGATGGTGGGATTGATGATAGAGATAGCAACTCTACAGATAATGAAAAGCTGATATTTATCAAGTGCGTTCAACCAGAGAAAGCACGGCAAGAAACTTCACAGTGTTCTCTACCCCCTCACCAGCCTTGGGATTGGCATTATATGATTACCTTCAGTTTGCAGATGAGAAAACTGATTCACAAAGACGTCAATTATGTGATTCAAGAGGAAGCTGCTCATAAGGCTAACATACGGTCCATGGAAATCTCCCGGCCAGAATCCTGGAGTGGGTAGCCGTTCCCTTCTCCAGGAGATCTTCCCACCCCAGGGATCGAACCCAGGTCTCCCCCATTGCAGGTGGATTCTTTACCAGCTGAGCCACCAGGGATGCCCCGTAAGGCTAACAGGGAAGACTAATGAAACCTCAACACCGATTTCCGACATCAGACTTGCCCTCAGCTGATTTCAGGACTTTAGACAGGTCACCTCTCCTCTTTGGACTTTGGTCTGTTCCCCATATGTAGTGGCTCTGTAGGTATAAAGAATCTGCCTGCAATACAGGAGACTGCCTGTAATGCAGGAGATGTGGGTTCAATCTCTGGGTCAGGAAGATCCCCTGGAGAAGGAAATGGCAATCCAGTCCAGTATTCTTGCCTGGAAAAATCCCATGGACAGAGGAGTCTGGCGGGCTACAGTCCATAGGGTTGCAAAAATCGGACACAACTTAGCGACTAAACCACCACCTCCACCACCACTTGTAAAAAGAAGCGTTTGGGCTACCAGATGGTGAATGTCCCTTCCACCTGTGATAAATAATGATTTAGAGTTTCTTTCAGCTTCTGTGATGCAATTTAAGTGGGCTGTCACCAAGCTTAAATGTTTTCAGTCACCCGGATCCAGAGTACCCGTTAGATGTTAGGAAACAATCCATTATTTTAAAAGTTTGGATTCCCTCACCATATGGAAAAGCATATGGGGCATGGTGCTAGTTTCCAGTACAGGACGTTTTCTTTTTGAATCAAGAGAGAAGCCTGGAACTTTGCACGACTTGACGTGAATACAATCAGATCAGGGAGAAACCAACACCCAGGCTCAAGCTACCACTTGGAACGTTCCCTTTGCTAACGCACATCCACATTGGCTTGGGGGTGAGTTTAACAGGCTTTATTTCTGATCTTGAAGTAAACTGTAAATGGGTCACTGGCTCCCAGAAACAAATCACGGGCTCTCTCTTGCCCTTGTTCTTTCTTAAATGCACCTCTGTTACTCTCTCGCTTGTATGTCTCTAGTTTTGAGGATATGACTTTCAAAGTGGCTGGAAGTAATCACTGCATTCCTCTCACACAGAGAAATCAAAAGCAAATATAAACTGCTCTCTCAGCTTACTTCTAAATCTAAGCAGACCCAACTGCTGTTAGATAGTGCTTTGTATGCTAAGATGCTATATCTCTTTGAATGGAATAAACAAGGAAAACCTCCAAGTGGTTTGCTGCTGCTAAAGCATTACTGAGCTGGCAAAATTCATAAACTAATATTGCAAAGTAGCCCTTGGCACATGCTATTTTCAGCAATTTGTACTCTCTGTCACTATTTCCTTTTTCATGCCATCTGTAAAGCACACTCTGGCTTTCTTCTCAATAAGAAATTTGTCTTTCTGGAAGGTTGATCAGAAAAAAAAAAAAAAAAAGAACAAAAACAAAACCAGAAAGTGCTTGCTGGCTTGGTTGATGACTATAGAAAAATGCTACCTTAGCATCCTGGGAGGGACCATTTTGAGGGTTATACAGGATAGACATGGGAGAGAGATACGGAAAGTAAGGGGGAAAAAATGGAAGCTATCACGTGCCAGCTAGGATATACTAAGTATTTCTCATCATTAAAAATGATTTTATTTAAATTCCCACTGCCTGATTTATTAGGAACAAGGGAAGAAATACCAGTGTCCTTAAATAAAAATCTGTTTGGTTATTGAGAGATAAACTTCAGCCATACATGTGTGATGCTTGGATGCAAGGGTATGGATCAGGAGACCAGGGCCTATCCACTTACTAGTTCTCTAACAATGGGCAGGTCAATTCCACCATTGTGTGGTCTTGGTGTCATCAAGTTGGATAATCAGGAAGGACCTTCCCAATTCTGAAATGCTTTGGTTTGTCAAAAGGAACATTGATTTGTTCGTGTGTTCAGCATTTATATATATTGAGCTTCTACTATGGGCTGGGAACTGCAAAAGAGATTTCCAATATCATGAAGCTTATGTTCAAGTAGAGGAGAGAGCCAATTAATGGCTCAGCAAATAACAGAACAAGAAGGCTTTAGGTGGGAGTAAGGGCCATGAAGGGTCATAACTCTATGATTGGATAGAAATCATATAGAAATTAATTGGCATGGGAAAGGGTGGAGGTTAGGTTTGCAATACCTAACTACCAAGAGAGGTGTTTTTTACAGGGCTGGTAGTACCGCCTATTGAGACTTTGGAGTTTTGCAAGTGAGTTCATTATTTTATAAGTGTAGTTGTGCTACGCAACTGACACATTGCAATACAAATTATTTTACTATGAATTACATTTTTACACTCTTTTTTTTTTTCTACACCTCAGGCTTTGCAAGTGGCACAGTGGTAAAGAATCCGCCTGCCGGTTCAGGAGACATGGGTTTGCTCCCTGGGTCAGGAAGATCCCCTGGAGGAAGAAATGGCAACTCACTGCAGTATTCTTGCCTAGGAAATCCTATGGACTGGGGAGCCTGGCGGGTTACAGTCCATGGGGTTGCAAAGAGTTGGACTCAACTGAGCCCACAGGCACACGTATTAGATCTTGAGAATTGATGGCATCCAAAATTGTGTGGGTATATCTATTACTTATGACTTGCACTTTAGTCTCATAAAACAGAAGTTAGACATAATTTTTAATAAGAGGGGGCACTGAATTTGATAAGATTAAAAACCACTGATCTAAAACTCTCATAACCAGAACCTTTTGTACTTGGCATTGCTGTGCAGTGATCTATTTTTAGGCAAAAGTGATGAATCATTAGGAAATATTAGTAAGTTTCTACACGGAATGATGGGCATAGATTTCAAGTAGCAATTTTCAGATTTTTAGAATCAATTAATTCAGTGGGTCACACCTAAACTTCAGTTGGTAGCCTGTTACACACTAAGTTAATCTTTTGAAAAAGGAAAGGAGGACATTTGGTATTTGATCTGAAAGTCAGAACAGGGACTTGCCTGGTGGCCCAGTGGTTAAGAATCTGCCTTGCAATGCAAGGGGATGCAGGTTCGATCCCTGGTTGGGGAACTAAGCTCCCACTTGCCACAGGACAACTAAGCTGGTGTGCAACAACTACTGAGCCAGCCCAAGCACCTCAACTAGAGTCCACGCATCAAAATGAAAATCCCACATGCTGCAACTAACACCCCATGCTGCTGCTGCTGCTAAGTCGCTTCAGTCAACCCAAATAAATAAATAATTTTTTTTTTAATGAAAGAACATATTAACTGGGACAGAAATAGAAACCAGTTTCAGACAGGAATAGCTCTCTCACCAGTTCCTGGATCATCTGGCTTGTGGATATAGACTCACTGGCTGTCTACTAAACACCTCCAATATGCTAAGGAAGAATATTCCCTGTATTTGAGGGGCTACTTCTATTCTTATTCTAATGAGGTTTGAGTTAGTATGAGTCACTCAGTTGTGTCCGACTCTTTGCGACCCCATGGACTGCAGCCTGCCAGGCTCCTCTGCCCATTGGATTCTCCAGGCAAGAATACTGGAGTGGGTTGCCATGCCCTCCTCCAGGGATCTTCCCAACTTAGGGATCAAAGCCAGGTCTCCCACGTTGCAGGAAGAATCTTTACTCTCTGAGCCACCAGGGAAGCCCCAGTAGGATTTGAGAACCACCATGAATAGCCACTCTTTTCTACACAGTTGGCTTGCACACGAGCCTGAGTCAAGTAGGACTGATCAGGCTCACCTCCAAGAGTTTTCAAAGGAGATGAAGAAAGAAATTAAGCATTTTTCCAGGAGGTGTGGTGTAGGGGGGATTCCCAAGTTTCAGGAACCATTGACAGTGTTTTTTCCTGCATAGAGAGGACACCTATTGGAAAGGAAAGATTGAACGCGATACACAAAGAGAGGCCTAATTCTCATTAACCCAATCAATGACACTTTTCATTCTGTTATATACTAGATGAGCCAACTCATTGGAAAAGACCCTGATGCTGGGAAAGGTTGAGGTCAGGAGGAGAAGGGGACGACAGAGGATGAGATGGTTGGGTGGCATCACCGAATTAGTGGACACAAGACTAGAAATCCAGAGACTGATGAATTGGCATAAGAGTTGGAGAAAGTAAAAACCACTGGTTCCAGCCGAACCCCAGATCCAGCTATTTCCCTGCAGCTATTCAGTCCTATCCCAGTAACGTCAATAAGTTGTCTTTTCTTCTAATTTTTTTTTCCAGTTGAGTTTCTCTCCCTGTCAAACAAAAGAGCCCTGTTTCATATCATCTGCATTTATGGTCCTATCGGGGCTCTGATGCTTACTGTGTCGACCTGGAGGCAGTTTCTCAAGAAAGTCTTAATGATGTTTACCACAACTACATTTTCTTACAGGAAAATGTGCCTCTTTCTCCAAAGTAGAAACATTTTCAGCAGCAAAGAGAATTTTCTGTGAATTTCTTATTAGACAGGCAGTTCCACTAAGGAAACCTGAGATGCCTTGGGCAAGCTACTTAATCCCTGCCAGGACTTAGTAACTGAGATTTTATTTAAAGCAACAATTACAATACAGTGTGATAATAACACTAACCATCCATGCTTATGCTCACGCTCTATACTAGCCCACGTTCTAAACAATGAAAATGGCTTATGCAGTGTTATGGTCACTGTTGAGGAGGGAGCACCATTAGCGCTCTTTTACAAATAAGGAAACTGCGGCAGGTTTAAGAAATATGCCCAGATGGCAAGGAATGGTGTCAGGTTTTGCAACCGGAGTCCAGAAACTGGGTGGATTCCTGCAGTCAGTTGTCTTGGGGGAAAAGAATAGGGAGCCACGGACGTATAAGATAAGGAACAGCTTGGGAGGCAAAATTACTAGAAGAGGCAACTAGGTTGAATTTCTCTGGATGGTTAAGAATTAGTTGGGTGGGCCGAGGCTGGAGTTTCACGTAGAGGAAAGCTACAGGGAATGACTCATGGACTGAGCTGGATGAGATTTGACTGTTAAGGAGTGGAGTTGGAGGAATAAGCAGGACCCTGGCTGCAAAGAGCTTTGCATTCCAGCCTACTAGGTGCCCCTTTGGCCATTCATCCCAGTGCCTCTGTCTATGGTTCTGATAATGTGCTTCAGTGTGGCTAACAATTTTCTCAGCACCTTGGACCTAGAGAGTATCTGACTATCCTCCCCACACACACGATGGACTTCTTTGTGAGTCTCTGCCTTCTCTGCATGGCCTATTGCTTGCTGAAAGAACACAATTCCTTACAAAAACCCAACTGAGAAAAACAAGGGCAGATCCAAGATGTCAAATGATGTTGTCATGGGTCTCGCTTGCCGTCTTTTCTCTTGGCTTCACCCCAGTGGTTCCTCTCCAGGCTCTGATAAGGGCCATTCTCTGGGGCTCCCTCGGCGCCTGGCTTGCTCGGTCCATCAATTCACCCAGGCATCATTCAACAAACACTGAGTGAACATCTATTGTGATGTGAATGCTGGAAAATGTGAGGACACAGAAGCAAGCAAAATGCAACCCTTGCTCTCAAGGTATCTCATTGTCTAAAGGGAAAGAGAGAGCCAAGAAGATTATCAATGAACAGCAGGATACAAAGGGCTGTGGGAGCAGGGGAGATAGATACTCACTGATTTCATCAAGGAAAAGGTACTGAGGAAGCTTTGTTTCCAATTAATATGTTACAGCCTCTTAGCTTCAAAGTCACATTAAAAAAAAAATACTCTGTGGTACTGAGGCTGGGAAACCCACATTTCTGCTCCGCCAAGTGGTTGCTGCTTTGGCTCTGAAAATGGGGTGCCCCAGGGAGCCTGCAAAGCTGGAGGAGGGAGAAGGGACTTGCTCTTGCCTTTTAGGTCACCACCGATTTTCCCTTTCCTTTCTGTTTCTATCAGTGTCCTCCCAGCCTGGCTCCTGCACTCTGGCTGGGTGCTCTAGGACCAGCGATTAATTCCACTTTCCAGATTCTCCAAGACTCACAGAACCAGCCTGATTATACCCGATCGGAGACACACGCCGCAGTTGGCCAGCCCATCCCCTTCTCTGAGTTCAGAGACCTCATCCCAGCCTAGCAGCATACTCAGACAGCCGTGCGTATCCTGGCTTGGCAGGACTCCTCCTCCAAGCCTTTAAATTTTAATAATCCCAACTTCTCTTTGTTCCCCCAGCCCGAGGGGTGGTAGCTACGTTCCACCTGTGGTATCTCAGTGTTCTTTTTGCTTTTTTAGTTCGATACCTAGTTAATAATTCTTTATATTAAGTCTTTCCTGTTAAAAGAACTAGTGTGAGTTCTGTCTCCTGGCCAGACCCTACTGATACAGCTTCCAAAGGAAGTTTGGCTTACCAGAGTTCTAAAGGATATACAGGTATCTCCAAACAAGGAGAATGGCTTAAACCAACACTTTTAAAGGAGAGAAGGAAGATAGTATACACAGCTAGGATGCTGTTTGACTCCAGAAGGATTGTTTTTCACATTGACCATAAAACTTAGAGAGCGTCTCATGCTTTATTGTGTCGACTCTTGGCGATCAGATGGAATGCAGCCCACCAGACTCCTCTGTCCATGAGATTCTCCAGGCAAGATTACTGGAGTGGGTTGCCATTTCTTCCTCCAGGGATCTTCCCAACCCAGGGATTGAATCTGAGACTCCTGCACCTCTTGCTCTGGCAAGCAAATTCTTTACCACGAGCCTCCTGGGCTTCCCCAAATTGATCATACTGCCGTCTAATAGCAAAGGCTTCCCAGACTTCTTACATATGGCACGTGAGGAAAATGATCTGTGTATACATATGTTGTTGTTGCTCAGTCATGTCTGATTTTTTGCGACCCCATGGTCTGCAGCACGCAAGGCTCCCTGGTCCTTCACTGTCTCCCAGACTTTGCTCAGATTTATGTCCATTGAGTCAGTGATGCTATCTAACCATCTCATCCTCTGCTGCCCTCTTCTCCTATTGCCTTCAACCTTTCCCATATCAGGGTCTTTTCCAACGAGTCAGCTCTTCATATGCTAGGATAAATGGATGAAGTTGCTTTTATCCAGAGGTGACTTGGCCTGAGGGCTCTGGTGTCCCCAAGTCACATCGCTTTGCCTCAAAGGGATTACTACCAGCACCCTGGATGGAAAATTTTATCTCATTACAAGAAGAGGGTGGCAGATACTCTGGAAGATAATGAGGGACAGGGAGGCCTGACATAGTGCAGTCCATGGGTTGCAAAGAGTTGGACATGACTTAGCGACTAAACAAGAAGCAGTGTGTGTGTGTGTGTGTGTGTGTGTGTGTGTCCCTGATCACTTTAAGGATAGGACAACTTTGTGGCCTTAGAAGCATAGACTGTGAATCTCAAAAAAGACCTTAAGGATGATTCCATCCATGGTCCCCCTTTAGCCCAAAGAGAAATGTAGGTTTGTAAGAGAAAAAGAGTCTGCTCAGAGTCACAAGGCACCAAGTCCATGATCCTTCATGATGGCAAGCCTAGGAAACTAACACAGCTGTAACTTAAGAATCAAAACAATCACATAAAAATGGAAAATAACAAGCACTGATGAGGTTGAGGATAAATTGAAACCCCTGCTAGTGGGAATGTAGAGTGATATAACTGCTGTGGAAAGCAGTTTAGCAATTACTCAACAGGCGAAACAGAATTCCCATGCACGCCTGTGCGCTAAGTCATTTCAGTTGTGTCTGACTCTTGGTGATCACATAGACTGTAGCTTCACTGTAGACCAAGCTTCACTGCCCATGGGATTCTCTGGGGAAGAATACTGGAGTGGGTTGCCATACCCTCCTCCTCCAGGGGATCTTCCCAATCCAGGGATCAAACCCACATCTCTTATCTCTTGCATTGGCAGGCTAATTCTTTACCACTAGCACCACCTCGGAGGCCCCAGAATTACCATATGATCCCTGAATTCTACCCTTAGGTTTATACTCCAAAAAGTGGAAAATAGATATTCGAACAAAAATCTATGAGCATTCATAACTGCACTGTTCACAATCAGCAAACGATGGAAACAATCCAAATGCCCATCAGTGATTACTGAATAAGCAAAATGGGATAAATATGGATAATCGGATAGTATTTGGGTATAAAAATGAATAAAGTGCTGATCCATATTACAACATAAAAATCCTAGGACTTCTTGGTGGCTCAGTGGTCAAGAATCTGCCTGCCAATGTAGGAGACGTGGGTTCAATCCCCGAGCCAGGAAGATCCCACAGGCTGCGGGGCAGCTATGCCCGTGCACCACAGCTATTGAGCCTGTGCTCTAGAAAGCCATAAGCCACAACTACTGATACCGTGCACCACAGTTACGGAAACCCGAGCACCCTAGAGCCCGAGCTCCTCAGCAAGAGAGGATACTGCAATGAGAAGCCCATGCACTGTGGCTAGAGAAAGCTGGCGCAGCAATGAAGACCCAGCACAGCCAACAATAAATAAATAAATTGTTTAAAAAAAGAGAGAAATAACAAGGGCTGTTTATACATGCTTCTTGCCCCCATATTCCATATCTTTGGTGATAAGGGTGTCATTCTCCCTCCAGATATGGAGAGGGGACGTTTCATATGAGAGATTTATTACCTGCTTTCAGGGAGACAGAGAAGAGGGTCAGAGCGTAATTCTTACATCAGCTCTTCTTCAAGTATCTGTAATTCAAAATAACCAATATGCCCTTGAGGCACATTTAGGGGTTGCCTACCCTGGCTCCTGTGGATTGACTTGTATGGATTCAAGTACAGGGGAGTTGATGAGGAAACCCAGGATTATGGAACCTACAACAACACCCAAGAAGCACGTAGAGGGGAATCAGTGTCAGCAATCGGAGGGGAGTTCAGAAGTCTGGCTGGATGATTCAAGAGAAACCAAGGGCTGGTGGCTTTAGCAACAAAGAACCCGCCTGTCAATGCAGGAGACCTAAGAGATGCAGGTACGGTCCCTGGGTGGAGAAGAATCCCCTGGAGGAAGGCTTGGCAACCCTCTCCAGTATTCTTGCCTGGAGAATCCCACGGACAGAAGAGTCTGCCAGGCTGCAGTACATAGCGGTGCAAAGAGTCAGACAGGACTGAAGTGACTTAGCACGCAGCATGCATAGTTGATTTACAAGGCTGTATTCATTTCAGGTGTACAGCAAAATGATTCAGTTATACATATATATATTATATATATTCTTTTTCAGATTTTTAAAATTATAAGTTACTACACAGTGTTGAATATAGTTCATTGTGCTATACAGTAGGCCTTTTAAATATTTTTATTAATTTGTTTTTATTTTAGCTGTGCTGGGTCTTTGCTGCTTTGCGAGAGCTTTCTCTAGTTGTGGTGAGCAGGGGCTACTCTTCCTTGCGGTGCTCCGGCTTCTCATTGCACTGGCTTCTCCTGTTGTGGAGCACAGGCTCTCAGGCACGCAGACTAAGTAGTTACAACTCCCGGGTGTAGCTGTTCTGCAGCATGTGGAATCTTCTGGGACCAGGGATCGAACCTGTGTCCTCTGCATGAGCAGATGGGTTCTTACCCCTACTGTACCATCAGGGAAGTCCTAAAATATGTCTTTGTTATTTATTTTATATGTAGTAGTGTGCATCTGTTAATTCCGAATTCCGAACATCCCTAATTCTTAAAGAGATGGGAATGCCAGACTACCTTACCTGCCTCCTGCATAACCTGTATGCAGGTCAATAAGCAAAATTTAGAACCGGACATGGAACAACAGACTGGTTCCAAATTGGGAAAGGAGTACATCAAGGCTGTATATTGTCACCCTGCTTATTTAACTTATACACAGAGTACATTGTGTGAAATGCTGGGCTGGATGACTCACAAGCTGGAATCAAGAATGCTGGGAGAAATATCAATAACTTCAGATAAACAGATGATACCACCCTTGTGGCAAAAAGTGAAGAGAAACTAAACAGTCTCTTGATGAAGGTGAAAGAGGAGAGTGAAAAAGCTGGCTTAAAACTCAACATTTAAAAACTAAGATCATGGCATCTGGTCCCATCACTTCATGGAAAATAGATAGAGAAACAATGGAAACAGTGACAGACTTTATTTTTGGGGGGCTCCAAAATCACTGTAGATGGTGACTGCATCCATGAAATTAAAAAAGACACTAGCTCCTTGAAGAAAAGCTATGACAAACCTAGACAGCATATTAAAAAGCAAAGACATTATTTTGCCAATAAAAGCCCACATAATCAAAGCTATGGTGTTTCCAATAGTCATGTATTGATGTGAGAGCTGGGCCATAAAGAAGGCTGAGCACCAAAGAATTAATGCTTTTGAACTCTGGTGTCGGAGAAGACTCTTAAGAGTCCTTTGGACAGCAAGGAGATCAAACCAGTCCATCCTAAAGGAAATGAATCCTGAATATTCATCGGAAGGACTGATCCTGAAGCTGAAGCTCAAATACTTTGGCCACCTGATGTGAAGAGCTGACTCCTTGGAAAAGACCCTGATGCTGGGAAAGACTGAAGGCAGGAGGAGAAGGTTGGATTAGAATGAGATGGTTGGATGGCATCACTGACTTGATGGACATGAGTTTGAGCAAGCTCGGGGAGTTGGTGATGGACAGGGAAGCCTGGAGTGCTGCAGTCCATGGGGCCACAAAGAGTGGGAGACGACTGAGCGACTGAACAAATTACTTCCCCTTTAGTAATGAGAGTTTGTTTTCCTATGACTGTGAGTCTATTTCTGTTCTATAAATGAGTTCATTTGTGTGATTTCTTTTAGATTCCACATGTAAGTGATACCATGCGATATTTGTCTTTGTCTGACTTACTGCACTTAGTATCATCACCTGTGGTCCAACCATATGGCTACAAATGACATTATTTCATTCTTTTTTTAATGCCTGAGGCAGTCGTTTTTAAAAATAAAAAATAGAGATTAAAAAAAGTTTTAAAGTAGACAGTAACCAGCAAGTGAACATGTTCTATTGACATTGGGTGTAAACAATTGTATGCATTCAGGAGTGGATAGAGCTCTAGGGTACCCACTCGGGGGTCTGGAGGTCAGTAGAAATGGGGAGATTGGTTCTCAGAAAATGAAAGGAGAGACTCCTTGAGCCATGTTCCAGGCATATTGGGGTTTTCTTGTTGCTATTGTTCATCTGTTTTTCTAATAATAAAGCAAAAGGCATTTATTTGGATTTTCCCCACTCATATATTTTCAGGAACCACCTATGGGAAAATTGATTTATAGACTCTTTAGGGTGGAAAACAAAAGAGCAAAGTCTTAGAGATGATATTGGCTCTGGCCCCTTTGGGGGTTATTTACTGAGGAATGAGCTAACCGAGGAGTGCTGAGAAAGGTTGGTTGAAAGCAGTGGAAAAAACACAGCTGAACTTGAACTTAGAAAATGGTCCTTGTTAAGCCTTTGCCAGTGGCTTGTTCCCTTTCTACTCTCTCTTATTAATTCTTGCGTGCCTTAGTTGCTCAGTCATATCTAACTCTTTGCCATTCCATGGGCTGTAGCCTGCCAGGCTCCTCTGTCCATGGAATTCTCCAGGCAAGAATACTGCAGTGGGTAGCCATTCCCTTCTCCAAGGGATATTCTAAACCCAGTGATAGAACCTGGGCTTCCTGCATTGCAGGCAGCTTCTTTACTGTCTGAGCCACTCATACAGAATGAGTCCAAGACTAAATATCACTTTCTCACAAAGGTTTCTTGAATCTCCAGTCTCATTTCCTGGCTATTTCCCCTTATGGCAAGCAGACTTAAAAAAAAAAAAAAAAAAAGGCACCACAGTTGAGTTACATTTTATCTGGGGCAGAATGAGGACTATAGCTGAGGAGACTGCATTTCAGATAGCTCTGAGAAACTGCTCCGAACAGGCAATGGGGAAGGTCAGTTTATATATGATTTTGGTGAAGCAGGAATACATGCAATCAAGAACATATTTTTTGCAGAAGCTTTCTGCTGGTCTTGTGAAGGTTGCCGCTAGTCACAAGGTACAGTCTTCACCATGAAGGATTTTAGAGCTTTTCTAGATATAAGCAGACACAAGAGCTGGGCTCATAAAACCAGCTCCTGAGAGTATCTAACTATCTGAAGATGTGTCTTGCCAGGTTTTCCCCAATCTCAGAGTGCCTCATTCCTGATCTCCTCCTTGAACACCTTTCAAGGGGCTGTTGAAGGTCAGCAGCTGTAGCAATGATTCAATCCTTGTTAAGGTAGACGGCAAGTACCCAGTCACTCAGTCATGTCTGACTCCGCAGTCCCATGCACTGTAACCTGCCAGGCTCCTCTGTCCATGAGAGTTTCTACGCAAGAACACTGGAGTGTGTTGCCATTCCCTCCTCCAGGGGATCTTCCTGACTCAGGGACTGAACCTGCATCTCTCTGTCTCTTGCATTAGCTGGCGGATTCTTTACTACTGGTGCCATCTGAGAAGCCCTAAGTGCCCACAGCATGTGCCACTTTGTAACTGTAGGCACTTATTGCCATCTATAAACCATATGTTTGATAGTTTGCTTACATTTGTCTTAAAAGCTTCTGGAATCCAGTGACTATACTTGCTTGGACCACCAGTATATCTCCATATCCCAACACCTAATGTAGGTCTGATATATAGTCTTGTACGTATACATTCATTATCTGTGGTCTTGGGCAAGTCAGGTGTCAGGGAGGAAGGCATTTCCCTCTATTCTTTTAGGTTCTTCAAGCTGGTCTAAGAATTAAATTGAGGGGACTTCCCTGGTGGTCCAGTGGTTAAGATAGCATTTCCACTGCAGGGGCAGGGGTTCAAACCCTGATCAGAGAACTAAGATCCCGCATGCCGAGTGGTGAGGCCAACCACCTCCCCACCAAAAAAACAATTAAATCTCTATGAGACAGAGTTAACAGGAGAGTTTAATAACACTGCATACATGGTTGGGGGCTTCCCGGGTGGCACTAGTGATAAAGAACCTGTCTGACAATGCAGGAGACGTAAGAGACCCAGGTTCAATCCCTGGGTCGGAAAGATTCCCTGGAAGGCATGGCAACCCACTCCAGCATTCTTGTCTGGAGAATCCCATGGACAGAGGAGCCTGGCAGGCTACAGTCCATGGGGTCGCAGAGTTGGACATGACTGAGCAAGCATACACATGTACTGTACCATACATGGGAGAGACCCAGGAAGATTGAATAATTCACCAAAATAGCAGAAACTCTCACCTTTAATACCATCTTCAGCGAAAGACTAAAGAGAAAGTTAGGGGTGGGGGGGTTGAGACTTCAAAGGGGCGAAAGGCAAATGACATGGAGTAGGAAAAGCAATTGTTTGTAAACAAATGTTTGCTGGGCCAGCAGAGACAGTTGGACCCAGAGAGGAATTTTAGCAAATAGACTTTGCTAGGTTTCTCTGTCCACACACCTGTTTCACTATAGTGATCTCTGGTGATGCTCCCTTCAAGGAACAGGCCCTCTATCTACATTCCTTCAGGGAGTTAGGGGAAAGACAAAGTTATTCCTAAGTCTTTTGAACCTTACAAATAATCAGCTAGGGGCATGGGGGAGATATGTTAGGAGTTTGAGATTAACATACAAACACTACTATATATAAAATAGATAAACATCAAGGACCTGCTATATAGCAACAGAGAACTAATATTCAAAAACTTGTAATAACCTATAATGGAAAAAAGAATCTGAAAAAATATATTTCTATGTACAACTGAATGACTTTGTTGCATACTTGAAATTAAAACAACATTGTAAATTAACTATGATGTTGCTGTGGTTCAGTTGCTAATTTGTGTCTGACGTTTTGCAGCCCTATGGATTGCAGCACGCCAGGCTTCCCTGTCCTTCCCTATCTCCTGGAATTTGCTCAAATTCATGCCCATTGAGGCAGTGAAGCCATCCAACCATCTCATCCTCTGCTGCCTCCTCCTCCTTTTCCCTTCAGCCTTTCCCAGCATCAGGGTCTTTTCCAATGAGTTGGCCCTTCTCATCAGGGTGCAAAGAATTGGAGCTTCAGCATCAGTCCTTCCAATGAATATTCAAGGTTGATTTCCTTTAGGATTGACTGGTTTGATCTCCTTCTAGTCCAAGGGACTCTCAAGAGTCTTCTCCAGCACCAGAATTCAAAAGCATCAGTCCTTCAGCGTTCAGCCTTGTTTATTGTCCAGCTCTCACATCTGTACATGACTACTAGAAAAACCATAGCTTTGACTCTATGGACCTTTGGAGGCAAAGTAATGTCTCTGCTTTTTAATGCACTGTCTAGGTTTGTCATTGTTTTTCTTCCAAGGAGCAAGTGTTTTTTAATTTCAAGGCTCCAGTCACCCTTCCCTGCTTGGGTCTCCCCACTGGAACTCAGGGAAAGTCACAGAGGCTGAATGAAGGCTGTTCCCTGTAATCAAATAAATGGGGGACACAAAGGTCTTGTGTCCAGGAGCCCCACAGAGTCCTGCATGGTATCACACCCGAGCCAAATTTTTTTACCTTGTCAACATCTCACAAACTTATTGTTTTTACATCTAAAAAAGTACAAAAGCTGCCTACTTTGATCCCTTCTTTTGGGCCCCATTTTGGGAGACCTCCATGCTCACAAATTACTTTTTTCTTCTACTAATCTGTTTTGTATCAACTTAATTATTAGAGCTGCCAAAAGAACTTAAGAAGGAGAAGGGGGTAAATTGTCCCTTCCCCAGCCACGGCTAATAGATAAAGAACAAGTAAGTCTTCACGTAATGTCTCAGAGGACTGATGAAATGATTCAAGCTCAAATTTGACAACCTCCTTCCCTAGTGATTGCATTGGTGGAAATGGAAAAGGTGAAGTTGTTATTTCTTCACATCAAAGTATTCCATTTTTGGGGTAGCATTCAGCAAGAGTCATGAAATGTAATTAGAGGTGACAGGTCTTTTTTTTCCCCCTCCTAAAAGGACTACTATCTTACCCAATGTCAGCTGCTCTTTCCTATTCCAGCCATCCCCGCCCCCCTCACCTTACCATTATCAGAGTTCTGGGATCCATAGACATATAAAAAAATTAAGAACCTTTTTGATCTTTCTCCCTCTCTCCTTTAAAAGTTTTCTTTGTTCCTAGAACAGAGAGAGACTTAGATGGTGAGAGAGAGAAGGAGGTAGGCAGTATGCTTTTCAGCAATACTGTGCACTTAGTGATGTCAGGAACATCAAGAAATGCAGAGAGGCCATCCGTGCTAAGATATGTCACCATTTTTTAAAAAAGGCTATGTGCTGAGATAAGTGGCTTCTTGCCTCTTATTTCTTCATAGCTTGCTGGAGCCTCTTATGTAGCCTGAGCAAGTGCTACTGAGCAGGCCCCTGAAGGAACCTCCTGGGTACCAGATCTTTCTGTGTCCCCTACTTCTTGTTTGTAGGAAAAAGCTTTCAGGCTCCCAGACCATCCCGGAGTTCTAAGGGGCAGATACAAACAATTACTGATTTGGGAAGTAAGGGAATGTATAAACAAAGGAAAAGCAGTCAATAAACAATAGTGTCGCCATAAAGCAGAGTCCTAGTTCCTCCTCAAGGGATGTATGTAACAATATGTCTTTGAGTTCTCCTGCAGGGACTAAGTCTCCCTTCAGGGTGGAGGATGGTAATGCCAAGTGCAAGAGTCCTGGAGCACCGCCCTGTGACATCACCACCAGCCAATCAGAAGAAAGTCACAACCCAGCAACCTCATCCAATATTTCACCTTTGAAAACTCTTCCCTGAAAACCATCGAGGATTCCTTTGAACAGAAGCCACACGTTCTCCTTGCTTGGTCCAGTAGTAAACCACCTTCTGCTCCAAACTCTGACCTTCTGGTTTGTTTGACCTCACGGTGTGTCAGGCACGTGAACTTGGGTTCAACAACACAAGGAACATGGGCTGCAAGCTCTTTGCAGGAGGTGGCAGACATGGCTCAAGTCTGGCAAAGATAAGGGCAGTAAGAGGAGCCTTGGAAGAAGAGATGGAAAGAAGCTTTGGTGATCATCTCATCCAACTTCAGAGACCAGACACTGTCAACTTAAAAAAAATACACACTGTGAGAGTTGTGAGTTAGGTCTTATTTGGGGCAAAGTGAGAACTATAGCCCAAGAGACGGCACCTCAAATAGCTTTGAGAAACTGCTCCAAAGGGAAGAGGCAAAGGTCAGTATATACCTAATTTTGGTGAAAGGGGAATGCATGCAATCAAGCAAATATTTTTTGCAGAAGCTTTCTACTAGCGTCAAGAAGCAGTCATCACCACGAAGGATTTTAGTGCTTTTCTAGGTATGAACAGACACAAGAGCTGGGCTCATAAAATCAGCTCCTGAATATATCTAACTATCTAAAGACCTGTGCTGCCAGTTTTTCCCAGAGCACGGAGTGACTCATTTCTGCTTTCTACCCTGAACTCCTTTTAGGGGTTGTTGAAAGCCAGCAGCACATGATTTAATCCTTGTAGAAGTAGATGGCAAGTGCCAGTTCGTAATGCACAACACACAAAAGGCTCAGTGTCATAATTATAAAGGAAAAAAACTCAGGGCAAGTTTGTTTCTCATTTTTCTTTTTCCTGATTGTTTTCATCTTTATTTTTTTGTCTTTTAGGAGAGCAACGGGAAAGGGCAAGGAGTGACGTCCCTGTCTTGGAGAAAGGAGCAGTTTAGGGTAAGGATGCAGACAGGGTCAGTGTTTGCCTGGGCTTTCATGAGTTCTGAACTCTGGCATGAAATTGAATACGAGTAGAGTTAAGCAAATATAACCCAGTGTGCTGCACAAATGACTAAAGATCTTACACGGAAGAATACTCTTGTTCTATAGGAAGCCAAATAAATTTTAAAGTGCCCAAATATTTTCCAAGCATGCTTTGAGGGTCCAGAAGGCAAGGGCTACAACTGGAAGGGGATTCTAATCATTGTATTCACTGCTCCGTGGGTAAAGGATCCGCCTGCAGTGCAAGAGACGCAGAAGGTGTGGTTTCAGTTCCTGAGTCAGGAAGAACCCCTGGAGTAGGAAATGACAACCCACTCCAGTCTTCTTGCCTGGAGAATCCTGTGAACAGAGGAGCCTGCCAGGCTGCAGTCCATAGGGTTGCAAAGAGCTGGACATGACTGAGCGCACACTCACACACTTACCGCGTGGTCAGTGCTCACCATTTCCTTGGTGGTGCTGGTTTAGTTGCTATGTCGTGTCTGACTCTTGAACCCCAGGGACTGCCATCCACTAGGCTTCTTTGTCCATGGGCTGTTCCAGGCAAGAACACTGGAGTGGGTTGCCATTTCCTTCTCCAGGGGATCTTCCTGACCCAGGGATTGAACCCAAGTCTCCTGTACTGCAGGCAGATTCATTTCCTTTTTGTTTTCAGGAAAAACTAAAGCTCCCAACTTCACTGTGTCTCCAAACTCTGGTACTGGGTTCCTAGGACAACGTACAGAATAAGGAATCAGTCTACTGGAAGAAACAGAAAGTGGAATTCACTCAGTCATGTACGACTCTGCGACCCCATGGACCAGACAGTCCATGGTATTCTCCAGGCCAGAATACTGGAGTGGGTAGCCTTTCCCTTCTCCAGTGGATCTTCCCAACCCAAGGATTGAACCCAGGCATAAAACCCTACTCTATATCCTCTCAATGAGGTCTTCATACCTTAGAACATGCAGGTTTTCAAAAATTTCTGAATCTCCTCCACCCATTCTAGGCCCTGACTAACTGGATTCTATAGCTATAGATTGGAGAAGGCAATGGCACCCCACTCCAGGACTCTTGCCTGGAAAATCCAATGGACGGAGGAGCCTAATGGGCTGTAGTCCATGGGGTCTCAAAGAGTCAGACACGACTGAGAGACTTCACTTTGACTTTTCACTTTCATGCATTGGAGAAGGAAATGGCAACCCACTCCAGTATTCTTGTCTGGAGAATCCCAGGGATGGGGGAGCCCGGTGGGCTGCCATCTCTGGGGTCACACAGAGCTGGACACGACTGAAGCGACTTAGCAGCAGCAGCGGCATAGCTATAGACTGAAGAGAGATGGAAAGAGTCTCTCCAGGAAAAACTGGTTTAAGCTGAACTGTTATTCCATTCTCTGAAAAGACTGGCCCATTGACATTCTACCACTGATTTCCTTAATATCCATAGACTAAAGATAAAAAGCAAAGTGTTAATTGTTCAGTGTGTCCAACTCTTTGCAACCCCATGGACTATACAGCCTGCCAGGCTCCTCTGTCCATGGAATTCTCCAGGCAAGAATACTGGAGTGGGTTGCCATTCCCTTCTCCAGGGATCTTCCCAACCCATGGATCAAACTCGCAAATCCTGCACTGAAGGCAGATTCTTTATCATCTGAACCACAAAATCGAATGCAAAATAGAAGCAAAATTGCTTCCCTTGGGCTTACCTATAGCCTCGTCAGCAGGCATCTGGAAATGGGATGGAGACTGAAGGTATGTTTTTTAAGCCATTCTAATTCAATTAGTCGGCAAGAAAAAGAAGCAAAGAAAACCATTATGCAAATACACACCATCTGAAGTCAGAAATTGAGGTCTGGAGGTGAAGAGTGGGAAGAATAAAGGTTTGGAGAATTTTCTTACTGTCAGAGTTCACCTCTTGTTTCACTGTAATGTTCCTTTTCTGATCATTACAGATATTCAAATGCCACATCCTGAATTGTTTGTCTTATTGCCCGCATCCCAGCTGCACTAAGTAAGAAATTTCCGTACAGGATATCTCTGCGTTTTGCTTCTGGATCGAGATCTGCTGCTACTGCTGCTAAGTTGCTTCATTCGTGTCCGACTCTGTGCAACCCCAGAGATGGCAGCCCACCAGGCTCCCCCGTCCCTTGGATTCTCCAGGCAAGAACACTGGAGTGGGTTGCCATTTCCTTCTCCAATGCATGAAAGTGAAAAACGAAAGTGAAGTCGCTCAGTCGTGTCCCACTCCTCACGACCCCATAGACTGCAGCCCACTAGGCCCCTCTGTCCATGGGATTTTCCAGGCAAGAGTACTGGGGTGGGGTGCCATAGATCGGGGACTGTAAAGACTCAGACAGTAAATATTTCAGGTTTGGGGAGTCACGGTGGTGCTGGTGGTAAAGAACCTGCCTGCCGATGCAGGAGACACAAGAGGCACAGATTGGATCCCTGGTTTGGAAAGATCCTCTGGAGGAGAAAAGGGCAAGCCACTCCAGTATTCTTGCCTGGAGAATACCATGGACAGAGCAGGCTGGTGGGCTACAGTCCCTGGGGTGGCACAGAGTTGGACACGACTGAAGCGACTTAGTGCGCACACATGATCTCGATCACACCCACTGGGTGTGGCTGTGTAAACAGTTAGAGCAGAGGGTCCTTGGAGAAAGAGAACCACGAATAGCTTTCTTGACATAATAGAACTCATTTTGGCCTAAAAAGTCCATTTGTGATCTGAGCCAGGCCACAATGATTGCCTTCAAACAGTTCTCAGTATTTAATGATCTTAAGGGAGGGGGGTACAGAAACAAGAGTGAAGTGAAGTGAAGTGAAAGTCACTCAGTTGTGTCCAACTCTTTGCGACCCCGTGGACTATCCAGTCAATGGAGTTCTCCAGGCCAGAATCTTGGAGGGGGTAGCCTTTCCCTTCTCCAGGGGATCTTCCCAACCCAGGGACCGAACCCAGGTCTCCCACATTGCAGGTGGATTCTTAACTAGCTGAGCCACAAGGGAAGGCCAAGAATACTAGAGTGGGTAGCCTATCCCTTCTCCAGCGGATCTTCCTGACCCACGGATTGAACCAGGGTCTCCTGAATTGCAGGTGGATTCTTTACCAACTGAGCTATCAGAGAAGCCCAAAGAAACCAGAGAGGAGTAGTCAAAAAACAACAGTACAGTCTTGGGGCACGGTCCTGGTTCCTCAAGGAATATACGTAATAACACATTGTTGAGCTCTGCAGCAGCTAAAGACCCTGATGCTGGGAAAGGCTGAAGGCAGGAGGAGAAGGGGACGACAGAGGATGAGATGATTGGATAGCATCACCAACTGTATGGACATGAGCTTGTGTCCGGGAGTTAGTGATGGACAGGGAAGCCTGGCGTGCTGCAGTCCATGGGGTTGCAAAGAGTCGAACATGACTGAGCGACTGAACTGATGTCCCCCTCGCATTGGAGATGGGATGATAGTGTTGACCCTCTTGACTTCTGTCAACTGAAGCTTGGACACTGTTGACCTTTGCCCCAATTCTATGCTGAATTCCCCTCTGCTCAAATCCTCTCCTGAATATGCACACACGGTCCAAGTGCCCTCCTGAACAGGCACACGTGCATGCCTCTGTGTGTGTGTGTGCACGCCCATGTGTGCACGCCCATGTGTGCACTATCACTTCAGTCGTGTCTGACTCTTCCCGATCCCTTGGACTGTAGCCTGCCAGGCTCCTCCATCCATGGGATTCTCCAGGCAAGAACACTGGAGTGGGTTGCTGTGCCCTCCTTCAGGACATCTTCCCAACTCAGGGATCAAACCTGGGTCTCCTGCATTGGCAAGCAGATTCTTTACCACTAGCTCCACCTGGGAAGAGGCATGTACCCTTAGCTTAAAACTTCTCCAATTTGCTGTTCAGGGAGATGACCCTGCTTTGGGAAACAGTCCGGTGTTCTCCTTACTTGCTGCCAGTAATAATAAATCCTTACTTCTCTGGATCTTGGCTTGTTTGTGTCTATTGACACACACCAAGAGGTGAAAAGAAAACTTCATTAATGAACACTGACATTTACATTTCATAAAATGCTCCCATATAATGAAATACTGTTCTTTTTGTTTGATTTTTGTGCTCATTCTTAAACCATGGGCAGTACATAAGCAGACAGGCAGTGCTAGCTAATCTCTGCTATGTATCTTGTAGTCCGCACATCTGTGGCATCAGTACCTGAAAAAAGCAATCTCAGGCCCCTCTCTTTCCACCACCCTGATTTGTAGGTTCAGCACATGCATTTAATCAAGGTCCCCCATGTGGGGCACATGAAGCTTGAGCTATATCACTCCCTATCAAGGTTTTCCAATTTGGCCCTGTTAGAGTCATCGGGAGTCTTGTGAAAAATGCAGGTGTCCAACCCCTTCCCCTGAAAATTCTGAGTCTATGTATTTGGAGCTGGGAATAGGACTGTGTGTTTTACAAGCTCCTCGGTTGTTGGTTCCTATCCATATCTAAGTTACCAGATTGCATCTTGACAAAGTTCCGTGAAGAAGCCTGTCCATGCAGTCCCTTTCAGCTTTCTGTAACCTGCAGAGACCCAAGAGAGCAAAGGTTCTTAAACATACGTGTGTCACTTCGTAAAACAACAAAAACAGAAGCAGATTTCTGAATTTGAACTTGAACTCCACGCTACAGATTACCACCTGCTCTTGCCACATGAGAAAGAGACGCTTGAATCAGCGTGGGTACCAGAGCGAGTGTGCCATCCTTTCTGATGCTGCTAGACTTCCCTGCCCTCTCCCCAGCATACCAGCTTTCCATCACTGCCTGCAGAGGATTCAAAGAGATGATTCAGAGACTTGGAAAAACAGGCCAGCTTCCCTGGACTCCAGATAAATGTAACTAGAACCCCAGAAAGGACAGAAAATCTTAGGAAAAATACAGCAGAATGTGAAAGGGCAGGAGGGTGGTTAGAGGAAGCTGGCTCACCCTAGATTTCAAATAGCATCTAACAACACCCACATCTGGTTTCTAGAAGCACCGATTCCAGGTGTGAGGCATTCTGTGAACAATCCCCTCTGGCTGATGGAGTGGAATATGGCACATCGTCAAGAATAAATGAGACAAAATATTCCAATTACAGACTCATCCTACTTCTCCCCATCTCACGCCAAGTGTTTGTCTCAATTGTTCAGGCTACAAATTACCCCCATGCTCCCGAAAGATAGCCAAGTGAGCAAACACCAAGGCTTCTGCTTAGGGGGAAATTGGCTGATTTTATTTTCATTGGGGGGTTTGTGTCTAGGGCTTAAGCAGCTTGTCTTTCCTCTCCAGGATGGACCATGCGGCATGGGGATATCCCAGACATGGCCACTGATGGGAGTGAGAGGACCCTGGCATTGACAACTGTCTGAAGTGTAAGACAGGGACTTCCCTAGTGGCCCAGCAGTTAAGAATCCACCTTTCAGTGCCGGGACACAGGTTCAATTCTTGGTCAGGGAACTGAGATCCTGCATGCCACAGGGCAACTAAGTCCACGTGTTGCGTGGACTTGAGCCTGCACACCTTGGAATCCTCACCACGAATAGAGAGAAGTCCACGTGCCACGGTGATGACCTCACGGGCCATTACAAAGACCCAACGCAGTTAAGCTGAAAACAACAACAACAGAAAGAGTATGGTAGTTACTTCTAGTTTTTTAAGGAATCTCCACACTATTCTCGATAGTAGTAATGATGCATATTGACGTATGGCCAAAACCATCACAACATTGTAGAGCAATTTTGCTCCAATTAAAATAAATACATTTTTGTAAACAGCCAAAAAAGGGAGACAGAAAAAAATACTTAAAAAAGAATGTATATATATGTATAACTGAATCACATAGCTGTACAGCAGAAATGAGCACAACATATAAATCAACTATATTTCAATTTAATAAAAAAGGATAAGACAAAATTTTAGCACTATTTAATTTACTGGAGATCAAAAATACCCATGATCTAATTAGGAAACTGGCTAAATAAATCATGGTATATGAATAAGAGAGACAAGACAACTGAAATAAAGTCATGCACTTAAAAACTATGGAATCATCTGGGGGAGAAAGGGTCACAGTGAAATAAAAATAAAGAGCACTGTCATTAAACATAATTGCCATGATCCAGACCAAATCCTTGCCATGAGCCAGACACTCTGTTCCACGCTGTTGGTACATCACAACATTTAATTCACAACCAGGAAGGTAGGTGCGATTTCCCTGCATTTTCAGAGGGTTAATTAATTGGCCCAAGGTCAAACAGCCAGCAGGTGGAAGTGGTGCTGTGAATCAAGTTCAGGCCTGTCTGAGTCCAAAACTGGGACCTTTAATCCCCATCCAATACTCCCAATTTAACTTTCAATGAATTTAAAACACATAGGAAGACATGGGAACAGTGGTGGTTTCTGGATAGTAGGGCTAAGGATGATATTTTGGTTTTAATTCTGTGGTTTTCCCAAATGCCCTACCTTCTTCTTGATATCCCTATTTTATAGTGAACAGATTTTTTTTTTTAATGATCTGAAAGATACTACAGAGAATCAAAAAATAAGCTGGATTTAAAATGCTTTATTTCTGTTATTTTATGCTTCCAATCATTGATTGCAAAGTGGTGACTTGTGATTTTGGTCACATCCATTTGATAAATTGAAAAATAATTGATGCGCTTTAACATATGTATAAACAATTCTCTTAGCTGTAACTGTTGTCACCTGCACAGACTTAACAAATGAGCCCTATTTAGGGACAGATGCGGCACTCACCCAACTCTGGGATGAACATGCAACGCTGATGCCATTGACAGTTGTGTTTGGAGCTTCCACCTGGCTGTTTAGGAGCACACGGCAAGGTGCAGCCTCGCTCTACAACCAGGAGACTCCTGGCCACATGCCCGTTGGGTGACTCTGAGTATGTTCTCTTTTTTTTGCCTCATCTTGCGGAATGCAGCATGTTAGTTCCCAGACTGGGGATTGAATGCTTGCCCCCTGCAGTGGAAGGATGGAGGCTCATCCATTGGACTGCCAGGAAAGTCCCTGAGCACGTTCTTTTAAATTGCTGCCTGCGTGCAAAGTTGCTTAATCATGTCTGACTCTTTGCAACCCCATGGACTGCAGCCCCCCAGGCTCCTCTGCCCATGGGATTCTCCAGGCAAGAATACTGGAGTGGGGTGCCATGCCCTCCTCCAGGGTAGCTTCGTGACCCAGAGATTGAACCTGAGTCCCTTTTATCTCCTGCATTGGCAGGTGGCTTCTTTATCACTAGTGCCACCTGGGAAGCCCTTACATTGTTGAGCTTCCCCATAAGTAAACAGGAAACTTTATATCCATCTAATAAGATCATTTGGAAGGTTGAATGGGTTAATACTGCACAGGCTAGTTACCAAGAAGGTGTTCATATGTGATGGTGATGAAGCCAATTATTCATGATCATCCTTAGTGTGACCATCCTGGTGCAAAGTGAAGGGAGCCGTTCCATGTGGGCCGACCCAATATTGGATGTGAATACTGACCTCACAAGCAGCAGGCATCCCTCCCTCTCTCAACAGTGAGTGCCCACTTGCTCCGCTTGAGTCCTGCGAAGTCATGAGGGGAATCAGAGGAAGACAGCCACAGATCACCCCTCCAGCGCATCTGCATTTCTATCCCGGGGTCTCTGAGGGCCCTCAGGCTGCTGGGATAGAAGTGCCTCCCCTCTCAACTGCCATTAACAAGCACAGTATTTGTGAGCACTCTATTAGGGACCCTCCCCTTTCTTCTCCACGTGGTCACAGGAGGTGAGAAAAAGTTGTGCTTTAATTTAACAGCAGCCAAAAGACCACAAAACGAAATTACCCTGTAACCCAGCAATTACACACCTAGATATGCGCCCTAGAAAAATGAAAATGTACATCTATGAAAAAACTTATACACAAGCGTCTTCATATCAGCACGACAGTAGTAGCAGTAGTGTGAAATAGCTCAGTCCTGTCTGGCTCTTTGTGACCCCACGGACTCTAGCCCACCAGGCTCCTCTGTCCATGGGATTCCCCAGGCAAGAACACTAGAGTGGGTTGCCATTTCCTACTCCAGGATTCTTCTCAACTCAGGGATCGAACCTGATGTCTTCTGCACTACAAGCAGATTCTTTACCTGCTGGGCCAGTGGGGAAGCCAGTATATCATTATTTTTCAAAATAGTTTAAAAAAAAGGAAAAGGAAAAAACCCACATGCCCATCAAATGACAAATGATAAATAAAATGTAATATATTTGTGCAATGGAATATTATTTGGCATTAAACAAAAATGAAGTACTGATACATGTTACAATACAGATGATCCTTGAAAACACTAGGCTAAATGATCTAAATCATTCACAAAAGACCATTTATTGTAAGTCCATTTATATGAAATGTCCAGAATGGGAAAATTTAAAGAGACAGAAAGCAGAAGAATGGTTTCTAGGGGCTGGGGGTTGAGAAAAAATGGAGTGACTGCTAATAGGTATGGGTATTTTTAGAAAGGGACAGATGATGAAAACATTCCAAAATTGATTGTGGTACTGACCTTTTCTATAATTATATCAAAACTTAAATTCATGATTTAAATAGATCAAGTGTTTAGCATCTCAAACCTATCTCAATAAAGCTTCCTTTTTTATTTTCTTTTTAAAAATAGGCAAAGACAAAGTCCATGGCATCTTTGGAGTGATTTAAAAAAACCAGCTAAGTGTTGGTTTCTTCATTTGGTTTCCCTCCGTCAAGGAAAAGAGATACAAGGTTTTTACTGTTGTTTTCTGGTTTTGTTTGTTTGTTTGTTTACTGTTTTTAAAAGATAGAAGCAAAGATGTTGACACTCAGAGTTTCTGACTCCTGCAGAGATGGGGGAGGAATGTCAAGTGTGGCCTGATTGTAGCGGAGTGTTTAGAAAGGGATGCGAATGAAGGGGCCAGGTCTCAGAGAGCCGTGATCATCAGGTGAAAAGACTGTATTTTATTTTCACAGAAATGGGAGCAATGAGTTTGGGAGGCAGAATGGTGTTTTAGAATACAAGAAAACAGCAGCTAGAAGAAAGCATTGGAAGGGTATAATATATCAGTTCAGTTTAGTTCAGTCGCTCAGTCGTGTCCGACTCTTTGCGACCCCATGAATCGCAGCACGCCAGGCCTCCCTGTCCATCACCATCTCCCAGAGTTCACTTAGACTCATGACCATCAAGTCAGTGATGCCACCCAGCCATCTCATCCTCTGTCGTCCCCTCCTCCTGCCCCCAATCCCTCCCAGCATCAGAGTCTTTTCCAATGAGTCAACTCTTCTCATGAGGTGGCCAAAGTACTGGAGTTTCAGCTTTAGCATCATTCCTTCCAAAGAACACCCAGGGCTGATCTCCTTCAGAATGGACTGGTTGGATCTCCTTACAGTCCAAGGAATAATATGTATTCCTTCCTAATTTCAGAAAAACTTTAAGGTTGTTCATAACTTCATGGTAAAATCCAGAAGCCAATAGGAATTCACAGCTGGGTAAAAGTATACGTGATATCTATAGATAATATAGATATTATGTAGATATATAGAATATATATAAGGAAGATATATAGACTACATACACATGTCACAGAAGGCATTAGTCGATAAAAATGTGTCTCTATGAAAACTCACTTCAGAATGCCTTCCTCCCTATAACTCTCTGAGGTTTCTGGTCCCCTTGAACTACTTTGATCAAAAAATAAATGATAAGAGGGGACTTCCCTGGTAGTCCAGTGATTAAGAAGACTTCACCTTCTGATGCCAGGGGTGAAGGTTTGATCCCTAGTCAAGGACTTAAGATCCCACATGCCTCGGGGCCAAAAAACCAAAACATAAAATAGAAATAGTGCTGTAACAAATTCAATAAAGGCTTTAAAAAATCTTAAAATAAAAAGAAATAATAAGACAAATAATAATAAATCATGTAAGACACTGGCTAACTGCTGCAGTGACCGACTAACCCAGAATCCCAGTAGCCTAATAGCAAAGATGTATTTCCCTCTCAAGTTCTGTGTCCCACAGGTCCGTGGGGGAGACTTCTCTCTATAGAATCCCTTGGAAATCAGACTCATGGAGAGTCTACCATCTCGTGATGCCACCTTATCAGCATGGCTCTCCTACCAGGAAAGGCTTTGTAACCCACACCCAGTTCTCACTGTCTTTACTGGTAGCCCATTGGCTAGAACAGGTCACACGGCCCAGACCTCCCTGCAAAGGATGCTGGGAACACAGAGGAGCACCTGGGATACTTGATGACCACTAGCGGTCTCTGCCAATATTACTCAGCTGCTATGACTACTACTAATGAAATAGTTCATCTTTATGGAGTGCAGGCTATGCCCAAGGCACTGTGCTTTACACAGGCTATTTCATGTAATCTTCCCCCAAAGACTCTGAGAGCTAAGCAACTCTCCCTGTTTACCTGGCAACTAAAGTTAAGGGATGTGCCTGCAAGAAAATGAGTGAGCAGGAAGTGGGTGTCACAGTGTCTGATTCCCCAGCCAACACTCTCTCTGTTCACCAATGCCTATCCCTACCTCCCAGCAGCCCAATTACCTGATGAGACAAAAAATAGCCGCAGATGGGATTTCCCTGCTGGTCCAGTGGTTAAGAATCCAATTGCCAATACAGTGGTTACAAGTTCTATCCCTGATGAGGGAAGATCCCACATGCTAAGGGGCAACAAAGCCTATATGCCACAACGACTGATGCCCACACTCTAGACCCCACAAGCTGCAACTACCAAGCCTGTGTGCCACAACTACTGATGCCCACACACTGTGGAGCCAGGGCTCTGCAACAAGAGAAGACAATACAATGAGAAGCCCTCAGCCCGTGACCAAAGAGTAGCCCGTGATCCCTGCAACTAGACAAAGCCCTCCTGCAGCAACAAAGACCGAGCACGGCCAAAAATAAATAAATAAAGTGCTAAAAGAAAAAAAAAAAGCTTCAGATCTTGTACAAGACCCTGATGCCTCTGCTCTGCCCCTCAGCACCTTCTCCTGGGAAGGAAGCGATCAGACCTCCCCACTGGGTTCAGTCTTCCCTTTCACCTGGGCATCGAGGCTTTCTTCAGGAAGACAGTACTTAGCTGCTCTATTTTTTCACTCGAGAAAAATGCATTATTTAATAGCAGGGTTTCAAAAACATGGAAATGACCCTTGTAAACACGGTTAAAACGTTTTCCTTTCAAAAGGCCCTGCTTCTCTTTGTAGCAGTGGGATTTCAGCCTGCAGAAGGAGCTTTCTCTCTTTCCTTTTTCCTTTGGTGCCAGACAAATCTTAATTTTATTTGGCATGTAGTAAATATTTAGTTTTACTCTCCCAGTGCTGAAAGACATTTATACAAGCTTTGGGGTTATTTGGAAATTGTCTTGATAATTGCCTATGTTTTCATAGAGATCAAGGGGGCTTTGCATTTCTTCTTCAATTAAGTTTTTCTTTCTTTTTAGTGAGTATTTTAAAATGATCAAACATGGGATGCTTTCCTTACTTGAGTGTTTTGGGTGTCTAGAATAAAGCAAAATCTCATCCAATGGAGAGACAGACTGTCTAGATGGTAAATTACTTCAAATGCCTTGGTTTTCCTCCTTAGGTGTTCATCCTAAAAATATGAATGGGCTGTTGGTAAACAAACACAGGAAACAGCAGTGGTGTGCAGAGTGAGAGCCTGAGATTGTGGTTGAGTCACTAAGTTGTGTCCAATGCTTTGCCACCCCATGGACTGCAGCACTCCAGGCTCCTCTGACCATGCGATTCCCCAGGCAAGGATACTGGAGTGGGTTGCCATTTCCTTCTCCAGGGGGTTCTCCCAACCCAGGGATTGAACCCCATCTCTTGCGTCTCAAGCATTGGCCGGGGGATTCTTTACCTCTGAGCCACCCAGAAAGCCTGAGAACCTAAGATACCCATCCTTCTTTCAAAGACTGCTTTGGAAAAACGTGGGATGAAGGATGGGTTGGAACAGGAGATGTCTCTCTTCTCTAAGTTTTAAGCACTGTAGAAAAAGCCAAGGTCGACAGTGTTCAAGTTGATATAACAAAGGAAATGTCTAGAGAAGGGTAGAAGACAGAGGAGAGGTTGGCTTGCATTTAGTGCAGAAAGTAGAAATATTACTTCATCCATGTAAGCATGATAACCAGCAAGGAAGTGAGAGATCATAGGAAAAGGCAGAGGCTGTAGCGTCAAACACACGTGGGTGACTCTCCTTCACTTGCTGTGTGCCTTTGGGCATGCTAGGCAACTTCTCTGTGCCACAGCAGGTTCCTCCAACTAAAGAAGGCTCACCAAAGTTTCTCTCCCTTCCTTCCTCCCTCTCTTCCTCACTTTTCTCAGCATATGTCAAGCACTGTTCTTCGCTCCCCCTGTTCAGTCACTAAGTTGTGTCCAACTCTTTGCAACCCCATTGACTGCAGCACACCAGGCTCCTCTATCCTCCACTATCTCCTGGAGTTTGCTCAAATTCATGTGCATTGAGTCAGTGATGCTCTCTAACCATCTTATCCTCTGTTGCCCTCTTCTCCTCTGGCCTTCAGTCTTCCCAGCATCAGGGTTTTTTTCCAATGAGTCAGCTCTTTGCATCAGGTGGCCTAAGTAATGATGTGTTTCAGTGAGTGTATACTGAGGCTCAGGTCTAGTGGAACTCATCTGCCACCTGGGACCTATTTTGTTCTAAACAGTTTATGTTGTGTCCTGGGGCTGTAATTCTTTTAAAGGTTGTGCCTTGCTCTCTTCCCTCCTATTTCAGTCAGGACTCAATACATATTAGCTATTGGCATCATTTTATTCATCTTAAAAAACAATATGGGTCCAAATTTAAATTACTTATTGTTTCTTCCTTCCTACCCTCCCTTACTTCATAACCATCAACTGTTCATTATGAAATAACTTCTGACATCTCCCTTTCCTCTGGCCCTGTGTTTGATGCGAGGACTGCAGAGGTGGTGGGGAAATGATCCAGGAGCGTGGAGAAATGATCCAGGAGCGTGGAGGAATGAAGTAAGATGGATGGCCTGTGCGGCTTCTTGGTTCTGGTCTGAGTGTCCTTGAATCACTTATTTAAAGGACTTTCTGAGCCTCGTTCCTTCATAAGCAAGCTAGGAGACTGAGATCTGGGTGAAAGGGTTTATGTAAAGCTTAAGCCGTGACTGTATTAATTCCTGGTCATGTCCTTGGCATCCAGTGCAATGCCTTACTCGAAGTATTGAATAAACACAGGGTAGTTCAACACCTTCACCAACAGCAACAAAAGAACAAACTTACGCAGCCTTATAATCTGGAGACCTAGGCAAGGAGGTCAGAGAAAAAAATACTACTTCCTTGTACACAACGGTGGCATCCACCAGCTGTAGGTAGGATTTCCCAAATTTGAAAGAGTTGACAGGATTCTCTTTTTCAGTCTCCTAAACCTCTTTGTTTCTCCTTGTCTATCGCTTTGTTTCAGTTCAGTTCAGTTCAGTTCAGTCGCTCAGTCGTGTCCGACTCTTTGCGACCCCATGATTCGCAGCATACAAGGCCTCCCTGTTATCACTATCTCCCAGAGTTCACTCAGACTCACAGCCATTGAGTCAGTGATGGCATCCAGCCATCTCATCCTCTGTTGTCCCCTTCTCCTCCTGCCCCCAATCCCTCCCAGCATCAGAGTCTTTTCCAATGAGACAACTCTTCACATGAGGTGGCCAAAGTACTGGGGTTTCAGCTTTAGCATCATTCCTTCCAAAGAAATCCCAGGGCTGATCTCCTTTAGAATGGACTGGTTGGATCTCCTTGCAGTCCAAGGGACTCTCAAGAGTCTTCTCCAACACCACAGTTCAAAAGCATCAATTCTTTGGCGCTCAGCCTTCTTCACAGTCCAACTCTCACATCCATACATGACTACTGGAAAAACCATAGCCTTGACTAGATGGACCTTAGTCGGCAAAGTGAGGTCTCTGCTTTTGAATATGCTATCTAGGTTGGTCATAACTTTCCTTCCAAGGAGTGAGCATCTTTTAATTTCATGGCTGCAATCACCATCTGCAGTGATTCTGGAGCCCAAAAGAATAAAGTCTGACACTGTTTCCACTGTTTCCCCATCTATTTCCCATGAAGTGATGGGACCGGATGCCATGATCTTAGTTTTCTGAATGTTGAGCTTTAGGCCAACTTTTTGCTCTCCACTTTCACTTTCATCAAGAGGCTGTTTAGTTCCTCTTCACTTTCTGCCATAAGAGTGGTGTCATCTGCATATCTGAGGCCATTGATATTTCTCCCGGCAATCTTGATTCCAGCTTGTGCTTCTTCCAGCCCAGTGTTTCTCATGATGTACTCTGCATATAAATTACATAAGCAGGGTGACAATATACAGCCTTGACGTACTCCTTTTCCTATTTGGAACCAGTCTGTTGTTCCATGTCCAGTTCTAACTGTTGCTTCCTGACCTGCATACAGATTTCTCAAGAGGCAGGTCAGGTGGTCTGGTATTCCCATCTCTTCTAGAATTTTCCACAGTTTATTGTGATCTGCACAGTCAAAGGCTTTGGCATAATCAATAAAGCAGAAGTAGATGTTTTTCTGGAACTCTCTTGCTTTTTCCATGATCCAGCAGATGTTGGCAATTTGATCTCTGGCTCCTCTGCCTTTTCAAAGAACCAGCTTGAACATAAGGGAGTTCATGGTTCACGTATTGCTGAAGTCTGGCTTGGAGAATTTGAGCATTACTTTACTAGCATGTGAGATGAGTGCAATTGTGCAGTAGTTTGAGCATTCTTTGGCATTGCCTTTCTTTGGAATTGGAATGAAAACTGACCTTTTCCAGTCCTGTGGCCACTGCTGAGTTTTCCAAATTTGCTGGCATATTGAGTGCAACACTTTAATAGCATCATCTTTCAGGATTTGAAACAGCTCAATTGGAATTCCATCACCTCCACTAGCTTTGTTCATAGTGATGCTTCCTAAGGCCCACTTGACTTCACATTCCAAGATGTCTGGCTCTAGGTTAGTGATCACATCATCATGACTATCTGGGTTGTGAAGATCTTTTTTGTACAGTTCTTCTGTGTATTCTTGCCACCTCTTCTTAATATCTTCTGCTTTAGTTAGGTCCATACCATTTCTGTCCTTTATTGAGCCCATTTTTGCATGAAATGTCCCCTTGGTATCTCTAATTTTCTTGAAGAGATCTCTAGTCTTTCCCAATCTGTTGTTTTCCTCTATTTCTTTGCATTGATCGCTGAAGAAGGCTTTCTTATCTCTTCTTGCTAGTCTTTGGAACTCTGCATTTAGATGCCTATATCTTTCCTTTTCTCCTTTGCTTTTCACCTGTCTTCTCTTCATAGCTATTTGTAAGGCCTCCCCAGACAGCCATTTTGCTTTTTTGCATTTCTTTTCCATGGGGATGGTCTTGATCCCTGTCTCCTGTACAATGTCACGAACTTCATTCCATAGTTCATCAGGCACTCTATCTATCAGATCTAGGCCCTTAAATCTATTTCTCACGTCCACTGTATAATCATAAGGGATTTGATTTAGGTCATACCTGAATGGTCTAGCGGTTTCCCCTACTTTCTTCAATTTAAGTCTGAATTTGGTAATAAGGAGTTCATGATCTGAGCCACAGTCAGCTCCTGGTCTTGTTTTTGTTGACTGTATAGAGCTTCTCCATCTTTGGCTGCATAGAATATAATCAATCTGATTTTGGTGTTGACCATCTGGTGAGGTCCATGTGTAGAGTCTTTTCTTATGTTGTTGGAAGAGGGTGTTTGCTATGACCAGTGCATTTTCTTGGCAAAACTCTATTAGTCTTTGCCCTGCTTCATTCCGCATTCCAAGGGCCCAGAGATCACCTCTCAGCAATCACAAACAAAATTCAGACCTCTTGTTGGGTGAGACCTCTCTTTCTTTTCCCTTTGTTTACTCAACAAACATTTACTGAAGGCTTATCATGTGTCAAGAACTGAGCTAGGATTATGACAATAAATAGAAATATCTGTTGTAGTTGTTTAGTCTCTAAGTCATGTCTACCTCTTTACAACCCCACGGCCTGAGGCCCACCAGGCTCCTCTGTCCATGAGATTTCCCAGGCAAGAATGCTGGAGTGGGTCTCCCTTTCCTTCTCCAGAGGATCTTCCTGACCCAAGGATTGAACCCGGGTCTCCTGCACTGCAGGCAGATTCTTTACCATCAGAGCCACTGCTGCTGCTGCTAAGTCACTTCAGTCGTGTCTGACTCTTTACAATCCCATAGATGGCAGCCCACCAGGCTCCCCTGTCTCTGGGATTCTCCAGGCAAGAACACTGGAATGGGTTGCCATTTCCTTCTCCAATGCATGAAAGTGAAAAGTGAAAGTGAAGTCACTCAGTTGTGTCCAACTCTGTGCGACCTCATGGACTGCAGCCTACCAGGCTCCTCCATCCATGGGATTTTCCAGGCAAAATTACTGGAGCGGGGTGCCATTGCCTTCTCCACTAGGGAAGCCCCAAAAGAAGGTGTGAGGAATTATTTTAAAAAATCACACAAAAAAACAAAAACAACTTGACTTACATTTCTCTGATGACTCATGATATTGTGCATCTTTTGACGCGTTTGTTGGCGATTGATATGTCTTTGAAGAGATATATATCTATCCATTTTTTAAAATTATAAAAGTATGATAAGTTTTATTGTTTTTGTTTTTCAATAGGATTGTTAGCTTTTGTTGTTCTTGAGTCATAAGGGTTCTTCCCCTATTCCAAATACTCGATCCTTATCAGATATATGATTTGCAAATATTTTCTTCAATTCTATGGACTGTCGTCTTACTCTCTCGATAGTGTCCTTGGAAAGGAATGAAGTATGGATTGCTACTATAATATGGGAAAACCCTGAGCACTTATCCCAAGTGAAAGGAGCCAGGGACTTGCCTGAAGGTTCAGTGGTTAAGACTGTGCTTCCAGTGAAGGGGTAAGGGTTTGATCCCTGGGGAACTAGGATCCCATATGTTGTGCAGCCATAATAAATAAATAAAAATAAATAAACAAATAATCTAAGAGACAACAGACAGACATAAAATTATATTACATGATTTCACTTACATGGAGATACGCAGAATAGGCAAATTTCTAGAGAGAGAGAACTCATGTTAGTGGTTACTAGGGGATGAGGAGGGAAAAGTGGGGGAAAACTGCTTAAATGACATGAGGTCTCCTTTTGGCGTCAAAACATTCTAGAGCTAGGGCGTGGTGATGGTTGTACAGCATTCGAAAGGCACTAAATGCCATTGCCTTGGTCTCTTTAGGATGGTTAGAATGGCCAGTTTTATGTGTTCCATTCAGTTCAGTTCAGTTCAGTCCAGTCGCTCAGTTGTGTCTGACTCTTTGCGACCCCACGAACTGCAGCATGCCAGGCCTGCCTGTCCATCACCAACTCCCAGAGTTTACCCAAACTCATGCCTATTTAGTCGATGATGCTATCCAACCATCTCATCCTGTCTTCCCCTTCTCCTACCACCTTCTGGGTCTTTTCAAATGAGTCAGTTCTTCTCATCAGGCGGCCAAAGTATTGGAGTTTCAGCTTCAACGTCAGTCTTTCCAATGAACACCCAGGACTGATCTCCTTTAGGATGGACTGGTTGGATCTCCTTGCAGTCCAAGGGACTCTCAAGAGTCTTCTTCAACACTACCGTTCAAAAGCATCAATTCTTTGGCACTCAGCTTTCTTTATAGTCCAACTCTCACATCCATACATGACTACTGGAAAAAACATAGCCTTTACTAGATGGACCTTTGTTGGCAAAGTAATGTCTCAGCTTTTTAATATGTTGTCTAGTTTGGTCGTAACTTTCCTTCCAAGGAGTAAGTATCTTTTAATTTCATGGCTGCAGTCACCATCTGCAGTGATTTTGGAGCCCTGTACAATAACGTCTGCCACTGTTTCCACTGCTTATCCATCTATTTGCCATGAAGTGATGGGACCAGATGCCATGATCTTTGTTTTCTGAATGTTGAGCTTTAAGTCAACTTTTTCACTATCCTCTTTCACTTTCATCAAGAGGCTCTTTATGTGTATTTTACCACAATAAAAATAGAGAAGTCTATTCTACCAAGAGCGGTAAAAAGAGCCCCACATTAGCCTGGTGTATGGCGGGAGGTGAAGGGGAGGATGGAGACTAGGACAGTGGAGAAAGAGGGTTGTGTGCAGGGGGAATGGCTTGTGTCAAGACCCCACTCCCTGACCTAAGTGCATTACAGCTGTGAGCTTGCTACTTTAATCCTACGCAGGAGGCTCAAGTCTTCCGGATGGCTCTACACCTTAGCAGTAAAGGCGAAACCCAGCAGGACCCTGCCGGGCTCCTGGGCACAAAAGCCTTTCTGTGTTTCCCATTTCTTGATTACAGAAAATAGGCTTCATTCAGCCTCTAGGACTTTCCTGAGTTCCAATGGGCAGGTTCCAACAGCTGCAATCAGGAAAGGGAGGGGAGGCAGAGACAAGGGAGGCAGTCAAGAAACAATAGTACAGCCTTAGGGCAGGGTCCTGGTTCCCCCTCAAGCGACACACTTGACAATAGGTTAGATCTGCCTCGCAAATACTGAAGCCTCCACCAGGTGGGAGAAGTTAACTGTAAGCTGCCCACCAGCACGCAGAGCCCAGAGTGGTTGGAAAGACAAGGTTGAGGATGCTGACGCTCACTGACCTCACCGCCAACCAATCAGAAGAATATTAACGAGCTGGTCATGCCCTCCTCTCTGCACCGTTACTATAAAGCTCCTCATTACCGGTTCCAGATCAGGACACACAATTCTGAGGGCATTAGCCCACTGTGGCACCCTTTGCCTGGCAAAGCAATGAAGCTATTTTTATCTACTTCACCCAAAACTCTGTCTCTGAGATTTAATTCAGCACAGGGTCACTGAGGCTGGATTTAGCTTCAAAGGCAGGCTGGGAAGACCCTAGGACCCCCGCTTACTGCCACTCCTCCGAAGGTCATAATACCAGCAACAAGAACAAGAACGGGAACACAGAAACGCACATTTCTTAAGTGCCATGATATATAGTATTCGTGTTCTAAAGTCAGTACCCCTAATAGATCCTTGAGGTGGTTATCCCCACTTTAGGCAACCAATTCATTTGATTTTGGTCATTGATCATCATGGAATATTCTCAAACATAGCAAAGAGCACAGAATAATGGACAGTGATCATCCACATACCAGCATCCAGCCTTAATGTTTGTACTGCCAGTTGAAAGACCAAAAAAACAAAGAGACTCATTTATGCCGGGTTCTCCGACAGTCCCTATCTTCCATCCCCAAGTGTATCTCTTCAGCAGTGCACAGCTCTGTGGGCTTAAGTTGAACTGGGACTGATCATCAGAAATCGGCATCCTCATCCGTGAAATAGGGATGAAAGAAACAAAAGCATTAGTTGCTCGGTCATGTCCGACTCTGCGACCCCATGGACTGTAGCCCGCCAGGCTCCTCTATCCATGGAATTCTCCAGGCAAGAATACTGAAGTGGGTTGTCACTCTCCAGGGATCTTCTTGACCCAGGGATCGAACTTCGGTCTCCTGCACTGCAGGTGGATTCTTCTCCCTCTGAGCCATCAGGGAAGCCTGAAACAAGGATAATGCCTTCTTATTTATTGATCTCACATGGTAGTTGGGATGAATGTTGGGGGAGGGGGATTAAGAGGGATGAACAAGGAAATCCCAGGAAACTTGCCTGTATGGAAACCGTAAAATATTCTGATAACAAAGAAATCCCTGATACGTACAAGATATTAAATGCCTTCCTCCAAACTGCCCTTCAGCCATCAGAAAAACATACCTAATAATCCACTTTGGCTAGCATCTGTGCAGATAAATGTTGGTTATCACTTTAATGATGTTGATCGTCACTTACTAGGTAGAGACTCCCTTGGACCCTCCCCAGTACAATCCCAGTGTGAACAGTAGAGCCCAAAGATATTCTAATCCCACCTCCGAATTTCTTGAAAAAATAAAGTGGCTGATAGCATGTGTCCTCAATGTCTGAGCTAGATCCCATCCAATCCTGGGACAACATTTCCATTTTACTAATGGTTTGTGCCCTGGTGGATGCCCTCCATTGCCCAAAAATATGCAATCACTTAATTGCCATAGCAATCCTATTATATTACCATTACACAGCATCTAGTGGGGAAAGCTGAGAACATGTTATTAGTGCTGAAAGGGACAATTTACTGGATTTCGCTAAATGCCATCGCTTCCCAAAAAATGAATCAAAATGACTTGATGATGCATGTCTCACTTTAATGCCTCACCCAGAGAATGATGGGAAAGCCGTCACGATCATCTGAGCCGCTTTCAGCAAAACCGGCTTTGTGGCAACTTCAAGGATGCTGAGCTCTGTCTGTCTCTAGCCTAACTGACATTCCCCAATGTGGATGCTAAAGAAATACATGTCATGTCACCAGGTCGGGGTCCTTGGCCATGCTCTGTGCTCATCAAACAATCTTGTGTAGAACTTTCATCAGGAAACTTTAGTTCAAAAGAGTATTGAATTCTGAAGTGGTTCCTGAATTGTAGAGGCCATGTCAGGAATACACAGACACGTCTCAGTGTCTGAAAACGAAACTCCTAAAGCAATGGAAGGTAAACAGGGGTCATGGATCTGAAAAGAGCTGTTGTTGCTGTTGAGTCGCTCAGTTGTGTCTGACCCTTTGAAACCCCATGGACTGTAGCCCACTACTCTCCTCTGTTTATGAGATTTCCCAGGCAAGAACACTGGAGTGGGTTGCCATTTCCTTCTCCAGGGGATCTTCCTGACCCAGAGATTGAAGCCCTGTCTCCTGCATTGGCGGGTAGATTCTTTACTGCTGAGCCACCTGGGAAAAGAGTAGAGATTGGTAAAAATGAATCAGACCAAATCCAGGTACAAACCTGAAAAACCAGTGCAAAACTCTATGGGTCAGAACATAATCTATATAGGAAGAAGCGTGTGCAGATGTGTATTCTTCCTGTGTAAAGATGTTACCTTGCCTCTAATCATTCTTTTGCCAATACTTGCCATGCTTTTAAATGTTTGCTGGACAGGTCTTTCTGTTGTTCTAACTTTTATTTGGGGCTGTGCTGAGCCTTCATTGCTGCACACTGGGTCTCTCTAGTTGCAGCAGGTGGGGGCTACTCTTTGTTGCCATTTGAGGGCTGCTCATTGCGATGGCCTCTTCTGTTGCAGCCAAAGAGCTCCAGGTACGCGGGCTTCAGTAATTGTGGCGCAGGGATTAGTTGCCCTACAGCATGTGTGATTTTCCCAGACCAGGGATCAAATCTGTATCCTCTGCACTGGCAGGTGGATTCGTAACCACTGGACCACCAGGGAAGTCCCTGGACAGGTCTTTCTTAAAGAACCACATAGCAGAATTAAAAGTCATGTGTGCTTGTGATTAACCCTTTGCATGCAGAAACCAGCAAAGCATCATGAAGCAACGTGAGTCACATCGGGACCTGGAATAGAGAGGCTTACAAGGGCAACCATGTCTCCAAGCAGAGTGTGAAGAATTTGTACAAGCCTTTGATTCTCTCTGATTTTTTCTGAAAGCACAAAGAGGCTTCATATTTAATTTATGGGGTTATATAAGCTGCTCTTCCTGTGTGTGTATGTCTGTGTGTAAATTTCCCAGCATAATCCTGACTCTGGTAGTTTGGATGTTTGCTTTACGGAGGCAACAACTATTCCAGGAGGTGAATACTCATCCAACAGAGTGAAATCCAGGAGAGTGAAAGGGTAGCAGCAATTTTGCAGAGTTGGTGGCATTTCCCTTGCCTATAAAACCAATTTTAACTGTGCAAAACCCTCAGCACATTGCATTTGGGAAATGCAGCAGCTGCACATTAAGTTGTTATGAATAACGGCTGTTGGAATGGAATAAAATGGAAACAAATCTGCATTTTATTTGCACTCTCTCTGCAATCCCACACCATCAAGGACTGCAGTTACGGTGTGTGCAACACCGCTGAAGGGGGCGAGTTTTTGCTGATCGGCATGACCGTCCTCTGATTTTTTTTTTTAGCCAAGCAATCGTTTGAAACCACGGCTGTTACCCCCTGACACTGGCCACTGAACATTCTAATAGAGATGGTTTGCTTCTATGCAAGAAAATATAATCCAAGTCAAGTCTAATTTGACTCAGGCACTCTCTAACTCTCCTCTTCTAATTCAGAGGCAATGAACCCAGGGTAAGAACTGTCAGGCTGGCCTCTGGGACTGTGACTATTCCTCTGCTCAAGGAGGCATGATAGTTACATTGGCTGATTTGGGAATCTGGCTTGTAATTGCACAGTGAGGCACCCACAATGGTGGAAGGTGCTTTGCCGTTATCCATGTTGACAGGATGAAGCTGTAACATTTCCGGCAGGAGGAGGAGAAAGACCCTACATGTTTGCCTGATGATAAAGGAATGAGTAAGCAAATTATAACACAGCCCAAACTATCTATAGGACTGAGACGGGACAGAATCTGCCCCCAGTGCAGGAGACACAGGTTTGATCCCTGGGTCGGGAAGATCCCCTGGAGGAGGAAATGGCAACTCACTCCAGTATTCTTGCCTGGAGAATCCCATGGACAGAGGAGTGTGGTGGGCTACAGTTCATGGGGTCACAAAGAGTTGGACATGACTGAGCAACTAAGGACAGAATATATATATGTAGCCTGCCAGGCTCCTCTGTCAACGAGGATTCTCCAGGTAAGAATACTAGAGTGGGTTGACATGCCCTCCTCCTGGGGATATACATATATGTGTGTGTATGTGTGTGTGTGTGTGTGTGTGTGTGTGTGTGTGTAACTGAATCACATTGCTGTCTACCTGAAACTAACACAACATTATAAATTGACTATACTTCAATAAATTTTTTTAAGGAAGAAAATCATACTGGTAATTTGGAAAGTAAAGTAGAAGCAAAGCCCCTTGTTTTAAACCTAGATGACGATAAGAATAAAACCTGGAGTGCCTGACTCCATGATAGGCACTTGACACACAATTTGATGGCTGCTTTGTGGCAATCCCATGAGAAGACACTGTCATTTCATTCCAGCCCTGGGAAACTCAGGGACTGATAAGGAAGATCAAGTCACACAAACTAGGGAGGAACTCCAGAATTTGAACTGAGATGTCAGGTGCCCAATTCGAGGCTTGCTGATCAGGACTCTGCTGAGATGTGCCCAGCCTAAGCTTCAGGCCAATGTGGGTGGAAAAGCGTAACCACAGAACTGTCACATAATGAGCTTCCTTATCCAAGGCGCCATGCAAGGCATTACAAGGTGAGAAAAGGAAGCATGGCCAGCTCCTTAAATATTTAAGGACTGTAGAAGTGGTGGTGCTTAGAGACACAGATGGTGTCCCCCCTCCAGCTACCCAGTTGCTTCTTCTGCCTTTGCCCCCAGCCACTGTTTAACAATTTTTACTTCCAAGTTAATTTTTATGAATCAGAGTCCAGCACTTTCAGTGGACACTGAGTTGAATTATGGGGCTTTAGGGAAATTTTATACCAGAGCCATCAAGAAAGAGCTTTGGGGGATTTCTGTGGTAGCCCAGCAGCTAAGACTCTCTGCTCATGATGCAGGGGGCCTGACTTCAATCCCTGGTCAGGGAACTAGATCCCACATGCTGCAACTGAAGATCATAGATGCCACATGCTACAGTGAAGTTCCATGATCCTTCATGATGCATCTAAGACCTGGCACAGACAAATAAATAAATAGAAAAGGGAAAATGAAAGGGCTTCAGCTTGGATCCCAGTCCAAGTACTTTATTAGCTGTATGTCCTCGGACCATGAGGCTTATTGTCCTTGGGAATCAGCATCCTTATTCATAGGGTAGAGATGGCAATAATAATAGTAATTATGTCACATAATTGTTGCAAAGTACATAGATCAGAGACTGTGTATGTGTGCATGTGTGTATGTGTGTGTGTGTGTTCTGGCAATCTGTCAACACGGTGAACACCGAGCCAGGATCAACCCTTCACACTTTTCCCACACTTTCTCGAACTTGCAGCTGGTGGGCTGACTTGCTCAAGGTCATCCTTGATAACCTAGCTCGTTTTCTGACCTCTTTTTCAGTTTATCTGAGTATGTTGGCCTCCAGACTCCAAATCACAGGGAAGAGTGTAGGAGTCACCATTTAGACTTCCAGATCTTTAGATCCTAGCCTTTCCTGGGCTTCCAAAAAAAAAGACTTTTAAGGCACTGGCTCAGATATTACTGGAGTGGTTCTCTGAGTCCTCACTGTGTACGGCAGTTTGCTAGGATAATCACAGCAGTACTCACCTCCTAGTATTCACATCTTTGCGTAGTCCCCTCTCTCCATCTCTCCATCCCCTGTGTCTAGGCTAGACTGAAACACTGGCTTCTATTGAGTAGAATATGAATACAATGATGAAATATCATTTGCAAGATTAGGTTACAAAGAGAGTCCCCTCTTGGTTTTCTCTCTGATAAACAAAGTGTTACCCTGTGAGCTGCCTCATGGAGCACCCACAAGTCAAGAAATGCAGGTGACCTCCAAACACCAGCCACAAGAATGGGAATCCCAAGATTCACGGCATAAGTCACATTGGAGGTAGATGCAGGCCAGGCAAACCTTAAGGTGACACTAAGTAGCCCTTGGCCAGCTTTCTACTTACAGTTTGCAGGAACTGAATCAAGTGCCCAGCTCAGCTATGCCCTAAATCCTGACCCACAGAAATGGCGAGACAGTAACTGTGTGTTGTTTTCAGCCTCTGAGTTTTGAAATAATTGGTTAAACAGCAATAGATAACAAATACCCTTTCCCCCATCATTAGAGACTTATCTTGAAGATTCAGGGGGAAGGGGTAATGCGCATGGCAGTGATGAGTATTTGTGAGTTTCAAGAGCAACCAAACATCATTGCAAGTAGTTGTGACTGCTCTGGCTTCCCAGGTGGCGCTAGTGATAAAGCACCTGCCTGCCAATTCAGGAGACATAAGAGATGTGGGTTCAATCCCTGGGTCGGGAAGATCCCTTGGAGGAGGGCATGGCAACCCACTCCAGAATTCTTGCTGGGAGAACCCCATGGACAGAGGAGCCTGGTGGGCTTCAGTCCATAGGGTCACAGAGAGTCAGACATGACTGAAGCAACTTAGCACACACACTGGATATAATTAAACTCCTAAAAATATGGAAGATCCCCTTTGTCCTCAGAAGACAAAACCAGTTGGATGTGAAAGTCAGTTGAAGACCATCTAATCAGGTGCAGTTCAAGGCGATATATTTAATTTGCTTGTTAGTGGGTGTGGGGAGTTGCACTGGGTTCTCGTTGCTGCTCATGGGATCTCTCTAGCTGCAGCAAGTGGGGCTTGCTCTCTAGTTGCAGTGCCTGGGTCACCCATCATGGTGGCTTTCGCTGGAGAGCACAGGCTCTCAGGCACACAGGCTTCAGTGTTGCAGCACGTGGGCTCCGTAGCTGTGGCTCCTGGGCCCTGCAGCTTGGGCTCCATAGTCATGGCCCATGGGCTTAGTTGCACTCATCTCCCATGCTGGCAAAGTACCACTCAAAATCCTCCAAGCCAGGCTTCCGCAGTATGTGAACCAAGAACTTCCAGATGTTCAAGCTGGCTTTAGAAAAGGCAGAGGAACTAGAGATCAAATTGCCAACATCTGCTGGATCATAGAAAAGGCAAGAGAGTTCCAGAAAAACATCTACTCCTGCTTTATTGACTATGCCAAAGCCTTTGACTGTGTGGATCACAACAAACTGTGGAATATTCTTCAAGAGATGAGAATATCAGACCGCCTTACTGGCCTCCTGAGAAATCTGTATGCAGGTCAAGAAGCAACAATTAGAACTGGACATGGAACAACAAATTGGTTCCAAATTGTGAAAATAGTACATCCAGGCTGTATATTGTCACCCTGCTTATTTAACTTACATGCAGAGTACATCACAGAGGAGGCAATGGCACCCCACTCCAGTACTCTTGCCTAGAAACTCCCATGAACAGAGGAGCCTGGTAGGCTGCAGTCCATGGGGTCACGAAGAGTCAGACACTTACTGAGTGACTTCACTTTCACTTTTCATTTTCATGCATTGGAGAAGGAAATGGCAACCTACTCCAGTGTTCTTGCCTGGAGAATCCCAGGGACAGCAGAGCCTAGTGGGCTGCCGTCTGTGGGGTCGCACAGAGTCGGACACGAATGAAGCGACTTAGCAGTAGCAGAGTACGTCATGAAAAATGCTGGGCTGGATGAGGCACAAGCTGAAATCAAGATTGCCAGTAGAAATATCAATAACCTCAGATATGCAGATGACACCATCCCTATGGCAGAAAGTGAATAGGAACTAAAGAGCCTCTTGATGAAGGTGAAAGAGGAGAGTGAAAAAGCTGGCTTGAAACTCAACTTTTAAAAAACTAAGATCATGGCATCCAGTCCCATCACTTCATGGCAAATAGATGTGGAAATAATGGAAACAGTGAGAGACTTTATCTTTTGGGGGTCTCCAAAATCACTGCAGATGGTGACTGCAGTCATGAAATTAAAAGATGCTTGCTTCTTGGAAGAAAAGCTATGACCAACCTAGACAGCATATTAAAAAGCAGAGTCATTACTTTGCCAACAAAGTCCATCGAGTCAAAGCTATGATTTTTCCCAGTAGTCATGTATGAATGTGAGAGTTGGACCATAAAGAAAGCTGCACTGAAGAATTGATGCTTTTGAACTGTGGTGTTAGAGAAGACTCTTGAGAGTTCCCTGGACAGCAAGGAGATCAAACCAGTTAATCCTAAAGGAAATCAGTCCTGAATATTCATGGGAAGGACCAATGCTGAAGCTGAAGCTCCAGTACTTTGGCTGATGCGAAGAACTGACTCATTGGAAAATACCTTGATATTGGGAAAGATTGAAGGCATAAGGAGGGGATGACAGAGGATGAAATGGTTGGATGGCATCACCAACTCAATGGACGTAAGAGTGAGCAAGCTCCAGGAGTTGGTGATGGACAGGGAAGCCTGGCCTGCTGCAGTCCATGGGGTCTCAAAGAGTTGGACACAACTGAGTAACTGAACTGAACTGATGGGCTTAGTTGCCCTACGGCACGTGGAATCTTCCCAGATCAGAGTTCAAACATGTGTCCCTTGCATTAGCAGGTGGATTCTTAACCACTGGGCCACCAGGGAGGTCTTTACTTTGTGTTTTACGGTATTTTATTGTGTATCTTTATCTTTCATGAGGATGGCTACCTTTTATACGAGTGCTTACTATGTGCCAGCTGAATTTTTAAGTAATTTAAATATCTGGTTTAATTTTTTAGAAAACCCAGCAGAGTGTTATTATTTTTCTGATTTTAGAGATGAAGATATGGGAGCCAAGGGATGGTAAGCTACTTGCTACTCAGCCAGTGGCTGGGGGCACTTGGAGTGGGCCTGAGGAATGTTGGATTTCAAAGCCTGTTCCCTTTTCTCCCTATTCCACACCACCCCGAAGGCAGGAAACTTGTCTTCATTTATCTTTGTCTTCCCAACAGCATATGGTGCATTCCCTAACACACAGAGGGTGCAAACAGTAATAAAATATTTAACAAAGATTAGCAAAAAAAAAAAAAAAAGAAATCCAGAAGTCCAATGTTGCATTGCCATAATGGGGTCAATTTACTTCTTCTTTACTATCTTCTGTCTTTGTTTTCACTTTACAAGCTGTTTGTTTCTTTTGGTGGCTCTGGGTCTTTGTTGCTGCTTGTGGGCTTTCTGCGTTTGCATTGTGTATTCTTCTCATTGCAGTGGCTTCTCTTGTTGCAGAGCATGGGCTCCAGGTGCGTGAGCTCAGGAGCTGTGGTGCACGAGCTTAGCTGCTCCAGGGCATGTGGGCTCTTCCTGGAGCAGGGATTGAACCTGCGTCTCCTGCATTGGCAGGCGGACTCTTAACCACTGGACCACCAGGGAAGTTCAAGGTGAATTTATTTCTGTACAAACAGAAAGACGCTGCCATCTCTTACCAGAGGTGCTGAGGCTAGGTCCATATCTTCTGACTCTGTCCCCAAATTTTATCCAGAAGAGGGGGGTAATCAGGTCATGTTGACCATCCTTCCTTTAATATATTTCAGTAAAATGAAGAGATTTAGATTCTGAAAAGAGTTCTTCACAGGAAAAAAAAAAAACAACAAAAGACAAAATCATAATTTCTGGCCACTTTCTTATAAGCCACATAATAAATTCCAACTCTTCATTAATTCATATATTCTTTCATTCATTTATACACTTATCTCCCTAGCAGGTGCTGTCTTCCTAAAATCATCTCAGTGTTTAGATCTGACAAAGGAATGCGACACAATATTTGATTATGGCAAGCTCATCACACTGAATAAATTTTGTTCTTTTATGATTCTCCCATAATGCAAAATAATATTTGCTAATTATTAAAAGACACTAATCAAAACATTCAAAAAAGAATCTCCTATAATCCCACACTTAAAAATTAATAATAACTAATTAACATTTGGTCGTATTTCCTCCCAGACTTTTCTATGCATATCTTAAAAACATGGTATACAACACATACTAATTTATGGCTTTTCATCACTTACTATACATTGTTTGCATTTCATCATTTTATTAAATATTCTTCTACACTGCCTTTCTTCGTTGGCAAAATGTTCCACTCAATTGTTCTGCAGTACTTTGTTTAACCATGTCTTGAAGGTATTATTCTTAGTGGTATTTACTGCTGCTCTTTAAAAAAAAAAAAAAAAAAAAACTGCAATAATGTGAAACTGATGTTGGCAAAAGTGTAGAGAACTAAACTGCACCCAAAGTTTCACCTGATTTATTTATTTTGCATTCATTTTCCAAATTACTTTTGGGTAGCTTGACACATCTTTAATTTAAGTCCTAATTGTTGTACATAATGCAACTCACACCTGTGGTGATAATGCTTTTATTAGCATTAAAGCTAAAGACATCAAAGAACCATATCAGGATAAAATGTCTATTTCTAATTTAATAGAATTGCAATTAAAGCAAATTTGATCTGAATGAAATCCCATCATAACTGCTTTTTTTTTTTCCTGCACAGTGAGTGAAAATTATTCTCCCCTAAATTGAAGATTAATAACATGCTTTTAATGTTAAATGTAGCAATTCAAGCATTAGGTTGCAATTCAAGTTCAACATCACTGAACATTTTATAAACTTCACATTTTACCATCTCTGGGAAGTGCTCTAAGGTAAATGCATTAGCGCTAAACGCATTAATGTTATTTTTCCTTATAAATGAGCTTATAACAGTGTTGTTACCTTCATTTGAATATTTTAATGAACAGATAATATAGGGAGAGTGCTGCATTTTCACAAGGTAATTGTTTCTTCCCTGAGTGGCTAAACTTGGGCAGAAAGTGGAATTTATCTCATTGAAATTCTATTATGGCTGCATGGCTCTAGTTACTTGTCAAGAATCTCTCATTACCTGGAAACTGGGGCTTTTTTGCTAAAGCTCTTCTCTCCCAATGCAGCCAGTCTCCTGCCTACCTAGGGTGTAGTCCTATCCTCTGGCAAGTCACAGCAGCAAACCTTTGCTATCTTGCTCCATGTACCCACTAGCTCAGCACTTAGAACTAAACCAGATGGGGAATTCTGATTTAGATAAGCAGACCAGGTTGGTCATCAGTAATACAAATTTGCAGTAGAACCTAAAATGAGGGAAAGGTGTGCAACAGCTTTCAAGTTACTCAGAGCTGGACTGGTGCCTATGATAGATTAATTGCAAAAACAGCCCTGATTTTCTGTCCTGTGCAGAACTTACTCCATTCACGAAGTAACTTACCAGATTCTCCCATGTGTCTGGCATGTCAATGCAGTCATTTGCCCTTTTGCTGAGATTTAAAGAACCTGGATTGTGGGAGGGGAAAGTGGCTCACCAGTGAGTGAAACTTTCACTCAGCGTCCTGTCTCCCCATGGCTTTGCTTATCTTTGTTTACCACAGATTACAGGCCTGGCTTCTTTATTAGAAAGAGTTCACCAAAGAAAGCCAATTGCCAAGGCTGTTATGGAAAATGTATAGAAAATAAGAAAACCAGAGCAAGGGATGGATGACAGGGAGGGGCTGGTTCACTGCATCTGTTTGTAACATCACTCACAAGTGGCATGAATCTCCTCTCCAGGATTTTTCACTGGTCAGGAACCAAGGGATCTTTGGACTGGAAGAAGTGTAGAGATTTCGCAGTTCTGTTCAGCCTCCCATCTAGTATATTTATTCTCAAACACATGGATCTGCTGTATAAATACACAGAGCAAAAGAGCGCTTCCTGGGGGAAGTCAAAATAAAGACCCCGCTCTCAAGATTGAGTCCCAGAGCCCAAGATTGTCACTCAGCAGTGTTTCTCCCTCCATCAGGAACAATCTCAACTTCAAGCTTTCTCTTACTCTTTTCCAAGGGTCCAGTTACTTAACCTCCCAAATGTGTTTATTAACAGGGATATGGAACATAACCTCCAAGAACATCACACACGGCAGGCTCTGGTGTATCCACCTGAGGTTAGACTCCAAGGAAAGGAATGATGGATGAGTCAGTCTTTTTGTCAACACAGAGGACTCTCGGTAAGGAGCAGCCAAGACTGAGATTGAAAGAGATTCAAAGCATCCAACATTGGACCAACATTGGTGAAGGAATTTGATACATGAGTTTACAGCTGTTAACTTGTATCACAAAATAGATTACAAAATAAACAATATAAGACTCTTAACAGAAATGCTTTATTTAAATGTGGTTACTACTACTACTACTGAGGCTTCCCTTGTGGCTCAACTGGTAAAGAATCTGCCTGCAATGCAGGAGACCTGGGTTCCATCCCTGGGTTGGGAGATGCCCTGGAGAAGGGAAAGTAACCCACTCCAGTATTCTGGTCTGGAAAATTCCAAAGACTGTATAGTCCATGGGGCCACAAAGTGTTGGACACAACTAGCTACTTTCGTTTTCACTACTACAATTGACAGGACTAACAGTCATCATGAATCGTGAACTTCCAGAGATTCAAGCTGGCTTTAGAAAAGGCAGAGGAACAAGAGATCAAATTGCCAACATCTGCTGGATCACCGAAAAAGCAGGAGAGTTCCAGAAAAACATCTATTTCTGCTTTATTGACTATGCCAAAGCCTTTGACTGTGTGGATCACAATAAACTGTGGAAAATTCTGAAAGAGATGGGAATACCAGACCACCTGACCTGCCTCTTGAGAAACCTATATGCAGGTCAGGAAGCAACAGTTAGAACTGGACACGGAACAACAGACTGGTTCCAAATAGGAAAAGGCGTACGTACATCAAGGCTGTATATCGTCACCCTGCTTATGTAACTTATATGCAGAGTATATCGTGAGAAATGCTGGGCTGGAGGAAGCACAAGCTGGAATCAAGATTGCTGGGAGAAATATCAATAACTTCTGTTATGCAGATGACACCACCCTTATGGCAGAAAGTGAAGAGGAACTAAAGAGCCTCTTGATAAAAGTGAAAGAGGAGAGTGAAAAAGTCGATGTAAAGCTCAACATTCAGAAAACTAAGATCATGGCATCCGGTCCCATCACTTCATGGGAAATAGATGGGGAAAGAGTGGAAACAGTGTCAGACTTAATTTTGGGGGGCTCCAAAATCACTGCAGATGGTGATTGCAACCATGAAATTAAAAGATGCTTACTCCTTGGAAGGAAAGTTATGACCAACCTAGACAGCATATTAAAAAGCAGAGACATTATTTTGTCAACAAAGGTCCATCTAGTTAAGGCTATGATTTTTCCAATGGTCATGTATGGATGTGAGAATTTGACTATAAAGAAAGCTAAGTGCTGAAGAATTGATGCTTTTGAACTGTGGTGTTGGAGAAGACTCTCAAGAGTCCCTTAGACTGCAAGGAGATCCAACCAGTCCATCTTAAAGGAAATCAGTCCTGGGTATTCATTGGTAGGACTTATTTTGAAGCTGAAACTCCAATAATTTGGCCACCTGATGTGAAGAGCTGACTCATTAGAAAAGACCCTGATGCTGGGAAACATTGAGAGCAGAAAGAGAAGGGGACGACAGAAGATGAGATGGTTGGATGGCATCGCTGACTAAATGGACATGGGTTTTGGTAGATTCCGGGAGTTGGTGATGAACAGGGAGGCCTGGCGTGCTGCAGGTCATGGGGTCACAAAGAGTTGGACATGACTGAGTGACTGGACTGAACTGAACCATCATCAGTGATTGAGTCTACCATTAACAGCAGTTTAAAATGACATTCATTCAAGCAATTCTTCAAGGAATGTAGAACAGTGATATAGATGGACTTATCTGCAAGGCAGAAATAGAGATACAGATGTAGAGAACAGGTTTGTGGATACCGAGGAGGAAAGGGGAGGTGAGATGAACTGGGAGATTGGGGTTGATGTAAATACTCTACTGTGTGTAAAATAGATAACTAATGAAAACCTACTGTAAAGCACAGAAACTTCTTCTCAAGCTCGGCAGTGACTTAAATGGGAAGGAAATCCAAGGAAGGGGGGATATATCTATACATATGATTGATTCACTTTGCTGTACAGCAGGAACTAACACAGCATTGTAAAGCAACTATACTCTAATAAATTTTAAAAAATTCATTTAAAAAAGGAAGCTAATATTGGTTTCATTTTACACCCAAGGGAAGGTGAAGAACTTGACTAGATTTAGACTAAGAAGTCAAGCCAGTTCTCTCTGACTCCTGAGTCTCTTTTAACCATTGCTGTGTGACCCTCCAGTAACTTCTTTTATGGATTTGAGTTGTACCTGGAAGCCCCCACCCGACCTGACATTTAAGCAGTTAGACCTGCAACCTTAAACGAGGCAAGAGGCTTCCACTGAGCATGAGTGTGGCTCATGCAGCCTTCCAGGGAGTCAGTGAAGAAACAGGTACCACAGCCTGCAATCCACTCATTGTAGCACTTTTATGCAAACGATTGCTCTTAATTAAATACCTTGCCCATGTTTTGATTTTTAATTTTCTCCTCTAACAACATAATGTGCCATTTAGAGCAAGGTTCAAATCGATATGACATTTCAGTACCCATTAAATGTCTTGGCAACTAAACTTCCTTGTTGTCAAATTACTTGTCATTTAGTAAACATGCTCCCACCTTGAACTGGAGAAGAGAAGAGGGGTGCTGCCCACATCCGTTCTCTCTTCCGTGGTGATGCTTAGCTGGGTGTTGGTGCTGACTTCTTTCCATATTTCTCTGTCCAGCCCAACATGGCTCTGTCCTAAATGTCATTTTCATGTCTCATTTTGCACTTTAAAAAGTCAACATAGAAATGTGCTTCTCTTGGCTAAACAGCTTTGTTCTGTGATTTTGTTGTTGCCGTTATCTAATCAGTGGCACATGTGTGCACATATGCGTGCACAAACGCGCGCACGCACACGCGCACACACACACACACACACACACACACACACTTATCCACCTCACAGCTTATAACAAAGTGTGAAAAGAATCTCAAGCCCTAGATTGGCCCGAGCCACCTACTTTTCCACCTTGAATCTTCCTTTCTCTAACTCCTTTTTCTCACCCAATAGTCAAGGTTCTTTTAGAAAACCTCTTACAAAGAGGCTTAAACCTCTCAGGAAAACTTCAAACTTTCTTTTTTTCCCCCCTACTTCTAAACACTGGAAAACAAACCTTCACATCACAGAGACAAATCCAGAAGCAAAGTTAGTAGCAACTACTTTTACTGTGCTTCTCTCTTTAGAAGTTGAAAAAAATCAGCTTTTATTGGGATGCACCATTGACAGAGGATGTTGAATTGAGAATGTATACTCGAAGCATAAATTCAGACTTGGAATGTCAGACCTGATTCTGGTATTAGCCAGCAAGAAACAAAATGACCTTGAGAAAATAACTCCCCGCCCTCTGGATCTCCCTGAACACATATTTAAAGTGGGATTTGTGTGGAGTAGATTCATGGTTTTCACCTGGATTGGTCCATGTGTTCTCCAACAATGGGCTGATTCTCACTCTGCATTTACGAGTAAAGCACTGGGCAGCCACGACTTAAGACCTGTGTGCTTGATGACCCCCAAATGCCCTGCCAGTCTACAAGTCCGTGGGTACATTGTTCTGTGAGAAGGGAAGAGACATACAAGATCCCAGCACGGTATCCCAATCAACCAACAAAATGAAGAGAAGTAGCTCAGTCCAGCATAAAATGTGTTGTGTTCCAAGTGCAGCAAAACCCAAAATCTCATGGGGAGAAGAAACACATTAGCCATGCTACTTAGGACAGTATCCTCAGCTACAGAATCTACCTGATTTTCAAGGAAAGAGCAACACCGCAGCCCCCTTCACTGGATTCATGAAGCATCAAGAGATGCTTCTCTAGCCAGAATGTTGCATCAGAGTGACTAAAATTGTAGGGATAACAGTACTGTTTATTAACTACTGTATCCATTGTCCCATCTAGTCAAAGCTATGGTTTTTCCAGTAGTTATGTAAGGATATATGAGTTGGACCGTAAAGAAGGCTGAATGTTCAAGGATTGATGCTTTCAAATTGTGGTGCCAGAGAAGACTTTTGAGAGTCCCTTGGAGATCAAACCTGTCAATCCTAAAGGAAATCAACCCTGAATTTGCATTGGAAGGACTGATCCTGAAACTGAAGCTCCAATACTTCGGCCACCTGATGCCAAGAGTCTCCTCACTGAAAAAGACTCTGATGCTTGGAAAGACAGAAGAAGAAGGGGAAAACAGAGGATGAGATGGTTGGATGCCATCACCGACTCAATGCACATGAATCTGAGCTAACTCTGGAAGAGACTGAAGGACACAGAAATCTGCCATGTTGTGGTCCATGGGGTTGCAAAGAGTCAGACACAACTTAGTGATTGAACAACAGCAACAACATACCCATTGGCAAGTCACTTAACATCTGGATTCAGTTTTTCTCATTTACCAACTAGGGCTAATGACAATAGCTACCACATGAAGATATTCAGATTAAATTGAAAGTTATATATATATATATAATCACTATTATTTTTAAAAATTCAAATGAGGGGGACTTCCTCTGTGGCCTAGTGTCTAAGATGCTGCATTCCCAGTGCAGGGGACCTGGGTTGGATCCCTAGTCTGGGAACTAGATTGATGTGTTATAACTAAGAGATTCTGAGTGTTGCAACAAAGACCCAACATAGCCAAAGAAATAAACATTAAAAACTCAAATGAGAAACATGATAAATTCAGGGTGCTCTCACCCCCCAATCCTCTATTCGTTTCATCTCACTAGGGTGCGGATACATGCAGAACACATGGGTTTCCTTCTGCCCATTATCATTCCCAATAAGACAGCTCTGAATTGTGCTTATGGTTGCTGGGTGGAAGGATGGGGGGAAGGGATAGTTAGGGAGTTTGGGATGGACATACGCATATTGCTATATTTAAAATGGATAACCAACAAGGACCCGCTGTACAGTGCAGGGGACTCTGCTCAAAGTTATGTGGCAGCCTGGATGAGAGGCGAGTTTGGGGGAGCACGGATACATGTATATGCCTGGCTGAGTCCCTTCGCTGTCCACCTGAAACTATCACAAAATTGTTAACCGGCTATACTCCAATACAAAATAAAAAGTTGAAAAAAATAGCTTGAATTGTGAAAGGATGAGGCTTAATGCTGGATGAACCCTTCACTGTGACAACAGCTGGATGGACAGAGAGAGTTCCACGCTCGTCATGAGATTTTCAGTACTTGGAGTCCTCTAATCTTATTTAATCAGATTTACTGATCATTAGTTTAAGATGGTTAAGTTTCAATAGGGGGTAAAATGCTTCATTCCATTTTTTTGAGGACTAAAGTATTTCTTTGCTATGCCATCAGACACTGCATGCCAAAGGGTATGGGATCCCCCTCCTGACTCCTGTACCACCTGGCAGTTCTCAGGTAAATCAAACCTGAGAATGGCTCATTGATTTCTTTATGTAAAGAAATTCAGTAAAAGGGGATTTTAGGACTATTCTAACATAACGTGTCTTACTATCTACAAAGTCATCTGAAGTTTCAATCTCTCTGTTTTTTTCCTAAATCAATGGTTTTTTTTTTTTTTTTCTTATCAGGAAAAAAAATGAAAGCCTCTGTTACCCTCCTTTATTTCCACCAACATCGACTAAGCATCTGTTGCGTCCATGACAACACGGAGGTACTGGCACTCCTGACCTCAAAACATCCACCTTCTAATAGAGACGGCCAAAAGAAATCAATCTATCAAAATAACACATGAAAAAGGATCAGGGCAAATAGTTGTTGAGCACCTGCTTTTCACCCTTAACTGTGTTATGACCCATCAATACAAAACAAGGAAGATAAGGTTGTGTGTGTTGGGCGGGGGTGATTCAGCAGAGTCCAGTTCTTTGTAACACCATAGACTGTAGCCCACCAGGCTTTTCCATCCCTGAGATTTCCCAGGCAAGAATGTTGGAGTCAGTTGCCATTTCTTTCTCCTGACTCAGGGATCAAACCTGCGTTTTCTGCAATGACAGGCAGTTTCTTTCGCACTGAGCCCCAGGGTAGCCAGCTTTGTGTTAATCTAAGATGAAGGCCTAAGACAGTAAGAGTCACGAGTCTTAGATTCCTAACAGGCTTTTGATTTAATGGGTATATTAATACATAAAGCACCTGGACGGTAAGCACTCTTTCCTGGAACATGAAACATTTAGGACTAAAGAACTTGTGCTTCCAATGGGGTAAAGCTGGATAGTTTATGGGAATAAAAACATGTTAGCCCTCCTGCAGAGGATAGCATGCACCTTCAGCTGCAGAGGCTAGCTGACATTAGTAAAGCAAGCATCACCAAGTTCCAAATAATTGGTTTTATATGGATCACATTTTTTGGACTATAATACAATTAAGTTAGAAAAGTGTTACCAAAGATAGCTAATATATAAAGAAATTTTAAAAACTGCCTCTAGATAACCCATGATTCACAGAAACATATTGGATGTTTTCAAAATATTTGGAACTGAATTATCATTAAAATATGGGATATCAAAAGGTGAAGGATGAAGTTCAAATGATATCCAGAGGGAAACATACGGCCTCATATACTTACATGTAAGTACTCAAGCATATATACATATGGTACATATATATACATGCTGTACTGTGCTTAGTCGCTCAATCATGTTCGACTCTTGCAAGCCCATGGACTGTAGCCCACCAAGTTCCTCTGTCCATGGGATTTCCCAGGTAAGAATACTGGAGTGGGTTGCCATGCCCTCCTCCAGGGGATCTTCCCAACCCACGGATCAAAGCTGTGTCTCTTGCCTCTCCTCCATTGCTAGGTGGATTATTTACCACCCAGGAAGCCCTCTGCCTTTATAAGTTAGGTATTATTCCCTTTTTTCAGATGAGAAAAATTGTGGCTCAGAGAAATCAAGCACTAGTCCAAGAAGATCTAACTAGGAGCAGTCACAGCAGAGGGGAAACTCAGAGCTGACTCTTCCCAAACTGTGAGATTTCTCAATGACACTCAAGTGCTTTTTACACCATCCTGCAAACTAACCTGGGGGCTGATCTTCCAAACAAACATCATTTGGAGCAGGGCTCTTTTCAAAGTCCTTGAGCTAAGTAAGAATATTTTTTCCCTCGTGTTTAAAAGATTGTAAAAAGAGCAAACCCACCACCAATAAGAGCAGAAAAAAAAAAAAAAAAAAAACCCAAAGACTATACAATAAACATATTTGTGGCCCTGTAAAACATGGAATATTTACTATCCGCTCTTTTATGGGAAAAGCTGGCCCCCTCCTGGACTTGGAGTATCTGAAGCAATCCATTCATCTACCATGTTTTGTGTTTGCTGTTTTATTTTTTTAATAGCATGGCTCCTGTGCTTCATAAATAGCCACCGTCATCTATTATTCCACCCACTGTTTCATGAGTAAATAAATGCGCTCTCACAGCATTCCTGGGGAAGGTGGCTTCACACACTGTTATAATTCCTGATGAGAAGACAAGCCGATCGGAGGTAAAGTGGATGAAGAGGGAAACCACGCTGTTTGTTTAAAGCGCCATCGCAGGCTAATGGAATTTCTCTTTCCCAAGTTATTGAAATCTGTGTGGGAGAGGGGCGGTTTGATGGGATCAGCACTTTCAGAGTCATCGACAGCAAGTAAATTGGAAAAATGCACCAAACCCTGGGTTTCAGCGGGCTATCGACTTATTATAGATTGAGTCGGGAAGAAAAATATTGCGCACTCTGCAGTTTGCGCGTCTCATCATCTCATTAAAGAGCTGGCAGTGGATAACACAGTGGGCCCTTTCCCTCCCCGGCTCCCGGCCGAGGGAATCAGGCATGCGATGGGTAATAATATACCATTTCATGGCACTTTGAAGGAACTGCCGTAATTCAGCATGAAAACCTGCTTTGATTCTTATTTACAAAAATAAAGCCTACCCATGCCTACAAGCACATGGCTTTCCCATCACTTGCCACTCCTGTCTCTGCCTTCTTTGGGATGACCCACAAAGAGCAGCTTCAGAGCCTCTCCCAGCCTGCCAGCCGCCCGATTATTTAATTACAGTTTTCTAGCTTCAGCACTTCGCCCTTACCTGGGAATGTAAGTGAAATCTGTCAGAAATAAAGAAATAAATTACAAGCTAAATCAATAGGAAAGAACCGTGCAAATTGGTATAGCGGTGGATATATGTTTATCCAGAGGCTTTCAAAGGCATTTAGACCTTCAAGGAAAAGGGGGAAAAAAATAGACAAAAACAGGGTAAGTTGGAGAGGCGGGTGGAAATAGAGTAGAGACGGTCTGTCTGCATACAGCCCCTGCCTGTATCTGTCTGGGCTTCCTGCAGATCCCCCGAGGCCAGCCTTCATGTTCCTCTCCAATGAAGGCACCAAGACGCGGTTTCCTAAGTGGAAAATTTAAAAGTAATTTTTCACCTTGAGAGAGAGGTTTCCTTCTGTTTAATGCTTACTCAGGCAAGACAGAAAATCTAAAAAACAAACAAATTGGAGGCACTTCTGCCGAAACTCCACTCAGAAGAAAAAAGATGGAGAGGCTGCCTCCGCTTCTCGGGCGGCAGCTGGAAGGAGGGCGGGGTGAAGTTTGGAATGCCACGCCTCTTTTTCTAGGCTTTTCTGAGATTTAGAGCAGCCTCTTCTAAAATCCTTAAGGCATTTTCACTCTCATTTTTAAAGACTAAGCAGAACTGAAATATTGAGGGTATTTCCTTGTAAGGATTCTGTACTCAATTACAACGCATGAGGTTTCCACCCCTACCATGGTGCGTGTGTCAGACTCTGCGACCCCCATGGACTGTAGCCTGCCAGGCTCCTCTGTCCATGGGATTCTCCAGGCAAGAATACTGGAGGGGGTTGCTATGCCTTCCTCCAGGGGATCTTTCTGACCCAGGGATCGAACCTGCCTCTCTTGCAGCTCCTGCCCTGGCAAGCAGATTCTTTACTGCTGAACCATCTGGGAAGCCCTTCGCCCACCACAGTAACAAGCAATTCTTCAACAGCAGTTGGACGTCCTACAATGTAACCCAACTCTGACTCTGTCTGCCCAGAGATTGCGTTGGCTGACTAAGTCCTAAAACACTGCACTCCTCCCAGGCCCATCCCAAGCCTCGGCTGGCACTTGTGCTTCTGACCCACAGGTGGGAGATTTCGATTGTTCCCTCCTTGTTGTCATTGTTGCTGTTTAGTCATGAAGTCATGTCTGACTCTTTGTGACCCCACGGACAGCAGCACGCCAGGCTTCCCCTATTTTCCACTATCTTCTGGAGTTTGCTTAAATTCGTGTCCACTGTGTTGGTGATACTATCTAAGGCCGACAACAACAACAACTGTCCCCAGCTTAGGTTTGGTTACTTTGCTAGCTCAGCTCACAACATGCAGAGAAACATTTTACTTGCTGGAATCCTGGTTTATTACAAAAGGTTATAACTCAGGAAAGTCCAGATGGCAGAGGTGCAGAGGGCGAGATATAAAGAAAAGTTAACACTCTCCCCCAGTCTCCACATATTAGCCAACCTGGAAGCTCCCCAAACCCTGTCCTGATTTTTTTAATAGAAACTTTATTCCATCGATACAATAGTCATCAGCCATTGATGATCAATGCAACCTCTAGTCCTCTCCTCCTTGGGGGTCAAGGGAGTGGGACTGAAACTTCCAACCCTCTAAACACATGGTTGGTTTCCCTGGCAACCAGCCCCCATCCTTAGGTGTGTGTGTGTGTGTGTGTGTGTGTATGTGTGTGTGTGTGTGCTCGTATGCACACTCTCAGTCATGTCTGACCCTTTGTGACCCCATGGTCCCTCTGTCCATGGGATTTCCCAGACACGAATACTGGAGTGGGTTGCCATTCCCTTCTCCAGGGGAATCTTCCCAACCCAGGAATCAAAACCATGTCTCCTGTATCTCCTGCATTGCCAAGCGGGTTCTTTACCAGCTGAGCCACCAGGGAAGCCCCAGCTATCTCTTCAATAACATAAACTCAGATGTGGTTGAAAGGGGTTTTTCATGAACTCTTATCACTCAGGAAATTCCAAGGGTTTTTGGAGTTCTGTGCCAGGGACAAAGATAAAATATATATCCCTAGTAATAATGATAATATAATTATTTTATAATGTACATGTATATCAAAACATCATATTGTATATCTTAATATAAATTTATAAATATAATAAAACATAAATATATTTTGATATTAGAAGTAGACGTCTATGCTAAAGCTGATTTTCCCCCCAAAATTAAGCCGCTGGAAGTGTGCAGTAAAATCTTTTTATTCTTTTAAAAAAAGAAGAGGAAAAAGAAGTGATTTGTGCTGAAAACGAATGCCTCAAGTCTACATAAGGATCCTTTGCTTAGCATGAGGCAACATACGAACATAGGGACATTATGAAAGACTGTTCAAAGAACAAGGAAACTGTAAATTACCAGAGATCAGACAGTATTGGGAGATGGTCAAGCTTTAATCAGAAAAAATGGAGGATCCTTAGTGATTATCTGAGGCATTCCATGAAGACGCAGAAAGACCATGGCTTAGGAATAAAGCTGAGTTAAACTAAGGTTTTCCAATACTTGCCCCAGAAAAGTTGACCACAAAATAAGTCTCAACAAATTTAAAGGGATTTGAATCTATAGATTCAGCCCCCATGGGTTTTTTTTTGTTTTCATAGAAATTGACAAGTTAATTCTAAAATACATGTGGAAATTCAAAGAAACTAGAATAACCTAAATAATTTAGAAAATGAAGACCAGAATAAGCTACAATAATCAAGGAATTGAATAGAAATAAAAATAGAATAGAAACTGGTATGAAGATGACTATATAGGTCAATGGAACCTAACAGAGCATCCATAAATATAGTGCATATCAATTGATTTTCAATGATTGTGCTGAGGTAATTCAGTGTGAGAATGGATAATATTTTCAATAAATGTTACTGGAACAACTGGATATTTATATGAAAAGAGACCAACTTCACACTGGGTAGAAATTAACTAAAAGTGGATCATACATCAGAAGCTAAAAGCTAGCATTTTGAGCTTTCTAGAAGATAGGATTATTTTTTATGGTCTTGGGGTAGACAAGGGTTCTTAGGACCCAAAAGCTGCACCTTAAGTGAAAAGCAATGAGAAATCGGGCTTTATCAAAATTCAAACCTTCTGCTCTTTAATAAATACTTAAGAGAATGAATGAAGGGCTTCCAGGTGGTGGCTCAGTGGTAAAGAGCCCACCTATCAATGCAGGAGACACAAGAGATGCCGGTTTGGTCCCTGGGTTGGGAAGATCCCTTGGGGGAGGAAACAGCACCCCACTCCAGTATTCTTGCCTGGAAAATCCCATGGACAGAGGAGCCTGGTGGGCTACAGTCCATGGGGTTGCAAAGAGTCAGACACGACTGAGTGACTAAACACACAAGAGAACGAAAAGGCCAGCTACAAAATAAAGGAATAAATGTGGAATGTATTTGAATCTATACTTTTAAGTTCTTTTTACAATGAGTGGTGTTGGTTTCATAAGTTGGAATAACAACAGAATCAGTTTCATAAGCATGTCTTTGTCATAGCGTCTCAAGGTTGGTATCTTACTTTCCCTTCCTGGTTATACCCAGTTTAGGATTTGGATGACAGTAGTCACTGATGAAACTTACCCATGTTAAAAGCCCCTCCTATTTCTGTTGTTTCCGGTGATGATTCCTTCTTCGGCTCCATTATAGATTATTTCCAGTATCACCTTCCCAGAATACAGGCTTTCTTTGGAGTGATCACTGGAGTCACCAGGAGGACTTGAGAAAACACACATTGTTTTTCACTTCTGGTTCATTTCACACTTTTTGTATCCTAAGAAATCTTGTCTACCCCAAGATCATCAGCTAGTGCACTGCAAGGAAAATCAAGGTATAGAAGATTCACAGCTGAAATACATGAAAAGAAAAAAAAAAAAGATACAGTAAGTCCCCTACATATGAACCAGTTTCATTCTGAGAAAGCATTTTCAAATTGTTTGCAACAACAAAGTTAGCTTGGTATCCAACTAACACAAGGGGCTATATGGTACTATTTTGGGATAGATTTATAACACTTTTCAGACAAAATAATACATAAAAAGCAAACACAAAAAATAAAACATTTTAAATCTTACAGTATAATACCTTAGAAAGTATAGTAATTCAGTTCAACAGCTGGCATCCAGGGGCTGGCATGGACTGAACAGGCAAGAAGAATTACTGACTGGAGGAGGGAGAGGTGGTGGGAGATGGTACAGCTGAAGGATCGTCAGCAATAGGAGACGGAGGACAAGCTGCAGTCTCACTCATACCTGATGCTGATGGAACACACATTCGCATTGTTTCAAAGTTTGCAACTTGAAGGTTCCAATGGAGGAGATTTACTGTATCAAGTTCCTATTGTGTTTCAAGTCATGAGGTAGGACTTTGCATAAGTATTCTTCACTTAGTCCAGAAATACAGTTTTAATTCAAGAAGTTTTATATCCCTCTCATTATCTTCAACAATTGAAAGAAAAATACAAGCACACATACCTATGCAGCGTTTTGCTTGAAAAAGGAGACTTAATTCACAATCTGTGGGAACTACATAAGCAATTTACCATAATTGAGTAAACAATTGGCTTTTTTTTTTTTGAGGGATGTTCTAAGCTCATTATCTTTTTAGTATTTATTATTCTCATTATACAGGAGTCACTTCATCAATAGCACTTTAGGCTAAGCTTTAAACACTGAAATAGTAAATAGAACTCCATTATCTCCTGTTTTCTAATACTGTTCTTCCATCTTGAGTTCTCCTACCCCCAACACACCCTTGGCCCTGACTTATGACAACAATAGATAATATGCATTCAATGCCTGCTATGCCCAAAGCCTGTTCTAAACATTTCACATATATTGATTCATTTAATCTTTATAACCACATTACAGGGGAGGGACAATTAGACCATCATTAGCTCCATTTTCCATTTTGTTGCTTGACTTCTAGCTCAGTTTCAGGAGCCTGCACCTCATCTAATTGCCTTCTTTTGCAGTCAATATGTTGACCTCAAAACCCGTTCTCTTCCCATTTTATCATTTCACCCACTGAAAACAGCCATGGTGGGATAATTTAAAGAGGTGGGAATTCTCATTTAGTGGGAAATATGTGGCCTAGGTGGGCTTCCCAAGAGGCACTAATGGTAAAGAACCCTCCTGCCTATGCAGGAGACATAAGAGACTCAGCTTCAAATCCCTGGGTTGGGAAGATTCCCTGGAGGAGGAAATGGCAGCCCACTCCAGTATTCATGCCTGGAGACTGCCATGGATAGAGGAACCTGGCAGGCTACAGTCTATAGGGTCGCAAAGAGTCGGGCATTAGTGAAGCCACTTAGATGCACCCAACTGTGGCTTAGAGGAGAAATTTTCAAGAGTCATTTTTAAAAGCATAATACTCCATCTCTGAGTCCCTTGAAACAGAGAAGGTTGAAGACCAAGTTCCCTAACTTATATAGGATGGGGAATTGGATATGATTTTATTTAAACATTAAAGGACAGAAGGATGAGACCGCATATCAATGGGGGAGTCAGGGGGCCCTGTTACTCCTGTCACCAGGATCGGCAAAAGTATCTGATATCTAGATTTCTAACATGGCTTCCTGATTTCAGAAATGCTGCTGCCCTAGGCTCCAGAACTCAACAGTTAGGGTTAAAATCAACTTCAATTAAAATTTTCACATAATTTTTCCAGCTTTATTGAGGGATGTCTGACCAATAAAAATTGCACCAAAATCACTGCAGGTGGTGACTGCAGCCATGAAATTAAAAGACACTTACTCCTTGGAAGGAAAGTTATGACCAACCTAGATAGCGTATTGGAAAGCAGAGACATTACTTGGCCCACAAAGGTCCATCTTAATCAAGGCTACGGTTTTTCCAGTGGTCATATATGGATGTGAGAGTTGGACTGTGAAGAAAGCTGAGCGCTGAAGAATTGACAGTTTTGAACTGTGGTGTTGGAGAAGACTCTTGAGAGTCCCATGGACTGCAAGGAGATCCAACCAGTCCATTCTGAAGGAGATCAGCCCTGGGTGTTCTTTGGAAGGACTGATGCTGAAGCTGAAACTCCAGTACTTTGGCCACCTCATGCAAACAGTTGACTCATTGGAAAAGACTTTGATGCTGGGAGGGATTGGGGGCAGGAGGAGAAGGGGACGACAGAGGATGAGATGGCTGGATGGCATCATGGACTCGATGGATGTGAGTGTGAGTGAACTCCAGGAGCTGGTAATGGACAGGGAAGCCTGGCGTGCTGCAATTCATGGGATCGCAAAGAGTCAGACACGACTGAGTGACTGAACTGAACTGAACTAAACTGAAAGTATACAACATGATGACATGATGTAAGTATACATGGTGAAATGACTGCCACAGTCAAGCGAACTAAGCTGGCCATCACCTCACAAAGTTACTGTTCTGCGTGTGTTTGTTGGGGAGTGGGAGGGAGAATGCTTCAGATCTACTCCCTTTTCAAACTTCAAGTATCCAATACATCATTATTAAATGTGGGCACCGTGTGGTACCTTAGGTCTCCAGAACTTGTTCATCTTATAACTGAGAGGGTGCATCCTTTGACCATTACCTCCGCATTTCCTCCAGCCCCCAATGCCTGTCAACCATCATTCTACTACCAATCAATTTCAATTTTTTTTTGCAACTTTCTTGACCAGAGTGGTTTTTCTCTTGGGAAAGTATAAGATATAACTTTAGGTTAAAATCCCCATCTTTTCTTGCATATATGAATTGGCCTTGTCCCTGTATAAGGAAGGGCTTCCCTGGTGGTTCAAATGGTAAAGAATCTGTCTCCAATGCAAGAGACCTGAGTTAGATCCCTGGACCAGGATCTGCTGGAGAAGGGAATGGCCGCCCACTCAGGTATTCTTGTCTGGAGAATTCCATGGACGGAGAACCCTAGCAGACTTCAGTCCATGGGGTCGCAAAGAGTTGGACATGACTGAGTGACACACACACACACCACTCATGGAGAGGGAGAGAAGTGTAGATTAGATTCAGATACAAAGACAGACGTAGATATATTGACATATTGATATACAGCATTTGTCAGAAGAAAATGCAAGATTAAGGGTGCATGTAAAGAGGACACCGCTCTGTGGTTGAGGACTTCCAGAATGAATTTCTTCAGGGAAGAACATAGGAAATGGGTCTCGAAGCATCAGTATAAATCAGAAGAGGACAAAGGAACACGAGGCAGGGAGAACCCCATGGATATAAGGCTCGTAAACAGGAAGACACAGAGCCCGTTTGGGAACCAGAAAGTTCATCAGCCTGCTTAGAGGGTAAAATTGGCCTCAGGAGGCTAAAGAGGGGGTGAGAGCCAGTTCTCGAAAAGCTTGATGCCCCATCAACCTGAATCCTCACCTACAGGATGGGATGAGGGTGCTGTTTTCTGAGCAAGTCCCTTCCTGACCATCTCTGGGGAGGTGTCTTGAACGTTGCAGGCCTGTTTGTACTCAGCTGGTATTTGAAAAGCTTTTCCTTCATGTTTCTTGATAAAGAAGGTTTTGCAACATCACTCACTACATTAAAATGCTTTCCTAGCTTCAGGGGACTGAAAGCATTTTTATTATGTTCCGACATTATTTATCCTTCCTGTACACAAGACTGAGAAGCAGAAATCCAAAGAGAAAAATCCTTCTAACGTCTAACACATCGCCACGGTCCATTTGTCTGCTCCTGCAGAGGTGGAAAGATGACAAAAAATGTGGGAGAGGGCAGGCGCCTGCCCCCTCCCCTTCCCAGGATATATGGACTGGTAGGGGCGAGCTCTCAGGATATCCACCACTCAACATTGAGCCTTCATTCTCACTCATGTCCCAAAACCTCCTTTCAGCAGGACACTTTGCAGACCCGCTTTCCTCTGAGAAGCTCCATCCATCTGGTCACACTGTCTGCAAGCTCATCCAAGGATGGTCTTTAATCAGAAAGGAAATCATCTCACTGGGGTAGCAATTAAGTCAGCAGACACAAATTCATTTGCAGGAAATGTATTAATTCTTGGTATTGAACAACAGGTATGAATTTTTATCAAACATCCCCAAATGGCCTGATGACACAAACTGAGCCCGAATCAATTTAAGGAAACACGAGTTAAATCAGTGTTTTTCAGACAGCTGGGGAGTCGCTCTTGTATGTTTTCAGAAGGGTTGTATGTGCCTTGCAGAGGAGATTTTTATCATCACTTCGGGTGGAGGAGACTGTGGTGGCTTGTTCATCATTGTTGATCTACACTAGAATCTGCTGGGTGGACTTTACTGTGACGGGGGCCAGCTGTATACATCTCCTACTTGTCCTGCAGTATGCGCCTACCCCAAGTTTCAGATGAATGAGTAGTGTCTACTGGGTTGGCCAAAAAGTTCCTTCGGATTTTTCCCTAACATGTTATAGAAAACCTGAGCACATTTCCATCTGGTCCCCTGGTTTCAGGCCACTTTATGTCTTGTCCGTCCCAAATTCAAAATAAGAAAGACGTGCCTTGTCTCTGCACCTCACTAACTGACTCATTTCTTCTCTTTGACCCCCATTTCCTTTATAGGAAATTATAGGTAATAATTAGTGCTTTAGGGAGGGTTCAATGAAATAATATTTCTACAATGCTTCCTTTGGGATGGACATGCTCTATTGAAATCAGATAACCAACAAGGACCTACTGTGTAGCACAGGGAACTCTGCTCAGTGGGGCAGCCTGGACGGGAGGGGCGTTTGGGGGGAGAATGGGTGCATGTATATGTATGGCTGGGTCTCTCTGCTGTTCACCTGAAACTACCACTACATTGTTAATCCGTTGTACCCCCATACAAAATAAAAAGTTAAAAAAAAAAACTGTTTCACACAGTCCCTGGCACACAGTTTAAGAGCTCCGTGCTAATACTTGTTATTATTTGCTACAATACAATGGGCTGTGTCTGACCCATATCAGTGATGAGTAACTCCTCTCTGTAATGTAACGGGGTGAGGATCGAGTGTATTGTGTGACATTTTCCCAACGCAGGTAGAAAAATAGTCTCCTTCTGAGAAAGGGCCTTCACCTGCAGAACGGCTTTAAAATATTGTGCCAGACACTGCCAGCAATTCTAACACAAGAAATCTGTGATGTCTAGAAAACCTTGGCAGGGCTATTTCTCTTGGGGCTCTCGAGGATTCGAACAGGTGCACAGTCTTGACCTTACACCGCGAAGGCATGATTTTTCTCCAGCCTGAAGCATGACGGCACGCCTCATATAAGTGCTGAAGGCCAGGGCCCCAGGAAATTGGAAGCTGGAAAATAAGCATTCGAAAGGCGAAAATGTTTCATCTAGGTATTAGAGGAGGAGAAGAATATGTTTGCTAAGAGTAGGGCCTTCAACATGCTCGTGGATACGATTAGGCATTCACAAAGGTGCCCTTGCCTGCTGGCCTAACTGCATCACCCAGTGGGAATGGAGATGAGCACAGGAGAGCTCCGTCAAAAGATCTGTTGATTCTGAAAGGGCTTGGGGTGGGGGTGGGGGAGGTGTAGGGGATGGTAGTTTTGCCCCTGATTGGTGGTTTTTTTTTTTTTTTTTTCAAAAATAAAAAGGCATATTCAGATGAAAACAAGGAAAAAAATAGAGAGACCTAAATAAGAAAATAATATTCCACCAAGCTAGCAAGAGGCACCTTATAGCACCTTAGTGTTAGCACACACTCTGTCTCCTTCCATTTTTATCTCTCTAAACAACATTATGGAGACCTACTTATACATCAAAACTATCCCCTATTTAAATTAATTTGCACAGTTCACACTGTTCATGGGCATGTGAACTGACACAGCCAGTATGGAGACCCTTGAAAAAACTAGGAATACATCTACCATATGACCCAGCAATCTCATTACTGAGCATATACCCTGAGAAAACCACAATTCTAAAAGACACATGTGCCCTAATGTTCACAGCAGCACTATTTACAATAGCCAGGACATGGAAGCAACCTAGCTGCCCATCAACTTGATGAATGGACAAAGATACGGTACATATATACAACGGAATATCACTCAGCCATAAAAGGAATGAATTTAAGTCAGTTTTTAGTGAGGGAGATGAACCAAGAGCTGTTATACAGAGTGAAGTAAGTCAGGAAGAGAAAAACAAATATTGTATATTAATGCGTATATATGGAATCTAGAAAAGTGGTACTGACGAACCTATCTGTAGGGAATAAATGGAGACAAAGATGTAGAGAAGCGACTTGTGGGCACCATGGGGGAAGGAGAAGGTGAAACGAATTGCGAAAGGAACATTGACATAGATATACTACCAAGTGTATAATAGATAGCTAGTGGGAAGCTGCTGTATAGCACAGAGAGCTCAGCTCAGGGCTCTGTGATGACCTGGGTGGGTGGGATGGGGGTGGAGGTGGGAGGGAGACTCGGGAGGGAGGGGATATATATATATAATTATGACTGATTTGCCTTGTTGTATGGCAGCAACATACACAACATTGTAAAGCAATTTTCCTCCAACTAAAAAATAAAATTAAATAAAGCGATAATCTTAAAATAAAAAATGAATAAAATAAATAAATAGTTCAGTGCATTTTAGTAAATTAATTGGGTTATATGACCATCACAACAACCCAGTTTCAGACCATTTTCATCGCCTGATAAGGTCCTTCACACTCTTTTATAATTAATCTCCATTTCCTTCCCAACCTCAGGTAAGCACTGATTTCCTTTCTATCTCTACAGATATATCTAAGTTTTAGGAAGAGTTTCCCATTATAAATGGAATCATACAACATGTGGGCTTTTGTGTCTGACTCTTCTCGCTTTGCCAAGTGTTACTAAGGCCCATCCATGTTACAGCAGGTATAGCCTTATTCCCTTTTAAAGGCTGAATAATAGTTCATTGTATGGAGACACCGTGTTTCTTTCTCAGCTCACCCACCGATGGACATTCAAACTGTCTCTAACTTGGAGGTATCACACACTATGCTCCTGAATGGAGAAGGCAATGGCAACCCTCTCCAGTACTCTTGCCTGGAAAATACCATGGATGGAGGGGCCTAGTGGGCTGCAGTCCATGGGGTCACTAGGAGTTGGACACGACCAAGCGACTTCACTTTCACTTTTCACTTTCATGCATTGGAGAAGGAAATGGCAACCCACTCCAGTGTTCTTGCCTGGAGAATCCCAGGGACGGGGGAGCCTGGTGGGCTGCCGTCTATGGGGCTGCACAGAGTCAGACACGACTGTAGCGACTTAGCAGCATGCTCTTGAAGGAGGCCTTACAGATGACACCACCCTTATGGCAGAAAGTGAAGAGGAACTAAAGAGCCTCTTGATGAAAGTGAAAGAGGAGAGTGAAAAAGTTGGCTTAATGCTCAACATTCAGAAAACTAAGATCATGGCATCTGGTCATATCACTTCATGGCAAATAGATGGGGAAAAAGTGGAAAGAGTGGCTGACTTTATTTTCGGGGCTCCAAAATCACTGCAGATGAGGACTACAGTCATGAAATTAAAGACGCTTGCTCCTTGGAAGGAAAGTTATGACCAACCTAGACAGCATATTAAACAGCAGAGACATTACTTTGTCAATAAAGGTCCATCTAGTCAAGGCTATGTTTTTTCCAGTAGTCATATATGGATGTGAGAGTTGGACTATAAAGAGAATTGAGCGCTGAAGAATTGATGCTTTTGAACTGTGGTGTTGGAGAAGACTTTTGAGAGTCCCTGCAAAGAGATCCAACTAGTCCATCCTAAAGGAAATCAGTCCTGAGTGTTCATTGGAAAGAATTATGTTGAAGCTGAAACTCCAATATTTTGGCCACCTGATGCGAAGAGTTCACTCATTGGAAAAGACCCTGATGCTGGGAAATATTGAGGGCAGGAGGAGAAGGGGACAACGGAGGATGAGATGGTTGGATGGCATCACCGACTCAATGAACATGAGTTTGAGTAAACTCTATGAGTTGGTGATGGACAGGGAGGCCTGGTGTGCTGCAGTCCATGGGGTCGCAAAGAGTTGGACACGACTCAGCGACTGAACTGAACTGATGCTCCTAAAGAACATTTGTGTGTCAGTTACATGCTTTCATTTTTCTAGGCATGAAGCTGCTGAGTCATCTAATAAATTTATGGTGAACTTTTTCTGAAATGGCTAAACCGTTTTGCAAAGGAGCTGTATATCACTTTACATCGCACCAGCAACATATAAGGGTCCCCACGTCTCCTCCTCCACAAACTCGTTTTGCTTGGCTTTGAATGTTCTCACAAGCATGAAATCTATTTGTAATTCCACGTGACTTTACTTAATCCAGGGCTTCCTTGGTGGCTCAGACGGTAAAGAATCTGCCCACAATGTGGGAGACCTGGGTTAGATCCTTGAGTCAGGAAGATCCCCTGGAGAAGGGAAAGGCTACCCACTCCAGCATTCTTGCTGGGAGCATCCCATGGACAAAAGAGCCTGGCGGGTTACTGTCCGTGGAGTCGCAAAGAGCTGGACACGATGGAGTGACTACCAATTTCACTTAATCCAAAGAATCAGTAAGATGGAAGCTTCAGGAATCCTTACACATCTTATCACATAAGTAAACAAAGTCATAGTTTTCTGCTGATCAACAGAGTTTACTTCTTTTTGGCTCAGTTTTCTCCCCCTCTCATCTGCACGAACATACTCATGTGTGTGAATACATATTGCATGTGTCAGAATTTAAATTATTCTGAATAAATCTGGCATGGCAAATTGCTGGCACAGGTGAGATGCCCTCCTTTCTTTTGCCCACACAGTCCTTGCTAATCATTACTGCTGGGTGCCCACAGGACCTCAGAATCTTTTCCAATGCAGAGTTTCAAGCAATTGGTGTTAGCAACCAATTGGTGATGAGATGAAGGATGAAATTGATTTACCATGCTGAATATGTAAAGGTCTGCATATTGCCTTTTCATCAATTAAATTTATACCATCTGTATGTACTAAGCATTTTTTCCTAAAATAATTTTCACAGTCTGTGACAGTGTACCTTATGAAGACATGATAATTTAACCATTCACCTATTTTGAATCCATGCTTCCCCACTGATCTATTTCTATCATAAATACTAGAGTGAATATCCTGTGCATTTGTATATCCTAAAAGCAGAATATTGGATTGAAAGAGTAAAAAGTTTTGGAGTCTCACAATACATCACTGGTCTTTTCAGAGGATATGTTTTATTTGGTCTTCATTTTTCTGATGGATAGAGGTTCAGGCTGGTGATGATGACTCAGACTTTTCCCGAAATACTAAACAGACTGTAGCATTTTCTTAAATTTCTCTTAATCCCTGGTATTTATGTGAATGCCCTCACACTCCCCTTGGAAGTTCTTGCTTGCAAAGAAGAACTTTGCAAAATCAACTGTTTGTTTGTTTTCCCATTTAAAACGGGAAGAATATTATTCTTTCTTTGTTTCTTTGTCCTTTGATAAGTTCCTAGCTCTAGAAATAGCCTTCAAAATCTGGTCAAAGAGTTCAAAGCTCTTTGCTTTGGTTTTGTTGTGGGTGCTCATAGGAAAACGTGGGGCTTTCCGGGGGGTGCAGAGGTGAAGAGTCCGCCTGCCAATACAGGAGACACAAGAGTTGTGAGTTCGATTCCCAGGTCAGGAAGATGCCCTGAAGAAGCGAATGGCTATCCACTCCAGTATTCTTGCCTGGAGAATTCCATCGACAGAGGAGACTGGTGGGCTACAGTTCACGGGGTCACAAAGAGTCAGACATGACTGAGCTTGCATGCACATAACATACAGGAAAATGTAGCAAGGAACTAAGTACAGTGGGTAAGCCAGCTTCTTCCTCAGGAAAGAGGGACCAAGCTTGGCCCAGCATCCTGCCTCCTCAAGAGGATTTCAGCTTGGAAACAAGTCTAAAAGTTACGAGAAGCTGATGCACTGAGTTCAGGGCATGACCATCATGGGAAGCCCAAATGGCTTGCTCACATCTTGCTGTAAGCTCTGGTTTCCCTTCCAGTTTCCAGGAATTACATCTCATTGAGAGTCACATCCCAATCGCTCTGGGTCCCTTGCATCACAGACTGTGTATGTCATACTCTCCCTGGAGTCTAAACAAGGTCATCACACATCATACCCAGAGGCAGTGTGGTAGGCAATGTGTTTCCATCAGATGTTTTCCCCCTAAAATCCTTCTCTGCTGTTGCTGAGTCAAAGATCACATGTTCTCCACATCTCAGCTTTCCTTAAAAAAGAGTTCAGGCAGACTGATAGGGTAAATGTCAGTATCCCCAGCATCATTCTCCACTCTTGGAGGCACTGTGATGGCAGGTTTACTTCAGTCATGATTTGGGGCTTATGTTGTCCATTGGTGCCTCCCCTGGTGGCTCGATGGTAAAGAATCTGCCTGCAATGCAGGAGACCCAGGTTCTATCCCCGAGTTGGAAAGATGCCCTTGAGTATGAAATGGCAACCCACTCCAGTATTCTTGCCTGGAAAATTCCATTGACAGAGGAGCCTGGTGGGCTACAGTCCATGGGATTGCCAAGAGCTGGACATGACTGAGCTACTAACATACATGCGTACATAGTCCATTGAGGTTATACCCAGAAGCAAGTGTCAAGAGGGTAGGGCGCTTTGCTGTTGGCTGCTCTGCCCTCCAGCACATAGCAGGTATTCTAGAAATGTTGAGTGAACGGGATAATGCATGTGATGGTTCACAGTAGCCTTAACCCACGCCACCAACACAACTTCACTCCTGGGTAAACCTCCAACAGAAATGAACACCAGTGTCCTCCAAAAGGACACGTGCAAGAATGTTTATCACAGCATTATTTATAACACATGAGACTATTAATAACTGTAATGTTCATCCTCAATAGAAAAGGGTCCATACATTGTGATGCATTCAAAACATGGGCTGATACACAGCAATAAGGATATAATTAAACGCAATAAGAGGGACTTCTGTGGTGGTCCAGCGGCTAAGATTCTGTGCTCCCAATATAGGGGCCTGGGTTCAATCCCTGGTCAGGGAGTTAGATCCCACAAGTAGCAACTCCAAGTTCAAATGTCACAACTAAAGTTCCTGCATGCCACAACGAAGATCATAGATCCCGTGTGCTGCAGCTCACACCTGGCACAAGCAAATAAATAAATTAAACACACACACACACACACAATAATAATAAAACATCATTACGTAGGAAATGGCAACCCACTCCAGTGTTATTGCCTGGAAAACTCCATGGACAAAGAGGGCTGCAGTCTAAGGTGTCACAAAGAGTCAGACATAACTGAGTGACTGAGCATGCACGCACGGAGAGAATATTGAATAAAAGAAGTCAGATCCAAAATGTATATGTTGCATGATCCCAGGTATATGAAGTTCAAAGACAGGTAAACACAATATTCAGTGACAGAGAACAGAGAAATAACCTTAAGGAGATAGTGATGGGGATGAGGCTAGAATCAAGAACTGAAACGGTTTCATATATTGATTAAAGTGTTATTTCCATGAACATATCCATGCACCCATCTGTCCAAACTCCTCAAGCTATAGTTAGATGTATATGGTTTGCTCGATGGAGGTTGCAACTCAGTTTTTTTGTGTGTCCTTTTTTCTTTTTAATGTTGCATCACACCTTTTCATGACCTGTCTTTTACCTCCCTGGATGCTCATATTTCCCTATGCATATTTTGCTACTTATTACTACTAACCAAAGGGTCCCTGAATATAATATAATAAATATAATATAAAATAATATAATGAATATAATATAAATGATAAATATAATATTGCTTCACTATCAAGATTTTGCAAGTTCTATTTCCTTCTCACTCCTTAAAGCCTGGAAAATTGCTCTATAAATAATCTTCAGATACCATTTAGATGTCACTCCTTTCCAGGATAAACTGTTGGTCCCCTTTCTGCCAAGACTGCATTAACCAGGTGGGTTTTTCTGAGCCTTCGCAGCATCACGTATTTAACTCTTAACCCAAACGTAAGTTGAAATTGCTTGAGTTCTAGCCCATCTCTCCTGCTGGATTCTGAAATCACTTCGGGCAGAGGTCCCACTCTGGGTCCCAGCTGAGTGCCAGCGTAGGTTGCGTTGCCAGGCAGCTTGGAGGACCATAAGCGATGCTCCTAGGATTGAATCTTGCATCTCTCCTCTCAGAAGCTAAGATATAGCATCTGCAGTCCAGAATTTTCTCCTCCCCAGCGTGTTGGTGTTTGTAGGGCTTCTGCTCAGGCCACACCAACACATTCTCTGCACAAGGCCTGTCGGAAAATTAGATCAGGTGGCTTCCCCGCTGTAACATATGACACTTTTCTAATTAGGGCAATGTTTAATTTACTGTCTCATGGCTTTTTGGATAAATATAAATTGTCATAGTAAAGTGACAGGTGTAAAACCCAGGATGGCTGTGTTAGAGAGGTTAATCTACTGTTAATCAAATCAGTTCTGCCTGACTTTCTCCCGGGGAGTGAGAGATAATGGGCCTGTTTAACTGGAGATTAGCCAGCTTTTGGCTGCAAATCCCTCCGGGCTCACCTGAGCCTCTTTGTGTCTGTTCAGAATGAAGATATTCAAATGTACCCCTAATTAAGGTGGGGACCTTCTCTCTCCTCTGACATTCCATGAAGGCAGGACACTTTCTGCTGGGTCTTTCCATTTACTAGAAGGGTTTTTTTCCCTTTAATTCCAGTTACTTCTGGAATATTACTAAAAGCTCCCCAACCCCCACCACTGTAAATTCTTGCCGGAGATGGAATTGGGTATCTCCAGTCTCCACTGCCCTTGCTGCTCCCCATAGCGAAGATGGTGAACTTGGGGGGTGATGGAGAGCCGGCCTTGGCCTTGAGGTCACCATGGATGTGTCTATGGCCCACGGAGAGAAGGGCTCCAGGGAGAAACTGCTGGCACAAGAACTGGAGATTGGGACCCAGAAGCAGAACTGGTCTGGGGTCTAGGAGACCATATTAAAAGGAGAAGGTGGGTGGTATGGAGACAATACCATGGAAACATACTTTACTATATGTAAAATAGGTAGCTGATCTGAGTTTTCTGTGTGACTCAGGGAACATCAGAGAAGGCAGTGGCACCCCACTCCAGTACTCTTGCCTGGAAACTCCCATGGACAGAGGAGCCTGGTGGGCTGCAGTCCATGGGGTTGCTAAGGGTCGGACACGACTGAGCGACTTCACTTTCCCTTTTCGCTTTCATGCACTAGAGAAGGAAATGGCAACCCACTCCAGTGTTCTTGCCTGGAGAATCCCAAGGACAGGGGAGCCTGGTGGGCTGCCATCTATGGGGTTGCACAGAGTCGGACACAACTGAAGCGACTTAGCAGCAGTAGCAGCAGGGAACATAGACTGAGGCTCCCATCAGGACTTCTTACATGTATGTATAAAACTGAACCATTTTGCGGTACACCTAAAATGAACACATTGTAAATCAACCATGAAAGTGAAAGTGGTCATCGCTCAGCCCTGTGTGACTCTTTGGGACCCCATGGACTGAAGCCCCCTCTTCCTTGTGACCAAAACAGAGAAAAATAGAATTACCTCGAAGGGCACATGCATGCCAGGTTGCTTCAGTCCTGTTCGACTCTGTGCAACCCCGTGGACTGTAGCCTGCCAGACTCTTCTGTCCATGGAACTTTCCAGGCAAGAATACTGGAGTGGGCTGCCATTTCCTTCTCTAGGAGATCTTCCCAACCCAGTGATCGAGCCTGGGTCTCCTGCATTGAAGGCGGATTCCTTACCACCTGAGCCAGTTCAATTAAAAAATAAAAAGAGGGAAAAAAGATTTTGGAGAGATTGACAGTTTCATTATGTGGATCATGGAAGAGTAAACAGAATATGAATCATTACCATTAATCTGAACCACCATTAAAGGAAGGGGATATGATGGTGTGATTAAGACCGAGGGGTACAGAATTAGAGCGCTAGGTTCAAAACCTACTTTATTATCTAAGTTATGTGATGATGAGCAAGCTAGTTAACCACCATAAATCTCATTATTCTCACATGTAAAATGAAGTTGTTGTCATTAAGTGAGATAACATGCACAATGCACTTAAAACTGTAACTGGCCATAAAGAAACTAAGTAATTATCCATTATCATCATTATAATCCCCATCATCATCCTGACCTCAGTGCTGTTAGCATCTTCACCATCAGCATCACCATTAGCATCACTATCAGTCATCACCATCAGCATCACCACCATCAGCATCACCATCACCATTAGCATCATCACCATCAGCATCATCACCATCAGCATCACCACCATCAGCATTACCATCACCATTAGCATCATCACCATCAGCATCAGCATCACCATCAGCATTACCATTAGCATCACTATCAGTCATCATCATCAGCATCACCACCAGCATCACCACCATTAGCATCACCATCACCATCAGCATCATCACCATCAGCATCACCATCAGCATCACCACCATCAGCATTACCATCACCATTAGCATCATCACCATCAGCATCAGCATCACCATCAGCATCACCATTAGCATCACTATCAGTCATCACCATCAGCATCACCACCATCAGCATCACCATCACCATTAGCATCATCACCATCAGCATCATCACCATCAGCATCACCACCATCAGCATTACCATCACCATTAGCATCACCACCATCAGCATTACCATCACCATTAGCATCACCACCATCACCATCACCATCAGCATCATCACCATCAGCATCACCATCAGCATCACCACCATCAGCATTACCATCACCATTAGCATCATCACCATCAGCATCAGCATCACCATCAGCATCACCATTAGCATCACTATCAGTCATCACCATCAGCATCACCACCATCAGCATCACCATCACCATTAGCATCATCACCATCAGCATCACCATCAGCATCACCACCATCAGCATCAGCATCAGCATCACCACCATCAGCATCACCATCACCATTGGCATCACCACCATCAGCATCACCATCAGCATCATCACCATCAGCATCAGCATCACCATTAGCATCACTGTCAGTCATCACCATCAGCATCACCACCATCAGCATCACCATCACCATCGGCATCACCACCATCAGCATCACCATCAGCATCATCACCATCACCATCAGCATCACCATTAGCATCACTATCAGTCATCACCATCAGCATCACCACCATCAGCATCACCACCATCAGCATCACCACCAGCATCATCACCATCAGCATCAGCAGCATCAACATCAGCATCACCATCAGTATCATCCTTATTATCTTTATCACAGTCATCAGAATTGTTACCATCCTCCCATCTCATCCCATCACCACATCATCAGTATTCATACCTCGGTCCATTCATCCTTATTATCTTTATCACAGTCATCAGAATTGTTACCATCCTCCCATCTCATCCCATCACCACATCATCAGTATTCATACCTCAGTCCATAATGAGGACTGAGGGCATTAAAATTGCACTGGCATTATTGTCTTCTCTACTTCATCTTGCCTTGCTAAAGACCACAATTAATTCAAGACTTTGGCTAGCATTTGAACCCAGTTCTTACACATACTAAAATCCAACAGTCTTTCCAAAAAGTGGGTTGATACAGAGCAAAGAGCCTAAGAAACAGGTGAACAACAGGATATACAATCAGAACATATATTTCCATTAATTTAAGATGTGACATTTTATTGGCTTTCCAGGTGGTGCTAGTGGTAAAGAACCCGCCTGCCCATGCAGGAGACTTAAGAGATGTGGGTTTGATCCCTGGGCCAAGAGGAGCCCCTGGAGGAGGACACAACAACCTACTCCAGTCTTCTTGCCTGGAGAATCCCATAGACAGAGGCGCCTGGTGGGCTACAATCCATAGGGCTGCAAAGAGCTGGACATGACTGAAGCAACTTAGCACACATGCACGTGAAATCACATGGTCGGTTGGTTTCCAAAGAGTAGAATTCCTAATTACTTGAATTTTGAGATTAAAAAAAATTTCCATGTGCACACTGCTATATTTAAAATAGATAACCAACCTACTGTAGTGGCTTCTGTGGTAGCTCGGTGGAAAAGAATGTGACTCTTGCAATGCAAGAGTCATGGGGGACATAGGTTCAGTCCCTGGATCAGGAAGATCCCCTGGAGGAGGGTAGGGCAGCCCACTCCAGTATTCTTGCCTGGAGAGTCCCTCGGACAGAGGAGCCTGGCGGGCTACAGTCCACAGGGTCATAAAGAGTCAGACACAACTGAAGCAACTTAGCATGCACACATGCAAGGACCTACTATATAGTCCTGGGGGCTCTGCTCAATACTCTCTAAAGACCTAAATGGGAAAAGAAATTGAGGAAGAATAGATACATGTATTATATATATAACTGAGTCACATTGCTATACACCTGAAACTAACATGACATTGCTAACCAACTGTACTCTGAAATAAACATTTTAAAAAATGCTCACCTATAGATTAATGACAAGGACAGGCTTACTCTCTTACATCTTTCTAGCCAACATCCCATTGTTCATCCCCACCCCGTGATCCTGAATTGTCTCTGGATGTTGGAGAGACAAAACAATGTATCCACTTATTTTCCCGTAACTCATCCAGCATGTAAAACAAATAACCAGGCTGGCATGTCTGAAGGGCTGTGTTGCGGGCAAAACAAGCAGGCGAGATAGGCTTGCTCTTCTATTTATGGACTATAAACCCTTTACAGTGGCATTGATGAAGGGTTTATAGTCAGTACACAAGCTGGTTATACCATAAATTGTAATGTTATATGATAAACTGGGACTTTATAGCAGTAGTAGATATCAAAGAAAAAAATGAGTGGGAGTCTGAAAGGATCTATCATGGAAGATACTTGCTGTAAGTTTAAATATTCAAGCTTGTTTTTGTCTTCATTTCATTCAAGCATCAGATAATTCATGTTCTTCTGAGTGGGGATTTATAGATTTACCTAGAGATTGTGAGTATGGGAAAAAAAACCACAAGAAAACAGAAAAACAGTTGGCATCCTGAATGGTGAATGGCACAGTCATGACGTGGATAAGAAATAGATGAGAAACACTGAATTATTCAAAGACTTGGGCTTTCTCTTTTTACATTAGCAGATGACAGGTAAGATTGCCCCTCTAGTTTGGGGCTTGCTAATATGGCCCTGTTGTAAGACATCTTGGTTACTATATAGAGAAATGGAAAATATTTACAAGGGAAAAATGTTGAACATAACTTAATTGCCTCTAGTTTACATTAAAATTAAAAGCAGGAGAATGTCAACAAATGTTAATTTCCCACTCTCTCTAATGGGCACACACTCTTTCAGCTCCCAATTCTGTCCTTATTCATTATGGAACCGAAATTGCTGATATTTACTTATTACTTATTTATATTTTCATTTGAAAGTAAAAATAAGCTCATTTGCCATAATAACAGCTTAATATTTCCAGTGCTAGGAAACTGTCTTTTTAAAGATTTCTATTAATGGCCTCTCAGAAGAAGAAATTAGAGAGTTTTCACTTTTTGCATTTGGAATATGAGGGAAGCATCGTTGACTTAGATCATGATCCTCACTCACTTTGGTGCCTATTTCGGGCTTCCCTGCTGGCTCAGATGGTAAAGAATCCCCCCGTGTGCAGGAGACCTGGGTTCAATCCCTGGGTCGGGAAGATCCCCTGGAGAAGGGAATGACAGCCCACTCCAGTCTTCTTGCCTGGAGAATCCCATGGACAGAAGAGCCTGGTGGGCTACAATTCTAGGGATTGCAGAGTTGGATACAACTGAGTGACTAATTTTCTTTCACTTTTAGGGCCGTGGAAAATATGGTGCCCTGAATTCATGGAAGGAACCAGTGGGTTGATATTGGCTGAGAGCTGAAATCAACCTGCAAAGATTGAGAGCTAAGAGGATCCATTCCAGAGGCTAGGAGTTCAGCTTCCCATCACATTCTCAAGCCTGAGACCATCTGCAGCTGACTTCTAGAATGTGTCAAGGAAACTGGCCAGAAAGTGAACCAAAGTGTTAGTTGCTCAGTGGTGTCTTACTCTTTGGACCGTAGCCCACCTGGCTCCTTTGTCCATGGAATTCTCCAGGCAAGTATATTGGAATGGGTAGCCATTCCTTCTCCAGGGGATCTTCCTGACCCAGGGATCGAACTCAGGTCTCCTGCACTGCAGGCAGATTGTTTACCACTGGAGTCACCGTTGAGACCTGGAGCCACTCAGGGTAGAATTGTCTGCACCATGTTAGATGTGCCAAGTTCCTCCAGTTAAATCAGTAGCTGTCTGGCAGATATCAGAGCCTGCCTTGTCATAGATCTCTCATAACTGGACTCCTAGAAGCCCTGTGACGCTACTTACAGTCTCCCAACTTTCTTAAAGCTCTTCCACGGCCTGTAAGCTGGAGACTAGCCCCCTTGGCCTTGGCTCAGTTATCCGACTTTCTTAGTAACAAGTAGCTTTGGTAAGCCATGCACGCTCTTGTTCACAGTGATCCCTCCTAACTCACATCAGGGCTAGATCCACCAATCCTCCCAATTTTCCTAGGACTGAGGGATTTCCTAGGACATGGGACTTTCCATTTTAAATCCAGAAAATTTCCAACAACCGTGGACTATTGATTAGAACACTAGTGACCCTGAATTACCAGGAGTGGCGGAGACAGAAAACTGCAGTGATCAGCTGTACAAGTCTGAGTGGGGTTCAGAGGAGAGAACAAGGGAGTGAGAAAGACACAGAACTAATTGTGCAGAAGTGAGGCTGTGGATGAAGGGAAACCTCTCACTCATGGGGTTTCCAGACCAGGCAAGGAAAATTAACATCGGCTTGCATGACAATGCCAATGGATTGAAATGGCTGCCTGGAGTTAGGTGTTGAGAAGTCCTCTGAGGCTATTTAACCAAAGAAACATGAATAATAAATTTCATAGAGTGAAAGAAAACACTAGAACAAGTATGTATCACTTCATACCCAGAAATGAGAGAGAGAACTAAGAATTAGTTGGGATGACCTGTCACACATTTGAAATGAAATTTTAAAAATCTTAGCTGAATAAACTAGAAGCAATCACAGATGATGAAAATGAGAAACAAAATTTGTAAGACTTTGATTTAAACTATGCCATGTGCTATTTTTTCTATGTACAAATAAATTCTAAATAAATAACACTTCACAACTGTGTGTCAACCTATTTCTTTTGTTTGTTTTGTTCACACAGTCAATATTTTGAACAACATCTCTGTCATTAAGCAGTATTCCACAGCTTTATTGCAGATGACTGAGGAATGTATTATTACATAGAATATGCCCAAGTTTGCTTCATTATTGTCAGATATCTGATTGCTAATATTCACCCATTTTCAACCCACAAATGTGAAAGTTTTATATGAGTCAATCTAATAACATATTTGCTCCTGCCCCAAGCTAATAAAATTTCCTGTAAGAACAATGGTAATGTTCATTTCTGTACTTGGATGTGCAAACTTGCATAGTTATTTCCTTCAGGGAAATTCCTGAACTTGAACCTGCTAATTCTAAGGATAAAACTGATAAAGACAATATGGGCATTTGTCATCAAAATCAGGCAAGTAAGGTGGAGAAGAATGGGCGTGGTTGGATCCCTTTGTGAAGAGGGATCAGAAGGAGATTCTTCCAAGTTCAAACAGCTGATCACATTCCTTCCTCATCAATGTATCACTTCACTTGTACTTATTACTTGTTACAGTACAAACAATGTGTAACAAGATCTTATGGATGTTTCACTCTTTTCATTTTAATAAATGCATTCAAAAGCATAATTTTGTATCATTGCCAAAAATCCAATATTTTTCACATTGTATTTAAGCATTAGCACATTTTTAAGTGTTCAGTTCAGTTCAGTCGCTCAGTCGTGTCTGACTCCTTGCGACCCCATGAATCGCAGCACACCAGGCCTCCCTGTCCATTACCAACTCCCGGAGTTTACTCAGACTCACACCCATCGAGTCAGTGATGCCATCCAGCCATCTCATCCTCTGTCGTCCCCTTCTCCTCCTGCCCCTAATCCCTCCCAGCATCAGAGTCTTTTCCAATGAGTCAACTCTTCACATGAGGTGGCCAAACTACTGGAGTTTCAGCTTTAGCATCATTCCTTCCAAAGAAATCCCAGGGCTGATCTCCTTTAGAATGGACTGGTTGGATCTCCTTGCAGTCCAAGGGACTCTCAAGAGTCTTCTCCAACACCACAGTTCAAAAGCATCAATTCTTCAGTGCTCAGCCTTCTTCACAGTCCAACTCTCACATCCATACATGACCACAGGAAAAACCATAGCCTTGACTGGATGGACCTTAGTTGGCAAAGTAATGTCTCTGCTTTTGAATATGCTATCTAGGTTGGTCATAACTTTTCTTCCAAGGAGTAAGCGTCTTTTAATTTCATAGCTGCAATCACCATCTGCAGTGATTTTGGAGCCCCCCAAAATAAAGTCTGACACTGTTTCCACTGTTTCCCCATCTATTTCCCATGAAGTGATGGGACTGGATGCCATGATCTTCGTTTTCTGAATGTTGAGCTTTAAGCCAACTTTTTCACTCTCCTCTTTCCCTTTCATCAAGAGGCTTTTTAGTTCCTCTTCACTTTCTGCCATAAGGGTGGTATCATCTGCATATCTGAGGTTACTGATATTTCTCCTGGCAATCTTGATTTTTAAGTGTATGTGCTTAAAAATGTGATTTCGAACCACCCCAAATCATCCTATTTACCAATGTCACATGGCACAACATGATAAACACTGCATTCAAAGATATCCTTAGGTCTCTTTTTATTCTCCCAGTGTATGCTGCTGCTGCTGCTAAGTCGCTTCAGTTGTGTCCGACTCTGTGTGACCCCATAGCCGGCAGCCCACCAGGCTCCCCCGTTCCTGGGATTCCCCAGGCAAGAACACTGGAGTGGGTTGCCATTTCCTTCTCCAATGCATGAAGGTGAAAAGAGAAAGTGAAGTCTCTCAGTCATGTCTGACTCTTAGTGACCCCATGGACTGCAGCCTACCAGGCTCCTCCACCCGTCGGATTTTCCAGGCAAGAGTACTGGAGTGGGGTGCCATTGCCTTCTCCGCTCCCAGTGTATAGGAAAAGCAAAAATACGATGAGGACTTCCCTGGTAGCCCAGTGGTAAAGAATTAGCCTGCCAGTGTGGAAGACCCAGGTTTGATGCCTGATCTGGGAGGTTCCCACATGCCAGGGGGCAACTAAGCCCATGGGGATTGTGTGCTCCATCGTGTCTGACTCTTTGAGACCCCATGCACTGTCACCCGCCAGGCTCCTCTGTCCATGGAATTTTCCAGGCAAGAATACTGGAGTGGGTTGCCATTTCCTATTCCAGGGGATCTTCCCAACCCAGGGATTGAACCTATGTCTCTTCCATTTCCTGTCTTAGCCGGAGGATTCTTTACCACTGTGCCACCTGGGAAGCCTGTGGAAGACCTGGTGCAGCCAAAAAAAAACCCACCTAATTTATATTACTTAAAAAAAAAACTCTGATGAACATGGTTTTTGCTTTCAGCAAAACTGCATACTTACAGGTATTTAGAACTGAATTATAATTACAGTAATGGCCCTGGAGTCTTCTCCAGCTTGGAAAAGCCTGCACTGCTGCAGGGGTCCAGGGTTATTAACAACTGTGCCCTGCTTTGCTGCAGCTCACTATAGGCTTCCCAGAGAACCCACATATGGGTCACTTCCTTCACCCTCAGGCAGGTGTTGGCTTGCAAACTGACTCCGTACACGGGGGACAAGATGAGACCCAAGAAAGAGGCAGCCACTCCAGACTCATAGGTGGCAGGTTTAACAAGCGAGGGAATTTACAAGGTTTATCTTTCTCTTTTTTAAAAGTCTTAGCATCTTTTACTCATTAAAAAAAAAAAAAAAAAAGAACCTACCTACAAATTTGTCTTGGGCAGCTGTAAGATGAATAGATCTAGGCATCTGTCTGCCAGAATCTTAGTTTTAACAGATACCCTGTCCAGACAGGCTCAACTCTTCAGTCTCTCAAAGATACATCAGGGCAAAGCTGCCAATATGAAAACAGTGGGCAGAATGTACATTTCAAGGAGAGAGGAGCTTCAAATTGCCTGAGGCCTGCCGCGGTTCAGCTCCGGGGTCAGACGGAGATCTCATCCTCTCCAAGACCTCCTTATTACTTTCCTAGGGATCCCACCCCTTAGTATCTTAATCAGGCTTCCTCACCAGCTCTTGGACCCTAATCTTGGGCAACTGGCGCCCTCCTCGCTTTGCATAATGGCTCTCCGAGGTCTCCAGTTGACCATCTAGTTCCCCCAGATTGTCTACCGGCCCCGGGGTGAACAGAACAGGGGACTCTGCAGTCTTTTTCTGACCCCAGTTCGTCCCACTTTCTAACTTAAACTTCAGCCATCAGCCTCTTCCGCCCCAAGAGGAAGTCAGCCGGCTGTGCTTCTGGGATTTGCTTCTCCCCCCGCAGCTCCCTCTGGGTGGCTCTGCAGACACGCACATCGGACCAGCCAGCATGTTGGGGGCGTCCTGTACTCCAGCAGCCGTCTGCACGCATCTGACATTCAGGACACCCCTCCCCACGTAGGGGTCGATGGCCAGCCCGGGATTTCCCTTCTGCGAATGCCTCTTTCCCAAGAGCCATTACTTCGGTCCCCAGGATGGCTTGCCACACCTTGCTTTGCAAACCGCCAGTAACACAGAGCACAAGGAGAGACCCCAGAGCGAGGTAAACCCCTCCGGACCGGCAGGTGGCGGTTTTAATAAGTGAAGCAACTTAATTATGAGACTGGTCTTGAGAGGCCATAAGAGAGATCTCAGCAACTGCCCACTGGAATCTTGGTTTACACAGACACCATCACTTGGTTTAGGCTCATATCCGGTCCAGGTGATCAGAACACCTCGCTTTCTCAAGGCTACATCCTTGGAGCAGCTCCTGCTGCAGGAATGGTGGACAGGAAGTATCCTCCAAGGACAGAGGAAAGGGTGAGGACCCTCCGATTGCTGATTGCCAAGGTCCACTCCGTGGGCCAGCCAGTAGCCTCCTGCTGTTGATGACCTGTTTCATCAGCAAGTAAGGCACTTGCTCCATTTTACATATGAGGACACTGAGACCTTGGACCTTTACCAGCTTGTCTGTTTTGCTCAGAAAACCAGATGGAGCTGAGATGGTAAGTCATGTTTTCCTCCAACAGTGTTGCATAACTCATTGAGGAGATGTAGGAGAATCAGATGGTGTACCATCCAGGAAGGTCTTCATTCCTGTCTTGTCAACGGGAATGTCTTCTATCTGCATCCCTCTGCTCTCTTGGTTTGTGTGGATCAAGCAACACTCAGCTGACTTGTCCTGCTGAGATTTTTCTTTTTAAGCCAGTGGTTCTGAGTGTGTATTAGAAACACTTGGGATGCTTTAAAACTATATGGAATCCTGAGCAACACCCCCACCACCACCCCAGAGATACTAGTTTTATTGATGGAGTGGTACCTAGAAATTGGTGTTGAGAAACACAAGCACTCCAGGTGACTCTAAGGTGGTTCTTGGTTTGAGAACCACTGCTTTGCCAGCACTGATACAACCCAGGATCTTGTTAGAAATTTAGAATCCCAGGCTTCCCTTATTGTTCTTAATCAAGATCTGCCCAGTAACATTCTCTCCATATTATTTGTGTGAGCATTAAAATTTGAGAAGCACTTCACCATAAGGGCAGGTGTCTACCTTGTGCATTTTTACTAGGGATGTAGTTTATCTGTTACAGCATTCTATCTGAGGTTGAAAACTGAACTTACCCTAAAAAAAAAACAATTAAAAGGTGAATCAATATATCAGTCTTACAATTTAGACCTGAAGAGGCATGTTTGACCTTGATCTCATCCAAAGGACTGAAGTGTCACGGTTTTTCTGCTGCTCATTTGTGTCCAACTCTTGGTGACCCCATGGTCTGTAGCCCACCTGGCTCCTCTGTCCATAGGATTTCCCAGGCAAGAATACTGGAAAGGGTTGCCATTTCCTCCTTCAGGGGGATCTTCTCAACCCAGGGATAGAACCCATATCTCGTGCATTGGCAGGTGAATTCTTTACCACTGAGCTACCTGGGACTCCCTGAGTATCATGATAGACCAATCCAAAATTTAGCACATAGTCTTGAGTAAGATGGAGTCCTTATAGACTGTTACTTAACTTGAATGTTAATTGGGACCCTAGATGGTATTAGTCTTAGTGGAAAGAGGCTTGGGAATTAAGCCTCTTGATGAAAGTGAAAGAGGAGAGTGAAAAAGATGGCTTAAAGCTCAAGATTCAGAAAACTAAAATCATGGCGTCTGGTCCCATCACTTCATGGGAAATAGATGGGGAAACAGTGGAAACAGTGTCAGACTTTATTTTGGGGGGCTCGAAAGTCACTGCAGGTGGTGATGGCAGCCGTGAAATTAAAAGATGCTTACTCCTTGGAAGCAAAGTTATGACCAATCTAGATAGCATATTAAAAAGCAGAGATATTACTTTGCCAACAAAGGTCCATCTCATCAAGGCTATGGTTTTTCCAGTGGTCATGTTTGGATGTGAGAGTTGGACTATAAGAAAGCTGAGTGCCGAAGAATTGATGCTTTTGAACTGTGGTGTTGGAGAAGACTCTTGAGAGTCCCTTGGACTGCAAGGAGATCCAACCAGCCCATCCTAAAGGAGATCAGTCCTGGGTGTTCATTGGAAAGACTGATGTTGAAGCTGAAACTCCAATACTTCGGCCACCTTATGCAAAGAGTTGACTCATTGGAAAAGACCCTAATGCTGTGAGGGATTGGGGGCAGGAGGAGAAGGGGTCAACAGAGGATGAGATGGCTGGATGGCATCACTGACTCGATGGACATGAGTTTCAGTGAACTCTGGGATTTGGTGATGGACAGGGAGGCCTGGCGTGCTCTGATTCATGGGGTCACAAAGAGTCGGACATGACTGAGCAACTGAACTGAACTGTGCTTGTTGCATGATCCTAGGTAAATAACCTCTGAACTTTTCACTGTTCATGTGAAATAAATTAATGCATGTGAATTGACTGATGCAGGCTAGAGGCTCATTGAATGGCAGCTCAGATGCTACAAGTTGTGTAATCTGGAGAAAATGTTGAAAATTGGTGGAGGTCCTTTTTCTCATCCTTAAAATGGGAAGAAAGATGGTAGATATGCCTTAGTAATATGTGACAAGACACTTCTTAGCAGGATGCCTGATAGTTGAAAAATGCTCAGTAAAGATTTGTTATCTTCATAAGTATTACCATCATCATCGTCACTTCCTTCCATTTATGGCATATGTATTTAAGATGGGTCTTGATTTAGGAATTTGGGCCTAAAGACAGACAAAAATTGGAAATTCTTATTGCTTTTGGTCTTTCCTGCTTTTTCCTTCCCTTCTCCCCCAATTGGTTGAGCTGTATTTCCTTTGTTTCCTTCTTTTCTCTGATATACCTAGACACCGTCACCATCATTTCCTTCATATTTCACATCATGATTGTGTTCTTAATGATCATCTCCCCCAATGTCTAGCAACGGGAATGAAAGCGAGATTTGACAAGGGGATAATCCTGGTGAGAGGCCAAGATTTTAATCACCAGGAAGAAACTGGCAATGATCAGAGTCATCAGGGAAGCACGCCCGAAAAGTACATGAAAGTGATGCAATTTCACTTAGTAACAAAAATGGACGCAGGAACTGGGCCAAAGCAAGGAAATCAAGTTTAGGGATGAAAGATGGCAAAAGACCCATCTCTGTATCTCCCGGGCTCTAAGAAGCAAGATCTTAACTCCAGGCAGCAGCCCGTCCTGTAGGATTGTATTTCGCAGCCTGGATTCCCCCTGAATTCCTCAGCCTTGACTCTACACCTTTTTGAAAAATAGACATTTCCGAAAGAACAAATTAGCCGTTTCCCTCCCGGCTTTTGCCCCACCCTGCAGCCGCCTTTCTCCTGCACAGAATTACCCATTTATCTTCTAAATTATAGAAGGGAAATCTTCCCCACCAACTGTTGGTTGCAAAACGGTAGCCAAAAAAAAAAAAAAAAACGTAAACAAAAGAATCCCAAGGAACAGGGGGCAAGCTGTCCACATATGCCCATCCCAGCGGCTTCAATCAAAGGCGAATTGCTTCCCCAGTCAATGAAGCCAGTGCAACTAATAAACTCAGGCGCTAATTGCTGGCTACAGATGTATTAACTGGAGCAAATGCAGTGCCAGCAATCATTAATTATCTAATGAGGCCAGCAGTCTTCTGATGAGGTGGGGGCTGATTAAATATTAAAGTGTGGCATATGGAAAGTGCCAGGAACAAAAGATTTCAATCTGAAAAAAAAAAAAAAGAATGAGCAAAGAGGAGGGGGAAAAAAAGAGTTCTTTCTTTCTGTTTTTCAAGACAAGAGCCATCCCTGTGTCTGAAAGGTAATTAAAGTCCCATCGCTAGCAAAAGTCTCAAAGTGAGTTCCGTGAATCTGACTTCTGAAGCTTTAGCGCAGATGAAAAGGTTTCACATTAAAAGAGGGTGACAAAAACATTCCGATGTAAAAGCAGTTGCCTCTTTGTTTAACCCTTAGAGCTGAGGTGAATGCCTGCTGTTCAGCTATTTCTTCTGCTTTTCATTCAGTGGAAGTGAACCTTCTGAGTGCATCAAACCACAGGCAGGTTCATGGATAAGGTCCCTGTGGAAGCTGTTCCCAGCTTGGTTTTTAAGCTTTCTTGTAGCACTTGCATATTAAATCATAAAAGGAATTACTTCTTACAGGGCACTAGCCAGCCTCCAGGCACCCTGCCAAGCCCTTGACACGTGTGATCTCATTTTATCCACACAATAACTTGCAAGATAGGTAGTTATTCGCCACCATTTATAAGGCAAGACATTTGAAGCTGTAAGGGGTAAAGTGACTTGCTCAAGGTCATGTAACTTGCAGGGAGAAGATCTGAGTATTAAATCCAGGGCGTTTACTCTAAATGTTTCACTTATAATCATTGCATCAAATCCACCCCCTCCCCAATAAGGGCAGTTTAATTGTCAAGTGATACAGGGAGACATTTTTTTTTCATTAGTTTTTCATTGGAGAATATGTTGTGTTAGTTTCTGCTGTACAGCAAATTGAGTCAGTTATACAGGCACATATATCCATTCTTGTTTAGATTCTATTCCCATGTAAGTCATTACAGAGTATTGAATAAAGTTCTCTGTGCTATTCAGTAGGGTCTTATTAGTTATATATTCTGTAAATAGTGTGTAGACGCCAGTCCCAATCTCCCAATTTATCCTTCCCTGCACTTTCCTCTCTGGTAATCACACGTTTATTTTCTACATCTGTGACTCAGTTTTTGTTTTGTAAATAGGTTCATTTGCACCATTTCTTTTGATTCCACGTACAAGTGATACCATATGATATTTGTCTACTTGTGTTTGACTTACTTTACTCAGTATGACAATCTCTAGGTCCATCCATTTGCCGCAAACTGCATTCTTTTGTTCATTTTTGTGGTTAGTATTCCACTGTATATTTGTTCTACGTCTTCTTTATTCCTTCACTGATGAATGTTTAGATTGCTTCCATGTCCTGGCTATAGTGAACTTTGGGGTGCTGCAGCGAACACTGGGGTGCATGCATCCTTTTGAATTATGGTTTTCTCCAAATATATGCCCAGGAATTGGATTGCTGGATCAAATGGTAACTCTAGTTTTAGTAGGACGACTTCCTTATGTGAAACCTGCTTCCAGTAGAAAAGTAGGAAACAGGTTTAACTGGTTTTCTGATGGTCTCTTGCAAAGGCCCAACTTTCAAGAGAGATTGAAATATAAATATAGGAATTCTATAAAGCTCTGACTCCTGAGAAGATTTGGGATGACCAGATGTACAATTTTCTAGCTCTGAAGTATTTCCTGGGATAGACAGCATTTTAGTGATGAAATCAAGACAGTTCTAGGCAAATTGGGATGGCTGTTTATCCGAATTTGTTGTGGTTTTTGGTTACTCACTAAGTCGTGTCCAGCTCTTTTGGGACCCCATAGACTGCAGCCCGCCAGGCTTCACTGTCTGTGGGATTTCCCAGGCAAGAATACTGGCGTGGGTTGCCATTTTCTCCTTCAGGGGATCATCCCAACCCAGGGATTGAACCCACATCTCCTTCTTGGCAGGTGGGTTCTTTACCACTGAGCCACCTGGGAAGTCCCAGATACAGATGAAAGTTTTTTCCAGGTCCCTTTGATTAAAAACCCAAGTTATGTTTAAGTGGAATTTTCAAAACAGGTTTCAATCAAGATTTCGTTCAAGAAAGATAGAACTGACCAGCAGGGATGTGGAAAAAGATGACATTTGGAGTGAACAGAATTTTTATCCCATATTTGCCTCTATCTGCTTGTTAGTCATTGCTTTTCCTGTAATGTCTTCACTCTCCACAGAATGGAAGTGACTGAGGAAGAGGAGCTTGAGTCTCTACATTTTCTTGCAACTTTAAATTCCTAGGAGTCCAAAAGGAGGGAAAAGGAGTATTTAAATCATTGTCATGAACGACAGTGATAAGATTTAGAGTACTTTCATTTGTAGAGTGTTTTATCTTGCTTTGTTTGGTTATATTTTTATACAACCTTCAGATGAAGGCAAGCTTTTGGGTGTTATGTTGAGAGAAGTTACAGTCATTAATCTGGAGTTGTTATAGAAAGATTATTAAAGTGATTGCCTTAAAACTAAATCAAGGTCATAAGTTAAAAACATAGACATCTTTATCATGCCTACCCCAGTTATCAAACATTGTGTATCTTAGACATTTTAATAGAGGCAAGATATACTTTTAAAAATGTGAACTTAAGAGTGTCTTATTGCTTGTTTGCACTGTAGAGAAGACCACATGTTCTTGTCAGATCAGTTTTCTGCTCTTCCACAAACTGTGTAGGCCAGTATCCCCTAAAATGTTTTTCCTACTATACTCCTTCAGCAAGATGCTACAGAGAAAAAGAAAAAAGCTTCTATGCTAACTCTAGGTACGTGCAATGACATAGATGAATCTCAAAACAACAAAATGGGAGAAACTGCATATTCGGTTTCCAACAGCAAAACTAATGTGTGGTGAGAAAATAAGCAAATAGTGATTGTTGCTGGGATGGTCGTGAAAAAAACACCAGAAAAATCGCTTCCTCTGTTTGAGTGGGTGGGAGTAGGGATGACTGAAAAGGGGAATCCAGAAACTTTCTGGGGTGATGAACTTGGGTCATATTTGTCAAAATTCTTTAAAAATTCATCTTAAAAAATTTAAATTCCAAATTTAACAAGGCTTAAAATCTGTAAAATGTTCTTCTTTTGCCTTATCTAACTTCTACTACAGTAACAAATAGTCATAAAATATGTTGAAGTCTAGTTAATGATATACACACTGAAGTATTTGTAGACTACTGATATGTTGCAATTTACTTTGAAATTCCCCGAATATGATGGGTTGATGAATGGATCAAAGAGTAAATAGATGGATAGCTGACTGGATGGATGGATGAATGAATAGATCAATAGATAGATAGATATATAGACAGATAGATATATGAGTGGATAAAGGGACAAATGGATGGATAACTAGATGGATAAATGATAAAATAAATACATCAAAGTCTTAACTGTAGAAGCTGAGAGATGAGTACCTGGGCATTCACTATATAGTTGTTTCAACTTTTCCTTTTTTTGCAAATGTTCATGATAAAATGTTGGGTAAAAATAAACTGGTCATAATCTTACAAAGGGTTCTATATTTAGGAAATACCGAAAGCTGTTTATTCCTCACATTTTTCCCTTGGGGGCATTTAGAGCTCAGAAACATATTAAAGGCTTTAAGTCTTGTAGTTAAAACAAAATAAGTAAACTTTGTTTAGTCTAATATTTCCTTAACATATTTTGTTAGGAAACCCTTGGTTTTATTTATATTTTTTGCTTGTATTGGTGTTGCAGGTTTAGCTTTTTACTGCTCTTTATGGTACACTACACAATCAGAATACCATATTAACATGTAGAAACAGGTAGCCCATAAGAATGTATCATTTCTAGAATGTATTAAATCATGACTAGGATATGGCAGTTACTAAACCTGGGATTCTTTCCAAATTGGGGCAGAGGTGTTTTGTATTTTGAGCTAGAGTTTGCTCACCTGTAAATTGTGTACAATGACCCCTTCCTTGCAGGAATGCTGTGAGAAGTAAATGAGGTAATTATGAAGTGTGATTACCTGTAAGGAAGAGCAGATGATGTCAATAACATCCATGGTTATTGATAAAAGTGTCTGAGTGAGTAGCATCAATGCAGGTAAATACATACCAAGACACACTATGGTGAAAAATCAAAATAGCAGATATTCAGAGAAAAATGTTAAATCCCTACAAAGAAGAGGGAGCTATGTCCAAGTAGTACTATATGGAGAAACCAAATGTTTAATCCACCTCAATGCAGACCAGAAGAAAATGAAACAGAGTCTTCAAAATTCTAAGACAAAATGATAAATTATTCACATGCTTATTAACAGTAGGTGAGTAAATAAATCGTAGCATATTCATGCAATGGAATAATAAACAACAATGAGAAAAAGTGATCAGCAACTGTATAAATAATGTGAATGGAAGAAGCCAGACACAAAATAGGACACCCATTCTTTTTATTTACATAAAACACAGACAAAACTAACCTATGCCATTAGAGATGAAAATATTGGCCATTGTGCTGGTGGTAGGAAAAAGAATGGGAGTTAGCGCTAGGGAGAATGAAGCTTGCTTTTGGGTGTTGGGTATATTCTGTTTCTTGATCTTAACTTTACACTCATAATAGCTGCACTTATTTGGCTAGCTGACTTTAAATTTAAATTTAAAAATTAAGAGACTTGGAGACAGATCCAAAAGTCTTAATGTGCTGAGATTTGGGTTAAAAGATTAAAAACAAAAGAAACACCTCAGACCAAGGAGAAATGAATCATATAAATATAAGAAGAAAGCTAAGGGAACCAAAGAAAACCATGAATTGTCAGAGCAAAAGGACTCATATTGTCTCAGATAGGATACCCAGATTTACAGACTTCTCATCAATAGTAGTGAAATATCCGTATCTTAAAGATAAAAATAATTTTTTGCACATTTCTAATAAAGAAAAAACAGACTCCAAACAAGACAAAAAGGACAATGATTAAAATATTTTACAATCTAGCCAAAATATAATTCTAGTTCAAGGGTAGAGGAAAACTTGTTTAAAGAAGTTGATTGAGGAAGCACTTTGCACGCATACGTGCTAAGTTGCTTCAGTCATGCCCAACTCTTCGTGACTCTAGGAACTTAGCCCTCTAGGCAAACTCTATCTCCTGGAGTTTGCACAAACTCAGCTCCATTGAGTCGGTGATGCCATCCAACTAGCTCCTCCTCTGTTACCCCCTCTCCTCCAGCCTTCAATCCTTCCCAGCATCAGGGTCTTTTCCAATGAGTTGGCTCTTCCTATCAGGTGTCCAAAGTATTGGAGCTCCAGCTTCAACATTAGTCCTTCCAGTGAATATTCAGGGTTGATTTCCTTTCTAATTGACTGGTCTGATCTTCTTACAGTCCAAGAGACTCTCAAGAGTCTTCTCCAGTGCCACAGTTTGAAAGCATCAATTCTTCAGGTTGATGGTCCAGTGGTCCAACTCTCACTAGAAAAACCATAGCTTTGACTGTGTGAACCCTTGTTGGCAAAGTGATGTCTCTGCTTTTTAATGACAACACCCTTATGGCAGAAAGTGAAGAGGAACTAAAAAGCCTCTTGATGAAAGTGAAAGAGGAGAGTGAAAAAGTTGGCTTAAAGCTTAACATTCAGAAAACTAAGATCATGGCATCTGGCCCCATCACTTCATGGGAAATAGATGGGGAAACAGTGGAAACAGTGTCAGACTTTATATTTTGGGCTCCAAAATCACTGCAGATGGTGACTGCAGCCATGAAATTAAAAGACGCTTACTCCTTGGAAGAAAAGTTATGACCAACCTAGATAGCATATTCAAAAGCAGAGACATTACTATGCCAACAAAGGTCCGTTTCGTCAAGGCTATGGTTTTTCCAGTGGTCATGTATGGATGTAAGAGTTGAACTGTGAAGAAAGCTGAGTGCCGAAGAATTAATGTGTTTGAACTGTGGTATTGGAGAAGACTCTTGAGAGTCCCTTGGACTGCAAGGAGATCCAACCAGTCCATTCTAAAGGAGACCAGTCCTGGGTGTTCATTGGAAGGACTGATGCTAAAGCTGAAACTCCAATACTTTGGCCACCTCATGCGAAGAGTTGACTCATTGGAAAAGACCTTGATGCTGGGAGGGATTGAGGGCAGGAAGAGAAGGGGATGACAGAGGATGAGATGGCTGGATGGCATCACTGACTTGATGGACATGAGTTTGAGTTAACTCCGGGAGTTGGTGATGGACAGGGAGGCCTGGCGTGCTGATATTCATGGGGTTGCAAAGAGTCAGACACGACTGAGCAACTGAACTGAACTGAACTGAACTGAGGTTTGTCTATGGGTACTTCATATGATGTATAAAATATAGATTTCAACATGGCTGTTTAGTAAAGAAGAATTTAGAGGATGGAGTTTCTGAGCAGCAATTCCAAAGTACTAAGAAGGATAGATGATGCTGAAGCAGAAGCACCAATACTTTGGCCACATATTATGAAAAGCCAACTCATTGGAAAAGACACTGATGCTGGGGAAGGTCAAAGGTCAAAGGCAAAAGGAGAAGGGGGTGGCAGAGGATGAGATGGTTAGATAGCATCACTGACTCAATGGATACAAATTTGAACCAATAAGGAAGGACAGGGGAGGCTGGCATACTGCAGTCCTTAGGGTGGCAAGAAGTCAGACGTGGCTTAGCGAGTGAACAGTAAGAACACAGAAGGAGAGAAAGGCACGAGTTGATTGCAGTATTTTGAATCAAGGTTGTTGCCCAAAGTTTAGAGTTTTGAGGTTGACCAAAATGCACATGTACCGCAGGCGTGTAACACGTGGGGGTGGTCCCCTTGTTTTCTGTGGGGAGGGGGCACAGGAGGAAAACAGACACAGGGAGAAAGGAGAGGATTCGTTGTGTCCAGAGCTACGGTGAGTGGATCTTGGAACACGAATTGCATTTTCCGAGAGGCAAGTGACAAACATACCCCTCAGGCAGTCAGAGAAAAGCGGCTGTGAAATAAAACCCAACAACCCACGGCTGCAAATCCCTTCAGTGTGACCAAGGTGCTGAGAAGTTTTCCTGCCAACGAGAAAAGTGTCACATTCTGGAAAATCCGTCACTCCCCAAAACTGATTTGCCTGCAATGTAAGGACGATCCTGCCCCCAGCCCCCATTTTCTCTTTTGATAATCCCCCTCTTTATTATAATCTTCTTAATATCCATCTGTTACCCTTTAGGCAGAGGCTTCTTAAATTCAAATATCAGCCTATTTTTATCATAGAAGAATATGTAAAGCAATAGAAAACAGTTTAATGGATTTTGGAGCCCGTGGCCCTCTTTCGCATCATTTCCATAATGAAATCCACTTAACAGCATCCATGTTGCCACAGTTGACTGTTCACACAAACGAAGAGTGAACACTTCCTTCGTGTGAGATTCCCCAGCAAAGCAGGGTCTGAGACACCTACCTGAGACTGCCCAGGGCCTTTCCCCTCCAGTCTTGCATTGGAGGGTGATGTTACCTCTTGTTTGACTCAGGGAAGCTTGCTGGCATTTGGGATAGTGTCATATTTCTGGGTTTTGTGAAATGGAGACTGGAAGGCAGTTTTCATGGAACAAGGCCTAGGGAGGAGAATTCTTCTCCCTGGGGAATTAGCATAGGCAAAGCCCCTATAGATTTAATGAGGTGATATTGGGGAAAGATAGTGTGTAAAGGAATTGGAGGCCTTGATGCTTCGTTACCTTAGTTCAGGTCACTTTAGATAAATTGTCTGTTTGTTGTCGTTAACAAATTATGTCCTCAGACCTTAATGTAAGAACAAAAAAGTTCAGAGGAAAATGTCATATTGATTTTTCAGCATTTGAGGTTGAAACCCAGACCATTTGGTGAAAATTATTCTCTGTAAAAGAATATACAGATGGGGCTGATTATTCCCTGGGAAAGTGTGTCCAACAGGAAGCTCTTTACTCCTTTGGTAAAGTTGGCTGCATTTCTCTTTAAACCTGCAGTATTGTTGATTTATCTGTATCACTTGGCCTTCAAAAGAACGTGAACAAAAAATACCAGGCCAATACAGACCTCTTGGATGAGCTTAAGGCACCTCTGTTCTTATTAAAGCAGGCATTAGGTGGAAGCAAAAGAAGCAGCTGTCTGAATGGTGTGGTTTGAGTAGTAACAGAACCAGTTTTGCCATCATTAAATTATCTTCTGCCTTTCAGCCAGAGCATCTGTAAGTTTATGGGGTATTACTTCTCTTAGTTAAAATATATTCATTCATTTACCCATTCAGCAGGAATTACTTTGTTTAAAATGTTTTCATTGTGATAAAATGTACATAAAATAAAATTTATCACCTTCACCATTTTTTAAATGGGCTGTTGAGTGGTGTAAGTATATTTGAACTTTTGTACAGCCATCACCACTATCCGTCTCTGGAATTCTCATCTTACAAAACCGAAACTCTATACCCATTAAGTGTGAAGTCTCCGTTTCCCACTCCTCCAAGCCCTTGGTAGCTTCCATTCTCTATTCTGTCTCTATGAATTTGCCTTCACTAGTGGGACAGGGACAGCAGAGCCTGGTGGGCTGCCATCTATGGGGACGCACAGAGTCGGACACGACTGAAGCGACTTAGCAGCAGCAGTGGGGCAGAAGTGGAATCACGCAGTATTTGTCTTTTTGTGACTGGTTTATTTCCCGCAACATAACGTCACCAAGATTTATCCATGCTGTAGCATGGGACAGGATTTCCTTCCCTTTTTTTCTTCTTTCGTTTTTACTTTTTAAACTATGCAAGTGTGATAACACATTTACGGGAAACTTGGAAAATACAGAACAAAGTTACATACAGTTCCACTAAATATTGCAATTATTTTTTTTTATTTTTATTTTTTTTAGCGGGAGACTTTATTTTATTTTATTTTATTTTTTAAATTTTAAAATCTTTAATTCTTACATGCGTTCCCAAACATGAACCCCCCTCCCACCTCCCTCCCCACAACATCTCTCTGGGTCATCCCCATGCACCAGCCCCAATTATTTTTTTTAAGTAGAAAAATTACATTTTTAGTTGGAGTTTCAATACCAAACTCTCAAAAATTAACAGAATGAATAGACAAAAAAGTAGAAGCATATAGTTGACCTGAAAAGCACTATGAACTAATTGAACATAATTAAGACTTACACAATTTTCACCCAACAGCAGGATACAAATTCTAGTCAAGTTCCCATAGTCTGTAAACTAGGAGACACTGGAACATATCCAGGGACAAAAAACAAGGTGCAAAAAAATTTCATGGTCTAAAGGTATTGGGAATTTCCTTCTATAAGGTTGAATAATATTTACTTATGTGTATACACTACATTTTGTTTATCCATCCATGGGCTGATGGACTAAAGGTAGGTTTCTGATTATATTTATATGCTGCTATGAAATTGGGTGAACAAATGCATCTTTGGAGACCCTGCTTTCAATTCTTGTAGGTTTATACTTAAAAGTAGGTCATATGGCAATTCTATTTTTAATTTTTTGAGGGATGTCCATGTTGTTTTTATTGAAGTATAGCTGATTTACAATGTTCTGGTAATTTCTGCTATAAAGTGACTCAGTCATACACACAAATGCATTCTTTTTTGTATTCTCCTCCATCACAGTCTATCTCAGGGTATTGAATATCATGCCCTATGCTCTATACAGTGTGCTTAGTTGCTCAGTCGCATCCAACTCATTGCAACCCTTTGAACTGTAGCCCACCAGACTCCTCTGTTCATGGAGTTTTCCAGGCAAGAATGCTGGAGTGGGTTGCCATTTCCTTCTCAGGGGTTCTTCCTGACGCAGGGATTGAACCTGCATCGCTTGAGTCTCCTGCATTGCAGGCATCAAGTAGGATCTTGTTGGTTATCCATTCTGCACGTTATATATGTCATAGTCGGCATCTACTAACCCCAAACTCACCATCCACCCCTTTCTCACCTGCCTTCCCCTTTTGGCAGCTGCAAGTCTGTTCTCTGTGTCCATGATTCTGTTTCATAGATAGGTCTACTAGCGTTATATCTTAGATTCCACGCAGAAGTGACGTCGTATAGTACTTGTCTTTCTCTTTCTGACTTGCTTCACTTAGTACGATCATCTCTAGTTGCATCGTCCGTGTTGTTTTTTAGGTGTAATTGTGCACTGCCAGAATACAGAGATGGATCAGCCATGAGCCCTCCAGATGACTGTTTAGTTTCAGAGGGAAATGAATACATACCTGTAATGACAGTACTTTGGGATGAAAGAGTCAGTGGAGGGCTGGCTCAGAGAGCGTGGGGGCTTTGAAGAGGGGGCACACTTGGCTCTTCTCAGAGAGAACAAGGGACGCTTGCAAGAGATAGTGGCATTTGAAGCGAATCTTGAGTGTGTGTTTGCTAAAGATGGAGGCTTTTTATCTGAGAGAAGAGACGCCTTAGGCTTCACGACTGTTGCCTTCAAGCCTTTCAAGAGCTATTATGTAGAAGACTGAGCAGATGTCTTCCGTATAACCCCGATATGGAAGGGAGACAGACTTCAGATCAATGGAAGAACAAGATTGCCAAAAATCAGAGCTGTCCAGCCCTAGGACAGGCTGTCAGAAGGTAGAGTTCCACATCACATTTCCAATGACAACCTGTCAGTGGATGGCAGGGAAGATTCATTCAGCAGTTAGGGTAGAATTGATGATTTCTGAGACCTCTTCCAACTTGTGGATTCGATTATTCTAGCACTGGCTGCATTGAAGCATCTCTTAAGATTCAAATTTATCCTCCTGTTTTCCCTTTAAATTAGCTCTTACGTGAGTGCATGCTTGGTCACTTCATTCAGATCTGACTCTTTGAGACCCCTTGGACTGTAGCCTTCCAGGCTCCTCTGCCCATGGGATTCTCCTGGGATTCTCCAGGCAAGAGTGGGTTGCCATGGCCTCCTCCAGGGGATCTTCCCAACCCAGGGATCGAACCCAGGTTTCATTCTTCTCTTGCATTGGCAGACAGGTTCTTTAACACTAGCACCACCTGGGACGTCCAAATTAGCTCTTTCAGATACCTTTATCTATCTATCTATTATCTACCTATGTTTTATATATATGTGTGGGGTTCCCAGGTGGTTCAGTGATAGAGAATTCACTTGCCAATGCAGGAGATGCAGGTTCGATCCCTGGGTTTGGAAGATCCCCTGGGGAAGGAAATGGCAACCCACTCCAGTATTCTTGCCTGGGAAATCCCAAGAGCAGAGGAGTCTGGCAGGTTACAGTCCATGGGGTCGCAAAACAGTCAGACATGACTGAGCGTGTGCATGGTCATGCACACGCACATATATGTTTGTATTGCATAATGTTCTAAGAAATAACACTATATCTGAAGAGAGATGGGATAGATAGATGATAGATAGATACATGTAGACTGGACTACATTTTCCATGTGACTTACTGATAATAATAGTTATCATTTATTAAGCAATCTACTTTGTCTCAAGTAGTGTTTTATTTCATTTAATCATCATGTTAACCCTCTGCCTTGCATAGTGTCATCAAACCCACTTCATCAGCCTGATACCTGTGTCAGAGAGGCTGAGTGACTCATTCAAATTCACCTTGTTGGTCGAGTTGACATTTGAACTTTGGTCCGAGTGAAATTCTGTACTGTGTAATCTGTTTTGGTAGAGCTGTTGGTTTCTTTGCTGTTGTTTTTTCTTCTGTGTATACTTCTTTTTTAAAATTCATTAATTTTTAATGATTATTGCTTTACAATATTGTGTTGGTTTCTGCCATACATCAACATGAACCAACCAGAGGTACACATATGTCCCCTCCCTCTACAACCTCCCTCCCACCTCCCACCCCGTCCACCCCCTAGGTTGTCACGGAACCCTGGGTTGAGCTCCCTGCATCACACGGCAGATTCCCACTGGCTATTTTACATGTGGTAGTATACATGTTTCCATACTATTTTCACAATTTGTCTCACCCTCTCCTTTCCACACTGTGTCCAAAATTGTGTTCTCTATGTCTGTATCTCCACTGCAGCTCTGCAAATAGGTTCATCAGTACCATAGGTTGTGTGTATGTGTGTGTGTGTATCAGTCACTCAGTTGTGTCTGACTCTTTGCATCCCTGTGAACTGTATCTTGCCAGGCTCCTCTGTCCATGGCATTCTCCAGGCAAGAATACTGGAGCGGGTTGCTGTGCCCTCACCAGGGGATCTTCCCAAGCCATGCCATTTCTTCAGTGATTCTCCACAATCCTATGACACATATATTATGATATCTTCTTTGAACCAGTGGGAAAGTGGAAATCCAGGATAGTCTAGCAACAAGTAGGTAGGGCCAGGAATTAGAATGGTCCTGTCTGTCCTCAAAAATCCACTGACTGATGCTACCTGTCCATTCCAAAGTCCTATCAACATCCTCTAGCATCCTAAGAAGAGACAGGGCATTTGCTTCCTAATATCTCACAAAATCAGATTATAAATTAGAAAACTGCATCCAATAACTCTAGGCAGATGTTTAGTTTTATCTCTCTCTTTCCCTCCCACATTCCACCCTGCCAAGAGAAGCATGTTCTTTGGAAGTTTTGTGTGTAGATGAATTGTCATTTAACTGCCTCTTCCCCCTCCTCGCGCATCACACAAAAGGCCTCATAGAGGGCTTGGTCATAAAATGGGATTGCTTTATTTTTAATGTTTATGGCAGGAGAGGACCAACTTGAAAATCAAACACATGGGTCTCACGACTTTAATCAGGAGGAAACTTGCTAATAGATTTTTTTTTTAAACTTTAAATTTAACAACTTAACAACTTGGCAATTTAATTAACTTTTTAAACACAACATAAACCAGCCCGTGGGACTTTGTGCTGCCGCACTTAATTGTGGCAAACAGCCTAAGAAGTGGGAAGAAAAACAGATGAGACACCTTTATGGCAAAAGAGGCACCATCTGTAGTTGCCAGCGAGGATGTTTTGTCACAATCCATCCCCAGCAAGTGTAACTCAGGACTTGAAAATAGCTCTCTGTCGGCTTTTCCTTGAGAGTGTAACCATGGCATCACACAACCATTAGGGAAAAATAATAACAGCTGCATAGTCGGAGAATTTATTCCTGGTGAGTGCTAGGATGGACTTGCATATACTTTGAATTAATGAAATAATTTGACAAATAGGTCTTTGTGTTGTCCTTCAGTCTCTTGTGTCTCTTTATTGCCCCATGGACTACAGCACGCCAGGCTTCTTTGTCCTCTACTATCTCCCAGAGTTTGCTCACATTCACGTCCGTTGAGTCAGTGATGCTATCTAACCATCTCATCCTCTGTTGCCCCCTTCTCCTCCAACCCTCCACCTTTCCCAGCATCAGGGTCTTTTCCAATGAGTCAGTTCTTCACATCAGATGGCCAAAGTACTGGAGTTTCAGTTTCAGCATCAGTACTTACAATGAATAATCAGGGTTGATTTCCTTTAGGATTGACTGGTTTGATCTCCTTGCATTCCAAGGGACTCTTGAGTCTTCTCCAACATCGCAATTCGAACGCATCAATTTTTGGGGGAGAACAAGATGGCGGAGGAGTAGGTAGACGGGGAGTACATCTCTCTCCATGGATACATCAGGAATGCACCTTCAGACAATGCACAGCAGCAGCTAAGAGCAGACAGGAGTACCTGACCAGCGGAAAAGAATACATGCTGCTGCTGCTGAGTCGCTTCAGTCATGTCCAACTCTGTGCAACCCCATAGACGGCAGCCCACCAGGCTCCCCCGTCCCTGGGATTCTCCAGGCAAGAACACTGGAGTGGGTTGCCATTTCCTTCTCCAATGCATGAAGGTGAAAAGAAAAAGTGAAGTCGCTCAGTCGTGTCACGCAAAACTCAGTAGGATGAACAAATGCATCAGGTTTTTGATGCTCGGCTTTCTTGATGGTCCATCTCTCACATCCGTACATGACTACTGGAAAACCCATAGCTTTGACTATACAGACCTATGTCGGCAAAGTAATGTCTCTGCTTTTTAATGTGCTGTCTAGGTTTGTCAGAGCTTTTGTTCCAGGACCAGGCATCTTTAAATTTCATGGCTGCATTCATGGTCCACAGTGATTTTGGAGCCCAAGAAAATGAAATTTGTTACTCTTTCCACTTTTCCCCCTGCTATTTGCCATTTAGGTACTTCCTATTACAGTTATTTTAAGGCAGAAACAAACAAGTAATAGCTATGTTCCCAAAGTACTTAAAGTCAAGAGGGAGAAGATAGGTATTAAACCAGTAAACAAAAACACAGCATTGCTCTCATTTACAGATCATCCTTATTACTATGTTGTCTGCCAGGACATTTATACCTGTTATTATCACCCTGAAGCCAGGTAGATTTTTTATTCACCCATCATCTAAAGAAAAGGAGTCAGGAAGGGGTTAACAGAAATTGCTTGAGGTCCCAGAACTAATTTACATGGCTAATAGTCACTCCTGGGTTTCCTCACCCAGAGCCATGAAGCCAATGTTTGCCAAATTTGAGTTATTTGTGTGTCCCATAGTTACCACTTCTGCCATTCCACGTACCATTGAAACTAGTATTTATTTAATATTTTTCTTAGTGTAAGGTAGCCCTATTTTCAGCAGCAAGATATTTTAGATTGGTGGTTTGATTTATCCAAGGTCACATGGCTGGTAGGGGACTGGTCCAAGACTCAAATAACTGCCTCAAAATTTCATGATCTACTTTTAGGAAATCGTTACTGTTCAGTTGTTATGTCCAACTCTCTGTGACCCCATGGACTGCAGCACACCAGACTTCCCTGTCCTTCACCATCTCCTAGAGTTTGCGCAAACTCATGTCCATTGAGTTGGTGATGCCATCCAACCGTCTCATCCTCTGTCACTCCTTGTACCTTCAATCTTAGAATAAAAAAGTAAAAAGTATAAAAAAGTAAAAAGTATAAAAAAGTATAATCATACAAAAATATTTCGTGTTCTGTGGACTTCTGGACTTCCCTGGTGGTCCAGTGGTTAAGACTCTGTGTTTCCACCGCAGGGGGCACAGGTTCAGTCCCTGGTTGGGGAACTAAGATCCCACATGCTGTATAGTGTGGCCAAAATTAAAATTAAAAAAAAAAAAGTATGTTCTTTACTACATTTTTCCCTTTGTCAACTCAAAAGAGGTCAGAATTTTGAGAACAAGAACATTCTACTAAAAGGGGTTTCCCTGGAGGCTCAATGGTAGAGGATCTGCCTATCAGTGCAGGGGATAGGGGTTGGATCCCTGGTCCAGAAGAGCAACTAAGCCCGTGCGCCACGACTACTGAGCCTGTGCTTTAGAGCCTGGACGCCACAACTAAGGAACCCACGTGCTGTAACCACTGAAGCCTGGAGCTGGCGCTCTGCAACAAGAGAGGCCACTGCTGAGAAGTGGTACATCTGGAGAAGTAGCCCCTGCTCGCCACAACTTGGGAAAAGCCCGTGCACAGTCATGAGGACCCAGCACAGCAAAAAGTAAATAAAACTATTTTTTAAAAAAATGAACTACTATAAGAACCTTCTAAAAAGTTTAGTTGGTTTTATGATTTCCTGTGTCAACAGATATATGATATTATAAGTGAAGCAAAATAAATTACAGTACTTACTTTAGGGAACTAATAAGAAAGGGGCCCCTGAAGAGTCCTAATTATTAGAGGTCTATTAAAGTAGGAATAGAAGAGTTAAGCAAGATTTTCCAGGATCCTTCAGATAGAACTGCCTTGTCTACTCCAGAACCCTTGGTCTAAGGCTCTGTGTTATACTTCTTGTTATAACCTCGTCATCTCTGACTCAGCTCTTTGTTGATACATCTCAACTCTCTTCCTTCATGTCACACCTGGGTGCCTTACTCTTCTCTGACTGTCATTTCCTGGGTCAACACTGACCAGTTTTACTGGACCAGGCTTCACTCCCTGCAAAGTTGCTAGAAAGTAATTTTATCTGTGAAGGGTCTTACCGACCTTATCACAGACTTGTAGCAGATCAAGAGCCTGTGACTTATTCTCAAAAAAAAAAAAAAAAAAAAAAAGAGCCTGTGACTTATTCTTTCAGATAGAAATAGCATGTTTCAATCATGGCTCTGTGGTTCCTGTTACTTTTGTTATAATGATTAAGTGCTTTATTCTCTTTATTGAAGCATAGTTGATTTACAATGTTGTGTTAGTTTCAGGTATACAGCAAAGTGATTCTGGCTAAGTCATGTCTGACTCTTTGTGACCCCATGGACTGTAGCCCTCCAAGCTCCTCTGTCCATGGGATTTCCCAGGCAAGAATACTGGAGTGGATTGCCGTTTCCTTCTCCAGGGGATTTTCCCAACCCAGGAATTGAATCCGTGTCTCCTGCATTGCAGGTGAATTCTGTACTGAAGCCCTATATGTATATATATGATACATAAAATACATAAAAAATACATATGATACATTATTATCAGATACTTAGTATATAGTTCCCTGTGCTATACAGCAGTTGTTTATCTATTTTATATATAGTAATGTGCATCTGCTCATCCCAAACTCCTAATTTATCCCTCCCCCACCCCTTTCCCCTTTAGTAACTATCAATTTGTTTTCTATGTCTGTGAATAGTTAGATACTTTAGAAAAATGATTTTTCCTAAGAGTCATTCTCAACATCAACACTGTGAGGGATGTTGGTGGAAATGGCAGGGCCGAGTGGTCAGGGATCAGAATTCCTGCCCTGGATCAACCTGAATACCTCAGCCTTCCTTTGTTTTATGTGTTCCATTTCCAAGAAAATTAATTATGTTCTTGTTAAATCTGTGAGTGCTATGCTGTGTGTGCTGGGTTGCTTCAGTAGCGTCTGACTCTTTGCAACCCTACGGACCATAGCTGGCCAGGCTCCTCTGTCTGTGGGACTTTCCAGGCAAGAACATCAGAGCAGGTTGCCCTCCTCCAGGAGATCTGACTCAGGGATCAAACCTGCATCTCTTACGTCTCCTGCATTGACAGGCAGATTCTTTAGCACTAGCGCCCACCTGGGAAACCAGTATTCCAAGTCTTGAATAATAAAGTTTGATGAATACCTACTTAACATAATCCTTTAATTTTCCTTTCTTTTTCATCTTTGAATTTATTTATTAATTTAGTGTGTTTAATTTTAACGTGATCCTGTAACTTTCAAAGGCTTGGAAACTGATGAACCAAAGAGAAAAGTGGACGTGCCCGTGATGACATGTGACATTGTCAAGCAAAGCTGGAGCTTAAACTGGGCAGTTCTGCAGTCCTGACTTACCTTCTTCCATGACACTAAGATACTGTTGTGGCATCCCCTTCCAAACAGGGAAGATATAGGAAATTTCTTCTGTATGGCCTATTTTTCTTTGACAGTGAGTTGATTTCATGGGTAAAATGAGAGATGTTGCTGATGGCCTGGATCAGCTCTCATATATAGTGATTCTCTGTTTCTCTCTCTCTGAACTTTTCTCTTATTCCCCTGAGGTATGGGGGAATACTGCTACAGTGCAAGAAAAACTTTCAAAGTCTTGGTGGATCCTAAATAGACTCGTTTAATCTACACAGGGATTTGAATCCTCACAGAAGACATTTTGCTTAATTAAGCCACATTCAAACATGAAAAAGTCATGTTCATACAAACTTGAGGATCAGATTTACAATGGCTGAGCACCTCGATGGTGTGGATTAGTCTCAATTAGCCACCTCCTGATTCTTGGTGAGAAAAGGTCACCAGATTTTTCAGTCCTTTTGTTACTTAAAATTCAGCGCGGCCAACTCGACTAGGGTCTAATGTTTAAAAGGAGACCTGGTTTGTCAGGAAGACTTTGTGGAGCAAATAGGATGCATCCATTCGTTTCACAAATATGTATTGAGCAACTATGCCACCTTGTATATTAAATACAAGGGATGTAATTGGATAATGAATGCCTGTCAGCTTCCTGTGTCTTCATTGCTGCTGTTTAATGAAGTTTCAAGAGGCTGGATACAGTTAGAAGGGACTAAGTGTGATTGGCTGGAAACCTCTGAGAGGAGAACTTTGAACCAAGGATGCAGCTTACTGTAGTAGAAACAGGATGTGTGCCCTTAAGATTACTTGTAGTTTATTGTTTCTATAAGATAAATGGACACACATTTTAAAAATAGTGAAATGGACAGAAGACATTTGCAAATCACCCATACATTATTATCCTCAAGAACCATCGTTGATATTAGGTGAATATCATACTCAATATTGCTTTGTTCATTTAACATAGATTTAGAAAGAGTGAAATGCATTAACCTGCTATTTTTGTTATTAAAAGAATCACATTTCATAGTGATCCTATGAAAACTTGGAGTTAAAAAGGGAAAAATACACTCATGTGAATTTAATGATAGAGATGAGATTCAAATAAATGTCTTTTCATTGCAGGAGACATAATTTCTTAAAAGCCTCCTCTAACGTAAAGAAAAAATGTTACAAAAACATTAAAAAATTGGTGTCATTACTGTGTTTTAAACTTGCTTTTTAGATGATATCATTTGGTTCTCTGCTATGAAGAGGAGGCTCTTAACACAAATTTCTCCCAACCTCACTTCTCCACCCTTTCTAAATTTTTTAGTTCTAATAGTATTAATTTTGACTTCGCCAAGGATAATGACAGTTACTTTCTATTCTGTAGCTGCGATTTTCCTAATTGCCAATTGTTAGCACTGTATTGAGAGACAACGTTCATAGTTCATAGTCTTTTGACCACAAGTTTTTCATTCCCAGCTTCTGTGTTTTAACTCCTCTCACAACTGCTGTCACACACTGATGCACAAGTGAGCCATCTGGGGAGCCTGTTAAAAATGAAGATTGCGCCTCAGTAGGTTTGCGGTGGGGCCTGATACTCTGCCTTTGTTTCTAGGGGACACCGATACACCATGGCATCGTTTTCAGTCACTAATTTGTGTCCGATTCTTTGCGACCCCATGCATAGAAACACACCAGGCTTCCCTGTCCTTCACTCTCTCCTAGAGTTTGCTCAAACTCGTGTCCACAGAGTCAGTGATGCCCTCCAACCATCTCATCCTCTGTTTCCCCATTACGCCTCTTGCCTTCAGTGTTTTCCAGCATCAGGGTCTTTTCCAGTGAGTCGGCTCTTCACATTCGGTGGCCAATGTATTGGAGCTTCAGTTCTCCCAATGAATATTCAGGGTCCATTTCCTTTGGAATTGACTGGTTTGGTCTCCTTGTTGTCCAAGGGACTCTCTAGAGTCTTCTCCAGCAACAATCGATACTTGTTCAAAACATCAATACTTCGGTGCTCAGCCTCCTTTATGGTCCAGCTCTCACATGTACACATGACTACTGGCAAAGCCATAGCTAGTGAGGGCTAATTATCTTTAAAGAGCTCTCTTTCCTAAGTTTTATTTTTATTGAATACTTCCTGAGAGTTACCTTTAGAACAAACTAACTCTTGGCTGGGATTATTCTTGAATCACATTTGTATATGTATTACTCTGTTTTCTTCTAGCATTGAATTTGATTTGGGAGAAAGTTGAGACTAGCCAGAATTTCACTCTTGATAGACAATTTTCTTTGACTCCTTAAGGACTTGGAGAAAAATTGCTTTAAAAAATATTTAATATTCAGTCATATAAACACAATATACTTCATGTAGGTCATTCAGTATCACATTTTCTTCTAAAATATTCTTTCCCTGGATTGTCTGAACTTAGCTTTATTTTGTGCTTCCCAGGTGGTCCTGGTAGTAAAGAACTTGCCTGCCAATGCAGGAGGCATAAGAGACTCAGGTTTGATCCCTGTATTGGTAAGATCCCCTGGAGGAGGGCATGGCAACCCACTCCAGTGTTCTTGCCTGGAGAAGCCCATGGACAGAGGAGCCTGATGGGCTATAGTCCATAGGGTCACAAAAAATCAGACATGACTGAAGTGGCTTAGCGCAGCACAACTTTATTTTACCATTTCATAAATTTTATCTTGTGTTATATCTTTGAAATTTTTATTTTTTTCTGTTCCATTTGTTGAGGTTTTTTTGCTAGCAGGAATATCATTCTATTTTAAATCTCTCTCTCTCTCTTTTTTTTTTTTTTTTTGGTCTCCCACTAATATCTTCTCTCTGAATGCTTGAATCTTTGGGAATTTTTATCTGCATCCACCCAGTTTATACTAAGCTTTTTTCTTAGATCAGAGCTAAAAGATATTATCTTTCAGGATTTATTATTTCAGTTTTACTATTCCTCATTTTTTTCCTTTCATGTAACATCTTTCATTTGTGTTTTTGTCATTTCTTCTTGGCTTTGAACTATTATTAATTAAAAAAAAAATGTGTTCTAGTGAAGTGGATCTAGTGCTTGAACAGTTCTGTGAATTCTCTTTTATTCTGTTGTATGAGGTATCTTTCTAGGTTGAGCTTTTTTTTCCCATTTATTTATTTAACCATTCTCCTATTCCTCTCCTCCTTCACTTACTTTGGAATTTTTTTTTTCGTTTTCCCCTCATTTGGATAGATCCATGGCTTCCTTGGGGGCTCAGTGGTAAAGCACTTGCCTGCCAATTCAGGGGACATAAGAAATGTGGGTTCAATCCCTGGGTGGGGAAGACCCCCTGGAGGAGGGCATGGCAACCTCCAGTGTTCTTCTGTAGAGAATCCCATGGACAGAGGAGCCTGGTGGGCTATGGTCCGTCGGGTCACAAAGAGTTGGACACGACTGAAGTGCCTTAGCAGGCGTGCAGGTGCTCACGCATACCAGACAGTTTCTAGAAGGTCTTGGTGAGGCTAAGAGGTTATCTATGTCAAGATTTCTAGTTAAGGCAACCACTTTGAGATATTTATAGCAGCAGATTGTGGTTTTACCTTGCTTGGATACTTGACAGTGAATCCTTTGCTTAATGTGCACAAGAACCAATGAGGAGTAGATATTCCTTTCTTGCCTTTCAGATGAGGGTGTTGACATATATAAAGGGTTTGTGATTGGTCAGTGTAAACAGTAATGGCAGAGATGGGGGCTCAAATGCAGGCCATTATGGGACCATCTCCTGTGCCCTTACACTCGGACATATTTTTCTAGCACCGTATGCTTTATCAGTTTGGTTCAGTTCAATCGCTCAGTCATTCTGATTCTTTGAGACCCCATGGACTGCAGCACACCAGGCCTCCCTGTCTATCACCAACTCCTGGAGTCCACCCAAACCCATGTCCACTGAGTCGGTGATGCCATCCAACCATCTCACCTTCTGTCATCCATGGCTTCCCTGTCCTTCATTATCTCCCAGAGTTTGCTCAGAGTCATGTCAATTGAGTTGGTGATGCTCTCTAACCATCTCATCCTCTGTCATCCCCTTCTCCTCCTGTCTTCCATCTTTCCCGGCATCAGCGTCTTTTCCAAGGAATCAGCTCTTCACATCAGGTGGCCAAAGTATTTGAACCTTTAGCATCAGTCCTTCCAATGAACACCCAGGACTGATCTCCTTTAGGATGGACTGGTTGGATCTCCTTGCAGTCCAAGGGACTCTCAAAAGTCTTCTCCAACACCACAGTTCAAAAGCATCAATTCTTCAGTGCTCAGCTTTCCTTTCTTTTTTTTTTTTTTTCTCAGCTTTCTTTATGGTTCAACTCTCACATGCATACATGAGTACTGGAAAAACCTTAGCCTTGACTAGACGGACCTTTGTTGGCAAAGTAATGTCTCTGCTTTTGAATATGCTGTCTAGGTTGGTCATAACTTATGAAAATAGCCAAGAAGACCACCCAGTTCATATGCCATATGCTGAATGGCCCAAGTGTTTTGTATACCCTGCCCTTTTTTTTAAAGATTTACTCATTTATTTTATATTTTGGCTGTGGCGAGTCTTTGCTGCTGCTGCTGGGCTTTCTCCCCTTGTGGTGAGTGGGGGCTGCTTTCTAGTTGCAGTGCACAGGCTTCTCACTGCGGTGGCTTCTCTTGTTGCGGAGCACAGGCTCTAGGCCTGCAGGCTTCAGTAGTTGTAGCACATGGGCTCAGTAGTTGTGGCCCGCAGGCTCTAGAGCACTGGCTCAGTAGTTGTGGCAGACAGGCTTAACTGCTTAGCGGCATGTGAGATCCTCCTGCACCTTGGATTGAACAGGTGTCCCCTGCACTGCAAGACAGACCCTCAACCACTGCACCACCAGGCAAGCCTGCCCTGTACTTCTAAAAAATTGAATCGTCGGACTTCCACAGCTGCCCAGTGGTTATGACTCCATGCTTCCAATACAGGGGGTTTGGGTTCCATCCCTGGTCGGGGAACCAAGATCCAGTTAGTATGGCCAATATAAAAACAACAACAAATGTACTACTTTTAAGAAATAATTTCAAAGTTTACTTTAAAAAGTAAATGAAAAGTTTAACTGTCACTTATAAAATATACACATGCAAATCTGGGCTGCAGTGTGTCTTAAGGAGCAGAAGCTCTAGTAACCCTGGAACTGCAGCCGTCATGGGGACAGTGGACAATGAAAGGGTAGCAACTGTCTCTTCTAGACCACACGTGCTCTCTGCAGGTCCCCAAAGCCCTCTCCTCCCCTTCACGTTTCTAGCCCCTGGAGGTATTTGAATTTGTTATCCCCTGGACAGAGGAGCCTGGCAGGCTACAGTCCAGGGGGTTGCAAAGAGTGGGATAGCTACTGAGTGGCTAACACTTCGACTTTCCAGATGAAACTTGACTCAAGCCCTGTGCCCTTCCAGACAGTACACAGAGTAGGGACCTGGTGGCTGGAGAAATCTCCAGGTCCTCAGGAGGTCCCAGTCCTGATTGGAGCCTGGTCACAGAGACCTCCCTGACACCAAGCATTGTCCCCTGGGATCTCTTAGGCTCTATCTTTGTTGCTGTTGTTTAGTCACCAAGTCATATCCAACTCTTTGTGACCCCTTGGACTGCAGCACGCCAGGCTTCCCTGTCCTTCACCATTTCCCAGGTTTTGCTCAAACTCATGTCCGTTGAATCAATGATGCCATCCAACCATCTCATCCTCTGTTGCCCCCTTCTCTTTTTGCCTTCCATCTTTCCCAGCATCAGGGTCTTTTCCAAGGAGTCAGCTCTTCACATCCGGTGGCTAACATATTGGAGCTTCAGCATCAGTTCTTCCAGTGTATACTCTCCCTTGGAGTCTGAAACTGTCACTTTATTCAGTGAAGACTTTCTGCATCCTTAGCAGGCTACACTGATCTGAGAAGATGGTTTGCAAATCCTGCAGGAACAGCTCTGACTTGAGGCTCTGGTCTCCGGGGATGGCTCAAGGAGAGACGAGCCTTTTGTGTGGCATGGTTGTTTTTTCTCCCGGGACAAAGAATTAATGAGAGCCAAGGAATATCTGTCCTCAGGGTCCAGAGGGAGTGCCTCCTGAGGAAGGAGCTGCCAGGCTGCCTCCTCAGAGGGACCAGTCCCAGAAGAGCAATGATGCCAGTCATCACCGAGATAAGCTCTCCAGGGGAAATGAACCTCTCCCTCTGTCTCTCCGTTCAGATGTGTGGGCTTTGTTAGCCAGGATCTTACTCAGTTCTGCCAGGAGCGACCCTAGAATTTACAGGTGAGGCTTCTCCCATTTTTACCGTATCAGCAAGCCCTCTGTGTTGCTGGTGAATTATGGAGATTTCTGGGTCTAACTTACTGCATGTTGAATAAGCCTCTGGTGGAGTCTGTAAGTTTGCTTGTTTAACATACAGGTTAGATGTCTCATGGGGCTTCCCTGGTGGCTCAGATGGTAAAGAATCTGCCTTCAATGCAGGAGACCCCAGTTCATTCCCTGGGTTGGGGAGATTCGCTGGAGAAGGGACTGGCCGCCTATGCCAATATTCTTGCCTTGAGAATCTTCATGGACAGACCATGGGATCTCCAAGAGTTGAACAGAACTGAGTGACTAACACACGTACATACATAGGTGTTTCATATGAATGGACCAGAGGTTGAGAGAAAGGGGGAAAAAAAGTAGAAATTTCTAGAAAAAATAAAAGTCTAAAGACAGACAACAGATCAGTGGTTGCCTGGGGCTGGGAGCAGGTTCAGGGATTGACTGCAGGTGGGCAGGAGGGAACTCTTTTGGTTGATAGAAATCTTCTAGCAGTGAACTGTGTTGATGATCACACAACTATTAATACTAATAGTTAATACATTTACTAAAACTCATCAAATTGTTCACTTAGAATGGGGTGAATTTTATGGTAAGTGGTGGCTCAGTGGTGAAGAATCTTCTTGCCCGTGCAAGAGATGTGGGTTCGATCCCTGGGTCAGGAAGATCCCCTGGAGGAGGAAATGGCAACCCACTGCGATATTCTTGCCTGGGAAATCCCACTGACAGAGGAGCCCGGTGGGCTACAGTCCATGGGGTCGCACAGAGTCGGACACAGTTGAAGTGATGGAGCACGCACACACATAATTTTAAATAGTCGTATCATTTGATTCCCTGTAGCTCAAATGGTAAAGAATCTGCCCGCAATGTGGGAGACCAGGATTCGATCCCTGGGTCAGGAAGACACTCTGGAGAAGGGAACAGCAACCCACTCCAGTATTCTTACCTGGAGACTCCCAGAGACAGAGGAGCCTAGCGGGCTACAGTCCGTGGGGTTGCAAAAGTCAGACACGACTGAGCAACTAATCCCCACACACATCATTTGATTTAGCCATCACCTGGGCATTCACATCCGTGAAGAACTAGTCAATGAATCAGATTGTAGGTAAACAACTGGACACACCCTGCTCTCTGGAACCACAAGACATGTACTCTAATAACTGGGATGGAATGTTTGTTTCACAAGGTAGAGCTGGTGACTTCACTGGCTCCTTCACTGGTGGCACAAAAATAAAGGTCATTGTTACGTGGAGACAGGGTGAGTCTTCACAAAGGAGCAGACAGTTGAGCTCAGCTGTGAAGAATGAGTCTCTTGGGATTTCCCTAGTGGCCCAGTAGTTTAGACTCTGCCTTGCAATGCGAGAGGCAGGAGCCACAACTACTGAGCCTCAGCATCACAACTAGAGGGTCCGTGCATTGCAGTGAAAGATCCCATGTGCTGTACTAAGACCCAGGGCAACCGAATAAGTAAATACATACTTTAAAAGAGAATGAGTCTCTCTAGATGTCGGCTAACTGTACAAAGAGTAGATAAACAACGAAGTCCTACTGTATAGCACAGAGAACTATATTCAGTATTCTATGATAAACCTTAACGGAAAAGAATATTTCTTAAAATGTATATATAACTGAATCACAGCAGAAATTAACACAACATTGTAAATCAACCATACTTCAATTTAAAACCTAAATATACAAGAGAATGTGTCTCTCTGTAGCAGGCTGTCTATTATTTTTTATCTTTCCAGCATCTGTTCAAACCACAGTCCACACCAAAGAGAAATTGTTCTGTATTTGTAGATGTGTTGAAATCCTGGTTTTCCTTATTCTGTGAGGCTGCCTTCTTGTTGAGGGATCTTGGAATTCTCTAACCTCATCTCTTTCTTACTCTGAATCTCAAGGGCTCCATTCTCAGGGTGGAATTCTCCAAGTGAAAATGTGGCATTGACATGTGGGAAGTGGTAATACCATTTACCCTCTCCATGCTAACATCTGACCCTGCCACGCTAAATACAGCTTCTTGGGGACCTTGGGGTCCAGTGCTGTGACTCTGCATGTGGCATCCTCTGTATATCCCTTATTATGATCAAACAAACCTTTCATGAAAAGTTCTTCCACCTAGAGAGTCTTTACACTCCTAGGATGACTCACAAAGTTAGGTGTTTCTAAATGACTCTAAATTTTGGTGTGTGGGGACTGTTTCATTCCTTCCCATTTTATTTAATTTTTAAACTACCCCAGACACGTGACTGGGCTTCCCTAGTGGTTCAGTGATAATGAATCCACCGGCCAGTGCAAGAGACCCCAGGTTCGATCCCTGGTTCGAGAAGATCCCCTGGAGAAGGAAATGGCAACCCACTCTAGTATTCTTGCCTGGAGAACCTCATGGACAGAGGAACCTGGAGAGCTATAGTCCATGGGGTCACAAGAGGTTTGGGGTCACATGACTTTAATGACTAAACAAAAACAACAACAAACAAACACAAGACTGAGCGCTAAAAATGTGATGCTTTTAAATTGTGGTGCTGGAGAAGATTCTTGAGACTCCCTTGGACTGTAAGGAGATCTAACTAGTCCAGCCTAAAGAAAATCAACCCTGAATATTCATTGGAAGGACTGATGCTGAAGCTGAAACTCCAATACTTTGGCCACCTGATGCAAAGAGCCAACTCCTTAGAAAAGACCCTGATGCTGGGAAAGATTGAGGGCAGGAGGAGAAGGCAGCAGCAGAGGATGAGATGGTTGGATGGCATCAGCGACTCAACGGGCATGAGTTTGAGCAAGCTCATGGAGATGGTGAAGGACAGGGAAGCCTGGTGTGCAGAGTCAGACACAACTGAGCAACTGAACAAGAACAACACAACACATAACTGGGCTTCCCTGGCAGGTCAGCGGTAAGAATCCATCTGCCAATACAGCAGATGCAGGTTCAATCCCTGGGTCAAAAAATCCCCTGGAGAAGGAAATGGCAACCCACTCCAATATTCTTGCCTAGGAGATCCCATGGATGGAGGAACCTGGTGGGCTACTGTCCCTGGGGTCGCAAAAAGGATTGGATATGACTTACTGACTAAATAACAATAAACAAACAAATGAACACGTGGCCGAGCGCCAAAAAATTGATGGATTATCTGATCGTTTGTCATACAATACTGAATATAGTTCTCTGCGCTATACAGAAGGATCTTGTTTTTTATTCTATATATAATTAGCCTACATCTAGAGAGACTCATTCTTTTGAATATATTTACTTATTTATTTGGCATTTCAATTGTGGTGTTAGAGAAGACTCTTGAGAGTCCCTTGGACTGCAAGGAGATCACACCAGTCAATCCTTAAGGAAATCAACCCAGAATATTCATTGGAAGGACTGATGCTGAAGCTGAAGCTCCAATACTCTGGCCACCTGATGTGAACAGCTGACTCACTGGAAAAGACCCTGATGCTGGGAAAGATTGAGTGCAGAAGGAGAAGGGAATGACAGAGGATGAGATGGTTAGATAGCATCACCAACTCAATTGACATGAGTCTTAAGAAACTCTGGGAGATAATGAAGGACAGGGAAGCCTGGCATGCTGCAGTCCATGGGCTCACAAAGAGGCAGACACGACTGAGCGACGGAACACCACCACCAGAATCACTTGTCTTCTGTCACTGGATTTTACAATTCAGGGGAATATCAGCCCAAGGTGAAATTGATGCTGCAAGCTTCATTAGGGGATATCAGGAGATGAAGCAATTTAGGAGTTACCTTACTTCTGTTTTAAATTGCAAAAGTTAAGCAGCAACTTAGAAAATGGTTCTTCTAATTCTTAATAATGACTCTCTGCCTTTTTCAATCTGATTGCAAATAGATCAGAGGGGGGAAAAAAACACAGAAGGCCAGGACCCAGATATTTTAATTCTCCAAAGCACTGACTCAGGAAAGGGAGAAAGGAAAGTTCTCCATGCAGGGTCATGAGCAGAAGTCCTCTGTGTCTAATGCAGGCAAACTTCATTCTAGTGTCTCTGTGTCAGATTTTATTACATGAGAAGGGGACTTTACTTTCTACCCAGGCACGCAGTAATGTCTAAAACATGTACATAAATTATCTGATTCCTCATTCCGCTGATATTCTCCCAATTGCCTGAATAAACCGTAACAATGGTAATGCCACGGTGAGCCATTAAATGCTCAGCTATTTGGCCCAGCAAGTCCTCCTCGGTTAATGGTTTTGCTCATTTAACGTGTATAATTTGCAACTGAATAAATCTAATTTTTGAAGTAGATCGAGGAAGTTAAGCTGCCTCTGGGAGTCCTCGGCCCTCATGTTCCTGGAGGGAATGCATCTCGCAACATGCTCTCTGGATGCCCTGAGTACCTGCTAATGAGGCCAGATTTTCAGAACAGCTCAGGAGTTTGGGTCTTTCTTCTATCACTTAAAATGTGATTCTGTAGCGGGGTTGTTTGCGGCATCCAATGTATTTGACAATTCACGCAAGCAGGTAACCTGGCTGTGACTTAAATATTGTTTGAATTGATTCCGGCAAACCCTTTCCCTTGGACATCAGCTGCACCTTGAATTAAGTGCACAATCTGAGCTGATGTTAAGAAGGTAAAGTGTGGGTCAATAAACAAACTATAGAAACTGTAAAGAAATGTCTTGGAACACCTGTTAAGAAACACTTTCTTTGGTAATGTGTGAGATGATAACGTGTTTCAGCTGGAACAGCACCAAGTGGAAGGAAGGGAGAGAAGCAGGCACAAGTCAAATTAAATTGTAGTGGGCAGAATTCCAAGAGGATCCCCCTTTCCAAATTCCAGCCTGCAATGTCCCCCTGCCTTGTATAATAATCCTCTCATCCTCAGTGTGGGTGATATCTGTGACTATAATAAAGTATCAATTCCATAACTAGGTTGTTAATCCATTGATTTTGGGGGAATTGCAGAGATGATACTAGGTGAGCCTGGTCTAACTAGTTGAGTCATTTGAATAAAATGTATCATCAGAAATACTCCCTCTGAAGTTCTCAAGGAAGCTAAAAAAACAGCCCTGTTGTGAGAGGTGTATCTTATGCAGAGGGGTAGCCTCTAGGTGCTGAGGGCCACAGTCCCACAGCCATAAGGAACTGAATTATTCAATAGTCCATGAATTTGGGAGCAGAACCCGATGCTCAGATAAAATTTCATCCCATGAGGATACCTTGATTCTAGCTTTGGGAAACCCGCAGTAGCGCTTGAATTTTTGACCTCCTGAAGATGACTAATGAGAGTTGTTTTGAGCTGCAAAGTTTATAGTCATTTGTTATGCAACAGTAGAAAACTAATAAAAGTTCAGTCTACCTAAGGGATGATCAGCCTGTGTATGTGTGTGCTCCGTCATTTCCAACTCTTTGTGACCGAATTCCTATAGGACATACTAATTTTTTTCCCAAAGGTTGCTTGGGAAGCATGAGTTTCTGAACTCTAGGGGGATATTTTGGTTTGTTTTAGTATAGGAATTGGTATTAAAGTGCTTCATGTCACCTATCTGTGATCTCCAGATACATCACTCTGCACATTCAGTTTAAATGAACTCAGATATCCAGTTCCTTAGCTTGACTTGCTAGCATTCCATCTCCTTGGCACAGGGCCTGTCTGGACACTTTATTTATATATTTTTAAAAATTTAATGCAGTTATTTACTGCGGTTGCTCTGGGTCTTCATTGCAACACACAGGCTTTCTCTGGTTGTGGCAAGCAGGGCTACCCTCTAATTGTAGTGCAAAGGCTTCTCATTTTAGTGGTTTCTCTTGTTGCAGAGCACAGGCTCTGGGCATGCAGCCTCAGTAGTTGTATTGCTCGGCATAGCTGCCCCAAGGCAAGTGGAATCTTCCTGGAACCGGTGATCAAACCTGTGTCCCCTGCATTGGCAGGAGGATTCTTAACCTCTCTACCACCTTCTGTAACCATCACCAACCCATTTGGAAGAACTTGCACTTTACCCTCACGTATCTCTTCAAGCCCAGCCTTGCAGGCCTCCCCATCATTCTGTTTCATTAGACCGATATTATACTCCACACTCAAATTTTTCATGTATTGATGCCATATTTTAAACCCCACAGGGTGACCTTATTTCCTGTCCCTTCAGGGAGGGGGCCACTCAGAGTTGTCATTCTGTCCCGTCTATAAATAAATCACACACACTGAATAGACCCAGTGAGATTACAAAGCCAAAGCCTAAATGTATTTTGCCCAAAGTCATTCTAGACCAAAGACAATTCAGAGACAGCGAAATGAATATTTTTCCTTTAGTTTTATGATCTGAGAGATTTATGGACCATGACTTTAAAAGCCTATTTAAGTTATGTAGGAGAATGTCCTGATTTTTAGATGTATGCTGGAGAGTTTAGAAATGAAGTGTCATGATGTCTGCAACTTATTTTCAACTGGGTCAGCAAAAAACACATATGCAGAAACAGATATGGAGAAAGATACACAGAAAGCAAATTGGACCAAATCTTAACAGTTGTTGTCTTGGAATGGTATATGTATGCTCTGTGCTAGTCTTCCAATATTTCCTTATGTTTGGACATGTTCTTAATATAACATGGGAAAGAAATCACAGCTGCATTTTAATTCCATATGTACATATATCTATATCTATCTCTCTCTCTATATATATATATATGGGCTTCCCAATTGACACAGTGGTAAAGAACCTGCCTGCCAATGTAGGAGACACAAGAGATATGGGTTTGATCCCTGGGTCAGGAAGATCCCCTGGAGGAGGAAATGGCAACCCACTCCAGTGTTCTTGCCCAGACAATCCCAGGGACAGAGAGGCCTGGTGGGCTACAGTACATAGGGTCGCTACGCGTTGGACACAACTGAAGCGACTTAGCATGCACGCATATATATATTCAAAGGAGTATTTGCTCTCTCCCTTTCTTCTTTGATATTAACCGTAACCGTTTTGGTGTATGGAACACTTTGACCAGAGCCTCCTTCCACCATCCAGCTCTATTTTGTACTTTATTCCTTTATCTTCATAACTGTTTGGTCCAACTCTCTTCTCCTTAGATCATGAATTTGCTTTCTGCTTTTAATGTGATTTTACGTTTAACAAGAGTAGGCTTCCTTTCAACAAGAGTAGGTTTCCTTTGGCTGTTTCTTCTTTTACTGATGTCTTATTTAATAAATCAAAAACATCTATAGCCTCTGAGATTAAGCCCCTTCAACATTCAACTTCTCATTAGGATGGGAATGGCTATAACGTTTCTCCTGGTAGGCTGCCACAAAACAACTGTGCATTTAGTGATGGTGGCCTAGAAGTTACATAGAATTAGATCCAACTCAGTTGGACTCACTTTGATCGAAGCCTCTTAACGTAATTTTCAAGTGTTGTACTCAATCAAGATCATAAAGTAGAAAATTTGAGAAAACCTGATTACTGAAGGTATTTTTTTTCCTACTTAAAAAAATATAAGAACTATGGGAAGATGTTTAAAGAAATGACACTACATGGGCATCGTTACTGTGAGTAGCACCAGACACATCGGAGTCAGTTGACCAGGAAGGCACCCTGCTGTCTGTCTGTGTCCTCTCTACAGAGGATATAGTTGAACAGGCAGGACACTGATCCTGCAGAAAGAAGTGGAAAGGGGCTCATTGTCATCTTGGTTATTTACTTCTCAGGGGATACATCTTTGAGCACGTCTGCCTTAATTGATGATGGTGGCTTGGGGCCCATGGGATCAGTGAGGTCTCATCGTTGGGAAAGACTGACCAGATGAAGTTCCACTGCAGATCTACTTAATCCCCATAATGATGCTATCAGGTTAATAGAATTATCCACAAGGGGAAGGAAACTGAGGCTCAGAGGTTTGAGTAATTTTGTCGATGACACACAGCTGGTTAATAAATCTTCACATGGGTCTTTCAGACTTCAGAGCCTGTGGTCTTAGGTATAAAAAAGGAACTTAAAAATCACATACTTCAATCTACCTTTCCCTTCCTGTCAAACATTTCCTCCCTAAACATTCTGCTTATGCATTTAACGGTTGATGGACTTTGGGATTAATTTCTGTTTCTGTTAATACATTTTGGCTATTATGAATTATGCTGCTATCAACATACGTGTGCAATTTTTTATGCAAACATGTGTTTTCGATTCTCCTGGGTATACTCATAGGAGTGGAATTATGTTGAACTTTTTGAGAAACTGCAAAACTGATTTCCATTGCTGCTTTCCTATTTCACACTCCCACCAGGAGTGCAGAAGGGTTCCAATGTCTCCACGTTCTTGCCAGCACCTGTAACTGTGTCTTGCAATGATAGTCATCTTAGTGGGTATGAAGTAGCATCACATTGTGATCTTAATTTGCATTCCCTTATTGACTGGTGATGTTGAGCATCTTCACATGTGTGTTCTGATCATTTGCATATCTTCTTTTGAGACATGTCTATTCAAGTTTTCTGCTGATTAAGATTATTTAATTTTTTTGGTTGAGTTTTAAGAGTTCTTTATGTATTTTGAATACTAGACCCTTATCAGATAAATGATTTGAAAACACTTTCTCCTATTTTGTGACATTTCACTTTCTTAGGAGCAGCTTTTGATGCACAGAATGTTTCATTTTGATGAAGTCCAATTTGTTTATCATCATGAAGATAAATACCTTTGCTTCTTTGATAGGGTTTTATTGTTTTAACTCTTACATTTAGAACTTTGATCCATTTTGGATTAATTTTTTATGGTGTGAGGTATGGGTTTAGCTTCATTCTCCTGCATGTGGATAATCCAGTTGTCCCAGAAACATTCGTTGAAGAGACTTTTCTTTCCTCAATAAGTAGTTTTGACACCCTTGTCAAAAACACCCTGTCTACTTTCCTTATAGACCCTAGGTCTATATATCCTTCCTAATTCCCTTATTTAGTGGGAGAAATTTATACAGCAGATATGTTTTTGATGTGATCACAAGTAAGCAAATACACATAAATATATACGTGTGTGTATATCATAAATACATACATATATATTCATATATGTGTATATGTATGTGTGTGCATGTATATTTATTAACATAATTTTTTAAAATATCAGAATCTTTTGGATTTATCCCTTAAAAAACTACGATTCCAACCTGATAGCTAACTAAGATTTTCAGTTAGAGCTAAAGATGGTCAGTGGTACAGATTGGACTACACTCAGTATTATTTTTGTTCAGTCACTTTGAGTATTGTTGTTGTTCAGTATTGTGGTTGTTGTTCAGTTCTGACTCTTTGCAACCCCACAAACTGTAGCACACCAGGCTTCCCTGTCATTCATTATCTCCTGAAGTTTGCTCAAACTTATGTCCACTTTCCGTATGTTAGTTATTCAATTAATTCTGCACTGTAATTTCTCATTTTCTGATAGAGCTCACTCATACATGCCCTCTGATAGCAATCTCTGCCTGAGTTTACTATAAAAATGTGTTGAAGAAAAAAATAAAACATTTGGCTCAGCAGAAATATCAAATGCAGAAGAAATTAATTTAGCATTGAAAAGCAGGCTGGGAGAAAGTACAGGAAAGGGACAGACTGGCCCTTCTGGGGTCTGGTCAACCAGCAGATGAGGCTTATCTGCATTTCAACATGTTGGAATTGGGAAAACCATATGATCCCTTCTCCTGAGTGTTCATCTGGGGGTTGGGGTCTGAGAAAGGAAATGAAACAGCCACAGCAGAATGAAAGAACAAGGAAGCTGGAGTCATGCAGACTTGACTTGGAATCTTGGCCTCACCATTTTACTTATCTCTGTGACTGCAGCAGTGAAATTAAAAGATGCTTACTCCTTGGAAGGAAAGTGATGACCAACCTAGGCAGCATATTAAAAAGCTGAGACATTACTTTGCCAACAAAGGTCCGTCTAGTCAAGGCTGTGGTTTTCCCAGTGATCATGTGTGGATGTGAGAGTTGGACTATAAAGAAAGCTGAGCACCAAAGAATTGATGCTTTTGAATTGCGGTGTTGGAGAAGACTCTTGAGAGTCCCTTGGACTGCAAGGAGATCCAACCAGTCCATCCTAAAGGAGATCAGTCCTGGGTGTTCTTTGGAAGGACTGATGTTGAAGCTGAAACTCTAGTACTTTAGTCACCTGATGTGAAGAGCTGACTCCTTGGAAAAGATGCTGATACTGGAAAAGATTGAGGGCAGGAGGAGAAGGGGATGACAGAGGATGAGATGGTTGGATGGCATCACCAACTCAATAGACATGGGTTTGGGTGGACTCCAGGAGTTGGTGATGGACAGGGAGGCCTGGCGTGCTGCGGTTCATAGGGTCACAAAGAGTCAGACACGACTGAGCGACTGAACTGAACTGACCTTGGGCAAGTGGCTTTCCTGATCTACCTTAAGATGGTAGTCTTTCTACCTAAAGAGACTAATAATTTTTCCCATATTACTGAAACTTCTTAATGATTTAATAAGCAGAAGTGAATCAATCGTCTCTGGCAAGGTGGTCCCTGGAGATGACACGAATCTCTGCGATTCTACCTCCCAGGCAGCACTGAACTCCATGTAGATGCCCACAAGGCCCCTCCTCCTCCAATGTCTTTCCATCTCCCTTTTCCGTCTCCCCTCTGCCTGTACCTGAACAGAGTGCCATCCTCACTCACTCACTGCTCTTCCCTTGTACCTGTTCTTCTTTTTAAACTTTTTATTTTGTCTTGGAGTGTAGCCAATTAACAAAGTTGTAGTAGTTTCAGGTGAACCGCAAAGGGTCTCAGCCGTGCATATACATGTTTCCATTCTCCTCCAAACTTTCCTTCCATTCAGGCTGCCACACAACTTGGAGCAGAGATCCCCGTGCTTTAGTGCAGTCCTTGTTGGCTATCCGCTTCAAATATCATCATGTGTAGATGTCGATCCCAAACTCCCTAACTATCCCTTCCCCCCATCCTTCCCCTGGCAACCATAAGTTCATTCTCTAAGTCTGTGAGTCACTTGCTGTGTTATAAGTTCATTTGTATCATTTCCTTGGGGATTCCATACATAAAGGATGTCATACGATATTTCTCCATCTCTGTCTGACTTACTTCACTCAGTATAACAGTCTCTAGATTCATCCATGTTGCCGCAAATGACACTGTTTCATTCTTTTTGATGGCTGAGTAATATTCCATTGTATATATGTACTACATCTTCTTTATCCATTCCTGTGTCATTGGACATTTAAGTTGCTTCCGTATCTTGCCTGTTGGAAACAGTGCTTCAGTGAACACTGGGGTACATGTATCCTTTTTGATCATGTTTTATCCAGATATACGCCTAGGAGTGGGATTGCACCTTACGCTTGTTCTTCTAAAAGGAGCTTTTCAGAGAAGTCGGAGAATTTCCAAGGCATTAAACTCTTCTGGGCATATAGACCATGATGATAGCTCTTGAGTGGGGCGAGGAGGAGGATTTCAAGAAAGGAGGAAGGAGACAGGGAACCAATTGATGCCAGTTCATCCAAAAACAACGAGAGAAAGCAGCAGAGAACCACATCCAGCCATATAACCATCAGGCAGCAAGAAGTCAGGTGGTCCCCACCAGTCATTCAAATGATGACAGTGGGGACACTTCCAGGCACAAATCGCTTTTCAGGAAATGCTTTGAGATGACGTTTCAGAAAATGGCATTTGCTGTGGTGGTGATAAATGATCACTTGAGCCTACAAAATATTCATCAGCGTAACACTCAGGGCCTTCAGGTAATGCAAAGAGAGAGCATTGTCTGCAAGCATGAAATATGGGCCGGGTCACCATCCACTCACTAAGATGTTTCATCTGGGCATCACTGTGGAGCGAGATTTATTTTGCATTTCCCAAACATCTTTTTAAATTTAAATTAGATTTCGTGGATCCTCTCCCTCTATCCTCTGACTTCTTGGAGTTTAGCATTTGCTGGCTTATTTTTGTACATTAACCGCCTCATGATCACCTTCCAGTCAAGGGTTGCCAGAGAGAAAATTATAGGTGGAGCTGAACCAGTGTTATTAACTCCACTGGAAGCTTGGGATGATGATATGTTCTATGGGAAATAGGCTGAGAGTTCTTTAACTAAAGGAATTATGTGGAAGCCTGATGTATAATTGAAATTCCATCCTTCCCTACATCGTGCTGGGAATCCTTGACTGATAAGGAGAAGCTCAGCTTTGGCATGGCTTCTCTGGAGCCATTTTTGTTTCTGCCCACTCCACTGAGAGAGAATTGCATATTCCCCATTTCTGAAAAAAACAAAATTGGGGGATTCAGTTGATTTACATCGCTGCGTTAGTTTCTTCCTATACAGCAGTGACTCAGCCATACGTTTGCATGGATCCACTCTTTGTTAGATTTCCTTCTCATTTAGGGCCCCACAGAGCACTGAGTAGAAGTCCCGGTGCTATACAGTAGGTTCTCATTAGTTATCTATTTTATACATGAAACGTGAAAGTGAAAGTCGCTCAGTCGTGTCTGACTCTGCGACACTGTATAGTCCATGGAATTCTCCAGGCCAGAATACTGGAGTGGGTAGCCTTTCCCTTCTCCAGGGGATCTTTTCAACCCAGGGATCAAACCCGGGTCTCCCACATTGCAGGCAGATTCTTTACCAGCTGAGCTACCAGGGAAGCCCAAGAAGACTGGAGTGGGTAGCTTATCCCTTCTCCAGTGGATCTTCCTGACACAGGAATAGAACCAGGGTCTCCCGCATTGCAGGCGGACTCTTTACCAGCTGAGCTTTGAGGGAAGCTTTGTACATAGTAGTGTGCATATGCATAGAGCGTGTGTCAGTCCCAGTCTCCCGATCCATCCTACCCGCCTTTCCCCTTGTCAGCCATACAGTTGCTCTCTACTTCTGTGTCTCTGTCTCGACTTCTCAAATAAGTTCATCTCCACCATTTTTCTAGATTCCGCATATAGACATGCCTATGTTTTCCCTTTTCTGACTTTCTCTTTCAGACCATAAAACAGTCTCTAGGTCTATCCATGTCTCTGCAAATGTCACTATTTCTTTTTTGCTTTATTATGGCTGAGGAATATCCCCAATTTTCCCCCATTCTTTACCCACATAGCACCCTCGTGCTGCGTCCATGAAGGTACATCCCTCACGTTATCTTACAACCTTCTTCTTATTCCCATCCCCAGCCTTACCTCCATGTCCCTTGATGCCAGAAGGCTCATCTCACGTATGTCTGAGTCCTCCCCACTTCCCATTTTCCTAGGGTCTGACACACCACAGACATTCAGTACACACTCGATGAGTGAATGAAATCATCTTTCTGGGTACAGGATGTTTGCCTGCATCCTGAACACGTGAGAAAGAAAGGCAGCCAGGAGGCAAGAGGGAAGGAAAGTGGAAAAGAAAGAAAAAGGGAAGTGTGTCCCATGACACGTCTCATTGAACACCATTTTCAAGAGCTTGAGAAATGACTCAGAGAAAGCTTGGGAAGGAAGAGAGAACCTTTAAGATAGAAGACAGAAATCACATCACACGGCAACCTGACAAGTCCTTGAAAAAGATTCACTTCTTTGTTCATCTCTGTAAGATTTACTTGATATGTTAACATATCCCCCCATCCACATGCAAGTCTTTTGATTCTGAATGTAGGCTTTTCATCCTTCTCAGTTTCCTTAAAACCTACTGTGTAGCACAGGGAACTCTGCTCACATTTCTGTAACAACCTAATTGGGAAAAGAATTTGAAAAAGAAGAGACACATGTATATGTATAACCGAATCCCTTTGCTGTGCACCTGAAGCTGACGCATCGTTAATCAACCATACTTCAGTATAAGAGAAAAGTTTAAAAAGCAACTTCAGGATACTAATAACTCCAAGTTAAATTTAAGAGAGTCTCATTCTCCCTTTCTCCCTTTGCCGTCTTTCTCCACCCTCTTCCACACACACACACACACACACACACACACACACACACACACACACACACACACACATCTCCCACTACAGCTTGTCTTTTTTTTTTTTTAACTTTTTAGTTTGTATTGGTGTATATCCGATTAAAAATGTTATAATTGTTTTGGGTGAATAGTAAAGGGATTCAGCCATACATATACATGTATCCATTCACCTCTAAACTCCCCTCCCATCCAGGCTGCCACATAACGTTGACCAGAGTTCCCTGTGCTATACAGCAGGTTATTCGTTTTAAACACATTTTAAACACAGCAGATTATCCATTTTAAACACAGCAGTGTGTACATGTCCACCCCAAACTCCCTAACTAGCCTTTCCCTTCAGCAACCATAAGTTTGTTCTCTAAGTGTAAGTCTCTTTCTGCTTTGCAAGTTCATTTATATCACTTCTTTTTAAATCCCACGTATAAGCATTGCCCTACAATATTTCTCCTTGTCTTTACTTACTTCACTCACTATGACAATCGATTGGTCTTCAAATGTTATTTAAAAAAAAAAATCTTTGTCCTTCATCAAATTTTTCTCAAGTATCACGTTTCTTGGAGTTCCTCAGTATGTCAGATGGTATTTGTTTGCGTATCCTGGGACAAGACGTGGCTGCTGTTGAGATGGAATTCCTCAGAGGAGATTCCCACTGCTTCTGTCACTCTGTCTAGGGTCTTACTTGGGTGGAGTATATTCAAATACATTGCCACATCCACTCTGATCGCCATCAGTATCTATTGCTTAACCTTTAAACATGTGAATGTCAAGGGCAGCCACGGTTTCCAATCTCACCCCATCTCATCTGTTAAAGACAGATGAGAGATTATACTCGCTAGTGCAGTGCTGTCTAATGGGACTTAGATCGTGGACATGTCCACATTCTGCCCTATCCAGTCTGTACCCACCACCCTCTTTTAGCTTTTGAGCACTTGAAATATAGGCAGCAAGTATGAAGAACTGAATTGTCAGTTTTATTCCGTTTTGATGAATTTAAGTTCACACTGAGTCACCGCGTGTGACCGGTGGCTACGACATTGGATAGTACAACTCAAGACATTGTTCTCTTTCTTCTGCAAAATACAGAGTTAACAACATCCATCTTTAAGGGCCTTTGTGAAGATTCCATGAGATAAGTTGTGTTCAGCGTTCAGCTCAGCACCTGGCTTGGAGCAAGTGTTCAAGGAAAGTCCTGTGAGTTACGACCATTGTCATTACTGCTTTTATTATTTTATTTCTTATTGCTATTGAAGCCCATTTTAAAAAAAACTCATTAAAAAATACCACTCTTTCTAGGAATCATCATTTTTATTTATTAATATGGTCTTTATGTTACTGAGTTTCTGTTAATCTGACAATGTTTTTATGTGTTCATAGAGGAGAAAGTGGAATTACACTTTCTCCTGGATTACAGAAGGCCACCTGGAGTGAGAAAGGCAGTTGGGGTGTCCTCTGAGCAACAGAGTCTAAAGAGATGAGTTGCTCTTCCCTGAATCCTACTGCAGGGACCCCCAAACTCAGAAACTGAAGACACCCCCTCAAGGTCCTGAAGTGTTTGCCTGAGTCAGGACCATACAGTTTTGCAGAAAAAGGCCCCCTCAGGTCGAGGATGATACAGACAGATTCTGAGTCAAGAGCCCTGAATTTGATATCTTTTTATTTCTAAGGAATCTATTCGGCACATGTGTAAGTCAGATGCTCCATGGAGAGCTGTAGATGGAACATAAGCCTCTCAGAAGCTGCTGTGTGTGTATCTCTCTGACCAGAGTCCCAGGCATGCTGGGGTCGGAGAGAATAGAGACAAATGCTCAGTCCGCTCTTACTCCGCTGGGTAACAGCCAAAGACTGCACTCTCACGGAGCCTGCCTCACTAGCGGTGAAGAATCTGCCTGCCAAAGGCAGCAGACGCAAGAGACACAGGTTGAATCCCTGGATCGGGAAGATCCGCTGGAGAAGGAAACGGCAATCCACTCCAGTATTTTCACCTGGAAAATTCCATAGACACGGCAGCCTGGTGGGCTACAGCCCATGGGATTGCAAAGAGTCAGACACTACTGGGCGCGTGCACCCCCCCACCCCCACCCCCCCCCACCCCCCACCCCCACCCCACACACACACCCTGTCAATGATCCTTGCAGGGGATTGAAGGGCCCAAGGTATTTCCATTCCACGGCACAACATCTGGCCCATAGTCAGTGCTCAGTTAATCAAATGATTTGCTTTCTTTTCTCTTTCTTTCTTTCTTTCCTTTCTTCATGGCACATGGGTTTCTCTAGTTGCAGTGCCTGGGCTCTGTAGATCCCTAGCCAGCAAGCGAACTCATGTCCCCTGCATTGAAAGGCAGATTCTTAACCACCAGGGAAGTACCTGATTTGCCTTTCTTAGTACCTGGTGCCCTAAACATGCTCCCTGTATTTTTGTCTAGCCAGATGGACCTAGGAATTCAATTTCCCCCATCCGGGGTGCAAGGAATCTTGGGTAAGAGCATAGAACCTTCAAGCTGGCTCCTGGGTCTTGCTGGTAGGATTCTCTAGAAGTAGGCACTGCGGTGAAGTTTGAGGAGCACGGAGTTTATTAGAAATCAGTATCTGTTAAAGGCAAAGGCAAGAGCTTAATTGGACAGAGAGAAACATTGAATGCAGGCCCCCGTAAGAGCCTTGGCCAAAGAGATGGGGAAACTGAAGGGACACTACCCATGAACTGTCCATGTTGAGCTGAAATGGTTAGGACTTTATACCTCCCCAGCCTCTCACCATCATGTATGAATGCGAGAATTGAACCATAAAGAATGCTGAGTACCAGAAAATAGATCCTTTCAAATTGTGGTGCTGGAGAAGACTCTTGAGAGTCCCTTGGACAGCAAGGAGATCCAACCAGTCAATAGTAAAGGAAATCAACCCTGAATATTCATTGGAAAGGCTGATGCCGAAGCTGAACACTTTGGCCACCTGATGCAAAGAGCCAACTCACTGGCAAATACCCTGATACTGGGAAAGATTGAAGGCAAAAGGGACAGCAGAGGATGAGATGGTTAGATAGCATCACTAACTCAATGGACATGAATTTGAGCAAACTCTGGGAGACAGTGGAGGACAGAGGAGCCTGGTGTGCTGTAGTCCATGGGGGTCAAAAAGAGTGAGACAGGACTTAGTGACTGAACAATAACTCCCTCACTTAGATACTGAGGTCAGGCTGCCCTGGGAAAGGGTGTGACTTCACTCTACAGGGACAGGCAGACGCTGAAAGATGTGACGGCTAGAGCTGGCTGCTAACCACACTTCTCGCAGCTGGGCGGCAAGCCCTGACATGAAGCAGAATCTGGGAAGTACAATCCTGTGTCCATCTCAGTGGGCTACTCAGATTAGTGAGCAGACAAAGGGAATAGGAAATATACAAGGAAGTTTCTCAGGGTAATCATCCACCCAGTGGCAAATATTCCTCAGGGATACAGGAGCAGTAGAGAAGCTGTCATAAATTAAACATGTCCTAATACATTTCTATTCATTATAATGAGAACATTTATATTAAAAAAATACCATTCTCAAGCAGACAAGCATGAATAAGAAATATAGGGGTCCTGTTAAGAACACAGGAAAGATTTAGATCAAAGAGGGCCCTTTAATTGTGGTGAGTAAAACCTTGAGCAATGGAATCAGACAAATTTGAGATCCAGTCCTAGGTTTTACAATGAACACATGACTAGGATGTCATTTCACTTCCCTCAGCCTCAGTTTCTTGATCTGTAAAATGGGATAAGAATGAAGTCACTGCATTGCTGTGGAGATGAAATGAATAAATGCCGCTAAAGGGCTGAGCATTGTGTTTGGCTATATAATATTCACTCAATCAATTTTAGTTACTGTAGTATCATTCACTCTAGACTGTAGGTGTTACGCAAATTGTTAAAAAGAAGAGATTTGAAATTTAATACCAGATTTCTCTTCCCAACAAACACATGTACTAACTGTCATTTAAAACTGATACATCAAAGTTTAATTAAATGAATCATGTATTTATTCCATATTTACAAACATATATATGTGTTTTACTATAGGCATATTTCAGACATAAGACTTAACATTACCAGTGGTTTTTCTTTCTGAAAGTGTATGTGTTTTCTTTGTCATAAACAATTGCCCTAGGCTGTGCTATGTACAAGCTTTAGCTAATTTTTGGTGTTCTGGTCCTCCCAAGTGGCACTAGTGGTAAAGAATCCACCTGCCAATGCAGGAGATACAAGAGATGTGGGTTTGATCCCTGGGTTGGGAAGATCCTCTGAAGTAGGAAATGGAAACCCACTGCAGTATTCTTGCCTGGAGAATCCCAGGGACAGAGGAGCCTGGCGGGCTGCAGTCCATAGCGTCACGAAGAGTCGGACACGACGGGGTGGCTAAGCACGCGTGCTAGAAGATCAAACGAAGGGAAATAAATGAGGCCATGGCCACAGGGCTCTAGGCAGCGCTTCTGTCTCAGGAAACTCACAGAGTGCATTAGCACAATCAATTCTCTGAGAGACCGTACTGTCGTGAGTAAAACATCCCAGTGCTTAATTTTGTTGCACTCAGGTTAAGCAATTACTTTTGGCTCCGTAACCCTGGTCTTTCATGTGCATATTTATTAATCAGGTGTTTGAAATGACAAGTAACAGAAACGCAACTCTAACATGCCTAATCAAATAAGCAGATTTATCACACCCAGTAATTGCACTGAACAAGGGTGACGTTCAGGCGTGGATGGCTTCGGTGACCAAATAACATTTGTCATTCTCTGGACTGTGCTTTTCTCTGAGTGTGCTTCATTTCCAGGAAGGTGCTCCCTAAGTGGCTAAAACACAGACGACACCAACTCTAAGATTTCGATGAGAATAGAAAATTCTCAGAAGAGAGGAAGAAGAGTTCAATCGATTTTCGTAAAGGGTCAGAGGGTCCTCTCGGTAGCCTGGGTTGGACACTATTACTGTGGCCAGATTGATGAAACGATGAAGCATTTTTATTGGTTCATCTCGGGTCATATGTTCACCTCTGGAATTGAAGTAGACTCATGTTCTTTTGAAGCATGAAGTCTTGGAGTGAGGGGAGGGAAATGGTGCCCACAAGAAACTAGAGAGGGATAGATGCTGAAAAAGATCATTACCTGTGGCAGCCTGGATGGGAGGGGAGTTTGGGGGAGAATGGATACATGTATGCTATATGACTGGAGAAGGCAATGGCACCCCACTCCAGCACTCTTGCCTGGAAAATCCCAGGGATGGAGGAACCTGGTGGGCCGTCGGACACGACTGAGCAACTTCACTTTCACTTTTCACTTTCATGCATTTGAGAAGGAAATGGCAACCCACTCCAGTGTTCTTGCCTGGAGAATCCCAGGGACGAGGGAGCCTGGTGGGCTGCCGTCTGTGGGGTCGCACAGAGTTGGACACAACTGAAGCGACTTAGCAGCAGCAGCAGCAGCATGCTATATGACTGAGTACCTTTGATGTCCACCTGAAACTATCAAAATATTGTTTGTTAATGCGCTATGTTGTTGTTTAGTTGCTAAGTCGTGCCCCCTCTTTTGTGATCCACCAGCCTCCTCTGTCCATGGGATTCTCCAGGCAAGAAGAGTGGAATGGATTGCCATTTCCTTCTCAAGGGAATCTTCTCAACCCAGGGACTGAACCCAAATCTTCTGCATTAGCAGGTGGATTTCTTTTTATCCCTGAGCCTCCAAGGATTGGCTATTCGTTTGGTTGTTCAGTGGCTAAGTCATGTCTGACTCTTTGCGACCCTATGGACTGCAGCATGCCTGTCCTTCACTCTCTCCCGGAACTTGCTCAAACTCCTGTCCATTGAGTCAGTGATCCCATCCAACCATCTCATCCTCTGTTGCCTCCTTCTCTTTTTGCCCTCAGTCTTTCCCAGCATCAGGGTCTTTTTCCAATGAATCGGCTCTTCTCATCAGGTGGCCAAAGTATTGGAGCTTCAGTTTCAGCAACAGTCCTTCCAATGAATATTCAGGACTGATTTCCTTTATGATTGACTGGTTTAATCTCCTTCCTGTCCAAGAGATTCTCAAATACACCAATACAAAAAAAATTTTTTTTAAAGACCATTTCCTTCTTCCTTCTTTCTTGCCTCCCTCTCTTCTTCTCTTTCACTCTCAGTGATGCATCTCATAACTCACAGAAACCAAGGGGTTAATTTCCAAATAGCCCAGGTGCCAGAAAGGCCATCTGAGGTCTTGTCTCACCAATATCAGCTCCATGCTGAATTTGCAGAAAGATTTAATTTCTCCTCTGGAGCTCTGAACAAGGTTATTAAGAGGCCCTTTCAAGTTCTCCCTCTGGGAAACTCTACAAACAGCTGCACTGAAAGGAAAGGGGAGGAAGCACTCAAGTGCTTGGAACTCAGGCTGTGCCCTTTCCAGCAGCCCCGGGCTTGATCTGGGCAACCTTGAGGTGCCAGCTGCAGGCAGGGGAAGCCGGAGGCCTGGAGACATTCAGCGAAGCTCATTTCTGATCAGATACCTGCCAGGGAGTGCCCTGTACCACCGCCATATCAGAAGTTGAGAAGCAGGCTGAGAGCCAAGGGAAAGACTGATTTAATTGAGGATGAAGATTTAACTGAGGATGAAGTCCTTCGGACTTCTCAGGTGACTCAGTGGTAAAGAATCTGCTTGCCCGTGCAGGAGAGGCAGGAAACACAGGTTCAGTCCCTGGGTCGGGAAGATCCCCTGGAGAAGGAAATGGCAACTCACTCCAGTATTCTTGCCTGGAGAATCCCATGGACAGAGGAGCCTGGCGGACTACAGTCCGTGGGGTCACAAAGAGTCAGACATGACTTAGCAACTCAACAACAGCAACATGAGGTGGTCAGAAAATGGTTTGTGATGTCAGTGAGAGAGATGCTGTTTTCTCAACTTGAAGGAACATACAGACCTTGAGATTTCTTGCTGGGCTTGATGTCAGATGAGATACCATGAAGTGATTTGTTTGGGATGCATATATTATTCCATGACCAAGAAAGGAATAAACAAGCGGGCGACCTGGTGTATAGAAAGTTAGCTAAACCGGGATGTAGTTCTAAGTTTGCACGCGTTCACTGAGTCATCAGGGAGAATTTCCCTCCCCTCTCTGGGTTGTGCTTTCATCTCACTAGGGGAGGCAGTTGACTAGATTAGGGATGGAAAATAATGTCATCTCACTGGCCAACGATTACGGTGTTAACACTGTGTTGAGGATTCTGAGAGATCCTCACTCTCCGAGAAATACTTGGGCAACCGAGTTGAAATGATTTTCTATAACCTTGGGAAAGGAAGGTTAGCAGCACCTCTCTTTTATTTGCTGTCTCTGAAAATGATGATTTCTGTGATGCCTTCTAGAAGGAAAATTCTGTTATTCTAAACACTTTAATATTTTCCTTGAAACTTTGGATAGTTATTCTTAACCTCTTCCAATCGTTTTAAATGTTATTCCACGTCAGTCTTCTACAAACAGACAGTATGACAGGCTGCTTCCAGGTGTCAAAACTCGAAATATGTGTAAAGCAAAGGACACAGCTTTGCCAAGGTTTTCAGCCTCCCTCTGGTGTGTGCTCTGGTTAGCGAACTGTGCTGTATGTTAATACTCTACAACACGTGCAACCACCGCCCTTGCTTAACTGCTGTTTTCCTTTCCTCTCTCTGAGCCCTGATCACACTGTTGCTTTCTGAGAATCCATTGCTCCCACAGATGCCAGAAATCGGGTGTGAGCAGCTGGAGAGTTCCTGGGGCCACATTTTGATCAAAGCTGGGGGCTTTTCAGTCCATTGTGCTCTCTTCAGCTAAGCTGTCACTGTTCTTTCTCTTTTCCGTCTTTGAAAGACACTTCTTTGCGCTGCAATGCCATTCAACAAACACTTTCTAGTGTCAGTTGCGGGCAGCTCCCCATGCTAAATGCAAAAGAAAAAGAAAGATGAATAAGACAGAGCCTGTGTCCTTGGAAGGGTCGCGAGTGAGTGAGGGAGAGAGACTTGGACACAATTAGAGGTAATAAAAATCAGATGGTGATGAGTAGTTTAAAAGAGGTATTCAAAAACAGAATACTAGAAGAGAATGGAGCAGAGAAAAACATGTTCTGGATGAATAGGCTTTGGGTTGCTTTCCAGAGAAGCTATTTGAGCTTGGCAGTGAAGGAGGAATGTGAGAGGGCAAAAAAAAAAAAAAAAAAAAAAAGGGGGGTCTTACAGTGAAAGTAACCAACCCATCCCCAGGTGGTGCAGCGGTAAAGACTGCACTGACGTTGTAGGAGACTCAGGAGACTCGGGTTTGGTCCCTGGGTTGGGAAAACCCCTGGGAGAAGGAAATGGCAAACCGCTGCAGTATTCTTGCCTAGAAAATTCCATGGACAGGGTAGCCTGGTGGGCTGCAGTCCACTAAGAGTCGGACATGACTGAGCATGCAAGCAACAATGACCAACTATATGCAAAAATATGTTGCATATTCAGGCGGGAATACTAGAGTGGGTTGCCATTTCCTCCTCCAGGGGATCTTCCCAACCCAGGGATTGAACCCAGGTCTCCCGCACTGCAGGCAGATGCTTTACCATCTGAGCCAAACGAGAGTGAAGGAATGGGAAAAAAGAATCTGGTGAAGGTGGCTCTGTGGAAAGAGGGGAAGCAGTACTTTCACTGGGCAGTGGGTTGAAGAGGGGGCTTCCCCAGTGGTTCAGAGGTAAAGAATCCTCCTGTCAGCGCAGGAAACACAGGAGACGGCAGTTCGATCCCTGGGTCGGAAAGATCCCCTGGAGGAAGAAATGGCAACCTACTCCAGTATTCCTGCCTGAAACATTCCATGGACAGAGGAGCCTGGTGAGCTACAATCCATGGGGTCCCAAAGAGTCAGACATGACTCAAGTGACTTTGCACACACAAAGGGAAAATAACATCTATCAGGTTTCAAGATCTGTTCCTTCTGTGGGCCAACGTGCCACTCTTGGTTTTGCAACTGGCAAAAACTCAGGTCAATCCAAGTTCTTTAAAAAGAGAGAATGATTAGTTCACACAAAAAGGAATTCCCAGGGGCTAATCAGACACTTCAGGCATGGGGGATGGGGGGATGAGAGGATTTGAACTGTATCCCCAGGGCTTTCTGTGTCTCTGTTTCTGCCTCTTACTGGCTTCTCTCTTGGACAAACAAGGAGATGATCACTGGCAATGTCACACCTACAGTGTCTTTAGCTTTTGGTTTCAGAGAAAATTCTAGCCTCTAGGAAGGGTTGAAAGGGAAATTTCTCGTCCGCTTGGCTGGTTATCCCTTCTCTGATCCAATCACTGGGTCCAGATAGGGGAATTATTCACACTGACCAGTCGGGGCTTTGTATCAAGACTGTGGGTTGAGATTTAACTCTATTAGGCTCACGTGGAATACGGAAATGACAGGTCCCCATAGGAAAAAACAAATGGTGCTGTTATGAGAAGAACAGGAAAGGGGTGCCAGATAGTCAAAAGGAAGATGTGCTCATCTCAGATACAGGTTTTTATTCCTTAAGTATCCTGGACTGCGTACATCTTTCCAAAAGATTCTTCTGTAAGATATCAATACACTTCCAAGAAGGTTGATGTGTAAGCTTTGTCTTAACATTTGCTTTTTAATTTCTATTGCTTTCAAAGCCTATCTGTGTTCAAGTTGACTCTTTCAGTGACTCTAACCAGAAGGTAATTAATTCTAGGAAGAGACAATTCCCAGGCTCTTTCTTTCTCTCCATCTCCCTTTCAGAAAGAAGGAGTTAATGGCATTTCCATTTGACACACACCTTCCAATAAGTTGCCACACTTGTTCATTCTTATGATGCGGCCCTAATTAATTTCTGTCAAATTTCATATCTTGTATCCATGTATTTGCTTTGTCTAGACCTGTGCTATCCAAGATGGTAGCCACTAACCACTTCTGAGTATTTAAGCCTAAATTTAAATTGAGCAAATTAAATTAAGCACAATAAGACACTCAGTTCCTCTGTGGTCCTAGACACATTTCAAGTACTTTGTAACTATCTGTGCCTCAGTTCAGTTTAGTCGCTCAATTGTGTATGACTCTGCAACCCCGTGGACTGCAGCACACCAATTTTCTCTGTCCATCACCAACTCCCTGAGCTCGTGCAAACTCATGTCCATCCAGTCGGTGATGCCATCCAACCATCTCATCCTCTGTTGTCCCCCTCTCCTCCCGCCTTCAATCTTTCCCAGCATCAGGGTCTTTTTCAATGAGTCAGTTCTTCACGTTAGGTGGCCAGAGTATTGGAGTTTGTATCTGTGCCTTGAGGGTGCCATATCAGAGAACATGGTACGGAAGTTTTACGTCATCACAGTAAATGCTATTGGACCAAGCTGGTATAGTTTACAAAAGGTTTCTATATTAGAGATAAAATTGCATTTTGTTGCATGTATATTCTATGCATATGGCCCTTTGACAGAAACTTAGTTGAGCTTCCCAGATGGTGCTAGTAGTAAAGAACCTGCCTGCCAATTCAGGAGACATAAGAGACACAGGTTCAATCCCTGGGTCAGGAAGATCCCTCGGAGGAGGGCATGGCAATTGACTCCAGTATTCTTGCCTAGAGAATCCCATATTCAAAGGAGCCTGGTGGGCTACAGTCCATAGGGTCACAAAGAGTTGGACATGACTGAAGTGATTTAGTAGCAGCAGCAGAAACTTAACTGACTTTAAACTTATACGGAATGATACATGTAGAATGCTGATTATACATTACACATCATAGACCGTTTAAAATGGGCACTGACTCACGTTGTTGTACAGCAGAAACTAACGCAAAATTGTAAAGCAAGTATCCTCCAGTTAACAACAACAACAACAAATAAAAGGGGCACTATTACTGTGATCAAACACTACACTGCAATTTTTCAAAAATGTGTAATTCCCTTCCCAGTAAGTTAAGCATTCTTTTTATTCCTTTTTTTTTTTTTTTCATTCAAACTAAGCCACAAGCTTTTTAAGGCTTTACCTCCATCACTCTCCCCCATTTAGTCTTACAGTTTGGCCACACTGAACTCACCAAACAGGCTAAAATCTGTCATGAGTCCATGTCTTTGCTTATGCCATTCCTGGTGCCTAGAAAAATTTTCTACTCAGCTTCTCATTGGTTTGTCACTATTTTTTTTACGCTCCCCACTGGATATTAGGTATTCGCTCCAACCCTCCTTTATATACCTGCATGAGAGAATTGATCACACACTATACTGCAATTAGCCCGTTGCACGTGATCCTACTGCATCACACTCTCTTGAGGGCCGGAGCCCTGTGTGTGTCACTCCTCCCAATTCAGCCTACAGAACTCTGTTTGTTCCATACCAGGCTTGCAGTGTCTATTTTCACAAACTGAAGTACATTAGAATACTATTTAAGGCTCTCCAAATTCTGACCCCAGTGTAAATCTTCCTCCCATCCCTGATAGCTGTTACCCATAGACATTACAACCCTGCCACCCAGACCATTTAAATAGACAGCCACTGTTCATTTTGTTTCTTGTTCTCCGAATATGCCATATTAACCCCAATTTGCCTGGAAAATCCCATGGATGGAGGAAGCCTGGGAGGCTGCAGTCCATGGGATCGCTAAGAGTCGGGCACAACGGAGTGACTTCACTTTCACTTTTCACTTTCATGCATTGGAGAAGGAAATGGCAACCCACTCCTGTATTCTTGCCTGGAGAATCCCAGGGAGAGAGGAGCCTGGTGGGCTGCCATCTATGGGGTCAAACAGAGTCGGACACGCGACAGTGGCAGCAAGGGTTGAAAGGGAAGCTTCTGGTTGGTTTGGCTGGTTCATCCCTTCCCTGATCCAATCACTGGGTCCAGGTTGGGGTGGAGGGTCCTGGCGGGCTGCAGTCCGTGAGGTTGCAAAGAGTTGGACATGACTAAGGGACTGAGCACGCACACGTGCAGGTTGAAGAGAGATGTATTTTAGCTATTGATCTAGAGTGAGTCATTGATACTCTGGTGATATAGCAAATTGCACTCTAATTTTGAGCAATTAAGTAAGTGAGCTCAAATCTAGATCCCACTATTGGTCAATGCCATAATGCAGATCCCAGCTAGGGGGACTGTATCTGGAGACACTTTTATCATCACAGCTGGAGGAGGGAATGCCACTAGAAAGAGGCCAGCAGCGCTGTTCAGTGTCCTGTAATGTCCAGAGAAATTCAACCCGAGATGTTAATAGTGCCAGGGCTGAAAAACCCAGTGATAACAGGAGCATTGTGCTTTAGAACTAGGCTTCCTCAGCTGTAAAGCAGGCGTGCTGTTGATGTTTGCTTCCTGGCCATTTGGAGATTTAGTGAGCTAACATGTGCAAAGCACAGGGCTTCCCAGGTGACTCAGTGGTAAAGAATCCGCCCGCCAATGCAGGAGCTGCAGGAGATGCAGGTTCGATCCCTGGGTCATGAAGATCCCCTGGAGGAGGGCATGGCAACCCACTCCAGTATTCTTGCCTGGAGAATCCCATGGACAGAGGAGCCTGGCGGGCGACAGTCCATAAGGTCGCAGAGTCAGCCACAACTGAGTGAGTGTGCATGCGCGTGCAAAGTGCGCCGGGACTGAAAGTCCTAGGAGCATCATTGTCATCGTCATTTTTACCATTTTGTGTGATGGATCAAGACATTGACTTGGCGTTAGTGGCTTTAGTGGTTGCGTGTCAGGGCCTTTGATTCCTGAGTCCTCCTTTGTAGGGAGTGGTCCGGAGGGACAGTGGGCTGCCTTTAGAGACAGGTCCATTTTTTCTTGCACTCCAGAAATCTCCAGATGTCCAGGCTTTAGGTATAGAATCTCTCCCTGCAGTAGAGTCCTTCCCGAGTAAAAAGTGGTTCTGACCGTCACCTGGGTCGAAACTAAAACACTTCTGACAGAAATGGTTTCCAGGCAATTGAGCAGATTCTGTTCCACTGCTGCTGAGAATGCATTGTTTGTGTGGCAGAGCGGATGGCTAGCTCTTCCTTTGGGGGACTTTTGATCAAAGGAGAAGAGCAGATTACTAACGAATGGAAATATGTATATTTAGATAATTACATTTGTTATACCTGTATATTTTTCTATTTTTCCAAGATGGCATAGAAAGAAATTGAGTAGATCTTGGGAAATGTAATTGTTTGGTTACCAGGCTGTAACAACGGCCTTCTGTGTGTGTGTGTGTGTGTGTGTGTGTGTGTGTTAAATAAAAATTGCCTGCAAAAGAGCTGGGCGAGAGAAGCATATTTGAAAGATTCCTACTCTAGTCAGACTCACTTAGCCCCTTAATCCCTTGCATTGGCAGTGGAATCTCAAGGACAGGTTCCTGTACACAAAGGAGCAATAAACAAGCACAGCCCAGGGCTCCTGGCATCATGGGGGCGGTGGGGGGCGGGGGGGAGATTGCCCATTTCTTATAAGTAGATTGCAATAAAACAATAGCAACTAAGCATTTAGTGGAGAGAATCAACCAAAAGGAACTCTGACTTGGCGCCCTTTAAGCTACAGAAACAAACAAAAGAACACTGAAAAGGACTCGGATGAATCCTTTAAAGACAACTAGCTTTTGAAGGTTTATCAATCAACCTCTCGGGCAGAATATCCGACTGTTTCAACTGGAGTGAAGGTAAGAGCAAATAATTAAGAAAATAGTCCATCAGTCACCTGGAAGACGGGTGTTCCAGTGTCAACAAATTGTTTTTTTCTTGCTTTGTTTTCATGGGTCTGCACTGGTCAGATTTAATGCCTATCTTTACAGACTGGGTAAAAGAAATTGAAAACATACACTGTGTTGGTGGCAGTCACCTCAGAATTGGCTTTTCCTCCTTCCTGTCCAAAGAAACCTGGTTTCCATCTGGGGATCCATGTGATGCTGACTTAGCCCCTGTTTGGAAGAGTGTGGGGTGCATCATAGCACATGACTTTGGCCAAGCCAATGGGGTCCTTCCAGCCCTTCTGGCTCCACTTACTGGTTCATTCATGGTGTGGAATTGGCTTTCTTTTAATTATGCCCACCAATACTTTCCTCTCGTTATTGGTTGTTGTTGTTCAGCTGCTAAGGCATGTCTGACTCTTTGCCACCCCATGCACTGCAGCGTGCCAGGCCTCCCTGTCCTTCACCATCTCCCAGAGTTTGCTCAAACTCATGTCCATTGAGTCAGTGATACCATCCAACCATCTCATCCTCTGTCATCCCCTTCTCCTCCTGCCCTCAGTCTTTCTCAACATCAGGGTCTTTTCCAGTGAGTTGGCTCTTCACATCAGGTGGCCAAAGTATTGGAGCTTCAGCTTTAGCATCAGTCCTTTCCAAGAATATTCAGGGTTGATATCCTTTAAGATTGGCTGGCTTGATCTTCTTCTAATGGGTTTTCTGGGGCTTCCCAGGTGGCTTAGTGGTAAAGAATCTGCCTGCCAATGTAGGAGACACAGGAGATATGGGTTCGATCTCTGATTCAAGAAGATCCCCCGGAGGAGGAAATGGCAACTTATTTCAATGTTCTTGCCTGGGAAATCCCATGAACAGAGGAGCTTGATGGGCTATAGTCCGTGAGGTTGCAAAAGAAAGCTGGACATGACTGGGTGACTAAACACCAACAATGTGTTTTCTATCATTTATAACCAAAAAATCTTAATGTATCTGACCCATATCTCAGGGTCTCCATTACTCAAATATTTAGTGTATTAATTTCCTATGGCTGCTGTAATAAATTACTAAAACCTTAGTGGCTTAAAATAGTACAAAATGAATATCTTAAACTTCTGTAGGTTAGAAATCTGACACCTGTCTCACTGGGCTCAAATTCAGGCTTTGGCAGGGCCACATTCCTTTCTGTAAGTTATTGGGGAGAATCCATTTCCTTGACGTTTCCTGCTTCTCAAGGCCATTTGCATTCCTGGGCTTGTGGAGCCTTCATTTTTGGAGTCAGTAACAGCATCTTTCTGACCCTGCTTCTGTGGTCATATCTCTTTCTTTGACTCACTTCGTTCCCCTTCATGTAGAAGGATTCCTGTGATTATATTGAGCCCACCTAGACCATCCAGGATAACTGCTCCATCTCAAGGGCAGGTGGTTAGCAACCTCAATTCTATCTGAAACTCTACTGCCCGTTTGTCATGGAAGGTGATGTATCCTCAAGTTCTGGGGATCTGGATGTGGGTATTTTGGGGCAGACCTTCTGCCTGGGTGCATGCTTGCTAGGTCCCTTCAGTCATATCCAACTCTGTGACCCTGTGGAGTGAAGCCCTCCAGACTCCTCTGTCCATGGGTTCTCCAGGTAAGAATACTGGAGTGGGTTGCCATTTTCTGCTCCAGGGGATCTTCCCAACCCAAGGATCAAACCTGCATTTCTTACCTCTCCTGCATTGGCAGGCGTGCTCTTTACTACTAGTGCCACCTGGGAAGCCCCCTTCTACCTAACAAATCTACATTATTTGGGAATTTCCTCCATGACACACAGGCTGCTCCCATGTTGATGGAAAGGGCAGCTTGTGTTAGTAGAGCTTTGGACTCAGATGGAGTGGGTCATGGGTCTGTTTTGTATGATGCTGGATATTTTGATATTGCCATTTTGACATATTTACATTGTGGCAGCTCTGCAAATACTATTTTTAAAAAGGTTTTAGAATTATCAAGTGTTGTATACTATGATGTTTCTTTTTTGTAATTAGTATTAATTTTTAAAATCTTAATTAAGAAAAAAAATTTTTGGCTGTGCCAGATGGCATGTGGGATCTTAGCTCCCCACCTAGGAATTGAACCTGCACCCCCTGCAGTGGAATCATGGAGTCTTAACCCCTGGACCACCAGGGAAGGTCTGTAATATGATGTTCTGACTTCCTTTCCTTCTCCCACTCTTGGACTGAGGGAATCAGTGATGGGTGAGAATAAGGGATGGAGTCGGCCAAGGAATGACCCCCAATCTCCCATACCAAGAGCATGTCCGGGTCCAAGCTGTGTAGGGCCTGACAGTTATGCTTCATCCAAGGCTGTCTTTAAGGGAAAAAAATTATAAAATCATGAGCAAAAAATATGTTGTGAAAGTAGATATTTATTTAGAATGAAACATAAATCACAGCAAATTACAGATTTTTTACAAGCCAACAAAAAGCACAAAGCATCACAAAATCCAGAGAAATGATATTCCTTTTTCTCTTTATTAGCTTTCTGACACACCTACAGGATATTTTTTTCTTACACCTTTTAGCTGCATATTCTTTGATTGCTTTTTCTTAGAATGATGAATTTTGGGATTTTTTCACAGAAAAGAAAGATAATTGTTTTGTTGATTTGAGATGTTTTTCTATTATTATTGATGACCGTACTTGATAAAACATGTGACCACATTCTCACTGTTTTGTAGGTTTATGCCCTAAAACCACAAGAATTTTGACAACATCTACTTAAAATATTTCTTATTTTTTAAAATTTAAATTGGAAAATGTATGTAGCATTTAAAATTGTATAAGCTGTGTCTTTTTTGAGTGTATCCCTGTTGATAGTTGGACTTCCCTGGTGGCTCAGCTGGTAAAGAATCCACCTGCAATGCAGGAGACCTGGGTTCGATCCATGGGTTGGGAAGATCCCCTGGGGAAGCAAACGGCTATCCACTCCAGTATTCTGGCCTGGAGAATTCCATGTCCATGGGGTCACAAAGAGTTGGACATGACTGAGAGACCTTCACTTTCACTTTCACTGTTGGTAGGCAATTCCATTTTGAGTCAAATTCAATGAGAACCAAATATATCAATGAGAACCTAATCAGTGACATAAGAATTTTGCACATCTAATGACTGCAAGAATTTCCCACAGACTAACATCTACCTCCTTAAACCTCAAATCATGTTTTTTTTTTTCCTCTCCCTATTTATGTATTTCCAGATCTGGGGGCTATAGAACTCAGGTGTATCATGATATAACTTCCTTCTAGAATTTTTGTATCATGACTTGATACTAGAATTTTGACATGACGTGTATCACTTGCACCATTTTTGTACACAATGGAATGAGTATACCCATATTCCTTGAAGCCATTCCTATACTGGGATATAGCAGTAATTTTGGAGAAGGCAACGGCACCCCACTCCGGTACTCTTGCCTGGAGAACCCCATGGATGAAGAAGCCTGGTAGGCCACAGTCCATGGGTCGCTAGGAGTCGGACACGACTGAGCAACTTCACTTTCACTTTTCACTTTCATGCATTTGAGAAGGAAATGGCAACCCACTCCAGTGTTCTTGCCTGGAGAATCCCAGGGATGGGGGAGCCTGGTGGGCTGCCGTCTGTGGGGTCGCACAGAGTTGGACACAACTGAAGCGACAGCAGCAGCAGCAGCAGTAATTTAATTCTCTATGGCAATGACTGAAAACAACATCCCAATTAAATGTATCCCCAAGTCAAGTTCTCTTCAATGGACCCCTCCCTCTGAATGCCTGCGCCTTTGGAATGCCACCCAACATAAGGGGAAATGTGATGGAGGTATTGATAAAATATAATCAATAATCTTAACTAATACCAGGTAGAATAGGTAGCCTTTGATATTTTAGGGGGAAAAAAGTGTAATCAAATAAACACATCACCAAGCTTCCTTCCAGGGTCTTAGAGAGAACCAGTGTGAGTGAGGCACTTTGAAGCTAGAGATGAGATTCAGGAACTGTAAGTTTTTATTGATGCAATCAAAGAGATGAAAAGGGGGGCTAGGTTTTGTTTCCTAAATTATGTTCTAAACTGAAAGGGGGGGGTACAAACATTTTTTATTGGCTGAGTTGATGTCTTTCTGCGTCTAAATCCATGTGACACAAATTTGGAATGAATACTTTATTATCTCATTCTCCAATACTTTAGCATTTTACCATTTCCAAAACCTTTTTGCATTTGTGGTCTCCTTCAGTTCAGTTCAGTTCAGTTGCTCAGTTGTGTCCGACTCTTTGCGACCCCATGAATCTCAGCACGCCAGGCCTCCCTGTCCATCACCAATCCCGGAGTTCACTCAGACTCACGTCCGTCGAGTCAGTGATGCCATCCAGCCATCTCATCCTCTGTTGTCCCCTTTTCCTCCTGCCCCCAATCCCTCCTAGCGTCTTTTCCGAGGAGTCAACTCTTCGCATGAGGTGGCCAAAGTACTGGAGCTTCAGCTTTAGCATCATTCCTTCCCAAGAAATCCCAGGATTGATCTCCTTCAGAATGGACTGGTTGGATCTCCTTGCAGTCCAAGGGACTCTCGAGAGTCTTCTCTCCTTAGAAAGCTGTTTTCTTAAGTGTGCCTGGAGCATCTAACCTCTTTTAAGGCATCCACATATTAAAACGGGTGCATGTATGGTGGGCACACTGTCTCCTCTGATCAATGAGAATTTACTACTGAGTCAAGTGTGTTATTTACCATGTTTTCTCCCAAGATCCTGGTGGAACCTCTTCGCTTGTCCATTAGTCAGGAGCAGACATGCTTTCTGAGGAAACGTACATAGGTTCAGATTGAGCCCCACCCCCACTGAATACAAAATTTATTTTGTATTCAACAAATACATTTGGAACCGTGTAACGTAATTGGAACCTGAACCCATGAGTCTGAACTCATGGGGTTTTTAACTGAGATCATACGTGGTCTCAGGACTTAGTGAGGATCAGGTTCTTGATGTCTCGCTGCAGAAAGAATGCAGTGAGGGGTAAAGTGGTAGGTCAGAAGAGGATTTATTTAGAGAAACACACTCCATAGACAAGAGTGTGGGCCATCTCAGAAGGCAAGAGTGGCACCAGGGTAGGGGGTTGTCAGTTTTTATAGGATTGGGTAATTTCATAGGCTAATAAGTGTGAGGAGGACTCTAGCTTTTTGGCGGGAAGGGGGAGGATTTCCAGGAACGGGGCCACAGCCCACTTTTTGACCTTTGTGGTTGACTTTAGCTGTCATGGCACCTGTAGGTCTGTTATTTAACCTGCTGATATGTAACAGTGAGCGTATACTGAGGCTTAGGGTCTAGTGGAAGTCAACTCATTTGCCATCTTGGACCTATTTGGTTCTAATCGATTTATGTCCTATCTCGGGTTCTGTCTTTTTTTTTTTTTTTAAAGATTGTGCCCTGCCCCTTTCCCTCCTGTTTCACCACACTGGCTTTCAATGAATAAATATTCACCAAGGGTCTGCTGTGTTGTGAGCGCTTGGCAAAGCAATGCGAAGCAAACAAGATGAGCAAAATTGAGAAAACCTGCGAAACACTTTGACAAGAGCCAGAAAGATGGCCGGGGGGGGGGGGGGCGGCGGGGGGGAATCCTATCTGGCCTTCTCTGCTCTATCTCACTCTTTCCCTGTCTTTGAGCTATTTTACAGCTCTGTAAATTGCAGAAAGCTGATAGCAATGCAAATGACTCTTGTTCATAGAAATGCAAATTGTGTCCCAGGGAATGCAATTGATTCTTGCCCTGTGGATATTGACCAGTGTTGCTAGTTTTGCCACTATTTGTGCATCCCCCCTAGCCCCCCCAACATTTCTGATGCCTGTATATTTCTCAGCCCTTTGGATCCTCCCCTGAGTATTAACATGAAAGAGTTAAGTAAAAATTTTTGAGATGTGTTCACTTGTAAGAGACTCACAATTTTATCCTTTTTAAACCTTTACCTTTTAGCAATACAACCTGAGTTTCCTGGAGGTTATAGCTTGAATAGACATTAACCACATTGTTTCATAAAACTAGGCACTGGGAGGCTCTTAAGAAGCCCCGAGAGTCTATGACAGGGAGACCTGATGTTGTCTATTTGATCAGGACATAATCCCCCATGGAAGTGACATTTGAGTCAACAACTAGGTGTGCAGAGGAGGAGAGAGGAATTCTTAGCAAGTCAGCTTGTCATGAAAGCCGCTCAAGATCATTTCTCCCAGAAGGAGATTTGTGGTCCTGGGAGAGAGTGGGCTTTGGACAATCATTCAGAGAAGCTGGAAGATTTGGCAGTTGTCATTGTCTGTGCTTCGTGATAAGAGAGTCTGCCAGTGTGCCATCTTCAAATGGGATGGGGCCAGGAGTTTGGAGAGATGGGGGCCTGGAACCTGGGGGCTGGCTGTCTCTCACCTCCCGTCCCTGGGTTGAGGGTTCCAACCACTTGCTTTGATGATGTGTCAAACCGTCTCCTTTGAAATGCGTTCACTCCAGGCTCAGCCTAAGAGGCCTCATTTCAGAAAACGGTAGCATCATTAAAGAGAGAAGGAATCTGGCTTTTTTCTGTGACCAGCACAGGCCTTTAAACCTATTTTCAATGAACCCCCATGGGCATCTAATTAGCATCTTGTCACAGTTTCCTGACCATTATTATCCTGGCACCTGGTTTTAGGTGCTTTCTTGGGCAGACAAGTTTACCAAGCTCGCCCTTCCTCCAGGCATCTGTTGATTCCTGCGTTTCATTTACTTCTCTATCCCAGGGTCATCTTCTCAGAGCTGCCAGATGGGCCCATTTGAAACAGCAGCCCTCCTTTAATTTGTTCCATTTTTACCCCCAAGTAGCTGCTCCTGCTGCTGCTAAGTCACTTGAGTTGTGTCTGACACTGTGCGACCCCATGGAAGGCAGTCCACCAGGCTCTCCCGTCCGTGGGATTCTCCAGGCAAGAACCCCAAAGTAGCGGTGGTTGCCATCTTTCTTCTGGGAGGCATTCTCCCCTCGTCCAAGAAAATTTTTGCTGAGAGCAAGGGGAAGGCATGAACATGTGTTAGGGGAAGCTCACTGACTGAAACCACCCACCTTGGCCAGGCACCACTATTTTAATGAGTTATTTTATGAGCGGAGGTCCTAGTAAGAAACATGGAGCTAACAAGCCACCACCAACTGGAAGAGTTCAGGAAACATCAAAAGGCAATGCCACGTGTCCTTCCACCTCCCAGAATCCTTCTCTCTGGCATTCATCTTGGCTGGGCACTGCCTGAACCACCAGGAAGGAACCTGAGTCCAAATGATTGGCCACAGAAACCTGGAAACTAACCCCATCACCATAAAACCCGAGACTTTGAGCCATCTGGCAGAGCAATCCTCCTGGGTTCCCTTACCCTAATGCTCTCTGCCTGAGCCCCCTTTCCCAATGTCTCTTGCTTTGTCAGCTCATGTATGTCTCCTTGGACAATTCATTTCCCAGTCTTAAACAAGAGCCCACAAAGGCCCTGAAAGAGGTCCCCCTTCCTTCAACACTTGGATCTATGGTGTTTCCATTTAAGGAACTGAGGGAGATGGGGTAAAGAACATGTCGGGGAGATGTTAGAGAGGCCTCTTGGATACCAGTTGGATACGGGAGTTGGATGCGGTGGGAGGGGAGAAGGATGCCCCCATCAACAATAAAATTGGTGCCACAAAAAATCAACTTATCCTATTCCACCATTTTGCTAAGCACCAGCCAGCCCTGAAGTTATTTGGTCCAGGGGCTATCTTTTTCTTCATTTGAAAGAATCATGACAACAGCTACATCCTTACAAATTGAGTTTGTCTTCTAAGGTGTTTGCTGGAGCTTTACAAGAGGCTTAATCAGTTTCACATGAATTAATGATGGCTATCAAATGGGGGGAAAAGAATGAATTCCAAATAAATACTTATTGCATAATTGAAGTTGCAAGAATCCACTATGAATAAAATATATTTGTATTTACAATGCATAAATTTGATGGCGACACTGTGGGGAGACGCACGGCTTTTTGATAAGAACCCCGAACACTGTTAAATTAGTAATAGGCTGAATACATTTCTTAATTATGTCACTGGCGCTGGGCTCAGGAATACCATTTGCAATAAATTGAGTCCCATTTGTATGCAGGCAGCGCAAGGAGAAAGTGCTGTATTTTGAAAATCCTAATGTACTCCTGGGAACACAGGTTAATGTCATTTACTGCTTAAAATTAGTCCTTGGTTTCAGAGCTTGCAATTGTATTAAGACTTATCATGTACTCTTTTCATCAAGGTAATAATTGCTATAGATTTACATATCCTGCCACAAGCAGAAACATGGATCCTTTAGGGCTTTTTGAAATAAGAAGTAGTTACATGAGAGGTGTGAGCGAGATACACACACACACACACACACACACACATATATATAGTTCTGTTTATAAAAGTCATTTACTAATTTTGGCAATTGAAGATGACCATCTATGTAGTGGGTTGGAAAAGGATACTAATATATATATAGGGCTAATATATATATAGGGCTACTATAAAAAATAACCCAAACTTGGTAGCTTAAACAATAGAAGTTTTTACTTTCTTGAAGGTCTGGAGGCCAGAAGCTGGGAATCAAGCTATCATAGGACTGGTTTCTTTTGGATGTCCTAGGGAGAACATGCTCCATCCCTTTCTCTTAATTCCTATTGGCCTGTGTGTAAATATATATATAACATACATACATATACATACACACTGATATCCTATTTCTCAGAGCTTTTGAGTGTGACCCTGTTTGGAGAAAGAGTCTTTGAAGATTTCATTAAGTTATGGATTTTGAAATGTGGGCCCTACATCTTGGCAGGTATCCTTGTAAGAGAAAGATTTGAGATATAGAGTATAGATTAGTGGTTATACTCGTAAATTCCATGGAAACATTGATCAGTAGAAGACAAATTTAAGACAGAGATGCAGAGAAGGTGATAGGAAGACAGAGCAGAAACTGGCTGGTTGGGTCTACAGGTTAAGGTTCAACAAGGATGCCCAGTGGCCAATAGAAATGAAGAGAAAGGGATGGAGCATATTCTCCCTAGGACATCCAAAAGAAACCAGTCCAATGATAGCTTGATTCCCAGCTTCTGGCCTCCAGACCTTCAAGAAAGTAAAAACTTCTATTGTTTAAGCTACCAAGTTTGGGTTATTTGTTATAGTAGCCCTAGGAAGTTAACACAGTCTTTATTACCAACAACAAGAAAAATACAGTTGACCACTGGAGAAGCTGGAGATGTGGTGTGTGAGGTAGGAACCATTAAGAACTTTGTTTTATGGAGAAAGAAACCAAGGTACAGAGACATTAAGCCAATGGTCAAGGTGAAATAGCTAACAAATGGTGGTGTTGGACGCAGGTCCAGAGGCAGTTCTGTTTCCTGTTTCTCCCCCGTGCATTATACATTGCTAGCCTTTTTGGTATATATTTTCCTTCTTTGAAACAATTCCCACGACTTGTGCCTGGACACTTCAGTCCTCTGTAGGCACTGTGGAATCTTTCTTAGAGAGAGGGGTTGCCTCTCAGAAATGACTGGAATCCAGAAATAGGGTAAATAGGACATGGTGGTTAAACAAACAGGGTTCTCCAATGTATTATGACTGTGTAATTATCTCCCTGTGTCCTGATGGAATCTATGTAATAATTTTCAGTATAAGAGTTGGCTGTTGTATAATAATAGATTCTCTGCTTAACAAACGACTCTGTGTAATAAACTCCCCCTGTAATAATTCACTCTGCGGTCTCTTTATGTAATGATCTCTTTGTGCCATCGTGGACTCCATGTAGAAACTGACTGTCAGTGTAGAAATGATTTCTGTGTAATAACTGACTTTTCATGTTGCAGTGAGCTCCTCTGTCCTAATGGACTCTCTGACTATAGGCACAAACCTGCAAATGCTGGGACTAGCGGAAATGGAAGTCATAGTCAAGCTTATTCCCAGCAGCAACTCATAGAAAACCAGCTCGCACTGGTTTGAGATGGTGGGAGAAGGAAGACGAAATGATGAGCTCATTCACAGGAAGTCCAGAGGCTAAATGGCCTCTATCTCACCTGAAGCCATGGCTTCATTCTGTGTCTCCCAGTTTTATTCCTAGAAGAATCCCTCCTCTACACAATGGGAGGATGACCCTGGGCTTCTAACAGAAGCCAGGGAAATCCAAGAGGACATCTTTGTACTCTGTCTATTTCCCACGTCACTTCCCCAAAGAAATTGTCCAGCCCATACCTGAGAGGGTGGTAGAGGGGACCTTGATGGATAGGTACCTCGGAATCACAGCGGGTGGGGAGCAGTTCACAAAATGAACAGATAAGGAGCAGCGCAAACAAGTAACAGATGTCTCCTCTTGTTCACAGCCTGTGAGCCACAGGCTGCCGGGGGTGGGCGTGAGCTACATGAATTTGTCCCAGTAAGTTCTTCAGTCCTTAGGTGAACCCGCCATCCACTTGCTGTAGAGAAGGTGACTAATATCTGCATATATATCTAGCTAATTGTCAAATCTGTATAATGCTCTTATGAAGAATGTAAAGCAAAGTCATTTAAAACGTCAAGCTTATACTAGTGTTTTTATCATCATGAATTTTCTCGATCAATGGCCACTAAATATATAGGCTTCCCAGGTGGTTCAGTGGTAAAGAATCTGCCTGCCAATGTAGGAGATACAGGAGACAAAGGTTCGATCCATGGATAGAGAAGATCCCCTGGAGTAGGAAATGGCAGCCCACTCCAGTATTCTTGCCTGGGAAATTCCATGGATAGAGGAGCCTGGCGGGCTACAGTCCATGAGTTTGCCATGACTTGGCGACTAAACACCACAGCACAACAAATCTGTGGCTACTTCTGCTGCTGCTGCTGCTAAGTCTCTTGAGTCGTGTCTGACTCTGTGCGACCCCACAGACGGCAGCCCACCAGGCTCCTCTCTCCCTGGGATTCTCCAGGCAAGAACGGTGGAGTGGGTTGCCATTTCCTTCTCCAATGCATGAAAGTGAAAAGTGAAAGTGAAGTTGCTCAGTCGTGTCCAACCCCTAGTAACCCCATGGACTGCACCCTATGAGGCTCCTCCATCCATGGGATTTTCCAGGCAAGAGTACTCGAGTGGGGTGCCATTGGCTTCTCCAGGCTACTACTTATAGTGCTTCATAATATATTTTTCTTTTAAAAAGATTTATGTAAAATACCTATGAAATGTTTACATACAGAATTTGTCAACTACATATTTGGGCTTTTCATGGGTTGAAATTTTTCAGTGACTGTTTTACATTGTGGATGAGAATTTGGAATTATTGACCAAAACTCACTTGTCCAGATTGGGACTGGGAAAATGAGGTTCAGAGAAAGACTTCTTGGCAGCCTTCGTGGTCTGTTCATCCCTTTATCCACCCCGCCCCCCCAACCATGTTCTTTACTTAATCCTTCAGACCATAGGACAAATATTGACTCTTACGAAAGAATCCTTTTGACTTCTCTGACTACAATTAGGCTTCTTTAATATTATAGTATGTCCCTTCTATTAACCACCATCATCACCACCATTATCACCATAATCATCATCCCCATCACCACCACTGTCAACACCATAACCACCACCTCCCACAGTACATGAATGAGCATACATTGTAGTTATCCAGTTATCTATTGGAACAGTCTGTCTTCTCTTCAAGATTCTCAGTGCTAGGAGGATAGAACTGAACCTGGTTTTATCCTTGACCCCCAGCATGGTACCCAGGACATCATAGGAGCTCACTAAATATTTGCTAAATGGATGAATGAGTCCATACACGCATAAACGCCAAAGGGTAATCACAGGGCCAAATTTAAGTTTCTGTTCACAACAAATGAAATGAGAAGACAGTGAGCTCAAATCCTGGTGATCTGTAGGAAGTGGGGGCTAAAATGTTGCAGTGGGTGACACCTTTCTAGCTCACAGGCAACTTTAGTTTGCTTTTAAAAACCATTCAGATAGAAGAGGTGAAGACAATCAGAGGTGAAGGGAGCAGAGTCCAGGAGAAGATAGAAAAAGGGTAGTTTGAGCAGATCAGTGGAGAACTTCAACCACCACTGTCTAATGTAGAAGAGCAAAAAGTAGAGTTTCACTATGGGTATAAACAGAAATCTTTAGTCAGATCACTGGAAAATCCATGCAAGACACAATGGTTTCTAGGATTTTCAGTGGAAACCAGAACGGAATAGCTTAGTAAGTTACGCATGGAAATAGCACTTCCCAAATCCAGCACCACTGGGGGTGGGGTGGTCATCTCTGTAAGCACCTGCCTAGAGCACCTTTTCTTTCTGCTGGAACAGTGGCTCTTCCTGATGGGGATTCATCCCATAGGATTGGCCTTGCCCTCCCCCCTACCACAGGAGGTGTAACCCAGATCAGAGGGCTCCCCTTATCAGTCACAGTCATTAGTTCTGAGATAGACATGTGAGTTGAGCCAATCAGAGTCTTCTCATGGACTTCTCTACCAAAGCTAAGAAGGAATTACTGTGATGTGCTCAGTCGTGTCCGACTCTTTGCAACCCTATAGACTGTGGCCCGCTCTGCTCCTCTGTCCATGGGATTTGCCAGGCCAGAATACTGGAGTGGGCTGCTGTTTCCTTCTCGGGGGGGGGGGGGGGGGATCTTTCCAACCTAGGGATTGGACCTGCATCTCCTGCATTGGCAAGCGGGTTCTTTACCACTACATTGCCTGGGAAGCCCTTTATTGTGATGGGTGGGCTCTAAAATATGGGTGTACTAGTGTGTATCATGTCTGCCACATGGGTGGACACACTTGGGAAAATGATGAGAAATATATGCCTGATTGAATTCTCTGGGCCTTTGTTCCAGAGCTAGTAACACCCCAAGACTCTTCTGTTATGTGAGTCCTTCAGTGCCTATTTTTCTTTCATTTTGCTTGAGTTGGGTTTCTGTCACTTGCAACTGTTCACACATCTGTGGTTTATTTCACGTTAATGTGGATTTAAAACATTTCTTGGACTGGATAAGTGGTGTTTTACAACTGCTTCGGCCAATAGAACAGTTTTGTTGGGCGATCCATGACTGATCTAAAACAGGCTATTACATAGTTTCTCCTACATTGTTAGATTTTCACTGGCTTCTGATACAGTTGTTGCATTGCCCATAAAACGGTATAACCAGACAATGCCTTCAAAAGGCATCCTGAAAGCATTTTTTTTTTCCAAAGCTTAGGAAAAAAGTGGGACATTTTTCATGTCTCTGGCAGCTCCATGATGATGCATTTGGACATTTTTGATAAAATTATGAGGCATAAAAAGTTTGAAGCATTGAAGATTAATTTTCCTCCATAAATATATAGATCATAGTCAAATTCTATATGACTAGTTTTGCCCAGAGCAAGAAATATTTTCAGTGTAATTTCATAGCAATATGGAAGCAGATAATGGGACAAAGGCATTGAAAAAGGCTTTGGTGGATTATAAATGTCAGGTTAACATTCCCAACCTGATGAATCGAGCAGAAACTGCTGTTAAAATGTAGGGCTTTGTTGTTTTAAAGTTAAAAAAAAAAAGTTGGGAGCTGGTACAGAAGTAAAATTAAAGTAAAAGAAAATAAATAATCCATATCTCTTCTGCTCTGTTTAAATATTAAAGTGTCAGCTGCAATTTTGAAATGACACAAAGAGGCTTGCTGGGTTGAAAAACTGCTTCATTTGTTGGGTTTCCTTGCTGTCTGAACTGTAATTTCATCTAAGGATGATTTCTGTGGTGCGGGTTGCCTGAGCTGTATATTCTCTTGCAGGTGGAGAGGCAGGCGTGGGATGATTTTAATTTTTCTCCCAATTCCTTTCTGACTTTATAGCCGCTTCCTGGAGCCCATTCTTAGGTGCCTGGTAAAGTCACCCATTCTCCTTGGAATTAGAATGCCTTCGTGGTGTGCCCAGATGCACTGTTTTGCCTAACTGGCCATCTGATTCTTCATGGAATTCCCGAGGGCCAAGAAGAGAGTGGCTTAATTTCTTCCTCTCACCTGGGGTCATCAAGATCCCCAGTTAAAACCATTCAACTTGAGATTTTGACATAGGAGAACAAAGTAACAACAACAACAAAAAAACTATTCAACCTCTTGAGACTTGCACAAACACATGGCCATTTGTCTCTGAGTAAGGATGTCTTTGTTGGCATCAACACAGACACTTTGAGAACTGGAAACAATGGATCAGACATCTTGGTGTGCTGTTATGAGGTTGTGTTTTCTCCTTGTGGAATTGGCAGTTTTGTTGAGGAAGCCATGAAGGAAGGTAAAGCAATATTGGAACTTGGCTCTTCTTGGAAGATGTTCCAAGGGTAGGATTTCAAGAGCTGTAAGGATTTGGTTGAGAAGCAGGAAGATGGAGCTGGCATGATCAAGCTAAAGTACCTAGAAGAACCAAGCAACCAAACTACTAGATCTGAACGCAGATGTACACGGTGAAGAATTTGGAGAAAGGCTGACATGGGGTTGGAATAAGTCAATATCATATATAAGGAGGATTCTACTGCTGCTGCTGCTAAGGTGCTTCAGTCATGTCTGACTCTGTGCGACCCCATAGACGGCAGCCCACCAGGCTCCCCCATCCCTGGGATTCTCCAGGCAAGAACACTGGAGTGGGTTGCCATTTCCTTCTCCAGTGTATGAAAGTGAAAAGGGAAAGTGAAGTTGCTCAGTCGTGTCCGACTCCTAGCGACCCCATGGACTACAGCCTACCAGGCTCCTCTGTCCATGGGATTTTCCAGGCAAGAGTACTGGAGTGGGGTGCCATTGCCTTCTCCAAAGGAGGATTCTAAGAGATTACCAAAAATATCTTTGCAATGTTTATCTATTTATTTGGCTTTCCTGATAGTTCAGCTGGTAAAGAATTTGCCTGCAATGAGGGAGACCTGGGTTCGATCCCTGGGTTGGGGAGATCCTCTGGAGAAGGGAAAGGCTACCCACTCCAGTATTCTGGCCTTGAGGATTCCGTGAACTGTATAGACCATGGGGTTGCAAAGAGTCGGACACGACTGAGTGATCTATTTATTTATTTGCTGCATTGGGTCTTAGTTGCTGCACATGGAATCTTTGTTGCATCAATGAGGGGTTTTTTTGTTGTGACGCACAGATTCTTTAGTTGTGGTGTGCAGGCTCAGTAGTTGTGGCAGACGGGCTTAGTTGCTCCATGGCCTGTGGGATCTTAGTTCCCTGACCAGGCGTGGACCCAGAGTCCCTTGCATTGCAAGGCAGATTCTTAACCACTGGACCACCAGGGAAGTCCTGAGATATCTATTTATAATGAGACTTATTTTTAGCATCATCACTTCCTTCCTTTCTATAAGGAATTTTCCATCTTATAAGCTTTGGAGGGAAGCAGAGCTTACCTCTTTCGATAGGATATAGAAATTTCAACACACTCCATTTTTCCAACCTTCTCTTCAGGCAGGAGAGAATTTCTCAATGTCTGGATGGTCATTTTCAACCAGACATTTTCAACCAGGGTGCATCCTGTCCTGTGTATTGTGGGATGTTTAGAAGCATCTCTGGCTCCTATGACTGGGGTGTCAGTAGAACCCATTGTCCTGGTTGTGACATCCCAAACTGTCCCCAGATGTTGCCAAGTGTCTCCTGCAGGCAGTCACCCCAGCTGAGAGCCACCCATCTAAGACCTAAACGGAACCAATCAGATGTATGTTCTCCCGAACCGGGAATAGAGAGTCTATGAAACAATCATTGGGAGAGTTACCACCCCAACTCACAGGGACAGCACTACCACCCTTGGAACCAGCAGTACCCAGTTCTGAAATTATAACAAGCTGTGGAGGCCTTTGCCAGGAGACCCGGCAGTGTCCAGGGTGAGTGGAGCAGGTTAGAATTCAGTGTCAGTGATGCCACCAAACTAGTTCTGAGCATGATTTTGGCTGGAACACAAGTTGCCCAACTTCCCCTCTTCCTGGGTATCTTTCAGACCTAGTTCTCCATCTTTTCTGATGAATCCGTGAACATCCTAAATAATCTTTCAATAAATCCCTTTTGTGCTTAAATGAGATGACCCATTTCTGCTGTTTCAGCTAAGAACTATTACTGTTATATCAGCCCTTACACTTTCATAGAAAATACCGAGATCCAAGGATGATAAGGGAGGTTGATTCAGAGGTTATAACACCACAAGACACACCTTGTTGGATTTAGATCTGAGGTCCAGAAGACTTAGAAGGAACTGCATTTCCAGGAATTTCTCCCCTGTTCCCCTCTAGCCCATCCCATTTCTGACCTTTTAGAAAATGCACAAGAAAAATGGTACCTAGGCCATCTTCATGGAAAGCTTGTGTGTTTAAGAGTGCATTTGGAGGCTGACTTCCTGGGTTTCCAGCCAGTCACATGGTAGCAGGTGGATTTTAACTGTTTGGTCCTTAAGTCTTCTTGTGTACAAAATACAAGTCAGGCTTCCAGTATTAAAATCATGTATAGGCGAACTTTGTAAAAACTCTCTCTCTTGCTGTCTCTTTAACCAGCTCAGCATCGATTTCTCCTTTGTTTTTTGTTATAACATGCAGTTTTTTCCTCCCTTAAAGAAATTATCTTAATGTGTGTAGTTTCATTGGGGTGCCTCAACCTCCTGAATTCAAGATTAGGAAATTGACCCAAGCCTATTAGTCAGCATTTTCTGTATCATGGACCACAAGTGATGGGTTTAGGAGCAGTCTCATAACTGAAGTCTATCTAAGCAGAATCAACACGTGGACATTTGCTGAAGCCAACAGGAAGAAAGTGAAAAGCGTTAGTCACTAAAAGTCACGTCCAACTCTCTGCAACCCCATGGACTGTAGCCTGCCAGGCTCTTCCTCTCCAGGCAAGAATACTAGAGTGGGTAGCCATTCCCTTCTCCAGGGGATCTTCCCAACCCAGGGATCGAACTTGAGTCTCCTGCATTACAGGCAGATTCTTTACTGTCTGAGCCATTCCATGATGTTTTCTGAGAGCTATAAATATAAACTGGGGCTGCTACCTTCATCTTGTCACTAGGAGGGGGGGCTCAATCTGAAGAAAAACAGATAAAGAGGAAAAAGCAGTAAAGAGAAGAAAGTGAAACACAGTGTTGATATCAGCATTTTAGGCTCTGGATCCAGCTGTACCTGAGCAGACTGATACAGGAAGTGTCCCTGGGCACATGTTGAACTGGAGTTAAACAGCATGAATGCATAGAACAGACTCAGGATACATTGGGATGAATTTCCATTTGTCAAGGCAGAGACGTGATGTTTTGTATATTCAGAGCTGTTGTTTTTCCAGTAGTCATGTATGGATGTGCGAGTTGGACCATAAAGAAGGCTGAGCACCAGAGAATTGAGGCTTTCAAGTTGTGGTGCTGGAGAAGACTCTTTAGAGTCCCTGGGACTGCAAGGAGATTGAGCCAGTCAATACTAAAGGAAATCAACCTTGAGTATTCACTGGAAGGACTGATGCTGAAGCTGAAGCTGCAATACTTTGGCCACCATATACGAAGAGCTGACTCACTAGAAAAGACCTTGATTCTGGGAAAGATTGAAGGCAAAAGGAGAAGAGGGCAACAGAGGGTGCGATGGTTGGATGGCATCACCAACTCAATAGATATGAGTTTGAGTCAACTCCAGGAGTTAGTGAAGGACAGAGGAACCGTGTATGCTGCAGTTCACGGGGTCACAGAGAGTTGGATACAACTTCGTGACAAAACAACATTTGGAGCATCTTTGGGGAGAGTGCGCCTCACACTTTCACAGATGATACTTGCACTTCTCTTTAACACTTGATAGCTCTTCAGCTCTGTGGGGTTTAAACTTTTATATGCAGGAAGCTCTCAATACTTTAGGGGTCATAGCATGACAGCAAAAGGCAGCAACCTGGAAGTGTTCCCCAGGGCTCAGTCACAACTCCCTTCCCCTCAAACTCAGCTGCAAAGAGCTCTAACATGATCGGTGACACAGAAGGCCCAGATTTAAAAGTCACCACCAAAGGGCCTTCTGATCAATAGCGTCCCCCCATCCCCAGCACTGCCTCACATACCGCACTAAAAACAAGAATCCCTTGGAGAGTTGTAAAGATATTTTAGTGCAGAGCATATATTATGAATGTTTCATCATGATTCCTCAGGATTTATTTAACATTTTACTCAACAGTCCCCTTGGATTTTTGATTGATTACTAGGCAAATTAGATAAGAAAACTCTTTCTGTATGAGAATCCATGCTGCAGTGGCATTGATAATGATGAAAGCTCTCATTTATCTCACCCTTCCGGTGTCAATAACCGTGCTAACTGGTTTCCGTGCATTATTTCCACTCCTCGAAGGAGACATTGTTATCTCCATTTTATAGATGAGGAACTGAGGTTCAGAGAGCCCAAGTCAGGATCAACCAGGGTCTGTTTCTCGTCAAAGCCTGTGTTCTCAACAAATGCTCTTTTCACATCCACTTACTCTCTGTTTCATCATCCTCATGTTTCAGGATCAAATAAACTGGGGAAGCATCCTTAGTGTGAGTGCTAAGTTGCTTCAGTCGTGTCGGACTCTTTGTAGCCCCCTGAAATGTAGCCCACCATGCTCCTCTGTCCATGGGATTCTCCAGGCAAGAATACTGGAGTGGGTTGCCATGCCCTCCTCCAGGGGATCTTCCCAACCCAGGGATCAAACCTGTGTCTCTTATGTCTCCTGCATTGGCAGACAGGTTCTTTACCACTAGAGCCTCTTGGGAAACTCTATCCCTTCTCTTTGGGATTCACAAGCACATCATCCTATTCAAGATTCTGAGACAGCCTGCAAGGAAGAAACCAGCTTGAGTTTATTTTACAAATGCTTTCAAGATGATTTGGTTTTGGAGCCGACCTTTGGGTTTGTGGGCTGTGTCTGCTGGCTTCTTCCTAGAACAACAGTTAACATACTGAGTGTCAGAAACGAACAATCTGGTCTTTGAAATCTACCCCCACCCCATCCGCCCACCCCTGCCCCCTCTCAGACAGTGATGCAGTTGGCAACTTGGCCTAGACAGATGAGGCTCCAGGTGTGGCAGGAGATAAGTTTCCTTGCAAATCAAGTCACAATGATTTAGAGAGACTGGACGCATTTTCCTTCTTTCTGTGGATGTTTCATCCTGAAGGCTATATGGCTCAGGAAGAGTTGGAATCTAGAGGGATCCTCAAGCAGTTATATCTACGTCTGGCTTTTTGTCCCCATTAGTTATCTATTTTTATAGTGTATAGTGTATACATTGTAGTGTATAAGGAAGTGAAAGTTGCTCAGTTATGTCCAGCTCTTTGTGACCCCACGGACTGACTAGCTTGCCAGGCTCCTCTGTCCATGGACTTCTTCAGGTCAGAATACTGGATTGGGTAGCTGTTCCCTTCTCCAGGGGATCTTCCCAACCCAGGAATCGAACCAAAGTCTCCTACACTGCAGGCAGATTCTTTACCAAAATCTCCAAATTCATCCCCTCTTTCCACGCTTGGTGTCCATACATGTGTTCTCTACATCTGTGTCTCTATTTCTGTTTTGCAAACAGGTTCATCGGTACCTTTTTTCTAATATACAGTATAATGCCTTAAGATACGATATATGAAATTTCTCCTTCTGACTTACTTCACTTTATGTGACAGTCTCTAGGTCCATCCATGTCTCTGCAAATGGTATCTTTCTGTTCCTTTCTGTTGCTGAGTAATATTCCATTGCATACCCTTGCCACTCTTTCTGTATCCATTCATCTGTCAATGGACATTTAGGTTGCTTGAGAAACAACGGTATGAAATCTGTAGTCTGTGTTTACAGTGTTTCAACAAGCTTGCAAGCCATTAAGATTGTTGGTGCATAGTGTGCTGATTGGGCCAGGCTAAGTCACGTGTCTTCAAGGTGAGCAAATGAGCCCCTCAGGGGACCTTGAGCAGTGTTTGGAGACAGCTGTGCTTGCCACAATTGGGAGCTTTGCTGTGGGCATCTGGTGAGTACAGGTCAGCATCCTTTGATGTGCAGGACCATCTCCCACCTCCCTCCCCCAAGCAAGTGATTATATCTCCCACCTCCCTCCCCCCAGCAAGCGATTATCTAGCCTGAAATTGCAATAGTGCCAAAGTTAAGTAACTGTGTAGAGATAACACCTAAACCCTACAGTCTCAGAGTCTGAACAGTTATACATGTTTGCTTTTGTTATTTTGCCCATTTACCCAAGATCTAAAGCTAATGTTTGTAGTTTTCAGCCCTTCTGAGAAATATTCTTCCAAGTGGTACCCGAAGGATGCTGGCTTCCAGGCTTCTTCCATCTTTTAAAGAATGGATGACTGACTACACAGATCTTCTAGGTTTGAGACTCAGAAGAGCTCTAAGTCCTTTCCACATAAATTCTGATGGCCAGAACTCAGTACTGGGGACATAACCAGCCTCAAAGGGGCACTGGAGAATAACTCTCCTGCTTTCTCAGAAGGAAAAGGGAATGTTTTGATGAACTCATTGTATCGTCTCTGACACACGCACAAAGTTCATTTTGAATAAATGCTGAATAAATAAGACACAAGAGCCCACATGTTTATGTAGCAATTAAACAGTGGCAAAACATAATTTTAATTGAAGAGTCTTGCACTGTAGTTGAGAAAATTGTTCTCAAGCCCGTGCATTGGGATTTAGGCAGTGGAATTAATATTTATTAAGTACCCACCATCGTCAGTCACTTGGAGTGTGTTAGTTCATTGCACCTGTGAGGTGGTTATCACACCTGGTTTATGGATGAGGCCGACCTCAAGGTATTTGCAAGAATGTGCACACATACAGCTCACAAGTTAAAGTGCTGGGGTGGAAATCAAAGGCAGAGTTAGAAACCTACACCCTTTCCTTTTCATCAGCATTTCTCAAAGCAGGCTTTGTCTCATAAAATATCTGGTATAAAGAGTGGTATCTGACTCTTTGTGAAACTGCGGACTGTAGCCCACCATGCTCCTCTTCCATGGGATTTCCCAGGTAAGAATACTGGAGTGGACTGCCATTTCCTTCTCCATCTTTAACCTGATCCTAGCCCAAATAGCTCCATGAGCTAACGCATTTGAGAAATTCTAACTATTGTAATTTCCTCCTGAAAAGTCACAATGCCTGTTAGACTATTTCAAGCCTACGAAAAGTCTTAAAGAGACCAGTTAGATGAGAGAATCTGGACCTTTCATTGCATACATCAATATTCCATACAATTAACTAAAGCCAATCTTTGAAAATGTTGCCTTCTCACAACTTTTCTATTTTTAATTTGGAATTTAATTTTACACTCACACCAATAATATGTTCTATTCTGACTAAAACACTGTTCGGGGAAACAGCATGGTATATCCACGATGGGACAAGCTGGGAAATTAAAGATGGAAGCCTGGGTCTTGGACATAGAGCACTTTATTTTTCACCTGGATTTTGGTTCCATCATATATAATGCAGGGTACTAAATTCATTCAGAGCTGGCACATCAAATCATGTATGTTGATTGTGACTGCCTGAAACACTGTGTTGATAAGGGTGCTGATGCCAGCTTCTAAAGAAGTAAAGGATGCTCTGAATGATTCATGGTGTCTGCCATGAGCTCAGATGAAAGAAGCAGTATTCATGCACTGTAAATTTGCCATCTCTGAACTAAAGGAAGCCTAAGGTCATGTTCAGCTCCAACATTCTCTGATTCAATCTGATATGAGAAATAAGATAAATTGCATTCTCCTACTCCCAGCTAATAAACTGTGGTGGGAGGCTAGTGCGACTCTGACCTATGCATAAATGACTCGGTGCACTGAAGTTCTAAAATTCAAGTCCAAGGAGAGGGTAACTCTAGACAGGTCAGAGATAGAGGCTCTGAGGCCTATGAGAAGAAGTGATATTTCAGCTGGGTTTTGAAGGATGCATAGGATCCTGACAGGCAGAGACAGAGGAAAGGCAGTTCAGGCAGAAGTAACATTTCTAGAGGCCTAACTGGACATAGAGCACTTTATTTTTCACCTGGATTTTGGTTCCATCATATATAATGCAGGGTACTAAATTCGTTCAGAGCTGGCACTAACATTTCTAGACCTCTAACTGAGGTCTGTGTGATGATGTTGAATGCCCGGACTGATAGGAGCCCCGTAGAGACTTTGGGCTTGCTGCTGGGCTGTGCTGTGCTCAGCTGTGGCCTACTCTTCTCAACTCCATGGATTGCAGCCCCCCAGGCTCCTCTGTCCATGGGATTTCGTAGGCAAGAATATTGGCGTCGGTTGCCATTCCTTTCTCCGGGGGATCTTCCCAACCCAGGGATTGAACCCAGGTCTCCTGCACTGCAGGCAGACTCTTTACCATCTGAGCCACCAGGGAAGCTCAACAGGGACAAACAGGCACAGAGGCAGGAAAAGATTTAAAGGAAAAACAAAACAAAACCAGGTAGGTGGGGCTCAGATTGCCATGTGCCCTAAAATGCCCAATTCTGCCAGCTGCTGACTTCCTGTTGTTGCTACAGCAAAGGGGCCTCATGGTGCCTACAGTGACGGTAACCGCAACAGCATAAGGATGAGAGAGTTGTCCTTGCAGGGAGCCTGTCGCCTTCTGCACCGCTGCCAGGACTGGCTGGTGGCATTCTGAATCCTCTCTGCTTTTCCTTCCCCGCCCAGGGCTCCTTTCCTGGGACGGGTCCTAATGAAATGCTTCCCATTTTAATTTCCGCTCTGCTGGGAGGAGCTCTTTTATCTCGGTTGCTTCAGTGCCATCAAAGCCCACTCAGTGCTGAGTAGCTGCCCGCCCTCTCTCCGGCCCGTCCTCCACCGCATTCCGCCTGGAGGTTTTAATTCAGAGTCTCAGAAGACAAGCGAGGGGGCTGCTTTTGATTGATCAGTCAAACACAATCTCTTCTCAGTTGTCTTCGGAGACTCCCGACTCCAGACATGAAAGATGAAAACAAGAGATGCCAGCTTGGTTTAAGACGGAAGTGCGTGCTAGATCTTTCTGTTCTTTCTTCAACTCAGAAAAAATAAAAAAATAAAACCTTTCTCGGCTCCATCAGCACGTTGTTTTCTTACCTACCGTCTTGTCTCCTTTCCCGAGTGAATTTTTACTTATTTCAGAAGTCATAAAAACCATGTAACATGTATTGAGGCTCCTCTGATCACTTTGTGGTTCTTTGTGGGTATAAAGCCATTTAATCTTAATGACTCTCGTATGACGTGGTACCATGAAGAGTCCCATTTTACAGATGAGGGAACTGAGTGGCAGGGTGCTAAGTCATCTGTCCCACACAGCTGTGACGTAGTAGGGCTTGGACTAAAAACAAGTCTGTCCCAGAGTCCCTGCATTTTGCCCCCACGCTATTGCATGTCACTAACAGCCCATTTGGGGGATGACATTCTGTGTCGTTATGGTTTAGTTGCTAAGTCTGGTCGGACTCTTTGTGACCCTGTGGATGGCTTCCCTGTTCTTATCTATCTCCCGGAGCTTTCTCAAACTCACGTCCATTGAGTCAGTGATGCCATCCAACCATCTCATTGTCTGTCACCCACTTCTCCTCCTGCCCTCAATCTTTCCCATCATCAGGGACTTTTCCCATGAGTCGGGTCTCCGCGTCAGGTGGCCAAAGTACTATATGTGGTCCGCGTCAGGTGGCTAAAGGACTGTACGTTGATTTACAATGAGGAAATGTACACTTTCATCATAGAAGTATTAATATCAATATTGTCTACAAAAAGGGCCAATTATATCCTGAATTCATGGCCAAGGGGTAAAGACTGACTTGTTGATTAAATAAAACTAGAAGATGTGGTTTCAAGAATTGAAAGCAACTTTGGAGAGGTCTCCAAGGTTTGCTTGATCTAATATTTATTTCAGTCCAAAAAGTGGACACATTGCAGGAAGAATTTGGGAAAGCAGCTATCCTCACCACTATACCACCAAAGTATGCAGGCAGAATTTTGGAAGGGAGTGATGGAGTCTATTTCTCTAAAAAGGTTTCCCCTCAAAATTGCTAAGGGACTTCCCTAGTGGTTCAGAGGTTATGACTCTGAGCTTTCACTTCAGGGATCACAGGTTGGGGAACTAAGAGCCTGCATGTGTGGCCAAAAGTAAAAACTCAAGAAACCTGCATCTTATAGATTCAACCTCTTAATGTTTCCTCAGGCCCAAATCTTGGCTAGAGTTAGAAAAAGTGAATTAAATTAGCATAGCCCCCATTTCTGCATGGCAGTGTTTCCCAGGATGTGATCTTTTTTTTTTTTTTAATATTTATTCAGTTATTTGGCTATACCAGGTATTAGTCGTGGCATGAAGGATCTAGGTCCCAGGCCAGGCACTGAACCTGGACCCCTTGCGTTGGGAACTCAGAATCTTAGCCACTGGACCACCAGGGAAATCCCATGACTAGTCTTAATTTATATAAGTGCTTCTTTTTTTTTTCTGCTGAATACAGTTGTAATATTTAAAAATTTTTTTAAAATTTTAATTGGAGGCTAATTACTTTACAATATTGTGGTGGTTTTTGCCATGCATTCATATGAATCAGCCATGGGTGTACACGTGTTCTCCATCCTGAACCTCTCTCCGACCTCCCTCCCCATCTCATCCCTCAGGGTCATCCCAGTGCACCAGCCCTGAGCACCCTGTCTCATGCATCGAGCCTGGACTGGCAGTCTATTTCACATATGATAATATACCCAGGATGTGATCTTAACTCTTTACTCTGCTCTCTTTCTCCCATGCCCCCAAGGGTAGAAAATCTTGAGTGTTTTCCTTGTCCATAGACACTAATTACAAGTGTAGATTGTTTGTTCCCCCCTTTAAAGCTCAATGCAAGTTTCAAGTACTCTCTGGAAATAATTGACCTCTATTTATAACTTTTTCTAAGGTTTTAAGTATATACGTCTATTTCTTCCAGTCTCTGTCAGTAATCAAATAACCAGATCTATAGTAAAAATAGGGCTTCCCTGGTGGTGCAGAGGTTAAAGCGTCTGCCTGCAATGTGGGAGACCTGGGTTCGATCCCTGGGTCGGGAAGATCCCCTGGAGAAGGAAATGGCAACCCATTCCAGTATTCTTGCCTGGAGAATCCCATGGACGGAGGAGCCTCGTGGGCTACAGTCCATGGGGTTGCAAAAAGTCAGACACGACTGAGCAACTTCACTATAGTAAATCATCTTTGACATTACTGGACTGCTAATGTCTGAGTCAGAAGATTACAGCATGAATGCCTAGCTTGAGAGATGGTCGCAATGAACTTCCCTGTCCTTTGTGCCCTTGTGTAAGCTCCTCCCACACTGGATCCGGTCTCGTTTGTGTGACCAGTGAAATGTAACATAGATAATGGTGTGTAACTTCCAAGGCTAGGTCATAAAAGGTGTAGTGCTGCCTTCTTTGTTTCTTGGGTCCTTGGTTCTGGGTGAAGCCACCTTCCAGCCATATGGAGATGCCATCTTAAATGTGACTTCTCCATCTCCAGCCGAGACATCAGATGACTGACACTTTGAAAATGCAAAAGAGTCCCTAAGTGAGAACCACCCACCTAAGCTACTCTCAAAATCCCAACTCACAGAAAATGTGAGAGATGATTGTTCGTTATTTTTGAATCACTATGATTTTGGGAATATATTGTTATTCCACATCAGTAATTGGGACAACGTGTTCTGAATTTGAAGGAACGGTTTCAGTTTCTGATGCTGAGAAAATGTCTTTAAAAGTGCCATTCATTTTCTTACTATACGCTACTGCGCTACCTGCTTTTTAGGCATTCTTGTTAATCTTCACTGTGATCCTAGGAAGTTAGCTTGTGTTAAACCACTTTGCGGATGAGAAGATTGAGCCTCAGAGAGACTCTTGCTAAAGTTCCAGAGAGGAAGTGAGAGGAGTCAGACTTGAGACCCAGCTCTGCCTGGGTCAACGGCCCATCCTCTTAACTTCTCTGCCTGATCACTTTCCTGCTAAAGTGGTTCATGGTTATTTGCCAAGCTCTGAAATAAATCATTGGCATTTATTATGCAATCTGACCCTTGCTACTCTGAAAGTCATTGTATAGACAAGGATACTAAGGCATGGGAAATAAGAGGCAAGTTTCATATTCCTAATTGTTGATGGGGAAGTATGATCATACAATCAAACTTGCAACATACTCGAGCTGACTGAGACACATCACCTTTTTCTAAGTTGTTCACAGTGACTGGAAACATGCTAGGTGCATGGAAAGTCTTTAGGGATTATGCGAGGAAGGAAAGATAAAGGTAGAAAGGAAAGAAGGATGGCTGGAAGGAAAGAAGGGAGGAAGGAGGGAAGGAGGAAAACTTAGGGAGAATTCCCCTTAAGATCCTCCTAAGACATTAGGTTGAGCGCCGATAAATTGATGCTTTCAAATTGCAGTGCTGAAGAAGACTCTTGAGAGTCCCTTAGACAGAAAGGAGATCCCGTGGAGACACGTGGCTGGGCTGATGTGGAGCCGAGTTCACACTTTGTGGGCCTGGCCCCTGGGGGTCCCATTACAGAATTTCGTCTGTTTAGAAATATTTTGTAAAGGAAATCAACCCTGAATATTCATTGGAAGGACTGATGCTGAAGCTGAAGCTGCAATACTTTGGCCACTAGATACAAAGAGCTGACTCATTAGCAAAAGACCCTGAGTCTGGGAAAGATTGAAGGCAAAAGGAGAAGAGGGTGACAGAGGATGCGATGGTTGGATGGCATCAGCAACTCAATGGATGTGAGTGTGAGCAAACTCTGGGAGTTGGTGATGGACAGGGGGGCCTGGTATGCTACAGTTCATTGGGTTGCAGAGTTGGACATGATTTAGCAACTAAACTACAAAGATTCCCCTTAAGTCTTTGAGTAGGGACAAAGACAAAGGAGGAGGGACAATGAAGCCATCTCTTTGCTCCAAGGTGGGGTGGAGGCGAAAATCACAGGTTTCAAAAAGGATCCAAACAGGTAAACCAGTGATGTGGACCTGGAAAAGCATTTGAAGCAAGGAGCTGATCCCTATAACAGGTGACAAACTTATCATCCCCAGAGAAGACAGATCCTCTTCTGCTCAGCCCACTGCAAGGGACAGGAACTCGGGCCCACCATTGCAGCTAGCCTTTTCTTTCAGTCTCTTTTATTAAGAAACTGACAATCTGGATTTTTTAAAAAATTATTCATTATTTATGTATTTATTTTTACTTTCTGGCTGTACCTCGTGGCCTGTGGGGTTTTAGTTCCCCAAGTAGGGCTCGAATCAGTGCCCCTTGTGGTGGGAGCACCGAGTCTCAAGCGCTGGATCACCAGAAATGTCCCTGACAATCAGGACTTCTATGTGCAACCTCCCGATTTTTCAAAGTTGACAGCTAAGTCCTCTTATTTTATTTTTTAAATATGACCTAGGATGAGCCAAACTTGTTTGTGAGCCTGCTGTGCCCCACAGGCTGCAGAGGTTCAAGGTCTCTGCTGGCAGAAAAACCAAAGGGCAAGAGGTGGCCAGACTGCAAAGAATCAACTGCTGAGACAGAGAAGAACAAAGTGAAGGAGAAATCAGGAAGACGGTTGCTGGATTTCTCTCTTACTTTATAGCTTACAACCCAAAGGCTTGCTGGTATCACCTCTTGAAGACGAACGGGGGACATTTTCACAAACGTGGGCCAAGAATAATTAGTGATCCATCCTGGCAACTCTGGACTTTGTAGATTCCGCTCTTGGGGAGGGGAAAAAAAAAAAAAAAAAGGTTGTCAAAACAGAAAGAAATTGCAGATCAGCCCCGCTTGGCAGGACGTGAGCTCTATTCTTTGTTAAAGCAGGCATTTGATGGCTGACGGTTTATTCTTTTTCTTCTTCTTTTCCCTTTAGGCTCTAGGGCATAAGGGACTGAGCACAAACCGGCAGTGAACGATATCCCTCCCCACTTTGGATGATTATATTCGTTAATAATGATTATTGCTTCTATGTAATATTTGCATGATAAACTATGGACTTCTGGTGGCGTGTGCCTGTGCGTGTGGGGTTTGTTAGGAAACAGAAGCGAGCTAAACGCTGATGAAATGTGAAATCTAACCACGCGGACTAAAAATAAAGTCGGCAGGCTTTAGGGTTTCTGCACGCCAGCAATTCTGAATCGCTCACATAGGCCGCCTTAGTTAGTTACCGTGGAGACACGTGGCTGGGCCGATGTGGAGCCGAGTTCACACTTTGTGGGCCTGGCCCCTGGGGGTCCCATTACAGAATTTCGTCTGTTTAGAAATATTTTGTAATAAGGCCCCTGGTGTCACTGATTAGTAATAAAATGTGCAACTGCCTTCATCAGCATCTACCTCAAATTTGTATTTTATGGAAATGAACCGGCTCGCTTTCAGGTAAAAGATGGTGTGTGTGTGTATACACACACACATCCATAGATAGATTTAATTTCAATATGTATTTAAATATGTGCAGAGAATTTTATCTTCCTCAAGCTGTTCTGTTGCAGTTGGGTTTTTTTTTCTCCCCAGAAAATTTTGTACTTTTTTTTTTTTTTTTTTTAACCTGCAGAGTCGACTGAAATTTCTAAATGACGTACAAAACAACGTGAATTTCTTGAGGCCGAACCCAGTGTGAATGTCTGGAAGTAAGGATACAGTGAAGGGTGCACGAAGTGTGGGAGCCTGCAGCGTGTTTTCTTGTAACGTGCGATTTTAGACAATGGGTGATTCTGAGCATGGCTAGAATCATGAATCCCGGGGTCCTGGGAGGGAAAACCTTTATCTGGTAGTAAATATCATGTTGGTTCAGTGCTGTTTGGGTACCGCTCACATAAAGGGTCTAAGAGTGAAGAGGCGACTGTGAATTTTGTTGTTGTTTTGTTTCCACCTGTTCTGAGTTGCCAGGAGAGAATGCCCCCCTTGCCCTCCCCCCATATGTGCCAGCGTGTGGCTTGCTTTCTTTCCAAAGTGTTCATCTAAATGTCTCCGGTAGCAGAGAATGGAATGCTCTTTTCAGCTAATGGTTTTCAGCCTGTTTCAGGAAGACCTGCCGTTTAACACTCCCTGGTGGGCTCTACAGTGTGTTAGTAGAAGGCTATGCATCAGAGAAGCGCCAGAGAGCCTGGCATTTTCTCTGCAAAGCCGAGCTGCTCTCTGCAGATGCCAGGGGCCGCACTGACTGGTCTGAGTTTCAGAGCTGTTCTTTTTTTTTTTTTTTAATTTATTTATTTATTTTAATTGGAGGATAATCACTTTACAATATTGTGATGATTTTGTCATACATCAACATAAATCAGCTGTAGGCATACATGTGTCCCCTCCAAACTGAAACCCCTTCCTGCCGCACCTTCTCTCCAAGTTGTCACAGAGCCCCGGCTTTGGGTGCCCTGCGTCATGTATCAAAGTCCCATTGGTTCTTTATTTTACATGTGGCAACATATATGTTTCAGTGTTATTCTCTCAAATCACCCCACCCTCTCCCTCTCCCACTGAGTCCAAAAGTCTGTTCTTTACGTGGCGTCTCCTTTGAGCTCTTCCTGTAAATTAGAACCGTGGTGATACGGAGTGATCTTTGGTTCTCCAGTTCATCAGACATGGGATGCAGTTTTCCGAATGGCTCTGAACCTCTTCCTCATCTGAAAAGCCGAGGGACTAACACCTACTTCATCAGGACTTTGGAAGGATTAAAAAGGATCGATCTCCGTATAAAGTCTCCAAAACATTGCCTGGAGCAAAATAAAAATGTAGCAGGATAAAAGTGATTAAAAGTTAAATGAAGTGCTTTCTATTATCATACACTGGGTGGTGAGCAATTGATAAGCATTTTATTTTCTTCTCACTGTGGTTCTATAAGTAACATTAATTCATCCCATTTTACAGGGAAGATAAAAATAGAGGTTCAGGGACTTCCCTGGTGGTCCAGGGCTTAAGAATCCACCTTGCAAGACAGGGGATGCCCATATGCCATGGGGCAACTAAGACCACACATCACAACTAAGACTCGACACAGCCAAATAAACAAATAAAAAATTAAAAACTAGAGGCTTAGAGAAGTATGTGGCTATAGATTTACGAGGCCAGTTGAATCAGGATTTGGATCTAGAGCTGACTAAGTTAAAGACTCCACTTGTAAGTAAAATGCCAAGCGCTGTAGCTGTTAATAAGTGATGACAATCTTTGGAAATTTTGCCCATGAGTGTTAGAGGGGATGAAGGATGGAACAGAAGCCTTAGGACCCACTGAACTCCTCAGATGGATGGAATGTTTACCAAAGATGAAAACTGTATGGAGGGAATGTTTATGGAAGAAAAAATCCCGTTCAAAATCCAAACAGCAAAGAAACAATACATATTGTGAGTTTTGGCAATTTCACATTGCAATTCAGAACCAAGTGCATAAAATGGTCAAGGGCATTTGTGTGGGTAGCTCTTAGGGTCGGGGCACCCATGATGTGACTGAGGACATCCTCTGGGGGATTCAGGAACTGAATCCTCTCCCCAGCCTTGGCAGGAAGGTTAAGAAGAGCCGTCTATGTGCCGGCAATGATGGGGACTGACAGACTGAAAGCAGTGTTGCTCTCCTGCTCAAAAGAAACATCATTTACGTCACAGATGAAGTGTAAGAAAATCTGGTCAATGTAGCAAAGGCCCGGTTCTCCATGCATAGCTTCAATGAGCTTCAGAGGATAATTGTAAAGAAAATATAATATCGAAACCAGGTTCTTGATCTCGGAGCCTCACATTCTGAGGTAGTGTGCTGAACAGGACTTCCTGTGACGATGGCAGTGTTTTATATCGGCACTGTCCTCTTTAGGTCTGAAGCTCTTAACACAGGGCTTGTGTAATTGATGACCTGAATGCTTCATTTTTATTTAATTACCTGAATATTAAATCTAATGAGACATGTATGACCAGTGGCTACCATTTTTGGCAGAACGGATCTGGATAATGAGGTAGAGGGGAAAAACCAGTGAGGATGTCAAAGGCTGTAGCCTTGGAGTTTATAGGAGGTGCTGGCATCTGTGTGACCTTGGGAAAGTTAAATAACTTCTCTGAGCCCAAAGTAGGCGTCGGTGAAATGAGGCTAGTTATGATGAAAGAGTGACAGACTCCCATGTGGTTGGGATATTCTATATAAAGTTCTTTACAAAGTCTAAAAGAGTTTTAATAAAATACCAGCCGTTATTATTTATTGTCAATTATATTGTCATTGTGATCATTATTTTGTAATCAAAGAATGCAGAAGTTGCTGTGAGGTCACTGAGTTCAGAATGACTCCCTGAGCTGTGATTGGGACAGACAGAGAAGATGATAACAGGATGTAACTCACAGAGGCAGTGGCATTTCAGCTTCATTGTGTACTACAGATAGCTGTATAACTGTTCAACAAGAAAAGGTGGAATGATTCAGATGGAGAGTGTGCTTGGCTAAGGCACTGGCTTTTTAAAATATGTATTTATTTTTAATATTTATTTATTTGGCTGTGTTGGGTCTTAATTGTGGCAATCAGGATCTTCGCTGCCATGTATGGACTCTTCCAGTTGTGGCATTAAGGCTCAGGAGCTGTGAAATGTGATCCTAGTTTCCTCAAGACATGAGAGATCTTAGTTGCTTGAGCAGGGAGCGAATTTACATCCCCTGCATGGAAGGCGGATTCTTAACCACTGGACCACCAGGGAGGTCCCAAAACACTGGCTTTGCAACGAGCCTGGCTTGTCTGAGAAATTGGGGAACCACATGCGATGCATCTGTAGGGTTATATAACAGCAAAGTTCTAGAGCAGACACAGTGGATATTGGGGTGCATCTTGTAAATTACAGTGATCTATCCCATGGATTCATGGAGGAAGTGAGTCAGATTTTCATATCAAAAAATAAACCTGGCTGTTGTGGGGGAATGGATTGAAGCAGAGGGAGGCTGAAGGCAAGAAGATTAATTGGAAGGGAGTCTGGTGTGAGATGGATAAGGTTCTTCATGAGGTGAGAGGCCGTGGCCATGGGGAAGAGGATGGACTTGAGAGGCAGGTACAAGATTGGCAGGATTTTTGAGAAAAGGTAAATTAGGACTTTCGCAGGAGCCAGAAGTAGGTGAGTCCACACAGCGCTGAGAGTGGCGTTGGTTCATGCATCCTGTGTGGTTTTCAGTTTACAAAGCATGCATAGCCTTTAATCCTCCCAATAACCCAATGGATGCCTTGAAGAATGACGATGTGTGTGAAGTGCTTGGTCAGGTGTCGTCAGCTACTGAGGCTCACAAATTGATGGTTGTGGAGTCAAGGTGATGGTGCTTGATACTGCTTTATTAAGAAAAGTTAGACTTGATCTGCTTAAGGAGAGAAGCCTTGATAGATCATGTAGCGGTTTAATCGCCAAGTCATGTCTAACTCTGCGACCCCATGGACTGTAGCCTGCCAGGCTCCTCTGTCCATGGGATTTTCCAACAAGAATAGTGGAGTGGGTTGCCGTTTCTTCCTCCAGGGGATCTTCCTGAGCTAGGCATTGAACCCTGGCCTCCTGCATTGTAGGCAGATTCATCACCAGCTGAGCTACCAGGGAAGCCTTGAATGACCATGTCACAAAAAAAAGGAATGAGACAGTAAGAAAGCTTCCAGAGAGAGCCTCTCACATCCAGGCTCAGATATTTCTAGGAACGGGGTCTTGAAGTACATCTTGGGCTTCACTTTCTGATGGAGATGCTGCCATCAGGTCATGGACCATGGACCACTGACTCTGAATATGTAACCAATAATCTGACTCGCCACTCATGTGCTTTCTTTCCAGTCTCTCATCTTGTTTGGACTTCTTCTTCACGCACATCATGTAGTGAGAAAATCTCTGGCTCGAGGTTAGGCAGTAATAGATTTGCATATTGTTTCTGTTCACCGGGTTTTTGGGGTTTTTTGCTTGTTTGATTTGGTGGCAGTAGGCAAAGAGAAGTAAGGAAACCTTTTGCTTTCTCATTTTTTTCTCATCTGTCCAGATCAGAATAGCATTACCCATCCTATAGTGTTTGTGGCATGCTGGTAATAGCCTAAGCTGTTTTCTGTATGTGTGTGTATGTGAGAGAGAAACAGAGTCAGACACTAAGAGAAAAAATCTATTTTTAAAATTTTTATTTATTTATTTGTTTTTGGCAGTACTGGGTCTTCCTTGCTGCGTGGGCTTGTCTGTAGCTGTGACAAGTGGGTGTTGCTCTCTGGTTGTGATTCTCCGGCGTCTTATTGTGAAGCAAATATACCTCCGTGGGCAGTTGATGCCAATGTTGCTAGTTTTTTTTTTTTCCAATTTTAACTTCAGAAGTTTTAGATATACAGGTGAAGAGGTCTCAATGGCAGGGAAAGGCTCACAACACTGTCCTATAATTCTCCATTCCCCTATGGTTATATTTCCCTTCTTCCCATGATGGCATCTGGCCAGGTACAACCTCTTCTGTCCAGATAATTCATTTATCAGGGAACGTGAGGGAATGAACCATTCTCCAAAAATTTCCAAGTAACTTAAGTTTGCCCCCTTAAACCCCCAAGTTGTTTTTAGTTTAGTTGTTTTTTAACAGAAACATTGTAAATACACACTTTATGTTCTCCTGATTCCTTAAGCAAAGTTCACCCAACACAATATGACTTGTCTGTAATGTTGCTGTTCAGTTGCCAAGTCGTGTCCAACTTTTGCCACCCCGTGGACTGCAGTACGCCAGGCTCCCCTGTCCTTCGCCATCTCCTTGAGGAGAAACATCTTGCTCACTCTTTGTGGAAGTGTGGTTAACACAGATGCCCTGGGCTTGATTCAATTGGAGAAGCAGGCTTGTCTTTGCACTAAATGCCCCCCACACACGCTCTTAGCTTTTTGATCTGTGGTGTCTGCTTTTCATGTAATTTTTAAGATTTCTGCTCTCAATCCCTTAAAGCTGGCATCTGATTTCCCTTCATTTCTCATCAAATTCCACTGAACTCTTTTTCTTCTCCCAATGTATGGCTATTTATCTGCTTCCCAGGATAAAACCAGTTGTGAAGGCTTATGATAATTGTGACTAGTGCAAAAGTGATTAGTCTATGAGCAGAAGCATTGGGGCAGTCTCCCAGGTCAAAGTGCTTGAATTCCAGAAGACCAATTTTTGGTAAGATTATCTCTAGCCCTCAGATGCCTCACCGTATGTTTTTGAAGACTGAGGACCTGAGAGTCACTGTTCAGGATGGGCCAAAACGGGCAGGCAAATAGTAGGAGTCACCAGAGCTTTAATATGTGCTGAATCTGTTTGTTTGTCCTTCACTTTTTTGTTGTTTGTTTATGTGTATTCAAGTGAGTATCCAGACTCTGACTCGTAAATGGTAGGAAGGCAGGAGAGGAAACTCTACTGTCGGAGAGAAAAGGCATGTGATAGAGAGACCATTGTTATCTGCCAGAAAGCCACAATTAATGACTGCAGAATATTTGTAGAGAGGGCAGAAGCCATCTGCAGACTGCTTTGAAAGGCACTGGGATGGCCTTCCTGCTGAGACTCTCAGGTGGGGATCCGTCTAAAATTCCTTTAAGGATGATTCTGCTTCTAGGTGCCCATCTTGCAGATCCTTCTAGGAGCATAAGCCCCTGAATGAAGCACCCAGAAGTGATACGATATGGTATTTGTTTTTCTGATTTGCTTAACGTGATAATCTCTAGGTCATTCCATGTTGCCACAAATGGCATTATTTTATCATTTTTATGGCTGAGTAATATTCCATTGAATGTATGTACCACGTCTTCATCCATTCTTCTGTCGATGGATATTTAAGTTGCTTTCATGTCTTGGCTACTGTGAATAGTGCTGCTGTGACCGTAAGGGTGCGAGTATCTTTCCAAATCATGCTACGTGTACCTGTTAACTGCAGAGAGAAAGGATTATGTGGTTGAGCATACATCACAGGAAATACAAAAGGCCTAGAAATGGGAAACCAGAGAAAATAAAAGTCAACTTTGCCATGTTTTGCAATTTTTCAAAAGTGGCCTTGGTTTTGTAGGAGTCTTCTTTGCCTCTCACTAGGAGGCTGTCTTGCTGACATAGGATGCTATGGAGTTAAAGTTACTAAGTCAAATCCTGCTTGGGTCAAGAAGACAGAATCTCACTCTGGCTGTTCATTCAGTGAATGAACCCAGTAAAAACTCTCCGAGGAATAGTTAGCTCCTCCCATGATGACTAGCCTCTCCTGGCTAATAAACCAGTATTACCTCCATGACTTATATTTCTAGATCCTCCTGCAGTAGAGAAACATTATGTTTACCTTTTTCTGATTACTTTGTTAGAAGTCTGTCACTAACACGACAGCTAAATGCAATGTGTGACCATGGGTTGTACCCTGCATGAAAAATGCTATAAGGCACATTATTAGGACAATTTTCTGAATTTAATTATGGACTGAGATAATGATATTGTATCAACACTTGGAGTCCTTGAATTTCATAATTCTATTACTGTTTCCCTGGTGGCTCAATCAGTAAAGAATCTGCCTGCAATGCAGGAGACCTGGGTTTGATCCCTGGGTCAGGAAGAGCCCCTGAAGAAGGAAATGACAACCCACTCCACTATTCTTGCCTGAGAAATCCCATGGACAGAGGAGCCTGGTGGGCCACAGTCCATGGGGTCACCAAAGTCGGACATGACTTATCAACTACACCAGCACCGCCACCATCACTGTCCCACAGCAGAGAGTCTTCCTGCTTAGAAGGTACAGGCCAGAAATTGTTACTAAAGGGCCACAGCAGCTATGATTTGCCCTCAAATGATGCAGGAAAACAATGCATGCATGTATATATGTGTGTGCGTCCATGCATACACACATGCATTGAGAAAGTACGAGTGGGAGAAAGACAGCATGGCAGTGTTCAAACATTAACAATCATAAATGTAAGCAAAATTATCTAGATAATCGTTACATTCTTGCAACAAAGAACAGGATGTTTCTAAAATAAAATTGAGGTCCCATCACCAGAATAAGAGGAAGAGGATGCTGAAAGGCAAATAGCAGTTGTCTAGGTTACACTTAACTTCCTCTCATCGCAGAACAAAACTCCTGAAGCATTAATGTGAGCATCTGCTTAAACTAGCATTAAAGTTTGAGCAGCACTTTGTGAGCTCAAAGCAACCTTCACATGTGAGGCTCTATAAAGCCATTCCAACTTCTTTCTCCTGTTTAGATGAAAGACGATGAATGTACTGGCTGATCTTAACACACACATCAATTAATTTAAATTGACTTAAGTGTTGTTCTCACAGAAACGGCTACTATTTGGATTGTTTTAAAACACATCAATTTGTCATTAAAAAAAGTTTGGTAGCTTTATTTTTTTTTTTCCCCTCCAATTCCTTTAATGTCTATTTTGTTGGATGCTTAGCAGCAAGAGGCTGGCCTGGGTAAGGGCTTCTTTGCCAAGATAAAAATAATCTAAAATTTAGATGTGTCTGCAGTGATCATGGCTGTGTAAATTAATTAGCCACGCTGAGCCTGAATCAGTGGCTCTAAATTGATCTGGCTTTTATGGTGCTCTGTTTTTTAAAATGTGTTCACCCTCGAAAGTAGCCACTCTTGTTATTACTTCCTTTTCCAGAAATTCGCAGTTGGAAAGAAATACTTCCTTTTTTTTTTTTTTTAATCCACTAATGAATACTGGAATTTGAATTTTGTGTCACAAGCCAAAGTGAAAGCCAGCTGCTGATGAGGAGAACATGAAAACAAATAAGAGGTTATCTCATACTTGAGGACGTTAATGTATTTTTGTGGTGTTCCCTGGTAATGCAGATGATAAATAGTATGCCTGCAATGCGGGAGACCCAGGTTTGATCCTTGGGTCGGGGAGATGCCCTGGAGAAGGGAATGGCAACCCACTCCCAGTATTCTTCCCCGGGAAATCCCATGGACCGAGGAGCCTGGCAGGCTACAGTCCATGGGGTTGCAAAGAGTTGGACAAGACTAAGAGACTAACACTTTCACTTCCCTTTTCAAAATATATCTACTAGAAGTTAAACTATATAATTTAAGCCAGCGATGCCATGAGGCAAGATGGTTTTCATTACCAAGAAACAATGACTATTGAGCTCTGTGGAAGTGACTATTCTTCTTGGGTGAGAGAGAAGAATTTTGGAAAGAAAGGAATTGGAATGACAGTTTGTATATGTTCTGCAGTCCCAAGTTCCGTGCAAAAATTTGCCATGTCTTTTTTTAACAGCTGCATTGAGGTATTATTTATCCAATTAAAAATTTGCTCATTTTAAGTGTCCAGTGATTTTTTTAATGAATTTACAGAGCTGTTAAGCCATCACCACAGCACATTTTTAATTGAAGTATAGATGATTTACAATATTTCAGGTGTACAGGAAAGTGATTCAGTTATATACATATAGAGAGAGATATAGATATAATTTTTCAGATTCCTTTCCATTATGTTATCATATGATAGTAAATAGAGTGCTATACAGTAGGTCCTTGTTCTTTATATATTTACATATAGTAGGATGTTTCTGTCTCACCCCCTGCTTTCCCCTTTGGTAACCATAAGTTCATTTTCCAGGTTGGTAAATCTATTTCTGTTTTGTAAATAAGTTCATTGGTATCAATGTTTTAGATTCCGTGTATAATTGATATCATATAATGTTTGTCTTTCTCTGTCTGACTGACTTGACTTAGTATAATGATTTCTAGCTCCATCCATGTTGTTGCAAATAACATCATTTCATTTTTCATGGCTGAGTAATATTCCTTCGTGTATGTATACCACATCTTCGTTCCTCTGTTGATGAACATTTAGGTTGGGTCCATGTTACAATTTTCTAACATTTCCATCACCCTAAAATACTGCCCGAAGCTCTTTTTCAGTTAATCATTGTTCCCGCCCCACTCCCAGGCAACGAGGAACCAATTTTTTCTGCCTATAAGTTGCCTTTTCTTACCTTGTGTTAATATATAGATGAGATCATACAATATATATACTGCTTTGGATCTAGTGTTTTTTTTTTTTTTTTGCAAACATAATGATTTTGAGTTTCATCTATGTTGTATGTCTCTGCTTTGTTCCTTTTTTTTATTTTCGAATAATAGTCCATTTTATAGAGAGACCACCTTGTCTTTATCAAGCCATAAGTTGATGAACAAGTTCTGGCTATTAAGAATCATGCTGCTAGGAATATTCACGTGTGAATTTTCGTATGAATATATGTTCTTGTTTCTTTTGGGTACATGCTTAGGAGTAGAATTGCTAGGACAGATGATAAACTTAGGTTTAGCTATTAAAGAAATTGCCTATCTTCCAAAGTGGTCACATCATGTTGCATTCCCACCAGCAGTGTCTGAGAGAGAATTTTCGCTACCTTAATTTTATTTATCATGTGACTCTGTCAGGGAGGGATTCGGTTAGAAAAGAGAGGTGGATTGGCTTGCCCATGATTTTGCATCCCATAGTTGCAGAGGCTGAGTTTTAACCCAGATTGGACTGACTCTAAAGCATTCTGTACCCACCATACGCCAGGATTTTGAGGCACTCTTTTAAGGAGGGTTTTGAAATCTGAGTTCAAAGGGAAGTAAGGATTGATTAGCAATGTCTGCAAAGGACATAGACGAGGAGATCTTGTGGCAGCCGTTTGCCATCACCAGACTAGAGCCCTTGGTCCCACTCTCTGCAATTCTATGGGATTCCCCCATTGATTCTTCACCACCGTTGTTTAGACTGGATGTAATATTTTATGATTATTATAGAATTCTCTTCTCAACTCCTCTACCATGAGGAACATTCCCTTTCTACAGAAAGTCACTGTTTTGTACCATAATTTGTGGTTTAAATCATTTATCTCCCAACGGGCTAAGAACAACTAATAGAAAGATGCTTTATTCTGCTCAGTAGCCCTGCCCAAGAATGGAGTGTCTGGCTTAGGAAACATATTCAATGGATGTCGCTTGGTCCAAAGATGGCAAGAGTGAATGTGGTGAGCGTAACACTAGATCTCCCTTTTCCGTTATAAACATGGTAAAGCAGAGAGATGGAGACTTTGAATAATGGACCAAACCCACAGGGCCAAAAGAAGATGGAGAGGAGCCTTGAGCCCCCAGATTTCTTGATCATTGGGCGCTAGCTCACTTCTTGAGAAAAAGTGGTCCCTATCTGTTACTATTAAATGATCGATGTGGCCTGTTAAATTCTGCTGATGTTGGGCTGTGCTGAGACTAAGGTGTCCAAGGCGCACAGCTCCCTCTCAGGTTGTAATGAACAGACCATGGTTTGTGTGACATGCAGAGAGGAAGACACTATAGGGAGGTTATTTCAGCAACATTTAAACACAGATGAAAAGATAAGATTTTTGACCCAATGCAACTTGTTGGTGGGGTGGCCTATGAATATGGTATAACTATGCAATCAACAAAGAAAGACGCAATGTGACATAATTCATACAGCATGACGACTGAGTCCACCCTCCTTCTTTCTCTCATCTTCCTCCTGCTTCTTCCCTCTTGGTCTCTCTCACCAAAAATATCAAAGAAAACATGTTAATAATAATCACTAACAGGGACTTCCTTGGCATTCCAGTGGTTAAGACTTCACCTTCTAATGTAGAGGGTGTGGGTTGATCCCTGATCTGAAAGCTAAGATCCCATATGCCTCTTAGCAAAACAGAACAGAACAAAAAACAAAACCCCCCAAACACCATGAAACAGTAACCATATCGTAACAAATTCAATAAAGACTTAAAAAAAAAATGATCCACTTAAAAATAATCTTTAAAAAAGTCACTGCTCGGTGATGGAGCAGTGCTGTATCTTTTTTCCCCTTGTATTTTCAAATTTTTCTCATTGCAATTAATAAGCAATTGGTAGAGAAAATTCTTGAGATAATGTAAATATCTTGTTCTCCATCAATCTTTCATCCACCAAGTTCAGCATCCACTGGTGATTTTCTAAGTCTGTTATTCTTTCAGTATTTATTGTCAGTTTCAAATAAAGAGCATCCCCATTTCTTTTCCTAATGAATTCATAGATATCATTATGGACTTGTAGGTTTTTATTTTACGAGTCATCAGCCGTTGCTATCATTATATATCTTAATGCTCACATTGTCCCAGATTTGATCAGTATGAAGCAGTTCAAAGGACCTGGACTTTCATCTCATGGGCAATGGAATATATATAGCATGGTGTTAGGCAGATGAGTGAAATGGTCACATTGTCTTCTTTCTTTTTTTTAATAGAGTCTTTCAAGAGAACCTTTATTTTAAAAAATTAATTTTTTGGCTGTGCTGGGTTTCTGTTGCTTGGGCTGTCTCTGGTTGTGGCAAGTGGGGGCTACTCTCTGGTTGCAGAGTGTGGTCTCTGGAGTGTGGACTCTGGTTGTGGCACACAGGCTTAGTTGCTCTGCAGCTGGCTGACTATTCCTAGACCAGGGATAGAACCCACGTCCCCTGCAGGGACAGGTGGATTCTTATCCACGACACCACCAGGGAAGCCCCCTCCCCAGATTTGCTCTTTGACAAATTACTTCATCGGAGGCATGGTGAATGGGTGGGCGGAGATGCTTTTTAAGGAGAGATGAGGAAACTAATGTTATCAATCAGGAGTGTTGGAAGGTCACACTGGAGGTTCTTTATCTCTTTATTCTTCTTATTCAGGGGTATTTATCGTTACTCTGTGTGTGTCTGTCTTTTGTGTGTTTACCTATGTGTTTCTCTGTGTCCCTCTCAATGTCTCTCTTACATCTGGATACATAGTTTCCTTAACAGTGTATCCTTTTTTCCCCCAACAATTGTACCCTGATGCCTTTGGAAATTTTCTGAAATACTTTGCTTTTGCTATGGTAATAAGCCTTCAAAAACATAATTGAATTCAGATATTAAATACTGTAAGCACTATCATTTAGCTTCTGATGAAAATGTGCATTATTGTGTTCAAAATGCCAAAAAAAAAAAAAAAAGGCGGTGAATCAAAACAACATTTTTTCCCCCTTCCTCCTGTGAAGTCTTTGTGTGGAATAACTCAATCTCTTTTAGGCTGCATTCTCTGTGATGTGGGAAATGGAACCAGGGCCATTATGCAGCGATAAGATGTGGTTTCCAATTCTGCAGCTCGGTGGGGATCTGCTCCATTGTAGGTTTTATCACCTTCTGAGGTGCCAAGTATTTCTAGCAGGGGGAGCACAAACTCTAATCTTAGTGGGAGGCCCGTCTGGGGACAGGACATGAGATTTGGAGTGACCCCTTCACTTGTGCATTCAATCAAACAATTCTTATTGATCCCGTGCACTGGTCACTCGGATCGGTGCTAGGGTTACAAAGCCAGATAAGAATGACAGGGGCGGACTTCACAGAGTTCTAACACCGCCTCTGCTCGTGGTAGGGGTTTCCTTTTTAACAAAGCTACTTAACTTCCTTGACTCTCGTTTCTCATCTATGCAGCGCAGTCAAGCCTATTGGGGCACTTTCAAACAAAATCAGGGGCGCAGTAGGAGCTCCCTGAGAGATGGGTCAGACTGGTAGTCGTCTTTTCAATCTCTTCTCCAAGTGGTGTTTGTGTTACTTTGTCCTGAGTCGGTCTGACCTTTTCTTCTTGGTTGATACACGAGCTCTGTGCCCTGTGGGCAGTGAATTGAGCCTTGTAGACTACGCTCTCAGGTGGCCATGAAATCTTGCATTTCTTAGACTTGTTATGCACAAAAATTTGGTCTTATTACCCCAGAAGTTTTTTTTTTTTTTTTCCCAAAAAAGTAAAGTAGGCATTGTTAGAGGAAAAGGGAAGTGCTTCCTCTGACTCTGGATGTCTTCATCCTGGTCCCTTTCCGTAGGATGTGGGTGATTATGTAGAGAGTTGGGAAACGGATAGAATTGAGAAAAACTGTGACAGTTCTGATGAGTGGGAGTCTTCTTGAGAACTCTGTGAGTCTTGTTCAAAATACTTACTCAGAAACAGACTTGAGGAGCTGTCTTAACTCCCTCTTGTAGATTTTCATGGAAAGAAAATAATGAAATAGTCCACGTTGATCTCAGTGATTCAGAAGTGTACCTTCTCCAGTTTCCATTGCTGTGAGATGTGGCCTGGGACTAAATTCTAGCTGAGGGTTAAAGAGTCCTGAAGGTCTTCTGGAATGCTCCCTTAAAGGAATGGGGCATGTCATTTCTCTGCCTTTCCTCCTTCTTGTTGGCTGGGACATGCTTGAGAAGGCAGGAGCTGAGCAAGCTCTCTGTCACCATGAGGTCTATATGACAAGGATGGTAGATGAATAAGGTAGGAAGAGCCTGGGTATCTGAAACCATGCAGCTCTGTCCCAGTCTTAACTTACCAACTTCTGTGCTATATCTCCATGAGACAGAAATAAGTTAATTTCTTTTTTTCCTTCTTTCTTTATTATTGTGTTGTTTTTTTTTTTCTTTCTTTGTGGTAAAAGTCACATCAAAGCTTCTCTGGTGGCTCAGAGGTAAAGAATCCCCCTCCAATGCAGGAGCAATGAAGGAGATGCAGGTTCAATCCCTGGGTTGGGAAGATCCTCTGGAGGAGGGCATGGCAACCCACTCCAGTATTCTAGCCTGGGGAATTCCATGGACTGTATAGTCCCTAGGGTTGCCAAGAGTCAGACACTACTGAGTGGCTTTCACACTAACATATGTCCTATGAACGGATGGTACCTTTCTTTCCCCCGTGCTATACGGTAGGTTCTCATTGGTTATCTATTGTATACATAGTAGTGTATCTGAACCCCTTGTTACATCCTTACTTTAAACAAGAAGAAATCGTTGCAGAGAAGGTATACAGCTTACCAAAGTTCCCAGTGACAGGTCTATGAGTAAAATTCAGCTTTCCTGACCTGAAGAACGAATCTCTCCCAGTAATGTCGAGCTTTCACTTGTTAATTCTGGGTCACATGTGAAATGGGAACTATTGGACAGTGGTAAAATATATATCATTGAGATGGGTAGAGGGTCACCAGCAAATGGCAACAGGAAGGAAATTTCAAAGAAATGTGCCTAATGTACTGTGGATATTCTGGAGCCAGTGGTTATCCTGAAATTAGTAGATTTTCTTTTCCTTTTTTTTTTTTCCCTAGGAATGAAATAAGACAAATTGAAAGATTAATCTGTTGGCCAATATTGATTTCCTTGAAAATGGCTGGCCTGGAACAATTACACCTACTGACTGGTTGAAAAAAAAGTTGTAGGTTGAAATGAAGTGGAATAACTTGGCTTTGTTAGAGTCCCAGAGTTGCCTGTGTTGGTAAAGTTGGGTTGAATTCATAATCATGCTTTTAGAGGAAATTCCTTTAAAAGCTTGGCTTAGAGAAGGCAGGATCACGGTAGGCCTCTTGGATGTGTATGCCCAGCTAAGTGACTTTACTGCTGATCTGGTCTCTTGAGAGCCTGTTGGATTGCAAGGAGATAAAGTCAGTCAATCCTAAGGGAAAGCAACCCTGAATATTCACTGGAAGGACTGATGCTCAACCTGAAACTCCAATACTTTGGCCACCTGATGCAAAGAAGCAACTCATTGGAAAAGACCCTGATGCTGGGAAAGATTAAGGGGATGAAGAGAAGGGGTGACAGAGGATGAGATGGTTGGTTGGCATCACTGACTCAATGGACATGAGTTTGAGCAAACTCCAGGAGACAGTTAAGGACAGGGAAGCCTGACGTGCTGTAATCCATGGGGTTGCAAAGATGCAGATGTAATTTAGGGACTAAACATGGAACACGGTCTTCTTTTTGTGCAGTGATGGCATTTTCTACATGTTTAAATATTTTTTTAGAGCATGAACTGGTTTATAAAATGGGACCAGGAAGTTGTGGTCAAGGCTAACAGGCAAAAGTATTGAACTTCGTTCTGATTGGCTTACTGTGAAACAGTCAAAGGCATTGGAATTGTTTTCTGATTTTTGTTATCTTTTTAGAGTCAGGGCTCTGTCTGCAACATCCTTCTGGAGAAGCAAGCTTCTGATTGACTTAAGATGTGGACTGAAGGACTACAATTTGAGTCTCCAAAGTTCCATGGAACATGGAGAGTGATGAGCGAATTGGAACCCATTCTGCCAAGATGTTATCTCTTTAAGAAAGTCTACTTTGATATGTGCAGATCTTGTTTATCTGACCTTTCCTGGTACCCTCAGATATTATTATGAAAAAACATGTATTGCACTGTGTTATAGACACTTGCTATAAATAGAGATATGGTTGTTGTTGTTTAGTCGCTAAGTCATGTCCAATTCTTTTACAAGCCCATGGACCGTACCCCACCAGGCTCGTCTGTCCATGGAATTTCCCAGGCAGGAATACTGAAGTGGGTTTCCATTTCCTTCCCCAGGGGATCTTCCCAACCAGCGATTGGACCTGTGTCTCCTGTATCAGCAGGTGGAATTTTTGATAAAGAAGCCATCTGTGAAGCCCAGAAATACAGTATTATTGACAAAACCCTTCCCATGGATCAGAACTGCTTTATCTAGTCAACCTACCAGGACTGTATTGGGTGTTGTTATTGCTATTGCTGTTGTTGTTATTGTTACCTTTCTTTATGATCACTCTTTTACAAATGTTGGTATCTTCCAGTGACTTGCTTAAGGTCACATACCAAGTAAATATGAAAGACAGAATTTAAATTTAGATTTTTTTTTCCTATCCAACTAATGACAATGAATACATAAAACAAGTAAGAGGAGATTCAGAGGGCTGAAGATTGGCACACAGTTGACAATTTAGCAATATGTGTCAAAAGCCTTGATATTTGCATGAGTTTAAGAGAATCGATCTTATATGCTCTCCCACCAAAAGAAAAAAAAAAAAAAGATAACTGTGAGAGGTGATGGATATGTTAATTTACTTGATTGTGATAATTATCTCAAAGGATACATATATCAAAACAGTATGTTTTATGCTTTAAATATTTACAATATTACCCATCAGTAAAGCTGGGGGATTAAAACATGACTCAGAGAAAGTATTGAGAAATCCACTTTGGAAACTTTTGAGAATATAGTTAATCCCATGACATATACATAGTTTTCTCACTAGAGAAAAACGTTTGCTTTGATGAGCTCCCAAGATGTTGCTTGGCACCTGCCACCACATGGCATTGCTGAAAACAATCCTTTAATGGTGCAAATACAAAAAATAATATCCCTTGTACCATCCTTAGTAAAATACTCAAGATTTCAAAATATACATAACCTGTGAATTACCATTCCTATTTCTGGAAATGTATCCTAAGGACATTATTCCAAATGTTGTGTTAGTTTTGAGGGTAGAAGAGAAAGCATAGAAGAGATTTTACAGGTGAAAAAAGTGAGATTCCTTTTTTTTTTTTTTACTTTTATTTTTATTAATTTATTTTCTTTTTTAGTTTTTTATTTTTTAAATTTTAAAATCTTTAATTCTTACATGCATTCCCAAACATGAACCCCCCTCCCACCTCCCTCCCCATAACATCTCTCTGGGTCATCCCCATGCACCAGCCCCAAGCATGCTGTATCCTGCATCAGACATAGACTGGCGATTCAATTCTTACATGATAGTATACATGTTACAATGCCATTCTCCCAAATCATCCCACCCTCTCCCTCTCCCTCTGAGTCCAAAAGTCCGTTATACACATCTGTGTCTTTTTTCCTGTCTTGCATACAGGGTCGTCATTGCCATCTTCCTAAATTCCATATATATGTGTTAGTATACTGTATTGGTGTTTTTCTTTCTGGCTCACTTCACTCTGTATAATCGGCTCCAGTTTCATCCATCTCATCAGAACTGATTCAAATGAATTCTTTTTAACGGCTGAGTAATACTCCATTGTGTATATGTACCACAGCTTTCTTATCCATTCATCTCCTGATGGACATCTAGGTTGTTTCCATGTCCTGGCTATTATAAACAGTGCTGCGATGAACATTGGGGTACATGTGTCTCTTTCAATTCTGGTTTCCTTGGTGTGTATGCCCAGAAGTGGGATTGCTGGGTCATAAGGTAGTTCTATTTGCAATTTTTAAAGGAATCTCCACACTGTTCTCCATAGTAGCTGTACTAGTTTGCATTCCCACCAACAGTGTAGGAGGGTTCCCTTTTCTTCACACCCTCTCCAGCATTTATTGCTTGCAGATTTTTGGATCGCAGCCATTCTGACTGGTGTGAAGTGGTACCTCATTGTGGTTTTGATTTGCATTTCTCTAATAATGAGTGATGTTGAGCATCTTTTCATGTGTTTGTTGGCCATCCGTATGTCTTCTTTGGAGAAATGTCTATTTAGTTCTTTGGCCCATTTTTTGATTGGGTCGTTTATTTTTCTGGAATTGAGCTGCATAAGTTGCTTGTATATTTTTGAGATTAGTTGTTTGTCAGTTGCTTTATTTGCTATTATTTTCTCCCATTCAGAAGGCTGTCTTTTCACCTTGCTTATATTTTCCTTTGTTGTGCAGAAGCTTTTAATTTTAATTAGATCCCATTTGTTTATTTTTGCTTTTATTTCCAGAATTCTAGGAGGTGGATCATAGAGGATCCTGCTGTGATTTATGTCAGAGAGTGTTTTGCCTATGTTCTCCTCTAGGAGTTTTATAGTTTCTGATCTTACATTTAGATCTTTAATCCATTTTGAGTTTATTTTTGTGTGCGGTGTTAGAAAGTGATCTAGTTTCATTCTTTTACAAGTGGTTGACCAGTTTTCCCAGCACCACTTGTTAAAGAGATTGTCCTTACTGCATTGTATATTCTTGCCTCCTTTGTCAAAGATAAGGTGTCCATATGTGTGTGGATTTATCTCTGGGCTTTCTATTTTGTTCCATTGATCTATATGTCTGTCTTTGTGCCAGTACCATACTGTCTTGATGACTGTGGCTTTGTAGTAGAGCCTGAAGTCAGGCAAGTTAATTCCTCTGGTTCCATTCTTCTTTTTCAAGATTGCTTTGGCTATTCGAGGTTTTTTGTATTTCCATACAAATCTTGAAATTATTTGTTCTAGTTCTGTGAAAAATGTGGCTGGTAGCTTGATAGGGATTGCATTGAATTTGTAAATTGCTTTGGGTAGTATACTCATTTTCACTATATTGATTCTTCTGATCCATGAGCATGGTGTATTTCTCCATCTATTAGTGTCCTCTTTGATTTCTTTCATCAGTGTTTTATAGTTTTCTGTATATAGGTCTTTAGTTTCTTTAGGTAGATATATTCCTAAGTATTTTATTCTTTTCGTTGCAATGGTGAATGGAATTGTTTCCTTAATTTCTTTTTCTACTTTCTCATTATTCGTGTATAGGAATGCAAGGGATTTCTGTGTGTTGATTTTATATCCTGCAACTTTACTATATTCATTGATTAGCTCTAGTAATTTTCTGGTGGAGTCTTTAGGGTTTTCCATGTAGAGGATCATGTCATCTGCAATCAGTGAGAGTTTTACTTCTTCTTTTCCAATTTGGATTCCTTTTATTTCTTTTTCTTCTCTGATTGCTGTGGCCAAAACTTCCAGAACTATGTTGAATAGTAGCGGTGAAAGTGGACACCCTTGTCTTGTTCCTGACTTTAGGGGAAATGCTTTCAATTTTTCACCATTGAGGATAATGTTTGCTGTGGGTTTGTCATATATAGCTTTTATTATGTTGAGGTATGTTCCTTCTATTCCTGCTTTCTGGAGAGTTTTTATCATAAATGGATGTTGAATTTTGTCAAAGGCCTTCTCTGCATCTATTGAGATAATCATATGGTTTTTATTTTTCAATTTGTTAATGTGGTGAATTACATTGATTGATTTGCGGATATTGAAGAATCCTTGCATCCCTGGGATAAAGCCCACTTGGTCATGGTGTATGATCTTTTTAATGTGTTGTTGGATTCTGATTGCTAGAATTTTGTTGAGGATTTTTGCATCTATGTTCATCAGTGATATTGGCCTGTAGTTTTCTTTTTTTGTGACATCTTTGTCAGGTTTTGGTATTAGGGTGATGGTGGCCTCATAGAATGAATTTGGAAGTTTACCTTCCTCTGCAATTTTCTGGAAGAGTTTGAGGAGGATAGGTGTTAGCTCTTCTCGAAATTTTTGGTAGAATTCAGCTGTGAAGCCGTCTGGACCTGGGCTTTTGTTTGCTGGAAGATTTCTGATTACAGTTTCAATTTCCGTGCTTGTGATGGGTCTGTTAAGATTTTCTATTTCTTCCTGGTTCAGTTTTGGAAAATATAGATGGTGTCAATTGTGCGTTTGTCCATTGTTTCTTAGTCCTAAAGAACAGCTAAGATCCACACTCATCCAGTGAAATGTGGTCTTAAGAAGAAATGAAGTAATTTAAGTATTAGCAGTTCAACCAAATTCTGAGGTTTTCCTTGCTGTGGAGGTTCTTAAAAAAAAAAAAAATGTTAATGCCTGTAATACAAATTGGACATTAACCTCTCTTAGCTGTTTTAGCTCTGTACCAACAGAAATTTAGGTGGCGGACAGCACAGTAACCTGCGCGTCTAGATCTCCAGTACCTCCAGTGACCTTGGACAACTGCTTTTAGGCTCACGAGGAGGTCTCAGGCTCCACTGGCTTTCCCCAGACATGCATCTCTTCTCCCCTCACTTTCTGCCTCCCCTCAAAATGCAGTAATGAGGAATCCAGTATAAAGTAATTAGACTGTATGCAGTTGAGGTGGGTGCCAATTATGCTGATGGAACTGAAGTCTTATTAGACTAATAAGGTTTCTAAATTGGACTTGGGCCTCTCGGTTCTTGGTGGGATGAACATTTCTAAGAGGAGTTGTCCAAGAATTTAAAATAAGTTTTCCTAAGGATAAATGTTTACCTCGACTGAACTGGAGTGAGCTTTGGGGCAGAGATAAGTGGGTTCACACTCAGAACTCTGCCACTTATCAGCTATTGGACCTCAGGCAAGCCATTTAACTTCTCTGAGTGTCCTGCCCTGTCTGGAAGGTGGTAATATGAATCTCTGCCCGCCTGAAAAGAATATGATGGCAATTAAATCGATTGAAAACTGCACAAGGCATGATGTTTTATGTAAGTTACCTTAGTATTCTTTACTTTAGATGTGGTTACTTAATCATATTACCTAAAAAATTCTTAACAAGCAATGTTATTATTTTTCTAAATATCTCATAATCTTGGAGAGTTTTAGGCTCCAATACTTTGGACACTTCATGCGAAGAATTGACTCATTGGAAAAGACTCTGATGCTGGGAGAGATTGGGGGCAGGAGGAGAAGGGGACGACCCAGGATGAGATGGCTGGATGGTATCACGGACTCGATGGACGTGAGTCTGAGTGAACTCCAGGAGATGGTGATGGACAGGAAGGCCTGGCGTGCTGCGATTCATGGGGTCGCAAAGAGTCGGACACGACTGAGTGACTGAACTGAACTGAACGTTAGAGGTAGGAAGACCTAAATTTGATGTTCAGCCTCAAAATTGACATCTATTTTACTATTCTGGGGGGCTTTTCTGTTGCTGATTAACATAGGCAAAGGTCACAGCTAGGTGATGACTTAGAGATCTCTAGCCAAGAGGCCTGTGAAGAATAAAGATAATAAGTAGCTGTGTTTTGTGACATAGTTGTGAAGATTAAGTAAAACTAATAAGGAAAAAGTGTTTATCACACTGCCTGCCTCAGGAAAACAGTTTCATGGTACTTATGGAACCAAAATATTACTGAGATAATTAATTTCAGTTGAACTTCAAGTTTGTTAATGGTGCAAATTTTCCAATCCCAAGTTGTCTAAATATATAAAACATGTCTGCATTGGGGCTACAGAACTAGTCAGGTTTTGTTGAAATCTGTGAATTAAGAATAATTTAGAAACAATGAAATCAAGTTAGTTTAAGAATGTTTTTTCTCATATAATGATTAACTCTAAAGTTAAAGTTAGACTCTCATTTTTAAAGAGTTATATTCTTATATATCTGAACCCAGAGCTCAAATCTCATCAATAAAAATCTCTTTCTTCACCTCTTTTCAATCTTTATCTTTGATTTTCTGTCTCTAAGATTACTTTAGAGCTCTGAATGGAAAGCAAAATTTCCTCTTCTAATGCTCAGATATTAATCCCAGGAGAGACCCTCACTCTGTGTGTGTGTGTGTCTGTCTGTCTGTATTAGCTGCCCAGTTATGTCTGACTCTTTGCAACCCCATGGACTGTAGCTGGCCAGGGTCCTCTGTATAAGATTCTCCCAGCAAGAATACTGGAGGGATTGCCATTCCCTTCTCCAGGGGATCTTCCTGACCCAGGGATTGAACCCAGGTTTCCTGCATTGCAGGCAGATTCTTTACCATCTGAGCCACCAGGGAAGCCCAGGCTCTGTAACTGCTGCTGCTGCTGCTAAGTCACTTCAGTCGTGTCCAGCTCTGTGTGACTCCATAGACGACAGCCTACCAGGCTCCACTGTCCTTGGGATTCTCCAGGCAAGAACACTGGAGTGGGCTGCCATTTCCTTCTCCAATGCATGAAAGTGAAAAGTGAAAGTGAAGTTGCTCTGTCGTGTCCGACTCTTCGCGACCCCAGGGACTGCAGCCTACCAGGCTCCTCCGTCCATGGAATCGTCCAGGCAAGAGTACTGGAGTGGGGTGCCATTGCCTTCTCCAGACTCTGTCACTAGTTAGTTAAGTTAGTTAGTTAAGTTGCTTGCTCAGTCGTGTCTGACTCTTTGCGACCCCATGGACTGTAGCCCGCCAGGCTCCTCTGTCCATGGGATTTTCCAGGCAAGAATACTGGAGTGGGTTGCCATTTCCTTCTCCAAGACTCTGTCACTAGATCTGCTTAAATCCATTTTTAGAAGGGCTGTTGTGTCAACTGGAGTCGCTGTCCACATCTGTGGTGCTGAAAACCCTCACAGGCATCCTAGCTAGAGATCTTTAAATTGTCACCTAGCTAGTGACCTTTGCCTGTCAGTCAGCAACAGGGTCCCCTACTCTTCTGATCAGAAAATTCCTCTTTTAGAATTTTTCTCTAATTCCATATTTTCTGAGTTAGGAAGGGAATAGAACTCTGGTATCTAGTGTTGAATTTTTCCTGCCTTAGGCAAAACAGCAATTTCAATAAAACCTAAGAATGTCCCTTTATTCTGAAAACACATTTTAACCATCTAAGGTGGACTGAGAGGTATTCCGAGCTAGGTATCGAGGGAAAGGGATATAACATTTGGCTGTGTGTGTCTCCCATATCCAGAGTGATGAAAGTTACACACATAATCAAAGTTAATTGTGATCTGTGTTGTGATGGCAGCCAGTGGAGGGAGAGAGGAGCCAGATGGAGCTGTGTTTGTAAAGTCTGAGAAGTCTTTGTGGAGAAGTTGCTCCATGATCTGGGTCCTACAAGATGAATAGAAGTCAGTCCGGGTTTAAATGATGAGCAGAAGCATTCCATCTGGTTAGTTGCTCTCCAACCTGTAGCTTTTGGGGGCTTCGTCAGAGGCCTACTGATCCCTGGTCCTGTCATCTCATGCTTGATCTGTGTGGGCCCATCTGGGTAAGCAAAGGAGAAACAAAAAATTAAAGGAAAAAAGAGAATAGAATGAAAGGAAAGAAAAAGAAGCAGAAACGTGTTTACCCAGGGTCCATATCCCAATGAGAAGAGATTGGGCTGCCAATAATTGAGCAAGGCTCTCTGATGATATAGATTAAACCAGAAGGGCCAACAGTAAACAAGATGAACTTCAAAAGAGCAGCATCTCCGCTCTCTGGGGACCTCCATTAGCCAGTCACCAGATAGGCAATTACTGTACAGTTCTTGTAATGACCGGGATCAAACGCAAGCATTCTGCACAGTAGGCAGTCAGAAAGCGGGCAGACAAAAAACTGTGAAAATATGCCATTAAATCTTAATTATTCTTCAAAGGAAAACAAGCACGACTAGGGGGCACAGAAGGAAGGAATATTCTGAGTCTTACTAATGCCTGGGGCTTAGGGCAATAGTACAGCTACTGTTTCAACTCTCATATTTACTTAAAACTAAGCATCTCATTCTGACTTGAGCTGGGCTAGGGAATTCAGTTTATGTAAGCATCCCAGTTTCTCTGACCTTCTGTATCCTCTTCTGAGTATAAGAAAGCTGTCGTATTACACCAAGTTTGGGGGCACAAAGTTTGAATAAAAAGGACTGATTTTTTGTTGTTGTTGTTGTTAAAAGCGAATATCTCACCATCCAGAGTTGATCACTGTTGACACTTGGGTTCAGAGTGTTCTCTGAACACTTTCAGAAAGAGTATGCTCTGTTCTGTAATCAACAAACATCAAGTGTTATGCTAGTCATATGTCATCTCCCGGAGGCACATATCCAAGATGTCCTTGATTGGTGCGTGGACGGCATTGACATCAAAAAGTGGTACGGGTTAAATGGAAGATTTAAAGAAGTCAAAAGGTATTGATTTTGAATACAGTGTGTGCGTGCAGGTGTGCATGTGTGAAAGAAAAACTGAGATTGTATAGAATATATAAACTTAAATCCTATTTAGATCACTTAGCACTGAGGTTTTAAATATTCTGCAACTACAGGAGAGGCAAGTTCCATGCCCTCTGCTAGAAATACAATGTGAAACACATGTAATTTTTAATTCCCTAGTAGCCACATTGAAAAAAAAAAACAGGTAAAAGTAATCTGTAATAATATGTTTTGTTTAACCCAACCTATCCAAAATATTATCATTTCAGTGTAAATATGATCATGACACATTTTACTTTTTTTTCTTGTGCTGTGAGAAGTCTGGTCTGCATTGTACCCTCCCAGTAGATCTTAATTTAATCTGACTATATTTCAGGTACACATAGGGTCAGTAGTTATCAGATGGGGCCACACACAGCAAGACTGCAGCCTCAGTTGCATTCTGGGCCATTTCCATCTATAAACATTCATTTAAGGAAATTGACGCATACTGTATTGGTCCTAATGCAAGTGGTATGTGACTCTTACCAGTGTAGCAAAATGGATTTGACACCTAATGCCCTTAAATATGGGTTTGCCAGGTGGTGCTAGTGGTAAAGAATCTGCCTGCCAATGCAGGAGACACAAGAGCCATGGGTTCAATCCCTGGGTCAGGAAGATCCCCTGGAGGAGGCACTCCAGTATTCTTGCCTGGAGAATCCCATAGACAGAGGAGCCTGGCAAGCTATAGTCCCTAGCGTTGCACAGAGTCGGACACAACTGAAGCAACTTAGCGTGCATACCCTGAAATATGCAAGACTATAAACCAAGCAGCCTGTAATATGGTCAGCTTTGAAAACTCAGCCCAAAAATGATGAATGGGGTCTACTGAATGGATGGATCTTTCCAATGGGGAATTAAAACATGAGACAAAGGGAAGCCGTTCAAGTCTGTTTCAGTTCCCTTCACCTTCCATCCTCCAATGAGAAGCACTCTGCGGGGAGAAAGGGGAAAACGTAGGGCAGTGGTTCTAGGGTATGTATACACATGAGAATCCCCCAGATGCTTGTGAAGATGCAGGTTCCCAAGCCCTTCTCCCAGAGATTCTGATTCAGTGTGGGACTACCTTTTCAATTCTTTAGTAGTCGTCACAGAAGCAGCCAATTGAGCTATGAGATGATGAGGAAGGAAACACGCAACTCCATCACCTTATTCTTAGATATCTGCCGTGTTTTCCCTGTAATATTTCATGTTTGGGGCAGGAGGATGAGAAGAGAGATGAGAGCAGTTTCTTTTTTTATTAGTTGCTTTACAAGGTTGTGTTTGTTTCCGCTGTGCAAGGAAGTGAATCAGCTGTCTGTATACTATGTCCCCTCCCTCTGGGACCGCCCTCCCACCCCACTCCCATCCCACCCCTCTAGGTTGTCACGGAGCACCAGGTTGAGCTCCCTGTTTTATACAACAACCTCCCATTAGCTCTCTGTTTTACATGTGATAATATATATAGTTCAATGTTGCCCTCTCAGTTCATCCCACCCTCTCCTTCCCCCACCGAGTACTGCACTACCTAGAAAATATTTCCATATTCATTCTCTCTTCTGACCCTTGAAACATTCCCGAGGCTGAAAAGAATGAGTAATCGTAGAAGCATTTTGGAGATAAGGACGTGGGGCTCTGGTACGTGAAGTATGGAGTCACGGAACTATTTGGCGTGGCAGCCAAGGCCACAAGGATAGCCTGTTGCTTTGCGTCTCTTTCTACTGCCTCTCGTCACCACTTTCTCAGAGAAGATTAGATCCTCGCATATTCCTGGCGCCTGGGTTTTCTTCGATTTCTGAGCTTCGCCTTAAGGGATGCTGTTGAGAAGAGATCCTGGCCTGCCCAGAGGGCTCCTGGAAATGGCTACAGTGAGTGACAGTAAGAACAGCACTGGTGGTACTTGGGTTTCAAGCCTGTCCACAGGGGCACGTGAGCACCAGGAGCTGCCACGCTGTGCTTTTCCAAGCCCTAGTTGATGTGCTGGACAAGAAGAGAGGGCACTGTCAATTAAGCTGTTTGACTGCAGTGACCAGGGCTCCAAAGATGAATGGGCCCTTTCCCTTTCCTTCCAACCCCAGTGACATCAACGTCTGGTGAGTCTGATGGTTGGCTTATGAAGGGGTCTGGAGGAAACGCTTGCCTCAGCCGTGGCCCCATGAGAAGGATGGATCCAGTGATGCTGGTTTTCTTTGTCCTCTCAGGAAGGTCATCAGAGGGACAGGTGGAATAGTCCCTAGAAAGCAGCAGGCTGGGACTTCACTGGTGGTCCAGTGGTTAAGATTTCACTTTCCAGTGTGGGGCTGCAGGTTCGACCCTTGGTTGGGGAGCTAGGATCCCATATGCCTTGCAGCAAAATAAAAAACCCCAAACAACCATAAACAACAGAAGCAGTCTTTTAACAAATTCAGTAAAGGCTTTACAAATGGTCCACATCAAGAAAAAAAAATCTTTAAAAAAGGAAGAAAAAATAAAAAGAAAGCAACAGGCTGCTAGGTGGCATAGATACTGCTTTACTTTGATTTACGGCACATGTGCGACAGACCTTAGCTCGTGGTCGTGAGACCCAGCCTAGGGTGATGGGCTTCAGCTTCAGCACCCTTGTCTTGGGTTTCAGGGCCAGTCCAAAGTCTTCTGCTCTGGAGCAGACATGGCGAAGCTATGCTGGTCCCAAACTTGGATAAATAAATCAACGCTTACGCGCCTGGTACTTGTGTTAAAGCAAAGCACCTGCTGGCCTCACTGTCTGCAGGAAATAGGTGTGACCCGTCAATATGAAATGCCCCTCATGACTGTCCAGCTGCTGCCTTAGATTCGAAGGGTTAGAAGATGGAGAAGATGAGGCTGGGGGTGGGTGTGGACCAGAGCTTATTTTTCTTTGTTCACTCTCCCAGGGCTTCCCTGGTGGCTCAGTTGGTAAAGAATCCACTTGCAATGCAGGAGACCCTGGTTCAATTCCTGGGTCAGGGAAGATCCCCTGGAGAAGGGATAGGCTACCCACTCCAGTATTCTCGGGCTTCCCTGGTGGCTCAGCTGGTAAAGAATCCCCCTGCAATGTGAGAGACCTGGGTTCAATCCCTGGGTTGGGGAGATCCCTGGAGAAGGGAAAGTCTACCCATTCCAGTATTCTGGCCTAGAAAGTTCCATGGACTGTATGGTTCATGGGGTTGCAAAGAGTTGGACACAACTGAGTGACTTTCACTTTCCCAAGCCACAATAGCCTTGTTTTGTTTGCTCAACACAATCCTTCACCCTCAGAGCATTTTCCCTGCTGTTCTTTCTGTAGTGCCCGCCTTTTGGGTCTTGTATAAATGATTCAGGCTCATCCTTCAGATTCTGGCTCAGAAGTCACCTTCCCAGAGAGGCTTTCCCTAATCACTCAATCCAAAGGTGTCCACACTGCCCATCACGTTACCCTGCCCTGCTGTCCCCTTCAGACTGATCAACATCAGAATCAATTTTTTTTCATGTGTGTTCTATCAGTTTCTGTTTTGGTTTCCTAACCCTAACTGAAATCTCCAGGAGTATTTTGTTCATTGATCCACCCCCAGTATCTAGAACAGGGCCATCCAAATAGGACAGGCACAGTTAATATACGTTGAGTGAATGGATAAATAAGGTGCCCTTCTTTTTGAAGGTGAATATGTTCTTTTGAAATCAGGAACCTCTTAAACTTAATATCTGTCATGATCAGCTCAGCCTGCTATAAAAAGCTATCGTGGACACGTTCACTTGTGCTCAGCCACTTAGTCAACATCTGACTCTTTGCAGTCCCATGGATGGTAGCCTTCCAGGCTCCTCTGTCCATGGGATTTCCCAAGCAAGAATACTGGAGTGGGTTGCCATTTCCTACTCCAGGGGATCTTCCTGACCCAGGGATCTAACCTGAGTCTCTTGTGTTTCCTGCATTGGCAGGGGGGTTCTTTATTTACCACTGCATCACCTGGGAAGCCCATATCATGAACTGGGTGGCTTAAACAACAGAAATGTCTTTCTCAGAATACTGGAGGCTGAGATGTCTTGAAATCAGCGTGCCAGCATGGTCAGGCTCTGGGGAGGGCTCGCTTCTGGCTTTCAGACAGCCACTTTCTCATGTGTCATCCCGTGATGGACAGACCCTGATCCTATCTCTTCCTCTCCTGTTGTCGTTCAGTGGTTTAGTCATGTCCAACTCTTTGTGACCCCATGCACTGCAGCAGAATCGGCTCCCCTGCCCTTCACCATCTCCTGGAGTTTATCCAAGTTCAGTCCATTGAGTCGGTGATGCCATCCAACCATCTCATCCTCTGTCACCCCCTTCTCCTCCTGCCCTCTGTCTTTCCCAGCATCAGAGTATTTTTCAGTGAGTCGGCTCTTTGCATCAGGTGGCCAAAGTATTGGAGCTTCAGCTTCAGCATCAGTCTTTCCAATGAATATTCAGGATTGATTTCCTGTAGGATGGACTGATGTGATCTCCTTACAGTCCAAGGGGCTCTCAAACCCCATCCTGAGAGCATTACTCTCATCACCTCATCTAAACTTAAAAACCTAGCATTGAGATTGGCCCCATTTCCAAATACCACCACATTGGGTATTATGCTGATGGAATTGAAGTCTTATACATTTTCTCATTTGGACTTGGGGTGGTTGGTTCTTGGTGGTGTGAACATTTCTGAGAGAAGTTGCCCACTTTATTTAAAATAAATTTCTCTAAGGATAAATGCTCACCGTGACTGAACTGGAGTGAGCTTTGGGGCAGAGATAAGGGAGTTTACACTCAAAGTCTGCCACTTATCAGCTATTTGACCTCAGGCAAGCCATTTAACTTCTCTGAGTGTCCTGCCCTGACTGGAAGGTGGAAATATGAACTTCCACCCGCCTGAAAAGAACATGAAGGCAATTAAATACGTTGAAAACTGCACAGCACTTGATGTTTTATTTAAGTTATCTTAGTATTCTTAACTTTAAACGTGGTTACTTAATCATGCTACATAAAAAATTAAAAGAAGAAAACAAATATGGTATATTAATGCATATATATGGAATCTGGAGGGCTTCCCAGGTGGTGCTAATGGTAATGAACCCACCGGTCAATGCAGGACACATAAGAGACACGGGCTCATCCCTGGGTTGGGAAGATCCCCTGGAGGATCTTCAGGGGTGGGTTGCCTAGCCTAGAGAATCCGGTGGACAGAGGAGCCTGGTGGGCCACAGTCTGTGGGGTCACAGAGAGCAGGACACGACTGAATCAACTTAGCACATAGGCACAGTCCTGATTATTTTTGTAGGGGAAGCGATTTTCATGGGATGAAGGATACCCGTTTCTTCACTGTTTCTTCTCCCTCTCCTCTCTTTCCTCTGCATTTCTTTCTGTTCTTTCATTTTCTCCTCCTTTTGCTTCCCCTGGTTTCTCTCCATCCTCCATACCCTTTCTTTCTTACTAAGCGGGCCTTCGGAAACGCTAATTCTACAGCTTAAGATGAATGTGTGCTCGCTTCGCATTCCTTGGTGGGTGAATGATTTTCGGAAAGCTCACTCTTCAAGGCAATTTTTAAAAGGAAATCCTCGCTTTCTCAATACGAAAATCACCCTTGCCAGGCAGGCTTCAGAGATAAAGAAGGGATTGCTATGCTCCCAATTATACAAGATGCTGTATTTTTACAAAGGAGCTTACCTTGGAGAATAGCACTAGTCTTTTTTTCCCTCCTCAATTAAATATTGTTTTCACAAAATGGTTGTTTTTTTTTTTTTAACTCCAGGAGTATATAGTTTCCTATGATAACCCCAGTAAATAAATAGTGCTTCATCAGGAAGGGAGGCAAAAGTCTGTGGAGTTTAACATTGTCCAAAAGGCAGAGCACCTCAGATTATAAAACAGGAGGAGAATTAGACCCATGGAGCATAAATGGAGGGCACATACAAGATAGCAATTGATTCATACTCTGTCTGGGACACTTAGGGAGAAAATTCAAGTGTGTATTATGGTTGGAAACCCAGTAGCAAATACAGTTTTATGGGTGTTCTTGGGAAAGCAAAGAGAACTCACTCCAACCCTACCTCCACGTGTATACATTTTCCTTTTGCCTCCAAAAGCCACAAGTATCTCCCTTATGTGGTTTGGTAATGAATGCTCAACTCCGTGACAGGGAGTCTTAAAGAGCTCTGGTTTGTATCCTCAGAGTTTGCAGAGAGATTAACAGGGTTTAAAGGAATAAAGAACATCTGGAAATGAAGGCTTTGCGCTTTCCTTTCACCCTCCGGCCCTGGGTGTGTTTGAACACTGAGCGTGGGGGAGAGGGCAGCTGAATTCACATGATATTGCAAATCCAAGATCCTTGTGATTCACACAAGTAAACAGGATCAGATTGGTCAAGTCTCTGCTGGCAGAGCTTGTAGCCCAAATGGTGATGGCTACTGTATTATTTCGGTTTCAGATTTTTTTCCCCCCAATCTGAGCAGTATGTGGAGGAGGGAGTAGAAAGATGAAATTGATGAGGATTCATTTCAATCCAGCCAAAATAGACTTCAAATTTGACACGCACCAATCACTGTTCTGGGTGCTCTGGGGAACAAAATTAAGAAATCTCTCCTTGCCTTGATGTGCATTAAAGATGTCGAGGGAGAGAGCTCTTCACACTGGGGTTTATAAATACGTATCAAACTTTAGATCCCCTGGAGGAGGGCATGGTTTCTCACTCCAGTCTTCTTGCCTGGAGCATCCCCACGGACAGAGGAGCCTGGCGGGCCACAGTCCATGGGGTTGCAAACAGTCAGACACGCCTGAGCGACTGACACTTTCACTTTTACATTTTACTTGTTTAATTTATCTGACTCTCTCCCACCAGAATGTCAACTATTCCAGGGCAGAGATTCTGGGGTAAAAGGTTAATTTGTTCACTGTCCAGCCCCATCCACTAGAACATAATAAGCACTTGATAAATAACCACTGTATCCAAAATATATAAAGAAGAACTCTTCAAAGTCAACAGTGTAAAAAGTGCTTCAATTTAAAAATGGACTAAGGACCTTAACAGACACCTTATCAAAGAAGATGTGCATCAACTATACTCCAAAAAAAATTAGTTAAAAAAAGAAGATATACAGATGACAAATAAGATATGAAAAGATGCTTGACATCATACATTGTCAGGGAAATGCAACAATGAGTATGACGATACACCTGTTATTGTTGTTTAGCCACTCAGTTGTATGCGACTGTTTGCCACCCTATGGCCCGTAGACTGCCAGGCTCCTCTGTCCATGCAGTTTCCCAGGCAAGAACACTGGAGTGGGCTGTCATTCCCTTCCTCAGGGGTTCTTCCCAGCCCAAGGATCGAACCTGCGTCTCCTACACTGGCAGGCAGGTTCTTTACCACAGAGCCACCAGAGAAGCCAAAATATTTACTATCTGATCTTCAAGGAAAATTTTTTGCTGATCCCTGTTCTGTTCTATTATTGTTGTTCTTGTGAAAGTGCTGGACTCATCAAGCCATATATGTTGTGAAGGTGTGAATAAAGATGACTGGGTATTGTATGCGGTGTCTTCTCAGGAGTTAGTCTGGTCTCTGGTCTTTGATCTCTTAAAATTCTGTAAGTTGTAGGAAACTGATACCCACACAAATAGTTCTTAACTGTAGGAAAGCAAATAAATTGTGCTGGGTAGGATGCAGTTGATTTTTGTCTTATGAGTATTGGCCAGTTTTGTTTCCATGTTTGAGTCTATTTGTAAATTCACTGAAGCATTCTTGATTGCCTATGAAATTATAGTATTTTGAGTTCTCCTTCAAACTAGTTATAATATCTTATTTGTTCCCTCTTGGGCTTCTTGTGGCTCAGATGGTAAAGCATCTACCTGCCACGTGGGAGACCTGGGTTCTACCCCTGGGTTGGGAAGATTCTCCTGGAGAAGGGAAAGGCTCCCCGCTCTGGTATTCTGGCCTAGAGAATTCCATAGACTGTATAGTCCACGGGGTCACAAAGAGTTGGTCATGGCTGAGTGACTTTCATTTTCATTTTAGCGGATATGATAAATATAGGATCCTTAGTACATATTTGTTTTACATTTGTATGAGTCTTCATTTTTACCTTTATAAAAAATGTGCCCTTCAGAACTTGTATATTAAGCATATTGTTGCTATTCAGTCTCTAGGTCTTGTCCAGCTGTTTGGGACGCTATGGACTGTAGCACACCATGCTTCCCTGTCCTCCACTATCTTCTGGAGTTTGCTCAGATTCATGTCCATTGAGTCAGTGATGCCATCCAACCATCTCATCCTCTGTCGCCCCTTCTCCTCCTGCCTTCAATCTTTCCCAGCATCGGGGCCTTTTGCAGTAAGTTGGCTCTTCACATCAGGTGACCAAAGTATTGGAGTTCAGCTTCAGCATCACTCCTTCCAATGAATGTTCAGCCTTTGGGATTGACTGCTTTGATCTCTGTTCAGTCAAAAGGACTCTCAAGAGTCTTTTGCAGTATCACAATTTGAAGGCATCAATTCTTCTGTGCTCAGCCTTATTTATGGTCCAACTGTCATATCCGTACATGACTTCCAGGAAAACCATAGTTTTGACTAGACAGACCTTTGTTAACAAACTGATGTCTTTGCTTTTTAATATGCTTTCTTGGTTTGTCATAGCTTTCCTGCTAAGAGGCAACTGTCTTTTAATTTCATGGCTGCAGTCACCATCTACAGTGATTTTGGAGCCCAGGAAAAGAAACTCTGCCACTGTTTCTACTTCTATTAAACGTACACACAACTGTAACTCCATGCTGAGTCAGGAAGTAGAGAACTAGGGTTAAGAGGTAAGCTGTGATTTAGATTGCTTTGCTTTGTCCCCTGACTGCTCTATTAATCAGGTGTTTGAAGTCAGGCAAGTCATCTGACATCTCTGAACCTCCATGGGCTCCTCCATAACGTGGTTATAATTCCTACCTCATATGGTTGTATGAGGATTGAACGGCATAATCCATGCACAGCATCTAGCATTCAGTAAACAACATAGCGTTGTTAGCTCTTGTTGTAATTGTCACTGTAAATTGCATTTTCATTCATTAGCTGAATGAAATTTTCAGCTTTACATGATGTTACCTTCTGCCATCTGTTTGCTTGCATCCCCACTGGCTTGGCTGGAGTGTTCATAAGGCAGAGTCTGAGGCAAGCCTGGGAATAGATAGTTTTTGTAGAATTGATCCCTGGAAGCAGGGATGAAGAAGGAGAGAGAGGTTGAGATATGAAAGAAGGAAAAGAGGAAAAGGATGCTTTTTTCTTCCATGTGGCTGTGTAGGGGAGGAAAGCATTTTCTTTCTTCCCTTCTAGACTCTTTCGCTGGTTTAATTATTGATGTAAGACAAATTTATAGGAACAAAGTGAATTTAATTTCAAATGTATGGGAGTTCCAAATATAACGAGGTTCAAAGAAGTGACCAAAGCAGGCAGCTTTTATACCTTTTAGATAAGCAGTGCATTTATGAAGAATTGACAAGACCAAGAAATCTGGGCTTGGGGTAGTATATTAGTTAGGAAGTAACAAGTGTCTGGGGGAAAGAAATTTTCCTCTACCCTCCTAGGTTCTTCTAGCTGGTCTAAGAAATTAAATTGACACGAGACAGATTAACAGGAGAAAATCAAACAAAAGTTTAATAACATGCATACCTGGGAGAGACCCAGGAAAATGGAGTAATTCATCAAAATGGTGGGAAGTCTCACCTTAAATACCATCTTCAGCTAAAATCAAAAGAGGATGTTGGTGGGGAGTGGGAGGTGGTTTGGGACTTCAAAGAGGAGCAAGGCAATAGACAGAAATGGAAAAACAAATATTTGGTGAACAAATGTTTATACTAAGCCACGCAAAGATGGTGGAACATAGAGAGGAATTTTAACAAACAGCCTTACTTTCTCCCTGTCTGCACACCTAGTTCATGCTGCGGTGATCTCCCATGGTGCTCCCTTCCATGAACAGGTCCTCTGTCTGTATTCTTTTAGGCAGTTAAAGGAAGGTCAAAGGTGCTTCCTGAGTCTTGATCATTTTCAACTCAAAAAAAAAGGTAATCCACACGCCGAAGAGACACAACGGGAATGGCAAGTTTTGCTCCCCTACACAAGGTTTGAGTAAACAAACCTACACAAGGTTTGCCTTGAATTTCCTCTCTCTGGTGGTTAAGTTTGTCTCTCTGCCTCCCAGTCCAGGGAGGGACTCTTTTCCATGGAAGATTTAGTTCCTGCTCTCTTGGAGGAAAAGAGGGACAGGGTGCCTTCTTGCACACTAGCTGTTTCTCGAGTACCTTTAATTCAAGATAATCAATGTACCAAAGTGGCATATTTGGAGATGGCCTATTTTGCTCCCTTTTAGGCACAGAGAATGAGACGGTTGCATGGCATCACTGACTCCATGAACATGAGTTTGAGCAAACTCTGGGAGATTGTGAAGGACAGGGAAGCCTGGTGTGCTGAGGTCCCTGGGTTGCAAAGAGTCGGACACGACTGAGCGACTGAACAACAACAATAGGTACCACTGTGGGAAGCTGAAATTATCTCTTTAAAAAAAAAATTATTTTTGGCTGCGCTGGGTCTTTGTTGCTTTGAGTGGGCCTTCTCTAGTTGCGGCGAGCAGGGACTACTCTCCAGCTGTGGCGCACAGGATCCTCATTGCAGTGGCCTCTGCTGTTGCAGACCTTGGGCTCCGTAATTATGGGGCAGGGGCTTAGTTGCCCCACAGCAAGTGGGACCGTCCCGGACCAGGGATCGAACCCGTGTTCCCTGCACTAGCAGGCAGATTCTTAACCACTGGACCACTATAGAAGCCCAGAATTGTCTCTTCTAAAGACAACAGGCTGAGACATAAGCCAGCAGTGCCCATTGCTTACTGGTACTGGTTTATCCAGGCACATCATTCCTCATGATTCCAGGCTACCCAGACCAAGGGCTCTAAAAGCACATGTGTCTTTGGAGTAAACTTTGAGGCATGGTCAGAGACCTGGGGAGGGATGCTGGTGGTGTGCAGGCCACTTTCCATCACGGTAGACATGCTAGATACTGGACAGGCCAAGGGATAGGACGGGGCACAAGTGTCTGCCACGCTTGTCACCATAAGCACATGACCAAGTCTGCTGACCAGTGACCTCTCACATCCCAGCAGAGTCCGCTGGGTCCCCACACCCTTTGAGGGGGCACAAAGGATAAAGCATATGAACATCACCAGCCGGGCCAGGAGTTGGCAGAGGCAAGAGGGTGTGGAACTCAGTTCTGGGCGTGGAGAGTCTTTCTCCATCCTTGCTCCAGACTGATCGGCCCCAGGACAAAGCTTTGCACAAAATGCAATTGAGCTTTCTGATTTCGCCCCTGTGGAAGCCTTCAAGGAGGGCCTTGGCGGGGAAAGCAGACTCCACAACAACCTCTCTCGTAGCTAAAGTTGCAGGATTGGATTTGGCCAGACTCACCATTCCTGTCAGTTGCTCTTACCTGGGAAAAACATCATCAGAGACCTTATAAAGTATGTAGTGACTTCTCACCATCATTTTTTCAGGTTATCGGTCTGAAATCTGCCTTTTAAATGTGTGACTCTTGAAATTCGCATATAAATACAGTCAGCCATTTCCAGAATACCCTGCTGGACACTTCACGTGTGAAAGTGAAAGTGTTAGTCGCTCAGTGGTGTCAGACTCTTTGCGACCTTGTGGCACTGTAGCCTGCCAAGTTCCTCTGTTCGTGGGATTTCCCAGGCAAGAATACTGAAGTGGGTTGCCATTTCCTCCTCCAGTGGATCTTTCCTACCCAAGAATCGAACCCGTGTCTCCTGCATTGGCAGGCAGATTCTTTACCACTGAACCACTAGGGAAGCCCTAAAGTAAACCAGGAACTTCAGTTAATACTCATATCTCGATAGTGGCTCATAGATCCTAACACATGTATACACTAAAGCAAAATGAGAATTATAGAGGAAACTGTCCAGGGAGGGAGAAGAACAAATGGAAATGCTGATAGTTTCTGCTCTTTTTTTTTCTATAAACCTAAAACTGCTCTAAAAAATTAAAGCCCATTCATTCAGAGGAAAATTGTGTAACAAAGGCTTGCAGGTGGTCATCGTTAGCTCCTTGTTACAGAGGAAGCAAGTGAGATTCTCAGGGACACGGGGCTTCTAGGGACATCATGGGGACAGTGCTCCTGGTGCACGTGGTTTGGAAACTCCTGTTCCTGTCCCCACACCCTCTCTGTTCTCTCCTGGCCTCCTGTCTCCCTGTTGAATGCATGCTCTCCTCTGTGGCAAGTTCCCTTCTTCTTCATCCTCTGTGCTTCTTGACATGGCCTGGCCCCCTGGGTCACCCTGCCAGCTTTTCTGTAGCCAAGCTTTCCAGGAGACCCACTCATCAACTTGAAGCTCTCTAATGAGCCTGTGAAGTGTCATCCAACCTCGGTCCCCATTTCTCTGAGCTCTCTCAGTGCTGTGATGTATGGATCAATCCAAGTGCTTCTGGTCTTTGAAAGGCTCAGTCCAGTGGCAGCCCTGGGAATCCAACTCATTTGGTGACCCTTCTGCTAATTTATAATGTAGCTGACACACTCTGCCGCTGTTTTATTTGTCTCAAGTGCATGTCAGCTGGTAGAGAGGACAAAGCATTTGGGAACTAAATTAACGACGTCATTGCATGAATTACTTAGATCTCTCTGGGCTTTGCTGGTGGCTAAAGCATCTGCCTGCCAACGCAGGAGGTGTGGGTTTGATCCCTGGGTTGGGAAGATAACCCTGGAAGAGGAAATGGGACCCCACTCTAGTATTCTTGCCTGGGAAATCCCACAGACGGAGGAGCCTGGCAGGCTTCACCCCATGGGGTCACAAAGAGTTGGACAGGACTGAACACACTCACACCGTGAAATTCAACACTGCTCTTTTTCCCACTTCCGACACAAAGAGCCTCTCTCTGACCCCTAACACTTCAACCCCCTACATCCTACACCTCGAGATAATTTACTCTGGGTGAAGGAGCACAGCTAGCAGTCTCACAGTCCCAAATATATAAATAATAATGAGAACCTTTAATGCAGTCAGACACAAGTTATGCAGCAGACATCAATTACAGTGGATTTTAAAGGTTTGATCTAGAACCCGAGCGGTGTTACATTTAGACTAATAACTGTACCCGTGATTTATGTGTTTGCAACTAGAATGGTTTCAGTGCTGCGATATATGTCCAAAGTAAAATTTATAGTCTGCTACAGAATGTATAAATAATGAACGGCCATATGTCATCACACATTTAAAATCGTGACTCCTTCTGCACCAGCAAGGGGGTAAAATGAATTAAAATCTTAAGTTCATTGGGAATCAACTTATTTGGGAGCACTTTAAGAAACAGGCACAAACGCAAGCGCTAATTTAATATTTTTTTTTCCCCTGAGTCAAAGAAAAATGGCTGTTGTTAAAATGACAAACACTCTGGGGAAACCTCAGGAGTCATCAAATTAAATAACGGCAGGGGAGAGAAGCGAGGAGCTGGCTTGGTTGTAGTAGGAAAGATGATGGGAAGGAATTTTTCTGATGCTGCTGTGACCTCAAATTATTGCAAGGGCCTTTAAAATGGTCAAAATGAGTAAAATAAGTTGATGGTGTCTTTCTACTTCGCTGTTCTCCATAAGATTAGTAGGAAGCTGATGGAAGTTGGAGAGTTGCTATTGATAAAAGCAGAGAGCCTGCCACTTATTAAGTCCTCACGGAGACTGTACAGTCACTGTGAGGCTCTGTCCTTTCATCTGAAAATGGAGCAAATCGGCTTCACTGGACATGAAACAGAGCAGGAGTCTATGGTCCTGGCCCTCCTTCACCCCCACCATGTCTTTTGCCTGCCTTTTGCCTCTGGAAAACTTTAGTCAAAGAATAAGTTAAATCAGAGAAGTGAGAAATGCTGAAAAACAGGAAAACAGTCAACAGAGTCTAAATAATAATAATAATGTAGTCATTAAGCCCAGCTCAGGACTTTTAGTTCTTTCTCAAGGGCTATAGGTAATATTCTGAGCCACACCCTGTGAGTTGTCTTATAGATCCTGAAACACTTGATGGAGAAGTTAACCGCATGATGAGTAGGCTGTACCCAGGACTTGAGCTGCCATAATTCTGAGAACTGACTGCAAAGAAATGGGAACAGGTGTATCCCGGAACTTGAGATTGCGCTGTGCTTAGTCGCTCAGTTGTGTCCGGTTCTTTGCGACCCCATGGACTGGGGTTCTCCAGGCAAGAATACTGGAGTGGGCTGCCATACCCTCCTCCAGGGGATCGTCCCAACCCAGGGATCAAACCCACGTCTCCCTCATTGAAGGCGGATTCTTTACCAGCTGAGTTACCAGGGAAGCCCGGAACTGAAGATTCAGTTCAGTTCAGTTCAGTCGCTCAGTCGTGTCCGACTCTTTGCGACCCCATGAATCGCAGCACTCTAGGCCTCCCTGTCCATCACCATCTCCCGGAGTTCACTCAGACTCACGTCCATCGAGTCAGTGATGCCATCCAGCCATCTCATCCTCGGTTGTCCTCTTCTCCTCCTGCCCCCAATCCCTCCCAGCATCAGAGTCTTTTCCAATGAGTCAACTCTTCACATGAGGTGGCCAAAGTACCAGAGTTTCAGCTTTAGCATCATTCCTTCCAAAGAAATCCCAGGGCTGATCTCCTTCAGAATGGACTGGTTGGATCTGCTTGCAGTCCAAGGGAATCTCAAGAGTCTTCTCCAACACCACAATTCAAAAGCATCAATTCTTCGGTGCTCAGCCTTCTTCACAGTCCAACTCTCACATCCATACATGTCCACTGGAAAAACCATAGCCTTGACTAGACGGACCTTAGTCGGCAAAGTAATGTCTTTGCTTTTGAATATGCTATCTAGGTTGGTCATAACTTTTCTTCCAAGGAGTAAGCATCTTTTAATTTCATGGCTGCAGTCACCATCTGCAGTGATTTTGGAGCCCCCCAAAATAAAGTCTGACACTGTTTCCACTGTTTCCCCACCTACTTTAACTGTATCTAAAACAACCAAGATGATGCTAGTTAAACCGCTCATGACCAGTTGAAGATGACTGAGAGATGACTGTGCTGTTTCTGCATGTAGCCTCCCCCCGCACCCATTCTGTCTATAAATTGTCTCACCCCCTGCTTTTAGACAGATGTCCGCCACCTTCCCTCCTTCAGTTGCTAGCAATGAAATAAAGCAACTTTCCTTTCCACCAACCTGGCCTGTTTATTGGCTTTTGAACGGCAAGCAGCCAGACCTCCCCACCCCCTATACACACACACCTCCTTTTAGTAACAGAGTTTCTGGGCGGCTTTTAAAATAGTAATGAACATGGAGGAAACAACCAGTACCCTCCCTGGCGCAGGTGTTGGTCCTCCGTAGATGTTAACTCTGGCCTCTTTTTTATAGTTCCCTCAGTGGGTGAAAAAATTTTAGCCACTGACCTATGGTAGCTCAGTGGTAAAGAATCCGCCTGCAAGAAATGCAAGTTCAATTCCTGGGTCTGGAAGAGGCACTGGAGAAGGGAATGGCAACCCACTCCAGTATTCTTGCCTGAGAAATCCCACAAACAGAGGAGCCTGGTGGGCTACACTGCATGGGGTTGCAGAGTCGGACACGACTGAGCAACTAAACAGCAGTGAATGAAGAGAGGCATGGGCCATATCTCCTTCATTTTTCTATGAATAATGCCTGGATAAGGATGAGTGGTTATACCGATAGGAATGCATCCTTGTTGAATGAGTCAATGAATCAATACATGTTTTCCCATGGCTCTAAGAACCACTGTGGAAGTCCAGGTGTTAGAAAGAGATATGAGGCAAGAATATGTTGCATATTTGAGCTTGCTGGAGGGAAATTAAGTGGTCCTCATTAATAAATTTGCAGAAAACCAAAGCTTACCTCCTTGGGCTTCCCAGGTGGTGCTAGTGGTAAAGAATCTACCTGCCAATGCAGAAAACCCAGGTTCAATCCCTGGGTTCGGAAGATCCCCTGGAGAAGGAAATGGCAATCCACTCCAGTATTCTTGCCTGGAGAATCCCAAGCACAGAGAAACCTGATGGGCTGCAGTCCATGAGGCCTCAAAGAGTCGAACACCACTGAGCACAAATACCTCCTTAAATTCCTGGACTATTTAATCTTTGGCCATTAAATCCATTAAAAACACTCTTGTCCACCTTGGTGAGTTCTCAGATATGTTGACAAGAAGGTCGTCTTTCTTCCTAACTCCAAGTTCTCATGAATTCATGAGTTTCCAGTGATATGATTTAGTAATGATTGTTGTGAGGGGTCTGGTTTTGGGTGGGCAGTGTGCTCCCCCAGGCTCTGCTTGCTAAATGGTCTCCAATTACTGTGTTTTGATGTCTTCTTTTGATTTTAATGTTTTTTGTTGCTTTCCTCATACTTTCCATCCCTACTGCTGCCAGATCTTACCTGGCATGAGTCCCCCTAACTTATATTGGAGAACTGAAAACCTGGTACCCATATGTTTCAGGTATCTATTAAGGCACAAGAAACTATTGTTGATTAGTGTCTCTTGCAGTTCTATAGGTGGATGGGGCTCGATGGTTTTTACCTGCGGTTGTCTCCTGCGATTCTAATCAAATAGCAGTCACCTGAAGGCTCAACTTTGGGCTCAGTGTCCAAAATAACTCATCCCAAGGCTGATGATTGATCAACCCAAGGCTATCAGCTGATGCCGAGCTGGGGCTGTGGAAGGGAGTGTGGACACATGGCTTCTCCTTGTGGCTTGAGCTCCTCACAGCTGGGTTCTCAGAAAGACTAGCCCAATAGCACACATTTTGAAAGACCCAGGTGGGAGCCATAAGGCTTCTTATTATTGACCCTGCATCACTTCTTCCTCATTCTATTGGTCAAATTTTGGAAGAGACCACAGGAGTGAAATATAAGGAGACATGATTCCCATGGTTCACGCTATCTTTGGAGGTTGGCCCCCACCTCAATTATGCAAACTGTGTCTAGGACGTGGAATGGGAGTTTATTGGTATCTTCTGGACCATGCTTTTGATTTCACAAAGACTTTTTTCTTCCACCACTTAGATTCTGATTATTTGCCTATAATCTAGAAAAATGGTACTGAAGAATTTACTTACAGGGCAGCAGTGGAGAAACAGACATAGAGAATAGACTTGTGGACATGGGGAGAAGGGAGGAGAGGGTGAGATGCATGGAAAGAGTAACGTGGGAACTTACATCACACCATATGTAAAATAGATAGCCAACGGGAATTTGGGAATTTGCCGTATGGCAAAGGAAACTCAAACAGGAACTCTGTAGCAACCTAGAGGGGTGGGGTGGGGAGGGAGGTGGAAGGGAGGTTCAAAAGGGAGAGGATATATGTATGTCTATGGCTGATTCATGTTGGGTTTGACAGAAAACAACAAAATTCTGTAAAGCAATTATCCTTCAATTAAAAAATAATTTTTTTATAAGTGGAAAAAAAGTAAAAAAAAAAAGAAGATTAGCATTTACATGACATCTGAGTAAGTAAGGCTTGGCAGTATTGAACATTTGTTTATTTACTTTTGGCTGCTCTGGGTCTTCCTTGCTGCCCTCAGGCTTTCTCTCCTTGGGGCGGCAGCGGCTGCTCTTTGTTGCTCTGCAGGCTTCTTATTGCGGTGGCTTCTCTTGTGGAGCGGAGGCTCTAGGTGGGCAGACTTCAGAAGCTGCAGCGCGTGGGCTCAGTGACGGTGGCACGCGGGCTTAGCTGCTCCGTGGCCTGCGCAATCTTCCTGGAACAAGGATTGAACCGGTGCCTGCTGCACTGGCAGACAGATTCCTATCCACTGAGCCACCAGGGAAGTCCAGCTTGGCAGTATTTTCAAGCGCATTGACCGATAGATAAAAGTTGTTCACGTGTCTTATGAATTCCTTGCTACAGGGAACTTTTGACTCCATCACTTAACGAAATCAGCTTGTTGTTCACTTCCTTCTGTTCGGTTCGGTGGTAAGTTTTGCTGACTCAAACCAGGTTTTTACCTAGGCTAGTGGTTGGAATAGAGGATGAGTTTGTTTTGTGTGCGAGGATCTGTTTAGTCACTAAATCGTGTCCGAGTCTTTGTGACCCCATGGACTGCAGAACATCAGGCTTCCCTGTCCTTCACTATCAGAGTTTGCTCAAACTCACGTCCACTGAGGTCTGTGATGCCATCCAACCAGCTCATCCTCTGTTGCCCCCTTCTCTTGCCCTCAATCATTCCCAGTATCAGGGTCTTTATCCCAAATAACTCCTCAGTGCAGTAAAAAGAAAATAATTATCCCATATGCAAGCTATTTGATGTTCCGTAGGTCACAGCTGAAGGGAAAGAACCCAAGAGTCAGTGTACTGTGTTCCATCAAATAGACACATAGTGATTTTTTTAGAAAAGTAAGTCCCTATTTTTAAAAAATCATTTGGTCATTTCCTTCTCTTCTGTAGCTAAATCCCTACGTCCATCCACAAATGTTTCCTCAGGATAGATTTCCGTTGTTCATTTCTATCTTTGCTTCACCCACATGACAGTCAACACCTATACAGTTTGCAGTTTCTCTTTCCTTCACCAAATTATATGGCTTTCATACGGCTTCTTGAAGTCATATACCGAAGCACAAGTATTCTGAACCGTTCGGTTAGCTAGGATGTGATTCCTACGAAGCTGTTCCTTGTCCTCCGTATGTTGGTCTAAAATTAAAATCAGGTTAAAATAACACCAAGTCCTCTAGAAACTTCCCCAAGCAGCTTGAGAGACTGAGGGATAGGGTGAAAAGAACTCCTGCTTTGAGTCTGGTTGTTTAGTTGCTCCGTTGTGTCCAACTCTTTGTGACCCCATGGACGGTAGCCCACCAGGCTCCTCCATCCATGAGATTTCCTTTGGGTTGCCATTTCCTTCTCCAGGGATCTTCTCAACCCAGGGATCGAACCTGCGTCTCTTGCATTGGCAGGCAGATTCTGTACTGCTGAGCCACCAGCAAAGATCTGAGTCTGGAGAGAAGGTGTATTTGGCATCCCACCTGGTCCCTCTCCAGCTTCGTTGCACTGGGCTGAATGTTTCCATTCTCTGAAGCTTCATTTCTTCCTCTGTGAAATGGGATAAATAAATCCTCTCTCAAATGAATGTGTCTGTGTGGAATCTGGAAGAGTGGTACAGATGAGCCTGGTTCCAGAGCAGGACTAGAGACGCAGATGCAGAGAACAGATGGGTGGGCACAGAGGCTGAGAGGTGAGTAGAGCAGAATGAACTGAGAGAGTGTCACTGACATGCATATACTATCCTGCATGAAATAGGTGGCCAGTGGGAAGCTGCTGTTAGAGCACAGAGAGCTCAGCTGCTCTGTGATGACCTAGAGGGAGTAGGGTGGGAGGGAGGTCCAAGAGGGTGGGGATATATGTGTGTGCATATTTATATATCTGCTACCTGCATATATAGATTACCGAGGACTGCCACGTCATTCCAATAGGTCAACCCTGAAGATTTGCGAGACTTTTCCTCTCCAAAAGTTATCTGTACAATACTAAAGTTAGAGAGACAGCTCGAAGAAAGTTAATTCTTTCTCTTTGGAGCTAGCTTTGGCACTGATCTTCAAAAGTAATATTGTATTATCAGTTTCCTGTCACCAGGAAGGCAGGATCAGTCACTGACAGAGCCCCTAGGTACCAAAGAAAAAACAACAACCCATCTCTGCCACCCTCTGCTCCCAGCTCCAAAGTCCCCTTCATGGTGAAGAAGACTCACTTTCATCCCTTTGGAAGGTGACAGCCTGCTCTGCTTCCCACCTGGGGAGATGTAGAAACAAGAAAACTCAACTTGTTCTAGAGAGAAGCTGTCAGCCACAGGAACCCCTCTCTTGCCCAGCATCATTGGGAAGTGATCTAAAGTGTCAGAGAAAACATTATTGATTTTTTAGTCTGTTTTGTCAACTAGTCAATAAGCCTTGCTTTTTCCTAGATTTTCTTTCTTCTAGCTCCCAACCTCTCAGCTCTTTGCAGCTTGTATCTTCTCTCCCTTCTTCAGTTTTTCTCTGAGCTGCTCGCTTTCTCTGTCTCTCTCTGTCACCTGAGCCAAGACCTAATGAAAAAAGGATCCAGGAAAAAAAAAAAATCTGGTACAGAGTGGGTAGTGGGAGTAAATTTGATGCAGTTGGAAAACAGAGAAAAGACCAGAATGTCTGGAGAGGAAGATCCCAAGGAGACCCTTGCTTCTGTGTTTTGGAAGAGTTGTTTGTGCAAAGGATTGAAGCTAAGAATGTTGAAATTCCTCCCTAAGTCCTCTGAAACCAACAAATCAAGCCTGAAAAGGGGAAAGCAATTAAGACCCTGGATATTTATTCATCCCGTTTCACAGATGAAGATGGTGGCCTCTTCTCAAACACTTTCCCCCAGCTGGAAGCTGAAGTTGAAGATGTATTCATTTGATTCATCCTTTGGAGCATGGACCCAAGAGCTTATAATATGTAGGGGGTGCCTGAGAGAGGATCACCTCTCCTCTGATAACAGTCTTAGAGTACAGAGCTCACGTGTGTACGTTCAGCTGTGTGTGACTCTTTGCAACCTCGTGGACTGCAGCCCACCAGGCTTCTCTGTCTATGGGATTTCCAGGCAAGAATATTGGAGTGGGTTGCTATTTCCTCCTCCAGGAAATCTTCCCGACCCAGGGATTGAATCCATGTCTTCTGGGTCTCCTGCATCGCAGGAGGATTCTTTACCAATGAGTCACCAGGAAAACCCTGATAATGGTCTTGGGTTTCACATTTCGGGTCTAAACTGGAAATCTTGATTCAGGAAGTCCAATTTATTCACAGGAATAAGAGAACACTGAAGTCTAGACTATCTTGGGGGCTCCCATATGAATGATCACTATATTTAAAAATGAGCACTTGTTCAAATGCTCTTAAAGTGGTGTTTTATTAAAGTGTTCCCCTCTTGTTACAAAAGAAGCATGTTTATGTCTAGCCCAAAGCCAAAAATGATAAGAAATACCCAACCCATTCTATATGGAGATAACCAGCATTAATTTCTTTGTACACAGCCTCTCCAACACATTCGGTATTTTCTTTTTTCCTCCATATGAGATTATATTTTATTTATTAACTTATTTTTGCATTCATTCAGCAAATATTTATTCAGCCCCTATTGTGAATCAGATGCTTAGGATACAGACTTGAACAAGACCGATATTGTCAGTGAGCTCATAAGAAAATTTAGCAGAGAAGATATATTTTTTAAAAAAATCCAGAAGACCTGTGGTTCTGCAATGGCCAAATAAAGAGATTCTACCTCAGTCTCCTCTCAGGCATCACCCAAAGGCAACAAAAAGAGAAACTGAAATATCTACTCCAATTTTTGAAGAAACTAGGGCTTCCCTGGTGGCTCAGATGGTAGAGAATCCGCCTGCAATGCAGGAGACCTGGGTTTGATCCCTGGGTTGGGAAGATCCACTGGAGAAGGGAACGGCTACCCACTCCAGTGTTCTGGCCTAGAGAATTCCATGGACAGAGGAGCCTGGCAGGCTACAGTCCATGAGGTCGCAAAGAGTAGGACACGACTGAGAGACTTTCACTTCACTTTTCACAGGAATAACCTTTAGTTCATCATTCAGACAGACACTGAAGGCTGAGCAGGAAGAGGACAGAGATTCTCCATGAAGAACAAAGTTTTTTTAAAAATAGAGTGTATGCTAAGGGGCACAACCACCAATTTATTTTATAGCATCAGGAATAGTACATAAAGAGATAGCAACCAGCGTCACCTCTTCCTTGAAACACACGTGCTCATAGGCCCATGCACACATGCATACACACATTGACACACGCGTGACATTTTTGTAGGAAGCTCTCTGTAGATGAGGGAAGGTGAGGAGAGAAACTCTCTAACAGAAGTAATTTTGCAGTTCCTGATCTGGGTTATCTGGTTTTAAAAAAAGAATAAATTAACAAAAGTGATGCCGAGAGTGACAGAAAATTTAAGCAAACAAGCTATCAGTGAATGTTGTCACAGAGTCCAAAACAGTCCACAGAAACTCTAGAGGCAGATGATTTGAAAAAGAAGTTTTACCCGAAGTTAAAGGCTCAGATAACTCTCATGCTGTTTAATCTCTTCCAGAGCCTGGGAGAGGAGGGGTGACGTGGAATGAAACCTCTCAAATTCTTGTTATAAACTAACTGTAGCATCGATGGGCAAACCCCTCCAAAGAGAGCATAGACTAATTTCATTTTGATCAAGCAGAATCCAGAAACAGACACTAAGACTCGGTGACAAAGAGGTGCGACCACCGTGCCATGGGGGAATTGGCTTCCACCCTAAAGGAAATCAGTCCTGAATATTCATTGGAAGGACTGATGCTGATGCTGAAACTCCAAAACTGTGGCCACCTGATGAGAAGAGCTGACTCATTGGAAAAGACCCTGATGCTGGGAAAGACTGAAGGCAGGAGGAGGAGGGGACGATGGAGGATGAGATGGTTGGATGGCATCAGCGACTCAATGGACATGAGTTTGGGTAAACTCCGGGAGTTGGTGATGCGCAGGGAAGCCTGGCATGCTGCAGTCCGCAAGGTCACAAAGAGTTGGACACGACTGAGCGACTGAACTGAACTGAGGTTTTTGGTCTGCCCCAACCAGTAGATATTGATGAGAGGTGAGACGAGGAATTCAGGCAAGTTTTACCGGGGCTCCTACAGCTGCAGGGGGAAGCGAAAACAACAGGTTCCCCTGCTTGCTCCCTGAGAAGACAGAGAGGGAAGAGCTGGTTCCTTCGATGGGGTGAGGCTGCGGCGCTGGCTTAGGTGGGTTGCCCACCCCTTTGAAGGTGCAGGGGGCATGTGCGGTACCCTGCTTTTGCTCCCGGCTCCTCAGAAGTGACAGTTGAGGTTTTTGGTCTTTTTGTATCTTGTTGTCCAGAATTTCCCCCAGCTGCATGTGCACACAGATATTTTCAGTCCCTTATAGTTTCTTTGGATTTTGTGGCTCAAGGAGACGTTCGTCCGTGTGGGATTCCCTGGTGACTCGGTGGTAAAGAATACACCTGCCAATGCAGGAGATGTGGGTTCGATTCTTAGGTCAGGGAGATCCCCTGGAGAAGGAAATGGCAGCCCACTCCAGTATTCTTGCCTGGACAGAGGAGCCTGGCGGGCTACAGTCCATGAGATCGCAAGAGCTGGACACAACTCAGCAACTAACCAGCAAGAGCAAAGCATTGCACAAAGGGTCCCCTGTCCCAGCCTGTCTCATCTTGATTACTGTCAAAATGTATAACGAGCCCCATTTTTGGTGTTATTTTCTCACCCTCCTCCCTAGTCTTCCGGGCGCTTCCAATTTCCAAGACTCCCCCGGTCTGGTGATGTTGTAATACTTTACTTGTCACTAATGCATCTCTCAGTGGTCAGTATTAATAACCTGTTTCTCTCTTCTGCTTGTCTGGGCCACTGTTCCATCTACTTTCTATCTTCTATGTAATGTTAAAATCTTTCATTCACGAGGTCTCTTCCAATGCCTTTATTCCTGTGAGCCTTTAACGTATTCCATTCAACTCATTTGGATGGCCTATTCAGAGGAAAACTCACATATGGCACATTTAATCTATTTAATCAGTAGCTCTTAACATAACACTTTAAATAAAATCAATACAATATCATATTTGTGCCAAAATAGTAAAATAATTCCTAAGCATCATCAGATATCTAGTCGAATTTCCCCAATTGTACCATAATTGTGTTTTATAGCTTTTTCCCCCCAGCCTTAGCATTTTTAATCTGTTTTTTTAAAATGTAGCAATATATTGTGACTATATGACCATGTCAGTGAGTATTAGTTAATCACCATCCTAATGAAGGAAAAGTGGTCATTGTATAGATAAACCATAAGGAATGTCAATATTTGCCACTTCGTAACTTCAAATAAAACTAGAATGAACTGCTGGATAGCTGAATGTTTTTACACATGTATGCCCTTTAAGTTCTGTGTCAGCAAGCACAAATCATACACCAGAAGATGTACACATGGTTAAGGCATTAGATTTGGCCAAACTTCCCTCCTGAGATTAAAGTCAGTTTTTGGAGAAGCTGGCTGTGTGTGCATGCGCTCACTTTTCTGATCTAGCGAGCATTTTTGTCAGCATTTCGCTTTTTTCTTTACCTACTTGAACAGAAGAAAATGACACCTGTTTTTGCTTAATTTGTATGTGTATCTTTCCTAATAACGGTGACTTGACTTCTTATGTTTACTGGCTAATTGAATTTGTTCCTTTTCCTTACTCATTTTTCTTTTTCCTCATCACGGTTTTATCCTTTGACTTAGGGGTTTGAGTCCTGCTTTAATTCTACCCACTCCATTTGAGGTGTGAAACCAACGTACTCAAGCCAGAAAAGACCATGGTAAGCAGGAGAGCTCTCTATGGTTAGATGAGTGAGGTTTTTGCAGAACTGAGATCCCTGTCACTGTAGACATTTAAGGAGAGCATTTAAGTCTTGATCGTTTGGTGGAGAGTCACAGGACATATCCAAGACTCAAATGTGAGGATGAACTAGTCAATTATAAGGCTTCTTACAACCATTCTGTTAAATTAGGGTGTAGGTTCAGCTGCTTCAGTCATATCCAACTCTTTGTGACCCCATGGCCTGTAGCCCACAAGGCTCCTCTGTCCATGGAATTTTCCACGCAAGAATACTAGAGTGGGTTGCCATTCCCACTCCAGGAGATCTTCCAGGAGATCTTCCCGACCCAGGGATTGAACCTGGGTCTCCTGCATTGCAGGCAGATTCCTTACCATCTGAGCCACCTGGGAAGCCCCATCTCGCTTTACCCTTTAATTTTCCACCCCCACCCCCGACTCGCAAATTTTTTTTTAACCTCTACAAATACCTACCTGATAAGTATCAGGTTTTTCTTGTCAGCTGAGTGACATTGCTCAATTCCAAGGAACAGAACAAAACAAGGATAACATCCCAGACTCAAATGAAAACCCTCTTAAGGGTGGCTTTCCAGATCACTCCTGAGAATATCAGCAAGAAAACTGAAAATGCACAGTAGCCTCTGTTCGCCAATGGCTTTATCTGGTTTTCATAATGTGGTAACCGCCCTATTAGCACTTCTTGGAGGCATATCAGCATTTATTGCTGATGTCACTGAATATGTGGGCGACACTGTTTCTTTTCTGCACTTGGTTGGAGGTAAGAAAAATCATCCACAAGTCTTGAGCACATAAGATGAGTCTGACCCTGCACTAAATTGTTTGTATATGTGAACTAGAGTGATTTGGGGCTTCCCAGGTGATGCTAGAGGTAAAGAACCCACTTGTCAATGCAGGACACATAAGAGATATGGGTTCAGTCCCTAAGTTGGGAAGATCCCCTGGAGAAGGGCATGGCAACTCACTCCAGTATTCTTGCCTAGAGAATCCCAATGGACAGAGGAGCCTGGCAGGGTACAGGCCATAGGGTTGTAAAGAGTCAGACATGACTGTGTGAGTAAGCATGCATGCACACACACACACACACACACACACACACACACACACAAACACACACACAAGTGATTTTATCTAGCAATCTGGATTCCCAAGGGTTGTGTTCCCTTTAGAAAGTATTCAAGAACATGCCACCAACCAGGATTATCACTTCCACTCGGCTAATCTAACATGGAATCTAGGATAATAGTTAGGCCTCAACACTGTAAACCTAATAATGATTAACAGTACTCTTTCTGAAGAAAAGAAACCGAACATAAAGCACGGCTCAGCTGTGCTTGCAGAACAGGTTCACGAAGGACATGTCACATCCTTGGCTTAACTTCTGACTCTTGCTTTGTGAAAGTGCTGGTCACTCAGTCGTGTCAGACTCTTCGTGATCCCCTGGACTGTAGCCTGCCAGGCTCCTCTGTCCATAGAATTTTCCAAGCAAGAATACTGGAATGGGTTGCCATGCCCTTCTCCAAGGGATCTTCCCGAACTTGTGATCAAACCCAGGTCTCTCACATTGCAGGCAGATTCTTTACCATCTGAGCCACAGGGAAGCCCCCCAAAAGACTCTTGCTTTAGGACCCAGGATATTAAAAATACTTCTATGGTTTTTCAATTGAACATATAGCTTCTTTTTTGTTATTTGTTAAGTTTTTATTTTATATTGGAGTATAGCCAGTCAACAATGTTGTGATAGTTTCAGGTCAACAGCTAAGGGGCTCAGCCATACATATACATGTATCCATTCTCCCCCAAACTCCCTTCCCCCAGGCTGCCACATAACATTGAGCAGAGTTCCGGGTGCTGTAGTAGGTCCTTGTTTGTTATCCATTCTAAATACAGCAGAGTGTACTGTTGATCCCAAACTCCCTAACTATCCCTTCCCCCATCCTTCCCTCCTGGTAACCATAAGATGGTTCTCTAAGTCTTTGAGTCTGTTTCCATTTTGTAAATACATTCATTTGTATCATTTCTTTTTAGATTCTGCATATAAGGGATGTCTAAGACATTTATCTTTCTCTGACTTCATTCAGTATGACCGTCTCTAGGTCCATCCATGTTGCTGCAAATGGCATTATTTCATTCTTTTTAATGACTGAGTAATAGTCCACTGCATACATGCATGACATCTTCTTTATCCATCCCTCTGCTGTTGGCCTTTTGGGTGGCTTCCACGTCTTGCCTATTGTAAGCAGTGCTGCAGTGAACTTTGCGGAGCATGCATCCTTTTGGACCATGTTTTTGTCCAGATATGTGTACATATAACTTCTAACGAAATTCATGGAAGGATTTTATTCTCTGGGCACATCAAAAATTCTACTTTTGTGAAAATAGAATCTCCAGTGGGATTTTAAAAAATTAGTTGACCTAAGTCTCTAACAGTCTTCTTCTAATGAATGGTTGGCACCCTTTGTGATGTGCCACTGAATGAATCCTTTCTAAATCCCCATACAGGATTGACTTAAAGAGAGCAAGGAGGCAGATACCCAACTCCACCCATTTTCCTGTCATCTTGTGCCCCCACATCCCAATAGGTGATGAGATGTAGGATTTTATCCTTGGCTAGACCCTCGCCCTTCTGTTCAGAGGACACCATGACTAAGTCTTTCCATGGTTTCTGATCCATTTGCGAATCCAGTTCTTGGTGATGGGGTAGTGGGGAAAGCAATAAGATAGAAACTGTTGACTGCTTTAGGGAGCATGTGCAGTAGCTGGGTCCATAGGGTCTAAGAAGATGGGACTATCTTGATTTGGAAACTCCGAAAAGCACTCTAAGAAAAAAAAAAAAATCAAGTTCAAGTTAATTTAGTTAGAAGTTGAAAAAAAGACCAGGTGTCAGACAGCAAGTAAGAAACGAAGACAGACAAAAGAAGTCAGACAATAAAAGGTCCCAGCCGTTTATCCCTGTGGGTGACTAGAGATTAATTCCCTTGGAGACTCTGGTAGTCTGTGTATGATGCAAATGTTATCCCATCTGAGGAGTGAAGTGCTGGGGTCATTCTTCCACCAACTCCCTTGAACCATGGATTGAAGCATATTTGGGCATGATGTTAGTTCCCAAGTCTTCCAGCCTGCCATCCAGTGGGCAACACAGACACCAGTGGCTAAAGGAAGCCATCAGGCGATCATATGCCTATGCTTGGAGAGCTGGACAACTTTCTAGATACTTTATTTATTTTGTTGATTTTTGGCTTTGCGGAATCTTCGATGCTGCGTGTGGGCTTTCTCCAGTTGCTGCACGGGGGGCTACTCTCTAGCTGTGCTCCGAGGACTTCACAGAGCTCTGTCTTCTCTAGAGCAGCACTGCCTCCAGGGCACACGGGCTTCAGTAGTTGTAGCGCACCGTTGCTCCACAGCGTATGAGATCTTCCTAGACCACACATGGAACCCATGTCCCCTGCATTGGCAGGTGGATTCTATACCACTGGACCACCAAGGAACTCCCTGACCCAATTTTACTGAAGCATTAAAGATGAGGGCATATGGGCAGGGTTGGGTGGCACCACCGACATGATGAACATGAGTATGAGTAGGTTCTGGGAGTTGGTGATGGACAGGGAGGCCTGGAGTGCTGCAGTCCATGGGGTCACAAAGGGTCAGACACAACTGAGAGACTCAGCTGAACTGAACTGGGCAAGGTACCAACCCTTGCTGATAGGGCAAGCTTTTGCCTTACCCCTGAAAGAGACCTTCACTGCTCTTTAGTTTTTAAGTGTATCACTTCTCCTCTTGGGATTTCAGTGTCCTCACCTTAAAATGGGAATGACAACACTGAATAGGGGTACTGGATTTCATTCAGTGGAATCTTAGGCTCAAATGTACCTACTGTCTCATTCCTTTGAAGCTTGAGTGTGCTTGTGTATAACACACCCAGCAATTACTTTAATAACTCACATCTCCAGTGAATGGATACTTTGAAGATCCTTCTTCAAATTCTTGATGAACATCTGAGACTTATCGGTATTTTTTGCTGGATTAAAACTTCTGGTAAATTCTACAGCCCTGTGAAAATACTCCTAAAAGCAGAAAGATGAGCATCAAACCACTTTGCCATGGAGCACGATTTTTTTTTTCAGATGCGATTGCCTGTTTAATCATGCTCGCATTTCTGGAGGGAGAGCTTTTGGCGGGTAATGCGCTTTAAGAAATTTGGGCAAAGAGAAACTCAAATGGAAATACATGACCCCAGCCCTCAGCCGCGCCGCACTTCATTATTACTGTGTTACCATTTGCTGGAATGGTCCTCTGCCTTTCAACTCATCCGTAAAAGTGGAGACAACAAAGTTGAAAATCGGAATCAGTGGAACGTGGGCCCGACAGAGCATCTGTGAACTTAATGATGCTCCTCAACTGAAAGTGGCGACTGAATCTCCAGAGGCACTGGGAGTCTTGCCTCGCCAGTTTCGCTGTATTTTGCAAGAGTCCCCCACCATGTGCATCAAGTGAGAAGAAAGCAGGAAGGGAAAATGCCCTGGAGGCGGTGGGAAGAGGCTCATGGCCCTGTGCAGAAGGGACTTCTCCCTTCAGTTGTTTCAGAAGGAAATAAGGAAGGGGAAAGAAAGGCTTCATGCAAGTCTAGGTACTTCCTTGGTGAAATAGGACGGGAAGGGAGGCTCTGTGGTCTTCCTTATGGTGTTTCCATGAGGAAACGTGTAGAAGGTCCTCATTGCATCTTGCAGGAGGGAAGGTCTGCCTGATCAATTGGGTAAAGTACCCATGACCACAGGCACCCGTTTCCTGATTAGATGGAGCAAATACATCTCTGTGTGTGGGCTTAGTTGCTCAGTCGTGTCTGACGCTTTGCGACCCCATGGACTGTAGCCCGCCAGGCTCCTCTGTCCGTGGAATTTTCCAGGCAAGAATACTGGAGTAGGTTGCCACTCCCTTCTCCAGGGGATCTTTGTGACCCAGGGATCAATACTGAGTCTCCTGCTAGGCAGGCAAATTCTTTACCATCTGAGCCACCAGCGAATACCTCTAGCACCTGTATGTAAGAGGTCTCCTTCTATCCACGCCCCTCACCCCACATTTCCCAGTGCAGTTGCTTAGTAACACACCTAAAGGCTTCTGCCAAGTCTACTTCATTCTGCAATCTCTCCCCATCGAAAATGAATCATGAGAGAATGCATTTTCACCCTCAGATGCACCAAAGGAGCCAAAGACCTCTGCTGTAGTCAAGGGGAAGGTCACGGGCAGTCTAAGGAGAGGGATCCTTCCAATGACACCGCCGAGAATGGGACAGACTGCTGGCGAATGGACAGAGATACTGCCGCAGCCTGGTTAGTGTTAGCACCTGAATTGGAGCACGTGCCTAAGCCAGTCCTGTGGTTTCCCCTGGTGGCTCAAATGGTAAAGAATCCACCTGCCATGCGGGAGACCTGGGTTCAATCCCTGGGTCAGGGTAGGTCCCCTGGAGAAGGGAATGGCTACCTACTCCAGTGTTCTTGCCTGGAGAATTTCATGCGACAGAGGAGCCTAGCGGGCCATAGTCCATGGGGTTGCAAAGAGTCGGACACAACTGAGCGACTAACACTTTCACTACTTTTCAAATGCAGTAATGCACAGACATGGTCCCAGACTCCAAGGAACTCACTGCCTAGTATGTGTGTGGAGATCTATGAGCACTTTAACTTCTGTTGATAATGAAGAAGCAACCCCAGGGTCCATGATGAGTCTTAGGGCAGGTAGAAGTAAATGGTGGGGGGACATTCAGTACAGGTCGGAGAGGACTTCATACTGGAGATGACATTTGAAAATAACAGTGAAAAAGGGAGAGTGGGGAGCTTCCCTGGTGCTCCAGTGGCTAACTCTGGCTTTGAATGCAGGGGACGCAATTTCGATCCCTGGTTGGGGGACTAAACTCGCATATACTGCAGAGAAACTAAGCCTGTGTGCCACAACTAGAGGGCCGACATGCTGCAACTACTGAAGCCCGAGTGCTCTGGATCCTGTGCGCTGCAAAGAAAGATCCTGCATGAGGCAGCAAAGATTCTGTGTGCTGCAACCAAGACCCAACACAGCCAAACAAATGAATAAAGGGATAGTGGGGGAAGTGTGCAGACAGAGGAGCAGAACAGTGAAATCCTGGAGGTGAACTCTGCATGATTTTTGGGGAGAGGGTAGCATTTCACTGTGGCCGAAGCACCGTCCTTTCTCTGTCTCTTAGATGGAGCAACCAGAGTTAGAAAGTTCAAGCAACTGACCAAGGTCACAGGTCTAACCTTGGCCTTAGAATGCATCACCCAATGTTGCCTCCACTGCACCACCCAGCTCCCCAGTCTGTCTGGATCCCTACCACATAAGGACCTGCATCTCTGATTCTTGTTCAGCTATTATGCCTGCCTGCATCCTGAGTGAGATAGGGTGAGTCTGAAGTAGGAAGCGAAGAGAAATGAAACCTCCCAACTCAGGGCAAAGGTACCATATGTCTCCTAACTCCTGGGTGCGATGGGGAGTCTCTTTAATGACTTTCCTAATTCTACTCACTCCCCTGCCCCCACCCTTGCATCTCAAGTGTTGGCTGCACATATGGCGCCTCTCCCTTCCCAAGGAATTTCTTTTACTGATATCATTTCCTGTCACAACCTTAATATTCTTTTAATGGACTGCTGTTGCTTGCTGCAGAGTTAATCTGTTATCCCTTGTTATGGAGACCTCTTTCCAAATGCCAGAGCAGAGAATCATCTTTCTGAGCTAAAAGCAACACTTTCTTTGTGGATCTGTCAGTTTCAAACTTTGACTTTTAAATGATGGGTGTATTTTCCTGGATTGTGGAGTTTTGAGTTTGTGTAAGACATGACTATTTGAGATGCTTTCCACTGTTAGTTATAACAACAAGAAGAACAACAAAAATATATACCATTAAAAAAATAATTCTATTTAACTGATAAGTCCAGCTGTAGAATGGACTTCAGGTAAAACTGGACCTAGCAGATCACCCGTATCACCAAAGACCAAGGTTTTCTCTTATGTCTTCACTTCGCCTTTCAGAGTATTTGCTCTATCCTTGAGATAGGTCTCATGCTGGTTACAAAATATTTATCATCAGTCAGCAGAATTATAAATTTGCCAAGTGATAAACCATAGACTTGATGCTTTTGAACTGTGGTGTTGGAAAAGACTCTTGAGAGTCCCTTGGACTGCAAGGGAATCCAACCAGTCCATCCTAAAGGAAATCCATCCTGAATACTCATTGGAAGGACTGATGTTGAAGCTGAAACTCCAATATTTTGGCCACCTGATGTGAAGAACTGACTCATTTGAAAAAACCCTGATGCTGGGAAAGATTGAAGGTGGGAGGAGAAGGGGGAGACAGAGGATGAGATGGTTGGATGGCATCACTGACTCAATGGACATGAGTTTGGGTAAACTCCAGGAGTTGGTGATGGACAGGGAGGCCTGGCGTGCTGCAGTCCGTGGGGTCGCAAAGAGTCGGACACGACTGAGTGACTGGACTTAACAGAACTGAAACCATAGAGGAAATGTCTCAACCCAAAGGCCCCAGTAAATATCTTAATCCCGTTGACCTTGAGGGCATCATGTAACCACCCATGTCATGTGAGCAGGAGTGGGAGATGTGCTGATAGGCTTAAGGCCAGTCAGTCTGTCTCTGCTTCAGACCTTCAGGGATCAGAGCAGGTGAGGGAGAATGGGTGCTGGAGAGGGCGCCCGGGAGTCAGCCTGGGCTTCGGGGAGTCACTCCAGGGCTAAGAGCTCAGAGCCCAAATGTCTGCATTTGAATATCAGCCCCATCACTCACTACCTGAGTGACTCTGAGAAAGTATCTTCACTTCTTCTTCTTCTTTTTTTAAAATTTATTGGAGTAGTATAATTGCTTTGCAATATCATGCTCATTTCTGCTGGAGAGCAAAGTGAATCAGCTACATACAGTCCCTCTTTATTGGCTTTCCTTCCCATTTAGGTCCTCACAGAGCACTGAGTCGAGTTCCCTGTGCGCTGCAGACTGCTCTCATAAGGTGTCTATTTTATACATAGGGTCACTAGTGCATACATGTCAATCCCAGTCTCCCAGTTCACCCCACCACCCTCCCTTCCCCCACTTGGTATCCATCTGTTTGTTCTCTACCTCTGTGTCTTTATTTCTTCTTTGCGAATAGGTTCATCCCATTTTTCTAGATTCCCCCTATGTGCTAATATACGATACTGTTCTTCTCTTTCTGACTTACTTCACTCTTTGTGACAGTCTCTTGGTCCATCCGTGTCTCTGAAAATGGTGCAGTTTCATTCCTTTTTATGGCTGATATTCCACTGTATGTATGCACCACATTTTTATCCATTCCCCTGTTGGTGGACGTCTAGGTTGCTTCCAAGTCCTGACTGTTGTAAACAGTGCTGCCGTGGACGCTGAGGTGCATGTGTCTTTTGGAATTATGGTTTTCTCTGGGCACATGTGCAGGAGTGGGATTAAAATGAAAACTTCAATGCCTTGTCATACCAGTCACATTTCAAGGACTCAAAAGCCACCTAGGCCTAGGAGACACCGTGCTGGTCAGTAAAGATGTGAAAATTTAATACATTTCCACTGTCACTGAAAGTTGTGTTGGTTGAAACCAACACACACATTCAATGCTTAATGTCATGCTATCTTTTCACAGGCAGTGATGGGAGAAAACAGTGTTAAAGTGCTTAACCAACATCCTTTTGTTACCCTGGTTAAAACGCAGGTAGATTAAAACAGTAGGAAGATTTAATACAATGGAGAGAATAATAAAAAAAAAAGAGAAGATATTGCTGATTCAACAAATTCCTTTGTGTTCGCATCATATAGGTGTCATTTTGCTGACTACAAAATAAAATGATGAATGATGTAAAGAAATAAGGAAACTTGTTTGATTCCATGAAAAACAAGTTCCACTGTAGGCAAATTTCACTCCTCCTCTGACCCTCCCAACCTGGCCTCCCTAATCTTTCTTTTTTTTTCCCTTTTCTCCAAAAATCATGGTTCTTTGCAGCCAGGAAGGTCCAGAGTATAAAAATGGTGAGCAAAAGGGGGTTGGCAATTTTAATAGACACATTGAAAATGACAAGGAGCCTGGCCGCCTACTTTGGGATGATTTGGAAGCATCTCACCATTTGTGAGCCAGACCATGTTTTTATAATTAGCTTCTCTGAAAAGGACTCTGTCCTCAAAGCGTGTTGTGATTTGGGAACATGCTGCTCACAAAAAGGTTCTGTGGTGAAGCAAAGAGTGAGGGGTTCTGGTCTGTTGACTTTGCCTTTGTCTTTTCCCCTTGGCTTCTTCTCACAAAGCCTTCGATGTGTCTTTTGTGTACATGTATGGGGGCGGTGAATGGGTTGGAAGTGGCAAATTGTGTTGGTAAGTGGAAGCCTCATCAAGCAAAAGAAACATGTCCTCCTGTTCATCTATTACCTGGGCAGCCAAGGCCATCCCTGAGTTCCAAGCACTCAGCCTCTGTTTCCCCATCACCGCATCTGGCTTCCTGGCTGATGCTCCCTTGCATGTGTGCAGAGAGGCAGCTGGGTTTCCTTGGCGATTGACAAGCTCTGAGTGGCTCCCTCTCTCCAGGACCTATTTTCGTTGGTTCACCTTTGACCCAGTCATTGGCTGGTTTTCTCTCCATTTGGATGCTTTTTCCTCCATCTATTTTTCATGAAGACTTTATGTGTCTCTGATCGCCCCTTAACAACAACAAACAACAACAAAAAAGAGGACAAGGCAAATGAATTCTTTGTGTGAATCTCCTGTGATTCGGTGTCATATATTTGAGAGCTTCTGATGGCCAAAGCAGGACTTTGATGCCCTCTGCATCAGTGGTGGGTGGGGAGGTGTAATGTGTGAATCGCAAAGACATGTCATGGCAAGAGTTTGTTTTCTCCTGAGCATTTACAAAGACTACTGCTCTTTAGATAGCCCTGGATAAAACTGCATCCTCCTCAGGGATAAACAAATAAAAACAAAAGCAAAACTCACACACACACACACACACACACACACACACGAATAGGTCTTAAGAACTATATGCCTGGGGGTGATTTTGTCTGCATCTTCAGTTAAAACTTGGTAAACTTTTTAGGGAGGGGTCCCAAGCATAAATGTGAGTTTACCTTCTGATACCCAGAACTTTGGTCAGGCAGAAAGAACTAGAACCCTTAGAACAGACATGGCTGAAAGTGTGGTCGCAGGATTCTATTTGGATGAAGTAGGTCTCTGTTCAGACTTTAATTATGGAATTTCAGACAGACCGATGCCTCCGGCTTCTACCTTCAGATTAGCCACCCGGCACTGTTTAAAATGAAGTGGTGGCAGAGTTTCAATGAGCAAATCTATTCATTCATAGCTGAGTGACCTTCTGTTCACCAGTATTAGGGACCTCTGGTGCCTGGTTGGAATTCAGATTTTCCTGAGTATCTGGCTCACACTTGGGATGGAATTTGGAACCCCAGCATTTTGGGCTGTGTTCTAAGCTGTTGTTTAATTGCTTAGTTGTATCCTACTCTTTTGTGACCCCATGGACTGTATTCCACAAGGCTCCTCTGTCCATGGCATTTCCCATGCAAGGATACTGGAGTGGGTTGCCATTTCCTTCTCCAGGGGATCTTCCCAACCCAGGGATTGAACCTGTGTCTCCTGCAACAGTAGGCAGACTCTTTACCACTGAGCCACCTGGGAAGTTCTAAGAGAGGGTCATATTTGAACATGATATGCTCTGGGACCTATTTCAGACCTGAAACAGATGGTACGCAGACATCAATCTCTCCTCCACTGATACTCATCCTCCCCTGCCCCGCCCCAGTATTCCACTCTTGTTCTCTTCTGTCAGATCATCTGTGTCACAACGTTGCCTCAGCGTGAATGTAATAGCTTGGAAGAAGTCTGCTATGGGTTGCAGGGCAAAAGTCCGTCTAGTTAAAGCTATGATTTTTCCAATAGTCATGTATGGATGTGAGAGTTGGACCATAAAGAAAGCTGATTGCCAAAGAAGTGATGCTTTTGAACTGTGGTGTTGGAGAAGACTCTAGAGAGTCCCTTGGACTGCAAGGAGGTCCAACCAGTCCATCCTAAAGGAGATCAGTCCTGAATATTCACTGGAAGGACAGATGCTGAAGCTGAAACTCCAATACTTTGGCCACCTGATATGAAAAACTGACTCATTGGAAAAGGCCCTAATGCTGGGGAAGATTGAAGGTGGGAGAAGAAGGGGATGACAGATGATAAGATGGTTGGATGGCATCACTGACTCGATGGACATGAGTTTGCCCAAGCTCTGGGAGTTGGTGATGGACAGGGAAGCCTGGTGTGCTGCAGTCCATGGGGTCACAAAGAGTCAGGCACTACTGAGCAACTGAACTGAACTGAACTGATAGCTGATTCACTTCATTGTATAGCAGAAACTAACACAACATTGTAAAGCAACTATACCCCAATAAATAAACAAACAAAAAAAATTAAAGGGCAAAACTGTACTACTGTAAGAGTGCAATTATTTCTTTTAGTAGAGATGAAGAATTCAGCAAATAGACATTTAATAGTTGTAGAAAGGATTTTGGAGGTCTTATGATTTAGCTTTTTCAAAGAGAGAAGTTGTTTATTCTAAGATACAGAACAACTTAGAGACCAAATTCTGGTCCGTTGACATTCAAGCTACAAAGAGGTGAAACTCTTGAAATTCATTGATTCACTCATTGATTGATCCATGCATCTAACAAATACTCACTATGGCCCAGACCCCGTTCTGGTCATGGGGATTCCCTAGAGGAATAGTACCTATGCTCTATCTACAAGCAACTCACTGTATGGAGAGTGAAAAAAGGCACAAAAATACATAACTTGTTCGTGATGAATAAAGATACTAACAGAAATATATTCAAGATGGTGTGATCACCTGGGGGCTTCCCTGATTGCTCAGATGGTGAAGAATCCACCTGCAATGCAAGAGGCTGGGGTTCCATCCCTGGATCTGGATGATCCCCTGGAGAAGGGAATGGCAACCCACTCCAGTATTCTTGCCTGGAGAATCCCATGGGCAGTGGAGCTTGGCAGGCTGGCACTGATGGGAAAGCAGAGAAACCTTAAGACAAACGACCACAGCACTCTCCTCTGGGCCAGGTACAGACATGCAACCCTCACAGACCCTGCCCTTGAGGAGCTCATAGGTTAGCAGCAATGATAAACAGTGATTGAAGCAAACCTACATCAAGGAAGAAAAATGCCAAAAGCCACAAGAAAGGTTTAAACAGGGAGCTGAAGGTTTTGAGGAGTCAGTGATGCACCCAGCTGGGGAGATCAGAAGGCCTTCCTGGAAGAAGGGCCCCCTGATCCGGTTCTGAAAGGTTCTCCAGAATTTCTGAGCAGACACAGAGCTCCAGGGCGCCAGGCATGGGAGGATCTCACAGCAAATAAACAGTAACGCATTCAGTTTGATTTTGTCCCTGACTTTTTGGTGCACATGGCATTATTAAATTCCTAAACATAAACATATTCCTTTTAAAATCCATCTTCAAAGTAGACCAGAGTTCCAGGCCTACGGAGACTTGACATATCAAAAGAAACTTGCTGACACAAACTGGAGTACCAAGCTTGATCTATTCTAATATATGATTTTAATGTTTCTCATTTTGCAGCCTTGCCAGCTACCATCTATCATCCACTGTCACATTTAAGTTTCCTAAATGACTGCTTTTTAACTTTTGTCACTTATTCAGCAAAGAGATACATTCTAAAGCCTGGCCTCCCCCAACCCTCACCCCAGCCCACCCCTGTGAGTGTGTCTTAATATGAATTGTGAGAGAAGGAGAAATAGAAACGTTTGCTCCATCCAGGATAAGGCAGAGTTCCCCACCCACCCCCCAGCCCAGTTTCAAATCCAAGTCTTTACTTAATTATGTTGTTTCTCAATGGTTTAGGATGCAAGAACATAAAGCTGGTGAGAATTGGAGGGGTGGAATGAGTTGAAGGTTGCAATTATGGAAATGGAGAGTAAACTCTTTGCAGTATTTCTGGATAAGGGATCAAAGGAGCAATTTCTTTTTCTTCAAGACATGAGTGAGGAAGAGCCACATTTCCAGCCTTGATTCTGAGACGGAACGAGGGTTGCTGTTGGCTCTGCTCTCTTTGATTTCTTATTTGACCTCCAGCCAATCAGCTCTAAAGATATCACACTGTTAGGAGTGACTTTCTGGTCTGACTTGGCCATTCCCACAGATAGAAATGCCTTCTTAAGGACTTGCTTTGCTCAGTTGTATCTGACTCTTTGCGGCCTCATGGACTGTAGTCCACCAGCCTCCTCTGTCCATGGGATTCTCCAGGCAAGAATGCTGAAGTTGGTTGCCATTTCCTACTCTAGGGGATATTCCTGACTCAGGGATTGAACTCACAGCTCTTTCATCTCCTGCCTTGGCAGGCAGATTCTTTACCCCCAGTGCCATGTGGGAAGCCCTAGAAATGCCTACTGGTGGGTACAGCTGTGAGATAACCCCTGGAAGATGTGATATAACCACATTTATCATAGGATAACCATATGCTCTGCTTTCCCCCAAGTTAGTTCTAGTTTACAGCTGTTTTCCCAGTATGCCTTGCATAGCATTCTCCTTTACTCTCAAGTGTCCTGGTTGAGACAATACATTTATGATAACTCTTTGCTGTGCTGTGCTTAATCACCCAGTTGTGTCTGACTCTTTGCAACCCCATGGACTGTAGCCCACAGGTTCCTCTGTCCATGGGATTCTCCAGGCAAGAATACTGGAGTGGGTTGCCATGCCCTCCTCCAGGGGATATTCTCAGCCCAGGAATTGAACCCAGGTCACCTGCATTGCAGGCAGATTCTTTACCATCTGGAGTGGGTAGCCTATCCCTTTTCGAAAGGATCTTCTCTACCGAGGAAAGATTGAACCAGAGCCTCCAGCACTGCAGGTGAATTCTTTACCTGCTGAGCTAGCAAGGAAGCCCTATGATTACCCTATGAAGTACTCTCAGCCGGGGATCCTCCCAGCCCAGGGATTGAACCCAGGTCTCCCACATTGCAGGCAGATTCTTTACCATCTGAGCCACCAGGGAAGCCCATAGCCAACAGAGCAAGTTGCAAAGCAGAGAAACACCCAGGATCACGGAAAGATGCTCCTGGAGTCAGGTGAGTAAAGTCAGTCTCTCTACTTAATTAAATACAAGAGGGTGATATCTGTTCATGGGGCTCTATGAGAGTCTCCCTGGAGCCACTTTAACAGCATTAAACCTGACAAGGTGCTTGATCAAGGACTCTGGCACTTTTCAGAGAGTGGTCCTTCAGCAACAGCAGTGAAAGTAGCTCATCTGTTGCTGTAGCATATACGGAAAGTCCCCTATATACAAAAGTGTTCCATTCTAAGAGTGTGTTCGTAAGTCCAATTTGCTCACAAGTCCAAGACAGTTAGCCTAGGTCCCCCTCTAACACAATCAGCTATAGAGTTGTTGTTCAGTTGCTCAGTCATGTCTGACTCTTTGCGACCCCGTGGACTATAGCACACCAGGCTTCCCTCTCCTTCACCATCTCCCAGAACTTGCTCAAACTCATATCCATTGAGTTGGTGATGCCATCCAACTATCCTATCCTCTAACACCAACAGCTATATAGTACTGTACTGTAGTAGGTTTATAATACTTTTCAGACAAATAATATATAGTACACAAATAATATGTAAAGAAACAAATCCCCAAATTAAACATTTTTAAATTTTACAGTACAGTACATGGGAAGGGCTGATGCTGAAGTTGAAGCTCCAATACTTTGGCCACCTAATGTGAAGAACTGACTCATTGGAAGAGACCCTGATGCTGGGAAAGGCTGAAGGCAAAAGGAGAAGGAGGCGGCAGAGGATGAGGTGATTAGATAGCATCAGCGACTCAATTGGCATGAATTTGAGCACCCCAGGAGATAGTGGAGGACAGGGGGTCCTGGCATGCCATAGTCAATGAGGTTGTAAAGAGTTGGACACAACTTAGCAACTGAACAGCAGCAACAGTACAAAGTTGTGGGTCTTTAGCATCACTGAGGCAGTGTATCAGCCCTGAATTTCCCAATCTTGGAATTCTTGTTTCATGGGACAAGTATTTCTATATTTCTTAAAGCTTTTGCTGTGCTGTGCTTAGTTGCTCAGTCATGTCCAACTCTTTGTGATCGCATGGACTGTAGCCTTCAAGGCTTCTCTGTCCATGGGGATTCTCTAGGCAAGAATACTGGAGTGGGTTGCCATGTCCTACTCCAGGGGATCTTCCCAACCCAAGGATTGAACCCAGGTCTCCCACATTGCAGGTGGATTCTTTACCGTCTGAGCTACTGGGGACATGGGGGTCTTTTGTTTCAGATAGACCAACAGAATGCTAATTGATATACAGCTCAATATTTGTTGGATCCTGGCACTAGATATCTTAATTTATATCAATGAATAGAGGGAAAGAATGTACATCCAATCACTGTTACTAGAAAGGAAGGAAAGACTGGTAATAATAATATCCATTTCTATTGAGAACCTTCTAAGTGTCTGATGCTTTATACGCTCCATCTTTAACATTCCAATCAGACAACTGAGGTCATGAGTGTAGCTTAGACAAGTCGCTTGACACTGAGTTGTACTCTGTCTTATAGATCACCTAATAAATTAATGATTGAACTGGTGTTTGAGACAGGTTTGTCAGGCTTCAAACCCTATACTCTTCATCCTAAGACTTTTCCATCCACCTCTACCACTCACCTGTCTCCTGCCTCTCCCTCGTAATGACATATTACCCAACCTGATGAAGAAAAGTACGCTCAGATGAGGAGATGAATCATTTGAGATTATGTCTAGAAGAAGTCAAGCATATAAGAAAGATTCTGATACTGATAATTCAAGACAAAGTCTTCTGGCAGGAACTGTGCAGTAACCACAAATGTAGCAATGACCATACATCAGTTGCTTATCCATGCATTCTGACTCCTCCAGGATAGTCCTGGTTTATATCTGTTTTCCTATCCAGTGAATGGCTCTATTAACTCTCAGAAGAGTCCTAGTTTAGCCATGCAAAGTTTTCCTTTATCTAGGAAACGTCAGGATGATATTCTCTGCACTTGCAAGAATATGAAAAAAATGCTTCGTGATGGAAGTGGGTCTGTGATGGACTAATGTTTCCACTCAGTTGTCACTGTTGTCATCCACACATTTCTTTGGTGTCTATATTGGAGATCAAGTGTTAGCATGGACGTTTGCACATTTCCTCTGCTTTTCTGCAGCTGGTTTTGTCAAGGACAAAATAGGATGTTTGGGATTTTTCTCCAGCTGGAAGTTATTTGCAGTTGCAAGGAACTTCTCTAAGAATTAATTTAACACTCGAATCAAAAGCAAAGGATCCCCACTTTGCAATCAGCTTCCCAGCGTCTTGAAGAGATGACATTTAAGAAGTTGGAGATTTCTCAGTGCTACAGCATTGAGAGATTAAGCCAGCATGTTATCCTCTTTGATTCTGAAAGACAAGAAATGCATACATGGTTGAAAAGTATAGAAAACTTCCAGCCCATATTTTGATCTTACCTAAAGAAGTAGAATACAATAGTTAAGTTTTTAATTGGATGTAAGTTTAAACCTAGGAGACATATGACTACTGAGGGTTAAAAGGATCGTTTCTGAAGTAAAATTTTCTGGGTTTGAAAGTTGATTCTCTCATTAAAGCATCACGTGAGCCCATTCTGGCCATCATAGAAAGTGAAATGACTCAAGAAATGACCTGGGTATTTAACAGGCTAATTTATTATATAAATAAACAACATAATGTGTTGTGTGTGCATCTAGCCTGGAGTGTGATGCCAGAACTACAAATAGGCTGAATATTAATAATTTGTGAACTTCTTAATATTCTCTCCTGGTTTCAGCACCTGGGTCTTGGACAGCTCCCTTTTGGATGTACTGGTTTGGCCTTTCTCAACAACATATTCAATTCTATTCAATAAATACCCTTTGTGTATGTCAAGGTGATTTTTAACATAAGACAGTGCTAGAGACAGACCACAGTCTATTGTCTCTTCATACTGGCCAAAACAAAATGTGTAGAAACTTTGAAAATGACCTTTTTAATGAAGACATAGGTCAGGCTGGTAGCAAAGTTTTATTCAAGTATGTTTCAGATTCATAGCTGTTTTCAATCTAGTTAAATCTCCCTCTGCCCTGCCCTGACCCCCACCAAAAGGGGAAAAAAAACAAGTTTGACCTATCTTGAGCCAAAGTCACACTGTTCTGGCTGTTAAGAATATGATTAGCTTCTGAAAGTGACTGATGCCCTAGGTTTTCAATCATGTTAGAATTCTGGAATAATGGAATTTCTTATGAGGTCTACAAAAAGGTCTGATAGACTTTCAACGGCAGCTTCCTCCTTCTTCCTTGGAAACAAATTTCCTTCTTCCAGTCAACTTCTGTTTACTGCTACATGGATGTACAGGTTTATAGTTTGGTCCATGTCAAAAGATCTGAAAATTCGTAGTGCATTCAGTAACCCTCCTGAGTTCAGATGTCAATTGATCTTTCTCTGATAGAAGTTTATTAGTTCATCCAGCATTAAAAAGTTAGACAAATATAAATTTTAAATGAGAATCCACATCAGAACATAGAGTTGAATCTGGGCTCCAACACTGACAAGCTAGGTGAATTTTGGCAGTGGTTTACCTTCATGTGCTTTAATCCCCTTTTCTGAAAAGTAAATTTAAAAAAAATATTTATTTGGTTGTCTTGGGTCTTAGTTGTGACGCATGGACTCTTTGATTTTTGTTGCAACTTGCAAACTCTTAGTTGTGGCATGTGACATCTAGTTCCCTCAACAGGACTCAAACCCTGGCCCCCTGCATTGGGAGTGTGGAGTGTTAGCCACTGGGCCATGAGGGAAGTCTCCTGTAAGATAAGTCTTATTGCAATGTCTACTAGAGCAGAGGTTCTGGAAAGCAGCACAGAGGTAGCAATGCTGTGTGGGCTACTAGTGTAATAATTTTTGAGGTTTTCAGGTAAAATATAAATTTCCAAAATAATTTTCCATAAAGAAACTCCTTTGGATGAATATTCTGATCTGACTGGAAAAGGCTGGAGATGTTGAGATATGAGTTTATTTCCTTTAAATTTGGAGGCATATTGTTGATAGAGATTGAGAAAGAGCTGCCATTAGGTTTCCAAATAGCATGTGCAATAAAATTAAAAGCTACACTTTTATTTTAGGTGTGGTTTTTTGGATAGGTCCCATGCCTTTGTCAAGTGAAGCTGTGATTTTTGGTTTGCGTTTTGGCTCAATCCATTACCGTGTTAGCACCTCTAAGCAGAGAGTCATATTAAATTTTAAAGACAATGTACTTTCGTTTGCCTTCCAGTGTGATTTAGAAAGCTTCTACCATACAAACCTTCCTACAAACAATAATTGTGAACTCAGAACAAAATAAAAACACAACTACATTAAAGCACTTCGGGAGCATAAAAGCAAGCAGGTTCTTGAAAGGAGCCATCACTTAAGAAAAGAAAATTGCTCTGGGTGAGTTTCCCATTTTCAGAGCCTCTAGCTGATGGCAGACAGCCTTCTATGTCATCTTGGGTAGCTAAACCCACAGTATGTCTTCTTTAACAAATTGGAGGATAGAGACTGAGGCAATGGCAGCTACTAAAATGTGAAGGGGAGCAATTCCTGAAAAAGAGAGAATATGAGAGGAAGGGCATTAGATCTGGTGCATAAACCTTGCCTGACTGATCACTGAACCACCCATGCCTAGCAGAGGGTGCAGAACCAACCTTTGAGTTGCATTTCAAAAGGTAAAGTTTGTAGATTCAGTTCAACCAAGTTAATTTTCTGCTAAAACAAAAGATAAGTCACCATGCTTGGGAAGAATATAACAGACTTTAGAGTCTCAGCAACACAGCATTCACAATACCCATACTGAAAAGGTAAATGTGATTGGCTCCTAAAAAAGAAGACACTCAATAGAGACCAGGTTGAAATGACCAATAGATTAGCAGAAAATTATTTTAAAGTATCTATTATATTTATGCATGGTGACATAAAGAAAGTTATGTTAATAATAAATGAAGAGATAAGAAATGTCAACAAAAATTAATATAGTCTTCAAAAGAAATTGATATTTTGGAATTAAGAAGTCACATAACATTTGAAATGAAAACTCATTGGATGGACTTAAGTTACATTGGAAATAACAGAGGAAAGAGTCAGTAAATTTGAATATAGATCAGCGTAAAGGATCCAGTCTGAAGAACCGATAAATTAAAGATTGAAAAAACAAACAGCCTCAAGCATCTGTGGGGAAATATTAAAAGATCTGGAAGGAAGTGAAAGTGTTAGTCGCTGTTGTATCCGATTCTTTGCGACCCCATGGATTAGGTTCCTCTGTCCATAGAATTCTCCCAGCAGGAATACTGGAGTGAGTTGCCATTTCCTTCTCCAGTGTATCTTCCCAACCCAGGGATCAAACTCAGCTCTCTTGCAGTTCAGGCAGATTCTTTACCATCTGAGCCACCAGGGAGGAAGCCCTAATATATGTTTAATTGGAGTTCCAGGAGAAGAGGCAAGAAGGACTGGGACATGACTTTTTTTTAAGAAATAATGCCAACAAACATTTTAAATTTGGAGAAAGATATATACTTACAGATTAAAGTTCAGTAAAACTCATCCAAAGTAAATATAAAGAACACCACATCCAGACATCCGAATATATCATAATCAGACTATAAACAGAAAGATAAAGAAAGAATCTTGAAAGCAGACAGAGGAGGCCGCACATGACATGCAGGAAAATTATTGTTGATTTCTTTTCAGAAACAATGGGTTTCAGAAGATGGGGAAGCAACATTTTTTCGTACTGAAAGAAAAAGTAAAAGCTATCAAATCAGAATCCCTTAAAAATACCTTTCAAAAATTAAGATTAATTAAATGTATTTTTAATAGAAGAAAGCTAAGAGAATTCATTGGCTAGCTGTTCACTACAAGAAATGCCAAAGGAAGTGCCCCAGGTGGGAGGAAAATGATACCAGCTGGTAACTCAATTCTTCCAGAAGGAAGAAGGACATTGGCAATGGTGAATATTTGGGTGACTGTAAAAGAAAATTTTAACTTAATTTTTAAAAAATAATATTAATTCAGCCTTCTATACAATTCTTGACACTTTTAGATTCTTAATAATTGAGAGTTGAATGAGAAAATGGGAGTGGGTGAAGGGAGAGTTGCACTGAAGGGGAAAAACCTGCATGATCTTGGCCACTTTGATTCTAATGTACAGTATGTTATTCAGACTCAGGCATGGTGATTTTATGATGACAGGAGTTTAAAAATCAGATTCTGAATGTCTGCTAAACGCAAGGAAGTTTGCAGATGTTAAATCATGATATTGAGCGTGGCCTTGGCATAGAGATGGCATATTCAAAAACAGATGACTGGGACTTCCCTGGTGGCCCAGTGGTTAAGACTCCATGCTCCTGAGGCAGGGGGCATGGGTTCGATCCCTGGTCGGGGAACTAAGATCCCACATGCTGCATGGCATGGCCAACACTAAAAAGAAAAAAGACTAATGGGAGTTTAATGAATGAGCTTCTTATAAGGTATGGGAAATCAACAAGGAATTGAGAAGTACCCCAAAGCTAGCAACAAGGGGATGGACATCTTCATGCCTATACCACTCCTCTAGGGAAAAGTGAAGAAAGTAGATGCCAAGCCTGACGGGAGCTATAGCTGTATAGTAAGACAGCCTGATGGACGACATGACCTTGGACAGAGGGACTCTGCCATACCACTGAACACTAGACTCTATGATGTCATAGTCTAGCAAGAAGGAGACCTGGGAATAAACACTGTGATGCCTCTCCCCTCTTCTCACAGGACCTCCTACTGGTCTCCTAGTTCCTGTCATTGGCTCAGTTCAGTGAGGGTTTAGAAAGCAAGGAAGCCCAACTGCTGCAGATTCTTCATACTTGTAGCCTCTTTGTATTTTAGTGCACAAAGCAAGATGGGAGATGCAAGAGGCTGGTTCTTGATGACAAGTGGAGGTTAACAAGAATGGAGCAAACACAGTCCCTAATCTTGGATTTTGCAGTCCACAGTAAATGACAAGGTGATAAGCAACCACTCAACCATGTGTAGAAGGATCTCTCTTGTGCTATTCTGTAACCAACATCGATTCCCCAAATATGTACGTTTAGAAAGTGAAGTCAAGCAAGGTTTGACCTCACATCTTCTCCAACCTAGATGGAAACAGGCTGAGAAAAATAAAAAGTATTTGCCTAAGATTAGGTAGGTAGTTGATTCTTGCCTGGGAAATCCTATGGGCAGAGGAGCCTGGCGGGCTACAGTCCATGAAGTCACAAAGAATCAGACATGACTTAGCAACTAAGCAGCAACAACAACATGTGGGTAGTTATTGTGAGAATCAGGTTTGGAACTGGCTTTACTGAATCTCACTTAGCCAGCATCCTATTCACTATGACTTTAAACATAGAGATGTGGGCATTTTATTCTTTGTTGCCAGAAAAAAAATAAAAAAGTCCCTTACATCCTAGGTTCAGGGATTTGCCATTTATGGTATATTTCTTCAATGAGCTTCAATGCCTATCTGCTTCCCAGGCTAGAACACACAGAAAACTTTAAATCTGATTTTTCTAAACTGGAATATAATTGCTTTACAACATTGTGTTAGTCCCTTCTGTACAACATCATGAACCAGCTATTTGTATACATACATCTCCTCCCTCTTGAGCCCCCATCCCACCCCTCTAGGTCATCACAGAGCACGAAGCTGGGCTCCCTGTGATATTCAGCAACTTCCTAATTTCTATTTTTCTCGTGGTAGTGTACATATATATTTTCTTAAAATCACTAACACTGTCTTAATAGGAACAATGCGCTGAGTCCTTTTAAAATACCAAACATGATGGAAAAACACCTTTAAAAAGCTTTGGTTCATTGAATTCTTTTCGTGACTGTTTCGACTGTAGCCCACCAGGCTCCTCTGTCCATGGAATTTCCCAGGCAAGAATGCTGGAGTGGGTTGCCATTCCCTTCTCCAGGGGATCTTCCTGACCCAGGGATTGAACCTGGGTCTCCTGCATTGCAGGCAGATTCTTTACCATCTGAGCCACCAAGGAAACCCTTTTTACTTTCATTGAATCCTTACAAAGACCCTTTGCGGTGGGTAATATTCCCCCCATTTTACAGATGACAAAGCTGAAGCACCAGGAGATGATGTGGGGCTCTCCATCTCTCACATTATTAAGCTGGGGGACAGCAGAAGCTGAACCTCCGTAATCAAAATCTTGTGCTATAAACCATTCCATCACCACGGGGGTAAGTGAACTGAAGCTACTCCTGACCTTTCTGGCTGTTGACATATTAGCACTGGGTTGGCAGAGTGGGAGCCAATTCATAATTTATCTCAGGAAAAAAAAAAACACATCTTAACTGCTGACAACTGAACCCTTTAGCAGCACCAGGGGGAAGGAGTGGGAAGAAAAATGGCAGATCTGTGAATACTACATTATCTTCGGGTCCACTAACTGGATTTTTCTTTTCAAAGATAAAATATTTGCAAGAGTTCTGTCTGGATTGGCAGCATGCCAGGGCCAGTTGAACATTTCCACCAAACTTTTTGGGTTCATCCAAGCTTCCTCGTTTCTCAGGAAAGCCTGTTGTTGTGAAAGAGCATGACTGTTAGAAATTACATATGGATTGGAAGATTCTGATTTCTCCATGGGCTTCCTTCTGGTCTTCCACTTAGGCAGAAAGTAGGAATAATTAATCTTGGTTACTGTATCATATTTCAGTACCATCCAGAAGTCCTCCAGGCAACATTCAGAAAGATCAACCCAAGTAGCCAAGAAAAATGCTTCCTGTCACTGACAAAATCAGTTCATTTCAGTCACTCAGTCATGTCTGACTTTGTGACCCCATGGACTGCAGCACACCAGGCCTCCCTGTCCATACCGATAAAGTACAACACACCAACTCCATCCCAGTATTTGAACAAGCAGAAGCCACCAGAAGCTGTACCATAAGCTCCATTAAATAATTAATCTGTCATTCAAAGGGACTCATCAGAGGAACGGAACAGTTTTAGCATTAATCTTTGTGGTTAACCATGGGTGGCTCAGTTGGTAAAGAATCTGCCTGCAATGCAGAAGACCAGAGTTGGATCCCTGGGTCAGGAAGATCCCCAGGAGAAGGGAATAGCTACCTACTCCAGTATTCTTGCCTGGAGAATCCCACGGACAGAGGAGCCTGGCAGACTACAGTCCACAGGGTCAAAAAGGGACAGACACAGCTGAGCGACTTTCACTTCTGCTTTCATCGTGGTTAGTAAGGTGTCCATTTCTATGGAGCAGCAGATACTCTGTCTGGAAGATTGTTCCATCACCAGGCTTTAATCAGTTGAAGGAGAAAGGCCTACTTTATTATCAAAGGACAGCTGAGGAAAAGTGACAGTTCCACAGATCATTATGAATGATACTTTGTTCAAAGTGACTATTCACTGCCTCCTTTTATAGCCAGCATGGCTTTCAAGACATTTTTAATTCATGGAGAACATGTCTTGATTAAAGCAGATTTAAATCTAAATAAAAGATATCTAAATGACAAGATAAGTGGTCCGGTTGTCTATTCGTTAGGCATTCTATAGTTTCAGAAAGCCAGAATAGAAAAATTAACTTGGTTTCAAAGTTCTAACATTTACCCATAATGTAACTGATGAGAAAAGAAATACTATGAGAAGGCAACAGAATTCCTAATTAGTCCCTCCTCCACTTGAAAAGATTATGTAATATTTCATGAATAAATAAACTGTATTATGACATTGCCATATATAAAAGGACCTACTGTATGGCCCAGGCAAATTTACTCAATATTCTGTAATGACTTATATGGGAAAAGAATCTGAAAGAGAATGAATATGACCATATGTATACCTGAACTGCTTTGCTATACAACTGAAATTAACACAATGTTGTAAATCAACTATCCCCCAATATAAGATAAAAATTAAATTAGAAAATAAAGTATATCATGGGTTTTTAAATTACTGAAATAATGTATAAAATTAACAAAGAGGAAAGGATGTTACCAATATTTCTGAAGTCTTTCTTGTATCCCACCTATATTAAGCCTAAAGATAAGTATATCCTGAATTCTGTAAATATCATTTCTTAGCTGTTCTATGAAGTTTTACTGAGTACTATTTACTCAGTGTATCATTTACTCTCCAGGTTTGGGAGCCTTATATAAATAAAATCATACTGTACATGTTCTTTTCATATTTGTTCTTATTTTACTTTGCACTTAAAGTATTTTGTGAGATTTTTGGGCTTCCCAGGTGGCTCGGAGGTAAAGAATCTACCTGCCAGTGGAGGAGTTGTAAGAGACTTGGGTTGGATCCTTGGGTTGGGAAGATCCCCTGGAGGAGGAAATGGCAATCCATCCAGTATTCTTGCCTGGGAAATCCTATGGACAGAGGAGCCTGGAGGGTTACAGTCCATGGGGTCACAAAGAGTTGGACATGACTGAGTGACTGAGCATGAATGCACATCTATGTTGTATATAAATATTGTTTCTTTATTTAGCCTTTGCATGCTATTCTCCTATATATATATATGTGTGTATATATATATATATATATATATATGTGTGTGTGTGTGTGTGTATATATATATATATGCCAAATACATTTACCTGTTTTCCTGTTGTTGGACTTGTTGGATGTTTTCAGGTGTTTTTTAAAATGTTCTTCTGGAAACAAAGTTGCTAACTATATTTAAGAGGTTATCTAGGCTATACATTTTTCAAACTACAGTTGATCCATGAACAATTCAAGGGTTGGGGGTACTGACCCTCTGTGCAATGGAAAATCAGTGTTTAACTTCTAGTCAGCTCTCCATACCCTTGGTCCTGCAGCACTGAAGTTTCCTCCACATCCACAGATCTGACTGTAGACTATTGTATTGACTATTGAAAAGAGTCCACCTATAAGTGGACCCACGCAGTTCAAACCCATGTTGTTCAAGAGTCACTGGTATATAAAATAATGACTACTGTAGTCTCAGCTTCCCGGGTGGCTCAGTGGTAAAGAATCCACCTGCAATGCAGGAGACCCTGGTTTGATTCCTGGGTTGGGAAGATCCACCTGAGAAGGGATAACCCATTCCAGTATTCTTGGGCTTCCTTGGAGGCTCAGCTGGTAAAGAATCCACCTGCAATGCAGGAGACCCTGGTTTGATTCCTGGGTTGGGAAGATCCACTGGAGAAGGGGTAACCCATTCCAGTATTCTTGGGCTTCCTTGGAGGCTCAGCTGGTAAAGAATCCACCTGCAATGTGGGAGACCTGGGTTGGATCCTTCTGCTAATGCAGAAGATGGAAGAGACATGGCTTCAATCTCTGGGTCGGGAAGACCTCCTGGAGGAGGACATGGCAACCCACTTCAGTATTCTTGCCTGAAAAATTCCATGGACGGAGGAGCCTAGCAGGCTACAGTCTGTGGGGCTGCAAAGAGTCGGGAATGACTGAGCGACTGAGCATGCGTGCATTCTTCACTGAGTCTTGGGGCATGTTTAATGTGTACTAACTTTCTGCGGGGTTTCTGTGCTGCTGACAGCCTCGCCCCATTTGTGGTTTGCTTTGAGTTTTTTTGTGTTGGTTTTATATTTTGAAGATCAAAAGTTCTAAATTTTGGCATAGTCAAACATATGTATCTTATTCTCTGTGGCTTCGTGTCTTGATTAAGAAATTCTACTTTAATCAGATGTTATAGAGACCTTCTTTTTTATTTTTTACTCTTAAAGTTTAAAAATTGAGTCTCATAGTAAATATTTAATTCTTCTTAAAAATGAAAAGTAAATATATCCCCCCTTTCTCTTTCATTCTCTGAGTGTATAAACTGTTGTGCTGACAGGATTTATTAAAGAGCCTCCCTTTTTCTATTCTATTTCAGAAACAAAATTCTCCTATCTATGTACTGTTCCTACAGACAGGTTTCTTTCTCTTCTTTCTTCTGATCCATTGCTCTGTGCATCCCTGTATCACACACACAGTCTTGATTATTATACTTTTTTATGAACTTTAATTGGATTTGACAGTTATTCCCCCATTTCGTTTTTCTAGCTATTTTTCTGGCTATTTTTGATCCCTCATTCTTTCCTATAAGGGTTTCCCTGGTGGCTCAAAAGGTAAACCATCTGCCTGCAATGTGGGAGGCCCGGGTTTGATCCCTGGGTTAGGAAGATCCCCTGGAGAAGGAAATGGCAACCCACTCCAGTATTTTTGCCTGGAAAATCCTATGGACGGAGGAACTTGGCAGGCTACAGTCCATGAGGTCCCAAAGAATCAGACATGACTGAGCGACTTCACTTTCTTTCTTATAAATTTTAGATTTTAAATATTTTTGCAGTTACTCTAAAATCAGAGCAGGTATACTTAATAAAGTCTAAAGTGTATCTATCTTTAACTTCTGACTAAATATTACACAAAACAGAATTTTTTTACTTGAATCACCGTTCTCTCAGTTTATACTACATTAGTATATCTTTATCCAGTACTTTAGTTCAATTGTATTCATATTTTAACTCTTATTTCAGTTCAGCCACTCAGTCATGTCTGACTCTTTGCATACCCATGGACTGCAGCACACCAGGCCTCCCTGTCCATCACCAATTCCCAGAGCTTACTCAAACTCATGTCCATTGAGTCGGTGATGCCATCCAACCGTCTCATCCTCTGTCATCCTCTTCTCCTCCCTCCTTCAATCTTTCCCAGCATCTGGGTCTTTTCAAATGAGTCAGCCTTTCCCATCAGCTGGCCAGAGTATTGGAGTTTCAGCTTCAGCATCAGTCCTTCCAATGAATATTCAGAGATGATTTCCGTTAGGATTGACTGGTTTGATCTCCTTGCTGTCCAAGGGACTCTCAAGAGTCTTCTCCAACACCACCAATTCAAAAGCATCACTTCTTTGGTGCTCAGCTTTCTTTATGGTCCAACTCTCACATCCATAAGTGACTACTAAAAAAGCCATATGTTTGATTAGACGGCCATTTGTCAGCAAAGTAACGTCTCTGCTTTTTAATATGCTGTCTAGATTGGTCATAGCTTTTCTTCCAAAGGGCAAGCGTCTTTTAATTTCATGGCTGCAGTCACCATCTGCAGTGACTTTGGAGACCCCCCTGAATAAAATCTCTCACTGTTTCCATAGTTTCCCCAATCATTTTCCATGAAGTGGTGGGACCAGATGCCATGATCTTAGTTTTCTGAATGTTGAGTTTTAAGCCAACTTCTTTACTCTCCTCTTTCACTTTCATTAAGAGGCTCTTTAGTTCTTCACTTTCTGCCATAAGGGTGGTGTCATCTGCATATCTGAAGTATTTGATACTTCTCCCAGCAATCTTGATTTCAGCTTGTGCTTCATCCAGCCCAGCATTTTGCATGATGTACTCTGCATACAAGTTAAATAATAAGGGTGACAATATACAGCCTTGACATACTCCTTTCCCAGTTAGGAGCCAGTCTGCTGTTCCATGTCCATTTTAACTCTACAAAATATATTATTTGATTCATTTTATAGTGACAATATTGTTCATATATTTGTTATTTTTTTGATGATCACTCTTTCCTGCACCTCAGACCTTGCTTCTGGGATCAAGGGAACTATGAAGACAGAAAAATCTCACTTTTTCCTTCTTTATTTGTTCATTCATTTTATAAATATTTATTCAGAACTTACTGGTTTGAGTACTGTACTAAATATTAGAAAGTGAATTAGGAGCAAACGACCCAGTTCCTCTTCAAACTTGCATCCTGGAAAGACTTGAGTCATATAATCGCACAGACAAAACCTTATAAACTGTGCCAAGTGTTCTGGTGGAATGACACCTGGGTTATGGGGTATATGATTGGGTAGGTTCTTACCTGGTTGGAGGCTCAGAAAAAGGTAGACTGATATGAAATCTCAATCTCGAAAGACGCATCTAAGTGAAGGGAGGAGGGAGTGTACAAAACTTGGGGGATGGGAAGAAAAGTGGGGGTCATTTCCAACAGAGCAAACAACTTTCCAAGAGAAAAGAGGTAGTGTGGCATACTGGGCGAACTTAAAAGCAGGCCCTGCGGGTGGTACCCTTGCAGGAAGAGGGAGGGGCCACACGGAAAGGAAGTGACCATCCTACATCTAAACTTCAGCCCTTAATCCCCAAACTTCCCTTTCAGGTTCCCACAATTCTCGTTTTACTAACAAGGCTTCTGACATTCAGAAATCTTAAGCATCTTGTCTGCGTTAGCAACAGACCAACCTGAGCTCTGAATCTCTTCATCCTGGTCCCAAAGCCCATTTCCTTGGCTTCTGTCTCTCTCATGCCCCTTCCCAGGCTGAGGAATGTGGACTTCATGGGGGAGATATCAATGATGGCTGAGCTAAGAAGGAGCCAGATAGAAGGATTTTATGTTCTCTTCTTTAGTTGCTTTTCACTTTTTGTGTTTAAGCAAAATTCAGCTGGCAAAGGTGGGTAGGAATCTCCCCACTTCGTTTGCCCTTCTGCTAAATGGTTTCTCGTACCTGAAATCATTTTCTCCCCGGGTGGCTATTCCATCATGTCCCTCAACTCATTGACCTTATCCAGTAAGTCAACCCTGATTATCTGAGATGACGTAATAATAACACTGTCCTCTCCAATCAGAGCAAATCGGCAACTAGTCCCAGTCCCTCAGCAGCAGGGGTCTCTGGCAGACAGAAACAAAATCAACACACTCGTAAAGCAACCAACGAAGCAAAATTAATACATTGGTAAAGCAGCCAGTGAAATCCACAAAATTATGCAGCTTCCTAAGCTGTGAGGCATCTTAGAAAGAAAAGGAGAATTGCCCAAAGGGCTGCCATTTATGATTTTTAGTCACTAGTATAGAAGCTGTCTTGGAATCAAGTAACTATTCTAGTTTCATTCTGTATTTACAAATGAACATTGTAAAATACATCAGTGGGGACTTCCCTGGGAGTCCAGAGGCTAAGACTCCATGCTCTCAGTACAAGAGGCTGGGTTTGATCCCTGATCAGGGAAGTAGATCCCTTATGCCAAAACTAAGAGTTTTCATGCAACAGCTAAAGATTCTGCTTGCTGCAAAAAAGACCCAGCAGAGCAAAAACAAATTATTTTAAAAAAGAAACTTCAGAAAAACAAGTAAAATGCGTCCATGATCATTGTTATTATAAAATTAGTATCATCACCACATAAAATGCAAATATACAAAAACTTGAAAAGAAAAAAAATTGTTTTCTTATCAAGCACAAGTTCTTATTTATCTTCTGAGTATTATAATCACCCATTGTAAATATATAATTTTGAAATGTAGGTTTTTCTTTCTTTTTTTTTTTTTCATTCAACATTATGTAGTATGTACAGGGCTTTCCAGATGGCTCACTGGTAAAGAACCTACCTGTCAATGCAGGAGATGCAGATGTGAGTTTGATCCCTGGGTTGGGAAGGTCCCCTGGAGGAGTAGATTGCAACCTACTCCAATATTCTTGCCCAGAGAGTCCCCACAGACAGAGGAGCTGGGTGGGCTGCAGTCCATGGGGTCACAAAGAATCAGACAGGACTGAGTGACTGAGCATGCAAGCACTCAGCACATAAGTAAACAGATAATAAACATAATTACATGATATCACCTACTTTTCAAAAACATTTCAAATCTCTGCATAATGTGCCATGAAGTTGGCAAATGAGATACATAACCTTCTTCCTAAAATTGGGAATCTAGAGATTGTCCAAGGTTTTGTTCTAATAAGCGGGCTGACACTGACATCCTTGCACATTAATTTCATTTTATTTTTTTGGCCTTCATAATTCAAAAAGTTCATGTCTGAATGGAGTTAGGCGTTAAGAAGCTACTTCCCTGCCCAATAATTTAGTAGTCGTTGACATGCTATACAGGGCATTAGTATTCCCATCTTAGAAATGGGAATGACACTGTCCATGATGGCAGAATTGCTGGATAAATCCCTTCACGCTGAAGGAAACACTCTGTGTAGGTGAATGTTAATGTAAAGGAAAGTTATAAAGACTTTATCCCAGGGCTTCCCTGGTAGCTCCAACGCAGGAGACAAGGGTTTGATCCCTGACCCAAGAAGATCCCACATGCCTCGGAGCAACTAAGCCTGTGCTCCACAATTACTGAGCCTGTTCTCTAGAGCCAGGGAGCTGCTACTAATGAGCCCACATGGGCTACTGAAGCCCATGGGCCTAGAGAGACCATGCTCTGCAACAAAAGAAGCCATTTCAATAAGAAAGCCCTTGCGCCAAAGCTAAAGAGTAGCCGCTGCAACTAGGGAAAAGCTCACGTGGCAACAAAGACCCAGCACAACCAAAAAATACAAATAAATAAAATTATTTTTTTTAAAGATTTTTACCCCAAAGACAGATAATTCTCATGCTTATGGGGCTCTAATAAATATTACAGAAGAAATTTGAAGTAAAAAAAAAAAAGTTAGTTCTGTCTGAATAGGTGCTATATTAATAATAATAAGTGATAATTCTAGATTGCCAGATTTAGGGTAATTATTTTAATTATATGTTTCACCATCTGGCTGACAGTCCTGGGTGTTTAAACAAGTTTTCAATTAGTATTTTGAGGAGGTGCCAAGAACGTTTTTTCTCTGAGCGTTCAGTTCCTTGTGCTTCTTTCATAATAATTTCCATTTGTTTTCCCTTTTAATTTTAGGGTTTAGAAGACCTGTACCTCTCGCAGAGCGAACATGGTGACAGCGACAGCAAAGACAGCAACGTGGGGATGACTCTGGCTCTGTTACTACAGAGGTAAGAGTCTGACTTCTTGGTGTCTCCGTTGCTTTATGTGTCAAGGAGAATAGGATGCACCCTGCAGAGTAAAAATACCACAGGACAAAGCCTATTGCATTCTGGCTCCATGCCCAGCACACGGGAGAAGTTCTGCATGAATCATCTCTCAGGAACAATGGCAAGAACAATGTCTTGAAGATTGTAGAGATGATCTTGGGTTCCCATCTATGTGCGTCATAGACGTGACCAACCCTACAAGCTGCCTTCCTTTGACAGAGATGAAAACGAAGCTCTGAGAGGGTGAGTCATGCAGTCTGGGTCACTCAGCGTTCTGATTCTAAGTCTCCATTTTTTTCCTCTTGGACATCTCTGATAGCTTAGTTGGTCAAGAATCCGCCTGCTATGCAGGAGACCCCAGTTCGATTCCTGGGTTGGGAAGATCCTCTGGAGAAGGGATAGGCTACCCACTCCAGTACTGCTGGGCTGCCCTTATGGCTTAGCTGGTAAAGAATCTGCCTGCAATGTGAGAGACCTGGGTTTGATCCCTGGGTTGGGAAGATCCCCTGGAGAAGGGAACCGCTACCTACTCCAGTATTCTGGCCTGGAGAATTCCATGGACAGTATAGTCCATGGGATCCCACAGAGTTGGACATGACTGAGCAACCTTTCATTTTCACTTTTTTTTTTTTCCCTCTTACTGAACACTGAGAGTTTCCTGATGTAAACAGTTCTTATTAGAGATCTTCCTGAGAACTTTTCTGGAAAAAGATGATGTAAACAAATCAAAAAGAACTCCCAATAGCTTATATTCATGTGAGCGCCATACGAGGTGCTAGTTTATTGAATTGTCTCAAATACCATATGCTTTAGTCTTCAGTCTTCTAATTTGTCACTTACGAAAAGGATTTCACATGCAGAACTCTCTGACTCTGTGCATGCGTGCTAAGTCAGTTTCGTCATGTCAGACTCTTTGTGACCCTGTGAACTGTAGCCCATAAGCCTCTGTCCATGGGATTCTTCAGGTGAGAATAATGAAATTGGTTCATTTCTGTCAGTCAGTCGTGTCCGACTCTTTGCAACCCCATGGACTGCAGCATGCCAGGCCTCCCTGTCCATTGCCAACTCCCAGAGCTTGCTCAAATTCATGTCCATTGAGTCAGTGATGCCATCCCACCATCTCATCCCCTGTTGTCCCCTTCTCTTCCTGCCTTCAATCTTTCCCAGCATCAGAGTCTTTCCCAGTGGGTTGCCATGCCCCATCTCCAGGGGCTCTTCCTGACCCAGGGGTCAAATCCACGTCTTGTATATCTCCTGCACTGTCTGGCAGGTTCTTTACAACCAGCATCACCTGGAATGCCCTATCTGACTTTGAGCCTGTATTTTATTTTGTTACAAGTGCTTAAAAGAAGTCAAAAATAAGGAGCATAGATAAAGGGTGGATCCGTGAAATCCAAGTATGAATATGTTTCTTTGCCTTAATTTTTGGGGGGCATGATAGGAGATGTCACTTGTAGGTACTTGGCAAAAAGCCATGATCACCTTGTGAGATACAGGTGATGAAGATATCTGAAAGTGCTTGGAAAAGATTTCCTGTGAGTCTACCCCTGAGCTGGAAATGCAAAGCTGAACCTCTTCTCAGACCAGGGAGGGAACGATGGCAACAGAGCATCGTTGCCTTTCTCTTGATAGCGAGTGATTTGCAATCTGAAAGTGAAGTTGGACTGGAAAGGGAGAGAGAGATAACAAGGGGAAAAAAATATTCAATTTGAAGTTGCCTTCAAGGAAAAATGTCACCCGGAAAATGATTTTATCAGGTTTGAAATGCAAATGCAATAAAATCCCTGACATATTTGGATTGGTAAAATAATATTTTTCAGGATTGGGTGAAGAGAGGATTTTCGTGCCGGGGAAGTTGTGTGTAGATATGACTGGCTAGAGTTAGAATATAAAGATCACCGTCTCAGAAAACCGATAGAAGTTCTAACCCTGGGTAGTGATTGTATAAAAAAATAAGACATTTAGCTGTAACCAAACATTTTTCTATGGCCATATCCCCACTTTTCTATCACAAGGAGATTGTATATATATAGGAAGGTCTCAGAGCAATACAGTCTATATTTCTATATATCCCCTTGTAAAAATTCCATGGACAGGGGAGCCTGATGGGCAAGAGTCCATGGGGTCACAAAGAGTTGGACACAAATGAGCATGAGATGGGGGGATAGAATAGACAATATGGGGGTTCCATCCCAGAGTTCCCCTTTTCTAATGATTTTCTGCCAGTCACAGGTGGACTTCTGCTATCACATGTGTATGGAAGGATGGATGTGTGTATGTCATGTGCGCAGGAAAGGATGACTGCGTATACATCACATGTGTGATATCACATAGTTGGGCATAGTTGGGGTGAACAGGGGTTCACTTGCTCTGCAATATGTGGAATCTTCCCAGGCCAGGGATTGAACCCACGTCCCCTCTATTGGCATGCGTGCTTGCCACGTCGCTCAGTTGTGTCCGACTCTTTGCGACCCTTTGGACTGTAGCCCGCCAGGCTTCTCTGTCCGTGGAATGCTGTAGGGAAGAATACTGGAGTGGGTTGCCATCCCCTCCTCCAGGGGATATTCCAGACCCAGGAATCGAACCTACATCTCCTGTGTCTCCTGCACTGCAGGTGAATTCTTTACCCATAGAACCATCAGGAAGACAGGTGGATTCTTAGCCATTGTCCCACCAGGGAAGTCCTAAACTTTACGTTTGCTTAATATTCCTGGGTCTCTAGCAGATCCAGATAGCTACTGCTCTCTGCCTTCGTTCTACTTAAAATTCGTAGTGTAGACGGGTTTTAAAAGTAGAGCTCCCTGTGAAAATCCTGCACAGATCCAAGGACAAATAAATATTTTGGGTATGGTGGTTCAGCTGGTAAAGAATCTGTCTGCAATGCAAGAGACTCAGGTTCAATCTCTGGGTCAGGAAGATCCCCTGGAGAAGGGAATGGCAACCCACTCCAGTATTCTTGCTTGGAGAGTTCCATGGACAGAGGAGCCTGGCAGGCTACTGTCCATGTGGTTGCAAAGAGTCAGAGCCAACTGAGCGACCAGCACTTTCACTTTTTCACATACCTAAACACCAGGTTGAGTAAGTCTATGTTTGGAGATCATTAACAAATGAGACCCATGGGCAACAGGTTCATGACCCAAGATCTCTGACTCGTGAGTGCCAGAGTCAGCACTGCAGTCGTTTTTTGAATCTGACTTTGAAGCTTGAGTGCTGTGTGATTCTGTGTTAGACCAAATGGCCAAGATACTAAATAGACAGACAGGGAAAATGGGTGGATAGACGAATGGATGGACATAGAGATAGATAGATAGATGGGTAGCCAGAGAAAATGGATGGAGAGATGGTTGGATGAATGGGTCGATAGATAAAGAAAATGGATGGCTGGATGGATAGGTGGATGGATGAACACAGATATGTTAATATAGAGATAGATAAGTATGATAGAGATAGAGATGCAGGCACAGATATGTAGGTCCAAGGGGGAGCATCCAGAAGTTTTCACAGACACTGTTTGTGCGGCAATATCAACAGAGCTAAGGAGGACAACAAAGCAAAACCGAGGACCTCAGTGTAATAATAGTGAGTCATATTAAGTGGGGAAATGAGAGGAATGAGAGAAACGAGGTACTTGGTGTGCACTGACCCACAAAGCCTGCAAAACACTGTGGTCTTGGCAATCAGAGATAGCTGAGCTCTGATGCCAGCCCTGCTGTGTACCGTTACATAAACTTGGGTGAACAAGTGATCTAATCTCTTTAAGCCCCAATTTCTTCATGAATACAATGAATCGAATAAAATAACAACTCATGAGCTCCTTATGAGAAATGGCTGAGATCACTTAAAGTAAATGCACATAAAACATCTGTTTAGCTCCTTTTTAACGTTCAAAGTACACGGGTGCTGCAAGGCAGACGGATGGGCGGGAGGGAACCATAAGCTTGCCTTGTCATCCACTCACCTGCCTGTTGTCATTCCCAAGGAAAATGGGGCTGGAATAATGAAAGAGTGCTTGGTGTAGATTTGAGGATAACTGAGATAAAGAATGTGAGTTTGAGTGAACTCCGGGAGTTGGTGATGGACAGGGAGACCTGGCGTGCTGTGATTCATGGGGTCGCAAAGAGTCGGACACGACTGAGCGACTGAACTGACTGACTAACTGATGTAAAGAAACTAGTCCTTCCCCCTAAATTTGCTGTTGGTTCACTTTCATTCAGGATTCCCTGGTGGCACAGATGGTAAACCCTCTGCCTACAATGTGGGAAACCCAGGTTCAATCCCTGGGTCAGAAAGACCCCCTGGAGAAGGAAATGGCAACCTACTCCAGGACTCCTGCCTAGAAAATTCCATGGATGAAGGAGCCTGGTGGGCTGCAGTCCATGGGGTCACAAAGAGTCGGACACGACTGAGCGATTTCACTTTCCTTCTTTCATGTTAATTCATTCATTTAGCAAATATTCTATTGTGTCACTATTTTATTCTACACATGGTATTAGGTCCAGCAGATTCATTGGTAGAAAAGATAAGCACTAGTTTAAAAAATTTTTATGGAAATATAGTTTCTTTACAATGTTGTCTTAATTTCTACAGTATAGCAAAGTGAATCAGATATATGTATACATTTTGTTGTTTAGTGGCCAACTTGTGTCCGACTCTTTCATGACCTTGTGGACTGTAGTCTTCCAGGCCCCTCTGTCCATGGGATTTCCCAGGCAAGAATACTGGAGTGGGTTGCCATGCCCTCTTCCAGGGGATCTTCCTGACCCAGGAATCGAACACAGGCGGACACAGGCATTGCAGGCAGATTCTTTACCACTGAGCCATCTGGGAAGCCCATACGTGTACATATATCCCCTCTGTTTTGAATTTCCTTCACCACGGAGCACTGAGTAGATTATAAGCTTCATGAGCACAAGAATGGTGCTTATATCGCAGATAAAGACCATTCTTGTGCTCATGAGACTTATAATTTACTAGAATGGAGGAGACTCACTCTGACTTAGTAAATACACAAGGGATGAATGTTCTGAAAAGTGACGGACACAATGTGACACCTTTTCCAGGGAGATGCAAAAAGTCTGCAGAGTCAGGAACTATTTCTAGAAGCAGGCAATTTTTTAAAATCCAAGCCCTGAATAATGAATTCATTCATCTCAGTGGTAAGGCATGGGGAGAGAGGAAAAGGCCAGATCATTGGAGGAATAAGAATGAGTTTGGCACATCTAGGGGGCCCTCAAAGAGTAGCCAAGTTTTCATTTTGCTAATTGAGTACATCTTTTAAAGCAGCTATTGAATATCATAATTTCATGGAAGAAGGAACATTTGAACACCAGGAAAATAAGGCGACAATGTTAGATTAATGTCAGCCCTTTGAATTGAATAAATTCGGAGTTATAGCCACTTCGTTTTGCCTGTTTTTAGTTAAAACTGTGTCTGTGACCATTGTAGGTTTCCAAGAGTGGTATGGTGCATACTCAGTTGTGTCTGACTCATTGCAGCTCCTGGACTGTAGCCCACCAGTCTCCTCTGTCCATGGGATTTGTTTTAGGCAAAATACTGGAGTGGGTTGCCATTTCCTCCTCCAGGGGATCTTCCTGACCCAGGGATTAAACCTGCATCTTCTGCTTTGCAGTCACATTCTGTACTACTGAGCCACCAGGGAAGCTCTCCAAGAGAGGTAGCTGCTGCTGCTGCTAAGTCGCTTCAGTCGTGTCCAACTCTGTGCGACCCCATAGACGGCAGCCCACCAGGCTCCCCTGTCCCTGAGATTCTCCAAGCAAGAACACTGAGTGGGTTGCCATTTCCTTCTCCAATGCAGGAAAGTGAAAAGGGAAAGTGAAGTCACTCAGTTGCGTCCAACTCTGCACGACCCCATGGACTGCAGCCCACCAGGCTCCTCCATCCATGGGATTTTCCAGGCAAGAGTACTGGAGTGGGATGCCATTGCCTTCTCAGCCAAGAGAGGTAGAGAAGGGGCCAAACCTTTCTTACTAAACAGAGGTTTTGGTTCCAAATGGATTTTTCTACCTGTGAGATGACCCAGAAAATGGATAAACAGCAAAGACTTTCATTCATTCAACAATATTTCTTGAGATATGTATATATATAAATACACACACACACGTATACCACACCATTTGCCTGGCTCTGTCTTCTCTCTCTCTCTCTTTATCTCTCTCCGCCCATATATATATATGTATATATATATGTATATATATATATATATATAAGTAAATAAAGCCAAATTAGTAAATAAATTAGTAGATATATATATATATATTAGTAAATAAAGCCAAATTTTACATACTGCCTTCCCTCAAAGACCTTTTTCTACCTCTCCTCTCGGGGATACAAATACACTTTTTGTATATATAACCCATATTTTAAATACTTTGGCTAACCATCAAAATATAAAGAGTTGTAGAATACTATAATGCAGAAGGAAATAGCAACCCGCTGCAATATTCTTGCCTAGGAAATCCCATGGACAGAGGCTCCTGATGGGCTACAGTTCATGGGGTCACAGAAGAGTCTAACACAACTTAACAACTAAACAACAACAGTGTTATAAACTTAGACAAATTGCATATATTATGCATATCACTTTGACATTGACTTGGTTCTCTCAAGATCCTACTTGGGGATCCATCCAGGCTCATACAGGGAGATCTAGTTCCTTGATTTCCTCTCCTGGTCACCATTCTCTTTTATGAATAGGCCAGTATGTATGTATCTGTTTCCCTCCTGGTGGACATATGGATTGTTCTTTTCCAAGGGTTGAGGATATAAACATAGGAAAAAAGGGGGAAAGTAAAGTTCAGTCATTTAGACACCTGTTTTGTATTATTCTGGGACTGCTGGCAGAAGGAAAGATATAATACATTTCCAGTCTAGTGGGAGAGACAGGCAAGTACGCAATCACTGGATTTCCATTTTAGGGAGATTTATCTTGCAATATGTAGGGCATATGAGCAGAAGGAGTCACTGGAGACAAGTAATCTCAGTAGGAAGGTCTGTGATGAATGGCAGGGACCTGATCAGGGGCTGGAGAAGTCTAAATGAAAGCAGTGATGATGAACAGTAGGAGGTAATATGGACATGAGATCAACATGGCTGATACAGGGAGGGTTTGTCTTTGTCCAAAGCCTCTGCTTGCCCACCAAGCTACATCTGTGCTGTCCAGAGGGACAAGGGTCACTTTATGGAGAGACCCGATGATTGGGATAAAATAGCGTAGTTCTCGGGGTTTCCCAAGTGGCACAATGGTAAAGAGTCTCTAAGTCATGTCCAGCTCTTTAGAACCCCATAGATTGCAGCACACCCGGCTTCCCTGTCCTTCACCATCTCCTGGAGCATGCTCAAACTCATGTCCATTGGCTGATGCCATCCAGTCATCTCATTCTCCATTGCTCCCTTCTCCTCTTGCCTTCAATCTTTCCCAGCATCAGGGTCTTTTCTAATGAGTCAGCTCTTCCCATCAGATGGCCAAAGTTTTGGAGCTTCAGCATCAGTCCTTCCAGTGAATATTCAGGGATGATTTCCTTTAGGATTGACTGGTTTGATCTCCTTGCTCTCCAGGGGACTCTCAAGAGTCTTCTCCAGCACCATAGTTTGAAAGCATCAATTCTTTGGTGTTCAGCCTTCTTTATGGTCCAACTCTCATATCCGTCCATGGCAACTGGAATAACCATAGCTTTGACATATGGGCCTTTTTCAGCAAAGCGGTGTCTCTGCTTTTTAACATGCTCTGTAGAATTGTCACAACTATTCTTCCAAGGAGCAAGCGTCTTTGCATTTCATGGCTGCAGTCACTGTCCACAGTGATCTTGGAGCCCAAGAAAATAAAATCCGCCACTGTTTCCATTTTTGTCCATGTCTGTTTCCCATGAAGTGATGGGACTGGATGCCATGATCTTAGTTTTTTGAATGTTGAGTTTTAAGCCAGCTTTTTCACTCTCTTCTTTCACCTTCACCAAGAGGCTTTTTAGTTCTTCTTCACTCTCTGCCACTGGGGCTCAACGTGATGATTCCTACATGTTAAGCACAGACCTGAGTTTAAATCCCCCTCACAGCAATCCCCTAAGGCAGGTGGTATGATTGCTATTATGCCCATTTTTTGGAGGGGTAAAGTGAGGCAGAGAGAGCTTAGAGTCACGCACCCAGTAAGCAGCAGAGTGAGCAAGGAAGTGAGCCCTGTCAGCATGGCTCAAGGACCATGCTCTCAACTGTTCTAAATCAGAGCTCACTGCCACGGCACAGAGCTCAACACAGGTGCAGACAGGGGCTGTATCCCAACTCAGAATTCAGGAAGGTTTTCTGCATGGACGTGTCCAGGAGGAAGATCCTGAGAGTGAGAAAATGGGGCTGGGGAGGGAAGCAGGGAGGTCTTAGTGCCTGTGCCATGGGTGCCCCGGAGAAGCGGAGGATGGGCAGGAAGAGGATGCTAAGAAAGGGAGGGAGAGCCAGCAGGCAGCATCCAGAGGTCACTGCTGGGCTGGGCTGCAGCCGATGCTCCTCCGGTCCCCGTCCTCAGCTTCCACCTCAATGCAGTGACTCCAGTCCTGTTCGTTTCTCTCACTTCTCACTCTGCATACCCAGCTGGTTTTTGTACTTTTGGCATCTGGAAAATTGCCAGGCAACCCTGTTTAGAGCAGGCACTGTATAATGTATAAATGTCAAATTCTTCCCTTCCTTCTTCACATACTGGTTGAACAGCTACTATTTACAAGACCATGTTTTTGTTTTTGTTTTTTTTTAATTGGAAGAAAATTGCTTTACAATGTCGTGTTAATTTCTGCTGTAGAATGATGTGAATCAGCTATATGTGTACGTATATCCCCTCCCTGTTGAACCTCCATCCTGACCCCCATCCCACCCGTCTAGGCCATCACAGAGCACCGAGCTAGGCACCCTGTGCTATAAAGCAGCTTCGCACCAGCTATCTGTTTCACACATAGTAGTGTATAGATGTCCGGAGAAGGCAATGGCAACCCACTCCAGTCCTCTTGCCTGGAAAATCCCATGGACGGAGGAGCCTGGTGGGCTGCAGTCCATGGGTTGCGAAGAGTCGGACACGACTGAGCGACTTCACTGTCACTTTTCACTTTCATGCACTGGAGAAATTTCATGCAACCCACTCAGGGTTCTTTTCTGGAGAATCTCAGGGACAAGGGAGCCTGGTGGGTTGCCGTCTATGGGGTCGCACAGAGTCGGACACGACTGAAGCGACTTAGCAGCAGCAGCAGCAGCAGCAGCAGCAGTGTATAGATGTCAGTCTTACTCTTGCAGTTCATCCCACCTCCCCTTCCCCCAACCTGGGTTCACATGTCTGTTCTCTGCATCTGTATGTCTGTTCCTGCCTGAATGGTCTCTGTTCGTTTTCAAGGCAAATCATCCAATGTCACAGTTATCCAAGTCTATGCCCCAACCAGTAACACTGAAGAAGCTGAAGTTGAACGGTTCTATGAAGACCTACAAGACCTTGTAGAACTAACACCCAAAAAAGATGTCCTTTTCATTATAGGGGACTGGAATGCAAAAGTAGGAAGTCAAGAAACACATGGAGTAACAGGCAAATTTGGCCTTGGAATGTGGAATGAAGCAGGGCAAAGACTAATAGAGTTTTGCCAAGACAATGCACTGGTCATAGCAAACACCCTCTTCCAACAACACAAGAGAAGACTCTACACATGGACATCACCAGATGGTCAACACCGAAATCAGATTCATTATATTCTTTGCAGCTAAAGATGGAGAAGCTCTATACAGTCAGCAAAAAGAAGACCAGGAGCTGACTGTGGCTCAGATCATGAGCTCCTTATTACCAAATTCAGACTTAATTTGAAGAAAGTAGGGAAAACCACTAGACCATTCAGGTATGACCTCAATCAAATCCCTTATGATTATACAGTGGAAGTGAGAAATAGATTTAAGGGCCTAGATCTGATAGATAGAGTGCCTGATGAACTATGGAATAAGGTTTGTGACATTGTACAGGAGACAGGGATCAAGACCATCCCCATGGAAAAGAAATGCAAAAAAACAAAATGGCTGTCTGGGGAAGCCTTACAAATAGCTGTGAAAAGAAGAGAAGTGAAAAGCAAAGGAGAAAAGGAAAGATATAAGCATCTGAATGCAGAGTTCCAAAGAATAGCAAGAAAAGATAAGAAAGCCTTCTTCAGCGATCAATGCAAAGAAATAGAGGAAAAGAACAGAATGGGAAAGACTAGAGAGCTCTTCAAGAAAATTAGAGATATCAAGGGAACATTTCATGCAAAAATGGGCTCGATAAAGGACAGAAATGGTATGGACCTAACAGAAGCAGAAGATATTAAGAGGAGATGGCAAGAATACACAGAAGAACTGTTCAAAAAGGATCTTCACGACCCAGATAATCACGATGGTGTGATCACTCATCTAGAGCCAGACATCTTGGAACGTGAAGTCAAGCGGGCCTTAGAAAGCATCACTATGAACAAAGCTAGTGGAGGTGATGGCATTCCAGTTGAGCTATTTCAAATCCTGAAAGATGATGCTGTGAAAGTGTTGCACTCAATATGCCAGCAAATTTGGAAAACTCAGCAGTGGCCACAGGGCTGGAAAAGGTCAGTTTTCATTCCAATCCCAAAGAAAGGCAATGCCAAAGAATGCTCAAACTACCACACAGTTGCACTCATCTCACATGCTAGTGAAGTAATGCTCAAAATTCTCCAAGCTAGGCTTCAGCAATACGTGAACCATGAGCTTCCTGATGTTCAAGCTGGTTTTAGAAAAGGCAGAGGAAGCAGAGATCAAATTGCCAACATCCGCTAGATCGTGGAAAAAGCAAGAGAGTTCCAGAAAAACATCTCTTTCTGCTTTCTTCACTATGCCAAAGCCTTTGACTGTGTGGATCACAATAAACTGTGGAAAATTCTTCAAGAGATGGGAATACCAGACCACCTAACCTGCCTCTTGAGAAATCTGTATGCAGGTCAGGAAGCAACAGTTAGAACTGGACATGGAACAACAGACTGGTTCCAAATAGGAAAAGGAGTACGTCAAGGCTGTATATTGTCACCCTGCTCATTTAACTTCTATGCAGAGTACATCATGAGAAACGCTGGACTGGAAGAAACACAAGCTGCAATCAAGATTGCCGGGAGAAATATCAATAACCTCAGATATGCAGATGACCCCACCCTTGTGGCAGAAAGTGAAGAGGAACTAAAAAGCCTCTTGATGAAAGTAAAAGAGAAGAGTGAAAAAGTTGGCTTAAAGCTCAACATTCAGAAAACCAAGATCATGGCATCTGGTCCCATCACTCCATGGGAAATAGATGGAAAAACAGTGGAAACAGTGTCAGACTTTATTTTGGGGGGCTCCAAAATCACTGCAGATGGTGACTGCAGCCATGAAATTAAAAGACGCTTACTCCTTGGAAGAAAAGTTATGACCAACCTAGATAGTACATTCAAAAGCAGAGACATTACTTTGCCAACTAAGGTCCATCTAGTCAAGGCTATGGTTTTTCCAGTAGTCATGTATGGATGTGAGAGTTGGACTGTGAAGAAGGCTGAGCGCCGAAGAATTGATGCTTTTGAACTGTGGTGTTGGAGAAGACTCTTGAGAGTCCCTTGGACTGCAAGGAGATCTAACCAGTCCATTCTGAAGGAGATCAGCCCTGGGATTTCTTTGGAAGGAATGATGCTAAAGCTGAAACTCTAGTACTTTGGCCACCTCATGCGAAGGATTGACTCATTGGAAAAGACTTTGATGCTGGGTGGGATTGGGGGCAGGAGAAGAAGGGGACGAACCAGGATGAGATGGGTGGATGGCATCACTGACTCGATGGATGCAAGTCTGAGTGAACTCCGGGAGCTGGTGATGGACAGGGAGGCCTGGTGTGCTGCGATTCATGGGGTCGCAAAGAGTCGGACACGACTGAGCGACTGAACTGAACTGAGCTGTACCATTTTTCTAGATTCCATATATGTACATTAATATGTGATATTTGTTTTTCTCTTTCTGACTTACTTCACTCTGTGTGACAGATTGTAGGTCCATCCACATCTCTACAAATGACCCAATATTGTTCCTTTTTGTAGCTGAGTAATAGTCCGCTGTCTGTACGCATTGCATGCATCTGTTGAATGTTGAGCTTGCTCCCATGTCCTGGCTATTGTGAATAGTGCTGCAATGAGCATAATTGATGCAGCCACTATGGAGAACATAATGGGGGTTCCCTAAAAAACTAAAAACAGAACTACCGTATGGCCCAGCAATCCAATTACTGAGGAAAGCATGATTCAAAAGACCATGTGGTTTTTGGAACTTCCCTGGTGGTCCAATGGCTAAGACTCCACACTCTCAGTGCAGGGGGCCAGGGTTTGATCCCTGGTCAGGGAACTAGATCTCATGTGCCTCAAGTAAGACCTGGTACAGCCAAAGAAATAAGTAAGTTTTGTTTATTTTTTTGAAAGAAAGATCATGTGTTTTTTAGGTTAGAGCAGGGATCAAGGGACAGCTTTGTTAGTTATAAACATGGATCACCTATGGATTTCCTCCTCAAAGAGGCTGCATTCCAGCAGGAAAAGAAGAGCAACAGTTATCCAGAAACATTTTTTTTTTTCCATCAGAGAAGTCTTGAGAAATTACTCTGCAATATCAAGATGTTTGGAGAAGGAAATGACAATCCACTCCAGGATTCTTGCCTGGAGAATTCCATGAACAGAGGAGCCTGGCAGCTATAGTCCATGGGGTTACAGAGTTGGACACAACTGAGCGTTCTGGATGCTGTGGGTTTCCCAGAGTTTCTGAATAGACCCCTAGTCTTGTCTGAAAAATTAGTAGATCTGAGATCATATTAAACACAATTAAATGTAATTACTATCACTATGACTAATAATCTATAAGTGAATAATAGTAGCTAAGTCAGACATAGCATTTACTATTCCCTAGAGATTTATCTCCGTGCTTTCCAAATAGAAAGTTACTTATTCTTTACAAACATCTTATGGAAAAGGTACTATTATCATCCTCCTTCATGGATGAGGGGATTGAGACAGAGATTATGTAGTTAGTCCAAAGTCACACAGCTGGAAAATGACAGGCATGAGATTTGCACCCAAACAGTATGACTCTAGAGAATCGACTTTGAATCACTGTGAAATGTTTCCTCTTACTTATAAGTAAATAAAACTACTTAAAAGACAGAAGCTAGACTTTCTTTTCTCCTTGACTATATTTTTAACATTGTCTGAGCACCAGCAAAATGTTTTGGCCTTAAAAAGAAAAGCTCTCTCACATCCCCAGACTTGATTTATACAGATTTACATCAGTCTCATTTTATAGATGAAGAGATTTAGAAAGGAAATGACTTCACCAGGATCGCAAATAAGATGAGAGGAGAACACGGGTTAGCACCCAAGCAACACAGAAAAGTGTAGGCTTCGAGACAGAAACAGCTAGATAGAAATCCCAGCTCGTTCGTTCACTATCCCTGTAGGCTGGAGCACGGGGCTTATTTTACCTCAGTCTCCACTTCCGCATCTGTCAAATGGAAAAGACATTCTATCAAACTCACAGGGCTGTCATAAGGATCATTGGAGACAATGTATAAATGTGATAAGCATCATGCCCATGCATTGTAGCACCTGCGTTGTTACAGGTATTCTTGTGGCTGTAATTATTCCATTTAAATTCACCCTGATCTCCTCAACTTAAACCCAGTGGTGTCTCCAAGGTATCACATAATGCTTTAGGCAAAATCCCCTGCTTATGTGGGAAATAGGTCCCCACCCCCTCCAGTCTTTACTAATAGCAACACCGACTATGGCCAAATAAAATGGGCTCCATGACTTCTTCCCACTGTGTTTAAAGAGACCCACCTCAGTGAAAGAAGATACAATTTCTTGCTCAGTTGACACTCAAGGACTCATGTATCCAAAGATCGAGTCCTTCAAAAGATTCCACTGTTCGCTCTGATATATCATGTTTCCTTTGTTTTTCTGATCACCAGTAGAAGTCATCTAAAGAAAAATGCCAAAGCGCAGGTTCTAGGATGAGAATGGAGAGGTCAGCTAAAGCCCTTCGTGGTCATACGCCAAGGTGCAAACATTTTTAGAGGCGGAAGAGAGGTGATGTGTGTGGTTGCTCAGTCGCTCCGTCATGTCTGACTCTTTGTGACCCCATGGACTGTAACCTCCCAGACTCCTCTCTGTCCATTGGATTCTCCAGGCAGGAATAGTGAAGTGGGTTGCCATGCCCTCCTCCAGGGGATCTTCCCGACCCAGAATCTTCTTGACCCACCTGCATTGGCAGGTGGGTTCTTTACCACTGAGCCACTGGGAAGCCCAGGAGAGGCGGCAGGGACCATGAACAAACACAAAGTCGTGTCATGGCTGAGAGAGGATTAATCTCAGAGCTTCACATCCTAGTGTGAGGAAGACCTAGTTTGGGGTTCTAATGACATCCTCCTGGTCCATACAGGCCCATCATTCTTCAGATGATGATGAAAACATATCCAGCATATCCAAGCTCATGTTCAAGCCTCAGAACCCACTGTGGAATTGCGCTCATCAGCTCATCTTTGGGCAAAAGTGGATTCAGTATTCCCCATGGATTTCTCATTCTTTAAAACAATTTCCTACCCTTTGCAGTACTTGTTGCATTTTCTCTTCGGCTTCTTTGTTTCATTTTCTGCTGCTTTCTTTCTTTCTCAGGCTTATGAAGACATCCATTCTGCTAGAGAAAGCCACCAATAAAAATCACCTCTCTGGATACTGTGATGAACCAAGAACAGTGCTCTTCCTTACTTGCATTTCTGCCAAGTTGATATCATGTGCTTTTTCACCTTCCTTTACCACTAGCATTTCAGATTCTGCAAAGTGATTTTCAAATACTAAATGATGAAATCTTCCTAAAAGAGAGGATTCTGGGAGAAATGGTCAGTAGGCAGTACAGTTTTTTTTCCTGTATCACACATGTGTCGTGTATCACTCATGTGATACCCCTATCACATCAGTGAGTCAAACCCATAGTTCTTCACAAGTCACATGTGCAGGACTTTAGGGTTTTATTGAGCTTTTTATGGACAAGGAACAGTGTGAGCTGTGATAGGCAAATAGACTTATATTCCCCAAAGGCGCTTCTCTTTCTTCTGGTTAGAGAATAATTTTTTTCCTTTGCAAAATTTCCTACCTTGGCCCACCTGTCTTCTTAACCAGTGAAATGACCATGTAACTGTAGCAAATTAATCAGAGCATCCTATCCTCTTGGCCACAACCACTGATGCAGGAGCCTGCACGAGACCTAAGAAGAACTAATCAGGGGTTGCTACAGTCACAAGGAAAGAGACACTTTCACTTCAAATACAGCTAGGTCTGTGCAAGTCCGTGCGCTGCCCTAGTAGTACAGTCATAAAGAATCTTCCTGCCAATGCAGGAGATGCAAGAGACGCAGGTTAGATCCCTGGGTCTGGAAGATGCCCTGGAAGAGGAAATCGCAACTCATTGCAGTAGTCTTGCCTGGAGAATCCCATGGACAGAGGAGCCTGGTGGGCTACAGTCCTTGGGGTCACAAGAGTCAGACACAACTGAGCGACTGAGCATACACACACAAACACTATGCAAGTCTAGCATGTTGCACTCACCTGGAGAGAGTCTAGTTAATAAACCAACAAAGAGGAAAAGAGATCTAAGAGACGGCAGAGAGAGAGAGAGACAGAGAGATGACATCATTTGGGCCCTTGGAATAAGTTACAGTTGAATCTGTAACAATCTGAATCACACAAAAAGATTTTAGTTGCGTGAATCAATAAAATACCCCATTGCCACTCCCCTCCCATTTTCTGATGCTTAATCTAGTCTTAGTTTCCTTCTGTCTCCTTCAACTAAGCCATTTAATGTCATCTCTTTCTAAAGATTTTATGCCCAACAGAATTTGTAGAGCATCTGTGTTCGTGCATGGTCATGGGCCTCCCCCAAGTCTCCCAGCAAGGCTGGAGAAAGGCTGATGCTGCCTCTGCTCTCAAATAACAAAGACTCATGATTGAGGTTTGGAAACGGAGGGCAGAGCTTAACTCCCCTCTGCTCCTGACTTAGTAGGTATTATTGTGGGTGTCTCTGTACCTCTCTGGGCCTCCATCCCCCTCCAGGTCAACTTTCATTTGTACATAAATTGTGATTGCAGGAATAGTAGTCAGACAGTATAACTTTATTTTATTTTATTTTTAATTTTATTTTTTATTTTTTAAATTTTAAAATCTAAGTGTGGCTCTTTCGTGTAAGAGTTGAGTGACACTGAAAAGCAAATATCATATAAGTATCACTTAATATATGGAATCTAAAAGAATAATACAAATGAACTTCTTTATAAAACAGAAATAGAAAACAAATTTGTGGTTAATAAAGGAGAAAGAGGGAGTGGAGGGTGGGCAGAGAGAGAAGCTAGGAGTTTAAGATAAACAGATACACATCACTATACACAGAGTCGTAAAACAACAAGGACCTACTGTATAGCGCAGGGAACTATAGCCAATATCTTATAATAACCTGTAATGGAAAAGAATCTGGAAAGAATAGGCATATGTATGTGAATAACTGAATCGATTTGCTGTCCACCTGAACTGACACAGCATTGTAAATTAGCTATACTTCTGTTTTAAAAAGTGGTTCGATAAAAAGGAGTCGAGTGACATTGAAGCAAAGAAGGCCATGTTTCAGATTCCACATCTATAGAAATAAAGATCAAAATAGTAACTATCTCATGAAGAATGAAAGAATTCAAGTAAAGTATTTAGCATGATGGCTGGCATATTGTAAATCTCAGGACATGTAAGTTAATGTTATTACCTTATTGAGACTTGGGGGGATCATAAATAGTCAAGACTTCACAGATATTACATATATAAGCCCAGCCATTGTGTGTGTGTGTGTGTGTGTGTGTGTGTGTGTGTGTGTGTGTAGCAAAGAGAGAGAGGAGTTGGCAACCACGTCTAGTGTCTTCACAATACACAGATTGAATACTAAGTCCCGCCTCTGACACTATCACTGAGTGATCTTTGATTGATCAGCCCTTTCTAGCTCTCTCTCTTTTTCTTTTCCTCTTTCTTTTCCCCCGTCCTTTCACTCAACAGTTTATTGAACACATACAGTACCAAGCATTTTACTAAGAGTGATGTATAAAATCAACAAAATCGTACACTGATCTTTTCCTGTTGGACTTTAATATTTAATAAGACTTCTCAGATAATTTGCCCTGGATCCACCACCATATGAAATTTCCTTTGTTACAGGGCATACAGACTGAACTCTTCTCAAGTGCTTATCTGTGCTTATCTCTCCCCTTCCAGCATTTTCTTGGGGGGGAAAAAAACAAAAAACAAAAAACAAATAGCAAACAGTGTCTAAACAAGTTGAGTGTGGACACTGATGCATGCATTTCCTGAGCTTTGGCCATTGGAATTGTAGCAGCAATTGGGAGCTGCCTCTGGGAGCAGACCTACACTTGGTTTAGTGGGGAAAAATAAACTAGATGCAACCAAAAAGGCATCGCTTCCTCTGCCCCAGATCTCACGTACAAGCCAGATTGTCTGTGCCTAGTTCTCTCGGTGACAAGCGTGAATTATAAACCCGGGGCTGCGTATGTTCCTCATCCCTCCCGCTCTTTCTGCCGCCCTGCACTCCCAGGTGCCCGTGATGGAGACGTGATTGCAGTTGCACAGAAGGAAATATTTTAAGACCTGCCAAAACCCTTGGCTCAGAACTCGCCTTCCCAAGCAACCTGTCTGAGCACGGTGACTGCGGTGAATTATTGAGACCTTAGAAGGTTCACCCAGAGGAGCAGAGAGCAAGGAGGGTGGGGCCGGAGGCTGCAGCTAGAATCAGATGCCCTTCCCTGCTCCAGACAGCAGGAGGGCTGCGGATTTAGCATCTCCTCTGGAAGCTGTCTCCTAGGCCTGCACAGGAAGTCAGGGCGTTGGGCAGCGGGCAGCTGAAAATTTGGGGCTCCACATTTACTGTTGATGATGAGAGGCCAGACATAAGTAGATGACTGTCTAGATACACCTGGCATCAAGGCTGAGGAGCAGAGTTTTAGAATTAAAGCTTGTGAGGTCTGCAGATACAGAGAACAGACTGTGGTTGCTGAGGGGGTGGAGAGTGGCGGCGGGGGAAGGATTGGGAGTTTGGGATTAGCAGTTGCAAACTATTATATATAGGATGGATAAGCAACAAGGTCTTACAGTACAGCATGGAGAACTATACTGAATATACTGTAATATACCACAGTGGAAAAGAAGATGAAAAAGTGATAAAGAACACGCCTGCCAAGGAAGGTTCGTTGTAAGAGACACCAGTTTGATCCCTGGGTCAGGAAGATCCCCTGGAGAGGGGAATGGCAATCCACTCCTTGCTTGGAGAATCCCAAGGACCGAGAAGCCTGGCAGGCTACAGTCCATAGTGTCACACAGAGCTGGACATGACTGAAGTGACTTAACACAGCACGGAACAGGTTTCCCAGGTGGCACTAGTGGTAAAGAACCTGCCTGCCAATGCAGGAGGCAAAAGAGATCCAGGTTCAATCCCCTGGGTTGGGAAGATCTTCAGGAGAGCATAGCAACTCAGTATTCTTGCCTGGAGAATCCCATGGACATAATAACCTGGGGGGGGTGGTGGTGTTATAGTCCATTGGGTCACAAAGAGTTGGACTTGACTGAAGTGACATAGCACACACACACACACATACACACACACGTATATATGTGTGTGTGTGTATGTGTGCATGCTAAGTCAGATATATATTTATACAGATATGTATATATATATACAGATATGTATACATATATATAGATATCTGTGTATATATATATATGTATGTATAACTGAGTCATGTTGCTGTACAGCAGAAATTAAGGCAATTATATTTCAATAATATTTTTTAAAAATAAAAAATAAGACATGTGAAGGCCTTCAAATAACACATACAGATACTCCTTCCTTCCCACATGAAAAAAAATCGCAATGGCTACTCTAGTTCCAAGCATTTTCCAAATGTGCACGTGGTTGGTCTTCACAACAATTCTACAGGGTAGGTGCTATTTTTATCTCTGGACATAGTTGTGGAGACTGAGGCAAAGATAAAGAAATTTGCATAAAGAGTATTTGGGAATATTTGGAAAGAGTAGAGCCAGGATTCAAACCAAGGCAGGCAGTTTCCAGGCGTGCACTGTTCGTATTCGCTACATAGCCTCTTGCTGATTATGACGCTGAAGATGAGGAAGATGATGCTGATGATGGTAGCTGCCTGAGCCGGGTAATCCGTCTGCCGCATTTCCTTCACTTCTACAATACCACCAGCTCATGGTTTTATCCCCATTTCACAGTTGAGCACAATGAGAATAAGCGATGTGAAATGGTTTGCCCAAGGTCACAGGAAGAAAAAACAACCACCCCAAAATCAGAAAGTGTTAGTTGCTCAGTTGTGCCTGACTCTTTGCAGCCCCATCGACTGTAGCCTGCCAGGCTCCTCTGTCCATGGGATTTCCCAGGCAAGAATACTGGAGTGGGTAACCATTTCCTTCTCCAGGGGATCTTCCTGATCCAGGGGTTGAACTCAGGTCTCCAACCATGCAGGCAGATTCTTTACTGTCTAAGCCACCAGGGAAAACCCCATCCCCAAAATCAGAACCAGAACTCAAACCGTGATCTGTCCGACCCTAAGGTCCATGCTTTCTGAAATGCATTGAGTGCTCTGTTACTTTGACCTAGAAAGGTCTAAGACCTTCACAGATCCCCAAGTTCCCCAGGGCAACCAGCACAGCAGTCAAGATTCCTCAAGAATGCAATAAAGCATGGCTGAAGGAAAGCCAAATGCTCCTATAGAAAAAGAATGAGTCTGTAAATACAAAGCTGGATTTCCACAGGAAGCTCATTCCTAAGAATCGCCACCTTCCTATATTAATAGGAAATAATAGGAAATCTCTGCGATTTCTTATCCTTTCTATCCCCAGCCCGAGCAGCGGACCTTCCTGGTGGCGGGAGGGCATTTCTTGCACAAGGTATCAAGTTGTGGTCACTTCCTAAGAGCTCTGAGTATGTGATGACAAAGTGTGAACAGCAGTGATGTGTATAGGGGATGCTTAGCCTGGCTTGTGAAGTCAGGCACTCACTCTGCAGTCTGTGTTCATAGGGGATAGAATATGACACGGCATGTGCCTTTGAGCTTGCCTGCTTGTAAATAGTGCATGCGTGCGTCCTAAGTTGCTTCAGTCGTGTCCAACTCTGCGTGACCCCATTGACTGTAGCCCGCCAGGACCCTCTGTCCATGGGGGTTCTCCAGGCAAGAATACTGGAGTGGGTTGCCATGCCCTCCTCCAAGGGATCTTGTTGACCCAGGGATCAAACCCACGTCTCTTACATCTCCTGCATTGGCAAGCAAGGTTTTTGTTAGTTTTTTAGCCACTCGTGCCACCTGGGAAGCCCCTATGTAAATAGTGTGGTCAGTCACTCAGTCATGTCTGATTCTTTGTGACCTTTTGAACTGTAGCCTGCCAGGCTCCTCTGTCCATGGGATTTCCTAGGCAAGAATACTGAAGTGAGTTGTCATTAGCTTCTCTAGTGCCCCCTGGGAAGCCCCTATGTAAACAGAGCAATCATCAGTTTGGATCTGTGCCCGATGGTGACATTAGTTCTTATTTAATACAAAACTAGAGCCAGTTCCCCATTCTAATGTCTGTTATCTACCTATCCAAGGCTGGTAGAACAAATCACAGAACAACCACGCAGTGGAATGTTATATAGCGTTTAAAAGGAATGTGCAATATCACCATGGATTGCAATGGAGTCTTTGTTACGATAGATTCCAAAATTAAAAACCTAAGATATATGCAAGTGTTTATTGCATGCTGCTCTCATTAAGAAAAGGAAAGTATGAGTATATAGTAGCTTTTGTTTTAATTTTTGGCTGAGCTGTATGGCTTGCAGAATCTTAGTTCCCTGATCAGACATTGAACCCTAGGCCCCAGAAGTGAAAGTGCCAAGTCCTAACCTCTGGACCACTGGACCACCCAGAAATTTCCAAGTATGTAGTAGCTTACATTAAAAACAATGAGAGGGTTCTTAGGTGATGTGGGAGTTGTGAGGACTATTTCTAGCAGCTCTTCTCTAAGTTTGAAATTGTTTCCAAATAAAAATTTTAACAATTAAATGAAAAACTCCCCAAACAAACAAAAGTGAAAGGGTTTTTAAACATCTGAAATAGAGAAAGAGGAAAAGAGGGAGAAAACAGTGTGGGTGAGACAGAATCTTGACTTCTTGGATAATAAATTCTGTAGATCTAGCTGTAAAACCATGTAAATATTTTCCATAATCACCAAACAAATGTATTACATATATATATATATATTTTTTTTACAAATTTATATTTTTAAAAACAATTTCTAAACTGTAACAAACGAGCCTGATTGTTCACCAAGCTGGTGGCATACACATAGAGAGGGAAAGTATATGTTGATTTTAAAATAAGTGATTTCACACTATATCACTATTGAAATATACTCTATCATCTAAAAATAAATGGGGGAAGCTGTTTTAAGAAAGCATATCAGTGGTGGTAGTGTTGCTACTGGGCTTCCCTGATGGATCAGCGGTAAAGAATCCGCCTGCCACTACAGGAGAAAATGCGTGTTTGAGTCCTGGGTCAGGAAGATCCCCTGGAGAAGGAAATGGCAACCACTCCAGGATTCTTGCCTGGGAAATTCCATGAGCAGGTTAAAGTCTATGGGGTTGCAAGCAACTGGGCACAGTTTAGCTACTGAACACTTCACTGTTGCTGCTTTTGTTACTCTGGGCCTGCTGTATGTGTGGAATGGAAGAAAGCGAATGAGAAGTTATGTCAGTGTCCTTGGGAACCAGGATTTCTAGCTTAGAAGAAAGGAAATAAAGATTATTAAAGTTAGTCCTGGATTCAATTAATAGATACATTTTCCCACAGGAGAATCGTGGTCTAAATATCTGACCACAAGCTTGTTTCCATCATGGTCCAGGATTTCTGACCCTGGGCAGAGGGCTTATTCGGATACAGATTGTTCTTCAAGGTATAGTCTGAAACTGATAAGAGAAAATATGTCTCTGAAAAAAAGAAATACTTGGTTTTGTGGTTCATGGTCCTATTAGAATCCATCATTGTAACTATATACACATGGGTAGGGTGAGAGGGAATTTTCCAAACTCTTTTTTTTCCTTTGCAAGTACGTCAATTATCAATCCTGGAGTTTTGTGGGTGATGGAAGAACCCACTTTGATGGCTAATTCTCATCTTTTGAACTCCATCTTCCAGTTAAAAATCATTATTAAATTTTAAAGTATAAAGCAGTTACATTTAAAAAGAGATGACATGTCCAAAGGCAAAAAGCTGTGTAAGGACCTCCATTAATCCTGAATAATTAAGTCAAATCTTTGTTACTTTTCTGAATTGATCAGACCTTAAATATCTGGGTAAAAATTACCATAGAACTTTGGCATCAGGTAGACATGAGCTAATACCCAACATGTAAGTATGACTTCAAGCCAGTTGCCCAATAGACCAGAACATGAACTTCTGTAGTAGTAAAATGTAGATATTTATACCTTTTTCTTAAAGTTTTTGGGAAGAGTAAGCAAAATAATAAGACAACATCCAGAGTCTGACACAGATACATTAAAGTGAAAGTGAAAGTATTCATCATTCAGTCATGTCCGACTCTTTGTGACTGTCAGGCCCCTCTGTCCATGGGATTTCCCAGGCAAGAATACCAGAGTGGGTAGCCATTTCCTTCTCCAGGGGACCTTCCTGACCCAGGGATGGAACCCAGGTCTCCTGCATTGCAGGCAGATTCTTTACCATTTGAACCACTAGGGAAAGCCCAACACAGATACAATAGATATTCAACAAGCTGTCACTAGACTAGGGCTAAGAATCTAGGGCTAACTGGTATACCATTGGTGCCCAGGAGCTTTGCAACTCAGCTAATTGCCTTTAATACTTTCCCAAATACAGCAAGTTTGCTGGTAAAATCACAAGTCCTTAAGGAAAAAGAAAGTAAATATTCAAAAGTAACTTCACTTTGAGTTGTGATTATCATCAGGGGTATTTGCCAAATATTCTCTTCCATTGAACATAAGGTAGAATGTCATTCCTTGAGCATGACACCATCAACTAGAACTAAGTGATTAGTTCTGAACATTGAGTTGTCAGCTATAGTGACATTTGTGAGTGTCACGTCCACACTGGAGGTTTTAACTTCCAGGGCAAGACTCTCCAAAACTCTCTCATAACACAACCACCACCAGAGGTGTTTCAGATTACTATTGCTCCATCAGCCCAAATTCCTACCTCACTAGAATAAGCTAAGTTCTTTTGCTGAGTTGTGCTGAATATATAACGAGAGTAAGAAATAAAACTTGTTTCTCTTGTTAAGCTACTGAGAATTAGAAGAGAGTTGTTACTACAACACAACTCAACCCATCCTAACTGATATATAAAATCAGTCTGATTTTAGTGAATTGATGTTCTATAATTCAGTTAAGTTAAGCTCATTTTTGCCTTATGGGACTTTTTAAATTTACCCTCAAAACTTTTCCAATTATCAGCATTTTATGTATAAATTTGACTGTCTTATTCTAGATTGCTTTATTTTGTGGCATAGATTAGTAGATAACAGAAATGCTGTCAAGTATCTTTTTCCTCGATGGGATACCCGCGTCACCTACTATTCTTCATAAACATGGTCACTGTGGGCTTCCTTCAGCTCCTCTGACAAACCAAGCTCGTCCTCTAAGCCTTCATACTTGCTGTTCCCTCTAGACACCCTGAAGCATGTCATCTTCAATTTTTGAACGAGGTGGCTTCTTCTCTTATTCAGCCTCTGCCCTAGTTCACCTCCTCAGAGAGAGAGGAACGGTCTGTCATTTCACCCTGTTTTATGCCCCTCATAGAATTAAGTACTGCATTTGTATTGTTTACATACGTTTGCTTGCTAATTATCTGTATTCCCTTCTAAACACAAGATAGCTCTTTTGCCTATTTCATTCACTGCTAGAAAAAGATAATTCCCTTAGAACAGGGATGACAGAGAGAAGATGCCCAACAAATACTATTTAATAAAGATGAGTCAGTATCCCCTCCACCTTTGATGAAAGACATTGGGCACATAAAACATCAGAACTTTTGTGAGATTATTATTTTACATAGATACCCAGCCTCCTACATCTGCTCGTCATCTGAGACAGCAGTAATGGCTATATTTTCTTTCTTTCTTTTGGCTATACTGGGTCTTTGTTTTGGCATGGGAGCTCTCTAGTTGCAACGTGCAGGTTTAGTTGTCCCGTGGCAAGTGGGATCCTAGTTCCACTACCACAGATCTAACTCGCGTCCCCTGCAACAGAAGGTCGATTCTTAGCTACTGGACCACCAGGGAACTCCCATGACTCTATTTCCTGAGAAAAGCACCCTTTCCTTCCTTTCTTTCCTGATGTTTCTGGAATTTCCTCCTCATTGGAAAACATTCACTCTCCTCTCTGCTGATTTCATCTTGACCTCATGAGTCACAAAAACTCTCGTGGGAGTTCTGTTGTTTGGATCGTGTAAACTTTGTGAATTTTGAAACTTTGCTGCAGTTAATCCTCGACATGGACTTCTCTGAACAATTTCTACTTGGTTCCTAGGATATCAGGCTTCCTCTCATTCTCTTCCGAATGGCAGCTTGTCAGGGCTTGCTAACTGCCCCCGGCCAAGTCTCTATGGAGGAAAGTAGACAAAATACTTCAGGCCACAGTACTGTTTTTTGAAAGATGAAGCAGACTTTGCAATGGAAAACTTAGCAGCCAAAGATGATATTTAGTAGCCCTTTTTTCTGCCCATTGCTTAAATGGCAACAGGGTAATCCCATTTGGAGGACTTGAACCCCTCCCTGGGACTGGATAAAGCTGTCACTTTTGGGTGTTAACAGCACAAATGAAGGGGTTCAAAGTAGTCGATTGGTCCTCAGGCATCTGTCTTCTGGGGAGGCCTTTACAGCATTCAACTGGAATTTGCTTGTTTCCTCGTTTTTCTTAAAGAAGTCAAAGTTGGCATCGGGATTCAATCTAGATACTCTCTCCCGTGTGGATGTACGCATGTGCACTCTGTTGTGTCAGACTCTTTGTGACCTTTGGACAGTAGCCCACCAGGCTCCTCTGTCCATGCGATTTTCCAGGCAAGAATACTGGAGTGGGTTGACATTTCCTTCTCCAAGTGATCTTCTCCAGGTCTCACACATTGCGGGCAGATTCTTTACCAGCTGAGCCACCAGAGAAGCCCAAGAATACTGGAGTGGGTAGCCTATCCCTTCTCTGGGGGATCTTCCTGACCCAGGGATCAAACCCAGGTCTCCCACATTGCAGGCAGACTCTTTTTTTTTTTTTTAATTTTTATTTTTACCTTATTTTACTTTACAATACTGTATCGGTTTTGCCATACATTGACATGAATCCACCACGGGTGTACATGCGTTCCCAAACATGAACCCCCCTCCCACCTCCCTCCCCATAACATCTCTCTGGGTCATCACCGTGCACCAGCCCCAAGCATGCTGTATCCTGCGTCAGACATAGACTGGTGATTCGATTCTTACATGATAGTATACATGTTACAATGCCATTCTCCCAAATCATCCCACCCTCTCCCTCTCCCTCTGAGTCCAAAAGTCCGTTATACACATCTGTGTCTTTTTTCCTGTCTTGCATACAGGGTCGTCATTGCCATCTTTCTAAATTCCATATATATGTGTTAGTATACTGTATTGGTGTTTTTCTTTCTGGGTTACTTCACTCTGTATAATCGGCTCCAGTTTCATCCATCTCATTAGAACTGATTCAAATGTATTCTTTTTAATGGCTGAGTAATACTCCATTGTGTATATGTACCACAGCTTTCTTATCCATTCATCTCCTGATGGACATCTAGGTTGTTTCCATGTCCTGGCTATTATAAACAGTGCTGCGATGAACATTGGGGTACATGTGTCTCTTTCAATTCTGGTTTCCTCGGTGTGTATGCCCAGAAGCGGGATTGCTGGGTCATAAGGTAGTTCTATTTGCAATTTTTAAGGAATCTCCACACTGTTCTCCATAGTGGCTGTACTAGTTTGCATTCCCACCAACAGTCTAAGAGGGTTCCCTTTTCTCCACACCCTCTGCAGCATTTATTGCTTGCAGATTTTTGGATCGCAGCCATTCTGACTGGTGTGAAGTGGTACCTCTTTGTGGTTTTGATTTGCATTTCTCTAATAATGAGTGATGTTGAGCATCTTTTCATGTGTTTGTTAGCCATCCGTATGTCTTCTTTGGAGAAATGTCTATTTAGTTCTTTGGCCCATTTTTTGATTGGGTCGTTTATTTTTCTGGAATTGAGCTGCATAAGTTGCTTGTGTATTTTTGAGATTAGTTGTTTGTCAGTTGCTTCATTTGCTATTATTTTTTCCCATTCAGAAGGCTGTCTTTTCACCTTGCTTATATTTTCCTTTGTTGTGCAGAAGCTTTTAATTTTAATTAGATCCCATTTGTTTATTTTTGCTTTTATTTCCAGTATTCTGGGAGGTGGATCATAGAGGATCCTGCTGTGATTTATGTCAGAGAGTGTTTTGCCTATATTCTCCTCTAGGAGTTTTATAGTTTCTGGTCTTATATTTAGATCTTTAATCCATTTTGAGTTTATTTTTGTGTGCGGTGTTAGAAAGTGATCTTAAGTGTATGCAGGCAGACTCTTTACTGTTGGAGCCACCAGGAAAGAAACGATCTCTGAATTACACCAACGTACGCATATGGACGGAGGAGCCTGGTGGGCTGCCATCCATGGGGTCGCGAAGAGTCAGACACGACTGAGCGACTTCACTTTCATGTTTCACTTTCATGCATTGGAGAAGGAAATGGCAACCCACTCCAGTGTTCTTGCCTGGAGAATCCCAGGGGTGGCGGAGCCTGGTGGGCTGCTGTCTATGGGGTCACACAGAGTCGGACACGACTGAAGCAACTTAGCAGCAGCAGCAACAGCAGCAACACATATGTTCTTACTGAAAACAATGTGAGTGGTCCCTGTTTATCGAGGCATCATCATTTTCCAAAATCAGTTCTATTCCCTCTGCAGAGGTTAGTTTTATCAATGATTGTGTGTGTGTGTGATACATAAAATGATGAGACTAAATTACGGAGTAATTTTTGAATAATGTACAATAATTATGATTATCGTGATGATGACGATGGGTAGTTTACCCCAGTGCCAGACACTGTGCTAAGCACTTTGTCTATGGTATATTTTAAGCACTTAATTATCACAATAACCCTGTGCAGAAAGTACCATTTTAGAGATGAGAAAGCTGAGGCACCAAGAGATTTAGAAGCTTATCCATGGCCACAATGATGATGAGGAACTAGGGATGGACCTGGTAGTCTTGCCAGAACCAAAATACTTAACCAGGAGTTTATACCAGATGAGATCATCAGGTCTATAAAATTGAGGCATCCTTGTTTTATTTCCTTCCCGCTATAACCAAGTAGTTTTCCTTTATGTTATGTTTCTAGGGAAACCTGTATCCTTAGAAATTGCATGTGTATTTTTTTTCCTAGGGTCAAGATCATAGCTTTTATAAATTTCTCTAAGGAGTCTATGACCCAGAAAAAAAAAAAACATAGTAGATAATGTCTGTGTTTATTCTTTAAGGTTAATTTTTGTTTACATATTCAGCAATTATTTTCTGATGGTGATCAAAGCATTGGGTGGAGGGATGAACCAGGTATGGTCTGATTCTGCCTCCAACGGTCCCAAGAGTATGTTCACATATCATTATGATATAGTCCCCTCCAATTCTGAGATTTTTATGAATCTCTAGGCTGCAGTGTCTAGAGCAGTCTGTGGTTATTGGTCCTTTTCCAACTTACCCAGAGTCATGGCCACATGATTCTGCATATCACTGTTTTAAAATTAGTTCCTATGGGGACTGCCCTGGCCATCCAGTGGTTAGCCCTCTGTTCTTCCACTGCACAGAATGTGGGCTTGATCCCTGGTCAGGGAGCTAAGATCCCACATGCCACGTAGTGTGGCTAAATAAATCAATAACATTTTTAAATAATAAAAAAATAAAATTAGTACATATACATGACTTTCTACCTCCTGTTTTGTATCAAGCATCCCTGAAAGGCATGGATGATGCTTTCCACATTTCTGGCATCTCTACCCAGCACTTCATCCAGGGATAGGCAAAGAGCAATTTCTTAGTGGAAGTTCTTTGAACATTCTTCAATAAGCCTGGTGAAGAAAAAATGAACCTGGAAGTTAGAGAGAGATTTGACCCTCATCTCCCAGCTCTACTTACCAGCTGTGGGGCCTTATGTAAGCCACCTTACCTGTTGAGCCTTCATTTTTCTAACCTGGAAAAATAATCTGTCTCTGGCAATTGTTTGATAATTAGAGATCACTGTGCATTAAGCATCTGTCACATAAGAACGATAGACTGAAAGTGTTAACCCCTCAGTTGTGTCCAACTCATTGTGACCTCATGGACTGTAGCCTTCCAGGATCCTCTGTCCATGAAATTCTCCAGGCAAGAATACTGGAGTGGGCAGCCATTCCCTTCTCCTGGGGATCTTCCCGACCTAGGGATCAAACCTGGGTCTCGCGTGGCTCCTGAACTGCAAGTGGATTCCTTATCGCCGAGCCACCATGGAAGCCCAAACTATTGGAGAGGTGATAGTTTTGTTGCTAAGTCATGTCTGCCTCTTTGCAACCCCATGGACTGTAGCCTGCAAGGCTCCTCTCTCCAAGGAATTCCCCAGGCAAGGATACTGGAGTGGGTTTCCATTTCCTTGTCCAGGGGAATCTTCCTGACCCAGGGCTCAAACCCAGGTCTCCTGAATTGTAGGGAGACTCTTTACTGACTGAGCCACCAGGGAAGCCTGGTAAATTTCTGTGCCTTTTGTTTCTAAGTGGTCTCATGCCCTGTTGGTTGGACCAAGTCAGGAGGGACGAGGAAGTGTTTCTCTGCCTGCAACCCTCAAATGGTCCCCCCTCCCAGCGCTGAGCTGCAGTTAGAGTGGCTTTTCCCGAAGCCTTTCCATCTCTACCATCTGCGCCGCCAACTGTTCCCTGACTGTGAGCTTCCCGCTTGCAACCCCGCTAAGCAGGTGTGGCTGACGCCTGCCTCCTCTCTGCTTTGCATGGGGAATCTGATTGTATTTGACAGGCTGCTCACGATGGAGAGAAAAAAAAAAAACATGAATTGGATTAAATGCTCTTTGTTTAGACTTTATTAGCCAAAGAGGCTCTGCATAATTAATTGGAGAATAAGCTATAATCTCACATGGAAGCAGAGACTCAACCCCATGAAACACACAGCTTTGCTTCCATGTTAGGATGACTTGGCAGGGAGATAGGGGTGGGGGTGGCTCCTAATTTCCTCATGGTTTTGAGGCATAGATGGGTGTAGATGAAGAGAGATGTCCTTTCCACACAGAGCTTGTTCATCCACGTGACACAGGTCACCAGGTCACCTTGGCAGGTTGCTTAGTCTAAGATTCAGTTTCCTTATTTGGGATAAGTACAGAATTGTGATAAGGATTAAATAAAAGAAAATATTTAAAGAGTTTAACACAGGGGGTTAGCACTCAATCAATTCTATTAATACCTAATATAAATTAATAGTTGTTATTCTTTTATTATCATTGTAATAATTACTCTTCTTAAAATTTAGAACATACGAAGGCCAACCCTTCTCAAGTTGGGCTTCCGAGATAGAAATTTTAAAATAATACGATCCTGGAAACTTCCGTTTCAATTCAGTTAGCCCAGAGAGAAGAGCCTTGTCCAGAGAGAAACAGAAATTCAGTCACAGTAGACAATGATTTAAGTGGCCTGGTTTATGCTTTATTCATAATAAGAGAGACCAAGTGCCCTGAAACAACAAATAACCCTTTCTTTTTAAGCTTGTCCTGGAACTCATGTACACCTGTGGTGGATTCATGTCAATGTATGGCAAAACCAATACAGTATTGTAAAGTAAAAAAATAAATAAATAAATAAAATTTTAAAAGTACAACCAGAGATGCTTTTTTTTTAAATTCATATGTGTGTCCCAGTTTAATAATCTGAACCTTTCTTAGTTAAAAAAGAAAGAAAGAACTTCTGCACTAAAGAGAAGTCGGGTCTGGCTAACGTGGCTGAGATGAATAGTCGCAAGTCCCTTCCTCTTTGAAAGTATCTCCCCCAGGTCATTACTCTGATACTGAAATTCCCACTTCTCACAGCTGCCCTTCTTCCTTGCCCCATGTTAATTAATATAATTGTAATATATTAATGTGTTATAAATTGATATAAAATCTACCAATATGTATTTTTTTGGATGGGCTCCAACAGTCTCCAATCGATGCTTATTCAGCAGCAAGTTGCAGTTTTGGAGTTCTCACAGGAAAAGATGAGCACATGTCCTTCTATTCCACCATTTTCCAGGTTGTGACCCTGCTTATTTAACTTATATGCAGAGTACATCATGCAAAATGCTGGGCCAGATGAAGCATAATCTGGAATCAAGATTGCTGGGAGAAATATCAATAACCTCAGATATGCAGATGACACCATCCTTATGGCAAAAAGCAAAAAAGAACTAAAGAGCCTCATGATGAAAGTGAAAGAGGAGAGTGAAAAAGTAGGCTTAAAACTCAGCATTCAGAAAACTAAGATCATGTCATCCAGTGCGATCACTTCATGGCAAATAGATGGGGAAACAGTGGAAACAGTGACAGACTTTATTTTGGGGGGCTCCAAAATCCCTGCAGATGGTGACTACAGCCATGAAATTAAAATGCATTTGCTCCTTGGAATAAAGCTATGACCGACCTACATAGCATATTAAAAAGCAGAGACATTACTTAGCCAACAAAAGTCTGTCTAGTCAAAGCTATGATTTTTCGAGTAGTCTTGTATGGATGTGAGGGTTGGACCACAAAGAAAGCTGAGTGCTGAAGAACTGATGCTTTTGAACTGTGCTGTTGGAGAAGACTCTTGAGAGTCCCTTGAAGAGCAAGGAGATCAAACCAGTCAGTTCTAAAGGAAATCAGTCCTGAATATTCATTGGAAGGATGATGCTGAAGCTGAAACTCCAATCCTTTGGCCACCTGATGGGAAGAATGGACTCATTTGAAAAGACCCTGATGCTGGGAAAGATTGAAGACAGGAGGAGAAGATTATTATTTTTTAAAATCATCTCTCAACATTTCAACTCTTGGTAGAAATCAAATGCAAAATATCTGCATTTTAAAATTAGCATCTTGCATGCTGCAATACATGGGGTCACAAAGAGTTGGACATGACTGAGTGACTGAACTGAACTGATATTAATATGTAAATATAATATAATATGTTTCAATATGTACTTTAATATACATTGAAAGACAAGGATTCTGACAATCCTTGTCTTTTAATTTGACTAATTTATCTATTCACATATTTTGTAATTTATTTTATATTTAGATGTAACTATTACTTTACTGTTTTCTCTACTTGTCTCATTTATTCCATTTTCTCTCTCTCTTTTGCTTGGTTTCTGTTGGGGTATTCTGGTATACCTTCTACTCCCTCTACTGAAATAATAATTATGCATACTTTTACTGTTCTTTCAATAGTTAGAAATTAGAACATATGTCCTTAACTGTAGTAAAATATGAATTACTCTATTCACTCCTTTCCTGATGTTTAGAACCTCAGTATAGTTTAGGTCCATTCACTCCCTCTTGCCTTCTGTTATATAACTGTCATGTATTTTAAATGTACAGGACAATATTATCTTTCTGTGCCATCCATAGACACGTTTTATACATGCAGCTAATCAAATGCCAAAGAATGCCCAAACTACCACACAATTGCACTCATCTCACACGCTAGTAAAGTACTGCTCAAAATTCTCCAAGCCAGGCTTCAGCAATACGTGAACCGTGAACTTCCAGATGTTCAAGCTGGTTTTAGAAAAGGCAGAGGAACCAGAAATCAAATTGCCAACATTCGCTGGATCATGGAAAAAGCAAGAGAGTTCCATAAAAACATCTGTTTCTGCTTTATTGACTATGCCAAAGCCTTTGACTATGTGGATCACAATAAACTGTGGAAAATTCTGAAAGAGATGGGAATACCAGACCACCTGACCTGCCTCTTGAGAAACCTATATGCAGGTCAGGAAGCAACAGTTAGAACTGGACATGGAACAACAGACTGGTTCCAAATAGGAAAAGGAGTACGTCAAGGCTGTATATTGTCACCCTGCTTATTTAACTTCTATGCAGAGTACATCATGAGAAACATTGGACTGGAAGAAGCACAAGCTGGAATCAAGATTGCCGGGAGAAATATCAATAAACTCAGATATGCAGATGACACCACCCTTATGGCAGAAAGTGAAGAGGAACTAAAGAGCCTCTTGATGAAAGTGAAAGAGGAGAGTGAAGAAGCTGGCTTAAAACTCAATATTCGTAAAACTAAGATCATGGCTTCTGGTCCCATCACTTCATGGGAAATAGATGGGGAAACAATGGAAATGGTGTCAGACTTTGTTTTGGGGGCTCCAAAATCACTGCAGATGGCGATTGCAGCCATGAAATTAAAAGACGTTTACTCTTTGGAAGGAAAGTTATGACCAACCTAGATAGCATATTGAAAAGCAGAGACATTACTTTGCCAATAAAGGTCCGTCTAGTCAAGGCTATGGTTTTTCCAGTAGTCATGTATGGATGTGAGAGTTGGACTGTGAAGAAAGCTGAGCACTGAAGAATTGATGCTTTTGAACTGTGTTGTTGGAGAAGACTTTTGAGAGTCCCTTGGATTGCAGGGAAATCCAACCAGTCCATTCTAAAGATCAGTCCTGGGTGTTCTTTGGAAGGAATGATGCTAAAGCTGAAGCTCCAGTACTTGGGCCACCTCATGTGAAGAGTTGACTCATTGGAAAAGACTCTGATGCTGGAAGGGATTGGGAGCAGGAGGAGAAGGGGATGCCCGAGGATGAGATGGCTGGATGGCATCACTGACTCGATAACATGAGTTTGAGTGAACTCAGGGAGTTGGTGCAGAGAAGGCAATGGCACCCTACTCCAGTACTCTTGCCTGGAAAATCCCATGGATGGAGGAGCCTGGTAGGCTGCAGTCCATGGGGTCGCTAAGAGTCGGATATGACTGAGTGACTTCGCTTTCACTTTTCACTTTCCTGCATTGGAGAAGGAAATGGCAACCCACTCCAGTGTTCTTGCCTGGAGAATCCCAGGGATGGGGGAGCCTGGTGGGCTGCCGTCTATGGGGTCGCACAGAGTCGGACACAACTGAAGCGACTTAGCAGAAGCAGCAGCAGGGAGTTGGTAATGGACAGGGAGGCCTGGCGTGCTGCAATTCATGGGGTCGCAAAGAGTTGGACACAACTGAGCAACTGAACTGAACTGAACTGAATCAAATTTTTCTGTTGCTCTTCATTCTCTTCCACGTTTCCATGCTTCCATCTAGAATAATTTTTCCTGAACCTGAAGAACTTTAATTTTAAAAATACCTCTGCCAGTGTAGGTCTGCCCTAAACTATCTCAGGTTTTGTTTTTCTGGAAGTGTTTTTATTTTGCCCCCAATTTTTAAATATATTTTTCCTGTAAAGAATTCTAGGTTGAAAGTTACTTTTATGCAATATTTTTGTTTTGTTTTCCTTTTTTTCTGAGAATTAGCATCATACTTATTGTTATTTCTCTGAAGACAGGGTTTCATTTTCTCTATGTGCTTTTAAGATTTTTCTCTCTTTGGTTTTCAATAGTTATATTGTAATGGAAATGAGCATGGTTTTCTTTGTATGCATCTTACTTAAGTTTGTAGTGCTTCTTAAATCTGTGGTTTTATATCTTTCATCAGTTTTAGAAAATTCTCGGGCACTGTTTTTTCAAAAATTGCTTCTGTCCCTTTCTGTCTGACATCCAATTCTGATATCCTAGATACACGCCTGTTAAATCAAAATTCTGTGTCCCACATGCCACTTCTCAGTTTTTTTGTTTTTTTGTTTTCCCCATACTTTTTTCTCTCTGAGCTTCTGTCTAAATGCTTTCTATTGACTTACCCTCTGATTCATTAGTACTCTCTTGGTGTATGACTGTTGCATCAGTTAAACACCACTGCAATGTTAATTTCTATTTTCCAGTCTAATTTTCCTTAAATTAGTTTCTCTGCATTTTAATTATCTTTCTAAATTGCCTATTTTGTCTTTCACATTTTGAAGGTATTAATCACGGTTGTTTTTCAGCCCAGGTGTGATGTATAATCCAATACATGGGCCACTTCCTCCTAGTTCTGTTTCTGTGACCCTTCTCTTCTGTTGGCCTTACATCTTGATATGAATGGGAAGTATTGCATGAGTGCCATGCAACATATGTTTGAAAAAATATATTGTAGAGGTTTTGGATGTTATTGTCTTTCTCCTGGAAGAATTTAGTGTCTAGCCAGAATTTTGAATAGGAGCAGATTATCAAAACACAATCAAGCATCAAGATGATTCAAAGCATTTCATTTCCACTCTCCTCCTTGGGTGTTATCCTTCACCTGTCCCCAAAGAAATTCCTGTCATTTTTCCTAGAGTTTCTCCACTCTATTGAATCCTGAGCCCCAATCCTTATCTCCTCTGCATTTTTTGTCTCCCAGTGGTGACTTTTTTGCCTGATGTTCTTGCCTCTTGTTCTGTCCTCCACTTATAAGCAAAGAAATATCTCAAGGGGGAAACCAGCTTGGACTATCAGACTCTATTCCTGTCTTTACCTTCTTTCTGGGATCTTGCCCACTTGGGTCTGGGATGTCTGGATAATTCTGAACTTCATATTTGCTTTGCTTTTTGGCCTCCTCAACCCTATGAGACTGAGGAAAGTTCCAGTCAATTTCTCTGGCTCTCTTTGTAGATGCTTTCTACTCAGATTCTCAAGTTTACTGGGCTCACCTCAGTGGTCTCCATTCTCCCTAGAGCTTTTCAACCACTATCCCAAGTCATAGCTGCTCTGATAACTATTAAATGCTTTCTATCATAACACAGTATTTTTAGTTGATCCTGCTGGGAGTGCTGATCTAATACAAATGTGTTCATCAGAACTGGAAATGGATATTTCAAACTGTGGGGTTTGTTAGAGCAGCAGTCCCCAACCTTGTTGACACCAGGGGCTGGTTTCGTGGAAGACAGTTTTTCTGTGGACAGTGTGAAGGGGTGGTTTCAGGATTGTTCAAGAGCACTGGGGATCAGCTATAAATACAGATGAACCTCCTTGCTTGCCCACTGCTCACCACCTGTGGCCCGATTCCCTAGCCCCTGGGAGATCAGGCACCCCGTGCTAGGAGTCTCAAATTTCTAACAAAGATATAATCATCTGTATCTCCAAACCGGACCTCAGAAACATGAAGGAAATGTCCCTCGAAGTTTCACTTGGGAAGCCCTCGGATGAAGCCCTGCTTAGTGGCAGTGATGGAAACAGAGACAGACAAAGCCTCTGATTTTCAAGAATGCCGTCTGGTCCCCTGGCAGGCTTCACACAGCAGCCCTTCCTCTTCAGAGAGAACGCCTCCTTCCATATGTTCCCAGAGACGGGAAGCTCGGTCCAGGGCCTCTTTCCAAAGACAAGTGCGATTTCCCACATGGATCGTTGGGAGTTTTGTTTCTTTAGGCTTCACTGGGAGTCATTTGAGGTGAGCTCACTTGTAGGCTGTGCCTTTGGAAGGCACAGTGCTGGCCTCCAGGAGTCAACTGTGGATTCCTGTCTCAGGGTCTGTTTCCTCTTCTTTCCAGACACTTTCACCTCCACACCTCACCTCACCTCAGCTTCCCTGGTGGCTCAGGTGGCAAAGAATCTTCCTGCAATGTGAGAGGCCCGGGTTTGACCCCTGGGTTCGGACAACCCCCTAGAAAAGGGAATGGCAACCCACTCCAGTATTCTTGCCTGGGGAATTCCATGGACAGAGAAGCCTGGCAGACTACAGCCCATGAGGTGGCAAAGAGTTGGACACGACTGAACAACTAACGCTTTCACTTTCACCTCAACATAACATATTTGAAACCTTCTGTTCCCTCACCCCCCACGGCCAACATAGCTGATTTCTTTTGCCTGCATTCTATTCTGGCTCCTTGCCACTGACACAGCCTCTCTCACCCTGGGTGACCACAAAGAAGTATTTCTCTCATGTAGCTTCTTCTGCCGCAAACCCATCCTTCCAACTCAAACTGGCTTTGGTGTGATCTTTCTAAAACAGACTTGGTCATGCAGTTTCCCTGTTTAAAATGTTTCAGCCTTAAGGGCAGCACTTGGTACTTCCCCTATGGAGGGAGAGACATACTGCAGCCCACCACCACCCGCAGAACAGTTTGTGAATATATATATCACGCCTTTGCGAGTATATACCATGAAAAAATGCACTTTCTCTTTACCCTGCAATTCCGATTCTAATTTACCTTCAGATATCCTAGTGAAGAATATCCATTGCAACACTGTTCAAATAAAGATTGGAAAAAGCCTGAGTGATTATTAACTGATGCTGTTTAGATAAATTATGCTGACTCTTGCAGGAATGCCAAGTGGCTTTTTTTTTTTTTTTTTGGAAAGCATATGTGTGTGTGTTCAGTCTTTCAGTTATGTCCAACTCTTGGTGACCCCATGGACTGTAGCCCGTCAAGCTCCTCTGTACATGGAATTTCCCAGCAAGAATACTGCAGCGGTTTTCCATTTCCTACTCCAGTGCATATTCCCAAGCCAAGGATCTAACCAGCATCTCCTGCATTAGTAGACAGATTCTTTACCACTATCACCACCTGGGAAGCCCTTTTAAAACATAAGGTGGACACTTATGTGCTTTTATGGATCAGCTTGCCAGGATATCTTTTTAAGTGAAAAAATAAAAACCAAGTTGTCAAACTGTAAATATGATAGTCCTTTAGATGTCTCAAAAAAGTGGCAGAAAAATAGACATTTCTTCACTTATGTATTAGCTGTCTTGCACACTGAAATGTGACCTCTGTGAGTACCAAGATTTTGCTGTTTTATCCATTCTATCTTCTGAATCTGGGCACAATAAGGGCTTAGTAAAAATGTGTTGTTTAATATATCAGAGAAAAGGGCCTGGATGCTGGTCTGTTGTGTCACGGTTTGATTAGGATTTTGAATACATGTCTTGTTCATGACAAGAGTGAAGTTGTTTCTGAGAGTGAAGTGATTTTCAAGAATGGAGCTATTATTTTGATATAAAAGGGAAATGATATGTCAGGATGTCATTATCCACGCCTATGTTTGCTGATAAGCTCTCAGTAGCTCAGCTGCTGAGGGACCCCAAGGGGGGCTTATCGATAAGAACTATGGGGAGGGGAGGAACTTCCCTGGTGGTCCAGTGGTTGAGACACCATGCTTCCAATGCAGGGGGCACAGGTTCGATCCCTGGAGAAGTAAGATCCTGCCTGCCATGCCAAGATGGCTGAAAAAAAATATTGTGTGTGTATATATATATATATATATGTGTGTGTGTGTGTGTGTGTGTGTGTGTGTATTATATAAATAAAAGAAGCAACTATAGGGAGGAGATATTTAGTCAGTAATTGCTCAGAGTTTGTGAGAGCCATTCAAGAATGTTTGTCTGGGCAAGGCTCCCCTTTGCTGATCTCAACAGTTCTCATGGAAGAAGAGCATCTTCCCGACTGACAGTGGTGCCGTTGTTACCTAGCAACAGGGATCTTTCACTTGCCTTTCCCCAGCAATTGGACATCAGCTAGCAGTTGGTTAGGTTGACTCTCCCAAGAACTAACTCATAGAAAGGAACACCTCAACTAAATATGGACTTCATTTCTTTCATGTCCGCTTGCCTAGAACAACAGTGTAATCCATCTCTCATTGGTTTAGTAGTGTTATTTCTTTGTTGGTTTTTTAAGAGACATCACCTCATATGCTATTGACTTGTGAAATCATTATAATTCCACTGTGAACATGTGTTAAAGAAAGTATTGCCACAAATAATCTCAGTCTCTAACTATAATTTGCCCTGAAACAAAACACCGAGAGTCTGGGGTGGGAGAGACTTGCTTTTCATTCATTCCCGCCAACCACCACCCCCTCGACATATCCTTGAGTGTAGAAGCTCCTCTCAGCCTCTTTCCCATCTCCATGTACTCTGACCACGAGCCACTCCAAGCTACTCACCCTGTTCTGAACACAGAGAGCCTGGCCAGAACAAGACAGACCTGCTCAGTTTCCTTGGCTTCAGGCAGGCTTCCCAGATCTTCCACTAAATTCCTGCCCATCCAGCCGTAATCACTGACTATCCCTTTGGTTGCACAAGTGCTTGTTCCTTCTCTGGATTATTTTAAATGTTTTCTTTAGCACCTCTCAAGTTATCTAGCTCTTAACTATAACCCTGTCCCTAAAGTCTGCCATGTTCTACCTGGACGAAGACCAGCTCCTACTTATCTTCACATAAGGAGCCCAGAACAGTGCTCAGCAAACCGTAGGTGCCAATCAGTCTTTAAGAATGAATGAGTGTCATAAAAGCGCCCCCCACACACACACCAATGGAAACAGTCCACATATCCATCAGCTGACTAATGGATGAATAAAATGTGGTATATCTATATAATGGAATGGAATTTGGCAATAAAATGAAAGGTAGTGTCTGTACCTGCTGCAATGTGGATGAACCTTAAGATCACGATGCTTCAGTGAAAAAAGCCAGTCACAAGGGACCACCTGTTATGTGATTTTATTTACATGAAATGTTCAGAAGAGGAAAATCCTTAATATCAAAAGTAGATGAGTGGGTTTCTGGGGCTGGGGAGGATGAAGGTATGGAATTGTTTTTTGAGGAAATAAAAGTGTTCTAAAACAATTGATGGTGGTGACGGACCACTCTGTAAATATACTAAAAGTCCTTGAATCGTACATTTTGAATGGGTGAATTGCTTGATACATGAGTTATATCTCAATAAAACTGTTTGAAGAATTGAAAATGAAAATGAGTGGGAGAAGGGTGAATCATGAACCAGGTTAATCCAGGTTAATGGGGCATCTCAATGAGTAAAAAGCCTCTCCCACCTGATTCCCCATACCTGCCAAGAGAGTCCCTCCTAAATTATTGAGTTATTTATATTACAAATAACATCAAGTCTGTTGTGTGCCTTCACCATACCAAGTACTGAGGACAGAGAAGTGAACTGAATAGAAATATTCTGTGCCATCACAGTGCTAATTGCTTAGGGTGATGGCCTGATATTTAACAAAATATTAGCCAAAGAGATTTATTATTATTATTACAGTTGTGTCAAAAGCTGGAAAGGAAAACTTCCAAAGCGCCAGTAGCATTGAAGGATATTGCTTGTCCGGTCTGGACGAGGTCCCCACGGTCACATAATTTTCATGCCTGAAACCACCTGTGTGTTTTCATGTTTTCTGTTAACTCTGATATTGTTTACTCACAAACTGAGTGGTTTTTTTTTTTCTTCTAACTAGAGTATAATTGGTTAACAATGTTGTGTTAGTTTCTGCTGTTCAACAGCATGAATCAGCCATAAGTATGCATATATCCCCTCCTTCTTGAGTGTTCCTCTCATCCCCATCCCACCCATCTGGGTTATCACAGAGCACTGAGCTGAGCCCCCTGTGCTGCACAGCAGCTTCCCACTAGGTGTCTGTCTACACGTGGTAGTGTATACGCGGGGGTTTCCCCGGTGGCTCAGCAGTAAAGAATCCACCTGCAAAGCGGGAGACGTGGGTTCCATCCCTGGGTCAGGAGGATCCCTTGGAGGAGGGCAGGGCAACCCATTCCAGTATTCTCACCTGCAGAATCCCGGGGACAGAGGAGCCTGGTGGACTGCAGTCCATACGGTTGCAAAGAGCTGGACACAACTGAAGCGAATGAGCACACACGCCGTGTATATGTGCCAATCCTTAATCATCCGATTCACCCCACCCTGCCCTCACTGTGTTCGCATGTCTGCTCTCTGCATCTGTGTCATTATTCCTGCCCTGCGAACAAGCTTATCTGTAATCGAGCTTTCAGATTAGAACGCAGAGCCAGCCAGTGTGTGCTTGGACGCTCTTACCCCGTCACTGCTGGGACGGACAGGCCTACCTGGAGCACGGAGAAGCACCCAGAACTTGGCCCCGACACAGCTCTTTGATTCAAATCTCCACATCTGCCTTCCAGTGCCCGGCAACGTGGATAGATAGCTTTAATTACAACCTTCCTTGAGGACACTTCCAGACCAGCAGCGAGGCATTTCATTTCCTTCTGCTGGGGGCTCCTTGTGCCGGGTGATATAACTCAACAGAAGACTTCTCCTGGAGGGATTTTGAAAACTAAACCTCCAACTTCGCTGACGTTGCAGGTATTTGCTGAGCTGGGCCCGCTTTCCCTCCTTTCTTAGAGCCACTGACTTATAGCTTCTGGAGCTCATGAAAATCTGATCAGGCTCATCTTGGACAGAAACACCTGTATTCCCCATTGTCTCCAGGGTAGATTCTAAATTCCTGCGGATGTCAACACAGCCCTTCACATCCAGTCCTATTTGCCCCCTCCCTGCCAGCCACATCCCTCATATCTGCATGCCCACCACTAGCATTAATGCATCCTTATGAGATATTACATACTGTACTTATCCTTGGCATGAATGACCCCATCCCATCCTCCCAACAACCCTCCAAGGCTGGGAGTGTTTTTATCTCCATTCTACACATGAAAAAAGAGAGAGAGAGGAAATAGCTTCCTCAAGTCTTATAGCTAATAAGTGGTAAGATTCGGATTTCAACCCAGGCAGTCTGACTGTGATTTTAATCACTTCACTATTTCGCATGAGCAATACCAAATTACTTGCAATTTGCCCAATGTGCTATTCTCTCATGCCTCTGGGCAGAAGTGGATCTGGTTTTTCATAGGACTGAAACCTTATACAGTTTTGGAGGCCCTTTTTAAGGAAAAGAAAAAAAGAGCTAATAAAAATTTAGGTATTTATAAGGGAAAAGAATCTGAAAAAGAATAAATACATATGTATGTATAATTAAATCATTTTGCTGTATGCCTGAGAGTAACATAACATTGTAAATCAACTATACTTCAATATTAAAAAATCAATTTAAAAAATTAGGTATAAATATGAATACTTATCTTGAGTAATAAAAAGATGGCAAATTGCAATTTTAAATTGCTGAAAAACCTCAGAAAGTTTTTTCTTAAAAATCAAAAAACCAACACTGTTTCTATCATTTTCTTTCTGAAAAATATGTCTATCATATGATTCTCCTACTTTTTTAAGTTCAACCTTACAGATCACTTCTTCATGTACCCCAAATTTGGGGATGTCATCTTCTACAAGGAAAATGGAAAGATAATTCAACCTTTCTCCAAGGGCAGAGGTTAGTAAACTGATACCTGAGGCTGATAGCTATTTTTGTAAATAAAACTTTATTGAGACACACTCATGCCTGTTTGCTTGCCTCTATTGCCTATGGTTGCTTTCTTGCTACATGGAGATAGAGTTCAGTGCTAGTGATAGAGAAGGTATGAATACAGGGCCTAAAATATCTACTCAGTTCAGTGCAGTCGCGCAGTCGTGTCCGACTCTTTGCAACCCCATGGACTGCAGCATGCCAGGCCTCCCTGTCCATCACCAACTCCCAGAGTCTACTCAAACTCATGTCCATTGAGTAGGTGATGCCATCCAACCACTTCAACCTCTGTCATCCCCTTCTCCTCCCACCTTCAATCTTTCCCAGCATCGGGGTCTTTTCAAATGAATCAGTTCTTCGCATCAGGTGGCCAAAGTTTTGGAGTTTCAGCTTTAGCATCAGTCCTTCTAATGAATATTCAGGATTGATCTCCTTTAGGATGGACTGGTTGGATCTCCTTGCTGTCCAAGGGACTCTCAAGAGTCTTTTCTAACAGTTCAAAAGCATCTGTTCTTTGGCACTCAGCTTTCTTTATAGTCCGACTCTCACATCCATACATGACTACTGGAAAAACCATAGCTTTGACTAGATGGACCTTTGTTGGCAAAGTAATGTCTCTGCTTTTTAATTGCTGTCTAAGTTGGTCATAACTTTTCTTCCAAGGAGCAAGCATCTTTTAATTTCATGGCTGCAGTCACCATCTGCAGTGATTTTGAAACCCCCCAAAATAAAGTCTATCACTGTTTCCATTGTTTCCTCATCTATTTGCCATGATCTGGCTCTTTTACATGAAAAGTTTGTCAACCCTGAAGTTTGTCAACGTCAGGGCAAGTGTCTGAAGGGGAGCATTTAAGAAAGTTTCTCTGAAACTTAGTTTCATTGACTTTACCTACTTTGTTTCCTCTGGGCCAGAAATCCATCCACTCTGGGTACCCTCCTTTGAGATTTAGCTCAGACATGTTCTCCTGCAGAAAGTATTCCCTGACCCATCCCAACGAGGCCAAGCCAAGGGCCACTCCTTGTGTGCTCCTATGCTCTCGTTCAAATCCCCCTTCATTTATTATGGAGGAAAATCTCTTCTGTAAACTTACTTCCAATTCAAGATTGCAAAGATGGTGATACAGTTTGACCACGCTCAAGTATGCCAAAACTAAGAGGGTCCACACTGATTTGAAAAGACTGACATGTATTATTAGCTGCCTACTTTGTATCCATTCTCCTTTTCTTACTTTGTAGCTGAATGTGATTTTATTCATAGCACTGTTGTATCAAGTTCAAAGATTGCTTTTTCAGCCTCATTTATAGTTCTATCAATGAGATAGATGTAAAAGTGTTTTGTGGGATTTTGAAACAAGTTTCTACTAAGAACTACCTCAGATTGGAGGTAACTCCTGTTTCTGTCATCACCACCTTGTCTCCTTTTGGCTTCTTGGAATGTGGATGCAATGACTGGAGCTCCAGCTGCCATCTGAGATTATGAGGTGACTTTGTAGATAGAAATCAGTGTGAAAACTAGAAAAACAGGTGCATAAAAAGTACTCTATGTCCAAGTAGACCCAGTAGAGTCACCATAAAAATCTTGAACTAGCTACTTTGAGAATACTCTTATTTTAATTAGAAAAAATTATTGTGTGTTCAAGCCATTGCAAATGAATCGCTGCTCCTAACAGCCAAACACAGCTCCTAAGTGGTGCATGTGTGCACACTTAGTCATTTCAGTCATGTCTGACTCTTTATGATCCACTGGACCATAGCCCACCAGGCTCCTCTGTCTATGGGATTCTCCAGGCAAGAATACTGGAGTGGGTTGCCATGCCCTGCCAGGGTCCAGCCCCGGTGGATCCAGGGTAATTTGAAGGTGGGGACGGAATCGGCGTCCTAGGAGAAAACTTATTTAATTACAGATATAGAGAGAGATTAGAAAATTAGTGGAGAAAAAGAGGCTGAATAACTTGGTTTACGTGGAATACCAATCACCACCTACGTAGGCCACAGGCATCTTTCCGTTCTCCTGAAGGAGAGGAGGCACTGAGGCCTCCCTGGTCCAATCTTAGAAGCCCAGGCAAAATTAGCAGGCTTGGTGAGTACCCACGTACCAGATGGGAATTCAGCCAGAAAAACGGGGAGCAAGAGAGAAACGACATGGGGGAATCAGTCTTTCCAGAAACTGATCCGATTTCTTTATTTTTTAGGTTTGCTTATATACCTTTTGTTATACATAGGGATGAATAGAGAGTCACGTGGGGGTCAGCAGTCCTGACCTTTATCAAAATCAGGTGCTTCACATAAATGTATAAAAAAAGGTCTTAGGGGTTTTACATCATCTTCTGGCTATGAGGCCTGCTGACATTTTATGATCCTTTCTTTCTGATAACCAAAAAACTTATTTTTTCCAAGGGTGTTTTTTCTTAAACCAGGCGCCACCCTCTGAAGGTACCAGATAAAGTTGCATTCCTATAGGGTGAGGGTGTAGTGGGTTACAACTAAGAAAGGAATTTATTTAACCTAAGGTTAACATGATTAATCTTAAAGGTTAACACTTATTTCTCCTATATGCTAGTTATATTCATTATAAGGGCAGGAAATATGGAGATTTAGCAGCAAACATCAGCCCAACAAATGAAAACCCTTCACCAATGTTCCCCTTAAGATCTATTTAATCTTAAGATAGTGATAAAGTTACATTTTTGCATGGCAAGGACACAGTGATTTATAATAAAATACAGTGACCTATAACGAAAGAGAAAATTCATTAACTCAAAAAGTCTAGTATTGCTAACATCAAAAACTACTGTATTTCCTTTTCTATATTCCAAATACATTGATTAATATATTCCCAGGTGCCTAAGGATATGGAGGCCTGGCGGCAATCATTGACTCAACAATGAGAAAAGCCCTATGCTAATTAAGACTTTCAAAATACTCCAAACTCTCTGTGCTGTTTATGGTTGAGAGGTTGTCCCACAAGCTGGTCTGTCAGCAGAGAGGTTTGACCTGAGACACCCTTGTCACACCCAGAGCAGGGAATTAGCAGCAATTATTGGCACAACAAATGAAAAACCCTTCACCAATATAATTCCTAACCAACCCACCATACCAATAATTTCTAACTTCCCCAAAGAATCTGCCTTTAGTAAGTCTAAAACATCTCGTGCCTCTCATGATTGGGAGGCTGTAAACAATCACATGTGGCCAGACGAACCTGTACAGGCAGGCTAGATAACCTTCAGAGGAGTTCGTAAGTTGAAATGCTCTTGTCACGCCCAGGAATTTTTATTGACTTGGAGCTGTAAGTTAACTCCTTCTCTGAGAGAGGTAATGGGGGTCAGCCCCCCATAAAGTCAGAGGTATAGGTGAGAGCACAAAACAGTAAAGTAGGTAGACTCTGGTTTTGGGGGTAGATGCTCGGGAACAGGGGGTTTCCTGAGGCTCAATCCTGCCTTTGCATATGCCGAAGCCTCCTTCCTCATGACCTTTGCCATGGGTGGAGTTCCTCACGCTGGCTCCTGGCAATGCCCTCCTCCATAGGAGCTTCCTGACCCAGGGATTGAGCCTGGGTCTCCTGAATTGCAGGCAGATTCTTTACCACTGAGCCACTAGTGGTACTCAGCCACTGTTACACCTCAAGGCTTCTCAGATTCTAGTGTACAAATGCATTTCCTGGAGATCTGGCTAAAATGCAGATCCTGATTCCATACATTTGGGGTGATATTTGGAATTTCTAACAAGCTCCCAGGTAATACTGGTGTTGCTCTGCATAGACCATACGTTGGCTATCACATTCTAGCAAATGAAAACAAAAGCTCTTTCTTTCCACAGAGTTTGCTAGGTACTTAACTATGGACAAACGGCAGAAGATGAGGGGAGGGAAAAGATGGTAAATAGACAGATCTTTTTGTTGAAGATAGTCACAGTTTTTGCCTAGCATCTTGATGCCTCTGTTTGGGTGACAAATATCATGGTTGTCCCTAAATGAGGCACAGTTTCTGCATCTTATGCTCTAAGTAGGGAAACTTAAAGGACTCAGTAGATTTCTGAAAGGGAAACTCTCTACCCAATGAAAAAAGCTTGGACATCAGAACTCGATTTGACATCAGAACTAAATTCGACATCAGCATCTTTCTCAGGGAAAAATCAGAAGCCTCAGGTATTATTCTCAACAGTGTCTTCCTGTCAACTCCAAATAGTGAGGGAGCAAGACAGAAATCTAGAGTGTTTATCTGTTTCACAAATTTTCCTCCTTCAGCATTCTAAGATGTTACTGAATTGCTGGATTTTATACCAAACGATAGCACTACATAGGGATACAAATTCTAAGCCCAAAGAGAGCAGTGATGTTACTGAAGACAAGGTGGTTGGATTCTGATGATAAAGGTTGGAATGAGATTCAATTGTTTTGAAAAGAGCACAGACTCATCTCTAATACACTGACAGCTTGCTTGGCACACCCCCGAAAGACAGGGTAATTTCTCACTATGAGCTGATCCCTCTTTGAATTCAAGTAGTCCTTCTTTTAGGCAAGATGGAAAGTGATTAGAGGGGAACACGTCTGGAGGAATCTTGAAGCTTTTGCTTCAAACCCTCTGCTTCAAGAAAGTGGGATGTGTATTCTCACTCTTTCAAGATGATGCTCAGTGCCTCCCATGGAATTGGAACAAGTGTTTGCCTTGAAATCCAATATTTAGGTTCAGCATCCATGAACAAATGAGGTTTTGGGAAAACCAGTTGCTTCATTGAGCTCCCCATTCAGTGTTACAGAAAACATTCTTTAGAACAGGAAATCATTTTTCTGGAAACGAACTCAGAAAACTGTTACAGAGGAAGACTGGTGAAGCTAGAAACACACACAAATTTCTCAATGTCACCCAGCTAGTGTGGGTTTATAGGACTTTGCCCAAAAGTCAGCATGCATATGAACTGCCAAATGTATCTATTTATAAAAATTGAACTTGTCATGAATGCATCTTAGCTTTTACAGTTTCACTTGGACTTTATTATCTTAGTAAAATGTAGAACATTATAACTAGTAATATAGGATTATCCGTATGCATTATATATTTGATAAGCATTAATCATTTTATTCTTCAAGTGGGCTGGATATAAATGCCTAATTTCTCTAAGTGGGCTAGCTCCCAAGCCCCTTTATGTAATAATTATTGACTTCATGTTTATAAGCAGGCCTGAAAGTAAATGTCTCTTTTTAATTAGTTTCCTGATGACTTTCTTTTTCTTTTTTAATTAAACAGTGCCACAGACAAACTTTTGAAGCCAAAGACACTTTAATGGATATGATCTGTCCGCCTTTCTTTTCCTGACTGTATTCATTATAGGCAAATCAATGAAAATTGATAAACTCATGATGGAGAAAAGGAATGTATTTGTATTCATTACAGGGGATTGGAGATAATAATAAAATGAAATGTTGTTATAGTGAGATATAAACGCAACCTACAGAATTGTTCAATATGAGAATAGCTACGTACATTTCATTACCATGATAGGAAGCAGCTCAGAAGCGGAAGCCAATAATTTTAAAAGTCTCAAGCACAGGGTTATGCTGACTCGACAGTTCAATACGTTAATTGACAATAAATCCTGCTTGCCTCTAAAAGGTACTTGACTAGTCATTTTCAAGATGGTCATGATTTTTTATGATGCGGAACTTTTAATTTACAGGGATGATAAAAATAGATCTACTTTCAGCCACTTGTATTTGATTTAATTACCTAATCAACTATAAATCATCTACTATTGGAAAAGTAATCTAACATAGATGATATTCGGCTGTCATATTTTTGGGTTACTGCTAGAAAGTTTGGTGATTGGAGAGGAAAGAGACTTGGACAGGGTGAATCTTCCACACTGTCCTCCGCAGTCTGAAAGAAGTCTGTAAAGTTTGACTCCACCTTCAAATTGAATCAATTGGCCTTTCTTCCAACTTCTTTCTTAACCGGATATACACTGGATGGGGTACGATGCTATCAATGAAGGAAAAAGGTTGGGACTTGATTACATCTTAGCATTTTTCCAGTTCTTAGATGCTGTCATATTACCCCTAGTGATAAGTTGGACGTGAATCTAATATAGTAGCCAAGATGACAAACCTAAGCAGCATGTTAAAAAGCAAAGACATCGCTTTGCCAGCAAAGGTCCATCTAGTCAAGGTTATGGTTTTTCCAGTAGTCGTGTATGGATGTGAGAGCTGGGCCATAAAGAAGATTGAGCGCCAAAGTATTGATGCTTTCGAACTGTGGTGCTGGAGAAGACTCTTGAGAGTCCGTTGGACTGCAAGCTGATCAAACAAGTCAATCCTAAAGGAAATCAACCCTTAATATTCATTGGAAGGACTGGTGCTAAAGCTAAAGCTCCAATACTTTGGCCACCTGATTCGAAGAGCTGACTCACTGGAAAAGATCCTGATGCTGGGAAGGACTGACGACAGGAGGAGGGGGTGGTAGAGGATGAGATGGTTGGATGGCATCATTGACTCAGTGGACATGAGTTTGAACAAGCTCTTGGAGATGGTGAAGGACGGGGTTGGGGGGGGTGGTCCTGGAGTGCTGCAGTCCATGGGGTCTCAAAGGGTCAGGCACGACTTAGTGACTGAATAACGACAACAAGGTTGACTATAGAAAACAGAGGCTCACCTCAGCAGAACCTGCTCGATTAAATGCCCGATTATAGATGGTGGATATTTATGATTAAAGAAGGAAGGCATGGTTTCCTGGAATAATGGGAAGTTCTGATGCCCCAGTGTCATAAAACCTGCTATAGTGTCTTTCTCCAGGCTTTGTCAGATAGCTCAGACACTCCCCTTTTCTATCTGTCTCTCCAGAAAGCAAAGTCTGCAACTCTTTTGTAACAGTTTGCTAATTACTAGTCACTTGCTTCCAAAAGGTTAATCTCATCTTATTCCTGGGATGCTCAGAATTCTTCAGTGGTTTCCCATCATGCTCAGTCTAAACTTGTAGATGAAGCATCTCCTTAACACCTGAGACTCTGTTAATATGCCCCCATCCTATGTGTTCTAAACACGCTGAAGGCTTTTTAATTCCTGCAAAAATATGGTTTATTAGCTGACTGTCTGACTGAACAGGCGAATGGATGAACGAGTGGATGGATGGATGCAAGGATGAAGGGATGGAAAAGTGAGTAAATAGATGGATGAACAGCTCAGTTAATAAATTAACTTTTATTCCCATTTCTGGAAGTATTTAGCCCTTTGAAAGTGAAAAGTGAAAATGTTAGTTGCTCAGTCAGGTCTGACTTTTTGTGACCTCATGGGCTGTAGCCCACAAGGCTCCTTTGTCCCTGGGATTTTTCAGGCAAGAACGCTGGAGTGTGTTGCCATTTCCTTTGCCAGGGGATATTCCTTCTCCCCAGGACTGAACTGTCATCTCCTGCGCCTCCTGCATTGGCAGGTAGGTTCCTTACCACTGAACCACCTGGGAAGCCTCCACATCTTGAGCTGTATATATTAAAATGAGCAAAGATATGAAACTCATGATACCTAAAATGCATGTCTACTATTGAAAGAAAGAAATAATAGGCCAATTATATCTCAATATAGAAATATTACCGAAAACACAATTATTATTTTCATATCTGTTGAATCAATGTCCTACCCCAGTCCAAGACCATAGACCCGTATATTTACAACATGGCATTAATATTACCCAGGTCATTTTGTGTTCTGCTCTGTTTATTTCATAGTTGATCAAAAATATTTGCCATATTTCCACCCAGTTTTCATAATCATCACTTTTAGTATCTGCAAAATATCCTATCGTATTGATGGAGAATCATTTAGTTCATGATTCCCGTATGGATGGACGTTTTTAACTCTTTCTATGTGTTTGTTGCCATTGTTGTCATTGGCAATAATGCTACAAGGACTAATAAAAGATGTGAATATAGAAAGTCTGATTAAAATTTTTCATCAATTTTTCCCTTCCCCAAAGAGCACTTGATTACCTCAGAGCTCATTATGTCCTTAATGTCTTTTATCATTTTCTTTTTTCCATCTTCATACCTGTTGGTTACCTCTCAATGTTTTGTAATTCTCCCATTCTTGCCTTGGCTGGGAAGCTACGGCGGGTCAGTGGTAAGGCCTGCCCATGCAGGGGATGCTGGTCCAATCCCCCTAGAGGAGGAAACGGCAACCACTCCAGTATTCTTGACCCTTCCCTGGTGGCTCAGACGGTAAAGCGTCTGTCTATGATGCGGGAGACCCGGGTTCGATCCTTAGGTTGGGAAGATCCCTTGGAGAAGGAAATGGCAATCCACTCCAGTACTAGTGCCTGGAAAATCCCATGGACAGAGGAGCCTGGTAAGCTACTGTCCATGGGGTCACAAAGAGTTGGGCACGACTGAGCGACTTCACGTTCACGTTCGTTCCAGTATTCTTGAGTGGGAAAATCCATGGACAGAGAGGAATCTGGCGGGCTACAGTCCATGGGGTTGTGGAGAGTCGGACACGACTGAGTGACTAAACAGCGGCAATAACACACTCCCTTTCTCTAGCTTTGACCTTAAAAACCATATGCAATCATTTGTACAATGACACAGATATGAAGTCAGACCAACCTGAATTCAAATGCTCTCTATCCCTTTGTAGCTCTGTGAACTCAGAGAAGTGACTGAATATTTCTAGCTTTCAATGCTTCCCAGGTGGCTCAGTGGTAAAGAATCCACCTACCAGTGCAGGAGGCCCAAGAGATGTGGGTTCAGTCCCTAAGTCTGGAGGATCCCCTGGAGAAGGGCATGGCAGCCCACTCCAGTATTCTTGCCTGGAAAATTCCATGGACAGACGAGCCTGGCTGGCTACAGTCCATGGGCTTGCAAAGAGTCAGACACGACTGAGTGCACACAACTTTCAATTGGCTAAATGAGAACGTTGCCTTCATTATAGGTTTATTTTACAGCAAACTCCAAGAAACTTTCGTTGTTACTCTTAACATTTTTATCATTATTTTCTTTGAAGAGCTTTAAAAGTTTGGACTCAGAGAGGATAGGATCGAAGCTAAAAATTGTAATAGAAAAATAACATTTTTGGCTTATTCATCTGCTTCTTTTTTTTTCTCACTCCCCTTTTAAATAATGGTAGAGAGCACTGTGATTACTATTGACCAGTTTTAGGAAGTCTTTGCCTAACTCCTCATAAAAATATTTCTCTGAGATTTCTTACCATAGTATTACATAATATTCCTAAAAATAAGCTTTAAAATAAAAAGCAGCAGTTTGCCCCAAAGAATGGATATTTCACATTCTTTCACACAGAAAAAATGGTGATTCATTGAGATGGTTTTGAAGTTACTGTAAATAATATTATGATTAGTAACTTTGAGTATAAAACATTTCATTCAATAGCATTATTTTGTTAGGAAGAATTCCAGCATTTGAACTTACTGTGTCAGATAATATACACATTTTAAACTTGATTTGTTTTGAAATGATGTTTTTCTAAAGTATTGTACAAATTTTTTATACTTGCTAAACTGTCTCAGGTTCTGTAACGCAAGCAAAAAGAAGATAGAAAGCTTTGAAGAAACAAACTCAGCTAGTCTAATATTAATGATACAAGATTCCTATTCTGGGAAATATATCTATTTCCTTTTATATCTTGTTGTTTCAGACTATGCTTGCATATGAAATAGCCAAATAAATATTGTTTTCATGGTAGAAATACTATCACTTATACAACTTACAAGGAAAGACAAAAATTAACCTAATGATATTGTTGTTCAGTTGCCAAGTCGTGTCCAACTCTTGGCAACCCCATGGGCTGCAACATGCCAGGCTTCCCTGTCCGTCATCATCTCCCAGAGTTTGCCCAAGTTCATGTTCATTGAATCGGTGATAAATGAAAAGGAACTTTACCTTGCGGAAAATTTTTTTAAAAAGCTCCATGGATTGGGCTAAAACACAATACAGCTTGATCAGATTGAGTATAATTTTGTGTATCTCACAAATGTCAGCCAAAGAGTTGATTGCTCAAAATGATACTCTGTGCCGAAAGGTTTTGGATCAAGAAAACGTTTGCATATAATTGCTATTATTAAGGAACGGTGGTTTTCCTTTGCTTATAGTGATGAGGTTTTTCTAGACTAGCATGTAAAGGGTGGTGGGACTGTCTAAGCCTGGTTCTCCCCACAAGTTTCTTTCTCTCTCTCTCACCCAGGCAGCCGATCGCCCCCTTTCCATCAGATGCTCACCTTTGCTAATGAGTAGTTAATGGGTTCTGGCATCGTTGAAGGCATAAGCATAAACAGGATTGTAGGATCCTGGGGTGTCCTGGTCTTCTGTAATCATGCATGTAAGATCCTCAGATCCAGCCCTTGAACTGTTTCCCACTCCCCTTAATAGTTTCCTGGAGCATCGAGTGTTCAGAAATACAGCTCTATTTTAAAACCTCCAAGTCACCACTTTATCTGGCTCCATCCTCTCCTCTTGGAATTGATAACGTGTTGACTCAGAGTCATAATGGTAACTTCCTCATGAACAGCTGATGTTGTGAAATTAACAAAGACGAGAACTCCCCGACAGTGGCAGCCAAGAAATGAATTATAAAAATGTACTTCAGTCACAATACCAGAGAGAATCCGCTTATGAATTAGTAACAGATGGGAAAATACTATTCACTTCCAGTTTTACATAAACGTCTATAATGCTTGTTCTGATCATAAGTTTTTATTTCTTCCCGAGCTTCATTATGGTTCTAGCAAGATTCGCCATTAAAAATAATAATAATAAAAAGCTTGCAGTATGTCGATGCTATTTTTCTCTCTTCCTTCTCTCTCTGTTAAGTATAAAAAGTAAAGAATAATTCAGATGGGAGGTACACATATCATTTCATCGCATACTTTTTCTATTGCCAAACAAAGTATTATTTGCTCTCTTCAAACACGTGGAGCTTCCCAGGTGACACAGTGGTAAAGAATCCACCTGCTAATGCAGAAGACACAAGAGGCTTGAGTTCGATCCCTGGGTTGGAAAGATGCCCTGGAGAAGGAAGTGGTAACCCAGTATTCTAGCCTGGAAAATTCCATGGACAGAGGAATCTGGCAGGCTGCCGTCCACGGGGTTACAAAGAGTTGGACATGACTTAGTGATTGAACAACAACAAATTCACCCTTTACTGAAATTGTCAGTTTGATTTCTCATCTCTTTCACTAAAATGGCCTGTATTTTTGTATTCAAGGTGTGTGTTTATGATCAAAAGCCCATACATATCTATATTAAATGGAAGAGGAAATGACAACTCATTCCAGTGTTCTTGCCTGGAAAATTCCATGGACAGAGGAGCCTGGCAGGCTACAGTCCTTGGGTTGCAAAGAATTAAGAATGCCCTTATATTAAAGGAAGGGTTCCTGAAACAGTGTCTAAGAACAATTCTAAATAGAGAAATTATGTTTCTCTCCTATCTTTTCCCTTCGAACTAAGCTGCTTACTCCCCATAACCAATCTTCCTTCCTAAAGGCAACATTTTATTTGTGAAAGTGCTTTGAAAAGACAGGGGGATATCAGCATTATTTTAGAGAGTTTTTCTAAAGAACCATAACAAGTCTATTTGAATCTTTTATTTGGTATTAACTAGATATTTTATCGTAAGTGAGCAGGGAGTTTCTGGTTCACTAGTCTTTATTGCTTTCTTGAATGCATCTCAACCTTTTCCACAGTTCAAGTCCATATAATCCTCAATCCTTTTTCCCTTCAAATTTTAACTCCTTCCCTGTGTTCCCCATAATTCTTCTTGTTAATATCTCTGAGAATGCACTGCTGAGCTGTCATCTTGGATGTGAAAATGCTTTGAACTTGTGGTGAATTGTGCCTTTTAAACAGGACTGTAAGAACTTGAGCCATTCAGCTTGGTCTCCTGCTGCTGCTGCTAAGTCACCTTAGTTGCGTCCGACTCTGTGTGACCCCATAGACGGCAGCCCACCAGGCTCCCTCGACCCTGGGACTCTCCAGGCAAGAACACTGGAGTGGGTTACCCCTAGCCAAAAGTACTTGTTCCAAGATTTTCACCCCTTTCTTTTCTGAGTGCCTGAGGGAGCCCTGTCCTGAAGCAATGCATCTGTTTTAGGCTTATGTTTAAAAGGACATGTGACTCGGGCATAAATATTATTTTTTTAAAAGTTGGTTTTGGTATGTACCATTTTTTAAAGTCTTTATTGAATTTGCCACAGTATTGCTTCGGTTTTCCATTTTTGGTTTTTTGGACTCAAGGCATGTGGGATCTTAGCTCTCCAACCAGGGATGGAGCTCGTACCCCCTGCATTGGAAGGCAGAGTCCTAACAAGCTGAACCAGCAAGGAAATCCCTTGATTCTTGCATAATTAAATAAATGTTCTCGGGGGTCCTTTGGGCTTCCCAGTGGTGCTAGTGGTAAAGAACAGGCCTGCCAATACAGGAGACATAAGAGAGGTGGGTTTGATCCCTGAGTAAGATCCCCTGGAGGAGAAAAGGGCAACCCACCCCAGTATTCTTGCCTCCTCCTACCAAGTCTGTTTATTTGGAGAAAAAAAAATCGGGGGGCCACACCTTGTGGCTTAGAGAAGGGCATAGCAACCCACTCCAGAGTTCTTGCCTGGAGAATACCATGGACAGAGGAGCCTGGCAGGCTACCGTTCTTGAGACTGCAAAGAGGCAGACATGACTGAAGTGACTTGGCACGCACAGGGCCCCCTTCAAATTCCCGCAGAATAATGCAGTAAATATTCACGGTGATTTCCTGAGCAGCCTTGTTGCCTCTTGCTCAGCCCCTTTCTTCCACCTGTTCCCACTGGGCATCATGATGCTTCGCCAGGCTCATCTCCTATTATACATTCTCTGCTTCAACCACAAAGAGCAGTTTTGAGCCTGTCTTTGTGTGTTTGTGTACCTCGTCCTTTCTGAACGGAATGACCTTTCTCCCCATCCACACCAGGCAGACTCACCCGTCAGCGTTCAGAGGGAAACCTCACTTCACCAGAAAGCTTGACGGCTCGTAACACTTTTTCCCTGTCCTGAGATAATCTATTGAGATGTGAGTCTGTTCTCTGTTCTCGCTGCTCTGGGGAGCTCCAACAAGTGAGATAAACCTTTTTCTTCTTCCTTGCAAGATGGAAACTGAGACTTTCTGTTCCAAATTCTGGCTCCCAGACTGCATGGAAGTGGGGTCACAAACAACCTTGACACCCCACCACACACACTTTCACACACACTGTCTTAAATCTTTTCTGGCAGAGCTGTGTGTGTGTGTGTGTGTGTGTGTGTGTGTTCAGTCATGTCCACCTCTTTGCGACCCCATGGACTGTAGCCTGCCAGGCTCCTCTGCCATGGAATTTTCCAGGCTAGAATACTACAGTAGGGAGCCACTTCCTACTCCAGGGGATCCTCGCCACCCAGGGATCAAACCCTCGTCTATTGGATCTCCTGGCAGGCAGATCCGTCGCCACTGGCGCCGCCTGGGAGCCCAAAGACCCTCTAAAGGATGTATTGCTGCCCAGGTTTGTCAGAATGAACAAAGGCAAATATGGCCTCAGAGAGTCAAGGCTGGAGTTCAACGTCAATGGGTCTGATGGTAAAAAAAACATTTTTCGGTTTACCAGGCCCTCTCTGTTTTTGAAGCCAGGGCCTGCAGCCTTTTGTTTGGCCATCTCTGGTCTCACGTTTGCCCTTTGGGATCAACCTGTACCCATGGAGGGACAGAACCAAGGACAAGCTGAGCCCGTCTCACTTTGGTACCTCCCAAAGGAGTTGGCTAAGACCTAGTCCGGTTCTAGCCCCCAGTGAGATTCTCTGACTACCAAGGAAGGCAGTGGAGAAGTTTAGTTAGAAACTTAACTGTCAGCAAGGGAGTTTCCTAAGTCCCTCTGGCCCTCTCCACCATTCTCTCAACCCTACAGTGGGCGGCAAAGGCTCACTAGACATCATCGGCAGAAGACTTTCACCTCCCCAGGGGGATTCAATCTTTGGCTAACCTTGCTGAGCCTCTTCTGTCATCATTATTGGTCTATTTTATAGCCCACACTGGAACTTAAGACTGATTGTCAGAATCATCTCGGTCAGAGGGTTCCAGAGGGGACCACTGGAGTTTTATGGAGACTTTTCCATCTGCTAAATAACCTTGAGAAAAGAGTTGAGTTATTGACTTCCTGACTCACGGCTCTACCTCTTCACCGTGGGGTGAGAGTTTATATTCTCTGACATCCAGTGTCTCCTGAGAGCATAACATCATTGTAGACATGAGGCATTCACTGGCTTAATTATTTAAGAATCCGCCTACAATGGAGGAGATGTGAGTTCGATCCCTGGCTCTGGAAGATCCCCTGGAGAAGGGATTGGCTACCCACTCCAGTATTCTTGGCTGGAGAATTCCATGGACAGAGGAGTCTGGCGGGCTGCAGTCCATGGGGTTGCAAAGAGTCGGACATGACTGAGTCTGACAGAAAAACTTTCTATTTTCGAGTTTGGAGTGTATGCCTCTAACTCTCCGGTTGGGCTCCTATTCCTCTCCTGTTTCAAAGGCACATGCATAGATGACCTTCACATTTGCCTCTTTTAACGTCTGAGTAATTGATACATAATTCCAAGGTCTAGCTCCTAAATCCCTCACCATCCATTAAAACTCTCCCTGAATATTCTGTGAATCACTGCGGTTTAAAGACACTATGCCTTAAAAATAGATTGATAAAAGTGTAGATTTAAAGACTTTTTTCTAGTACTTTTGTTATTCTAGAGGTGACTTGGAGGGAAGATTATCAGTATAAATCTTCTTCCTCCTAGAGATCACCCTGGAACCTGTCCTGGTAAGAATGCTGTAAACCCACCATTTCCAGCCAGGAATGTCAGAGTTGCTAGAGAATTGGATCTATGAGGTATGGTTGCAGACAACCAAAGGAGTCATTCACGGAAGCAGGATAAGGGGTGGGTGGCATTCAGCAAGACTGTGCTGGCATAGAACAGCCTGAGAATGGACGCAAATTCCCAAAATATGGCCCCCCAAAATCTGACACTACCCACCATCATGTGGGATCTTCCCAGACCAGGGGTTGAACCCATGTCCCCTGCATTGGCAGGTGGCTTCTTAACCACTGGACCACCAGGGAAGTCCCTGGATCCTTACATCTTTAAGGTTCCTCTTCTTCCAAGCTTCAACCCACTAATAGGGCTGGTCCTCCACCTTACTCACCATAACTGAAAATGTCCCCAAACACTGCTCTGTAGGTGGGGCCGGTCCAGGCAACATCACCCCTGGTTTCAAACCACTGCTGCAGATGATATGAAAACCTCTGCTTCTGGTCCCAGGGGTAACTGCAGAAGGGAGTATTATGTGGGCAGGGTCACCTGCTCTGTAAGAGGCCCCAAGGTGTCACCTGCCTTGTGACATCCACTTTAATCCTCATAAGATTCAGAAAGCAGGTTGAGACTCGGGCATGAGCAGCAGCATCCTCTAGGCCACCCGGCTAAGAAACAGGGGAGCTGGAGCTTGAATACCTTGCATCTTCCATCGCTTCACTGGACTTTTCCTCCAGTTCCCAGAAAAGCCAGGATTAGAAGATGAAGTGAAACCCCAAAGAAAGAAAGGAAAGCAATCAGTGAAAGTCAGGGTTGCCCCAGAATAAAGGCTTCCTTCTTTCTTCCCAAACTCTGTTTGGTTAAGACAGCAAGTGGGGGACTTCCCTGACAGTCCAGTGGTTAAGACTTTGCCTTTCAATGCAGAGGATGTGAGTTTGATCCCTAGTCGGGGAACTAAGATCCCACATGACTCCTGTACCAAAATAAATAAATAAATAAATAAATAAAACAGCAGCAATATTGTAGCAAATTCCATAAAGACATTAAGAAAAATCATCCACATCAAAAAAAAAATTCAGGATGGAGGGGACACATGTATGCCTATGGCCGATTCATATTGATGGATGGCAAAAAACCATCACAATATTGTAAAATAACTATCATCCAATTAAATAAACAAATAAATGTGATTTTAAAAAAGACAGCAAGCTGGGAGAGGTCCATTCTTGGTCAAGTTTAGTTGTTAGAGCAGTAATGATAGTCGGAGTCCTGGCTTGTATTTAAAGCCATCACGAGGTCACTGGATGTGGCTGTTAAATCAAGAAAAACAGTTCTCCATGGGCTTAGAATCCATACAAGCCAGGTGTGCACTGGGTTCTCCAAGGATGGCCAAGCCACAGAGCTGAGACCATCTCCCCCGTCTGCCCCCTCACTGCTGATTTTATGGAATCGACCACGGTAACGAATGGCCTCGCATTTGGATGGCAGTCCCAGTCCTGGTCACAGCTGAAACTCCCTGTCATTGCAGACATATGTGCACTCTGAGAGCTCTGGAGCCATTGGCCATCTGTCCAGGAGGCCACAGCCATCCCTGGCATGGAAATTAGCGATTGGAAGAGGCAGCTTTTCCCCGGCAGACACCTGGAGCCCCGGGCTCATAGACACAGCCCCATCAGCTACACAGCGGTGCTGGGAAGCCCCCAGATCAACAGCAGGTGGCAGGAGGGGGCGATGCAAAACAGACAGGAGCTCTCAGCCATCACCCCAGGAAGAGGCGGGAGAAATGATTTCTGTGAGTGTGAACACAGCGAAGGGGAGAGGTCAGGTTTGATGGACGTGGTCAAATCTGGGTTTGACTCTCTGTTCCAGCCCCTATGAGATGCATGACCTTGAACAAGTCACTTCTCCCACGGACTCAGTTTCTGCATCTGGAAAATCACAACAGACTCCTTCTTCCTTCAGAAGGGGAGAATTGGTGAGAAGATTGGCTTTGCCAGTTAGTGAGCGGTTTGCTGGGGCCAGGACTGTCAGTTTTGGCCCCCTGCATCACACAGACTTTATTATTTACGGAGGGCAAAGGGGGCAGAACCAGATGGTGTGGTCCAAGCTCCTTCAGGGAAAGATGACAAAGCGTAAATCAGGAGACTCAGACATACTCATAGAGACACATGTGAGTGTCACACGATGAGCTTCAACTTTTAATTGAAAATGTAACACGTTATCAGGGACAGCTGTACACAGGATGCCAGAATGCCTAATCATAAATACATCTTCCTCAATTCTCAGGTGGCTCAGATGGTAAAGAATCTGCCTGCAATGCAGGAGACCTGGGTTTGACCCCTGGGTCAGGAAGATCCCCTGGAGAAGGAAATGGCAACCAACTCCAGTATTCTTGCCTAGGAGAATTCCATGGACAGAGGAGCCTGGAGGGCTACAGTCCATGCGGTTGTGAAGAAGTCGGATATGACTTAGCGAATAAACCACCACACCCCTCATCAGACCACTGGGTCTCCCTCTCATAGGAAATCACTGTGGCTAATTTCCTGTGTTACTTCAAGCAACAATTATTGTGTGGACAGGAAGAGAATTCTACAAAAGCGACTTTGACTTTGCTTTTTCTCATAGAGTAGATCTTGCTCTTGTATCAGAGCATCCGTATCTGTCGCTTCCTTTGCCCAACCAGACAATACCACCCCCCTGCGAGGGGGGGCATTTCTTTCCATCCCATCCTCCACTTCTCTGATGACAGATGTTTTGCTCTCATAAATGATGATGCAAAACGCACTTCAAAAATCTTTTTTTGTGTGTGCACATGTAGGTAAATTATTGGGCTTCCCTGGCAGCGCAGATGGTAAAGAATCTGCCTGCAATGCAGGAGACCAGGGTTCTATCCCTGGGTCAGGAAGATCCCCTGGAGGAGGGCATGGCAACCGATTCCAGTATTCTTACCTGGAGAATCCCCAGGGACAGAGGAACTCGGTGGGTTTCAATCCATGGGATCATGAAAAGCTGGACACAACTGACCCATTTTCACACACGTGTGTGCTAAGTCACTTCAGTTGTGTGACTTTTTGTGACGCTGTGGACTGTAGCCCACCAGGCTCCTCTGTCTATGCGGGCTTCTCCCAGCCAGAATACTGGAGTGGATTTCCATGCCCTCCTCCAGGGGGTCTTCCCGACCAGGGATCAGACCAGAGTCTTTTATGTGCACTGGCAAGTGGGTTCTTTACCACTAGCGCCACCTGGGAAGCCCTTCACACATACACACAGATTAATTATTAGATACAGGGTTTGTATCTAATGGGGAGCAGACACTTCTTCCCAGTTGGCAAACCAGCTGGCTCTTCCACCAATAATGCACATGGGTTATCTGTTTTCACACCCTGAAGCACCCAAACGATGCTCTGACACCCCCATTTTCCTCTTGGAGCACGTATGCATGTTTTAATTTATTTACTTTTTGGAGAGGGGTGATGTTGAGGGAAATGAACCATGCAACCCAGTTTACAAAAGAGATGCTCTGAATTGCAGCAAATACAGGACAACAGAGATGCTGCTCCCCTTCTGGAATATGCCCCTGCATCCATGTCTGCCAGAAGCCTTTGAAGGCAGCTGCCTCATGCAGGAGGCTTCCTGCATTTTCACTTTTGTGAATGATTGGCAGGGCAAGCCAGAGGGGCTGTCTCTGCCGGCTCTTCTCTCTTCCTGGAGGGAGGAGGACTGGAAGGGAGCAGGCAGAGGGGGGAGCAGGGGCTGCTTTACCTCCTGGACCTAAAGAACCCACACCCTGCGGCTGCCGCAGTGATAAGACAGAGGTCCACCCCCCACTGCAGACACAGACCCTCCCTGAAAGCCCACTTGAGCTGAGAGGTGAAGTTGTTCACCACGGATGCACGAATAAAAACGAGATAAATAGTGAAGTTTCTGAAGGTAATTTATCCACCCCTTGCTACCTGCCTTTCCAATACAGAGACCATTCTGTGTTTGCCACAAGCAGGAAAGAAAGGGGAGATAGGTAGCAATCCCTCCGAGGCTGCCCCGGGTCAACTTTATCAAAATGATAAAATGTTTTGGGTCTCGGCAGCCCCCTGGGCTGGCTCTGGGCTGGGCTTCCCGAGGCATTAAGGGGTGAAGGAGGTGAACGCACGGCTCTTCCTGACGCATCCCAGTGGCATTGCCTGTGTCGCCGCTGATAGCAGTTTTATCAAGATAAATCTAGTGCTCCTCGGGAAGGATATTAATAAATTATCTAGTAATGAAAAATGTGAGAGGAACCATACTCTTACATCAGGCTTGTGATGATTACTTTGATAGATGCACTGGCAAGATTTCCTCGACAAGGCAGAAATGAGAAACACGACACATAGACCTTTAAGGGTGACCTCAGAGGGAAAACAGGAGTTGCTGAATGATACAGAAGCGGAATAGGAAAAACCAGAGCTGCGAGGCGCTGCCTGTCGACTGCCAGACGGATGAGCTCCGCTGATCAACCGATCATTGAGTTTAGAGTCAAATGCAGAAAGGGAAGGAGGAGAGAGAAGCGGAGGGGAGGGGGGCAGACAGGGAAGCATGGGATCTGGGATCGAGCTTAGCATAGATGTGCGGATGGAATCTTAGCTTTCTCACAAGACCCCAGAACATCCTCAGCCTCCTTATCTGTGAACGAAGAGATGTCGGTGGCACTGAAATCATAGCGCTGGTGGGGATTGCATGCAATAATCGTGGGAAAGTTCTTGCAGCCAGGAAGTACTCAGTAATGGTAGCATAGACTCTGAGAGAGGTCAGGTCCTCTTGAGAGATGACAAATGTGGTCATGATCACTGGGAAAGAAGCAGGTACTGAGATGAGGCTGTTAAAGAGAGGAACCTCGGTGCTTTTTTCTTGTCAACAGTCCTTGACACGTTTCTGGTGCTCTGTTAGATTCTAAGGATACTAGCTGAAATGGAGCATGGCTTCCCGCCCCACCCCCCACCACCATGCATGTGTGCATGCTAAGTTGCTTCAGTTGTGTCCGACTCCTTGTGACCCCATGGACTGTACCCTGCCAAGCTCCTCTGTCCAAGGAATTCTCCACTGGAGAGGGTTGCCATGTCCTCCTCCAAAGGATCTTCCCAACCCAGGGATTGAACCCACGTCTCTTCCATCTCCTGCACTGGCAGGCGGGTTCTTTACACCACTGGGGAAGCCCCACATGCAATAAAAAGTCTAGGGTTGGGAGATGGCTTTGTACAGTAATCAAAGTAAAGCGTGACAAAAGGCTCTGAGAAAGGTGAGCACAGAGGAATAAAACAGGCTGGCCTTCTGTATCAGACCGAGGGACGGCGTGCTTGAGGAGGTCCTCTTGGAATGGAATTTTGAGGGATAAAGAGGCATCCATGAGGTGATGGCAGGGAAATATTAAAAGTGCTTCTTTTTGGAAAGAAAAAAAAAAAGTCTTGAGAATTGCATATGATTCAGCATGATTGGAAAGTAAGATGGAAACTAAAGAAAAGCTGGAGACATCAGCTTAAGCCAGATTAGTCCAAGTTACTTTTTTTAACATGCGTGGGGTACCATCATGATGCAGTGAGGAATCACTGGCTTTTTAGCATCTGTTTCTCCCCTATTTTAGCAACTGCTTCTTGATTCACTGTTGGAGACTTGTCTCTCCAGCATTTCCATTGATGTCTGAGCTGCAGAGCTGCTCACAGGCGGCTGGGGGCAGGCTGGGAGGACTCACAGTCACCTGAGGCATGCCCACCCGCTACTACTACCTGAGCATCCCACGGGTCCATGGTGTGGCTCACTGGAGGCTGGAGGATGTAAATGGCTTCAGAAACTTGAAAACAGGCAGGTGGGCAGTGGAGGAGAGAGTGCTCCCTATGGGTCCACAGAAACTGGAGCCTTGCTCGTGAAGCAAAGAGAGAGCCAGAAAGTCTTGCTGGGACTCGGATCCCAAGCTCTGCTGAAGGGAGAATCTTCATCTCACCAGTAAAACATTTACAACCACAGTGACCTGATGTTACAACTCAACCCTGACCCCGTAACACGGAGATGAGATGAAAGAGGATAACCACCCCCCTCCCCGATCTTCTGGGTGAGAAAGGGGCAAACATTCATCCAGGGTTAGACAGGATTTAATCCACATCTACTCGTCTTTTATATACCATATCTTTTAGACATAATTACAAGATATTTTTAAAAAGGACAATGTGACCCAGAAACTAGGGGGAGGGAGGAAATAGTCAGTGAACTCACAGATGACCCAAATGTGAGAATTAGCATAAAAGTAGTTTATTCTCCACCTGCTGAAGCATCTAGTGAAAAAAGTGGACAATGCATAGGAAATAATAATCATTTCAACAGAGAGGGAAATCATGACCAGAGAAACAAATGGAGATGTCAGAACTAAAACATATGTTTGAGGAAGAAGACAGCAAGTGGGCTTATTTGTAGGCTAGTCATAGTGAAAATACATCAGAGAAAAATTAAATTCAATAAACATTATCTATCAGTTCAGTTCAGTTCAGTGATTCAGTCGTGTCCGACTCTTTGTGACCCCATGAATCACAGCACATCAGGCCTCCTTGGCCATCACCAACTCCCGGAGTTCACTCAGACTCACGTCCATCAAGTCAGTAATGCCATCCAGCCATCTCATCCTCTGTCATCCCCTTCTCCTCCTGCCCCCAATCCCTTCCAGCATCAGAGTCTTTTCCAATGAGTCAACTCTTCGCATGAGGTGGCCAAAGTACTCGAGTTTCAGCTTTAGCATCATTCCTTCCAAAGAAATCCCAGGGCTGATCTCCTTCAGAATGGACTGGTTGGATCTCCTTGCAGTTCAAGGGACTCTCAAGAGTCTTCTCCAACACCACAGTTCAAAAGCATCAATTCTTCGGTGCTCAGCTTTTTTCACAGTCCAACTCTCACATCCATACATGACTACTGGAAAAACCATAGCCTTGACTAGATGGACCTTAGTCGGCAAAGTAATGTCTCCGCTTTTGAATATACTATCTAGGTTGGTCATAACTTTTCTTCCAAGGAGTAAGCGTCTTTTAATTTCATGGCTGCAGTCACCATCTGCAGGGATTTTGGAGCCCCCCAAAAATAAAGTCTGACACTGTTTCTACTGTTTCCCCAACTATTTCCCATGAAGTGATGGGACCAGAAGCCATGATCTTCATTTTCTGAATGTTGAGCTTTAAACCAACTTTTTCACTTTCCTCTTTCATTTTCATCAAGAGGCTTTTTAGTTCCTCTTCACTTTCTGCCATAAGGGTGGTGTCATCTGCATATCTGAGGTTATTGATATTTCTCCTGGCAATCTTGATTCCAGCTTGTGCTTCTTCCAGCCCAGTGTTTCTCATGATGTACTCTGCATAAAAGTTAAATAAGCAGGATGACAATATATAGCCTTGACGTACTCCTTTTCCTATTTGGAGCCAGTCTGTTGTTCCATGTCCAGTTCTAACTGTTGCTTCCTGACCTGCATATAGGTTTCTCAAGAGGCAGGCCAGGTGGTCTGGTATTCCCATCTCTTTCAGAATTTTCCACAGTATATTGTGATCAACACAGTCAAAGGCTTTGGCATAGTCAATAAAGCAGAAATAGATGTTTTTCTGGAACTCTCTTGCTTTTTCCATCATCCAGCAGATGTTGGCAATTTGATCTCTGGTTCCTCTGCCTTTTCTAAAACCAACTAGAAGATCTGGAAGTTCACAGTTCACATATTGTTGAAGCCTGGCTTGGAGAATTTTGAGCATTACTTTACTAGCGTGTGAGATGAGTGCAATTGTGCAGTAGTTTGAGCATTCTTTGGCATTGCCTTTCTTTGGGATTGGAATGAAAATTGACCTTTTCCAGTCCTGTGGCCACTGCTGAGTTTTCCAAATTTGCTGCCATATTGAGTGCAGCACTTTCACAGCATCATCTTTCAGGATCTGAAATAGCTCAACTGGAATTTCATCACCTCCACTATACTATATAGTCAATTATCTATACTGACTCATTAAAAAAAAAACCAACAGCAGAGATCTCTGGGACACTATAAAACAGTATAACATATGTGTAATTGGAATCAGGGGTCAAGGACAGGGTCTGCTTTTCTCTCCACTGTATCTTCACACCCTGACACAGATCCTTACACAGCAAAGGCCTGGGGGGAAGTTGTCACCTTTTTTCTTCCTTTGCTATCTTAGGACACTTACCTATGTTGACTGAAAGAATAACTCCAGTGCCCAAAAGTGCATAGAAAGAGCTTTGTTTCTGCAATATCTCATCTGCCTGTCTCTACTCCTCTTCCCTAAGAGGAAAGGATTCTGGAATTAGAGAGTTCAAATCTTGTTTGAGTTCCAAACAAGTTCAAATCTTGTTTCTGCACATCCTGATCTTAGGGTGTATGCATGCTCCACTCGTTGTGACCCCATGGACTGTAGCCCACCAGGCTCCTCTGTCCATGGGGTTCTCCAAACAAGAATACTGCAGCAGGTTGCCGTTTCCTTCTTCAGGGGATCAAACCCGCATTTCTTGCATCTCCTGCGTTGGCAGGTGAATTCTTTACCACTGCACCACCTGTAGCCATGCGCAAACCAGTTAACATATCTGAGATCACTTGCTCATTTTAGAAACTTGAAATGGCAAAAACTGCCTTGCAGGTGCTGGAGTGGATAATCAGGTAAGTCAGATCACAGGGGAGGACGGACTCCGTGCCCCTCCTTCCTTGCTCTCCCATCTCACTGAGCTCTCTTTCCTCCCTCCTTTCTTGGTCCCCATCCAGCTTTTCTCAACCACCTCCTCTGCCCACAAGCCCCTTCCTACCCCCTTGCTGCTCCCCGTGTCTGTGCGGTATGAACACACCCTTTACGACAGCATCCATTGAGGTCAAGGTTAGGTGACACCAGGGTGAGGAGGGAGTGGGAGGAATGGGTGGACCCTCTGCTCCATTTCATGCCAGGTCCCCACTTCCTGCTTAGAAGCACAATATCAAACCCAGTGGCCCCACTGGAACCCATCTAGATTCGGAGTCCTAGGGTGGAGGCCAAAGTGCTGAGCTCCAAGGGGCCCTGGGGTTGAGACACAGTACACACACAATTTCACCCAGATCCCGTCACACATGATGCATGAGAACACTCAGAGGGCATCAACTTCAGAATCCCCCAGACCCCTGTTCCTTGCATATGTTCTCTTAATCTGATTGTTGACTCCATTGCACGGTGTCAGGAAATACCAAATCTGTATTAGTTCTTCAGGGAAACAAAACCAAATGGAGCTAATGAGAGAGAGTTAATTTTAAGGAGTTGACTCACCATGATGGGGCCGGGGAGGAAGGGGGGGGTGGTGGTTGGTGATTCCCAGGTGGCACTAGCAGTAAAGATCCTGACTGCCAGTTCAGGAGACATAACAGACAGGGGTTCAATCCCCGGGCTGGGAAGATCCCCTGGAGCAGAGCATGGCAACCCGCTCCAGTATTCTTGCCTGGAAAGTCCCATGGACAGAGGAGCCTAGGGAACAACAGGTCACAAAGCCTGGGGTCACAAAGAGTCAGACACGACTGAAGTGACTTAGCATGCATGCACCATGATGGGAACCAGTTGGAAATCTACAGGCAAGGTTGGGGATTCACTTGAGAGCTGGAGTCTGAAAGCTGGAACTCAGGCAGTGTTTCTATGTTGAGGTCTGGAAGCGGACCTTTCTCTTCTAGACCCCTCCGTCTTTGCTCTTAAGACCTTTCTCAAACTTAGTACCCAGACACATCTCCTGAACCCACCCTTTACCTCCAAGTAAGGTTAATAGCAAAATCATACTTCCCCCTCACGAAATACAACTGTCCTGCAGAAAACCAAAAATGCACTAACACTTTCTTCAAAAGAGGATGCAAAGCCCTTAGTGTTCACTCTTCTCCTTGACATGCTGAAACTTTAATGCTCTCATAAAAAATTAACAACTCTCAGACACTGTGCTATAAAGTTAATATGTCTTTATGTTTTATGACAAGGGATTCAGAGAGGAAGGAAAACAAATATTTGCTTAAAATATATACAAATAAAAACGCATAAAAATGTGAGAAAAGTACTCAAAACACAATGTATTACAATTTTTGTCTTTTTCGTTTGTTTGAAAACAAGTTCCAGAAAGGACTTCTGTTTTCCCAGGCACTGTTGTCACCCCAATATTCTTGCCTGGGAAATCCCATGGACAGAGGATCCTGGAGGCTACAGTCCATTGGGTTGCAAAGAGTCAGCCACAACGGAGTGACTGGACAGCAGCAGCAGACCCAGGTGCTGCCAGGGCTCTGCTTTGGGACCTCAGTCTCCTTAGAACTTGCCAGGGTTTTGGCTTCAGGATCACAAAGGAATATGTCCATGCTGATAAAAGCCTGATTTTTCAGGACCTGCTTGGGGAGGTGCCACCTGGAGGAAAAGGTCATCCCCCAAACCGAAGACAGAGTAACTCCTGACACAATCTCCGTGCCTCTGAAGTACACATGGATGCCTCCAAAGGTGATTAGAATCACGTTTTCATGTGAACTGAATCTGGTTCTTCAAAAGTGAAAGTCGCTCAGCCGTGTACAACTCTTTGCGACCCCATGGACTATACAGTCCATGGAATTCTCCAGGCCAGAATACTGGAATGGGTAGCCTTTCCCTTCTCCAGGGGATCTTCCAACCCAGGGGTCAAACCCAGGTCTCCCACATTGCCACGCAGCTGAGCCACAAGGGAAAGCCCATATCTAAATACTGAAGATGCTACAAGCCATCCTCAGTGTGCAGCTTGTCTTGGATCTGGGGCTCCATTTCAGTTTGAATTAACTGAGTGGATTCAGCATGTCTGCCAGCTGGGAGCATGGCCTCCACTGAAGTGAACTCAACTGAACTTGAACTGGGGCTTGCGCTTCCCAGCACTGAACTGGGGTTTGCACCTCCCAAGTAGCCAACAGGGGTCACCAAGCTGACCTCTAATTTTTGCAGTTCCTGCAATGTTCAGCTGGAGGACTTAATTCTGCGCTTGAACTTGGCTCCTCATACAGTGGTCAGGAGCTTGACCTCCTCAGGATCTGCCAGGGCTTCGGCTTCCAGATGATGCCAGGACATGTCAACATTGACAGGTCAGTTTCCTCAGGACAGACTGGAGCTTCAGCTTCTGGACAAAGGTGGGCAGCATCCATGCAGGCAGGAGCTCAGTATCTTCAGGACCTAGTGGGAGGCCTCTACGCAGGAGTGAAAGGTAAGGAAAAAGTGAGCAGTTTCCTGTGTGCAGATTATTGCAGAGCAGGTCCATTTTCAGAGAAGCCAGCAGAGGAAAGGCTTGGTGTGGACCACTGTGGGTTTTAGTTAGTTGCGTCTGTGGTATAGGCAGTGTCCAATGCCATCCCATGGTTTCCCTGGCACCATTTATTAAAGGGGGACTGTCCTTCCCAGCAGTGTGTGTCCTTGACAGCTTGGCTGTGAGTTAACTGATCACACATCTGCGGGTTTGTTGCTCTTTTCTCTGTTCCTTTGGTCCACGTGCTGATTTGTGTGCCAATACCACACCTTTTTGATTGCTGTAGCTTTGTGGTGTAGTTTGAAATCAGGGATCCAGATGCCTCCAGCTGTGTTCTTCTTTCTTGTGATCACTTGGCTACTCTGGGTGCTTTGTTGTTCCCTACAAATGATGGGATAGATTTTTCTGTTTCTGCGAAAAATGCTGTTGAAGTTTCATAGGGATTGAATTTTGAATGTGTACACTGCTTTGTTCAGATGAACATTTAAATGCAATTCTTCCAGTGCATGACCATGGAATGTTTTTCTACTGATCCGTGACTTCACTTTCTTTGTTCAGTGACTCACAGTCTTCTGTGTGCCCTTCATTTTCACGTCTTTGCTGAGATTTGCACTTGGGTGTGTTGTTCTTTTTGATGCCCTTGTGGATGGGATTGCTCTCTTAATTTTTCCTTCTGGTGCTTCATTGTCGGTGCAGTGAACTTTGATTTTTATGTGTTGTTTTCATATTATGCAGCTTTACTAAATTCCTTCGTTACAACAGTTTATTTTGATGATTTGATTGGTGAAAAGTTGGAACTCAAAAATCCCACTCTTTCTATCATAACTCAAGTCATATGCAACACCCAAGGTATACTGGCTCCTAATATAATCTTCCCATGGTGGCTCTTAGTAATGTGTGGTTGGGTGTGTGCTTCAGTTGTGTCCAATTCTTTGCCACCCTATGGACGGTGGCCCACCAGGCTTGTCGGTCCATGGGGATTCTCCAGGCAGACTGTTGAAGTGGGTTGCCGTACCCTCCTCCATAGGATCTTCCTGAGCCAGGGATTGAACCTGCATCTCTTTGTGTGGTCATCACTTCCTAATTGTTCATTTGGCAATGTTCTTAGCGGCTTGAAGTCAACCATAGTGGGAATGTTTGGACTGCAGAAATTGGCAAATATTACCAATAAGGCCTTCTGATGGGTGTGTATGTGACTCATCTGTCCAACATTACCTGTACATCACTGAATATGAGCTCTGTGATAATTGTTTGTTTTGTTTTGTTTTTCATCCTAGCACCTGAATCAGTGCCTTGCACATAGCAAGTGTTTCATAAATGTTGCCTCAATTAATTTAGCTAAGCTCAATATTCCTCACTGTTCAGCTGGGAAAGCTGAGGCTCAAGGAAGTTGCCCCTTGCTCAAGGTTGCCACGCTTATAACCAACTGATCCCAGATTTAAACCCAATTCACTCTGACTTTAGACCTAAGTTCTCTATTACCACAGGGAAAGGGAAACCAGAAGTACAGACACCCTCAGACATTTTGACCATCCCTCCTATAGATGCTAAGCGGGTGTTACCACAAGGAAAACCCAGGATGGCCAGAGGGATTGCGGGTACTAAAGAGGTGAGCTTTCTTCATCACCACTGTTGACACATTTTCTTCTCTGCCATGGGTTTGACAAAATAAATTCTCTCTCAGCCCACAACTACTTAATTAGGCTGTACTCACATATCTCCAGACTTCAAAAAAAGACAGTGGAAGCAGCTTACAGCCACTGGCAGCCAACAAGAAGAAGCAGAGTAGCCCCTGGCAGTATTTTTCTCCTTGCTCAGTAACTTGAGTCTGGCCCTAAATCTCTATTATTCTTCCAGGAGGATGGTCCTGATTAAAGGATTCCTTCTGCAGCTGAGGCTCAGTGATAAGGGCTTTCTGTTTAGACCCTCCTACTCTACAAAAAGAACATAAATCATCATTTTGCATCAGCTTAGTTTCCATATTTTATTTTTACTGGAAGTTGTAGGGAGGGGGCACCGTAGATTTGGAAAACCTGGGTCTGGTTGTGTATATAATATGGCTGGTGAGTTTTTTATAAGAAGGGTCAATTTTATAGCATTATTAATTAATTTCTTTCTTTTTGAAACACATCAACCAATTGGCAGGGAAAGGACTGGGTATTTATGAAACCCTGATACGTGCCAGACATAGTGCTATGTGGCCTAGATATCATCTCTTAGTTACAGAAAAGTTTGTAAAGGTTGATGTCATTAACCCTATTTTATAGTGAAGAAACTGTACACTGGAGGAGTTGAACATCTTGTTAAAGGCCCCATGGCTCATGAGTGATAAGACTTGTGAAGCAACCTGGGCATTCAGGATTTCATCTAACTGCTCTCTCTTAGAGAAAATACTCAGGGGACTTGCCTGGTGATCCAGTGGTTAAGAATCTTCCTTGCAGGGCCAGGGAAGTGGGCTCGATCCCTGGTAAGGGAACTAGGGTCCCACATGCTTCAGAGCTTCTGAACTTACATGTCCCAACTGCTGAGCCCAGGTACCCCAACTAGAGAGTCCGTGCATGCATGCCTGCCCCATCACTTCGGTCGTATCCAACTCTTTTGGACACTATGGACTGTAGCCCATCAGGCTCTTCTGTCCATGGGATTCTCCAGGCAAGAACACTGGAGTGGGTTGCCATGCCCTCCTCCAGGGGATCTTTCTGGCCCAGGAACTGAACCCATGTCTCCTGCCTCTCCTGAATTGCAGGTGGATTCTTTATCCACTGGGCCATCTGGGAAGACCAGAGAGTCCAAATGCCAAAGCAAAAAAAAAAAATCTCGCTTGACTTGTCTGAGACCCAACACAATAATTACATTTTAAAATATTTTTTAAAATGCTCTGTAGCAATTGAGTCTGAGCCCAGTTTTCCCTAAGCAGAATCCACAGGATGAGTCTAGGACAAATTGAGAAAGCAGCCTTAACATACCTACACTGTCATGTGTAAAATAGATACCTAAGGGGGAGCTACTATATAACACAGGAAACACAGCCTGGTGCTCTGTGATGACCTAGAGGGGTGGGATGGGTGGAAAAGGGCACTCAAGAGGGAGGGGATATATATACATATATACATGTAATTGTGACTGATCCACCTTGATGTACAGAAGAGAACACCACAGTATCGTAAAGCAATCGTCCTCCAATAAAAACAAACAAAATTGCAAGGAAGAAGCCTTAGATACTGGTATGGCTGGTATACTGGTATATACTGGTTCTCAGCTGGAGGAGGGGGTGATTTTGCCACCACTCTGCTCACCAGGGGATACATAGCCATGTCTAGAGACACCTTGAGTTGTCATATCTGAGAGAAGAAGTGTTTTTGGCATCAAGTGGGTAGAGACCAGGGAGGCTGCTCAACAGCCTGCAATGCCAAGGGGCAGCTCCCAGCACAAAGAATCAGCCAGCCCCAAACATCAGTAGTCTCCCGGTTCATAAACCCTCGTCTATCGTGAACACACAGTTTTCTCTTCCCAGACATCATCTCCCTGGAGAAGAAAGCACTGAACCAGAGGACTCAGTCCTCAAGAACAGGATTTCAAGCACAAACTGGGGAGATAGGAGAGTTGAGGAGCTCAGAATCTTATTCAGGCCCACTGGTAAACCTTTAAAACTGGTTTCCACGTCTGTTCTCTGCACCCTGCCACTCCATCTTCTTTCTCCAGTGATTAATTTCAAATTCTTACAAATCTGAGCATTTCATCAAAAATAGCATATATCATGTTCTCTATCAACTCACTGACATTGCAGTTGCCTGGATTGGGGTTTCTTTTTGTTTTTTGGTTTTTTTTTTCAAACTGTGACTATTACTTTATTTTATTTTTTTTTACTTTACAATACTGTATTGGTTTTGCCATACATCAACATGAATCTGCCACGGGTGTACACGTGCTCCCATCCTGAACCCCCCTCCCACCTCCCTCCCCATACCATCTCTCTGGGTCATCCCAGTGCACCAGCCCCAAGCATCCTGTATCCTGCATTGAACCTAGACTGGTGATTCATTTCTTATATGATATTATGCATGTTTCAATGCCATTCTCCCAAATCATCCCACCCTCTCCCTCTCCCACAGAGTCCAAAAGACTGTTCTACACATCTGTGTCTCTTTTGCTGTCTCGCATACAGGGTTATCATTACCATCTTTCTAAATTCCATATATATGTGTTAGTATACTGTATTGGTATTTTTCTTTCTGGCTTACTTCACTCTGTATAATAGGCTCCAGTTTCATCCACCTCATTAGAACTGATTCAAATGTATTCTTTTTAATGGCTGAGTAATACTCCATTGTGTATATGTACCACAGCTTACTTATCCATTCATCTGCTGATGGACATCTAGGTTGCTTCCATGTCTTGGCTATTATAAACAGTGCTGCGATGAACATTGGGGTACACGTGTCTCTTTCCATTCTGGTTTCCTCGGTGTGTGTGCCTAGCAGTGGGACAGCTGGGTCATGTGGCAGTTCTATTTCCAGCTTTTTAAGGAATCTCCACACTGTCCTCCATAGTGGCTGTACTAGTTTGCATTCCCACCAACAGTGTAAGAGGGTTCCCTTTTCTCCACACCCTCTCCAGCATTTATTGCTTGTAGATTTTTGGATAGCAGCCATTCTGACTGGCGTGAAATGGTACCTCTTTGTGGTTTTGATTTGCATTTCTCTGATAATGAGTGATGTTGAGCATCTTTTCATGTGTTTGTTAGCCATCTGTATGTCTTCTTTGGAGAAATGTCTATTTAGTTCTTTGGCCCATTTTTTGATTGGGTCGTTTATTTTTCTGGAATTGAGCTGCAGGCATTGCTTGTATATTTTTAAGATTAGTTGTGGTTCCTTAACTTTGGTAAAATGTTCAAACATATGGGGAACAGACCTGGGCAAGCAACTATTTTTTGTGTTTTGCTGATTTGAAATAAAACATCAGAAATTCCTAGACCAAAAAAAAAAGAAGGTTCCTATAGAGCACTCATAAAAACCAAAGGGGAAAGTTCTTATTAGCAAAGTCATATGTGTTCATTGCTGAAATTTTAAAAAATAGAAGCCTACAGAAGCAAATAAAATTCCATGATAAACTTATCAGCCAGTAATAACTGTTTATAGTATTTTAGAGATTGGACTTCTCTTTTCTTTTTTCCATAAATACATTCGCAAATGAAATTATTCAAATCGGCTCTGTGATAATCAAGGCATGTAAATTCTGGCAAATAAGAATAACAAAAATAAGAAATAACAGGAGCAAGAATAGCAGGAAATAAAAGCCAATACTGAAAAAGTGTAGCTTTTGTGCCAAATATTTTGAGACCTTTACACTCATTTAATAATCCACTGAGCAACCTTGTGAAGTAGGTACTGCTGTTCCTGTTCAGTCGCTCAGTTGAGTCCGACTCTTTATGACCCCATGGACTGCAACACCCCAGGCTTCCCCATCCTTCGCTATTTCTCAGAGTTTGCTCAGACTCATGTCCATTGAGTCAGTGATGCCATCCAACCTTCTCATCTTCTGTCATCCCCTATTGTTATTCCCATTTTCAGAAGGGGAACATGCAGGCAACATGACCGCCATCAGAAAGGCCCAAGGTCCATTGCATGAGCTCAGGAATGCACGTGAGCTCTGGGAGATGTGAGCATCCCTCCCCTTCGCCCTGGTCCCTTCTTCATCCACTTCCTACTTCCTGATTCCAGAGGCCATGTTAGTTTCCTGTGGCTGCTATAATAAATGACCACTACCTGGGCAACTTCAAACTACAGAAATGTATTCTCTCTAATTCTGGAGGCTAGACATCAAAATCAGGGTGTCCTCAGGGCCACACTCTCACCTGTAGAGTTTCATCTTGGCCTCTTCCAGCTTCCGCTGCTGTCTGTCCTCCTGGGCTCATGGCCCAGCTCTCTCCGCTACATTTTCGTGTGGGCTTTGCTTCTATGGCTTCCTTTAAAACGTCTCTCCACTGGCTCCCTTCCTGCCTCAGCCCTCCTTCCTGCAGGGCTAGTTTCTCCAGCTTAGATTCTCAGCTTCCTCCTCTCCCCAGTCCAGAAGGCTGCACGCCTCATCCCAGAAGTCCACACTGCCATCCATGCCGTCTCTGAAGGTGTCTCTGGATGTCAACAATCTTTGAAAGACAGCTCCTAGAAGCTAACTCAGATTCCTCCTGCTAATGCTGGCGACTTCTCATCATGCAAAAGTAAAGGCTCTTTTACTTTCCAGAGTGAAGATGCAGAACAGTGAACGAAATATGCAAAAGGGTGCAGAGAAATCTGGCGAACGGGAAAAAAAATTCTTATTTTCCTACTAATTGATTCAGTTAACTAAGGTGGACTTTCTTAAATCAGTTCAGCCCCTCTTGGAGGGTTGCTGCAATCCCAGGCTTCCCTTTAACACCACTGGAGGGGGAGAAATACTTCCTCGGGAGGTGAGAGATTACACAGTGAAACAGTAGCTCCTTAAAAAAAAAGTCTTCTCCCCGGGGCTTCCTAATCTCTCTTTCCCCTAACCTCAAATATCGCCAGACAAGGGATTTCTCACTTTTTAAAATTGAATTTATATGTTATATTGGAGTATAGTTGATTCACAATGTTTTGTGTGTAAAGCAAAACAATTCAGTTGTACCTACACATATATCCATTCCTTTCAGATTCTTTTCCATTATAGGTTATTACAGAATATTGAGTAGAGGTCTCTGTGCTATACAGTAGTTAAGTCCTTATCGATTATCTATTTTATATATATTGTTCTTGTTTAGCCGCTAAGTCGTGTCTGACTCTTTTGAGATCCCATGGGCTGTAACTCACCAGACTCCTGTGTCCACGTGATTTTCCAGGCAAGAATACTGGAGTGGGTTGCCACTTCCTACTATAGGGGATCTTGCTGACTCAGGGGCCAAACCCATGTCCCCTGCATTGGCGGGCATATTCTTTACCACTGAGCCACCAGAGAATAGTAGTGTGTATACGTTAACGGCTTCCCAGATGGCGAAGTGGTAAAGAATCCACCTGCCAGTGCACGAGGTGGGGGTTTAATCCTGGGTCAGGAAGATCCCCTGGAGTAGGAAATGGTGACCCACTCCGGTATTCTTGCCTGGAAAATCCCATGGACAGAGGAGGCTGGCGGGCTACAGTCCATGAAGTTGCAAAGAGTCAGATATTCTAACCCCAAACTCCTAATTTATCACCCCCCCAACCAGCCTTTCCCCTTTGATAAACATAAGTGTGGTTTCTATGTCTGCGAGTCTGTTTCTGTTTTGTAAATAATTGTGTCATATTTGAGATTCCACATGTAAGCAATATCATATGGTATTTCTTCCTCTGTTTGTCGTAATTCACTTAGTATGATAATCTCTAGGTCAATCCATGTTGCTGCAAGTGGCAATATTTTATTATTTTTAAAATTTTATTGCAGTACATTTGATTGACAATGCTCTGTTAATTTCTGCTGTACAGTAGAATTATATATGTATATATATACACACATATGTATATTCTTTTACATAGTTTTTTCATTATGATTTATTACAGGATATCAAACATAAGTCCCTGTCTCCCTCCTTTTAATGGCTTAACTATATATAAAATATGTATATATATTTTATCCATTCATCTGTTGATGGACATTTATATTGCTTTCATGTCTTGGATATTGTATGTAGTGCTACAGTGAACATCAGAGTGCATGTATCTTTCTGAATTATGGCTTTCTCCAGATATACGCCCAGGAGTGGGATTGCAGGATCATGTGGTAGAATTTTCTGCTTTCTAAAGTCACTGTCATGGGTCTTTTAATTCAGGAAATCAAAAGAAAGGCTGTGCAGAAGCTTTTAATCTTAATTAGATCCCATTTGTTTATTTTTGCTTTTATTTCCAGAATTCTGGGAGGTGGATCATAGAGGATCCTGCTGTGATTTATGTCGGAGAGTGTTTTGCCTATGTTCTCCTCTAGGAGTTTTATAGTTTCTGGTCTTACATTTAGATCTTTAATCCATTTTGAGTTTATTTTTGTGTGCGGTGTTAGAAAGTGATCTAGTTTCATTCTTTTACAAGTGGTTGACCAGTTTTCCCAGCACCACTTGTTAAAGAGATTGTCTTTACTCCATTGTATATTCTTGCCTCCTTTGTCAAAGATAAGGTGTCCATATGTGTGTGGATTTATCTCTGGGCTTTCTATTTTGTTCCATTGATCTATATGTCTGTCTTTGTGCCAAGCATGCTGTATCCTGCGTCAGACATAGACTGGCGATTCAATTCTTACATGATAGTATACATGTTACAATGCCATTCTCCCAAATGATCCCACCCTCTCCCTCTCCCTCTGAGTCCAAAAGTCCATTATACACAGCTGTGTCTTTTTTCCTGTCTTGCATACAGGGTCATCATTGCCATCTTTCTAAATTCCATATATATGTGTTAGTATACTGTATTGGTGTTTTTCTTTCTGGCTCACTTCACTCTGTATAATAGGCTCCAGTTTCATCCATCTCATCAGAACTGATTCAAATGAATTCTTTTTAACGGCTGAGTAATACTCCATTGTGTATATGTACCACAGCTTTCTTATCCATTCATCTGCTGATGGACATCTAGGTTGTTTCCATGTCCTGGCTATTATAAACAGTGCTGCAATGAACATTGGGGTACATGTGTCTCTTTCAATTCTGGTTTCCTTGGTGTGTATGCCCAGCAGTGGGATTGCTGGGTCATAAGTTAGTTCTATTTGCAATTTTTTAAGGAATCTCCACACTGTTCTCCATAGTGGCTGTACTAGTTTGCATTCCCACCAACAGTATAGGAGGGTTCCCTTTTCTTCACACCCTCTCCAGCATTTATTGCTTGCAGATTTTTGGATCGCAGCCATTCTGACTGGTGTGAAATGGTACCTCATTGTGGTTTTGATTTGCATTTCTCTAATAATGAGTGATGTTGAGCATCTTTTCATGTGTTTGTTAGCCATCCGTATGTCTTCTTTGGAGAAATGTCTATTTAGTTCTTTGGCCCATTCTTTGATTGGGTCGTTTATTTTTCTGGAATTGAGCTGCATAAATTGCTTGTGTATTTTTGAGATTAGTTGTTTGTCAGTTGCTTCATTTGCTATTATTTTCTCCCATTCAGAAGGCTGTCTTTTCACCTTGCTTATATTTTCCTTTATGGGGATGGAAGTGGGAGGGGGGTTCGTGTTTGGGAACACATGTAAGAATTAAAGATTTTAAAATTAAAAAAAATATATATATATATATATATAAAGAAAGGCTGTAAACCAACCCTTCATGGGATGACATAGCCATTCTAGTTTGGCAGGAATCTGGGCATCTTCAAAAACACAGCAGAACAGGTAATTAAACAACAAAACAGATGCTATTGAGAAAATAGTATGGGTGGCCCAGGGGGGCAGAACTCGAGACAGGAGCAAATGGAGACGTAACTTTGCCCCTTGTCACATGCACTCCTGAGTTCCACGTTATTGTGAAAATGGACCCCATCTCCAACCTCAATCCAATATTTTAAACATACGCATATATCTCCGTACTTTGAAACTGAGAACAGATTCATATTCTTAACTGGTATTAAGTTTACAGTGTTGGAGGTTTCATTTGCATAATAAAATGCTATGCAAGAGGAGATGAGGGTTAATCAAAGGGTTTTATCACTCTTTTTAATTATCTTCATTATGCTGGAACAAGATGTAAATTTTAATTCTACCTTGTTAGCTAGCAGATCCCACCAAACTTTAGAATATCCTAATCATCTGTCATTTTTAATAGGCACAGATGCCAGTGATTCTAGCAAGTGAAATGCCCTAAATATTGTAAGCTTTATTAATCGGATTGATATATCATTTAACAATTATTAATGTTAAACATAAGATCACCCCAGATGGAGAGCCCTGTGAACCACAAATGGGTCCCCCTAGTTTTTCTTTCCCCATCCTGCTCTTCATCAGCCTATGCTGGTAATTCTTCCTTGTTCACACAGCACTTCTCTTTTTTTCTCCTTCCCCATCAAATCTGGAACTAGAGCTTGCAGTTCACATATAGCCCTTTTCTGGTGATCCACAAACTCTTTAGGTTTCTAAAAGGATACAGGACATACTGCGGTCTTAGCCCACGGACATGAGAAAGATTTCCAAGAGGTGAGCGGTGGGCGATGTCTACATAGGCGTTGGGTTTATCTGCTAAACTCATCCTACAGAAGCCATACGATGTCTTCATCCCAGCCTGGGTGATCAGAGGCAGAGCTGCCGATCACATTTAAATAAGGGCACATTTGAGAAGTAAGCACCAACGAAGGTTTCCCCTGGGCTCCAGGAGATAAGCAGTGATACAGAAAGAAGTGGCTGCCCTTGTGTGCTGCTCCTGAGCCTGCAGCTGGCAGGAGGTGCTACAAGAGAGCAGAGTCAGAGAAGCTAAGCATCCCTGATGGGTCAAATGAATTAACTAAAATATACATTTTCCTATGGCCCTCTGCTAGTGTTTTACGTGTGAAAGGTGGTGTTATGGAATGAATGCTAGTGTTCCCCTGGAATGTATATATTGACACCCTCCTCCCTAGCTGACAGTACTAGGAGGTGGGGTCTTTGGGAGGTAGTTTAGACTAAATGAGGTCATGAGGCTGGAGCCCTCACAAATAAGATTAGTGCCAATTCAAGAGTCATGAGGAGAGGGACTTCCCTGGTGGCCCAGTGGTTAATACCTCGCCTTCCAACACAGGGGGTACTGGTTTGATCCCTGATCAGGCAGCTAAGATCCCACATGCCTTGAGGCCATAAAACCAAACCATAAAAAGAAGCAGTATGTAACAAATTCAATAAAGACTTTAAAAATGGTTCACATCAAAAAAATCTTTGAAAAAAAGTCCTGAGTTTGCTTCCTACAAAAAAGAGAGAGAGAGTCATGAGTTTTCTTCTTCTCTCTGCCTCTTTGCCATGTGAAGATTCAGCAAGAAGTCACCGGTCTGTAACCCAGAAGACTTCATCAGAACCTGACCGTACTGGCAGCCTAATCTCAGACTTCTAGCCTCCAACACTGTGAGACAATAAATTTCTGTTTTCTAAGCCACTCAGTTGTGGTACTTTGTTACAACAGCTGTAGGAAATGAACACAGCCATTACCCACTTTCTCAGCCTCCCTTACAGCTATATTCGGGGCACATGACTGAGGTTTAGCCAATCAAATACATCCACTCAGGATTAACTGAGGTTCAACCAATCAGGTGCACCCAGGATAACTGAGATTCAGCCAGTCAGGCGCATCAAAGGGGCACATGGTTATATCCATCTTCAACGTGAGAATGGTACCCACCCAGCACCAAGTTCCCCATCCTGGACCACTGCTACAGATGAATTAACCCAAGGTCCCAACCATATTGCCTTCCTTTGCTCCTGTTTCCTGAGGCTGGTGATTCTGTATGCAGAGAGTCTTCCAGTAAATTCCATCACTACTTAAATTAGTAAACAGCAGGTTTGGTTTTTCTTTTTGCTTGCAATTGAAAACCTGGCTGAAGGATGTAATACATCCCTGAAGTGGTGAGTGGTGGACAGGGAGGGGAGGAGGAGGGGAGTGTCACGTGCTTTAGAGGACAGGATAGGAATTGGGAATATGGGAGAGCCTGAAATAGAAGGGGACGCATGTGTAAGGCATGTGTGTGCCTGAGCGTGGATGCTCGTGCACGCATATTTGCACATTCATAGCCACAGATCTTCTGGAGGCAGAGCAGCCACACGTACCCACAGGGGTGAACTCAGGTCACCTGCTGTCGCTCACTAAGCAGTGCGTTCAGGCTTCAGTGGCATTGAGCAGGGCAAACGACAGTCCCCAAGTTTGAAAAATGAGCTGCTTCACTCGCCTGGTGCTAATGCCTTTTCTGAAGAAACTTACATCTTGGAAATGTCATGACACACTGCAATCATGAGGAACACAGTCACAGTCATTGGGAGTGTTTCTTCAAGAGCAGAGTGTGTCTGAGAAGATGCACAGCTCGCAACATCATTTCCCGGTGATGGGGTGGGGGAGTCGGTGCAGAAAAGCTCCCTGGGAAAGAAATCCTAGCAGGAGCTCAAGCTGCCGAGACTGCTTTAGAAGCCCAAAAGAATGCTGGGCTGGTGCTGGCTGACTGCACATTGAATGCCACCTCCCAGGTGGCCAAGCGGTAAAGAACCCGCCTGCCAGGGCAGGATATGCAGGAGACACGGGTTGAATCCCTGGGTTGGGAAGATCCCCTGTAGGAGGAAATGGCAACCCACTCCAGTATTCTTGCCTGGGAAATCCCACAGACAGAGGAGCCTGGTGGGCAACAGTCTATGGGATCACGCAGGGTCAGACATGTCTAAGAGACTGAGCATGCACATTAATTGTGTGATGTTGGCCATGCCTGCAAATTGCTTTATGCCTCCGTTTCTCCACCTTTCAAATGAGAATAATATCACATGCATTGTTGCTCATAGTCATGTTACTGAGTCCAAGCTTGCACTGCTTGCAGCACAACAGGCCAATCAATCAAGGGACAAGGTGTTGGGGCAAAGAATAGTGACTACCTGGAAAGCCAGCAGACCAAGATGATGGAAGACCAGTGTCCCAAAGAAACACCTTGCCAGGATTTGGATGCTAGTTTCTTCACAGGGCAAAGAGGCAAGGAGGAGGAGATAAAGCAAAAAGGCAATTGTGTTGCGGTTGCTTAGTCACTATGTCCTGTCTGATTCTCTTGAGACCCCATGGACTGTAGCCCACCAGGCTCCTCTGTCCATGGGATTTCCCAGACAGGAATACTGGAGTGGGTTGCCATTTCCTTCTCCAGGGGATCTCCTGCCTTGACAGGTGGGATCCCACTGCTACCCACACACAGGTGGGATCCCACGCTGGTTTTCCTGATGGCCTGGCCATGTTCCCGGTGTTTTTTTTTCTGGCCCCGGGACGGCGCCTGCACCCTGTCCTGCGGCCCCCGCCATGCGTGCTTGCCAGCGCCTCCCTGCCGCTGCTGGTCTGTGTCCATAGGATTCTCCAGACAAGAATACTGGAGTGGGTTGCCACGCCCTCCTCCAGGGGATCAAGGGATTTTTCCAACCCAGGGATCAAAGCAGGGTCTCCTGCATTGCAGGTGGATTATTTACCAGTTGAGCTACCAGGGAAGCCCCCAAATGACAATCAGTTCAGTTCAGTTCAGTTCAGTCGCTCAGTCATGCCCGACTCTTTGTGACCCCATGAATCACAGCACGCCAGGCCTCCCTGTCCATCACCATCTCCCGGAGTTCACTCAGACTCATGTCCATCAAGTCCGTGATGCCATCCAGCCATCTCATCCTGGATCGTCCCCTTCTTCTCCTGCCCTCAATCCCTCCCAGCATCAGAGTCTTTTCCAATGAGTCAACTCTTCTCACGAGGTGGCCAAAGTACTCAAGTTTCAGCTTTTGCATCATTCCTTCCAAAGAAATCCCAGGGTTGATCTCCTTTAGAATGGACTGGTTGGATCTCCTTGCAGGCCAAGGGACTCTCAAGAGTCTTCTCCAACACCACAGTTCAAAAGCATCAATTCTTCGGCACTCAGCCTTCTTCACAGTCCAACTCTCACATCCATACATGACCACAGGAAAAACCATAGCCTTGACTAGATGGACCTTTGTTGGCAAAGTAATGTCTCTGCTTTTGAATATACTATCTAGGTTGGTCATAACTTTTCTTCCAAGGAGTAAGTGTTTTTTAATTTCATGGCTATAAGTTTTTGCAAATATTTCCCAGTTCAGACCAGACTTTGGAGGGGATGTGTTCATTTCTTTCTTCCTGTAGCCATTTACAGGTGGGCCCGGTCAGGATGTTTCCTGGGAGCTTAAACAAAGGTATTTTAGCTTAATTTTTGGTCTAGGAGTCAGGGTCCCCAGAGATGGGCCCTTATGTATACTTTAAGCTATAAGTAACATCCCTTTAGTGATTAACTTATAGACAAAGCAATAGAATACAAAGGTTAGAGTAAAAGGAACAGATCCAATATGGAGTCAGATTTGTTTTTCCCCATTACAGTAATGCCTTGTATAAAATCACATTCTAATGAAATAAAAATCACTGTGATGCACATGAGTGCTTGCCAGGCATATACTGGGCACCATCACAAATTAACTAACTTAAAGCACATGAGAATCCCATGAGATGGTGCCATCATTATGACTGCTGAGAGGAGGCAGAACAGAGTCATGGAGAGGTGAACTGTTCTTTTCAACGTCCTAAAGCCGGCGTGTGGCATTGCCAAGATCCGAACTCAGCCCAGATCTGGTGCGTGTGTGAGCACTAAGTGGCTTCAGTCTTTTCCGACTCTTTGTGAAACCATGAACTGTAGCCTGCCAGCCTCCTCTGTCCACGGAATTCTCCAGGCAAGAATACTGGAGTGGGTTGCCACGCCCTCCTCCAGGGGATCTTCCCAACCCAGGGATCGAACCCAAGTCTCTTAAGTCTCCTGCATTGGCAAGCAGGTTCTTTATCATTAGTGCCACCTGGGAAGCCCCCAGGTCTGGTCTCTGAGTTCATAGCTACGTCATGATGGCCTTGCTTGAGGATGCCAGAGGGATGGGGAAAAGTCTTAAGTGCCAGTCGATGCGGTATCTCATGGGTAGTCATGGGAGTCACAAAGAGTCAGACATGACTTGGCAACTCAACAACAACACTGACAATCTCAGAACTCCTTTAAAAGAGAGGGTGAACAGAAGAGTGGATTTGCTTCTATACAGGATTGTTATTTTAAAATTATTGAGGTGTAGCTGCTTTGTGACTCTGTGCTAGTTTCTGCTGTACAGTGCAATGAATCAGCTATAGGTATACACATACCTCCTCCCTTTTGGATCTCCCTCCCCTCCATCCCACCCATCTAGGTCACCTTTAATGAACTGTACTAACCACAAAAATAACTATAACAGTTCCACACTGGTGGGTACCAGTGGGTACTCAATGAGCTAGGCGGTAGACAGTTTCAGTAAATGCTCCCAGTTTAATCCTTCTAGGGAACATGTTCCCATTTTACAGCTGGAAGGCTGATGGCCCAGAGTATCTCCAATTCTCAAGATTATCCAGCAAAACAAGTAGCTATGGTGGGATTCAAATTCAGATGGAAAGATTTACAGAAACTGTGCTCTTTTTCTCTGAGATGCCATCATAGACCAGTTTCCCCTCGAAGGAACATCCGTTTAGAACATTGAAACTTTGGATAGATAAGAGGAAAAGAAAGCACAAAGATGTTAACAAGATAATGTAAATATTAACATTCACTTTAAGAGGTTAAATTACCTAGAAACCCTCATTGCTAAAGGCCACCCTTCTCTGATCTGCATTCTCCAAAATCACTCTAACCTTTTCCACGAGGAAATTATGCACCCTGGTACCTGCTCTGCAGAGACCTCAGGATTTCTGGGCTGTCATCCGGGGAGGGAGGAGAAAGGAGAAAGCCAGCTGTTCATCGCCTGCCCCTGGACATCGGGATCTTTCCTGGGACGCCTGTGTGGTCTGGCTTCTTAGCACACCACTCACGTGTGACAAAGGCTTTCGGAAAAGATGAGGACTTGGAATTTCAGCTCCTCAGTAGAAACAGAGCTATATTGAGAAGATAACGTAACATGTGACTGAATACGAGTTCTTTAGAAGTCCTGCTTTAAATAATTGCCAAGACTGATTTGTAATATGATCAGTGTTTGTTCAGAAACATTAAAAATCGCAAGCAGACTCGGGAGCGTGTGGGTCGGTTGTCTTTCTCATTTTTCTGTAACGTTGGCAGCATTCCCCTCTCCAAGGCAGAGAGGAGGGTTGATAGACACAAGATAGAAGATTAAAAAGGAGTGGCTCTCATAAAAAGGAACGCATTTGAGTCAGTTCTAATGAGGTGGATGGACCTAGAGGCGATTATGCAGAGTGAAGTAAATCAGAAAGAGAAAAATTGTGTATATTAATGCATATGTCTGGAATCTAGAAGGATGATACTGGTGAACCCATTTGCAGGGCAGCAATGGAGATGTAGCTGGAGAAGGAAATGGCAACCCACTCTAGTATTCTTGCATGGAGAATCCCATGGACAGAGGAGCCTGGCAGGCCATGGTCCATAGGGTTGCAGAGAGTCAGATACTACTAAAGGGACTAAGCACATGGAGACACAGACATAGAGAACAGACTGGTGGGCACAGTGTGGGAAGGAGAGGGTGGGATGGATTGAGAGAGCAGCATGGAAACATACATACGGCCATGTGTAACATATACAGCAGGTGGGAATCTGCTGTATGATGCCGGGAGCTCAAACCCGGTGCTCCGTGACAACCTGGAGGGGTGGATGGGTGGGGGGAGGTGGGAGGGATGTTCAAAAGGGAGGGGACACCTGTATACCTATGGCTGATTCATGTTGATGTATGGCAGAAACCAACACAATATTGTAAAGTAATTTTCCTCCAATTAAAAATGAATGATTTTTTTAAAAAGGAGTTGTTTCAAAGTCACCTATTTATGACTATGCTATGCAATTATGGCATCTCCCAGCTGTATGACAATTAAGCAAGTCACTTCACTTTTCCTAGACTGACTCACCCCTCCCGTCAAATGGCCACAACCAGTCCTACACTGGGGCCCTTTAAGGCATCAGCTATGTCTCACTTATCTAAGTGCGGAGACTGGGCATAGTAGGCACTCAATGAGTAAGTGGTAAATAATCAGAGTTGTTGTGAGTTTTACATGGAATAACTTATTTTGGGAAAAGCCTTGCTGAGTTCCTGATACGTTCTAGTTGCTTCCCAGGCTTCCCTAGTGGCTCAGACGGTAAAGCGTCTGTCTGCAATGCAGGAGGCCCGGGTTTGATCCCTGGGTTGGGAAGATCCCCTGGAGAAAGAAATGGCAGCCCACTCCAGCATTCTTGCCTAGAAAATCCCATGGACCACAGAGCCTGGTAGGCTACCATCCATGGGGTCCCAAAGAGTCAGACACGACTGAGCGACTTCACTTCACTCTAGGTGCTTAAAAATAGCTATTTTCTCTTCTCCCATCTTTAACCTCTCATTTGTGCCTTTATAAATGCTGCTATACGCTTTGCCTTTCATCCCCTATGAATACACTGATGCATTTTTTGGAAGTTCAACAGAGATCTTAAATATAATGTATCCCACAAAGATCCATGTAGTCAAAGCTATGGTTTTTCCAATAGTCAAGTATGGACGTGAGAGCTGGACCATAAAGAAAGCTAAGCACTGAATAATTGATGCTTTTGAACTGTGGTGCTGGAAAAGAGTCCCTTGGACTGCAAGCAGAGCAAACCAGTCAATCCTAAAGGAAATCCGTGCTGAACATGCATTGAAAGGGCTGATGCTGAAGCTGACGCTCCAATACTTTGGCCACCCGAGCGAAGGCAGGAGGAGAAGGGGACAACAGAGGATGAGATGGTTGGATGGCATCTTCGACTCGATGAACATGAGTCTGAGCAAGCTCTGGGAGTTGGTGATGGACAGGGAAGCCTGGCATGCTGCAGTCCATGGGGTTGTAAAGAGTAGGACATTACTGAGCAACTGAACTGAACTAGTCTTAGAAAACAGAATCATCTCTGCCTCCATATTATCTACGAGAAAAAAAAAAAGGTATTTGGTGAATTGTTTTGAAGTGATTCTGTGCAGAGGTTTCTTATCTACCTATACCCTGAGTAGCCTGATGCAAGAGTTATTAATTTTACACCTATTCTGTGCTGGATATCATCCCAAGTGCAAGTTCAATATAGACAAAGAAGGTGGAAGTGACAGTGTGAGTCCCTTCATCATGTCATTGCGACTCCATGGGCTGAGGGTAGCCTACCAGCCTCCTCTATCCATGGAATTCTCCAGGCAAGAATACTGGAGTGGGTGTCAGGGTATCTTCCCAGACGAATAAAACATTCATTCAACAAATGTGACTTGGGCTCCTGCTATGTGACATGCACTCCTCTGAGCTTTGAGACAGAACAACAAACCTCATTGACATGCTTCATGCCATAGGAGGTGGGCAGACCAATTGTCCCTCACGTCCAACTGCCACGTAGAAACATGTGAAACTGATCTCGTTTGGTTTTTTAAGCAGCTTTGGGGTAGCTGAAACAAAAAAATCTTTGCCAAAACATACTCCAGAAATTTCAAAAAGCGTCAAATACCTTTCACTGAAAACTAGTAGGAGGGTGTTCTGAGACAAGTGATTAGGTTCCTCATTTTGAAAGACAAATTGCTAGTAATCCTGTTAAATTTTAAATAGCATTATCTAAATGAAAAATAGCAAAGTGTGAGATATCCCAGCAAAAATGGCTCCAATTTCCTGCCTGGATGCTAAGTAAGGAATAGTTTGTTTAATATCATCTTGATAACATTTGTATAGGTTCATGTCGGCCCATCAGATTGCAGTTTGTCACTTGCTACCTAGCAGTTTCCCAATTCCTCATCACTTTACACTATAAAATAATAGGCACAGAATTGCAAGGCTTTTTTTTAATAATAGAAAAGCAGAGAGGGACTAGTTCCTTCCCAGATGAGGCTAGTGGCAAAGGCTCATAGCTATGCCTCCCATCTCCCCATCTCTACCTGCAGGTCTAATTGATACTGCAAGCTCAACATAGCCAAGACTAAACTCTAGATCCTTCCCACAAATCCTTCTCCATTCACAGCCCTCCCCATCTCAGCTGAAGGCAGCCTGAGCCTTGTAACAGCCCAAAACAAAAGTCTCAAAAACACCCTTCACTTCTTTCTTATTCAAGGACCCCTCATCCAGCCCATCAGGAAATCCTATGGGCTCCACCATCTTGTCAACCAAGAACTTGGTGGAATAAGGGTTAGTTAACTCCCTAAAGAAACAAAGAATTACCAAGAAATGTCACTCGATGCATTTGGTTGTATTGTTAATTCTGCTAACAGTTAATCATGGACCTTGGACCCACTCCTCACATCCATGGGTTCTGCCTCAGTGGGTTCCACCAACAATAGGTAGAAAATATTCAGAAAAAAAAAAAAAAACTCCAGAAAATTTAAAAAAGCATAGCTTGAAATTGCCATACCCTGGCAACCATTTAAATAGCATATCCATTGTATTAGAGATGATTTAAAGTATTTGAGAGGGACTTCCCTCGTGGTCCAGTGGTTAAGAATTCACCTGCCAATGCAGGGGACATGGGTTCAATACCTGGTCTGGGAAGATTCCACATGCCAGGGAGTAACCAAGCCCATGCACCCCAACTTCTGAACCCACGTGCTGCAACTACTGAAGCCCACATGCCTAGAGTCTGGGCTCTGTAACGGGAGAAGCCGCCACACAACGGGAAGCCCGGACACAGCTCCCGCTTGCCACAAGCAAAGAAAGCCAGTGCATCAGTGAAGACCCTTCATGGCCAGAAAGATAGATAAGCATTTGAGAGGATGGTGCATAGCTTATATGCAAATATTGCACCATTTTATTTAAGAGGCTTGAGAATCTGTGGACCTTGGTATCCATGTAGAAGTTCTGGAACAGATTCCTCCATGGATACCAAGAGACAACTGTAACTTGCCTTTTGCTTGTTGCTTCCAGTTGTGATGAGCTCTCTGTTGGCCAGATTGAGTGTTTAAGCATCATGTGTGTGTTTCGATAGTGGAAAGGAGTGGGGTTGCTCTTTCCCCTCCAGTCCTCAGCAGGTGAAGGAAGGAGAAACTAGCAACTAGAGGACCACAGAGAGGCTGTAATTCGTTTACTGGCCATTGTGGTCCTAGCGGTGTTGCCAGCGGACGGGGAACTGGAGATGCATGAGGTCATATGTCGCCTCCTTTTCATCTTCCAAAATGTCACCTCCTAATTGCTGTTGGCTAATGATCAAGGATATTCTCCAAAGGTAACAGATGATTATTTACTAGGAGAAAGAGAAGGGTAGATGTGTCCTTTGGTGTATTCTGACAACTAGACATTTTTGTGTGTCTGCTTATGTGTGTGTGAGTGTATGTATGAAGCTTTTGAAAACAACTTTCTAATGATTATATCTATGAACTTTTACAACATAAGTTATGAAACTTGGGACTTCCCTGGTGGTCCAGTGGCTACGGCACTGCACTCCCAATTCAGGGGGCCCAAGTTTGCTCCACAGTCCGGGAACTCAATCCCACACGGCACGCCCGAGAGCTTGCATGCTGCAACTAAAGAGCCCAAATGCCACAATGAAAAGTGAAGATCCCACGTGCCACACAAAGACCCGTGAGGGGCAATGAAAATAAAAAAAACCCTGAGTGTCGTAACTAAGACCTGGCGTGGCCAAATAAATAAATTTAAAAAAAACCAACTTATGAAACTCTTTCACCTACATAATTTCATTTCATTCTCAGAGCAGTCTTGCGATAAAGGCAGAGCAGTTATTACTGTTTCCATCTTATGCCTGATCCCCTGTACCCTGCTTTGCTTTTTCTTCTATAGCATATATCACTTTTCACATAACAATGTGCTTGCGTATTACATGGCTTGCATATTTTCTCTCTTCTGCGAGAATAAGAATACAGAAGTCTTTATTTACTTGACCCATTAATCTGAATTATCTAGAACAGCCCCTAGCACATAGCAGGCACCCAAGAAGTATTTGCTCAATGAATGAAATATAAGCTTGTCTATCAAGTACATTTCAATATGAATGTCGTCATCACCAGCCCAGGATGTAACCTCTTCAGGATCTCTTGATTCCTTCTGCGTGATACTCTTCCAGAACACACTCTTGTTGTTGCTCAGTCGCTAAGTTGTGTCCGACTCTTTGTGACCCCATGCACTGCAGCACACCAGGCTCCTCTGCCCTTCACAACCTCCCAGAGTTGGCTGAAATTCATGACCATTGTGTTGGTGGTGCTATCCAACCATCTCATCCTCTGCCATGCCCTTCTCCTTTGGCCTTCAATCTTTCCCAGCATTAGGGTCTTGGTTCCATCTTAATATCGAAACTTCAGTTAAAAGGTTTCACGTTTCTAAAGATCAGATGAGAGCAATTACCAACCAGACAAAGAAAGTTTTTCATGCATCACTTCCCAACTTTCTCTTGGCTCTCAGGAAGCTTGAAGCTGATGCATTACTCAGTCCAATCACCAGCTCATCATCTTCTTTTCTCTCTTATTCTATGTGCCTGTGTGCTTTCACTATAACACATTTCTTTTTAAAAGTACATGTTAATGTTAATGAGGTCAATCGAGACTGAACACAAAGTAAGAGATTTGCAAAGCAGTCCTCTTTATCGTAATTGAGCTATCCAAATCAAAACTCTTTTAAAAATATTTAATTTACAGAATGCTTTGTATGTATCGAACTTACCATTCAGACCTGATTTACGCCTCCAATTTACAGTATCTCCCTGACTCTTGAGAGTATTGGAGTTTTAAGCTTTTACCTTAGATGTCAGACAATGTTTGAGATTTGATTGCCTAGGGTGAAAGAAGTGTGATGAAAACATCTTTAAAGGGACATGAATGGGACAGTGAGCTAACGCTATGGGGAATATTTGTTGTTTTTGTTGCTGAGTCGCTAAGTCGTGTCCAACTCTTTGCAACCCTATGGACTGTTGCACACCAGGCTCTTCGGTCCATGAGATTTCCCAGGCAAGAATACTGGAGTGGGTTGCCATTTCCTTCTCCAGGGGATCTTCCCAAATTGGGGATCAAACCTGTGTCTCCCACAGCTCCTGCAGGTGGGAGGTGGATTGGCAGGTGGATTCTTTACTACTGAGCCTACTGGGAAGCCCCAGGGAAAGTACATGAGTTTATCTCCTCCTCTCTCAGTTCAATTCAGTCACTCAGTCGTGTCCGACTCTTTGCGACCCCATGAATTGCAGCATACAAGGCCTCCCTGTCCATCACCAAATACCGGAGTTCACTCAAACCCATGTGCATCGAGTCGGTGATGCCATCCAGCCATGTCATCCTCTGTCGTCATCCTTCTCCTCCTGCCCCCAATCCCTCCCAGCATCAGAGTCTTTTCCAATGAGTCAACTCTTCACATGAGGTGGCCAAAGTACTGGAGTTTAAGCTTTATGATCAGTCCTTCCAATGAACACCCAGGACTGATCTCCTTTAGAATGGACTGGTTGGATCTCCTTGCAGTCCAAAGGACTCTCAAGAGTCTTCTCCAACACCACAGTTCAAAAGCATCAATTCTTCGGTGCTCAGCTTTCTTCACAGTCCAACTCTCACATCCATACATGACCACAGGAAAAACCATAGCCTTGACTAGATGGACCTTTGTTGGCAAAGTAATGTCTCTGCTTTTGAATATACTATCTAGGTTGGTCATAACTTTCCTTCTGGGGAGTAAGCATCTTTTAATTTCATGGCTGCAGTCACCATCTGCAGTGATTTTGGAGCCCCCCAAAATAAAGTCTGACACTGTTTCCACTGTTTTCCCAACTATTTCCCATGAAGTGATGGGACCAGATGCCATGATCTTTGTTTTCTGAATGTTGAGCTTTAAGCCAACCTTTTCACTCTCCTCTTTCACTTTCATCAAGAGGCTTTTGAGTTCCTCTTCACTTTCTGCCATAAGGGTGGTGTCATCTGCATATCTGAGGTTATTGATATTTCTCCTGGCAATCTTGATTCCAGCTTGTGCTTCTTCCAGCCCAGTGTTTCTCATGATGTAGTCTGCATAGAAGTTAAATAAGCAGGGTGACAATATACAGCCTTGATGTACTCCTTTTCCTATTTGGAACCAGTCTGTTGTTCAGATGCTTATATCTTTCATTTTCTCCTTTGCTTTTCACTTCTCGTCTTTTCACAGCTATTTGTAAGGCCTCCCCAGACAGCCATTTTCCTTTTTTGCATTTCTTTTCCATGGGGATGGTCTTGATCCCTGTCTCCTGTATGGTGTCACGAACCTCATTCCATAGTTCATCAGGCACTCTGTCTATCAGATCTAGGCCCTTAAATCTATTTCTCACTTCCACTGTACAATCATAAGGGATTTGATTGAGGTCATACCTGAATGGTCTAGTGGTTTTCCCTACTTTCTTCAATTTAAGTCTGAATTTGGCAATAAGGAGCTCATGATCTGAGCCACAGTCAGCTCCTGGTCTTCTTTTTGCTGACTGTATAGAGCTTCTCCATCTTTGGCTGCAAAGAGTATAATCAATCTGATTTCGGTGTTGACCATCTGGTGATGTCCATGTATAGAGTCTTCTCTTGTGTTGTTGGAAGTAGGTGTTTGCTATGACCAGTGCGTTCTCTTGGCAAAACTCTATTAGCCTTTGTCCTGCTTCATTCTGTATTCCAAGGCCAAATTTGCCTGTTACTCCAGGTGTTTCTTAACTTCCTACTTTTGCATTCCAGTCCCCTATAATGAAAAGGGCATCTTTTTTGGGTGTTAGTTCTACAAGGTCTTGTAGGTCTTCATAGAACCGTTCAACTTCCGCTTCTTCAGCATTACTGTTTGGGGCATAGACTTGGATTACTGTGATATTGAATGGTTTGCCCTGGAAACGAACAGAGATCATTCTATCATTTTTGCGATTGCATCCAAGTACTCCATTTCACACTCTTTTGTTGACCGTGATGGCTACTCCACTTCTTCTGAGGGATTCCTGCCCACAGTAGTAGATATAATGGTCATCTGAGTTAAATTCACCCATTCCAGTCCATTTTAGTTCGCTGATTCCTAGAATGTCGACGTTCGCTCTTGCCATCTCCTGTTCGACTACTTCCAATTTGCCTTGATTCATGGACCTAACATTCCAGGTTCCTATGCAATATTGCTCTTTACAGCATCAGACCTTGCTTCTATCACCAGTCACATCCCCAACTGGGCACTGTTTTTGCTTTGGCTCCATCCCTTCATTCTTTCTGGAGTTATTTCTCCACTGATCTCCAGTAGCATATTGAGCACCTACTGACCTGGGGAGTTCCTCTTTCAGTATCCTATCATTTTGCCTTTTCATACAGTTAACCACCCTGGTGGTTCAGACACAAAAGAGTCTGCCTACAATGCGGGAGACCCAGGTTCAATCCCTGGGTTGGGAAGATCTCCTGGAGAAGGGCATCGCAACCCACTCCAGTACTCTTGCCGCCCCCCCCCTCCACCGCCCCCCCAACACACACCCCACCAAAAAAAGCGGCTCCTCCTCTCTACAGCCTTAGAAAACTATCTCATTCATTCCTTCCCAGTCCCTCCCCGCCTCCATAGCCATATACTCACTACTAGAATGGATGCACCTTATGTACATCACTTTATCCTGGTTGCCCAAAGCACACATCTACCCTCAAATGATGCAGCTCAGACTGTTGTGTTCATTCTGAAAGACTCAGAACTTGTTGAGAAAGCCGAGATCTGGCAATGGCTGATGCAGGGCCTGCTTTCTTCTGGGCTTTGTTATGCAGATGAGTTTCCATTTTATTTTAGGTGTACCTGTTGAATCCTGAGTATTTTAACAGTCATGAAGCTTCGATGAACTCAAGAAGAGCTTAAGATCCAAGATGTTAAATCAGCTCGGCAATAATATATAGCAGAAAACAAGGATCTTATTCTCAGTTCTCCTTTTCGTCCATCATAATGAGGAGCTGATTTTTTACTATTAATGTAACTCTTAAGGGAGGAACTCTGCAGCGGTCCAGGGTAATTCATCCTTAATTAATGTGTCATCTTTTCAACCTGTCCCCATTTAATTATAAAAGCTGGTGAGTATCGGGCCTCAGAAAGTGGCTAGTGGTTGAAATCATGGAAGGAAAATATTAACTCTGGGCGTTTTTCAGGGTGGGTATTATTTTCCTTTGGAAAATCATATGAAGGCGAAAAGTTGTTGGCAAGTATTGTGAGCCCCATGGGAAACCTTCTACTTACACTCTGCTCTTCTGATCTTTAGAGATTTTTTTCATCAAACATCCTCAGGCTTTATATTTTTGTTTCTTTTTCGTGGGACCCTTGGTGAATCACTTTTTTATTATTATCTTATCTTTGGCTGTGCTGGGTCTCCGTTACTGCACGAGCTTTTCTCTAACAGTGGCAAGCAGGGGCTCTTCCCTAGTTGCGACACACAGGCTTCTCACCTCGGTGGGTTCTCTTGATGCAGAGTGCAGGCTCTAGGGCATGCAGGCTTCAGCCTGTGGGGTCAGTAGTTGCAGTTCCCAGGTTCAAGAGCACAGGCTCAATATATGACACAGGGGCTTGGTTGTTCCGTGGTGTGTGGGACCTTCCCAGACCAGGGATTGAACTCCTGTGAATCACTTTTAAACCTTACATGCTAGTCTTCCTCATTTTAGAGGATTTAAAAAATTGTAGTAAAATATACATAACATAAAATTGACCATCATTTACCGTTTAAGTGTACAGTTCAGGAACATTAAACCATCCACGTCGTTTTGAAAACATCCCCACCATCCATCTCCAGAAGGTTCTCATCGTCCCAAAATGAAACTGTGTGTTCAACAGTAGCATCCCATTCCTCCTTGCCTCTGCCCCTGGAACAGCTGTCCTGCTTCCTATCTCCATGAATTTGACTGTTTTAGGTATCTCATAAAAGTAGAATTATATAACATTTATCTTATATGAGAAATTATCTATTATTTTATACAGCACAGCACCCCCACTCCTAGGTATCTAGCTTATAAAAATGAACTTGTAAATTCACACAAAAACCTGTAACCAAATGTTAATAGATTTATTCACAATTGGCAAAAACGGACAAAGAACCCAAATGTGCTTCAATTGGTGAAGGAATAAACTATGGTATCTCCATACAATGGAATACTATTCAGCAATAAAAAGTGATGAAGTACTGATATATACAGCAATGGATAAATTTCAACTGTATTACTCCGAAAGGAGTCAGACTCAAAAGGTTATAAAATTATGAGTCCATTTATAATGATAGTCTTCAGAAGGCAAATCTATAAAACGGAGAATAGACCGTTCATTTCCAGGAATGGAACGGGGAAGGGGTTGACCACAAGGGGCGTGGGAAAAATGGTCAGGGGTTTACTAGAGTTTGGTTGTGATTACACGCCTCCGTGCATTCTTCATAACCTGTAAGCGTGTGTGCTCAGTTGCTCTGTTGTGACCAACTCTTTGTGACCCCATGGACACATGGGGTGTGTGTCTGACTCTTTGTGACCCCCATGGACTGTAGCCCATCAGGCTCCTCTGTCTATGGAATTTTCTGGATAAGAATACTGGAGTGGGTTGCCATGCCCTCCCCGAGGGGATCTTCCTGACCCAGGCTTTGAACCTGTGTCTCCTCATTGCAAGTGGATTCGTTACCACTAGTGCCACCTGCGGAACTATACACAAAGGATGAATTTCAGTATATGTAAATGACACTTCAGTTAAAAAAAAAACAAAGGATGAAAAAATGTTTCTGGTTAGACGTTCAAAAATTAAGTGCTCAGAATGTGGAACTTCTCTGAGAGGTTTGTTCCTGGCTGTTCTCTGTACCTTGTTTCCCCACCCAGGAAATAACACTTTTTAAGTCAAATGCAAGGCCATCTGTTGAACTTTTGCTCCATGCCCTACTAAACCTGAATTTGGGGAGGACTCCACACTTTCATGCTACCATTGGAAAGTTATGATCAACCTAGACATCATATTAAAAAGCAGAGATGCTACTTTGCCAACAAAGGTCTAGTCAAGGCTATGGTTTTTCTAGTAGTCATGTATGGATGTGAGAGTTGGACTATAAAGAAAGCTAAGCACAGAAGAATTGATGCTTTTGAACTGTGGTGTTGGAGAAGACTCTTGAGAGAGTCCCTTGGACTGCAAGGAGATCCAACCAGTCCATCCTAAAGGAGATCAGCCCTGGGTGTTCACTGGAGGGACTGATGTTGAAGCTGAAGCTCCAGTACTTTGGCTACCTGATGCAAAGAGCTGATTCATTGGAAAAGACCCTGATGCTGGGAGGGATTGGGGGCAGGAGGAGAAGGGGACAACAGAGGATGAGATGGCTGGATGGCATCACTGACTCAATGGACATGGGTTTGGGTGGGCTCCCAGAGTTGATGATGGACAGGGAGGCCTGGCGTGCAGCGATTCATGGGGTCGCAAAGAGTAGGACATGACTGAGCGACTGAAATGAACTGAACTGAACTGAACTGAACTGATTGACAGAAATAAGAATCCATAAAGAGTCCACGATATTTTACAAGACACCAGGATCCAGTTGTTTGTGAGGCATAGATTATTAAACAGTTGCCAATCTTTTATGTCTGTCAACTGCTAAATATGACAGCCGACTCCGACGGTTACAATTTGTCGACAACTGTTTCTGGGGTCTTTACTTCATTTTAAGTGTTGCACATTTCATTATGAATGGCATGCCCTATGTATCTATAACTCTGATAACACCATTCCTTTTGTTAGTAATGGCTTCCCAAGCTGTTATAACATAACAATAACCATGCTGAAGATAAATATTTCATCAGGAGTCCATTGTTATTTATTTATCATTTATAACATGTGTTCTGAAAGCATTACAGAATATTTATTAAACATTTATAAATAATTTTATGCCACTACTGGCATGTGACATAAATACATTATTAATTCTCTTGAATTGTTGATGGATAAAAGTCAGAAGAACGCTCTGCCAGCTGGGGTTGTTGCCAATAAAGTGCAGGAAAAAGGAAGCAGTCTACCATGTTTGAAACTTTCGGAGGCGAAATATCGTTCCCTCAGAAGATTTGTTGATTGTGGCTGCAGGTTCCGAGAACTCTCTTGCATCCAGGACAAAGGCATGCTGATGAGAAGGAGATCAAAGAAATTTCAGTAGTTGAGGCGGCCACTGCTTAGTAGCTGCTGCTTGGAAACCTGCTTACGACTGTACATTATGCCCATCAGCTGAAATTCACAGTAAGTAGCCAAGCAGTCTGGGAGTGGATTTCCTCAAAGCAGGAGTTGGGCATCAGGGCTGCTTCTCTGCACTTCTTCGCTGTGACCTTGAAGGCACCTCAGCTGCAGCTTCTGGAAACCCTAGCTCATTTCCTTTATTGAGTAGAACTCTTTGAAATGCCAAAGTCAAAGTCTCCTTCTCCTTGAGCAGCCATTTCCCTGGAGAAAGGATGTTCTTTCTTTCCTTTCCAGCTTCCTTGAGATATAATTGACATATAGCATCGCATAAGCTTAAAGTATGCAAGGACAGGCTTCTCAGGTAGCACTAGTGGTAAAGAACCTACCTCCCAATGCAGGAGATGCCAGAGACGAGGGTTCGATCCCTGGGTTGGGATGATCCCCTGGAGAAGGGAAAGGCAACCCACTCCAGTATTCTTGCCTGGAGGATTCCTTTGTCAGAGGAGACTGGCAGGCTACAGTCCATGAGGTGGCAAAGAGTTAGACACAACTGAGCAACTAGCACTCTGGTGCTCCATGTACTGGAGGTAAACCACTACTGCCTTCTTATGATGCCTTTGTACCTGCTCTTATATTAAGAGGTTTGCTCCTTCCGCTTCTCCTCTTCCTTTTTCTCCTCCTTCTCTTTCTTATTCCATCTTTCCTGAAAGTGCTCTTTTTTTTATGTTAAACTGGGGAGATTTATGTCTAGGAAAAAAAAAAAAAAAGAAGGGAGCCTTGGTAAGGTTTCCAGGGTTTTCTGTTACTCCAAAAACAACCATGCTTATAACAAACACAAAACAACACAGAGAAAAGAGGGGCTGTTCCTCACTAACAGAAAGGATAAAGCCTCAAGCTTCACTCTGCAAGAGGTGAGGGAACCGGATGCACCTGCCCTGTGGGTTTATTCTCGTTAATTTCTGACACCGGCGAATGTTGACGTTAACTAGGCAGTTTTGAAAAAACAAAAGTCAAGCCCAGCAAAGGCATCCATTGGATGGACACAGCCCAAGAGCAGGCAGTGGTCATATGCCTGCCAGACAGCAATTCTACTATTTGTGCTCAAGATTTACTTGGCCACTTTAAGGATTTTAAATGCTATGGAGGAGAGAATAATGTCAATGTGATTTTTTCAGAGCACTGATGAAGAGCAAATCAAACAGAGAGAGTTTCTAACAATTCCAAAAGGTAGCATTTTCTCATTGCAGCCATCTCCAAACCAACAGGTTTTCCAGCTTCATGCACCAACTGATTTGGACAGCATATAATAAGCACACCTTTGTCAAGATTTCCCCAGACAACATGGAACATCGTTGCTAATGTCAAGAGTACAGAGAGTTAGGAGTTGGGAATCAATGTATACACACTACTGTATATAAAATGGGACTTCCCTGGTGGCTCAGATGGTAAAGAATTCGCCTGCCAAAGCAGGAGACATGGGTTCAGTCCCTGGATTGGGAAGATCATCTGGAGAAGGGGATGGCTACCCACTCCAGTATTTTTGCCTGGAGAGCCCCATGGACAGACGAGCCTGGTGGGCTACAGTCAATGCGGTCGCAAAGAGTCAGTCATGACTGAGCAACTAACACTTTCACTCACTAACTCATATTTAAACAGATAGTTATTGAGGACTTACTATATGACACAGGGAACTCTACTCAATACTCTGTAATAAGCTACACAGGAAAAGAATCTGAAAAAGAATGGATATATGGGTGCATATATCCATTTTGCTGACCACTGAAATAAATGCAACTTTGTAAATCAACTTACTCCAATATAAAATAAAAATCAAATTAAAAAAGAACGAAAAAAGAATCAATAGCAAATAAGTCACTCTTACAAACATTTTAAAAAAGACTACAAGGAGTTGATTAATTGCATTCAGGTTAGCCAGAACTTGTTGAATACCTACTAAGTGCTAGATGTTGAAAAGACAAAGGCAAATAAGAAAGGCCATTGCCTTCCCCCACTCCACCCAGAGGAATTGCTGTCTAAAAGGTTTGTTTAGTCTCAGACATTTTATGGTAGAATCTGGGAGCTCATAAGGGGATTCCAAACTTGAACAGCGGTGACATTCCATGCTGGGAATCCCAGACTAAGAAGAGAGATTTGTCTCCAAGCAAGTATCATTGATCTCCCCAAAGCTAATCCATGTATTATTGTCCCCTTCGTGGCTTAGTGATTTTTTTAATGTGTATTGCTTCAATGGCATTTTATTTCAGGGCCTTGGTCACAGAACCTCAAACTAATTAAGATTTGGTCCAGGAGCCACTTAATTGCTTACACTTAGGATTTGGGGATTCAAGGCAGAGATGGAAATGACGAGGCAAGTCATGCATAATACACTGCCCTCCACCCCTCTCTGAGTGACCATTACCCTGATGGGTGTTATTTCGTGTGTGTGTGTGTTTTTTTTTTTTTTTTAATCAGCACACGGTGCCAGGAACCTGGCATTTTCAAATACTCATTAGCACTATCCTCTGGGGTTTAAGGTAGCAGTTATTAAGGGATGAAGTCTCTGGAGGCAGAGTGAAGCCGCAGTGGCTAACAATGACAGAAGTTCAGGTGTACCAGCCCCCATCACTTATGGAGGCATCGAATGGCTAAATTAGCTTTCAAAGTCTTAAACCGAACATGCAAGGCCCACAAATGTCATGTGGTATATTCTCCGGAGGTTAAATTTAGGTTTTCCCTGGCTCCTGCTGCCAATTTGAAAGAAGGGAAAATGTCAGCGGGTGTGGAGTTGAAGCCGAGGGTAGGACGCTGCCAGTGCAGAATCCACCGACGCTGACATTCAGTCGTCTCTGGAAACCCATGCTGCGGAGCAGCCTCAGCCGTCCCCAAACACCCAGACTGCTCGCTAAGCCCCCAGTTCATTCCAGAGCAATGTCAGTTGCTCCTGTTGACTTCCCTGGCTAGGCGATTCCAGCCACCCGTTTGCCTTGATGATAATGGAGTGTGTTTAGATGCGGTCAACCTGGCTGGCATGGGAAAGACAGGGTAAGGAAAGATGCGACTCTTGGCAATAAAAGAAACATGCACAGTGATTCCGTGATCAGAGGACATTAGAAGGGAAGGCCACAGACTGAGCCGTAACCTCCCAATGCTGCCGTCCCTTGAAATTAACTCTAATGCCAACTGACTTCACACTGGGATCTGAATGCTAGTGGCCAGTGGGAAGGAATCCCACCTCTGCCTTTCCTACAAGCTGGGGAGTCTTGACTGTCGACCTGATGTTAAAGATATGTTGATATTTTCTTGGATCAGTCATTGGGTGCATTAAGCAGAAAAACCAAGAGGATTGTTTGTTTGTTTTTTTTTTAACTTTTTACTGTATATTGGAGTACAGCTGATTAACAGTGTTGCTAACAGAGAAGGGATTCAGCCATACAAATACATGGATCCATTCTCCCCCAAACTCCCCTCCCATCCAGGCTGTCAAATAACATCGAGCAGAGTTACCTGTGCACTGCAGTAGGTCCTTGTTGGTTATACATTTTTAAACATAGCTGTGTTTACATATCCATCCCAAACTCCCTAACTATCCCTTCCCCCGAGGATAGGGCTTTAAAGGAGATAGTCTTTTTCCTCCCTGATGTTAAAATTTAGCTCGTATAAGCAGAGAGTAGAGTTGTGATTACAAAGGGTTGGGGCAGGGGAAAAATGAGGAGATATTGGTCAAAAGGTACAAAGTGTCAGTTATAAGGTGAATACATTCTGGAGAATAACGTATAGCAACGTGACTATAGTTAATGGTGCAGATTTGTATACATGAAATTTGCTGAAAGGGTATATCTTAAAAGTTCTTACCATAAAAAAATAAAAGAGAGAAAGAAAGGAAAATGGTAACTTCATAAGATGATAGATACAGTAATTAGATTGATTGTGGTGGTGATTTCACCAGATATAAGTATATTGAAACATTAAGTTATCTACCTTAGAAATATAAAATTTACACGTGTCAATTATACCTTACTAAAGCTGAAAACAAAGTTTAGAGGCAGGCAGTTCAGGGCTGATAGGAATTCATGCTTTCATCTCCAGGATCACTTCATGGTCCAGTATAACTGCTGAAACTCCAGCCATCACAACCCCCTTCCAGACAGCAGGAAGAGGGAAAGTCAGAAAGAATCCACTTCCCAATGGAGTTGGCTCCTCCTAAAAAGCTTTCTCACAACCCCATACATTTCCGCTTGTGCATAACTGGAGAAAACCTGGTCATATAGTCACATCTTGCCATGAGGAAGACTAGGTATATACTACGGCAGCTGAGCACTTTGACCCACCCAGTTATAATCACAGTTTGCCACTAAGGAACAAGAGGGAGACTAGATGTTAGATGGGTAACAGCTGTCTCTACAGTTCCCATAAACATAATACTTGTTACCTGAAATCTAGAGGACAAGATAGTCAAGGGACTTTTTAAAAGAATGGATGGTGTGGATGGGGCTTCCCTGGTGGCTCAGCAGTAAAGAACCCGCCTGCACTGCAGGAGATGCGGGAGACGCGGGTTCAGTCTCTGGGATGGGAGGATCTCCTGGAGGAGGGCATGGCAACCCACTCCAGTATTCTTGCCTGGAGAATCCCAGGTAAGAGGATCCTGGCAGGCTACAATCCAAAGAGCCGCAAAGAATCAGACACGACTGAAGTGACTGAGCACATTCGCATGTGTGGTGTGGAGGGCAGCATCATGAATTAGGGGTCAGATCATCTCTGATACTTAGCGACCTTGGGAAATATATTTAAGTGCGCGACACCTTTATTTCCTCATCTATCAGACAAGGGTCTCAGCCTTGTCTACACAGGAGAGTATCTACTCAGATAATAGATGTGGAAGCAGTGTGTTAGTGAAATGTCAAATAGATGAAGTATTAATTAACATTATTATGCTTGATCCAGGCATTTATAGTCTCTAAACTGGTTCCAAATTATTCATTTTTCGTAGAATTAACATATACATCATTATATGTTATAACGTTTACATTTTATGTGTTATAATGGTAGTACCTTCTGTGTATGCAACACTTTACAACATGGACTTCATGTCATCACTCTGAACAACATAAGGGAGGATCATCATGTATCCAAATTTACTGGTAATAAAATCTGAATTCAGAGAACCAGCTGGCTTACCCAAGCCCACACAAAGGTGCCTGTGAGTGATAGCAACTTCGAGGATGAGCACTCAGGAGATGCTAGCTTTTTAGAAGTGAAGAAGGCCTGAATTTAAGGATACAGCTGTTGACCATGAAGGGCCTTGCAGAACTGGCCCCAGCACCTGCTGGTCCATACACACACCTAAATCTAACCTGCCCAAACCCAGAATCATTTTGTTGCCTGCTCCTATGGGTTTTCCTGCTGGCTCAGCGGTAGAGAATCTGCCTGTCAATGCAGGAGCCGTGGGTTTGATCCCTGGGTCGGGAAGATCTCCTGCAGGAGGAATGGCAACCCACTCCAGTATTCTTGAATGGAGAATCCCATGGACAGAGGACTGGTGGGCTACTGTCAGACATGAATGAGCCCAGTACAGCCTCCTCCCATGCTCCTCCCACTAGTCTCCCTGACTGGGTGGAAGTTACCACCCTCCTCTCCCAGCCAGACTGGGGACCCAAAACCCACCTTAATCATGTCCCTGCCTCATCTTCACTCCTTGCCCAAGCCATGTTGGTTATCATGAGTTTCTATCTACTTACTCTCTCTGCATCCTGACACACTGCAAAGGCAAGTTAGCTTCCCTTCTTCTTCTTCTTTTTTTTTTTTTGTTTATTCCTAAAATAACTTTTACCCCTAGGCCATAGGGATCTTTATAAAACACAAGTCTAATTCTCTCATTCCTTACTTAAAAATCCCTCAATGGAGCCCTATTGTCCCCAAGATTAAACCTAAGCCTTTAAAAATATATATATTTCATGATAATGCTTCTGCTTTGGTCTCCCCTTGCAACCCCACCCCTGTATCCCAGCCGACCTCCTCTCCCATTCTCTCTTCTTGGGAGGCACTACTCATTCTCTCAAATCTGAGCCTTGAAGGGCTGCTCTGTCTGAAATTGCTACAATCTGCTTTGCCTGCTCAGTTCCTTCTTGTTCTTTAAGCTTATGCAAGGTAGTGACTCCTTCAGGAAGATTTCCCAGCTGGGTGAGACAGTCTGTATAACTGCCCACGCCCCCCCCCCCAAATTCCTGCTCTTTCTCTCCATCACTGCCCTTGACAATGCTGCATGATCATTTTATGTTTATTGATTATTGTCAACCTTGTTTATTGATTATTGTCAACAGGGTCCCAGGCCAGGGATAGCAATTTACTGAGCTCTTCCTTGCGTTCCAGGGCCTGTCTTTGGCACATCACATATATCCTACAACTTAGAGACCCTGTTATTCCTCATTCAGATCGGCACAGGGATGCGCTTAAAAAGTAGGTCATGTGACAGTCAGCGTCAGAGCTGAAATCTAGACAAAGACATGTGGCTCCAGACAAGTATGGGTCATTCTACACGATACACTTTTTATTGAAGCATAGTTGATGTGCAATGTTGTGCGAGTTTCTGGTGTACAGCAGAGTGACTCCGTTATACATAGATACACGTTCTTTTTCAGATTCTTTCTGTTGTGGTTTTATACAGGATGCTGAATACAATGCCCTGTGCTATACCGTAGGATGTTCTTTGTCTGCTTTATATAGTAGTGATTGGTATCTGCTAATTTATCTTTCTTCCACACCTTCTCCCTTTTGGTAACCATAAGTTTGCTTTCCCTGTCTGTGAGTCTGCTTCTGTTTCATAAATTCATTTCTGGCATATTTCAGATTCGACCTTCGAATGGCATCATATGGTATTTTGTCTTTCTCTGTCTGGCTTGCATCACTTAATATGATAATCTCTAGGTCCATCTGGTTGCTGCCAATAGCATTCTTTCTTTCTTTTTTATGGCTGTGTAATATTCCATGTTGTTGGAGAAGGGGAGGACAGAGGATGAAACGGTTGGATGGCATCACCAACTTGATAGACAGGAGTCTGAGCAAGCTCTGGGAGTTGGTGATGGACAGGGAAGCCTGGCACACCTGAGCGGCCGAGCTGAACTGAGTATTCCATCGTGCGTATGCCCTACGTCTTCTTTATCCATTCATCCATGGCTGGACATTCGGTTTGCTCACCCTACACTAAACTTTCTTTTTTAATGAAATATAATTCATATACCACAAGATTCACCCTTTTAAAGTGTATGATTCAGAGGCTTTCAGCATAGTCAAGAGGTTGTACCATCATCACCACTCTCTAATTCCAGAATATTTTCCATCCAATGCCCCCCACACACAGAAAAAAGGCTCCACACCAATTAGCAGTCACTCGGAGCTCCTCACCTTCTCCAACCCCGTGTGCATTTGTGCCCAGTCGCTCAGTCGTGTCTGACTCTTTGCGACCCCATGGACTGTAGCCCACCAGGCTCCTCTGTCCATGGGATTCTCCAGGCAAGAGCACTGGAGTGGGTTGCCATGCCCTCCTCCAGGGGATCTTCCCGACCCAGGGATCAGACACTCTTCTGTCTCTTGCCCTGGCAGGTGGGTTCTTTACCATGAGCGCCACCTGGAAAGTTCAGCCCCTGGCAACAATCTACTTTCTGGACATGTCAAAAGGAATCCTAAAGTAGGTGGACTTTTGTGTCTGGCTATTTTATTTAAGATGTTTTCAAGGTTCATCCATGTTATAGCTAGTATCAATATTCCATTCCTTTTTATGACTGAATAATATTCTATTGCATGAATAGACTACATTTTGTTTATCCGTTTGTCTGTTGATAGATAGTTGGATTATTTCCAGCAGGAATTGAGAGTCCGCCAACTTTGTTCTTTTTTCCAGATGGTTTTGATTCCTCTGGGTCACGTGTATTTCCATATTAATTTAGGATCAGCTTGCCAATTTCTGCAGAAAAGGGCACCTGGAATTTTGATTAAGTCTTCCAATCCATGAACACAAATGTCTTTCTCTTTCTTTTTTCATCTTTAATTTCTTTCCACAAGTATTTCTGGTTTGGGGTGTTCAAGCTTCCCACTTCTTTTGTTCCCTTATTTCTAAGCATTTTATTCTTTTTGGTGCTATTGTTAACAAAATCATTTGTTTTTAAATTTTGTTCTCAGATTGTTAGCTATAGAAATACAACTGATTTTATAGAAGGAGATTGTATCCTATGAACCCACTGGACTCATTCATTAGCTCTAATAAGTGTGTGTGTGTGTGTGTGTGTGTGTGTGTGTGTATGTGTGTATCTGTGGATTCCTTCATATTTTGTCTAGATAAGATTGTGTCACCTGAAAATAGAAATGATTTAACATCTTCTTTCTCAATCTGGATACCTTTTATTTCCTTTTCTTCACTAATTACCTATACTATATTTGCTTGATAACAATTGCCCCATTTCTAATACTTGCTATGTGCCAGGTATTTTTTCTAAATCAATTTATGTCCTTAGTGAAAGTCTGCTGCATTTTCTGTGTATTAAATATTCACAGACATTCTAAAAAAATGGGATTGCTTTCACAATGAAAAACACTAAAGGTAAAGTATATTAAGAGTAACTCTCTTTTGGGAAATCTTGTGTAGGGATAGAACGTGATTTCTGCAAGCTAACAGGTTACACCAAATCCCTGGGGTCTATACTGACTATTGGGAAAGAGAAAAAAAACTGCCAAAGACCAATGTTTAAATAAATCCCCAGCGGTGAGTTATTTTGTCATTTTCCTCTTGTCCTTAAAAACGTCTCATGGAAAAACTTGTAATTTTCCTGACATTATGGTGTACTCCCTGTGAGCTTTAACAAAAGTTATTTTACTCCCCTGGGCCTCAGTGTGTGCATCTGTTCAATGGGCTGATCCGTGAAACTGACATTGGATGATGCCTGCTAAGTCCCTCCCAAGTGCTTAGAGCATCATATATCCTCATAAGTAATACCATAGCCTGCCAGGCTCCTCTGTCCATGGGATTCTCCCATGGCAATAAAACTGGTGTGGGTTCCCATTCCCTTCTCCAGGAGATCTTCCCAACCCAAGAATTGAACCCAGGTCTCCTGCACTGCAGGCGGATTCCTTACCACAGAGAAGCTTTCATAAATAATACTAATGCTCATGTGGTCTAGCACTCACTGTGTGATTTTCACTGCTCAGGCATCATGGCAAATGTTTTACATGCTTTTTACTCAATTTCCACCCCCAAGGGGGTAAGTGTTAAGGATCACAGAGTATCAGTGTAATTTATGAGCTCCTATTATGTACCAGGCTCTAGAGACATCTCAGAATATGAGGTTATGAGCTCCTATTATATACCAGGCTCCTCTTATATACCAGGAATCATGAGCTCCTATTATATACTAGGCTCTAGAGACATCTCAGAATATGAGGTTATGAAGAAGGCACACTTCCTGCTCGCCAGAATCTTTTTTCAAAAGTTTTCTATTTGTTTATTTATTTCTTTGGTTGCACTGTGAGACATGGAGGATCTTCATTCCCTGACCAGGAATCGAACCCATGCCTCCTGCATTGGAAGGCAGAGTCTAGACCACTGGACTGCAACGGAAGTTCCCTTTACATAATTTTAAGACTCATAATGAAGAGAGAAAAGCCCAGTGCAAAAATAACAACCCATCATGGTGCATCTTTGTGAGTTTGGACTTTATCCCATAGCACTATGTATCTCTCTTTTGTATAATTTATCACAACTGCCGTAGAACACGTTTCTGTGTTATTGGCTAACTTTGGTCTCCCTGTCCAGACCATGAACCCCATGATGGTAGTGCGGGTGAGTATCCTGAGCCTAAAATCTGCTTCGTGGGTGTTTCATAAATCGCTTCTGAATGGGATCATTGAAGGGGAGACAGAACGCAGGGTTGGAGTACAAGAGGCAGGGCTAGACTTGCACTTTGGAAAGGTTATCATTCCGGTCGGAGGCGGGGCTATCTGTGAGGAGGCTATTTTGAAGATCACACGTGCTTGACTTATTCAGCTCAGGCTTGGTCATGTGACTTGCCTTGACCAATTAAATATGAACAGAGGCTTGTCAGCTCCAGGTAGTCACCTTCCATAGTCCCTGTATGGCTCACCATGTAGGCCTTCCCTCAGCCACAGTGACCAGCCTTGCTCCAGTTGTCTGGATCCCCAAGTGAAACTGTCATGGGGTAGAGAGACAGGTGACCCACAGGGAGCATGTAGCCTGGTTGAGAGACGAGTCTCTGTTATTAGAAGCCAGGGAGACTATGGGGCCACTTGTTACAGCAGCAGTACTTAGTGTATCCTGACTGATCAATGACAGCATGGGCTGGGGTTGAGGAGTTAGTGAAGTGGAACAGTGGGCTGCCCTGATGGCTCAGACAATAAAGAATCTGCCTGCAATGCAGGAGAGCCAGGTTCCATCCCTGGGTCAAAGGTCCCCTGCAGAAGGGAATGGCTACCCACTCCAGTGTTCTTGCCTGGAGTGTTCCATGGACAGAGGAGCCTGGCAGGCTACTGCCCATGGGGTTCCAGAGAGTCAGACACAACTGAGCGACTTTCGCTTTTTCACTTTCATGTGGAACTCTAGCACAGAATAGATTTCCATAAATGATAATTGCCCCCTTTAAGTCAATGGCCTGAGTGTTTCTGACATCAGGTTAAAAAAAAATTTATATGTATATTGTCTTAGTCCATTTGGGTGCTATAAAAGAATATAGTAGACAGTGTGGCTTATAAACAATGGAAGTTTATTTCTCACATTTCTGGAGGCTGGAAAGTCCAAGATAAGACACCAGCAGATTTAGTGTCTAGTGGGAACTCACTTCATGGTTCATAGGGAGCTGTCTCCTCTTCTCGTGACCTCACCTGGTGGAAAGCACGAGAAACTCTCTTTTATAACCTCATTAATCTTCTCCAGGGCTCCACTCTCACGATCTGGTTGTTATGTTGGCCAAAAAGTTTATTTCACTACTTTAACACCCGAACGAACTTCGTGGCTGAGCCAATACATCCCAAACGCTCCATCTCCAATGTCCATCATGTTGGAGATTACGTTTCAGTGTATAAATTTCTGGGAGACATAAACATTCAGTCTATAGTGCAAACAGAGACACACACACATGCACAGAAACACATATGCGCACGCTTATACTCTAGCATGTCCTCTGACACATAGTAAGTGCTCATCATATGCACACGCTTATACTCTAGCATGTCCTCTGACACATAGTAGGTGCTCATCACACATCAGGTGCCTTTTCCCCGCATTCTCCTGCCTCCCTAAGCTCCTCTCTTATAAAGTGTGCCTTCTAAGAAAGCTTATTCATCTCCTTATTCATATGGTTTCCCAGTTACTTATTCCTCTTTTCAGCGGTGAATCATAGCATGTTTCTAGGCATGCTTTATCTCCCATTTCCTGCATAAATAATCATCCTGGATCCAAAGGGTAATGTGTATGCAGTGGTCCCAGGGCTGGCATACCACTTAGCTCAGCTCTTAATATGCAGTGTGGCAAAAAGGGGTGTCGGGTTGAGAGAGAAACCTCATCTAACATAGTTGGGGCCACTTACATTCATCTGAGTGGAGAGAAGGGAAGCATTTGGACTGCAATTCTGCACCTTATAAATAGACATATATAGCTCTGCATACATTATTAATATGGGCTTTATTGCTAGCTTTATTGAATCCACGATGGTGCTTCTCTGGGGAAGCTGTAGAACACAGGAAGATTGCATAGACGCCTGCATTAACCAGGACCACAGTATAGCAGGCAAATAAGGCTGTGCAAACAGCAGTATTCATGCTCGCCGCATCCTACAATTCAAATAACATAATAACAAATAACGGGCTCCAGCAAGCCCCTCAGATGCTATTTGAAGGATTTTATGTATTTCTTATCTATGTTGCTCATGCAAACAGGAGACTAGGCAGGGAAAATGTATTTTTAAGAAGTTCCTTAGCATGACCTCCAAAGGCCCTGACTTCCTCCAGAATGTCACCTCCTCTCTGGACTTGTCTCCCGGACTCATCTGCACTAGTCCTCTTGGACATGCCTTGAAGAGGCAAAATTATTCCCCCCTATTGTCCTTTACCATCTGCTCTGAGTGCACACACACACACACACACACACACACACACACACCCCTTCCCGTAACTGGATCTTCTTCCATTCATTTTCCATCCCTCACCCTGCTTATTAGCAGCAGTTATTTCTAGATGTCTTTTTTCTTCTTTATTTATTTCCGTCTTTATCATCTGTCTCCCCAAGGAGAACATACACATCAAGGAAGCAGGGGCTTTTCTTCTGTCTTGTTCTGTTTGCTGGATCTCCAGCCTACATGGGTAATAGTGGTTGGCACATAGTAGATGTGCAATAAATATCTGAGGAATGAATGAATGAGTCACAGAATACAAACCATGATGGCTGGTAAGTTCCTTCATCTTCTTGATCTGCTGTGGACCTCCCCTTAACACAAGCTTCATTAAGGGCAGCCCTCTGTCCTGTGGCAGCTCTAACCACCCGTGTCTGAAGCTGGGGATAATGCCTAGTGTTGTTGGTGTTCTTGGGTTGCTAAGTTGTATCTGACCCTTTGCAACCCCCTGAACTGCAGCACTCCAGGCTCCTCTGTCCATGGGGTTCTCCAGGCAAGAATACTGAAGTGGGTTGCCATTTCCTTCTCCAGGGGGTTTTCCCCACCCAGGGATAGAACCCAAGTATCCTGCGTTGGCAGGCGGGTTCCTTACCACTGAGCCACCAGGGAAGCCCATAGTACTCAGTATGGTTCTCAGTAATTGGTCATGGAACACGAGAGAACTAAAATCTGGTCTTGAAGCATCAGGTTGTCCATGTGGTCAGTGGTAGCTGAAGCGGTGACTGTGGTTCCAGTATGTTCTCTTATACACTCCCCATGTGGTGGGTGAAGGAGGGGTATTGAGTAATATAGCTTTTCCTCCTTCCTTTGACTAGGAAATTAACCCCTTGTGAAAGTGAGTCAGGGAAGCCCACATCTTTCATTAATGACAATGATTCTTTGAATATAAATTGCCCCCTTCGTACAGAATTTGTGTAGCAAATACACATTTGGGATCTATCATCACTAAGCTAGTACTCTTGTAAGCCAATCACCATCAAAAGATTTCCCTTTCCTGAAAATCACTCAGTCGTCTCTGACCCTTTGCAATCCCATGGATTATACAGGCCATGGAATTCTCCAGGCCAGAATACTGGAGTGGGAATCCTTTCCCTTCTCCAGAGGATCTTCCCAACCACAGGGATCAAACCCGGGTCTCCCACATTGCAGGCAACTTCTTTACCAGCTGAGCCACAGGGAAGCCCAAGAATACTGGAGTGGGTAACCTATCCCTTCTCCAGCAGATCTTCCTGATCCAGGAATCGAACCAGGGTCTCCTGCATTGCAGGTGGATTCTTTATCAGCTGAGCTACCAGGGAAGCGCTCCCCTTTTCAAGAGATTGGTTTAGCAGAGGGCATGTTACCTTGGTGGCTTCTAGAAACTAAAACAAAAACAAAAACAAAAAAACAGATGAAATTATTTACAAAATAGAAATAGACTCATAGACATAGAAAACAAACTTACCAACTTATGGTTACCAAAAGGGAAAGGTCAGGGGGAAGGATAAATTAGGAGTCTAGGATTTACAGATATACACTACTATAGTACCTATAACATAAGTCCATGGGAACTTGAATAGAATTTGTATCCTACTGTTGTGTGAAAATTGTATAAATCTTAATTTTGTTGAATTGGTTCATGGTGCTTTTCAGGTCTACTATATCCTTCTCTTAATACTTTTATATATTTTCATTCTATTAATTTTTGAGAGTTTGGTATTGACACTCCAACTAAAAATCTTAATTTATCTACTTAGAAAAAGAATTGTAATATATAGTGGAACTATACATAACTTTGTCCTAGATTTTCCAAGTCTCCTATAACATGCATTATCATACTTTCATAATTTAAAAATTAAAACATAAACAAGGACCTACTGTATAGCACAGGGCACTGTACTCAATGTCTTGTAATAATCTTGAAGGGAGAAGAATATGAAAAGGAATATATGAGTGAGTGTATATAGAGAGAACTGAATCACTGAGCTGGACATCTGAAATGAACACAACACTGTAAACCAACCATATTTCAATTAAAAAAAATTCAGGATGATGATGAATAGTGAGAGTTCTAGGTGGGGGTCTGCCAGCTTTTCCTGTAAGGGATCATATGGTAAATATTTTATGCTTGGTGCACTGTACAATCTCTATCGCCACAAATCATTACGGCCATTATGGCCTGAAAGTTGCCATGGGCAATAGGTAAATGAATGGGCATGGCTGTGTTCCAATAAAACTTTATTTACAAAACCAGACAATGGGCCAGATTTGGCCCACAGGGTGTGGTTTTCAGTTTGCAGATCTCCGCTTTAGACCTGCCTGGCTCTCACCTCCACTTCACCATGCAACCCAGAAGAACAACTAACCTCCCTTCTGCTGGTGGCATCTGATACCTACCATGGAACTTTTGGCAAGAAGAATGAGGTCAGGCTTGAAAAACACTGAGGACCCCATTATACACATAGTAAGTGCAGTTGGGCTGGTGGTCGTTGGGCTCTGGCTGCTGTCCTGTGCGTGTTTCATTTTTGTCACTGTCTCCATCAGGTGCACTGGAAAATGAACCCAAATCTGAAAGCCAGTAGTGCTGGAGAAAAACAGTACTCAGCAGGCAGGGCAGAGTCAGGAATGGAGATAGTGTTTTCATTCGCTGCAGTTGAGGCTGCCTCTTACTCCTGAAGGATTTGGGCCATTTATGTGGGCTTGATTGGCATTAATTATTCAAAGCAATTATTTATTAATAACGCAGAACTCTAAGGATGCCACGCACTTGTTCAGTGCTTTATAGTTTTCTTTTATTTCTGCTTTATTCTTTTCAAAGGGTTTTTTTTTTTAAAACTGGGGCATGCATGTACCAAGGGGCATATGATACATACGGGGTGTGGTGGGGGGAAGAGGTCTTCCTGGAGTACCCACTATATCAATTTAGGGGGAAAACAACATGAATTTTTTTTAATTAAAACAAATGAATATGTTAGGGAGCAGAATACAGAATTGTACGATTTTTTTAAAAAATTAAGTATGAGACTTCAAAGACTTTTCAAGGTTGCAACCCCCTACGTTGGGCTGAGTCCCAGATGGCTGCAATGTAAGGAGGACAGTTATGTCTTTTCTGTACAGCACCACCCTACCCACCTGCCAAGTCCGCAAGAAAGGGATTTTTACAAATTCTGCAAACGAGGAAACTCCGCCAAGAAGCCGACGGTCATGTGCACGTCCACCGAGAACTCAGGTACAGGATGAGTTCCTTTGGAGGCTTGACGTCCCAGCTCCCTCTGCGCATGCGTGAATGATGGTCCTGGTCAGACAGGAGTGGAGATGAAACCTGAGCGAGGTGGTGGGCCAGGCGCTGCGCTGTGTGCTGGGGAGACACTATGGGGATGAAGACAGCGTCCAGAAAGCTCTAAGAACCCTCAGAGTCAGCATCTGGTCAGCCTGGAAAAATACTTGGTATTGAGTCAACTCAGCCCCAGACTCTTGAGAATCCCTTGGACTGCAAGAAGATCCAACCAGTCATTCCTAAAGGAAATCAATCCTGAATATTCATTGGGAGGATTGATGCTGAAGCTGAAGCTCCAATACTTTGGCCACCTGATGCAAAGAGCCGACTCATTGGAAAAGACCCTGGCGCTGGGAAAGATTGAGGGCAAGAGGAGAAGGGGACGACAGAGGATGAGATGATTGGATGGCATCATCGACTCAATGAACATGAGCTGGAGCAAACTCAGGGAGATGGTGAGGGACGTGGAAGCCTGGTGTGCTGCAGTCTATGGGGCTGCAAAGAGTCGGACACGACTGAGCAACTGAACAACAACAGTGGTCATTAATACCCCCTTCCCGGATCCCATCATCATCCCGTCCATTCATCTTTCTGCCTGCCTCCATGGCAACGGAATTTTCTGCTAGACTTTAAGTGCTGTCATTCATTGGCTTTGCTCAGGCGCAACTCCTTGCCTAGAAGAATATCAATAGATTCCACTGCTGTAACCAACTCTGCAGTGATCGCTCTTTCCTGCGCCTCCCCCTAGTACATCACCAGCTCCCCAATTCCCCATTTGCAATGCACAGGGTAACTGTTTTTATCTGTGTTTCTCCTTGCCCCATCCAAAAGACTCAGACCCCTGTTGGAATCCCAGCTTTGTCTTTCCTTTGGTTTGGAGGCCACGACATCCTATTTGTTGGCTTGTTTCCCAAAGGAGCATGATCACAGCCCACCTACATCTCACCATTCACACCCTGTGTTCTAACGAGGATGTGGAGGCCTGAATCCAAAGTCTATCCACCACTGAGTAAATTTGTGTGAATTTGGAACATTCTCGGCCTCTCCAAGGCAACCACCGTACCATCACCATCGCCAGCGATGCCTTCTCCTCACTGTCAACAAAAGCATGGAACCAGTTCGTATGGACCGTGAAGTCCAGGGGTGGGCACTTCACAAGTGCTCAGTGCGGAATGGAGTATCTCCTGCCATTTCAATAAACAAGTATGTCACAGCCATCCTCGACACCTGCCCTCCAAATGTAAATTTCTGAGCCCGGGAAGAACAATGCTGGGCTACCTGCCAGCCGTCAACCACTCCGTCCGTCTGGTGAGCTGTGAGCAAGGAACTAAGGATGTCAGTGTCAAGAGGCCGGATGCTGACCCCGCATCGCTGAGATGCGTGTGAGAGGAATGACTGCAATGAGCCGAGACACTTGCATCTTTCCTTACATAAAAAAGCGTGCAATTCCTTGAGATATCTGGCTTCCTTAATTAACAATAATCTTCTGATGTTCAGACTACCTGCCCCTTGCTGCACACTTCTATGTTACCTGACACCTCTCCCCACCTCCACAACCTCCTCGGAACAGTTCTTTCGGGGTCACCTGAGATGCTGTCTCCTGGGCTTGAAGTCCCAAAAAACACCCCACCGAGTAAACATAATTCTCAACTTGTAGGCTCCGCGTATTTTTTCAGTCAACATCAGGAAGCCTCAAGTGTCCGCATCAAACCCACTCACTCTGGGTGAGCGGAGGTCCCACCAGATCGTCACTTTGAATCCTCGAAAGAGCCAGCAGTGGGGTGAACCTGGGGAAGCTGAAGGGCTGGTGGACCAGGGAGCTCCCATCCAGCCGTGCACTTTGGCGGCCCTAAGCCACGCTGTCTTTAACTTTCGCCTCCAAATGAAACATCCTCGTGGGGACCCTTGACCCGATTTCTGGCTCCAAAGTCCTCTATTCCCTGCTCTTGGCGGAGCATGGGTGAGATTCTACCCCCCTGCCTTCAGAGCGAATCTATTTATAGCAGCCATCATTAACTCTCCATTGCTGGTCCCCAGAGCCTCACCTGCTACCCCCTCCCTTCTCCCCCAGAAGCCGACTTCAGAGGGTTTTCTGAGAGTTCTTTGTAATATTAGTTAACATGTACAGGAAAGCCCCAAGGTCATGTTCCACTCTTGGCACCCTTCACTTTAGATTTGAGAAATCCCCTAAAACTCTCATTAGCGGAGTCTGCCTCACACCTATGAAACTTTAAAAATATCTGGCTAATCAACCACTTTGCACACCTCCACGCAGCCAGAGAGAGCCCCCTTTGCCCTCCTCCTCATCCCATCTCCCAGCATCACCTTCGAGCAGACGAGAGCTGTCAAAACCTGCCTTCCTGTGGTATTTAAAATAAAATGAGGGAACTTGTCATCTGAGACCAGTCTTCCCAGCGAAACTGGGAGAGAGAAGCAGGAAGTGGACCTGGGAAACGGCCCCCTGGAAGACCCTTTTGCTCACACTCATTGTTTTTAAATGGGTTACTGAGGTTTCATAAAGTTATTTATTTCATTTGGCTGAGCTGGGTCTTCACTGCTGCGCGAGCTTATCTCTAGTTGCAGAGAGTGGGGGCTGCTCGCTAGTTGCGATGTGTGGGCTTCTCATTGCAGTGGCTTTTCTTGTTGCAGAGCACGGTCTCTGGGACTCACAGGCGTCAGCAGCTGCGGCACACGAGCTCAGCGGTTGTGGCTCCCGTGCTCTGGAGCACAGTTTCAATAGCCGCGGTGCACGGGCTTAGCTGCTCTGTAGCATGTGGGAACTTCCTGGATCAGGGATCGAACCAGTGTCTCCTGCATTGGCAGGCGGATTATTTACTACTGAGCCACCAGGGAGGCCCCAGGTTCGTTTTTGATGAGGATCTGGTCATTGGAATTGAAAGGGATATTAATCATAACAATATGAAAATAAAGTTGCCACTATTGAGTGCCTGCCACATACTAGGCACCCTGGAAACTACTCAGTAACAGTATTTCTGCTGCTACTGCTAAGTCACTTCAGTCATGTCCGACTCTGTGTGACCCCATAGACGGCGGCCCACCAGGCTCCCCCGTCCCTGGGATTCTCCAGGCAAGAACACTGGAGTGGGTTGCCATTTCCTTCTCCAATGCATGAAAGTGAAAAGTGAAAGGGAAGTCACTCAGTCGCGTCCGACTCTTCGCGACCCCATGGACCACAGCCTACCAGGCTCCTCTGTCCATGGGATTTTCCAGGCAAGAGTACTGGAGTGGGGTGCCATCGCCTTCTCCAACAGTATCTCTAGGTCCTTCCAAACCCCTGATAAGGAAACCCTAGTTTGCCCATCAGGAAGCATCCTTTTTGATGCTGAAAAGGATTAAGTAATATTTGCCAACCAGGTAGACAGTATGTCAGTATGTCGTCCAGCCAGGATTCTCAGCAATGAGAATCTGTCCATCTCTAAAACCCATGTTCATGCCAATATGTCATGCTGTCTCCCATGTGACATGTACATTTCTGAAATGGACCATTCTCCAGTCCACTTAGATGGAGCTACTCTGGGTACTTCACCCAGATAGAAAGCATATCACTATTCTATAGTGACACTTTGAACTTGGAAGTTACACAATACCATCATCAGAATTATTGGGGGGTATTTATCAAGCATATGGGGCTTCCCTAGGGATTTGGACAGTGAAAATTTTGCCTGCATTGCAGGAGACCCAGATTTGATCCCTGGGTTGGGAAGACCCCCTGGAGAAGGAAATGACAAGCCACTCCAGTATTTTTGCCTGGAGAATCCCATGGACAGAGGAGTCTGGTGAAATACAGTCCCTGGGGTTGCAAAGAGTCAGATAGGACCAAGTGATAACACGTGTCAAGCATACAGATTCCTGAACCCCACCTAAGAAGCATTGAATTTGAATCTCTGAGGGGGACTGTGGGAATCTGGTCTTGCTGAGTATTTCCAGGTGATTCTTATTCACTCTGATGTTTGAGAATCAATGTTCCACATCTAAACTGGTTTGCAGAATACTTCCAAGTTAGGGGTTCGTGAACCCCAAGTCTCCTGCAACAAATGGAATTCCCCCTCAACAGAATCCCCAGAAATTGGTGGCAATGAAGTAAAGAGAGAGAAACTTCCCGGTTGGTGAGATAAATCCATATATTCTCAGCAATGAGTTACAGAAACAAAGATGCATGGTTCAAGAGGGTATCAATTCGTGACACGTGTAAGAATCAGTCTCTTGGAGTTAAAACAACAGCAGGTGTCACTGACAATGTGATCAACTAGGATCCCAGGTACTGAACTAGTGGATAGAGAAAGGGAGACCGTGGTATTAGGAGGAAGCCTGCCTATTTGGGCAAAATGAGAGACTTCAGATGGTTGAATGGCATCACCGACTCAATGGACATGAGTTTGAGCAAACTCCAGAAGGTGGTAAAGGACGGGAAAGCCTGGCATGCTGCAGTCTATTGGGTCACAAAGAGTCAGACATGACATAGCGACTGAACAACAAGGCACTTGGGGAATAACTCAGATATGGAAGTGACTGGGAGAAAGAGGTCTGCCCAGGGAAGTCAGGCAGGTAAGTAACCAGTGGGAGGCAGGCAGAGAGAGGGTGTGGCCCAGAAGGCAGGTCATGTGATGAGGGAAGCAGGCATGATTGACATCGTGATGTTAGGACAATGAGAAGCCTTCACCTGTGAATTCCATCATCGCTTCAGAGTAGCTGCTGTGTGACCAGCACTGTGCTGTGCGCCAGGGTTTCAGAGAAGATAGGTATGGTCTTTGTCCCCACCGAACCCACAGTTTAGTCAAGGGGTAAACATAGATGTATAGACGGACAAGCATAGCATGATTCCCTAGCATGGTGGTACAGATGGACTTCCCAGTCAGCACTAGGGGTAAAGAACCCGCCTGCCAATGCAGGAGACGTAAGAGACCCAGGTTCGATCCCTGGGTTGGGAAGATCCCTTGCAGGAGGGCACAGCAACCCACTGCAGTATTCTTGCCTGGAGAATCCTATGGACAGAGGAGCCTGGTAGGCTACAGTTCATGGGGTCACATCAGACATGACGGAAGCAACTTAGCACACATTTTTCATGCTACAATAGATATAAGAGGGAGATACTCATGCAGAGGAAGCCGATCTAACCCAGCCAAGGTGAGTCAAGAAAGGCTTCCTGGAGGAGGCGATGTTTGAACTGCTACTTTTCCATTGGAGTTAGCCTGGGAGCAAAAAGAGAGATAAAGTCAAAGCCTTTGCAAGATGGTGGAAACACAGCTTATATAAATTTTTAGCCCCATCCAAAATTGGCTCGGGTACCAGAGTAAGACCGACATCAAGTGACTGGAGGGCAGACAGCAGGGGGAGGGGATGCCTCAGTGAACCCGCACGAGAGGAAACTGGGAGGGCAGGAGCATCCTACAGACCAGCTTAGACACAGAACATTAGTTCTCAAATGCTGCAACTGTAATCGTTGCCTAATTACATGGACAGCACTTTCTGTAGGACTCAGGGAGAGTAACGGCCAGCAACGATGGTCAGCAAAGGTGGGCCAGGTGCAACTGAGGTGAGACACTAGTCTTTATATGGGTCAGGTTACATGCAGACCAGGAGACAATGTGATCTGGGACAAGCTGGTCCATGTATTCGATTCCACTATCCTTAGATTTCCAACCCTTGGGAGGGGCTGGCTTGAAGATGGTTAGATTACTAGGCACATTGAACCAACAGGTCCTAAAGAGTCTTTCCTTGAGCAATGATCTCCTAAGGGGTCAAGTTTCTTTGTGCCCCCAAGATGCCACAGAGTGGCTACATTCTGACTCATCACACTGGATCAAAATAATCTTCCTGTTTCAGTTGGACTGTTTAACACTCTGAATGTATTTGTGCATTCCACCAGGACCTTTAGAGGAGGGTGGTTAACAAATATTACTCTAAATTACAGAAGTGTGATTAGTGAAATCCAGCCCACCATGTTGTGAGAACAGAAAATGAGCATTAAGGTGGCTTTAATTTACGAAATGCAATGTAATCTTGTCATATGTAGAAAATATAGAGCACATTCTTAATCCATAGACCTCCAGAAGGTCCATGCACCTCCTAAAATGTTTATATGAAGTACATGTACATACACACATGTACATTTTCTTCACTGGGAAGTGAATCAGTGGCTATAGACGTGTTCTCTAAGATGTTAAGTCTTGCGCACACACACACACACACACACACATGTTCACATACACACATGCAAGGTTAGAAGCCACAGAGTTAGAGGGGTGGGACTAAGTCATGCATTTGATGTTGGCAGCCTGACACTGCCTATGCTTTGGTTTCTGTCCAAAATGAATCCTTTGCTCCAGAATTATCTTATCTCAGCTCGGGTTCCAGTTCCTTTTGGGTGAGTGGGCTTTGTTGAGTGATGATCAAGGTGAGTCAGGGTCAGCTTCATGTCCCATCCAAGCATTGTATAGATAGATCAGTTTGATAGTCGGCCCCAGAGGGAAGAGGTCCTCAGAGACACCTCCGACACCAGAGTTTGGCAAGGTGAACGTCTTGGAGCTGCTTCTGTGTAGGGAATAGAATTAAGTAGATAGGATTTGAAATGCACAATGTTTGATTCGCATTGGGTTGAATAGAAAGGGTCCTTTCAGTGTACACAGGGATGTGGATGGCAGGGGCATTTGGCATTTGCCCACTTGGTGCTTGCAAAAACGGAAGCTTTCCCATTTTGCAAACAGCCCAGAGATACATTAAATAACCCATTTCATGATGGACATCTGGACTCCTCAAACCTGCCAAGAACGGATGGGCTGGCTCACTGCTGCCTTCCAGTTTTATGGCGGGGAACGGCTGCCTGCGAACTTAAAAGGCGTCATTCTGCAGAGCGAGGCAGGTTGGGGTCTCATCTGTCCGAACGCCACACACACACGCGCGTTTTGATTTTTGCTGCATCTGAGCCACTGGCCACATATGCAATCTCTCATCGAAACTGTCCTTGTTCATTAAAGCAGACCTCTGCAAGGTAGCCTGACCCCTGACTCCCCACTGTGGTCACCTGAGTCGTGGCTAATCTCCTAACAGGAGATATGCAGATGGGTAAGAATATCCAGAGGGATGCTTCAGTTTAGTATGTTATGGGGGACAAAAAGGAAAAACAACAGTTTTGGCTAAACATACCGTAACCCACAGTGTGGAATGGAATGCAGAAATCATTTACACTGGGGATTAACTCAAGCGTCCTTTACCAGCCTCCCCACGAAGGAAATGACCAATTCCTTGGTCGAGTGTGCTCAGGGTAATTCCCTCCCAACTTTCTCCGTCTACACTTCCCTCCTCGTCCATCCTCTTTTGTGTGTGTTGTCCGGTGAGAGTTTGAGTGCGCCACCTAGTGGCCAGAGAGAAGGCTATTCGCGGTTCCATTGTGTCCTTGGGAACTGGGGTTGGAAAAACAGGCTCTTCGTGAGTCATTACAGTGCCAGAGCTCAAACACCAATGTTTGCTTACAACATTTAAGTTCAAATAGAAAGGTTTAAAAAGAAGAAAGAAAATCGGGGATGCCTATAAGTGATTGCTTGCTCTCATCTCACTTAACGCTTGCTGTACAAATGAAAAGCAAAACCCATGGTGGAAAAAGAAAGGGAGGGCTTAGTTTTTTGAGGCTCGCAGTGCAAAGAAAGTGTAAGGATGCGTGTGTGTGTGGGTGTGTGTGTGTGTTTACAGGCATGCATCAAAAGTCACAGAGGCAAATACTTTGTAGTTGCAATGACATTCCAGCGTTCCGCCTACATAAATTTTTTTTTTTACTTCTTTGCACAAATGAGTGGCCTCCCAATGTATGTGCTGTAATAATTATGAATTTAGGATAAGAAAGACTGTTGAGTACCTATTATGGGTCTAGGATAAGAAAGACTGTTGAGTACATATTATGGGCTTGGAACTGTGCTAGGAAATTTATACATGTCATTTGTTAGAATATGTATGACTCAGCTGACTTTAATGACTGTACAACCCAAGCTGTACCCCAAACCAGAAAAACCTCTACACTGATGCTTTTCAAACTATCTATGGAGAAGCACTTGCTTTTTCAACATTTCATGCACCCACAGACCAATGCTTTTATTTAAAAAAATAAGTTACAAGAAAAACAAAATGTGCAATATACAATCCCTCAAATTTATTTTAATTATTAGATTCAACAGCTATAAAAATTATTACATCAGATTCCTATAAATTTTCTAAATGCTTACCCTCAATTTTCATATTTACTTAGCTGCCGACCCCAGTAGCTCAGATGTTTAAAAAAATCTTCCTGAATGCAGGAAACACGGGTTCCATCCCGGAGTCAGGAAGATCCCCTGGAGAAGGAAATGGCAACCCACTCCAATACTCTTGCTTGGATAATTCCTTGAACTGAGGAGCCTGGTGGGCTACAGTCCACGAGGTCACAAAGAGTCAGACACAACTGAGCGTCTAACACATAGACGAGTAACAAGGCATCGGTTGGATCTGGTCTCGGATCACACTGAGTGGAGCTGATCGACATGTTCTTAACCAGCCGTCATGCCGTCTCAGAACATCTTCCGTGACACAGGCTGCCGTCTCCCATGGCAGCCCATCTGTTGCTGAACTGTCCTGATGACCAGGGGGAAAAAAGTCTGCTTCTCTGTATTGATTGGCCAGAGTTTTACCTCTGACCCACATTCAACAAGACTTGCCTCTCTTCCCAATTTCCAATCACAGCTTTTCCAGTAAACGAGGGTGGCCGAATTCCGACTTCTCCCCTGGTTCTACACGCTTGAGTTTGCAACGGCCCACTTAGGGTCCAGCCTTGAGGACTGACTGCAGAAACAGCAGTCCAGGAAGCTTCCACCCCGTTGGCTTGTTTCTTTCCTCTAGAAGAACAGGGAAGAGTGATTGGATGGTTCAGGACGAAGCTCCTGCTTGGCTATGTCTGCCATTGTTTAGTTGCTAAGTCATGCCCAACTCTTGCGACCCCATGGACCATAGCCCGCCAGCCTCCAGGCAAGAATACTGGAGTGCATTGCCATTTGGGCAAGGGTATTTTGGAGTTGCACCCAGGAATCAGTCTCTCATTTGCTTCGTTTCCATTATATTTATGGAAAGTAAGAGATTTCATAAGGGCCATTCAGAATGGTGCTCATGTCTTGTATCAACTTCAAGGTCGTTGCTCTAAATTCCTATACCATGTGACTGGTCAGATGCGGAAAGATCCATTGATTCATATCACGTTTGAAGGAGGTGATAGAGAACTTGCCCAGGGTTCAACCTGAATCCAGAAGCTCCTAGACAGTTCTCCTACAACCCCTTCATAGAGGTTCCTTGCACTGACCTAGCTTGTGGCAAAATCGTGTTGGATTCTCATTGCTCTACCTTGCCGCATGATATTAAACCAATTACTCAACATTTCTTTGTCTTAATTTCCTCCTCTGGGAGAAAAATGGCATCTAACTGAATATATTTCACAGCATGGCTATGAAATTTTTAATGAGATATAATAATACTTAGGAATCTCTCTGAACTCCCTTAAATTTGTAAATAAACACTTAGGGTGATTCTAATTTTGATATATTTCCACTGGCTGTAACTTCACAGGGAACTTTGGAAAGAAATGTTTGGGAAGGCTATGATAAACCTGGAATCTAATTGTGAAGTCATGAAATATCATTGTAATGACACTAATACCCCTAAAAAATTAAAATACAGAGAGTTTGATATGACCAGCAAGACGTAGAAGCGGAAATTCATCTTTTGGGTCTGGAATATGTCCTTTGTGTTAATTTAGTCCCGGCATACATTGAGCGACTTCATTTTGACTTTTCACTTTCATGCATTGGAGAAGGAAATGGCAACCCACGCCAGTGTTCTTGCCTGGAGAATCCCAGGGACGGGGGAGCCTGGTGGGCTGCCATCTGCGGGGTCGCACAGAGGCGACTTGGCAGCAGCAGCAGCAGCAGACATTAGCTTAGGGCTTCCCATTTGGCTCAGTGGCAAAGAATCCACCTGCCAGTGCAGGAGAAGCAGGAGACGCGGGTTCGATCCCTGGGTCAGGAAGATCCCCTGGAAGAGGTCACGGCAACCCACTCCAGTATTCTTGCTTTGGAAATCCCATGGACAGAGGAGCCTGGTGGGCTACGGTCAGTGGGGTCACAAAGAGTCAAACACGATTTAGCAGCTGAGCATGCACACATGCATTAGTCTACCAGGGTAGTGGTGCTCATTTCGGTGGCTTGGGTTTATTGTCTTACAACAACACAGCAGTCTTCACCCACACCGAGACTGCCACCAGCCAGAACACCCAAGTCGCTTCATTCACATTTTCCTAAGCATATCCCCTCATTCTGTAGCTGGATGCCACTCTTCAGGGGATTCGTGTGGAATCCTCTGTGTATTCCTATTTAATTTTATCTTGGATTTGGCCCACTGCTTCCAAATACTATAGCTTGCTAAATAAAGATGTTATCTAGTCCAGAATACACAGAAGAACTGTACAAAAATATCTTCATGACCAAGATAATCACGATGGTGTGATCACTCACCTAGAACCAGATATCCTGGAATGTGAAGTCAAGTGGGCCTTAGGAAGCATCACTATGAACAAAGCTAGTGGAGGTGATGGAATTCCAGTGGAGCTATTTCAAATCCTGAAAGACGATGCTGTGAAAGTGCTGCACTCAATATGCCAGCAAATTTGGAAAACTCAGCAGTGGCCACAGGACTGGAAAAGGTCAGTTTTCATTCCAATCCCAAAGAAAGGCAATGCCAAAGAGTGCTCAAACTACCACACAATTGCACTCATCTCACACGCTAGTAAAGTGATGCTCAAAATTCTCCAAGCCAGGCTTCAGCAATACATGAACCATGAACTTCCAGATGTTCAAGCTGGTTTTAGAAAAGGCAGAAGAACCAGAGATCAAATTGCCAACATCTGCTGGATCGTGGAAAAAAGCAAGAGAGTTCCAGAAAAATATCTATTTCTGCTTTATTGACTATGCCAAAGCCTTTGACTGTGGGGATCACAATAAACTGTGGAAAACTCTGAAAGAGATGGGAATACCAGACCACTTGATCTGCCTCTTGAGAAACCTATATGCAGGTCAGGAAGCAACAGTTAGAACTGGACATGGAACAACAGACTGGTTCCAAATAAGAAAAGGAGTACGTCAAGGCTGTATACTGTCATCCTGCTTATTTAACTTATATGCAGAGTACATCATGAGAGCTGGGCTGGAGGAAGCACAAACTGGAATCAAGATTGCCAGGAGAAATATCAATAACCTCAGATATGCAGATGACACCACCTTTATGGCAGAAAGTGAAGAAGAACTAAAGGGCCTCTTGATGAAAGTGAAAGAGGAGAGTGAAAATGTTGGCTTAAAGCTCAAGATTCAGAAAACAAAGATCATGGCATCTGGTCCCATCACTTCAGGGCAAATAGATGGGGAAACAGTGGAAACAGTGGCAGATTTTATTTTATTTTTTTCTGAGCTCCAAAATCACTGCAGATGGTGACTGCATGAAATTAAAAGATGCTTACTCCGTGGAAGGAAAGTTATGACCAACCTAGATAGCATATTCAAAAGCAGATACATTACTTTGCCAACAAAGCTCCATCTAGTCAAGGCTATGGTTTTTCCACTGGTCATGTATGGATGTGAGAGTTGGACTATAAAGAATGCTGAGCGCCAAAGAACTGATGCTTATGAACTCTGATGTTGGAGAAGACTCTTGAGAGTCCCTGGGACTGCAAGAGGATCCAACCAGTCCATCTTAAAGGAGATCAGTCCTGGGTGTTCATTGGGAGGACTGTTGCTGAGGCTTAAACTCCAATACTTTGGCCACCTGATGCGAAGAGCTGACTCATTTGAAAAGACCCTGATGCTGGGAAAGATTGAGGGCAGGAGGAGAAGGGGGCAACAGAAGATGAGATGGTTGGATGGCATCACAGACTTGTTGGACATGGGTTTGGGTGGACTCCGGGAGTTGATGATGGACAGGGAGGCCTGGCATGCTGAGGTTCATGAGGTCACAAAGAGTCGGACATGACTGAGCGACTGAACTGAACTGAACTAGTCCAGTGCTTTATACACCTTCGTTTTTCAGACATAAAACTCTTATGCGGAAATTCAAGAAGCTATAGGGATGACAATGGAGCTTTCTGGGAAACAGAGAAGGTGGCAGAGTCTTGCCTACTCAACTTCCCCAGCAGCTACTGGAATTACTTCAAGAAATCCCTGCAATCTGAGAAGAAGCATTCTCAGTCTGCTTCTCTAGCCTGACTCTGTTTTACCAGTGGAGAAGGGAGCTTCCCAGGCGGCACTTACGGTTAAAAACTCGCTGTCAGTGCAGGAGACAAAAGAGACGCGGGTTCTATCCCTGGGTTGGGAAGATCCTCTGGAGGAGGTCATAGAAACCCACTCCAGTATCCTTGCTGGGGGAATCCCATGGACAGAGAAGCTTGGCAGGCTACAGTCCACAGGGTTGCAAAGAATTGGACATGACTGAAGTGACTTAGCACGGTCTGAGGCCATGACAGCAGATGAGAATTGTCCAAGGGGATGCAGCTAATGAATAGCTTGCCTGGGTCTATTTCATCTCTATTAGGAAAATGGACAATGGAATATTACCTTTCCTTGGGCCAGGCTCTTCAATGTCAGAATCTATCAGCTTGGGAGATTTATCTATGAACATGGGGTCAGAACCAGACTCAGAAAGGTTAAGTCTTTCATCAAATCATAGAGTTGATCCCTTGCAGGTCAAGTGGATTCCTATAAAATGCGCTCATGCGTCATTAACCACCTATCCAATTTTGTATATGTGCAAGACTGGTCATTTAAACGGGATTTGGTGAAAAAAAAAAAAGAAAAAAGAAAAATTGCTGCAGAGAGGAATGCTGGACTTGGCACCTCAGAGCAGTGGTGGTGTTTTCTTGCTGTTGTTCAACTGCTAAGTCATGTCTGACTCGTTACGACCCCATGGACTATAGCCCACCAGCCTCCTCTGTCCATGGGATTTCCGAGGGAAAAATACTAGAGGAGGTTGCCTTTTCCTTCTCCAGGGGATGGTCCCAACCCAGGGATCAAACCCACATCTCCCGCCTCTCCTTCACTGGCAAAGTGGATTCTTTGACCTCTTAGCCACCAGGGAAACCCAGACTGTAGCACACCAGGCTCCTGTTTCTTATTCATAAAGACCTTCTGACTCAAAAACTTTCTTAGCCAGAGCAGAGTTTCTGCTGCTCCCAATGTGTCTGCTGACTTATAAATAAGACAGTTTGCAACATGAGCAGATGACGAGCTGACAGTGAACAGAGTTGCTCTATTTTGTGCAACTGCCTTGAGAGTTTTAAATGAGTAAGTTCATAGAACATTTACAACCACACTTTGAGCTAGGTGGTTGTGTACTAGTATTTTATATTCATTTGTTTACTTATGTCCTTGTTTCCTTATTTATGTTTGTGTATATGAAAAATAAGGGCTTCCCAGGTGGTGCTAGTGGTAAGGAATCCACGTGCCAAGGCAGGAGACGTAAGAGACATGAGTTCGGTCCCTGGGTCGGGAAGATCCCCTGGAGGAGGGCATGGCAACCCACTCCAGTATGCTTCCTGGAGAATCCCATGGACAGAGGCGCCTGGCGGGCTACAGTCCACGGGGTCGCACAGAGTCAGACACGACTGAGCGACTGAGCACGCACGCATGCACGTGAAAAATAAATACGGATGAAAAAATGAAGTAGCTTGTCCAAACTCATTTAATTTGTAAGCATAGAGGCAAGCAGAATTGAAACTCAGAAATTCCAGTTCTTAAGCTGTGAGTTTAGCTCCTTTGTTAAGCTACTGTTAATGGCACCTGAAAAAAAGTTGTACACAGAAGAGTTGTGAGTTAAGTTTTATGTGGGGCAAAATGAGGATTATAGCCCCGAAGCGGTTTCTGAAATGCCATCTCCCAGGCTATAGTCCTCATTTTGCCCCAAATACAACATAATTCACTGTTCTCACATTGTTCATTTTTTCGCATTGACACTAACAATGATGTCAGGCACCTTCATCCCTGGTATTTTATTTCAAACACACACACATGGGACCAATTCATTCATTAGACACTGCAGACGCAGTGCCGAGGGCCCATGATGATTTTCGGGGTCCATGAACATGTGTTAATTTCTCTAAAAAAAAAAAAAGAGAGAGAGAGAGAAGAAAGAACTTTTTGGTTAAAGGAAATGTCTGAATTTATAATATCCGTGTCTGTCTCTGTATACCAACACAGTCCCGAAATACACTATTAAACATTTTCTAGAAGGAGAGAGAACTGATGAAAGTCGCAGTGTGGCCTCACAGGCACAAAAAAGGCAGAACTGATCCCAGGGTGAAGAGCTGAGGTGGGGAGACCCTTCCCATGACCTGTTTTCTTCACATACAGGAGATGGAGCCTATACCCTCGTTGAGGTCCGAACACTCCAAAATCAATGGCCTTTTCCTGAACATGGCAGAGAGGTTTCGTTTTAAAGACACAAACAACGGTGCCAACCCCAGCTCAAAACCAAAAAATTCCAGATGCCCTTGCGTCATGGAATTAGAAGTAGGGGACAACCATCCATGGGCTTCCCTAGTAGCTCAGACGGTAAAGAATCTACCTCCAAAGCAGGAGACACAAGTTCAATCCCTGGGTTGGGAAGATCCCCTGAAGAAGGATATAGCAACCTACTCCAGTATTCTAGCCTGGAGAATCCCCATGGAGAAAGGAGCCTGGCAAGCTACAGTCCATGGGGTTGCAAAGAATTAGACATGACTAATCAACTAAGCTTGCACACACACAACAAACATCCGTGACTGCAACTCCCCATCTGCAACTTGGAAAAGCAAGAAGGAAGGAGTGAGCTGGAGGGACTGTAGCTAGCAAAACGCTAGAGCTGCGTGAGCATTGCCATCTTCGGGGTCTTTGTTTTTCTCAAGGAAAAAAAAAAAGTATTCTCTGCCCACACTCCAGCACAGCTGTCTACAATGATAAATGATGGGCCTTTCTTTAAATTTCCTTTCTGCTCAGCATGAGGAGTGGCCAGTGTGGATATGCACTCGACGCGGATAAATGGCTTTGGCAAGCCCACCAGATTGTCCACGTGGCAACAGATGGTTCAGCTCCAAGCTTTTGTTGTGCTAATGTTGGAACTTGCTGCTACCTGAAGCAGTTATCTTCTCACAAACAATGATGCTGCCACTGCTGTGTGGATAAACTCTCCTTCATACTTTGCAGCACCCACCACGGGTGTTGACAGCTTCGTGATGGTGCGAGGAGACCCCCAGTCACTCAGCTGCAGTGGCAGCCGGAGAGGAAATCGGAGTGGGATGGAGGGAACGAGGGTGGAAACCATAGTTGGTGTCTATTCATAGGCTCTGTGCTTATCTGTCTACCTTGAACCCTGGTCATCGAGAAGGAAAGACGTTTTCACTCTACTGAAGGGTCCAAAGTGACCCTTAGGTACATAATGTCCCCTTGAGATCTTGACATTTGCATAGATTCACTTTCTATTTCCTTTGTATAAACTCCGATAATGAACAGATAAGAAAGAGATTAAGATATTTCAAGTACCTATTATGTCCCATGCACTAGAATACCATTATTATTACTTAATTACTGCTGATAATTGGAGTAGTCATAGCAGTACTAGTAAATAACCTTTAATGAGGAGCTTCTTAAATTCCAGGCACTGTGCTGAGCCCTTTCCATAAATTCTTATTGTAATCATTTCCAGAGACTTACAAAGGAAGTGAGGAGGGAGTTCTGGTAAACCAGTTATCAGCTGAGTTGGGGGAGGGGGGTGGAGCCTGGCTTTGCAGTTTTGCTGGTTTCCATGTTGCAAATCTCCCCATCATGGCCAATGTTAGTTACCAATAATTTAACAACATGCTAGCAGAATTCCTGAATGTTTAACAATCAGCCTTACCAAGCCATCACAAGCTGGCTCCTGCACATCATTGGACTGAAATACAGAAAGGTTTGTTTGCCCAAGATGGTCCCAGGGACAAGGCTGAGATATCCAGCCAAGGACACGGACCCTCACATCTCTGTTCCAGGCTCTAAGTTCATGAGTCCATTAGCTCCTTTGATTCACAGGACAACTCTAGGAAGCAGGCACCTTAGGTCACTCCTGATTTCAGCAGTTAAGGAACCTACCTAGAGCCACACACCTACCACACTTGAATTCTGGGACTGGAATACAGATCCTGCCTGTCTGAGCCCACACTAAAAGTTCTCCTCCAATTTACCTGGCTTCCAGTGCTAACCAATAGCAACGTGAAAAGGCTAGAATGAATATTTTTCACATCTTCATTTTCCCTTCTCAAAAACAAAGACCAAAAAAATATATTTATATATATATGTATATATATCCCAAAGAAATCCATTTGGGGGAGGGGGAAATTTCAGGCATAGGTCCTCATGAGTGGTATCTGGGGAGCCTGACTGTTTTTCTCAAGTCACACCACAAAACTAATTGTTGGAGTTTCCCTGGTGGTCCAGTAGCTAAGACTTCCTGCTCCCAATGCAGAGGGCCTAGGTTCTATCCCTACTCAGGTAAATAGATCCCAACAGGCAGCAACTAAGAGTTCACATGCTGCAACTAAAGATCCTGCATGCCACAGCTAAGATCCGGCACAGCCAAATAAAAAAATTAAGATTAATTAACTAAGTTTAAAAAGTAATTACTTAGTGATTCCATCAGACCATTAGGTTAGAAGAGGCTTTATTCCCTTTTAGGAGTCATTCCAAATCTTCAAAAGGGCTTCAGGTAAAAGCAAAGAGCCTTTCCAACAAATATCCTCGGTAAAGGTAATTTGTACTCTCCCTAAAAAAAGCCAGAAACGCTACCATTGCATAGTATAGCCACTGTTGCTAGCAGGCTGAGAATCTAGGACCTCCCCACAACCCACTCCAAACTGTGACTGTCTCTGTGACCAGGGGGCAAAACTTGCTAGAGAAAAATAACAAAATCCAGGTAAGGGAGCTCAGCCTATATCCAAAGTTGTTCTCAGTGAGTATCCATCTCTCTCATTAAATCAGAAACTCCAGTAGCCTAGTTAATACATAGTAAGTTCTGAATTTTTCCAGTAGTCATGTATGACAGTTAACCCATTAAGAAGGCTGAGCATCCAAGAATTGATGCTTCCAAATTGTGGTGCTAGAGAAGACTCTTGAGAGTTCCTTGGATAGCAAGGAGATCAAGCCAGTCGATCCTAAAGGAAATCAACCCTGAATATTCATTGGAAGGACTGATTCTGAAGCTGAAGCTCCAAAACTTTGATGCAAAGAGCCAACTCATTGGAAAAGGACCAGATGCTCAGAAAGATTGAAGGCAAAAAGAAGAATAGGGCAGCAGAGAATGAGATGGTTGGATAGCATCACCAACTCAATGGACATGAATTTGAGCAAACTCTGGGAGATAGTGGAAGACAGGGGAGCCTTGTATGCTGCAGTCCATGGGGTCACAAAGAGTCAGACATGACTTACTGACTGAACAACAACAAAGTTCTGAGTTAATGAATGAACATGTGAGTGAAGACAGAGTACATTATTAAGACAAGTCAAAATTTTAAAAATAAATTAAAAAAAAATAAAAAAATAAAAAAAAAAACAGATCAGAAATTGAACTAACACATTTGCTGATGTACAAGAAATAGAAGTGCAGAAAAAAATTCTAACTTTACAAGGACTTTTGGGGGGAAAGGAAGAAAAAAGGGCAGAATACATTTCATCATCCATGGGTTTAGAGGAATTCAGTTAAATTTACAATGAAAACATTATTTTGCTGATGCTAATACAGTGATGTTTACAGTGAAATGATACCAATGTCCTTCTACCACTAAAAACCAAATTATTACTTTATATGTTTAATTCTCCATAATCCATTCATACTATGGGCACATTTGGTTGAAGAGTTATTTTTAGATACGTGTCTAAATGTCTCAAAAAATGGTTGCAAATCCAGCGCCTAAATCTTAAAGGGATACTCCACCCCAAACCTCTTTGTTATGTGAGCCTTTTTTTTTCCCCAGAGGAGAGTGAAATATTTCCCCAATCAGAAGTTTCCCAGTTTGGGTTCATTTTGTAAATTTGCTTTGTCTCCCCTGCTCAAATCGCTGTTGTGAATGAGGATACATTTTTCTGACCATCAGATCTGCAGCCGAAACACTTTTTTTTACCCAGTTCCCAAAGTGCTGAACTCCTGTTGCAGACCAACAGTGAGGCTGCAGTGAAGGGGGCCGGTAGTGGGTGTGTGTTAGTAATGAGGACCAGCTCACATGGACAGTTCCAGCTGATGGGGACCGGGGTGGGGGGTACACGTTGCAGGTGCTATCAGCAAGTTGCAGGCTGCGTGGCTGCCTTGTGAGTTATTGCCCTGGTCCCCAGATCTTCTTTCTGTAGCATCCTGCATGTGCAGATGATAAATCTTAGGGACTCGAGGGAATGCAACGGGCTTCTCTCTTCTGGGCCATTATTTTTCTCTTATATCATTTAGAAGAGTCTAGGTCTGGACCTTTTTTTTTTTTTTTTTTCTTTTTTGGTGCATGGGTGTGTTCTTCAGCTCATTGCTGTGTTCTGTTCTGCATGTTCAATTTCTAGCTCATTTTAAGAGTCCGCCTCCACAGAAGATGGAAAGAATGAACAAAGACATGCATTTAGAACATATTTACAAAACAGAAACAGACTCACAGACTTAGAAAACAAACTTTTGGTCATCAAAGGGGAAAGGGAGGGATAAATTGGGAATTCGGTTCAGTTCAGTTCAGCTGTTCAGTTGTGTCTGACTCTTTGCGACCCCAAATTTGGAATTAGGGATTAACACATACACACTACTCTATATGAAATAGATAATCAACAAGGACCTACTGTATAGCACAGGAATGCTATTCAATATTCTGTAATAACCTAAATGGGGGAAGGATCTGAAAAAGAGTAGATGTGTGCATACGTATAGCTGAATCATTTTGATGCCCACCTGAAACTAACACAGCATGGTAAAACAACTCTATTTTAATTATTTCCCTCTGCAAACGGCAGTGTGGAAGTCCAGTGGAGCCACATAGAATTCCTGCTTGCGAAGGAAGCAAAAGGGAATGGAGCCAACATCTGTGAAGAACCTACTATGTGCCCAAATCCACCCTTAGTTCTACAAAGGCTCAAGCGTGACTTGTTGCTCAAGTGTATCTCCATCGGGTTTAGATCCCAGCTCCTCCTCTGACAACTGGATGCCTTGAGCCAATGATCTGACTTCTTCCTCCATAAAATCAGCATAATAACAATTTCTACCTCACAAGTGTTCTTTTTTTTTTCAACAAGATGAAATTCATACAACATGTACTTAACCATCTATAAAAGTACAATTAAGTGGTATCAAGGACATTCAGGATGGGGTGGAACCATCACCTCTATTCAGTTACAAAACTTTTTAATCATTCCCAAAGGAAATTCTTGTATCTATTCAAAAATCATTCCCCATTTTCCCCAGCCCCAGCCCCTATAAACCGCTAATCTGCTTTCTTCCTCTGTGAGTTTTAGTTTAGTTCAGTCGCTCAGTCATGTCCAACTCTTTGCAGCCCCATGGACTTCAGCACACCAGTGGGTTTACCACTGTGCATACTTCATATGGACTTCCCTACTGAAAGTCCATAGGGCTTTTTTAGTGGCTCAAGGGTAAAGAATCTGCTTGCAATGCAGGGGACCTAGGTTCAACTCCTGGGGCTGGAAGATTCCCTGGAGAAGGAAATGGCAACCCACTCCAGTATTCTTGCCTGGAAAATCCATGGACAGAGGAACCTGGCAGGCTACAGTCCATGGGATCACAAAGAGTCAGATACCACTGAGCAACTAACACTTTCAACTCCAACACATACTCCATATAGATAGAATCATACAATATGTGGCCTTTTTTCTGATACACTGTGGCATGTCTCAGTACTTCATCCCTTTTTATAGCTGAGTAATATTCCATTATGTGAAAAGACCACATTTAACTATCCATCCATACACTATGGATATTGGAGTTTTTGCAAGTTTTAGCTATTGCTATTATAAATAATATTGCTCTATTATAATTATGGGCTTCCCTCATAGCTTAATTGGTAAAGAATCTGCCTACAATATAGGAGACCCCAGTTTGATTCCTGGGTCAGGAAGATCCAAGGGAGAAGGGATAGGCTACCCAGTTCAGTATTGTTGGGCTTCCCTTGTGGCTTAGATGTGGGAGGCCTGGGTTTGATCCCTGAGTTGGGAAGATCCCCTGGAGAAGGGAAAGGCTGCCCACTTCTGTATTCTGACCTGGAGAGTTCCGTGGACTATATAGTCCATGGGGTTGCAAATAGTCGGACATGACTAGGCAACTTTCACATTATAATTAACTATTTTTATTATATAAGTTTCAGGTGTACAGCATTATAGTTCATCATCTGGATACTCTAACCAGTGTTTGTTACCATAAGCATGGTTTCCATTCATCCCTATATGAGTGGCCCCCACTTACCCATTGTGCCCACCCCTCAACTCCATTCCCCTCTGGTAGCCATTAATCCATTCTCTGTATCTATGAGTATATTTTTGTTTTGTTTGCTCCTTGGGTTTTGTTGTTGTTGTTGTTGTTGTTTTAGGTTTGTTTTAGATTCCACATATGAATGAAATCACGCAGCGTGTCTTTCTCCATCTTACTTATTTATCATAATATCCTCTAGGTCCATCTATGTTGTCAAAAATGGGATTTCATGGTTTTTAATTTATTCATTTTTTAATTGAAGGATAATTGCTTTACAGAATTTAGTTGGTTTCCACCGAGGATGCTTTTTTAATGGCTGAATAACATTGCATTGCATCTATACACTACATCCCCTTCATCCATCAGCGGACACTTAGATTGCCTCCCTGTCTTGGCTGCTGCAAATAAAGCTGTGAGGACTACTTTTCCATTCTTTTGGGGGATATACAATCACTTCTCATTATTTGCTGTAGTTATATTCCATAAAGCCGCATCAAACACTGAATTAGCAAATTCTAAGTATTTCCCTGAGGAGCACCTCAGGGAAATACCTAGATATATATCACACAGATGATAATCTTAAATCCTAAAAGCAACCTATCCTGGTAGATTCTGTGTTCTTTATTTTACAAAAGGACAAAAGGAGGTTAAGAAAAGTCAAATGACTTGTCTGATGCCACCCCCACTAAACTCACCCAACTGGCCTCAGAGATAAGTTTCTTGTTCTACCTGGCACCACCTCCCACTGTCTCCATCCTTGGTCACCTCTGTAGAAGGATGAAAACAAGAAAGCAGAGCCTCACATTGTTTGACCTCAGCTGAGAATAGACTAGCCTGGCAACTCAGTTTTTTTTTTTTACATGTCTGTGTCAATAACCCCTACCCTGCCACAAGTGCTGATGTGAGGATTACAAATAAGCCTTAGCCAATAGGTGAATGTGCCAACACAGAATCCACCCACAAGAGGATTGGCTATACCAAGGAGCAGAATTGCCGAGTCATAGGGTAATTTGGGGCTTCCCAGCAGTCCATGGGGTCACCAAGAGTCAGACACAATTGAGGGACTTCACTTTCACTTTTCACTTTCATGCATTGGAGAAGGAAAAGGCAACCCACTCCAGTGTTCTTGCCTGGAGAATCCCAGGGACGGGGGAGCCTGGTGGGCTGCCGTCTCTGGGGTCGCACAGAGTCGGACACGACTGAAGTGACTTAGCAGCAGCAGCAGCAGCAGGTGGTGTAGTGATAAAGAATTCACCTGCCGATGCAAGAGATGCAGGTTTGATCCCTGGACTGGGGAGATCCCCTGGAGTAGGAAATGGCCATCCACTCCAGTATTCTTGCCTAGAAAATTGCATGGACACAGGAGCCTGGTGGCTTGCTGTCCATAGGGTTGAAAAGAGGCAGACGTGATTGAGCATAGCAGCACTAGGTAATTTTATGGGCAGCTTTCTGAAGAACTACCAAACTGTTTTCCACTGTGATTGTACTATTTTACCAGCGTGTAGGATTTTTATGACAAGTAAATAAATTATCATTTGTAGGCCTGGCGAATAGTGTTATGGATTGTTAATTAAATTCATTAAGTAGTTCATGCCACCAGGGTTAGCTGCCAAGTTCAATTCCATCCCATTCTCAAGAGAGAAGCTCACAAAATAGGTATATGTTAGGGACATCAGTGGGTCAGATACAAAAGAGCAAATGGTCCATCCTCTCCCAAAGCCCAAACTACCCTCAACCAGAGGGGGACACTTCATTTTTCACGTTTACACAGATATGCCTGGAGCCCACCCACTCAATCACTACTCAAGAATTGAAGCTCTCCTCTGTTAAAAAAAAAATCAATTATTTTCCTTATAATGTGCTAATACAAGTTCACTGCAAATATCTGGGAAAACACAGATTAAGTAGAACAAAGACATGGCTCACTTTACTCCCATGCCGTTGTACATACTTTCTACGTTTTATGAAATTGAAGACATAATCTATGTGGTATGTGTATACTTTGTACCCTGCATTTTACACTTGGCATTATATTAGCGTGAGATTTTGTGTCACTTAAAGTCTTCAAAATTCTGATTGTTAAATACCACCTGGAATATCATGGTGTGCTTACGCCAAATCTTAAGTATTCTCCCAGTGATGAATATTTCTCCCATTTTCTACTATTATAAACAACACAATAATGAAAATCTTTGTGCATGGAGATGTCTATAAGTCAATGATTATCTCCAAAAAACTTGATCAAACTAGAACAGTTGAATGAAAAGTACATTTTAAAATAGTCTTTTCTGCAATACTACTTCCTCAGGAAAATTTTATCTTTTTAGTGTTTCCAATTTTTAATAAAATTTTGCCTGGACTAGACCAGATTTCTTTATTATATTCACATTTGGTACGTTTCTTTTTTCCTACAACTCTTATTTTCATGTATCATCCTACAGTTATCATTATTGGACAACTGGCATCTATTATATATTTCCTCCCTATCCTAGTACTAATACCTAGCACTAATAAAATTATTTGATTAATGCCTCTCACTGGTATGGGCTTCCCACATGGTGCAGTGGTAGAGAATCCACCTGCCAATGCAGGAAACACAAGAGGTGCAGGTTCGATGCCTGGGTAGGGAAGATCCCCTGGGGAAGGAAATGGCAACCCACTTCAGTACACTTGCCTGGAAAATCCCATGGACAGAGGAGCCTGGCGGGCTACAGTTCATGGGGTTGCAAAGTTGGACGTGACTGAGCATGCATGCACGCAGTCACATTTAGTGAGTCACAGCCCTCCCTTTTCCTTTATTGTGCCTTGAATAAAATTCTCTTTGAGACTCCCACGTAGAAGATGAGGGCATAAACTCTCAGGCTAATGGCACAGGAAAAGTACATGAGACCTCTTTTTGTTTCTCAAATATCCATTTCATGGTGGTAGAGCAAGTCAAGGAGCATAATGAGGGCCAGGTTGTGTTCAATAATCCTGTGAGTGTCAAATTCTTGGGATGAATATGGAAAAAGAGAATTGGGAGAAACGAGCAAATGACTTCATCCTGTGGTTGTGCATCAGACCTCAATTTGACCTGGGTTCCCATTCCAGCCGCCCTTCACAAGCCGTACAACACCAGCAAGAAACTGAGAAATTTTCCTTGTTGGTAAAATGTAGAATATTGGCAATTCATAGGTCATTATAAGGGTTGAATGTGATATGATGGGCAAAGGAAAAAAAGAAAAGGAGAGAGAAAAAAAAGAGAAGGGAGGGAGGGAGAGAGAAAAAGAAGGTATATTTTCTTTCTCTTTCCATTAGTATGGCTTGTGTTTGAACACTTTCTGTTTGCTCAATGAGCACGGTTCCTCACTTCCAGGGCAGTCTACAATCCATCACTGTTGTCTTCCTTTGGAAGCTGTTATGAGGAGTTTTAACAGTCCCCGTTCTCTGTTTGCTGGAAGCTGATGGAAAAACTCTCCTTATCTCTAATATTAGAACTTGTAGCAAATCGATACGAGGGTATAACATCGTTCACCATCATACTTGGTAATAAAGCCTAACTAGAGAATGTGCAGAAACTCCATGTGTCTGGTGCGTTTTGCCAGCCTGAAAATCAACCCTGTTTCTCTGGGCCGGATTCGCCCTCATTGATCGAAGCGTAAAGAGGCAGAGGCTGTGTTTCAGCCCTCATTAAGAATGCAAACCTCGTCTGCAACTTCTCACTTGAAAACCTGACCATACCAGGGGGAGAAAGTCAACGATGTGCCTGACTTTTGTTTAGGGTTTTTCCTTTCCTCTTCTGTCTTTAAGAAACATGCTAGAGAGACAGTCCTCTTAATGCCAACAGAAGGCCTTGTCTTTCTGAGCCTTTTATAAATGACATTTGCCCGATCGTCTGCTTTCCTAAGCGTGATTGAAGACAGCAATCAGGCCACAAGTGATATCTAGGAAGACACACACAAACACACTTGGCGTGGACGCACACATACACACACACACAACAACAACAACAACAACAAAAGCATTAAGAAGCGAGACAGCTTTCCCAGGCTATGAAAACTTATCCAAAAGGAAATATATCACTCAAATATTTACAAAATTGCCGGTGCAATTCAGCCTTCTCAGTAGCAACGATTTTTATGTCCTAAAGAGAGTTTGTATCGAGAGGTAATTGTGTTCTGTAGCAGTTCGTAAGCTTGGGCATTTACACTGGCAATTCCAGATTTATAGGAATAGAAAAAAATTTCCGTGCATGATATACTGTACAAATTGTATGTAATAACCACAATAAAAAATTTCATTAGGCCTGCTATCACCAACCACCAATTCCCTGGGGAGAATTTATGGGCAAACTTCAGTTTTGTTCACCATCTGGGATCTTCCCCGGAGGATGGGTAGCCCCAGGTTCCTGGGAAAAGATAAGGGGGGGCATATGTATCCCCTCCAGCCCCTGCCTTTGGGACAAGCCTTTCAGAAAAAGAAGGCCTTTGTGTCTGGGGGAGTAGAAATCTGCAGCTACCCTTTGAGGCCCTGGCTCGCGGCTCCCCACTCCTCCACCACCTAAACCCCAAGATCACTGGTACAGCTGTCCTTCAATTTTGCAGCTCTCCAATCTGAACACTGAGTCCTGTTGCATATTTTATGCAGCCCATCACCGAGCCTCGGATGCAGATTTCCAGAGGTATATAGGAGAGGAGGCAGAAATGGAAAAGACAAATTGGGTCATCTTCGAGTTTGCAGCTGTGAAATCCATTTCCAAATTGCAGCCTTGCAGGCCTACGAGGCTCCCCTGGACCCGATGGAGATATAATCACGGTGTCGCGGAGGAATAGCGTTCAGGCCTGGCAGTGCTGCTGGGTGTGGAGCATATGTCCTCATAAAACGTCCTCTTTATGACCAGAGCTTCGGCGCCTGTGCAGCAGACAGCGACGACCTGGATGTTGCCTTTGGTGAGGGACCAGGGAAATTGTACATCTCATCACCGCTCTGCAGAATGGGAGTCGACGTTTAATAAGAAGGGCCTCCTCTGCACTGCGTCCCTCCCAGGACCCCTCTCCCGCTTCTGCCTGTGCCTGCTGTCTGGCACAGCTGCGTCCGCCTGATGGTGCAGGCACGGCTCCGAGAGCATCCTCGAAATACACCTCCTTGACGGCTCCTAGATCTAGGAGGACCCAAGAAGGCGTGGTGAGCACCAGGGCGTTTAGAAAGCACTGGGGGAACTCATCTCTAATGGGCTCTGTATTCGTGGTCACCTCAATCCAGCAGGAGATATGGAGCTGCAGACAGGATCCCTGGGTGGGGAAGATCCCCTGGAGGAGGAAATGGCAACCCACTCCAGTGTTCTCGCCTGGAAAAGCCCATGGACAGAGGAGGCTGGCGGGCTACAGTCCATGAGGTCGTGAAAGAGTTGGACGCGACTGAGTGGTTAAGCAATAACAATTTCTCTAGGTGCTTGTCCCCACACTTAGGACTTTTTACATCGGACTTCGTTTCATCCTAACAACCCCACGCGGTAGACACAATTGCCCAGCTTTTGTTGTTGTGTTGTTTAGTCACCAAGTCACGTCTGACTGTTTTGCAGCCCCATGGACTGTGGCCCGCCAGGGTCCTCTGTTCACGGGATTTCCCAGGCAAGAATGCTGGAGTGGATAGCCATTTCTCCTTCTCCTGGGGATCCTCCCAACCCAGGGATGGAAATCGCGTCTCCTGCTTGGCAGGTGGATTCTTTTACCACTGAGCCACCAGGGAAGCCCTCTCCCCACTTTAAAAATCCAGAAAAGGGAGTGTAGGAGGCAAACAGGCTTTCCTAAAGAGGGCAGCATTTGCCTTCTACCAAGCACCACGGATCTAGCTATAGACAAGAGCTGAGAGCTGAGCCCTCATAGGACATATGCGTTACTAAAGTTAGGGAACCATGCCTTACTATTTATAGTCTCTGTTTGCACAGCGGTCCTTCATGCCAGGTCCTATACTGGGAATATTTCATCTGTTTTCACTCTTAATCCTCACAATACATTGTGGTGGTTCTTATCTCCATTTTGCAAGGGACTGAACTAGGACTGGAGACTGCTTTGGTGGCTATCAAAGCTCACAGAGCTAGAAAGGGGCAAAGTCATGATTTGAGGATGCTCTCCCAGCTCAGGCTCTCCTCCATGGGCTACACTGCCCTCTGTGCCTAGTCACTCAGTCGTGTCCGACTCTTTGTGACCCCATGGACTGCAGCCCGCCAGGCTACATGGATCCCATGAATCCATGGGATTCTCCAGGTAAGCATACTGGAGTAGGTTGCATTTCCCTTCTCCAGGGGATCTTCCCAACCCAGCGATCTAAGCCACAACCCTTACATCTCCTGGATTGGCAGGAGGGTTCTTTACTGCTAGTGCCACCTGGGAAGCCAGTCCTCTTCTCTAGGGAGTGTTCCAGTTTTCACTGTGAGGGATCAAGACCATTTCAAAACAACTCTCTTAAAGAAACAGTATCTCTCTTTTGGGTTTCCCTGGTGGCTCAAGCAGTAAAGAATCTGCCTTTCAATGCAGAAAACCTGGCTTCAATCCCTGGGTTGGGAAGATCCCCTGGAAGATGGCAACCCAGTCCAGTATTCCTGCCTGGAGAATCCCCACAGACAGAGGAGCTTGGCAGGCTACAGTCCGTGGGGTCACAAAGAGTCGGACTCGACTGAGCGACTAAGCACAGCACACAGTACATGTCTCTCTTTTATTTTTTTTTTTCAGATTTTATTTTATTTTATTTTATTTTATTTTTTACTTTAAAATATTGTATTGGTTTTGCCATACATCAACATGAATCCACCACGGGGGTACACGTGTTCCCAATCCTGAACCCCCCTCCCACCTCCCTCCCCATACCATCTCTCTGGGTCATCCCAGTGCACCAGCCCCAAGCATCCTGTATCCATCTCTCTTTTAGAAGAGCCAAGATGGCTGACCATTAATTCCTCGCTGTTGAATGGAGGGATGCACAGCAAAGGTTCTGGCGTCAGACGGTCCAGGTGCTAATCTGAGCCCTGCTGTGTGACATTATGCATCAAGTGACTTAATGCCTCTGGATTTTATTTCTTGTCTATAAAACCGAGTTAACCAAAGAATCCATCCAGGACTGCTGTGTGTGTTAAATGTACATTTTTAACAGCATACATAATTTTTTTCTTCAAAAAACTGCTGATTTTAATTAATCAAGAGCTTCTTGACTTCTGGAAAGGAGATGCATATTTAAAGATCTAGCCTAAACAAAACATTGGGTTTCCACTGGAGCCAGAGCCCTGAAATATGACATCTGAGTGAATAAAAGCAGATCAAACGGGGCTTTCTTATACACAACCACACACAGGGTTTGTGCATATCGTTGTGGTTGTTGTTCAGTCAGTAAGTCATGTCTGACTTTTTGTGACCCCATGGACTGCAGCACAACAGGCTCCCCTGTCCTTCAGTACCTCCCAGAGTTTGCTCAAATTCATGTCCTCTGAGTCTGTGATGCCATCTATGTACCAGGGGTCTAAGTACGCTCAGCAAGTAATGAACAGACTTCTTGGAATGCAGAGTTTGGTACAATTCTGCAGCTGTTTACTTAGCACCTACCACTGGGCAAGCATTGGCATTTAACATGATGAAGAAAATAAAAACGCAACCAAATACTGCCCCCTCCTTGTTTAATGGGGCTAACGTTCAAGTGCAGAGGGGGAGCAGACCCTAGCATGAGTCACCCTAGCCCAAGACCGTGGGAAAGTCCAAGTTGTCCTTGGATAAAGGTCAGTGTGCGATCCTGGGTAACCCTGGGGGACAGAGGAGGAGAAACAGGGTAAAGGATGTGACCCAGATGGAAAGCTGGAAATGGATGTTGAGCTTAAAGCCTGAAAGACGCTGAAGGCCATGTGACGAGATCTCAACTTTATTCTATAGGTGAATATGGTTGAAAACCTGAGGTGCTTCATCCTGTGTGTTTAGGAAGACTAGTAAAGATTTTTCTACTGCAAGTGAAAAAAATTTAGCAAAAAAGCATTTTTTCCCCCGCACTGGTTAGCATCACCAGAAAACAAGACTTGTGTTCTGAATCTGAGTGTTTAGATAATATCACCGTGAGTCTGCCTCTTCATGTTGGAGTCCTCAGTTCTTTGGGAATGGCTTCATTCTCAGAGAGAATCTTCCAAAGTGGCCATAAAAAGGATCCCCAGATCCTTATGTTCTACCTGCATAATGAATCACCCTGTATAAACAGAGATCTCTCCTGTCTAGGGACTGATTCTCATGTCTCTGGCTTGAATCATTTTGCTTGCTTTTGAGCCAGTTTCTGAGGACAGGAGGAGAGACTGATTTGTCTGGCTAGGATGGGGCCAAGTAATCACCCGTGAAATGAAGAAGGAGAGGTAGTCAGTCCACCTCTGTTCCCCCAGCCACACAGAAAGGAATTAGGGCAGTGCTTGGTTCTCTAGAAGGGAGAGAAAATGTATTAGTCAGATAGGATGGGTTATGCTGCTGTAACAAATCATCCCCAAACCTCAGTAGCTTAAAACAACACCTGTTTATCCCACATCACACCTGTCCACTGTGATTGAGTGGAGGGGGCTATTTTACAGCATCTCATCTTCACTCAAAGTGAAGGAGAATGCTGAGCTAGAGGGAAAAAATGAATGTGATGAATTTCACACTGACTGTTAAAATCCTCTTCTTGGGAGTCACACTTATCATTTCCACTTTTTTTCCAAAGCAAATCCAATGGCCACCTCCAACTTCATGGGGCAGAAAAGCATGCAGTTTCAATCCCTAGGTAGGGAAGATCCCCTGGAGAAGGAAGTGGCAACCCACTCTAGTATTCTCGCCTGGGAAATTCCATGGACAGAGGAGCTTGGTGGGCTACAGTCCATGGGGTTGCAAGGAGTCGGACATGATGGAGTGAGTAAACAACAGCAACAAGAGAATGAAAGAACAGTGGAAACATCTTTGATGAAAAGCACCAAAATCTAACACAGGCAAATAGAGACAACAGAAGTCTGCCTCAAGAAGACAACTGGATACAGTGATACATCAGTGCAAGCTTCCTCCTTCCAGAAAGAATTATGGCACGTCTGCTTGTATAATTGAGAGAGAGGGAGACAGAGGCCTCATGATGGGCCCATATATTTCAAGATCAAGCTGATTTGAATCATACTTCATCGAGTTAATGCTGCCTTTGGCAGTATGATTTTATTGACAACACAGAAATCCATCAGCTTATTAGAACTTTTTGACAACCTTTATTTCAGAGACACAAGGGTGTTGTGGAAATGATTCATTAGGAAGAAGCAATTAACCTGGTGACTTTCTTCTCTCTAAAATAACAGTAATAATCACAGCTAATTTATCTTTCTTTAATAATAACCCCCCTCCCAAATAATTAGCCATTTGATCTATTTTGGAAGATTTCTATTCTCCCTTCCATTCAAAACTAGAGTCAAGCAGTTTCAGGAATTCCCTGTTGGGTCCAGTGGTTAAGACCATGTTCCAAGGCTTCCCTGGTGGCTCATTGGTAAAGAATTCACCTGAAAATGCAGGAGACATGGCTTCCATCCCTGATCCGGGAAGATCCCACTTGTTGCAGAAAAAGGCCGTGCTTTGCACCAAGAGATGCCACTGCATAAGAGGCCAGCACACCACAACTAGAGAAAAGACCCAGGACAACCAATAAATTGGTAAAATCATTTAAAAAAATAAAGAAAGACTCCACCTTCCAATAGGGGATGTGGGTTAGGGGAACCAAGATTCCATGTGTCACAGGGCAACAAGGCCCACACATAAAGCAATTAGAGGCAAGCTCCTGCACCACAACAAAGACCCAGCCCAGCGGTTCCCTCCCTGCCTACCCAGGAAAAATCAAGCAATTTCTACCACTTTTCATTGAGCCAACCATAGATAAAGAAGGAAAGGAAAACTCACTTTGAAGACGATGAAATTCAATGACAAATTTTAATAGAAATCCGCCTTGCCCTTCATCTGCGTATGATTCTATACTTGCATAGTGGTTCAAATGTCGGTATTTAACTTTTCTCTGCTGAATCCATTGATGGCATATGGTTAAGAAACAGGATGAAAATGTCTACACATCAGGTTTTCCTTTTGCAGTTCAAATGTCCTGTGAGAGTCCTCACTGCATCCTCGCTGGTCCAGTTGTAGTGATGGCGAGGACCCTGAGGATGCTCACTGCTATCCATCAAGGTAGACACTGTTTCCTGACAGTGTTCAGCTGCTTCCTCTAAAATCTCACACCAAACCTTGGCACGACCCACAGGGAAATGACAAAAGGGCACCCCATCCTTAAATGCTGTCTACTGCCGTCTCCTGGAAACTGCTGTATTAACTATATGAACCTGTTAATAAAAAGACTCTGGGGTGAATGGGAGGGACCCTGGTGTTGAGCTGTGCTTAACTGGCCGAACTGGAAGTTTGTAATCCTACAACGACCCTGGACCTGCTTCTGATGGAACAGAGAAGGTGGTCCCATCAGAAAGAAGCCGCCGTCCCCATCACCCCTCAGCACGACCAGCGGGGTGTCCCCCGTGCCTGCTCCCCAGCCCTTGCATCTGACGCGCCTTCCAGTGAAAGGCTCTGACTTCAAACCTGGTTGACCTGTGATGTGTCTCCTGAGAGCCCAGCCCCTGGTCAGATTCAAAGCCCCTGAAAGGCAGCTATTCTATCCCCCCAGTGAATGAAAGCATGCATGCATGATTCATAGAACGAATACCAGACTGCGCAAAGTCTAAGTGATGGAGCGTGTGATGTCCGTGTGAGGAGGGAGGAGGCGAAACCCACAAACATTTCCGCTCCGTCTCTTGTGGTGTTTGCTTCTGTCCCAGCTCTTCTGCTGTTTTCATCTTAGCTTCCATTTTACCTGGGACTTCTTACTCACTTTCTTGAGGCTCTAGCCTCCTGGCCAGGTATCTCTAGGGGTAAAGAACCCACCTGCCAATGTAGGAGACTGAAGAGATGAGGGTTCAATCCCTGGATAGGGAAGATCCCCTGAAGGTGGGCATGGCAGCCCACTCCTGTATTCTTGCTTGGAGAATCCCATGGACAGAGGAGACTGGCGGGCTACCGTCCACAGACTCGCAGAGTCTGGACACAACTGAAGCGACTTAGCAAGCAGGGAGAGCTCTGGGCCACAGTTGCCAGACCCTCGGTGCTGGCGGCTCTATGCTGCCCCTCTCTGGCACCAGTTGGTACTGCAGGCTTCCTCCAAAAGGGAATCCTATTATCCTTCAACCTTTTAAGGTACAACGTCTCACTCCTCCTGAGAAAGGAGTTTCTGAGTTGAGTTACTGCTGCTGAGTCGCTTCAGTCGTGTCTGACTCTGTGCGACCCCATAGACGGCAGCCCACCAGGCTCCCCTGTCCCTGGGATTCCCCAGGCAAGAACACTGGAGTGGTTGCCATTTCCTTCTCCAATGCATGAAAGTGAAAAGTGAAAGTGACGCCGCTCAGTCGTGTCCGACTCTTAGCGACCCCATGGACTGCAGCCCACCAGGCTCCTCCGTCCATGGGATTTGCCAGGCAAGAGCACTGGAGTGGGGTGTCATCGCCTTAGCAGCCAGTAAATTCAAGATGAAGACTGGAAGACGAGTAGAAGACAGTGGCTGAAGAAAGGCCCACCTCCTAGCCAAGGGACGTGGACTCCATCGATGAACAAAATCCATAAAAGCCAACATTCCCTGAGCACTTAGTCTTACCTTTCCTGGACCACATTCACTGGGGGCTTCCTTCCGGCACCCCACTCCAGTATTCCTGCCTGGAGAATCCCATGGATGAGAAGCCTGATAGGCTACAGACCATGGGGTCGCAAAGAGTCGGACACGACTGAGTGACTTCACTTTTCTCATCACAAACATTCTAATGCAGACATCAACTAGAAAATTAAAGAGAAAATCACAGGGCTTTGTGGCTTGTAGTTTTAGTCACGTTCACATGCAGTACCAGATTTCCAGGCATGAAAGAGATGGGAACTCCAAACAAAGTCCTAATATTTCAAAAAAGTTGTCAAAAGGATTATTGTCTGGGCTGATAAGACTGGTGTTTATATTGAATTGTTCGCTTATTTTTGTTTTTGTGTGTTTGTTTCAAGAAAGAGACTCTTAGACCTGTCCTGTCTCTGAGCTGTTTACATTGTGTCTGGACTTTCCTATCTCTATTAAGAGTGGCAGATACTTGGTTCTTCTCTATAAGATTGAAACCAAGAAGTTGGGGGCTTCCTACCTATACTGATCATTCCATTGTCTGCTCTAACCCTTAAAAAAAATTCTTTCTCCTACCGTTCTACTGAACAAGGCGTAGAAGGAGAGAAAGAAAAAAAAGAAGAAAGAGAAGTCTTCTCCCCAGAAAGTTTACTTGTTTTCAAACCATACCCCCATGAGAGTACTGGAAACCCTTTCGCTCTATTTCGGCACAATTCTCTTTCACATAGCTGGAGATATTAATCTCGCTGCATTCCTCAGCCTTTGCTCTTTCCCACTCCAAAAATCTTTTGGCCCCTTCAACCAAGGGGGAAAAAAAAAAAAAAATAGCTAGGCCTCTATAGAAAAATGGCTTGGATTTGGGGATTTTTTTTTGATTGTTTTGTTTAGAAAAGAAAAAGGTTGGCTGGGTGGAGGGGGAGATGGAAAACACAGACTGAGGTCAATGATCCTTGGGTTATCATCAGAATCACCTAGGGAGCTTTTTCAAAATATAAACACCCAGCGTGCATCCTAAAGCTCTGAAATTAGTGTCTCCAGAGCCCTGTGTGCCTGTGTGCATGCTAAGTCACTTCAGTCGCATCTGACTCTTTGCAACCCCATGGACTGCAGCCCGCCAAGCTCCTCTGTCCACGGGATTCTCCAGACAAGAACACTGGAGTGGGTTGCCATGCCCTCCTCAGGGAAATCTTCCTGACCCAGAGATCGAACCCATGTCTGCTATGGCTCTTGCACTGAAAGCAGATTCTTTACCCCCTGAACCACCAGGGAAGCCTAGAGCACTGTGTAGGGGATGATTTTTTTTTTTTTTAATCCCTCCAGGTGATACTGATGTCACGCCCCCAAAGGGTTTGAGTTCAGGAAGTACTCTACTAAATCATCTCCAAAGTCTCTTCTCAGCCAGAGTGTCTAAGATTCAAAACTCTTCAAGACGAAAGAACTTTCGACACTTTGCAGGGAACCTGCATACTCAAAGTGTGCTAAGTCACTTCAGTTGTGTCTGACTCTTTGTGACCCCATAGACTGTAGCCCACCAGGCTCCTCTGTTCATGGAATTCTCCAGGCAAGAATACTGGAGTGGGTTGCCATGCCCTACTCCAACATATTTGAAGAAGGTCACCTCTATTCTCTCCATCTGGAAAATAAGTTTATCTCAGATGCTGGTCCTCTCTGGGATTTCTGGGTTCTTGAGGCCTTTTAATAATTAGCATGCTTTCAGCTGCAAATATTAGGAACTCCCATGAAATTGACTTAAACATCACAGGATATGTTATCTTCTATGAAGACCGGATGGCTGACTAGCTCAGGGCATCACATCCTGATAGGATGATGTCCAGGGAAGAAGGGAATCTTTTCTTCCAGTGGTTGTCTCTTGAGGGACAGGAATGAATGAATGCATATGCGCTCAGGCGTGTCCAGCCCTCTGGGACCCCCTGGACTATAGCCCACCAGGTTTCTCTCTCCATCGGATTTTCCAGACAAGAATACTGGAGTGGGTTGCCATTTCCTCCTGCATTTTCCTGCATTAGTAGGTGGATTCTTTACTACTAACACCATTTGGGAAGCCCCGGAGAGAGGAAGATGTACCCCCAAGGACCTTCTACATTCTTCCCATCCAATCAGTTAGAATCATGCCACCTGGTTGTCCCTAAACCTGCCACTTATGAAGAGATGGAGATGCCCTTGGACCAGCCAGATTTAGCTAAGACTGAGAGCGAGTTCATCTGGAATCATGTGACAATGGCGGGAGGGTAGGCACCAGCACAAACTGGGCTTCTGTTGAGCAGGAGGAAGGGGGCATGGCTGCAGTCCACCAGAGGCTCTGCACTGAGAGACAGCGAGTAAAGCTCTATTAATGCAAGCATCCTAGGGAAGAAAGGGATAAGAGTTATATTTAAAACAAAATAAAAGCTTGCAATAATTCCTCAGACTCCAGATGCTCTTTATTACATAATGGTGATCATAAAAGGCCTTAATGGGTACGGTTCTCACAAAATTTCCACTCCCTCTCAGGAATGGGGCTGGAGAAGTCCTTGCATGGCAATGAGCAGGTAATTAGCGCTACAAAGTAAAAAAAGATGGTGCAGTGACTTCCTGGTTCAGCTCTCGCAGGGGGATAAAAACCCAGAGAATGCTCTAGAGATGGCCGGGTCCCTGGGGATTTATCGAGTATGTCCAGAGTGAGTGAGGGTACACGTCTGCCAGGGTTCTGACCACCGTGGCTTATTTCGTTTTATCGTCATCCACCCTTTCCCCCATGTCTTCATTCCATCATTAACTCACTGACCTTCAAGGATCTCCATTCAGGTAATGATTGTTCGAGGTCCTGGGAATACTAAGATAAATAGCACAGTCTAAATAGTGTCGACATCTCTCTCTCCTTGTCCTTTCCACACCTAAAAATGGACCAAATACTGCCAATCCTACTGGGCTGCTGAAAGGATTCAATGAGATAATGCAAGCACAGCCCTCATCTGAGTATTCTCCGGCACAAACTAAGTGCTCAATACATGCTTGCTATTGTTGGGATCATTGTAATTACTATTGTTTTTGTTATGATTATTATAATGATGATGGTGAAGTCACCCCCTCCCCCACCCAGCTCTCATGGATCTCACAGTACAAGCCTAATGTTACATGAAAATACCAGTGAGTAGAATATTTGAAATGACAATCCATGACATTTGTTGGAGGGGCAGGGGGAATTGTCCTCCGTTATTTAAAATGTAAGTAAAAGCTGCCATTTATTGAGCAATTACCACCTTCCAGCCACTGTGAAAAAAGCTTTGCACTAATATTTCATTTTGTCCTCAGAGCAACCTAGTAAGGTAGTCTTTTTACTATCCTCAATCCCAGATTATAGAGTGCGATGCAAGTCAGTAAGCCAGTAGCCAAAACTTCGTGTGTTCTTGCCTGCATCGTGCATTTTTTTCATCTTTTTTATCTGACAGGTCAAGTTCTCTAATGTGATATTGCAATTCATAATCAGAATTATATGTGTTTATATTTCTATATGTGTCTTCTCTTTCTGACTTACTCGGGACGACAGTCTCTAGGTCCATCTAAGTCTCTGCAAATGGCACAATTTAAATTCTTTTTTATGACCGAGTAAAATCCCACCATATATATGCACCATGTCTTCTTTATCTGTTCCTCTGTTGATGGACACTTAGGTTGCTTCCATGTCCTGGCTGTTGTCAATAGAGCTGAAATGAACATGGGGGTGCGTGTATCTCTTGTAATTATGGTTCTGTCCTGGTATGTTGCCCAGAAATGGAACGGTCGTTCTATTTTTAATTTTTTAAGGAATCTAGTGCTCTTTGCTGACTTAAATGGGAAGAAAATCCAAAAAAGAGGGGATATGTGTGTACGTATAGCTGATGTGCTTTGCTCTACAGCAGAAACTAACAACACTGTAGAGCAACTCTACTCCAATAAAAAATGCTTAGAAAAACAATTTATGTGTCTTTGTCCCCTCTTCAGGCACAGTGCTCCTACAACCCTTGGAATTTCCTGAAGGAGGAGAGCTACCAAAGTGTCTTTTATTATGTGAATGAGGCAAGTTTGAACCTCACCTGAGGATGGGGGTTGGTTGCCTGGACAACCAACCCTGTGATTACAAGGTTGGAGCTTTCTGTCCCACCTCAAGGCACCCCAGAGCTCCAGGGAGAGGATATGGGCTGGATGCTGGACCAGTCAACTGCCTATCACTGTGATTGAATGAACCATGCCTAGGTAGTGAAGCCTCCAAGTTGCTGTTGCGCTCAGTCGAGTCCGACTCTTTGCAGCCCCATAGACTGTAGCCTGTCAGGCTCTTCTGTTTATGGGATTTCCCTGGCAAGAATACTGGAGTGGGTTGCCATTTCCTCCTCCGGTAGGTCTTCCTGTCCCAGGAATCGAGCCCACAGGTGATGGAGTCACCTGCATTGCAGGCAGATTCTTCCCCACTGAGCCATCAGTGAAGCCCTAAGAATGTGATTACAAATCATCAAATCCTACAGATCCTTGACCATCTTCACTCTAACAGAATATCCACCAGGAGTCAGGTGGATGAACCTAATGACTTGTCAGACCCCTACCTTTCCCACTTTCCTCGGAGACTGTAGCCTATATAATATGGGGCTTGAGCCCCATTATTTCACTGTCCTAAGTACCACTGGATTTCAGTAGCTTAGTCTGGATTTGAAATAGAGGTGAGTCCCCTGAGATGAGCACAGGAGAACCCCAGATGGGCAGATTTTCCCTTTACTGCAGACTCATATGTCAACTGTGTGTTGACTGTTAATAACTGGACATTCCAGAGATAAACCAAATTCATCATTTCTCCTTCACATAATGGATACTCAAGAAATACCTGTTGAATGGATGAATGAATGAGTAACGGTTAACAGAAACACTCCATGTATGGTTCCTATCCTGAGCTAGGGGCTCCCGATCAGGGCCATGAGGCTCTTGCTGCAGGATCAGGAACCACGCACTATTCAGCTGGCTCTCTCTGAAACTGGCTGAGTGTGTTTAATCATATTATACAGTGTGCGTGTTTTACATGATCAATACACGTCACCCTAAGTGAACATGTCACCCAGCCTAATGGCTTCTGCGGGAACAGTTTATTGGGGTTGGCATTTCCCTTTTTAGATGCCTGTTCCAGCGAGGGCAGCGACAGTGGGCCCAGGACCCTCGATGCCACTTGCCTCTCTAGTGCCTTTTTGTGCTAAATGAAATATGACAAGAGAGTGGCTTCCAGTAATTGTAATAATTGACTGTGGAGAGTCCATGATCATGTCGTTAGCTCCTCTCTGGGTAACCCATCATGACTGCGGCCAGATCTCAGGGCTTTGAAGACTATCTGAACTGCAGGAAAGGACAACCAGGATGGTGTGTCCATCTCTTCGCTCCCCACCCTACCCAGGGTTTTCTCATCCTCATGTTTAAAAACTAAGGGCTGTGGTAAAAAGACCTGGGTCCTCGTTCCCACCTGGCCACCTGTCACTGTGTGATCATTGGGAAATCCTTTTCACAGGCATCGCTGATCAAGTCTCAGGATCCAGGTGTTTGAGGAGCTGGGAATAATCCTTTCTCGGCAGTGATGGTTAATTTTATGTGTCAACTTGACTGGGTTCCTGGGAGCCCAGATGAAGCTTCAATTTCTGGTGTGTCTGTGAGGTTGTTTCCAGATGAGATTAGAACTTGAATCAGTGCACTTAGTAATCACAGATCACCCTTACAGACTGCAAAAGCCTGGTGGCTGTGATAACCCAATAGCAGGTTATCTAGGTTTGTTGTTGTTCACCCGCTAAGTTATGTCTGACCCTTTGTGACTCCATGGACTGCAGCATGCCAGGCTTCCCTGTCTTGGATCCCATGAGCTGTGTTTGGGTTTGAACCTGACCAATTCCTCTTTTTGTTGGTATGACCCTGAACAAGAAACTCAGCCACTATGAGCTTCAGTTTCCTCATCTGAAAAACTGATAATATTTCCTGCGTCATTATGGTTTTGAGAATAAAATGAACTCAGGTATACATAAAGTTTTTAGCACCATGACTGACACGCAAGAGGGGCTCAGTGAATAATCTTTCTTCTTCTTTGTGTTTGTATTATTTTAATCATAAACACAAAATGGAATGTGTTGGAAAAAGTGTCAAAAGTCAGTATTTCACAAATTATGACTTACAGAATAATGACAGCTGGCAACTGAACAAGATAGGAAGGAAGGATGGAGGGAAGAGAGAGGAAGGAAGGGAAGGAGAGAGAGAGGAAGTTGTTTCCTTAGTGAAATAAATTTAGATAGAGATGAAATATTTTTAATGTTTTGCTTTTCTTCGCTGGAGTTTTCAGAGCCTATAATATGCAAATGTGCTTGTGACTCTTCAGGAGAAGGACAAAGTATGCAATGATTTAACACTTTTTTTTCCCCTCCCTGGAATTCTTGTTAACGTGTTAATGGAAAATTGCTTTTAGGTACATAAGGCTTCCCTGATGGTTTAGACGGTAAAGAATCTGGCTGCAATGCAGGAGACCCAGGTTCGATTCCTGGGTCAGGAAGATCCCCTGGAGAAGGGCACAGCAACCCACTCCAGTATTCTTGTCTGGAGAATCCCATGGGCAGAGGAGCCTGGTGGGCTACAGTCCATGGGGTCACAAAGAATCAGACACCACTGAGTGACTAACACATAGCTATACACATATATAGTAACTCAATCAGACATTCTCCACTAGAACTTTCTGGTCATTTGAGACAATGACCTACACAGCCAGAGCAATGAGTAGAATCTATTCTGTGAATTATATTATGTCTTTCTCTACACCTTTCAGTCCCCAGAAAGCCACATAAATTCACGGACACCAGAGAGTCAGCTTTTGTTAATCTTTTTTATGCGTTCCCCTGATCCTGCCTCAGAAAGGCTGGATTTTCCCTTTGACTTTAGCACTCAGTGTATCTGATTTCTTCCCCACTCCTCCCACTCCACCTCCCCACCCACCCACCCACCCCGCCCCACCCACCCACCCACCCCGCCCCACCATACCAGGGCTCTAAGTGCTAAGAGGCTGTTTGCTCTAGATTCTGACTTCGCCATAGGGGGCATCCACCTTCCTGGTCTCCATCCCTTTGTAGTACAATCAACTCAAAACAGTTGAGTTCCCAAGGCTTTGGTCCTCCTGGGTATCAGCCCAGAATAGAGACTCGGCCAAGTGTCTGGGGCAGCAAGATCCCAAGTATGTCCAACTCTGGGTCCTGGAGAGTAGTGACTAGTAGCCCAGGAGGGAATGCAGGTCTGCAAGAAGACGGGAATTGCTTCTCTATCCAGGTGTCTCTCCTTCAGAATAAATCTGGAAACCTCACCATGGCAGCCAGTTGCAACAAAAGCCAGAATTGGCCACCATGGCTGAACCCAAGAAATGTTCCTCCCCCCAGCCCTGTTTCCCTTTCTTTCCTCATACTATGATCTACCCTGAGTTGTCTTCCCGTGTCTTCTCTTAGCCCACTGTCAGCTAATCCCTTAAAGTGTGAAGTTGCTCGCTTGTATGTCAGCTGATAAGAAGGTGCTGGCTAAACAGACTGAACATTATCAGGGAAGTGTGCATTTTAGATAGGATTCTCCAAAAAAAGATAAACATCCAACAACGCCATGATTGTGACATCGAGAGAAGAGAGGAAAGAGGGAAGGCTTGAAACCCGGGCTCAGCCAGCTCATTCATTCTTTTATCCATTTACTCATCAATTATGTGCTGAGAGCATGCTCTGTACTGGGCACCGTGTGAACTGCCGAGACCAGAGACATGAATATGACATCTGGCCACCAGTTCTGTCATTGCAGACCTCATGAAGCTAAAAAAGTTAATATATGATATAAGTGTTAGTCCCTCAGTCGTGTCTGACTCTTTGCAACCCCATGGATTATAGCCTGCCAGGCTTCTCTGTCTGTGGGATTTCCCAGGCAGGAATACTGGAGTGGGTTGCCATTTCCTTCTCCAGGGGATCTTCCCGACCCAGGGATCGAACCCGGATCTCCTGTATTGCAGGCAGTTTCTGTACTGTCTGAGCCACCAGAGCCACAGCAATCAGAAAATTGTAACAAAGGCTGTGCTGGAGAAGGGTAGCATAACAGAATATGGACAATGAGCTAATTCAGACAGAGCAATCAAGTAAGTTCTCTCTGTGGAAGCAACAGTCAGGCTAATCACTGAAGGATGAGGGATGAAGATGAAGGAGGGGGGAGTATTGCAGGCCTAGCAGCACCTCTGCACGGGGACTGAGAGCAGGATGGGCGTGTCTAAGGGATGAAGAAAAGCCAGCGTGGATGTGTGACACAGTGAGGGAGGGAGAGAGCACCCCAAGCTGAGGTCAGCGTATCAGCTATCTTTGGCACGGTAATGCTGAGCGACAAACAGACACAGACTTCGGTAGCATGCAACAGTGTGTCTACTGCTCATGCACCAGCGGAGCTCGGCATCAGCTCTAAATTCTGCTCTATGTGTCTGTCATCCTCCAGCATCCCAGCCCATACAGGTTATCATGGCAGATGGCAAAGGCCCAGGTATGCGTGGAGGCATGCAATGCTTGTTGAAGCCTGCTCTCAGCACGGTCATCCCATCGTTTTATTGGCCCAAGCAAGTCAGAGAGCAAAGGTGCAACAAAATTACAGTCAAGGGCCTGAATACCAGGTAGGATGGAGAATTGGAACCATTTTTTTGAACTTCCGCAAATAGAGAAATAGATGGATAAAAACTGGTTCAACTGGGTCACAAAGGCCAATATATATATAGTTTAGATTGTATTCTAAGGATTCTAGGAAGCCACTAAGCTCACCTTTTATTGGTCACATGTCTTTGGGCAAATCAGGTGCCCTCTTGAATATTGGTTTTCTCATCTATAAAATGTGTGTGTCATGGCAGCGGGGAGGGATTGACTCTTGAGCAAGATACCCTCCAAACCTTGTAATGTGTGTGCAAGTGTGCTAAGTTGCTTCAGTCATGTACAACTTTTTGCAACCCTGTTGACCGTAGCCCACCAGGCTCCTCTGTCCATGGGATTCTCCAGGCGAGAATACTGGAGTGGGCTACCATTTCCTTCTCAGGAGATCTTCCCGACCCAGGGATCGAACCCGCGTTTCTGCAGTCTCCTGCTTGGCAGGCGGGTTCTTTGCCACTGTTGCCACCTGGGAAGCCCCCAAACCTTGTGATGTTTGTGTATAAAAATGAGCTAACGATACCCACTTCAGAGGATTATTGGGAGAATTAAATGAGATGGTGAGTGTGAAAGTGCTTTGCAAACTGTGAAATGCTCTCCATTCATCATTTCATGTACTATTTATGGCGGTGCTGCAAAGGTAACAAGATTATCACTTCACAGCCCAGGAAGCTGCAACTGGGCTGGGTTGAATCAGTTACAGTTGGTTACATAGATGGAGAGAGGAGCCAGGAGGAAAACCCTCACCCCTCTGCTTCCAAAGCCCCAAGCCTTCAATTAACTATAAATTAAATAAGTTGCTTCCCCTGTATGAGGAATTGGCTGTTGTACCAACTTTAACAGAGATTACCAGCTTTGCAGGCGGTGATGGGCGTGATTTAGACCTTTCCCGGCTTCTGCTGAATTCAGCAATTGTTCTTTATCCCCGGCAGGTCAGTGGCCACCAGTTAATTCACCAGGGGCCATCCCAACTGATTGGTTCATCAATAACCCATTATCTCTGCCATTGTAAATATCTCAGAAAGAATGTGACTTTTGGGGGAGGCATATACCCAAGCAAGCACACACAGACGGCAGCCTGTCCAGAGCTTGGATGGTTGGGAAAGAGTATACATACATACATAGACACCTCTACTGGCTGCCCAGGAGAAAATGTTACCAAATCTTCCCGCAGCCCTTTAACAAGGAGGAGCTGGCCAGGACAATCAAATTCGCCATTCACAGGATGCTGGGAGGATGAGAACTGAGGCATACAAAGAGTGGTGTCTGCGGTACCTGGCACCACTGAGCAGTAGAGGCCTGGACGGCTTTAAAACCCAACCTTCATCTTGTCCAGCCAGCTGATTCTCCTGACTCATCCCTGGGATTCTGATTCAGATCTGGAGGAAAGCTCTGATGCTGCAGTGAAGAGCACTGGGTGTGAGATTCACGGTACACTTGAACACAGTGCAGCTTCAGTTCCTAGGCCTGAGTCAGACCCTCCTGCTGAATGCTGCTGCTGCTGCTAAGTCGCTTCAGTAGTGTTCAACTCTGTGCGACCCCATAGATGGCAGCCCACCAGGCTCTGCCATCCCTGGGATTCTCCAGGCAAGAACACTGGAGTGGGTGCTAAGACAGAGCATAAAATACAGCCCCTGGCCTCGGGGATCTCACAGGTCAGTCGTAAAGACAAAGACATTGACATGCGGCCCTGATGATGTGTGAGGAGGAAGACACTGCGCTTCCCCAGGCTTCTGAGGCCAACCAGACAGCCCTGGCTGTACAGAAAGATGGCCCACGGGTGCTCCACGTCCCCTTTTGCTCCCCTAACTGCTCAGCTTCCATTTTCACTATTCCATGGCCTCTTCCTAGCTTTGCCTTACCCGTCAGTCCTGGTTCCAGAGCTGTCACCATGGACTCTCATCTGATGGGCAATTTGGAAATTTCCACTCTGCAGTCTCACCCTGGCTGACACAGGATAGACTTTCAGCCCACTCACAGTCAATACACCACACTCCTATGTCCTTCTGCTGTGGCTGGACAATGTCCTTAGAGACCATTGGCCTCTCAAGCAGGTAGGAATAAATGTGGGAACAACATTTAAAAGAGGATTTCGTGCATTCTGCTTCACTGGGAGGTAGCAAGAGCCATTCGTCCTCACTCAATTAAAAGAGGACTCTGGACCCGAATGGATTCCTTCCCAGGAGGCAGAAAGGGGCATGGTGATAACAACCCATTTTATTAATTGAAAGGAGGCTTTGTTGTCTACAAACTGGAGGAAAATCTGGGAGCTGGGGTGGAAAAGTTTCTTTGGAAGTAAGTGGAGTTCCATCCCAGGCATTCAGACTTCTCTGAAAGCTAGTCTCTTTGTAAATTTTTCACTCCCGCCATCTGCTCAGATGCCATCAGGAGCAAGGCAGAGGTGGACAGACACTGTCTGGGAACCAAATCTCAACCCAGACTGAAACGATTATTGGAGTCATTTTCTCAAATAATTCTTGACTTTCCCCCCAGTGCAACATATAAGAACAAGCATACTTATTGCAATGACTTCTGTTTTGGCTGTGCTGGGTCTTAGTTGCGGCCCTTTGGATTGTCTATCTTTGCTCCAGTGTGCAGAATCTTTTTTTAGTTGCAGCACAAGGCATAGCAGGGAGAGATAAGAAAGCCTTCTTCAGTGATCAATGTAACGAAATAGGGGAAAATGATACAATGGGAAAGACTAGAGATCTCTTCAAGAAAATTAGAGATGCCAACGGGAATATTTCCTGCAAAGATGGGCTCAATAAAGGACAGAAACGGTATGGACCTAACAGAAGCAGAAGATATTAAGAAGAGGTGGCAAGAATACGCAGAAGGACTATACAAAAAAGAGCTTCACAACCCAGATAATCACTATGGTGTGACCACTCACCTAGAGCCAGACATGCTGGAATTCTATGTCAAGTGGGCCTTAGGAAGCATCACTACGAACAAAGCTAGTGGAGGTGATGGAATTCCAGTAGAGCTATTTCAAATCCTAAAAGAAGATGCCGTGAAAGTGCTGCACTCAATATGCCAGCAAATTTGGAAAACTCAGCAGTGGCCACAGGACTGGAAAAGGTGTTTTCATTCCAATCCCAAAGAAAGGCAATGCCAAAGAATGCTCAAACTACCGCACAATTGCACTCAACTCACACACTAGCAAAGTAATGTTCAAAATTCTCTGAGCCAGGCTTCAACAGTATGTGAACCGTGAACTTCCAGATGTTCAAGCTGGTTTTAGAAAAGGCAGAGGAACCAGAGATCAAATTGCTAACATCAGTTGGATCATTGAAAAGGCAAGAAAGTTCCAGAAAATCACCTACTTCCGCTTTATTGACTATGCCAAAGGCTTTGACTATGTGGATCACAATAAGCTATGGAAAATTCTGAAAGAGATGGGAATACCAGACCACCTGACCTGCCTTTTGAGAAACCTATATGCAGGTCAGGAAGCAACAGTTAGATCTGGACATGGAACAACAGACTGGTTCCAAATAGGAAAAGGAATACATCAAGGCTGTATATTGTCACCCTGCTTATTTAACTTACATGCAGAGTACATCATGAGAAACGCTGGGCTGGAAGAAGCACAAGCTGGAATCAAGATTGCCAGGAGAAATAGCAATAACCTCAGATATGCAGATAACACCAGCCTTATGGCAGAAAGTGAAGAGGAGCTAAAAAGCCTCTTAATGAAAGTGAAAGAAGAGAGTGAAAAAGTTGGCTTAAAGCTCAACATTCAGAAAACTAAGATCATGGCATCTGGTCCCATCACTTCATGGTGAATAGATGGGGGAACAATGGAAACAGTGAGAGACTTTATTTTTGGGGGCTCCAAAATCACTGCAGATGGTGACTGCAGCCAAGAAATTAAAAGATGCTTGTTCCTTGGAAGAAAATCTATGACCAACCTAGACAGCATATTAAAAAGCAGAGACATTACTTTGCCAATAAAATTCTGTCTAGTCAAAGCTATGGTTTTTCGAGTAGTCATGTATTCATGTGAGATTTGGACTATAAAGAAAGCTGAGCACTGAAGAATTGATGTTTTTGAACTGTGGTGTTGGAGAAGACTCTTGAGAGTCCCTCGGACTGCAAAGAGATCCAACCAGTCTATCCCAAAGGAAATCAATCCTGAATATTCATTGAAAGGACTGATGCTGAAGCTGAAACTCCAATACTCTGGCCACCTGATGTGAAGAACTGACCCATTTGAAAAGACCCTGATACTGGGAAAGATTGAAGGGGGAGGAGAAGGGGATGACAGAGGATGAGATGGTTGGATGGCATCACAGACTCAATGGACGTGAGTTTGAGTAAGCTCTGGGAGTTGGTGATGAAGAAGGAAGCCTGGCATGCTGCAGCCCATGGGGTTGCAAAGAGTTGGATACGACTGAGTGACTAAACTGAACCGAACATAGAACCTTTAGCTGTGGCATGAGAACTCTTAGTTGTGGCATGTGGGATCTAGTCCTCTGACCGAGAACTGAACCCTGGCCCCCTGCATTGGCAATATGGAGTCTTGGCCACTGGAACACCTGGCAAGTCCTTACAATGACTTTTTAACAGTTGAATTTTGGAAGGAACCTGTCTAATGCAGATTGATTAAAAGAGGCTACATATATAGAGTAAAGTCATATGCAGCTATTAAAAAAGAATGAGACTGCTAGGATCTGCTGAGTGGAAAGGAGATTCAAACCTCTGTGTCCAGATGTTTCTTATGTATAAGAAGATACACACACACGCAGACATATGCACAACCCTATGGACAATAACTATTTTACTAAGATAATGTGCACGTATGTTTGTGCTCAGTTGCTCAGTCATGTCTGACTCTTTAACGACCCCTTGGGCTGTAGCCCACCAGGCCCCTCTGTCCATGGGATTCTCCAGACAAAAATACTGGAGTGGGTTGCCATTTCCTCCTCCAGGGGATCCTCCCAACCCAGTGACCAAACCTGTATCTCCTGTACTGGCAGGCGGATTCTTCACCACTGAGTTACCTGGGAAGCCCATTTTACTAAGAGGGACTCTAGAAAGGGACTGAAGGGATTCTTTACTTTTCACTTCAAACCTTCCACATTCATTTCTTATTTTTCTTTTAAAGTAATGGTAGTGGGTCTTATTTAAGCGGTGAACTTTTCATTGTTAACTTTATAGGAACATATTTCTATATATTTTAATCATCTATGCATTATTATACACTTACAAAAGGAAAATGCCTGCCTATATACTCACGCATTACAAACCAAACTATATTGAAATTATCAGCTTGTCTATTTTATGCTGTGACAACTGAATCACCTAGCACAGCCCTGGAATTTACCAGATTACCCAGGAAATAGGTACTATTATTGAACTGAGGAAACAAGATTTCCATTATTTTTTACAGGTCAACTCTCAATATCATTTTTGCCAGGCAAGGTTCTTATTTCTTCCTATTCTTTATCTACCATTTCAAACAGAAAGACCTTTATTCAATGATTCATTCATCCACCTGACAAGCGTTTATCATGCTCTTCAAGAAGGAGAGAAAAGACCAATAAGTCAGTCTAAGTCAGTTGCTTTCTCCTACACTTGATCTTCTGGATTATGGTCTCCTTGGGGAGAAAGGACTTTATGGGAAAAGATTTTGTGTCACCATAAAAGTGATCCAGTACCCAGACAAGACAGCACGGTGACCTAAGACGGGCACTGTAAATGCTGACCCATGTTTCATCTGGGGACAGCCAATAGAGTTCTCCTAAGATGAAAGATGAATCCTTCAAATTCATTTGTGGAAAATAACCATACAGACCCCTTTTTTCCACTCAAAAAAAAAAAAAGGCAATAAAAGGACAGTGAAAGATGTCAAGATATTAACAAAATGGACAAAAAATACGAGATGGAAGACAATAGAAGATGGAAAATAAAAATGGAAGAAGTTGCGACCTGTGTTTGGAGAGAGAGAAGGATATTGAAGCTGAAACTCCAACACTTCGGCCACCTGATGTGAAGAGCCGACTCATTGAAAAAGACCCTGAGGCTGGAAAAGATTGAGAGCAAAAGGAGAAGAGGGTGGCAGAGGATGAGATGGTTAGATAGCATCACTGGCTCAATAGACGTGGATTTGAGCAAACTCAGGGAGATGGTGAAGGACAGGGAAGCCTGGCTTGCTCCCATCCATGGGGTCACAAAGAGTTGGATATGATTTAGCAACTGAACAGCAACAGCAAGAATGATGTGTCAGCAGCTAATTCCTCCTACAGAACCCTTGAGTGTTTCCCACGGGGAAGAATCAGCTGTCTAGGATGAAAAAAGTATCCAGCCTGAAAGGAGATGTATTTTATAGAAAATACTCTTTGCCTCATAGACCCTCATGGCCACTACAAGTGCATTGAAGGCTTGTTTTCTGATGAAATTTTCACAGAGAGCCTACAGATTCAGGGACACTGGGCAAAGTAAAGGGCTAAGGTTCAGTACTTCCAGAATATCAGCGACTAGGCACTCATCTTCCCTGAAGGAGGTCTGTGTGTTTGTTGTTCAGTCATGTCTGACTCTTTGCCACCCCATGGACTGTAGCCCACCACGCTCCTCTGTCCATGGAATTCTCCAGACAAAAGCACTGGGGTGGGTGACCATGCCCCCCTCCAGAGGATCTTCCTGACCCAGGGATCAAACTTGGGTCTGCTGCATCGTAGGCAGATTCTTTACCATCTGGGCCACTGGGGAAGCCTCCAGAAGGAAGAAGCAGCTTTATTTCTGAAGGATTCCAGGGGGGCAAATTCCAAATCTCTGTAACTAACATTTCGGGTCCTTTGATAAAAAGGATCAGTACTGAATAATTATTTTTAAGTGAAACATACACGATAACAGCCACCATTATGTGCACAGAGGTTTTTAAGTACGTTCTTAAGTAGATGAATGGTCCATCAAGGACCACCAGACATTGGAGGGAAGCCTTCAGAACGAAGAGTCAGAGCTAAAAAAATGAAACCTAGAAATTTAAGAAATAAAGAAAGACAGACTTCAGGGAGAAGAAGACAATTATTTTAAAAAAAAAAAGAAGAAGAAGTCTAAAATCATCTCCAAAAGGTAAGCAAGAAGCCATAATGTGTTGTAAAACAAGAGAAAACGAGGAGGTGGGGGATCAAATAACACGGATAACCTGAAATTTAAAAAAATATTATTACAATTTTTTTAAGTATGAAAAAGAGTATTTAGAGAATATGGTCAAATCTCCAGAATGCAAAACAAAAAGACAAAGAAATAGACAACTTGAGTTAGGTATATTTAAAAAAAAAATCATAAGCAATTCTAATGTCCAAATAATAGATGTCCCAGAAATCAAGAACAGAAAATTAAAATGAGAGGGAACTGTCCAGAAATAATAACAAGCATGCTTTCTAGAACTAAAGGGTGTATGTTTTCCTATCAACTGTTTCCATCTTAAGCTTAAAAAGAAAGGAAGATAGAAAAGGAGATCAGGGAAGAATCAAAAGAGAGGGAGAAGAATTCACCCCAGGGTAAACCCTTGTGAAATTTCAGGATATCTGAGACATAAGATGGTCACTGGAAATTTTTAGAATGGGATACAACTGGAGAAAGCAACAAAAGATCACACAAAGAATAAAAAAATCAGAATGGCATTAGACATCGCAACAGAAACATTAAATGCTAGAAGACCATGCATCCATGTCACCAAAATTTTGAGCAAAAATGATTTTAACTTAACTGTATATACCTAGCCAAACTCTCAGTCAAAGAAAAGGGAAAACAAAAATTTTGAGAGCTGCAAGGATGGAAAAAGAAAAAAGAACTGGGTTTGCACACTTATTCAGAAAACTCCTAGAAGTAGAGCTTTAATAAAACTGACCAGTAAATAAAGAAAGAAATAAGAGACTTAACACAAGGTATGGCAAAAAAAAAAAAAAAAGACAGATGATGTTAGCTGTGCCTCAGGCCTAGAGACCTAGAAGAGGTTGTTGATGGACATTTTTTTGCATGTTTTTATGATTTAGCACTTGAAATTGTTTACAGTTGGCATACTGGTGGGAAGTGTGTATCAGGGACCATTTTAATCACTTTCCCTGATGCTGGGAAAGATTGAAGGTGGGAGAAAAAGGGGGTAACAGAGGATGAGATGGCTGGCTGGCATCACCGACTCTATGGACCTGAGTTTGAGTAAAGTCCCCGAGTTGGTGATGGACAGGGAAGCCTGGTGTGCTGCAGTCCATGGGGTCGCAAAGCGTCGGACTCGACTGAGCAACTGAAATGACTGAACTGACAAGATGTTAGGTCAACATGAATTTTCCTTTGAAGTGCAAGAGGGAGGCATTCGATGAAACTGATGTACAAGAAGAAATGCATGTGATTGCCCATCAAGAGAAGTACTCTAACAAGGGAAAGACGGAGAAAATAAATGTGGACTTCAAATACGAGCCCCAAATTAAAAGTGGCAGAGAAGATGACTCAGACCCTGAGAACAGATTTATGACTCTGCTGCTTCAGACAAAGGCAACTCTAGCGGCCGCTCCATGAGTCACAGCAGCGATTAATTTACGGACGGAAGGCTGACACCTCTCCCAGTGATGCCAGAATTACCAGTCCATAAAGAGCTCTCGCAGTGGAGACAGACCCATAAACGGAGATAGGAGACATGTACAGAAGCAGTGCATCTAGGATCACCCAGGAATGGGGACAACTGATTCCCCCTAGAGAACCCGAATCTTCTCACTGCAGGAATCCCTGCAGTAAAAATTAGCCAGATAGAAGCTGAAAAGGGCTTTTTAAAAAATTGAAGTATAGTTGATTTATTGAATACAATGTTTCAAGTGTACAGCAAAGTGATTCAGTTGTGTGTGTGTGTGTGTGTGTGTGTGTGTGTGTGCACTAAATTGTGACCAACTCTTTTTGACCCAGCGGACTAAGGCCCTCCAGGCTCCTCTGTCCATGGCATCTTCCAGGCAAGAATACTGGAGCAGGTTGCCATTTCCTTCTCCAGGGGATCTTCCCAACCCAGAGATCAAACCCACGTCTCTTGTTCCTCCCGTACTGGCAGGCGAATTCTTTTACCACTGTGCCACTTGGAAAGCATATATATATGTGGAAAAGGAAAGCATATGTATGTGTGTGTGTGTGTGTGTGTGTGTGTGTGTGTGTCCTTTTTCAAGTCTTTTTCCATTATAGGGCTTCCCCAGTAGCTCTGCTGGTAAAGAATCCATCTGCAATGCAGAAGACCCAGGTTCAATTCCTGAAGATCTGCTGAGAAGGAGTAGGCTACCCACTCCAGTATTCTTGGGCTTCCCTGGTGGCTCAGCTGTTAAAGAAACCACGTGCAGAGTAGGAGACCTGGGTTCGATCCCTGGGTTGTGAAGGTCCTCTGGAGAAAGGGAAAGGCTATCCACTCCAGTATTCTGGCCTAAAGAATTCCATGGACTCCATGGCATCGCAAAGAGTCAGACACAACTGAGTGATGTTCTCTTTCACTTTTACTTATCAATAAGATATTGCATATAGTTCCCTGGACTGAACAATAGGTCATTGTTGTTTATCTGTTTTATAGATGTCTTAATCCCAAATTTCTAATTTATCCCTCTCCCCCCATTCCCCTATGGCAACTGTGAGTCTGTTTTCTATGTCTGTGAGTCTATTTCTGACAGATGGAAGTACAAGTTCGAGTAAGTATGCTCATGAACAATAGAGGCTAGGAACAGAGGTGATCATCTCACTCTGGGCAGATTTTAAAGGATCTTGGTTTTCCACATGTCCTAAGAGCAACTGCTGACATTTATTCCAATCTGCCTCTATGTCAGGGGCCCTGCTAAGCAGGTACATTATTTTATTTAATACTCACCTCCTATTTAAGCACCTACAAACACCTTAAAAACCGAGGCAAAGCAATGCACCGGCAACAAGCACACATCCTATAGGAGGGACGGCAACTCGCTCGTCCTGAGAGCAGGATGAGTTATTCTGCAGAGCAGGGATTTGAAAATGGATTTTCAGGAAGGACAATGATACCCCTGGTGCCACTCTCAGAAGCAGAGTCGGCATTTCACCATCCTGATATTTGTTAATTAGCGTGCAAGTTAATGTCATCTTCTCCCCTGACACCAGGAGAAGGCAGGCGGAATGGACACAGTGCTCGGTTTCACAGATACAGCCTGGTTCTGAGTTTCCCAATGCCACACTCCCGTGCTCTGCAAAGAGGCAAAGTGGAGAAATTGACTTTCTGAGCCGTGGGAGCTGGCAAGCGTTCAATAAGTCAGCTGTCAGTGCAGGGTCCCTTGCAGGCTCCGGAATTTCAATTTCAAAGTACAAGAGATTGAAGTCTTGAAACACAAGATCATCAAACACTAATGATTCCTGAATTCTGCTAGGGGCGTGGAAGCAGGTGAGAAACAGTGGCTTTTGAAAGGGTACACAGGGGTGGGTAACACGGCTCGCCCTGGATTAATTCTGTAGGCGTTGAGAAGAGACGAAGGAGCTTGAATGTGAGGGGTGGGCTGCCTGAGATGTTTCAAAGACGTGAGGAGGTCTCATCTGTATTTACCCCCACTTTCATCACCACCGCTCCCTGGCCACAGAGGTGCATCTCCAAAGAGAAGGCAGAATCACTAAAAAGGCAGGCAACCCACAGTGAGAATGGAACTCAGATTGTCTACTGGGAAGACAAAGGTTTATTTCATGAGATGTGTTTCCCAGACTTTAGGCCCGAGCTCTGGGTTTCCCAGGTGGCACTAGTGGTAAAGAATCCGCCTGCCAATGCTGGAGGCACAAGAGACAAGGGTTCCATCCTTGGGTCGGGATGATCCCCTGGACGAGGGCATGGCAACCCACTCCGGTATTCTTGCCTAGAGAATCCCATGGACAGAGGAGCCTGGCCGGCTACCATGCATGGGATCACAGAGAGTCAGACACGACCTAGCACAACAAAAACACGAAGCCTGAGGTCTACCTAGTACAGGTTTAGGGTTTCAGCCTCCTAATGATCAGGTAAGCCTTCATCCTGGCTCCCCAGAAGGGCTGCTTTTATGTCTGCTGTCCCCATGCTTGACAATTGTTAGCCTTTCATTCTCAGAGTTTGGTTTATTTCACTTAACACACTCTACGATCCATCCTTGGGACAAGTTATTCATTCTTTGCTATTGTTGAGTAGAAGTAAAGCAGTCCATTCGATGTGATTTCATTTAGATGAGCAGTCCCCAGCCTTCTTGGCAACAGGGACGGGTTTCATGGAAGACGATTTTTCCACAGACTAGGGTTGGGGGGGTTGGTTTCAGAATGATTTGAGTTCATTACATTTATTGTGCACTTTATCTCTATTATTATCACATCAGCTCCACTTCAGAACACTAGGCATTAGATCCCAGAGATTGGGGACCCCTGGTTTAGGTGGAGGTCATGAGCAGGCAAGGCTGTGCCAGTGATACAGAACCCACCTGCCAATGTGGATTCAATCCCTGGGTCAGGAAGATCCTCTGGAGGAGGGCATGGCAATCCACTCCAGTATTCTTGCCTGGAGAATCTCAGGGACAGAGGAGCCTGGTGGGCTACAGTCCGCAGGGTTGCAAAGCAGTGGACACAACTGAAGCAACTTAGCACACATGAGTAAGCAAAATAAAGTTATGGTGACAGAAATCAGAAAAGCAATGATTCTTGGGGGGCTAGGGAAGGTAGGTGGTGCCCAGAAACAGTCATGATGGAGCTTTCTTGGGCGGTGATGAGCAGGTTTTCTGTACTCATCTGGGTGGCAGTTACATGGGCGAATACATATGCAGAAATCTATCAAGATGAACAATTAAGATTTTGGGAGAATGGCATTGAAACATGTATACTATCATGTAAGAAATGAAGCGCCAGTCTATGTTCGATGCAGGATACTGGATGCTTGGGGCTGGTGCACGGGGATGATCCAGAGAGATGATATGGGGTGGGAGGTGGGAGGCGGGGTTCACGTTTGGGAACTCATGTACACCCGTGGTGGATTCATGTCAATGTATGGCAAAACCAATACAGTATTGTAAAGTAAAATAAAGTAAAAATAAAATTTTTTTAAAAATTAAAAAAAAAAAGATTTATAATACCCCACTGTAGAAATTTTACCTTCATGCAGAGTGTCCTGGCTTGACAATAAATTATGTGGTCACTCGATTCAAAGGAGATTCTTTTTCAGCAGAAATCTGAGCAGATGTCATACTTCCTAGGTGTGTGTTCAGCCCCGAGGGTAAATTTTTCCCCTTTCTCTATTTTATGGATGGTGCAGTGCTTCCAGGGTCCGTATATAAGGTCCTCATTGCCAACTCACAGTCTCTAATTTTGCATCCAAGTTATTTCAATGAGCAGGTATATAAATCTGTGTGCGAAGCCTTTTGCTTGATCAAATACTTATAATGCAGAAAAGACTTTTCATTTTCTCCTTTAGGGCAAAGCATCTGATAACATATGGGCTTCCCAAGTGGCACAGTGGTAAAGAACCCACTTGCTACTTAGGAGGCACCAGAGACGCGGGTTCAATCTCTAGGTTGGGAAGATCCCCAAGAGTAGGAAATGACAACCCGCTCCAGTACTGTTGCCTGGAGAATTCCATGGATAGAAAGCCTGGTTGCTACAGTTCATGGAGTCTCAAGAATCGGACACGACTGAGCACAAACATACGTACATCTGATGACATAACCCACCCCTCTGCCCTGTCTTCCTCATCTTCTTTCCCTAGATGATGAGAAGCTGCATGGAGCCAGGTCCATCTGAAGCTCCACCTCTGAGAATGGAGAGACGTCAGGTTCCTATATTTGGACTTTACGAGCATCTGATGTCCTCTAACATTTATTCGTTGGATAAGCTGACATCTCCCCAGATCATAATCAGGAACATCTCTTGAAACAGTCATACTAAGAAGTTTCAGTGGAAGTTTAGGTTGCTTGAGGGTTAAAAAAAAAAATGCCTACCCTTCCATTTCTACTTCCCCCCCACTCGCTCACCTGTGCAGAAGGCAGCTGCCATTCTCCCCAAAAAGGTTCAGGAAAATCCAGGAATTGGGATGGAGAACAGAATCATGCTGTCAATAAGAGAAAAAGACCTGCCAATTTCCCAGTCTTTGAAACCCCTGCACCAAAGCAGGCACAAGAGGAAAAAGATTAGGGACTTTTCCATTCAAGAAGGAGAGAGATGAACGCAGAAGAAAGGCAGGGTGGGGGAAGCATACAGACAGCAGAGGAGGAGAGGGTGAAGGCGAGAGGCATAAAAGAAGCTGAAACAGGAAGAGAATAGCAGATTCAAAGCAGACCAGAATGTCTGCCTCCATTTCAGGCTGGGAGTCGGCTAAGTTAGTTAAAGAAAGTCATCCTTAGGCATTGGGAAAAAATTCAATTTTCATCACAGGTCCTGATGACATTTCCTTTAAACGCTAGATTCAATAGCGAGATACACCTTCAGGGGGAAAATATTCTCTACAGTAAGAAGGCGAGATAAGGAAACAAGTTAAAAGCTCTTTTTCCTGCTATGCAAATATTCTCCAGGAACACTAACAAGATAAATATATTTCTGTGAGATACCAAGTTTTCTCAGTCACGGGTTTATTTGTGAAGGTTCCTATTCACTCTCTGCCTCTAAATTGAACACTTTGTGGCTGAAATTTTAAAGCCACTTTCCTCCGGTGGAAAAGCCTACATTCAATGTTCAAACTCCAAGGGAGGGATGGAGGTGGCGACTCAGTCCCCTGTTTGTGTCCACAGATCTGGATGAACTGGAAATATCATGCTGAAGTCTCATAGAGATGAATGAATAAATAAATGTCACATTATTTGCACCCTCTACCCAGGTAGATAGAGAGACTGGAGCCAAGAGAAAGACAAATGGGGAACGGTCACCCAACCAAGGACAATACCTGATTATCCATCAACCACGTCTGCAATCTCCCCACCATGCTGAGAATCAATAGCAAAAGAAATATCTGAGGGACCACCCCCTGGTAAATATCAGGTCCTGAGCAAACCACTCAGGAGTGAAATATCTCGTGTAGCCCCTTGTTATTGTTCAGTCTCTAAAGTTGTATCTGACTTTGTGACCCCGTGGACTGCAGCACACCAGGCTCCCCTGTCCTTCACTATCTCCTGGAGTTTGCTCAAATTCATGTCCATTGAGTCGGTGATGCCATCCAACCATCTCATCCTCTGTCTCCCCCTTCTCCTCCTGCCCTCGATCTTTCCCAGCATCAGGGTCTTTTCCAGTGAGCTGGCTCTTCACATCAGGTGGCCAAAGTATTGGAGCTTCAGCCTCAGCATCAATCCTTCCAAAGAATATTAAGGGTTGCTTTCCTTTAGGATTGACTGGTTTGATCTCCTTGCTGTCCAAGGGGCTCTCAAGAGTCTTCTCGGGCACATTTCAAAGGCATCAGTTCTTCATCGCTCAGCCTTCTTTATGGTCAAACTCTCACATCCGTACATGACTATTAGAGAAACCATAGCTTTGACTAGACAGACCTTTGTCAGCAAAGTGATGTCTCTGCTTTTTAATATACTAGCTAGGTTTGTCATAGTTTTCCTTCCAAGGAGCTAGCGTTTTTTGATTTCATGGCTGCAGTCACTGTCCACAGAGATTTTTGGAACCCAAGAAAATAAAACCTGTAGCTTCTTAGGGAAAATATAAACTTGGCAGGGAGACAGACCCAGGTTGAAGCATAGCTCTGTAACTTCTCTGTTGGCATCTCAACCTCCTCATCCAAAAGCAGAAAGCATAATTCCTCACTTGTCAGGCAGTTGTGAATCTAAATCAGATGACACCCTGAACACACTGCCAGGAAGTTAGGAAAGGCTTGTTATCTGTTGTATTAGTTTTCTGTAGCTGCTGTGACAAGTATCCACAAATGTCTTGGCTGAAAGCTGCACAAACCTATCATCTGACCACTCTGGAGGTCAGAAGCCTGCAATGAGGTTCACTTAGCTGAAATCAAGGTGTGAGCTGGGCTGTTTTCCTTCTAGAGACTCTAGAGGGAAATCCATTTCTTTGTCTTTTTCTAGTTCATAGAGGCTACCTGTATTCCTTGGCTCCTAGCCCCTTCCATCTTTAGAGTCAAAGCTATTAGTAATAGCATCAACCTCACAATCTCTCTCTCTCTCTCTCTCTGTCTCAATCCCTCCTCTCTGGTTCCACAATCACATTCCCTTCCCTTGAACTCTGACCCTCCTGACTCCTTCTCATAAGAACCTTTTGATAGGGTGGGTCCACCTGGATAGTCCACAATCATCTCTTCATCTCAAGATCCTGACCTTAATCACAGCTGCAAAGTCCGTTTGGCCACATAAGCTAATATATTTACAGGTTCTACAGTAAGGAATATATTTGAGGTGAAGGCATTATTCAGCCTACCACAACTGTTGTTATTTTTATTGAGTGGTGGGTTTTACCCAAGCAGAACTACTCAAGAAATCTGGGTTTGCTGTACTAGAATGATTTTGCAAATTTCTGGTAGTCTAAAATTTTATTTCTGTCATTGATTGATAATTTATTGATAATAAATTATTTTTTAAGTCTATTGTCGTGTCCTCTAAAACAGACCCATGTCCATGTGCTAGTGGTCCACCTGCAGTACATTGAGGACATCCATCTGGGCTGTGGCTATTCTCAATGGAAGGAAACATTCACAGTTCATAAGCTTTAGCTCTTAGACACTTGACGTTCGGGAGCAGGGGCCGGATGGTATATAAAAGCAGAGTGTGAAGAGATGGAAATGAAGTGGATGATGGTAGGAAGAGCAGCAGAGAAAGGCAGTCAGAAATTTCAGATCTGAGAGGGTTCTTGTCAAAAACCAATAATTTGGTTACAAACAATTTGAAGAGCCACCTTTCATCGGATCGCTCAGTTGGCCTAAAGGAGTTTCTGAGAAAGGGCTGTAATAACCCTCTGTTGGCGTCCTCTCCCCACTGAGCTTGAGGAAGGGAAAATTAACTCTGCTGGGAAGTTTCCCTGAAATTCTGTCTCCTGATTCTGTTTTCAGCCTCTGTATCCACTGCTTCATTTGCAAGGACCACCTTAAACCGGAAGAAAGTGATTGCATTTTGCTGGGGTCCATTTCACCCATGTTTTCATATTTCTGTTCAGAGCTATCAGGGGCCAGCTAACCTTTTCCAAAGAAAAGGAAAATCTATACTAGGAACAGAATCAAATCCCAGAGGCAATCTAAGTTTCGGAATCTGGGAAACAAATAGGTTTTGGGTCAGCTGTCTCTTGCTTCAAACAAGGATTTCACACCTTTTTTGTTTTTTCCCCATAAAAGGTCAGATAGTGAATACTTTAGATGTTACAGGTCATATGACCTCTGTTGAAACTACTCAATAACTTTTCATTTGCGAATATCTTGGACAGTATGTAAATGAGTAGGCAGGGCTGTGTGCTAATAAAATTTCATTTGCAAAATCTAGAGGCTTATGGAGTTGACCTGCAGGCTATTGTTTGCCAGCTTCCACTTGAAACATTTTCTGATACTTGGGGTGAGAAGAAGAGATGAAAAGAAAAGAAAGCCAAGGCTAAGAGGAAACCATGATGTTCCCTGGCCTCCCCAGGAGCCACAGCAAGTGAATGGACAGGTGGGCACATTTCTTCCTGCTCCTCCTGGCTCAGGGCTAGCCCCAGGCAAAATTACAAAGCAGTAGCATCTTACCTCCGCCTAACATTTCAGCATTGCAGATCACACTGTGCTGCCTGGTGTTCATGGCATTTTACATTCAGAAGAGCCTAAGAGTTAATTTCCACCCGCCTGAAGAATCGTGTCTCCATCAAGTGGCCACTTAGCTGGAGCACCAGCACATCAGCGGGCCAGGGTCTCACTGCTCCAGGAGGTGGCTTATTCCAGCAAGCAGGATGTGCCATCCTAAAAAGAATTGCAACTTTGGGGAAGGAGAGTAGAGGACAGAATCCTGAATCTGTAGCCTCTCACCTTGTCATTTGATCCAATTCCTTAAGCTGGGACATCAGCCTCGGATCCTGACGGTGTGTCTTCACCATGATGATCACCCCCAAAGAAACTATAGTCAATGTAATTACAATTTAAAAGCAAAGCAAAGCTCTGCGTTCTTCTCAGAATTTGACAAAGTGATTGTAATATTCCTATGAAATATTATCAGACCAATAAGTGCCTGAATAAGAGAAACAGAAAGTTCATCTTACTTAGGTATAAAGAATTAGGATAAACATAGACTATTTCCACCTTTCAGTGAATCTAAGTTGCCACTGATAGTAAGACATATACTATTTCACATACCATGAAGAGAGCAAAAAACCATTATGACATTACACTGATAATAATATGCACCTCCATTTGAGAAACGGCAAAGTGTGGGGGCAGAGAGTACATCTTGGAATCAATAACATCTAATAAAAACACTGTGGAAGACAAAATTAGATCCCTAAGTCCCACCATATAAAGAGTTATATACTGAGTGGATTAAAGGCCTATGAGCCCAAAGAAAATCTTTAAAATATTTTGTATGACAAAAAAAATAATAAAATACCAGAAGCAAAGTTAAAAGAGCAGCCACAGCTGGGTAAGATATTCACAACACAGAAGGCCAAGAGTAGATGTGTTCCCAGAATATAAAGAAGCCCGACCAATCAATAAGGAAAGATGAACAGCCCAATGTGAGAAGAAGCAATTCACAGAGGAGGAATTCTGAGTGGCCAGTAAATTTGTGGAAAGAGCTCATCCTGCTAGGTAAGCAGAAACATGCAGATTAAAACAAAAATACCCGCCCATCAGAGTGCTGTGTGCTGTGTGCTCAGTTGCACTTTAGTCATGTCTGACTCTTTGCGACCCTATGGACTGTAGCCCACCAGGCTCCTCTGTCCATGGGATTCTGCAGGCAAGAATGCTGCTGTGAGTTGCCATTTCTTCCTCCAGGACAAGTACACATATGTAAATATAAAGGTACCTAAATAAAGACCCCAAAGAGTAGTTATCTCAAGGCATAGGGGAGAAGACCAGGATTAGAAGTGATGGTCAAAGGAGATTTCAACTTTACCTAAACTCTTCTAACTTGAAAAAGAAAGTTATCTATAAAATAAATTTTATTTAAAAACATGCTCATAATATATTAAAAGAATAACCAAGTTATAAAACCACAAAAGAAATGGAATGTAAAACTAACTTTTAAAAAAATGTATAATATCATATATGAAACAAATCGCCAGTCCAGGTTCGATTCATGATACAGGATGCTTGGGGCTGGTGCACTGGGATGATCCAGAGGGATGGTACAGGGAGGAAGGTGGGAGGGGGGTTCAGGACATGTATACCCGTGGTGGATTCATGTTGATGTATGGCAAAACCAATACAATATTGTAAAGTAATTAGCCTCCAATTAGAATAAATAAATTTATAATAAAAAAAATTTCCAAATGAACAATTTCTGCCTACCATGCCTGTGACCTGTGAATACTTAGACAAGAAGGATAAGAATATTCAACTTAAAATGTATCTTAATTTCAATGATGTATCTTACATAGTCTTTTATTATAACTTTGTTAACAAGATTTTTTTAAAAAATGGTTTTATGATAGTGAGACTGAATGGATTGGTGGTGATGGAGCAATCTTCCTCTAAGCAAATTCAGTCTTTTCCACTTTCGAAACTCAAAATGCTATTGTATGATTAGCTCTGAAAGTAGAAAACACATTTTACAAATCTCTGCATAAAACAAAGATGTAAAAGAAAGCTAACAGCTTATGTGATAATCAAATAAATCTTCAAAAATGTTTTGTTATGCTGAAAAAAAATAAAAATAAAAAATGTCAGAAGACTTCCCTGGTGGTCCAGGGGTTCAGACTCCGCACTTCACTGCAGAGGGCACGAGTTTGATCCCTGGTTGAGGAACTGAGATCTCGCATGCTGCACAACACAGCCAATAAAATAAAAAATTTTTTAAAAATGTCAGTAGTTGTCAAAGTCTGTGTGGTGGGCATATGAGTGTTTATGGTCTTACTCTTTATAGGTAAAGTAAAGTGGAGGTCCCTCAGTCATGTTAGACTCTTAGCGACCCCATGGACTGAAGCCAGCCAGGCTCCTCTGTCCATGGAATTCTCAAGGCAAGAATACTGGAGGGAGTTGCCATTTCCTTATCCTCTGTACTTTTCCGAATACATAAAATATTCCAGATTTTTAAATGTATATATAAGGGGGAAAAAAAGTATAAACTTCAGAACCTAGAGGATTGAAACTTACCCCTGCCACAGAGTCATTATGTAACCTTTCTAAGGTTCTGTTTCCTCATCAGTTCAGTAAGGAAAATGAGAGACACCATGCTGCAGATTCAATGAGATGATACAGGTCCTTAGCACTGTGACAGGCAATCTATACTATGCCTAAAGACACACTCAATTTTGACCAGCCGGCATACTTATTTTTGATCTTTTTCAACCTAAAAATATTTCCATTCCTGGAGTGAGATTTTTCTTCTTTTCCTTCCCAGTGTCCACACCTTTCTTGCCTCCTCCTTTATATTCATCACCATCCTCAGAGAACATTTCTTTATGCCTTCACTTAACAAACATATGGAGCATCTTCTATGTGCAAGGCAACCTCCCAGGTTTGGAGCACACGCAGGTAACAGCGCAATGCTGCAGTTAATATGAACATGCCTGTCGTGAAAGATGACATGGGGGTAATGGAATCACAGAGGAAAAAATTTCACCAAACCTTCAGGAGAAGGAAGCACTATTCCAGAGCTGGGTGTAGCTGAACTGAGCTTTGAGCAGTGATTAGAGATTATCTAGGTGGAAAATGTTGAGATATTTTATGCACAAACAAAAGACCAAGAACTTTGTGATGGCTGAAATGGAGTATGATATTGGGGATGAGGATGTTGGTACAGGGTTCACAGGGAATAAACACAGGTTATAAACCAGAACCAGGTCACAAAAGATCTCAAAGGCCAGAATAAAATATTTTAAACCTGATCCTAAGGGCTGGAGGAAGCTTCCAAAGGATCCAAGCAAAGAAGTGACCTGGTCAGATTGAAAGTGAGATTTGGAATATATGAAGCAGAAGGTTGAGAAGTGGGTATTTTCATAGTTACAGAGCCAGAGGCAAAACCTTTTCCTTTAATGAGTACCCCTACCACTCCGCACCATTTCCACAAAGCTCCTGCTGGACGCAGAGGAACAGAGAACCAACTCAGCTTTATCAACACTTAATACCAGCTCCACAGATCTCAGTGGTGAAAACTGGGCTGGGGTTTTAAAGAAGTCTCTAGGCATGAGTAGGTCCTCGGCTCTCCCTGGCCCACTGGATTCAGGAAGAAGGAAGCATAGAAGGATGGACAATCTGGGAATTCCTTTGTGGTCCAGCAGTTAAGATGTGATACTTCCATGGCGGGCGGGGCGGGGCGGGGGTGGTGCGTGGGTCCCATCCCTGGTCAGGGAACTAAAATCTCACATGCCGTGTGGTACGGGAGAAGGAAAGAAAGGAAGAGAAAGAAAGAAAGAGAAAGAAGGGAAGGAAGGAGGAAGGAAGATGGACAGTCTATTGCAAGGGACCAGCCGCTGGCAGGATGCAGGTGGAAAAAGGGTGCAGCATGGTTGCAGGAACACAAATATCATGCCCTATATCATGGTGGAATGAGATCCACCATCTGTGCTGGACACCACCCAAGCATTCTTCCATTTTTAAAAAGCTTGGAGGTGAGGGCAGTGTGTGTGTGTGTGTGTGTGTGTGTGTGTGTGTGTGTGTGCAGGGGGTGCTGCTCTAAATACCAGCAGCCTTGGTATCTAGAGAAAGTGAAATTGTTAGTCACTCAGTTGTATCTGATTCTTTGTGACCCCATTGACTGTAACCCCCCAGGCTGCTCGATCCATGATAGTCTCCAGGCAAGAATACTGGAGTGGGTAGCCAGTCCCTTCTCCAGGGGATCGTCCCGACCCAGGGATCGAACTAGGGTCTCCCACATTCCAGGCAGATTCTTTACCATCTGAGCCACCAAGACAGATATTTAAAGAGGAAGTCTTTTTCTCTCCCTGTGGAATGATGCCAAATATGAAAGTATCAACTTTCTGAAAACATTGGGGTTGCTCCTTTATGAAGCCACAGACTTACCCCATCAGGTCCTCATTCAGACCTACACTCCCCTACCCCCAGACCTCTCCTGTATCATCCTGGGACTCCAAAAATGAGAAACATCCCAGCTTCCACAAGCAATTCCTAAATAATCTGTTGCTTTTCAACCAAAGACAAATGAACCTCCAAACTGAAAGCCCTGGATTCTGGGAGGAATTTGTAAATCAAAGCTGCCAGCACCAACCCCCCCACCCCTCCAAAGATCCTTCTGCCATTTGCTCTAACTAAACAGCATCCACCTGCCTCGGAATTCTTGCCACCTGCTCGTCTTCCCCATTGGCACCAGAGCCAAGTCTTTCTCCCAAGCCCTCTCCCACCTTTGTTTTTATATCTCTTTTTTAAAAAGCTATTCTTTGATTATGGTTATTTTATCTGAGGTCACTGCTCAGTCAACTGTTAAATAAATTGCAAATTCTACAAAACACAGCCAGCAGAGCCATTTCTAACTGTAACGCCACAACTTCGAGCAAAATTACATCTGGCTACAATACTCTTCATATGCATAAATTATACCGCCTCTGATTATCTTAAAGAAAATTCAGCCATTAAACTTATTTTATAGGCACAGAACCAGGGGGAGTGCCAGAAAGAATCTGTATATCCTGAAAGTCACGAGGAAAGCAGAAAGAAACAAAATATAATTGGCAAAACTTCTCTGCCTGCAGTTCTGCCTAATGGGCTCTGCCTCTCTCCTGATTTTCCATCACCCCCCACCACTGACATCACAGCAGGAGAAGAATGGAAACTGGGGGGGGGCGGGGAGCGGTGGTGGCATGAGGCTACGTGTGGTTAGGATGGCTTGGGGAGCTTTCCTGGCTCCACGTGTGCTCCCCAGAAGGGAAAAACGCTCTGGGTGCATAGCTGCAGGAAACTCAGATTTCACACAGAGAGAACCTGCCCGGGAGGATAAACAAGATGGCTTCTGAAGTGATGTAGCGCTTCATGGCAGTAAGAGTCCAAATGAGTTCTACAGAGTCACCTTTCCCAGCCATACTGAAACCGACTGGTGTCATTTCACAGGGAGCTCTGCAGAGCTCCCATGCCATGCTCCTTTATGTCGCAGTGCAGAGAAGAACTCAATGAGAGCAAAGTGGTAGGTGGGAAGTGATTTATAAGAACAGAATGCTTGTGAGGCTTCCAAACAAGTGGGTGAGAAATGCCACCCCCTGAGAACTTACTGGGCTAAAGTTTTATCCTCCAAAGAAAACTGGAGAGGAGGAGAAGACCTTCTTGGTTTTCCTTGAGTAGAAATAATGTTTTCATCATCAGCTCCTCCTCCTGGTTGAGCAGGGGAGCTTTCTTGCCCCTCCAGGGTCAAGCTGGGTCCACAAATTGTTGTTGTTCTTGTGTACAGAGAGTGTATCCTAGGAACCACTAACTTACTGAGCTCCTGGGCAGGATGTGAGTCTCACGCCGCCATTGTTTTATTGTTTTGGGGGAAATGTACCTTGCTTCTGTTCCGTGGTTTCATTGCTAAGCAAGCCTGCTTCAGTTCTGTGATTAAACAAACCTGCTTCCTCAAGTAATCTGTACCAACTGAGCCACCAGGGAAGCCTAACTTACAGGGGTCTCCTATATATTTATTTATTTACAATCCCATAGTGGGGTTAACTATTTAATCATCTATTTTGTCCCTTCATTTTGTCCTTATCAATATTGTTTACATATAACTAGAAAAAAAAAAGTAATAATAAAGTGTTTATTATTGTTCCATACTTAACATCAGGCAAGTGTATGCTCCTCGGTTCTGTCTCATCGCAACAAAGATTTGGAGTGACAGACATTAAAGCCCTCGGCGTGTCACAGCTCTCGGGTCTCGGACAGACCATGTTACAGCTCTCAGGTCTCGAACAGATCGTGTTATAGCTCTTGGACAAATCAGTGTTACAGCTCCGTGTTACAGCTCTATTTTATTTAGAAACTAGCAGGCAAATCCATCCTCGAGGCTTGAGGGCATGTCGACTCAAAGACGTGAAGAGAAGATTGCCCCGGCACACAGGAGAGAGGGCAAGAGACCCCCGGCCCTTTGGCTCCCTTTTCATATGTTTTTCCTCCCCCTGGGCCTGCCCTGTGTAAACTGGGCTAGCCGGGAGTGTTGTTTGTCCTGCCTGAGGTCTTCACTCCAGTCCTCGCACCTTGCTTTGCTCTATTTTCACGGGCTTTTCCCTTCCTTATCTTTTAGCCACCGCCATCCTGGACTCCTGTTTCCTATTCTAACTACCTAACATTACGTGCCTTCTATGTCCCATTTAACCAGAAGAAGAACAGTAGGATAGGAATTCTTTATCACATGCCTTCTAAGCATGAGGAAACTTACGCACAGAGAAATTATCTTCCCAAAGACCTGCCTGTAGGACGTGGTAGGGCTGGGACTTGGACCCAGAGAGTCTACCTTCGGAGCCTGTGATCCTGACTACCACACTGTTCTATTTCCAGCAGGATGAGTTGGGTGTTAACAGTCACTACCCAAGCCCTCAGTATAACCTTATCTTTTAACCATAGCCCTCAAACCTCCATACTTGTTCTGGGATTAGAGATGAGTCCAGGATGGACAACTGATTTCAGCTGAGCCCATCAGATTATTGTTCCCAGAAATCTGGACTGGGACGCTTGACCTTGTACCTTGTGGGGGCCATTTTTAGACCATCATGATGGGTCATTTAATGGTGTAGAGAGGGACATAGCCTATTTTCTAGGAAAAGAGAATAAAGCAGATGAAACAGATATGAAAGTGATGATGATGAGAGAGAGAGCCCAAACCAGCTTGGTTCCAGCATAGCTTTTCCATTCCCAGAATCAGTAGTTCTCAGTAAAACATGGTAGCACTTCCTGCCCTTAAATTCTGTCCATGGAAGCCGTGCAATCCCAATTCATTATGACAATGCTCAGGTCACTGACATTTACCTGGCGGGTTTGTACACCGAAGCCAGTCCTGAATAAGTGCTTGCTATGTGCCAAGCAGAGCTCTACACACTTAATGATATTAACCCACAGGTGCATGCTAAGTCACTTCAGTCATGCCCAACTCTTTGCAACCCCACGAACTGTAGCTTGCCAGGCTTTTCTGTCCGTAGGATTATCCAGGCAAGAATACTGGAGTAGGTTGCTGTGCCCTCCTCCAGGGGATCTTCCCGACCCAGGGATCAGACCCCCATCTCTTATGTCTCCTGGACTGTCAGGCAGGCTCTTTAACCCTAGCACTGCTTGAGAAGCCCATTAACTCATATAGGTCTCAGAAAACTCTACAACGGTCTGTCCATCTTATCATCATCCCCATTTCCAAGATGGGGAATTTCGGAGAGCTGAAATAACACACCTAAATTCACGCAGTGGCACAGCCTGAATCAGAACCCACACATTCAGGCACAAAAGACCCAAAAGTCACATTCAGGACCCTTATAAGCTCCCTGCTTCCCTGCCCCTACCTTCCCACCCCACCCTGTAGCCCTTTGCTTTGCAGTAGTAATGACTGCTCCTATTTTATGCCTGTCAGTTGTCCTTACCAGATGTACCCCCCTTTTCCCCCTGCCACCCCACCCCCACATTTCTCTGTCTTTCTCCCACTCTTCAAGAATATTAAAGATGATAAATCTAAGTTGAAAACATACATTTTTGGGGTAAGATGGTAGACTTTCTCCCTTTTGGTGAAGACAGACACGACAGTTTATAAACTCTGACACTCCTCTGATGGAACAGAATGGGGCCTTTCCAACTCACCTCGTGGTGGGCAGCTTATCACCCCTTCCTCTGACCTCTGGTGTGTGATTTAGGAGGAAATTGGGTCAGGAAGGGGAACTCTCTAGTGGGTGATTAGAAAAACTCTCTCTCAATTTCTGTAAGCAGTGGATTAGATCTTATCAGTCCTCATCCACCTCCTCCCTGCGCTGCACTCCAGGGAGTGCGTCCTGGGTGAGAGAAGGCTAAGACTGTCAATTTGTTAGTTGAAAACAGTTTTAAAATCCATTTCTCCCTGTGAAATGTGTCAGCCACCGAGAAGTTTCTCTCGACTTCCCCGTTGCTATGTGTATGTCATTTACGATAACAATGAGGGATGCTCTAGGGGGGAGACTCAAGTGGTTGTCCAAGGGGCTAATCTGAAGCAGAGGAAGTCTAAGGGATTCTTTTTTTTTCCCTCTGTGGTGCCTCTCCCCCGACCCCTCCCTGAGCCTCATCCAATTTTACAATGGGATTCACTTTACAAAACATGATGGTTAATTTTCTGTGTCAACTTAACAGGTTAGAAGATGCCCTGGAGAACTGGCCCAACATTATTTCTGGGTGTGTCTGTGAAGGTGTTTTCAGAAGAAATTTAATCACTGGACTCATTGGGCTTCCCTGGTGGTGACCCCTGGGTAGGGAAGACTCCTTGGAGAAGGGAATGGCAACCCACACCAGTATTCTTGCCTGGAGAATTCCATGGACAGAGAAGCCTGGCAGGCTACAGTCCAGGAGTCATAAAGAGTCAACTGAGTGACTAACACACACACACACACACACACACACACACGCGTGCGACTCATAAATGAAGAGGGAGTTCAGCCAATCCATCTGTTAATGCAAGTTCATGTGCCCAACCCACAGTGAGGCCAGACAAAATGAAACATCCAAGTTCACAGCAGAGAAAGGTTTACTGCAGGGCTATGCAAGGAGACAGGTGGCTCACGCCCTAAAAAGCTCCAAGATCCTCAAAGGGTTTTACAAGCATTTTTAAAAGCCAGGCAAGGGAGTGGGGAGGAAGGGTTCACAGGGTCTGTGATTACCCAGTGCACAGTTCTCTGACTGGCTGATGGTGAGACCACAGCGGGTGTCACGGGGGTGAACTTATCAGTCCTTAGGTTCCAGAACGTCTGGGGTTGTGTACTAAGGTTAACCAAGTAGTTAGCATCTTCTCTTTGGTGGGGGATTTTCACATCTGCAAAACCATTCAGGAAATTGGCATTGTATACTGTTACCTAGGTACTTTAGAGAGTAGCTAAAGCTAGGATGTAGGGGAAGGCCTGTCTCCAGGAAGGCCCCATCAGGTCCTGCAGGGTTACACACTGAAGATCTGAAAAGAACAAAAAGACAGGGGAAGGGTAAATTTTCTTTCTCTGTTTGTTGAAACATCTATCTCTCCTGCCCTCCAACACTGGTGCTCCCATCCTTGGGCCTTTGGACTCGAATTACACCCCAGATTTTCTGGTTCTCCATCTTGCCCCATTAGCTGCTGCAGAAGAATTCAAAGATATTGTTATGTGTATTTCTTGAGGAGGAACCAGGATTCTGCGATGCTGTGAAGAGCAATATTGCATAGGAACCTGGAATGTCAGGTCCATGAATCAAGGTAAATTGGAAGTGGTCAAACAAGAGATGGCAAGAGTGAATGTCGACATTCTAGGAATCACCAAACTAAAATGGACTGGAATGGGTGAATTTAACTCAGATGACCGTTATATCTACTACTGCGGGCAGGAATCCCTCAGAAGAAATGGAGTAGCCATCATGGTCAACAAGAGCCCGAAATGCAGTACTTGGATACAATCTCAAAAACGACAGAATGATCTGTATTCGTCTCCAAGGCAAACCATTCAATATCACAGTAATCCAAGTCTATGCCCCAACCAGTAATGCTGAAGAAGCTGAAGTTGAATGGTTCTATGAAGACCTACAAGACCTTGTAGAACTAACACCCAAAAAAGATGCCCTTTTCATTATAGGGGACTGGAATGCAAAAGTAGGAAGTCAAGAAACACCTGGAGTAATAGGCAAATTTGGCCTTGGAATACAGAATGAAGCAGGACAAAGGCTAATAGAGTTTTGCCAAGAGAACACACTGGTCATAGCAAACACCCTCTTCCAACAAACAAGAGAAGACTCTGCACATGGACATCACCAGATGGTCAACACCGAAATCAGATTAATTATATTCTTTGCACCCAAAGATGGAGAAGCTCTATACAGTCAACAGAGACAAGACCAGGAGCTGACTGTGGCTCAGATCATGAACTCCTTACTACCAAATTCAGACTTAAATTGAAGAAAGTAGGGAAAACCACTAGACCATTCAGGTATGACCTAAATCAAACCCCTTATGATTATACAGTGAAAGTGAGAAATAGATTTAAGAGCCTAGATCTAATAGATAGAGTACCTGATGAACTATGGAATGAGGTTCATGACATTGTACAGGAGACAGGAATCAAGACCATCCCTATGGAAAAGAAATGCAGGAAACCTAAATGGCTGTCTGGGGAGGCCTTATTAATAGCTGAGAAAAGAAGAGAAGCGAAAAGGAAAGATATAAGCATCTGAATGCAGAGTTCCAGCAAGAAGAGATAAGAAAGACTTCTTCAGCGATCAATGCAAAGAAATAGAGGAAAAGAACAGAATGGGAAAGACTAGAGATCTCTTCAAGAAAATTAGAGATCCCAAGGGAACATTTCATGCAAATATGGGCTCGATAAAGGACAGGAATAGTATGGACCTAACAGAAGCAGAAGATATTAAGAAGAGGTGGCAAGAATACACAGAAGAACTGTACAAAAAAGATCTTCATGACCCAGATAATCACGATGGTGTGATCACTCATCTAGAGCCAGACATCCTGGAATGTGAAGTCAAGTGGACCTTAGAAAGCATCACTATGAACAAAGCTAGTGGAGGTGATGGAATTCCAGTGGAGCTATTTCAAATCCTGAAAGACGATGCTGTGAAGCATTGCACTGAATATGCCAGCAAATTTGGAAAACTCAGCAGTGGCCACAGGACTGGAAAAGGTCAGTTTTCATTCCAATCCCAAAGAAAAGCAATGCCAAAGAATGCTCAAACTACCACACAATTGCACTCATCTCACACACTAGTAAGGTAATACTCAAAATTGTCCAAGCCAGGCTTCAGCAATACGTGAACCGTGAACTTCCAGATCTTCAAGCTGGTTTTAGAAAAGGCAGAGGAAACAGAGATCAAATTGCCAACATCCGCTGGATCATGGAAAAAGCAAGAGAGTTCCAGAAAAACATCTATTTCTGCTTTATTGACTATGCCAAAGCCTTTGACTGTGTGGATTACAATAGACTGTGGAAGATTCTGAGAGAGATGGGAATACCAGACCACCTAACCTGCCTCTTGAGAAATCTGTATGCAGGTCAGGAAGCAACAGTTAGAACTGGACATGGAACAGCAGACTGGTTCCGAATAGGAAAAGGAGTACGTCAAGGCTGCATATTGTCACCCTGCTTATTTAACTTCTATGCAGAGTACATCATGAGAAACGCTGGGCTGGAAGAAGCACAAGCTGGAATCAAGATTGCCAGGAGAAATATCAATAACCTCAGATATGCAGATGACACCACCCTTATGGCAGAAAGTGAAGAGGAACTCAAAAGCCTCTTGATGAAAGTAAGAGAGGAGAGTGAAAAAGTTGGCTTAAAGCTCAAGATTCAGAAAACAAAGATCATGGCATCTGGTCCCATCACTTCATGGGAAATAGATGGGGAAACAGTGGAAACAGTGTCAGACTTTATTTTTTGGGGCTCCAAAATCACTGCAGATGGTGACTGCAGCCATGAAATTAAAAGACGCTTACTCCTTGGAAGAAAAGTTATGACCAAGCTAGATAACATACTCAAAAGCAGAGACATTACTTTGCCAACTAAGGTCCATCTAGTCAAGGCTATGGTTTTTCCTGTGGTCATGTATGGATGTGAGAGTTGCACTGTGAAGAAGGCTGAGCGCCAAAGAATTGATGCTTTTGAACTGTGGTGTTGGAGAAGACTCTTGAGAGTTCCTTGGACTGCAAGGAGATCCAACTAGTCCATTCTGAAGGAGATCAACCCTGGGATTTCTTTGGAAGGAATGATGCTAAAGCTGAAACTCCAGTACTTGGGCCACCTCATGTGAAGAGTTGACTCATTGGAAAAGACTCTGATGCTGGGAGGGATTGGGGGCAGGAGGAGAAGGGGACGACAGAGGATGAGATGGCTGGATGGCATCACGGACTCGATGGACGTGAATTTGAGTGAACTCTGGGAGTTGGTGATGGACAGGGAGGCGTGACATTCTGTGATTCATGGGGTCACAAAGAATTGGACATGATTCAGCGACTGAACTGAACTGAACATTTCTTAACGGCCCCTCCTTTGTTTCTGTATTCCCTCCCTTCCCTGATTAGCAACTGTTTGAATCTGCCCTCTGGGACTGAGGGAGGTCTAGAAGGCTGAAGTCTATATCATGCGAATAGGAATTGGGGGGCCCAGAAAGGCTTTTGGGCCCAGGAGGACCCCTCAAAGTCCTGATCAATTTCAACCCAATAAGGCAGTTTATCTTTATCTTCCTCTACCTACTTCTCCAGATTCCTCTCCTCTCTGCCCCACCTGAACTTTAAATGCCAGGCCTACAGTGAGTGAGTGCGTGTACTTTCACTTCTGTCTGGGATGATCAACCAGCCTTTCTGATTTCCTCTACACTTCTCCGTTTTGGCCAAGTACATATGGTAAAGTGCGTGCATGCTCAGTCGCTTAGTCATATCTGAGTCTCTGCAACCCCATGAACTGTAGCCCACCAGCCTCCTCAGTCCATGGGATTCTCCAGGCAAGAATACTTAAGTGGGTTGCCATTTTCTTCTCCAGGGGATCTTCCTGACCCAAGCGTGGCAGGAAGGGGGACCCCTTCCAGGGCCCAAAACTGGGCTCTTGTCTAACACTTGGAAATGAATTGTCCAAGGAGATACATGTGCTGACAAAGAGATTTTATTGGGAAAGGGTACCTGGGTGGAGAGCAGTAGGGTAAGGGAACCCAGGATAACTGCACTGCCACGTGGCTCGAAGTCTGGGGTTTTATGGTGATGGGATTAGTTTCCGGGTGGTCTTTGGCCAATCATTCTAATTCAGAGTCTTTCCTGGTGGCACACGCATCGCTCAGCCAAGGTGGATGCTAACGAGAGGGATTCTGGGAAGTGGACAGACATGCGGTGTCTCCTTTCGACCTCTCCCGAACTCTTCCGGTTGGTGGTGGCTTATTAGTTCTGTATTTCTTATCAGGATCTCCTGTCATAAAACAACTCATGCAAATGGTTACTATGGTGCCTGGCCAGGGTGGGCGGTTTCAATCAGTGTGCTTCCCCTAACACAAGGATCAACCCCGTATCGCCTGTGGCTCCTCCATTGCAGGCCAATTCTTTACTACTGAGCCACTGGGGGCGTCCTATATGGTAAACCATCCTTAGAGATCACTTCCTTCAGGAAATTCCTAAATTCCTCCCTAAATTTCTGTCCACCCCCCCAAACTGGATTAATTGGACCACCTCAGAGCAACCAAACGATTCTGAATTTACTTCAATTAAAGTACTCAGTAGGGACTTCCCTACAGCATATTAAAGGCAGAAACTTACCAACAAAGGTCCATATAGTCAAAACTATGGTTTTTCGAGTAGTCATGTATGGATGTGAGAGTTGGACCATAAAGAAAGCTGAGCATTGAAGAATTGATGTATTTGAACTGTGATGTTTGAGGACTCTTGACAGTCCCTTGGGCTGCAGAGATCCAACCAGTCCATCCTAAAGGAAATCGGTCCTGAGTATTTACTGGAAGGACTGATGCTGAAGCTGAAGCTCCAATACTTTGGCCACCTGATGTGAAGAGCTGACTCACTGGAAAAGACCCTGATGCTGGGAAAGATTGAGGGCAGGAGGAGAAGGGGGTGGCAGAGAATGAGATGGTTGGATGGTATCAGTGACTCAATGGACATGAGTTTGAGCAAACTCCAGGAGTTGGTGGTGGACAGGGGGGCCTGGCGTGCTGCAGTCCATGGGGTCACAAAGAGTCAGACACGACCGAGCGGCTGAACTGAACTGAACTGAGGACTTCCCTGGTCCAGTGGTTGAGAATCTGCCTTACAATGCACTGGACTCGAGTTCCATCCCTGGTTGGGGGAATAAGATCCCACATGCCTGGGGGCCGCCAAGCCTGCGCCCCACAACTAGAGAGTTTGTGTGCTGCAGCTAAGACCCTGCATGCTGCAATCGCAACTAAGACCCAACACAGTCAAATAAATAAAATATATTTTTTAAAGTACTCAGCAGAGTGCAAAACCATTAGCAATTGGCTTACTCATCTCTCCCACCGAAGGGCAGGGACATACTAGGTGTTAAAGGCTGCTTTATCTTGCCATCTTCATTCACAGTCACTCATCCACTTGATAATTGTTTAGCACTTGCCATGTATCAGACTGTACTAGAAACATGGAATATAGAGGTGAGGAAGACAGACATTGGTCTTAGCAGAGTGACTGAGTGTGTGAGCATTAGTCTTTCAAAAGCGTCCGACTCTTTGCATCCCCATGGACTGTAGCCTGCCAGGCTCCTCTGTCCATTGGATTCTCCAGGCAAGAACACTGGAGTGGATAGCCATTCCCTTCTCCAGAGGATCTTTGAAACCCAGGAACCCATGTCTCCTGCTTTGCAGGCAGATTCTTCATTGTCTGAGTCACCAGGGAAGCCCCTGGTCTTAGAAAGCACTCATTAAATATCTGCTGAATGAATACATCCCTCTGAAGTTTTTAGAAAACACTGAACCTAAACTTCTCCTGTTCAGATTGAAATGCAGAGTTTCCCAAATAAGGTCCAGCAGCTCAGATCTAGTAATGTGGCTTCCTCCAGAATCCAGTCCCCTGACTCTGGGTCCATGATTTTTCCCACAGCACCAGGCTCCTCCTTGGCTCTCTCTAAGGGGCTCTGTATCCTGCTCCCTCCAAAACTTCAGGAGGAGGGAGGGGCAGCCTGCTGGCTGCGGTGACCTGGTCTGATTACTCCACTGATTGTTCTAGGCATCTCCAGCTCTGTGTTTCCGCATCAGTGACTGGATGAGTGACCTTGAGCAAATCACTTACTCCCCCTGAGCCCCATTTTTTCATCAACAGAGCAAAATCTCATGTGAAGATCAAAGGACACCATGGCTGGAAAAGCTATTGAAAAGAATCAAAGGGAATCATATTTTTCTGTATCCTGTTTGAGCAGCTCACCCTGATGTAAAGCAGGATTATACAATATGCAAGTCACCCAGGCCCTGTGTCCATTACCTGCCATCCTTGCAGAAAAGGTATAATGGAGGAGCTTGGGCTTGGAGCCAGATGACAAAATCCCAAACCCTGACTCTTTCTTCCTAGAGGTGTGCTTTCCTCATAATGCTTTATCCCACTACACCCCAGTTCCTTTGTCAGGAAATAGGAATAATAGTTATAAACCTAGGGTATTATATATATAAAGAACTTAGCACCCTTGAGGATTTCCCTGGTGGTCTAGTGGTTAAGATTCTGTGCTTCTACTGAACGGCATGCAGGGGTGATCCCTGGTCAGGAAACTAAGATCCTACTTGCTTCCAGGTATGGCCTAAAAATAAAGACTGTAGCACCCTGCCTAGTGCTCAATTTATCTTCACTGTCCGTTCAATCATTCATTCATTCAATATTTATTGAACACGTATTACATGTTAGAAACTGTCTAGGCATGAGGAACATAGAGGTGCAATATACATGAGCCAGACAGATGCTCTCTGCTCTTAGTGACCTTACTCTACAGGCAGGAAAGCCTGGCGTGCTGCAGTCCATGGGGTCGCAAAGAGTCAGACACAACTTTGCGACTGAACAACAGCAACAGCTCTACTGAGGGGAATAAATACTATCCAGTTATTTCCACAAATTAGTATAAATTAAAATTGTGACAAGTGCTAAAGGTAAAAATACAATGAGCCAGGAGGACATAGAACGGTGTATGTTGTAGACACTGAAGGATTGAGAGGAAAAAAGAGCACCTTCCTTCAAAATAAAGCAGAAATAGAAACATCAAAGCAGAAACAGAAATGTGCCCTTATGGCAGAAAGCGGAGAACTAAAGAGTCTCTTGATGAAAGTGAAAGAGAAGAGTGAAAAAAGTTGGCTTAAAACTCAACATTCAGAAAACTAAGATCATGGCACCCTGTCCCATCACTTCGTGGCAAATAGATGGGGAAACAATGGAAACAGTGAGAGACTTTATTTTGGGGGGCTCCAAAATCATTGCAGATGGTGACTGCAGCCATGAAATTAAAAGTCGCTTGCTCCTTGGAAGAAAATCTATGACCAACCTAGACAGCATATTAAAAAACAGAGACATTACTTTGCCAACAAAGGTCCGTTTAGTCGAAGCTATGGTTTTTCCAGTGGTCATGTATGGATGTGAGAGTTGGACCATAAAAAAAGCTGAGCACAGAAGAATTGATGATTTTGAACTGTGGTGTTGGAGAAGACTCTTGAGAGTCCCTTGGACTGCAAGGAGATCCAACCAGTCCATTCTATAGGTAATCAGTCCTGGGTGTTCATTGGAAGGACTGATGCTGAAGCTGAAACTCCAAAACTTTGCCCACCTGATGCGAAGAACTGACTCATTGGAAAAAACCCTGATACTGGGAAAGACTGAAGGTGGGAGGAGAAGGGGATGACAGAGAATGAGATGGTTGGGTGGCATCACCCACTTGATGGACATGAGTTTGAGTAAGCTCCAGCAGTTGGTGATGGACGGGGAAGCCTGGCATGCTACAGTCCATGGGGTCGCAAGAAGTCAGACACAACTGAGCGACTGAACTGAACTAAACAAAGGAAGTCAATATAGGCAGGTAAGAAAGTAAAGGAAAAATAATAACTTTATTAAACACCTTCTTCCTGATAGGCACTGATCTTATCATATTAAAAACAAAAGTGAAAGTGTTAGTCACTCAGTTCATGTCCGACTGTTTGCAACCCCATGGACTGGAACCCTTTCAGACTCCTCTGTCCTTGGAATTCTCCAGGCAAAAAGTCAGTAGCCATCCCCGTCCTCACGGGATTTTGAAACCTAGGTATCAAACCCAGGTCTCCCACACTGCAGATTCTTTACCTTCTGAGCTACCAGGGAAGCCCAGGAGTGGGAGTGGATAACCATCCTCTTGAATAATTATCTTATTTAACATTACCATCTATGCCACAAGGTGATACTATCATCATTTTCTGCATGAATAAAATTTAATCTCACTAGATATGTGATTTTTCCAGGAATGTGTGGCCTATATGTGAGGGAGTCAAAATTTATACCCAAGTCAGTTACTTTTTTATAATTGAGTATACTTGGTTTACAATGTTGTGCTAGTTTCTAATGTACAGCAAGGTGACTCACATATATATCTTCTTTTTTAGATACTTTTCCATTATGGTTTATTACAGGGTACTGAATACAGTTCTCTGTGCTATACAAGAGGGCCTTGTTCTTTATCTGTTTTATATATAGTAGTTTGTTCATCCCAAACTTCTAATTTATCCCTTCCCAACCCTCTTTCCCCTTTGTAATAAGTTTGTGTTCTGTCTGTGAGTCTTTTCTGTTTTGCAACTAAGTTCATTTGTATCATATTTTAGAATCAACATATAAGTGGTATCATATGGGATCTGCCTTTCTTTCTGACTTAACTTCACCTCATCTGATAATCTCTCGATCCATCCATATTGCTGCAAAGAGCACTAGTTCATTCTTTTTTTATGGCAGAGTAGTATTCCATTGTGTATATAGATCACATCTTCTTTTTCCATTCATTTGTTGATGGGATTTTATTAATAGATTGCTTTAATGTCTTTGCTACTGTAAATAGTGATGCACTGAATATTGGGGTACATGTATCTTTTTAAATTATGGTTTTCTCCAGATAGATGTTCAGGAGTGAGACTGCTGGATCATATGGCATGTTGCTTTTTATTGCTGGCTATCCTCCTGGTTCTGTAATTCAGAAACACAGAAAACTTATTTGAAATGTAACTTAGAGATCGGTCAAAATAGAGTAGATGATACTTGTAGGGAAATAGTAGTTGGAAAGAAAATGCTGGGTTCAGTGTTTGAGGGACAGACTGAAAATCAGGCTCAGAGGCCTGAATTTGTCCTACATGTAATTGGTAGCCTTTGAAGGCATTTGTGGGCTTCCCAGGTGGCTCAGTGGTAAAGAATCCGCCTGCCAAGCAAGAGACCTGTGTTCAATCCCTGGGTCAGGAAGATCTGGAGGAGGAAATGGCAATCCACTTCAGTATTCTTGCCTGGAGAATCCCATGGACAGAGGAGCTTGATGGGCTACAGTCCGCAGGATCACAAACAGTCAGACATGACTGAGCAGACACATACCCTGAAGAATTTTGTAGATGAGTATCCAATAGCCCCACTCCACTTCACAGAAATGACCTAAAGGCTAACCTTTGGAGCTGAGCAGTACCCCAAGGAAAATGTGAAAACAGTTAAATAGGAAAATGAGAGTATTTGCTTGATCATGAAGATGCTGCAATACAGCTCGTTTTTCACCTTTAATGTAGAGTGCTTGGTCTCAGCGTATGTCCCTAGATAAGGTACCTCCTGCTGATAAGATTGTTTAGACAAGGGAGAGCAAGTTTTGCCCAAAATATCTCAAATCCTGTTGACTAGTCATTGAATTCTGGGCTTTGTAACCTCCCTGGCCAGTTATACATCACATGGTAGACTCAAAGCTTGCCTGAGGCTCTGAATGCTGAAGCTGCATGTCAGAAATGCTTTGGCAAGATATATATGGCTTTTAATTTGCAAGAGGGAGAGTACGTGTACTGTGCATGTGTAATACGTGGGGGAAGGATTTATGGCTCCGAATTCCAGGCTGGGAAACAGTGTGAATTTCTGTGAGTAAATCTACTCAGATGTTCCACGGGAACCGTTTCCAGTGGGAACAAGTGATTTTATTATGTTTTTGTTCTTGCAAAAGCCCTAGTCATCTGCCAAAAGTTAATGACCAAGGAATAACAGAGGTGGAGAAAGCACAGGGGATATAAAAAGGCTATGTTTATGCTAGTTTGTGTATGTTCTTCAGTTAAGGAAGTCAGAGTAGGACGTGAGTGTTTATTCACCCACAAAGAGTTTTTCTGGGATTCTGGGAAAGAAAAGGCAGCTTTCTTTCCTCGGAACAGGATCATTTGCCCCAATTACTGATGACAGCCAGGAATCAGCCTTAACATGAGCTGAGGCTGGAAAAAAAAAAAAAAAGTGTAGAAAAGGAGAGAATCAGGTCAGCATCTTAATCACCCAGCCAGACCTTCTTCTTGATTTCCAGTTAGGGGAGATAATACATGGATGCAACGTTTAAGCCAGCTTGAGGCTATTTCCTATTGCTTGCAACTCAAGGTATCTTTTTCTTTTTTGACTGTGTCAAGAGCTTCTGGGATCTTAGTTCCCCAACCAGGGATGGAACCCGAGCGCCCTGCAGTGAAAGTGCAGAGTCCTAACAGCGGGACCACCAGGGATGTTCCACAGAGCATCCTTCTAATGCAAGAGATAAAGTAGTATGACATTGTCCAATGTCCTTTATCCAGATGGAGGCTTCTGAACCTTGGTGTTTTTGACATTACGGGATATTGCGATGCACATTGTGGGATGTTTAACAATGTCCCTGGCCTCGACCCACTAGGTGCCAGTAAAATCCCTTCTCCTAGTTGTGGCAACCACATATGTCTGCATATATTGCCAAAGGTCCTCTGGCGGGCAAAATCGCCCCCATGGAGAACCACTGATCAGGACCAAACTTGTTGGCCTTCATCAGTTATATCAGTTTAGAGCAATGCTATTCTTAATTAATCTGGCAATAATAAGCATCTGTGGGACACTGGGTCTGTGTTCAGTAAAGACAAGTTCATAATTATGACTCTTATGCCCAGCATGATCCCTGTAATCATCAAAGAAAGATGTGATTATGTCACTCACATCTGCTAAAACTAAACATGGTTATGGGCTTGTAATCATTTTACAAATTGCAAGGCATTTGGTGAGCTACAAAGCGCTTTGTAATTATAATAGGGCTTTATAAGATGCCAAATACTTTGAAAACGATTAAGTGGCTTATACACGGGAATGTGTAAACCGTAAAAGACTTTGCAAACTGTAAGGTACCTTGGAAAGGTACACCATATAAAGTATAAAGTCCACTGTAAACTATGCTTATAAACTCAAAAGTGATTTGTGAAACGTACAGTCCTCTGTAAACTACAAGAAAAGATTTAGGAAGAAAACACTTTAAATTGGTGTTACTCAGACAGAAAATCAATCCAGACATTTTAGAAAGATTTGCAACTTAAAATAAAGATGCACTTTTTTTTTTTAGCGCCAAGAAAGTCCAAAAAAGGAAAAAGAACTAGTCAGAATCTTCTTTTCCCAAAGCATGTATTCCATTCTTTCATTTATTTATTTTTATAGCAAATGAGTTAACATCCAGCTTTTGGAAGACTCCAGTGTGCTTGTTATAATTAACTTAGTGTATTTAAAAGCAGAAACATCACTTTGCCAACAAAGATCCATCTAGTCAAAGGTATGGTTTTTCCAGTAGTCATGTACAGATGTGAGAGTTGGGCCATAAGGAAGGCTGAGTGCTGAAGAATGGATGCTTTGGAAATGTGATGCTGGAGAAGACTCTTAATAGTCCCTTGGACTACAAGGAGATCAAACCAGTCATTCCTAAAGGAAATCAGTCCTGAATATTCATTGGAACCACTGATGCTGAAGCTGAAGCTCCAATAATTTGGTCACCTGATGAGAAGAGCCGATTCATTGGGAAAGACCCTTATGCTGGGAAAGATTGAAGGCAGAAGAGGGCAACAGAAGATGAGATGGTTGGATGGCATCACTGACTCAATGGACATGAGTTTGAGCAAATTCCAAGAGATACTGAAGGACAGGGAAGCCTGGCGTGCTGTGGTCCATGGGGTCGCAAAGAATTGGACACTACTGAGCAACTGAACAACAACAACAATGTCTTTGCATTGTTTTGTTTGAAAAACAAAGTGCTCCAGAATTTACTGGAGTATGGAACTGATAAACACTAGCCCATTGGCCTTTAGCAAGCATGAAAGCTTTCAAATTTCTGATGGTAAATATTTGGATGATAATTCGCATGTGAATTTTTGAACAGCTCCCCCAAGACTCTACTGTATGTTTCTGCCTTATCCATGGAGCAGGAGAATTACCCCTGGTGAGCAATGGCAATGAAACCTTGGGAGCTTGGCTTTGTGGAGAAGACCCCTGTCTGCCCCTACCCCCCACAACAGGCACATCGTCACCATGGAGGAATGGAAGGCCATCAGAGCTATCTGACCATTTCACAGCCTATATTGTTTCTGGAGCAGACCAGCCCCAGAACCGAGGTGTATTCATACCAGATGGATCCTTAGAAAATATTCAGGTTAGTAATTCTCAAAGTGTATTCCTGGCGCCCTAGAGTTCTATAGAATTAGGGCTTCCCTTGTGGCTCAGCTGGTAAAGAATCCGCCTGCAATGCAGGAGACCTGGGTTCGATGCCTGGGTTGGGAAGATCCCCTGGAGAAGGGAAAGGCTACCCATTCCAGTATTCTGGCCTGGAGAATTCCATGGACTATGCAGTCCATGGGGTCGCAAAGAGTTGAACACGACTGAGTGACTTTCATTTTCAGAAGGTGGGGAAATGTAAGAAAAGAAGAAGCTCTCTGCTTTGGCTGGAGCCATTCTGCTTTAGTCTGTGGTATAGAATACACTTTTGTATAAAAGTGGAAATGTTAGTTGCTCAGTTGCATCCGACTCATTGTGACCCCCATGGACACTACCCCACCAGGTTCCTCTGTCCATGAAATTTCCCAGGCAAAAAATACAGGAGTAGGTTGCCATTCCCTTTTTGAAGGGATCTTCCTGACCCAGGGATCAAACCTGGGTCTGCTGCATTGCAGGCAGATTCTTTACTATCTGAGCCGCCAGGGATACCATGTATCTCAAATAAAGTATTTCGCAGAAACACAAGGAAAAATTGCTTATCCAAACCAGCCATTTTACAGATGGGAAAACTGAGGCCTGAAGTCGTGACCTGTTTTGCCAAAGGTTTTCACAGGTTGTGAAAGAAGAGCAGTTGGAGTCTGGGTCCCTAGGTCAATGACCAGTGTGCTCTCACCAAGACTTTGATGGAAACGATAAAGAACCAGGTGTATACAGTCCTCACCAGACCCTTATCATTGACTTCTTGTGGCTTTGCAGTTGCCAACGTTTTTCTCTCTTTTTCCTGTTTCCTCTTCAGTTTTGGAAGACAGATTTGTTTAGAACATGTACAGGCAGCACAGAAATATTCAGAATCTGTAAAAAGACATGTGTCCATAACTGGGGGTTCTTCTTGAAGTGTGAAATCCAGAGGGGATAGGATGCTTGGGTTCCGGGGAGAAAAAGAAGTCTAACAGTACAGTGGCAGGTCTACACAGCCTCCTGAGGGTCTGCGCCTGTACCCCATCACCGGAGTTTTTCATCTTGCCTCTGTGGCATCCTGTCAGCCAGCCGGGAGACGTTTTAAATGGGACTGCTGTCTCCCCACCAATCCACTGACAGATACGAACGAATAATATAAATTCTCTAGCCATTCCTTGGCATTTATTTCAATGTAAGTGTATTTTTTCCTGAGTATAAAGCCCAATAGTAATTTATCAAGAGACAAATCATTTTTTTCTTGGCAGTGAAGTCTGCAAAATTCCCATTTTTAAGGCCTTAAATCTCCCTATTTTGACAGGAGTAAAAAAGCATTAGAAGCTTTGATTTAGCTGGATCATACAAAATAGTTTCTCATAATTATCCTTTTGGATGATATATGCGTGTCTTTCTCCCCTTCTTATTAAACCCGAGGTCCCCATTTTTCACCCAGCTGTATTACTAAATTAAATTGCCTTTTGTTGTATTCAAGTTAAACACTTTGCCGAAAGCTTTTCTTGTTCGGGGAAAATAACATTTACCCAATGTGTGCCCGTGTTTTACTATTTGGATTTACTGCTCACAATTGTTTGGTTTGCCGGGTAATTTGAGGATACTGTTTGTTTTAATAGGAATAATGAATCACTGTAATTTAGGATAGTATCTTGGAGTACAGTATCTAGGAGGTAGGGAAGGGAGTGTTGAAGACCCATCACATGGAGAAAATGATTTTTCCTACTGCAAAAGCAGATGGGGAAAAGGTTAGGAAAAGTTACTGGAAGACATAAACAGCTGTGAGGCTGTTCTATAGTCTCTGCACTTTCTCAAGTAAAACACAAGCCTCCAACAGCGTGGGTTGGGTGGAACTTGCCTAATTCCCTCTTGATTAAGTTTTTCAGAGAACTGTTTTGTTTCTTTTTAATTTTATTGAAGTATAGTGGATTTATGTGCATGCATGCTAAGTCTCTTCAGTTGCATCCAACTCTTTGCGACCCTATGGACTGTATGCAGCCCACCAGGCTCCTCTGTCCATGAGATACTCCAGGCAAGAATACTGGAGTGGGTTGCCATTCCTCCTCCAGGGGACCTTCCTGACCCAGGGTTTGAACCCGGGTCTCCTGCACTGCAGGCAGATCCTTTACCACTGGGCCAACAGGGAAGTCCCCTGAGTTACCAGGGAAGCTCCTAGCAATACTGATCAAGAATAAAGAAAGCAGTATACTGTACTGGTGTTTTTCTTTCTGGCTTACTTCACTCTGCGTAATCGGCTCCTGACACATATATATGGAATTTAGAAAGATGGTGATGATGACCCTGTATGCAAGACAGCAAAAGAGACACAGATGTGTAGAACGGACTTTTGGACTGTGAGGGAGAGGGAGAGGGTGGGATGATTTGGGAGAATGGCATTGAAACATGTATACTATCATGTAAGAAATGAAGCGTCAGTCTATGCTTGATACAAGATACAGGATGCTTGGGGCTGGTGCACGGGGATGATCCAGAGAGATGATATGGGGTGGGAGGTGGGAGGGGGATTCAGGATTGGGAGCTCGTATACACCCGTGGTGGATTCATGTCAATGTATGGCAAAACCAATACAGTATTGTAAAGTAAAATAAAGTAAAAATTAAATAAATAAATAAACAGATTGCAATTATAGTTAAAAAAAAGAATAAAGAAAACAAATCAATATCAGGAATGGAATAGAAGATACGAGTACAATCCTGCAGATATTAAAAGCATGATCAGGAAATGTTATAAATATTTTTATGCATGTAAGTTCAGCAATTTAGATGATAGAAATACATTTCTTGAAAGCTCCAAATAGCCAAAACCAATTTAAGAAGAAATTTTAAGCTTGAATAGTACTTTATCTATCACAGAAATTGGATTTGCAATATAAACAACCTTCCTTCCCTGGTGGCTCAGCCAGTAAAGAATCTGCCTGCAATGCAGGAGACCCAGATTCCATCCCTGGGTTGGAAAGATCCCCTGGAGAAGGGAAGAGCAACCCACTCCAGTATTCTTGACTGGACAATCCCATGGAGAGAGAAACCTGGCGGGCTATAGTCCACGGGATCGCAAAGAGTCAGACATGAGTAAATGACTAATACTTTCACTTTTCCCACAAACAAAACTCTAGGCCCAAATTTACAGGTGAATTACAGCAAATATTTAAGGTAGAAACAATACCAAAAATAAAAAGCTTTATTTTTCAGAATGTAGAAAAGGATGGAGCAGTTCTTGCCTTCTTTTATGAGGTCGATATAATTTAAATACTAAAATTCCAGAAAGACATTACCAAAACAGGAAAAAATTACCCACCAGTATCTCTCATGAACAGAAAGGTAGAAATTTTCAATGAAATATTATAGACATAAATCCAGCAATAATTTAAAAAGTATAACATGATCTTGATCATGTTGCATAAACTTCACTTCATATAAACTTCACTTGATCAGGTGAAGTTTATCCTAGGAATTCAAGGTTGATTTAACATGTGAAAAACAATTAGTGTAACATCATATTAGCAGAATTATAGAGAAAAATTATATGAACCTCCCAACAGATGTAGAAAAGCATTTAACAAAATCTATCATCCATTTTATGATAAAAATTCTCAGTAAACTGGGAATAGAAGATAATTTTTCTGTCTAATATAAGGTATCTGCAAAAACAACAAATAACAACCACACAGACACAATCCTGAGTATTAACATCATTCTTAATGGTGAAATACTGAATCTTTCCGCCTGTTTCAACATATGAGAGGTCCTTGCCAATACAATAATAACATGGAAGAAATAAAAATCATAAAGGTTGGAAAGGACAGAATAAAATTGATTTTTCCCACAGATAGGATTATGTACAAGATAATAATAAGGAAAAAACAAAAAGAGATAAAAGCAAACCTTTCAAACCCACAGATCTCAAGGTCAATATGCAAGAAGTTGGGGATTCCCGGGTGGGTCACTGGGTAAAGAATCTGCCTGCGATGCAGGAGACAGAGGAGATGGGGGTTCGATCCCTAGGTCAGGAAGATCCCCTGGAGAAGAGCCTAGCAACCCACTCCAATGTTCTTGCCTGGAGAATTCCGTGGACAGAGAAAAGCCTGGCAGTGTACAGTCCACGGGGTCACAAAAAGTCGGACACTATTGAGTGACTGAGCAAGCAGATGGGGGGCAAGAAGTTATGTTTCACAGATGATCAAGAAAAATTTGGAAAATATTTTTAAATTCTATTAATTAATAATGTCAAAAACTGAACCTCAACTCCTCTCTTACTCCATACTTAAAAATTAATTTGAAATGAACCACAAATCCAAGCATGTAAGTTAAAGCTCTGCAACTCCTAGAAGGAAACAAAGGGAAACATGTTGAGACAGTTTGAGAACCGAAGGATAAAGACTTGTTGGAGACAATATGAAAAGACTAATCAGGGAGTTCCCTGGAGACCCAGTGGCTAAGATTCCGGGCTTTCACTGCTGTGGCCCAAGTCCAGTCCCTGCTCCAGGAGCTGAGATCCCTCAAGTCATGCAGCACAGATGCCCCCACCCCACCCCCCGCCGACAAAAAAGCACTACAGATCGTAAGAGAGAAAGATTGTTAGTTGGCCTTCATCAACATTACAAACTTCTCATCAAAAGACACTTTAAAATATACATATATATATATAAAGCAAGTCAACAACTTCGAGAAAATATTTGCAATAGCTTCATCCGAAAAAGGCCTTGCATCCATAATATATAAAGAACCATAACCTCATAATAAAAAGACAACATGGCTTTTTTAAACAGACAAAAGACTTCAATGGACCTAAGCAAGATACATGATTACATGAAAAGTTCGACATTCCAGTCATAGGCAAATGCACATTAGTACCGCAATGAGAGATCATTTCATATTCGTTATACAGCAAGTCGCCTACATGTGAACCTTCAAGTCTTAAACTTTCACAGACGCAAACGTGCACTCCATCAACGTCAGGCATGAGTGAGACTGCAGCCCCTCTCCATCTCCTATTGCTGGTGGTCCTTCAGCTCTACCGTCTCCCAGCTCCTCTCCTGCCTCCTCCAGGCAGGAACTCTTCTTGCCTGTTCACTCGATGCCAGCCCCCGTGTGCCAGCTGCTGTATTGAACTACTGTACTATTCCAGGGACTGTACTGTAATATTTAAAATGTTTTATTTATTGTGTTTGCATTTTATGTATTATTTCTGTGAAAAACGTTATAAACTCATCAGGTACAGAACTGCAGCCTGTTCCCCTCCTTTGTCCATGGAATTCTCCAAGCAAGAATATTGGAGTGAGTTGCCATTTCCTTCTCCAGGGGATCTTCCTGACTCAGGGATAGAACCCAGGTCCTCTGCATTAAAGGCAGATTCTTTACCAGCTGAGTTACAAGGGAAGCCCATTAGGTACAAGACTATATAGCCAACTGCGTTAGTTGGGTACCTAGGCTAACTTTGTTGGACTTACGAACAAATTTGACTTACCAATGTGCTCTTGTTTGCAGTGAACTTACTGTACTGGAGTGACTGACTGTAGTAAGTGTTGACAAGGGTGAGGATTCTTTATAGACTTCTCATTCATTACTGGTTAGGGTGCAACATCTTGTAATCACTTTGTGAAATGACTTGGCAATTTTTTACAAAGCTAAACATAAATAGGACTCAACAACCATAGTCCTGGGTATTTATCCAAGAAATACGAACACATGCATCTTTGAAAATGACTTCTACTGTGATTTTTCCTAGCAGTTTTATTCGTAATAGTAAAAAAATTGAACATAAACCAAAATGCCCATCCATCAGTGAGTGGACAAATATATTATGGGCTATATATCCTTGAAATTAAATTATATATATATATATATATATATATATACACACACACATATGTAAAAAAAAACATATAGGAAGGTCAAAAACATCTTGATTGAAAAAAATACAGATGCTACAGTTTTACTATATGAAATCCAGAACAGGCAAAGTGAACTATGCTGATGAAAATCAGATCAGTAGTTTAGCGGGGATTAGGGGTGGAAAGACTGAAAAGACTCAAAAGGGAACTTTATTGAGTGATGGAAATATTTATCTTGATGGGATGGTGGTTACGTAGGCATATACATTGACCAGAAATTGCTGAAGAGTAAATATACATGCATTTATTGATTGGGTAGAGGCAGGGGGAATATGGAAAACCTCAATACCTTCCTCTCAGTTTTGTTGTAAACCTAAGACTATTCTAAATCAATAAAGTCTTTATATAAGTAAACATGTGTACTCAGTCGTAAAGTCGGGTCCTACTCTTTGTGACCCCACGGACTTAACCCACCAGGCTCTTCTGTCCACAGAATTCTTCAGGCAAGAATACTGGAGTGGGTTGCCATTTCCTTCTCCAGGGGACCTTCCTGACCCAGAGATTGAAACTGGGTCTCCTGCATTGTAGGTGGATTCTTTACCACTGAGCCACCAGGGCAGTCCCAAAAGTAATAAATATAAATAAACAAATTCAAAAACTAGATAAAAAGCATTGGCTCTAAAGTTATAAACAAGAAAAATTCTTTCTGGAAGAAGTAGAAAAGCTCATAGCATGAAATTTAAATGATAGTCCAAGACCCTCTCCATTGAGAAATACACCAAGCCCAGTTGATTTTCAGATCACTACTCTTTTCCCTTGAAAAATGCATATAAATTTTATAATACAAATTGTTGACTAAACTAATACAAACAGTTGATTAAACTGGTTGACAAGTGATAAAATAATGTTTAGAATTTGTTGATTCTACCTAGAGTTGCTCATGCTTTAGGAAGATGTGTTATACTTATTCTGAAGTCTCGCATAATCTCAGACATACCATCCACTTAGCCTCCATGGACACACAGCTCCAGCACTACCAGGGTGCAGTATAGATGGTATTGGGGAGTTTCATCCAGTTCAGCCTTGCCAGGTCGTTGCCAAGTGCCCCAGACAGGCCTCATGATCTGAAAATACATATGCTAGGGATATGAATCCACCTGTGTGGGATGTGACTGACAGATGGATCCTGAAAGGTGGGTCCAAGGAATGAATGGAACTCTGTGATAGCAGAGCAATTTTTAATTTTTCTTTTAATTTTTCGGCCTCATCACGTGGCATGCTGGATCTTAGTTCCCCAACCAGGCGTTGAACCTGTGCCCCCTTCAGTGCAGAGTCTTAACCACTGGACCACCAGGGAAATCCTCAGAGGAATTTTTCATGGAGTAACTCCCCAGCATTCTGGAAGAAGATGTGCCCATCAGCTCTGTATGGCTTCCAGGCTTTCATCTCAGCAGCAGGACCAGGGGCCCTGAAATGTGTTTGGTCTATGTAGTATATGGTTTTGTCCATGAATGTGGTTGTGCAAAAACATGTGATTTTGTTTGCCGTCTATAGTGGAAGAATTTGTGTGCATCCATGTATAGCTGTGTGTATGTACACGTACGTTTTGTGTATGTGTGTCCATGGGTGTGCATAAACAATTGCAAGAGTGTATGTTTCTGTGTTTGTGTGGGTGTAACAGATACTCAGAATTCACAGAAGATGACGCCTGCTTCTTCCAGAGTGATGCTGAGTGATTCCACCTCTGACAGAGGACTTGCCTTTTTTCCCATCCCCATCTATCTCCCAAAGATCTCCCGGGTGCCGTGGTCCTCCCGTCATCCTGAGACTAAAAGATCAGTCCCTCGACAGCATTTTTTTTTACAGCCTCCATAAAAGCAGTGGATGAAAATGCACCAAACTGGGGGAAAATGGACTATTTTCAACGTGTCGGTGGTTTCCACAAACTAGTAAGCTGACACATGGGGGTGTTGATTTTAAAATCAGCAGATTTTTATACTTCACAATGTATTTGGGCTTTATCAGTATCTCCTCACCCACTTTGTTCTTGATGTTTCATTAAGCTGATGATCAGTTCTGACAGCCTAAACAGAAGTTGATCCGGACAGTTTATTTTTTAAATGAATCAGTCTCACATCTTCTGACATCCCTTTCCATCCTCCCTGAAATGTGCTCTTCAGCATCTGGCAGACCCAGTTGTAGCTGCCAGAACTTTCTTAATTCAATAATCAAAACAGGTGCCAAAGAAGTAAGTGTATGACTGTTAATTTTTCAAGTCTCACTCTTCTTTTCCACCTACCTAAATTGTTTGGAAGTGAATGTCAGCTCTCTGCTCCCCAGATTAAAGGTTATGGGCTCCTTGCATCAGAAAAAATAAATGAAGAAGGAAAAAAAAAAAAGGTCCACAACTTGATCCTCTTAAGGAATATTTTCAAACCTCTTCTTGAAATGAAACTCGACTTTATTTTATTCTTTATTTAGAATGAACAAAGGTTAGGCAGGGCTTAGAGGGGCTGTCCTTTTTTATTTTCTAAGACTGTGATTCTCAGAGCGTGCTGAAAGAAATCCCTGCGTCAGAACTGCCCAGAAATCTTTAAAATTATATAAAAGATTCAAAGCGCACTGATTCAAAAGTTCGGGTGAGAGAGCAAAAATGTGCATATTTAGCCAGCCCTCGGGGTGAATCAATGTCCAGTAAAATGTGAGATCAACTGATTTAAAGATGTTTACTCCAAAGGGATAAACAAACAAAATCAAACCGAGGTCACTTACAAAAGGAAATTCAATTTAGTCTCCTTTCTCTCCCCCTTTGAGAAATGTAAAACAGTCAGGTGAGCTGCTTTAAAATTAGAATGGGGGGCTGTAAAACTTTATTCAGTAAAGACAATAAATCCTGAAAAATAAATTCCAGTTTTCCTTTGTGTCCAGTTAGGGAGTGAATGAAAAAGGAATGGAAAGGAAATAGTGAAGAAGAAAAGAAAAGAGAGAGAGAGAGAGAAGCAGCTTTTCAAGTAGTTTCTATGAGACAGGCGCTGTTCTAAACATTTCACATGAAGTACCACGGATTACCCAAGGAAGAGAGAGCATGATAAAGTAGAGAAACAGGAGAGAGAAAAGGACAGGAGGAGAAATGGAGAACGAAAGAGAGCATGTGATAAACAGATGAGAGAGAAACACAAAAGGAGAGAATCTGAAATTCAGAGTCAGAGAATATAACCCAGGGGGACTCCGAGAGGCACGGAGAGGAAGCGAGAGTCACAGAGAGCCAGTGGGGACAGTACAGAGAAATACTGTTATCTTGCTCCAGCTGCCATAACAAAGTCCCACAGACTGGGCGGCTTAAACCACCAAAATGTATTTCCTTGGTCCTGGAGGCTGGAAGTCCAGGATCACGGTGTCAGCGCGGCTGGTCTCACCCTCTCTACTTGGCTCTAGAGGTGCGTCTTCTCCCAATGTCTGCACGTTGCCTTCCCTCTGGACCTACTGATGTCTGAATTTTCTCTACTTATAAAGACATCTGTTATCTAAGATTAAGACCCACCCTAAGGACCTCTAGCTGACTTAATTACCTATAAGGACTCTACCTTCAAATACAGCCACATTGTGAAGTTGGGGGCTTGGAACTTCAGCATATGAATTCAGGAAAGAAAGACACAATTCAGTTCAGTTCAGTTCAGTTCAGTCGCTTAGTCGTGTCTGACTCTTTGCGACCCCATGAATCACAGCACACCAGGCCTCCCTGTCCATCACCAACTCCCGGAGTTCACTCAGACTTGCATCCATCGAGTCAGTGATGCCATCCAGCCATCTCATCCTCTGTCGTCCCCTTCTCCTCCTGCCCCCAATCCCTCCCAGCATCAGAGTCTTTTCCAATGAGTCAACTCTTCGCATGAGGAGGTCAAAGTACTGGAGTTTCAGCTTCAGCATCATTCCTTCCAAAGAAATCCCAGGGCTGATCTCCTTCAGAATGGACTGGTTGGATCTCCTTGCAGTCCAAGGGACTCTCAAGAGTCTTCTCCAACATCACAGTTCAAAAGCATCAATTCTTCGGCGCTCAGCCTTCTTCACAGTCCAACTCTCACATCCATACATGACCACAGGAAAAACCATAGCCTTGACTAGCCGGACCTTAGTCGGCAAAGTAATGTCTCTGCTTTTGAATGTACTATCTAGGTTGGTCATAACTTTTCTTCCAAGGAGTAAGCGTCTTTTAATTTCATGGCTGCAGTCACCATCTGCAGTGATTTTGGAGCCCCAAAAAATAAAGTCTGACACTGTTTCCACTGTTTCCCCATCTATTTCCCATGAAGTGATGGGACCGGATGCCATGATCTTCGTTTTCTGAATCTTGAGCTTTAAGCCAACTTTTTTACTCTCCTCTTTCACTTTCATCAAGAGGCTTTTGAGTTCCTTTTCACTTTCTGCCATAAGGGTGGTGTTATCTGCATATCTGAGGTGATTGATAGTTCTCCTGGCAATCTTGATTCCAGCTTGTGTTTCTTCCAGTCCAGTGTTTCTCATGATGTACTCTGCATAGAAGTTAAACAAGCAGGGTGACAATATACAGCCTTGATGTGCTCCTTTTCCTATTTGGAACCAGTCTGTTGTTCCATGTCCAGTTCTAACTGTTGCTTCCTGACCTGCATACAGGTTTCTCAAGAGGCAGGTCAGGTGGTCTGGTATTCCCATCTCTTTCAGAATTTTCCACAGTATATTGTGATCCACACAGTCAAAGGCTTTGGCATAGTCAATAAAGCAGAAATAGATGTTTTTCTGGAACTCTCTTGCTTTTTCCATGATCCAGTGGATGTTGGCAATTTGATCTCTGTTTCCTCTGCCTTTTCTAAAACCAGCTTGAAGATCTGGAAGTTCACGGTTCATGTATTGCTGAAGCCTGGCTTGGAGAATTTTGAGCATTACTTTACTAGCGTGTGAGATGAGTGCAATTGTGCAGTAGTTTGAGCATTCTTTGGCATTGCCTTTCTTTGGAAATGGAATGAAAACTGACCTTTTCTAGTCCTGTGGCCGCTGCTGAGTTTTCCAAATTTGAATTCAGGAAAGAAAGACACAATTCAGCCCAAAACAAATAATGAGACAGAGGAAAGGATAGAGAAAACTAAGGCATAGAGATAAGACCACTCAGAGAGAGAAAGATGAAAAGGGAGGCAGACTAAATGGAGAATTCATGAAAACATTTGAGGCCACTTTTAGTTGGGGGGGTCCCACATTTTTGTCAACTTTTTTGTTGGATTAGGCAACATCGTTCAGAGTTTTATTTAAGACTCATAAAATGATGTGCTGCTGACTAATCATTTGTTGTTCATAGATTTCTATCAACTCTCATATTTGATTCCTTGACCCCATCAAGCTCTAACCATTTGCAATTCTATTACTGCAATTTATTTTTCTGTTACTCCAATTTATGCTTCTCAGTCTAACTTATCAGTGGAAAAGCTTCATTATCTGATTATCAAATTTTATATAAAAAGGACATCACTGACTCCTAACAACAACTTACTTCAATTACAAGCATAGTATTTTCACTGAATTATCTTAACTTAAAGAAACCCCAATTTATGATTTATCAATTTTGCTTCGTGATAATCCTAAAGACCTCTCTGCTATTTTGAAGTTACTTTCAGGTGCAATATTTTCAATGATTTATAGGAGATATCTTATAGAACCATATACCATCAAAATTTAGAAAAATTTTTAGACCACTGCGTAATAAAGTAACTGACATCATATCCACCAGGATATGATGGACATATGGACAGGATATGATGGAAATATCCACCAGGATATGATGGTAGATATGACATCATGTCCACCAGTCACTTATCCACTGGGGTAGAGAAAAAGAAAAACTGGCCTGTTTTCCATTTCCTTGGCTGGAGGAGGATTAACAGTTACTGAAAACCTAAGGAACTCTGCTGGTTCCCACATGCCTAAACACAGGGTAAGAATATTAGGTGGAAGATATCTTAACAGATAAGAAACTGTAGCGCAGTAACTCTCAAACGTTTGTGCATACAAGACTCTCCTGGGGAGTTCACTACTGATGCAGATTTCTGGTAGAAATTCTTCATCAGTAAATGTGAGATGGGGTACAATAATCTTCATTTTTACTAGAAGTCCAGGGAATTGGGCAAAAATGGTCTTCAGATCATTGTTAAGAAAGTCAAGAATGCTGGGAAGATTGACAGCTTTGGGGATCAGTCAGATCTGGACTCTGACATTGTGTGGCCCAATTGCCTCCTGATCAATTCCTTATCTGAATGGTGAGGTATAGAAACAGCTTGAAGGCTTGTTGCAAGGGTTATATACAATGGTGTAAAATGAAGTGCTTAACACAGACACACAATGAATACCAGGCACTCCAGTGTTCTAACATGTAAATGCAGCTGCCCACTCCAAACCCCATTTACATAGACATTTTATTTAAAAATATATAACAAAATCCTATGGCCTTCATGCTTGACAGACGCCAAACCTCATGGAGGGAGAAAAAACTCATGAAGTAAATCTTCCAAGGCTTGAATATATATTCTTTCAGACTCCTAAGTGAGAGGCTCCAAGCTACTCCCCTCACCCCAACCACTCACAGGCAGGATGGATGCCCTCTGTGGTTTATTTGTCACCATCATCCATGATGTATTTCCTTTGTATGCTCAGGAAGTCAAGAGGCAGCCTTTGGGGTCTCCCACTTGTCTCGTGTTAGACTATAAAGTAATATATTCATTTTTGCTTGACACCGGCTGCACTTACTCTTTTCTTCTGTTAAAGCAGTGCTGCACAAGTGGAATGATATCCAACGGTCCTTTTCCAAATGATGGGTAAGGACTTTCAAAGAAATCTCATGACCCTGGAGGTCTGAGTTTGGGTGCTTAAGAGAAAATGGGTCTTTAGGAAAACTGCATTGGATTGGCGGTATCTCAGTTAAGTCACCAATTGTCCAGAATATTCACCTGTGACATCCTGCTACTCTCCTTACCTTCACCAGCTCTTGATACTTCAGTTTTCCTACTCTTCCTACCCCTATTTCTGTACTATAGTAATAACTATTAGTAATCATCATTTCAAATATAATAGCTAACATTAATATGTGCTTCCTGTGTGTCAGGCACTACGTTAATTGCCTTGTCTATATTCCCTCATTTAATTCCAAAAATAAAACTAGGAACTACTTAGCCACTACCCCATATTACTAATAAAAAATAGAGGGTTGAAAGGGGTGAACACCTTGACCACAGGCCACAGGGCACGTGAAGGACAGCACCAGATAGCCAATGCAGGGTTGCCTGACTTCAAATGCAGCATTTCCAACCTTGGGTATGAGAACACTGAAAATTGAGCAGACCCTTATGAAGCTGAAATTGCATTTTTAGTGTCTGTTGACTGAGAAAATGCATTGTGGCAGAAAAAAAGAAAAGCTATGAATTCTGCAAATGTTTAAATGACTTTGCATTTTGCTAATCACAGCAACAACTGCATACCAATCCCCACGTGCCATATCTTGCTGGAGTTAAACGGACACTGAGATCGCAATGCGTGATATCAGGGAGATAAATCCTGGGAAATGGTCCAGTTACCCCGATGTCTCTCTGAGGTCTGCTGCCCTCAATTTGGAATGGGCTAAAGATACGGTAGCCAGAAATGGACTTTAGTATTTAGCTAATCCAATGCCCAAGTTGCCAGGGGAGATAACTGGACGCAGAGGTGTTAAAAGAGCTATTTAAGGCCACCTAGTAAGTTAATGCCAAACAGTGGAAGCTAGTCTCCTAATTCCTAATTCAAACATTTTGTTTTATCACAGTTTATCAAATCATTAGCTCATATTTTAGAACTCTAACTCTCTATCTTCCTCATCCCTCCCTGTCCCACGGAGTTGTTATATTCCTAAGGGCAAAGGTCAACAATTTCTATGCAGGGTACATAATGTAAAATCTCACAATAGGTGACTCACAAGCTAGAATCAAGATTGCCAGGGGAAATAACAACCTCAGATATCCAGATGATACCACTCTAATGGCAGAAAGTGATGATGGACTAAAGAGCCTCCTGATCAGGGTGAGAGAGGAGAATGAAAAAGTTGGCTTGAAACTCAACATTCAGAAAACTAAGATCATGGCATCTGATCTCATCACTTCATGGCAAATAGAAGGAAGAAAAATGGTAGTGACAGATTTCATTTTCTTGGGCTGCAGAAATCACTATAGATGGTAACTGTAACCATGAAATTAAAAGACGCTTGCTCTTTGGAAAGCTATGACAAACTTAGGCAGCATATTAAAAAGCTGAGACATCACTTTGTCAACAAAGGTCCTTCTAGTCAAAGCTATGTTTTTTTTCAGTAGTCATATACGAATGTGAGAGTGGGGCCATAAAGAAAGCTGACCGCCAAAGAATTGATGCTTTTGAACTGTTGTATTGGAGAAGACGCTTGAGAGTTCCTAGGACAGCAAGGAGATCAAACCAGTCAATCCTAAAGGAAATCAATCCTGAATATTCATTGGAAGTACTGATGCTGAAGCTGAAGCTCCAATAGTTTGACTGCCTGATGCGAAGAGCCAATTCATTAGAAATGACCCTGAGGCTGGGAAAGATTGAAGGCAAGAGGAGAAGGGCATGGCGGAGGATGAAATGGTTAGATAGCATCAGCGACTCAATGGACAAGAATTTGAATTTAGTGTCTGTTGATTGAGAAAATGCATTGTGGCAGAAAAAAGAAAAGCTAAGAAAAGCAAACTCTCAAATGAAGGACATAGCGAAAGACAGGGGAGCCCGGCGTGCTGCAGTCCATGGAGTTGCAAAGAATCAGACGTGACTTAGCAACTGAGCAACAACAAAGGTCAGCAAACTATAGCCCACAGGCCAAATCCAGCTGACAACCTGTTTCATAAATAAAGTTTTATTGGAACGCAGCTAGACTCATTCATTTGCACACTGACCATTGCTGCTTTCCCATTACAGTGGCCGAGTTGAGTCTTTAGGACCAAGATCATAGGACCTGAAAAGCTGAAAATATTTTATATCAGGCCCTTTACAGAAAGTTTGCTATCCTATGATTTAAGGTGCTGTAAGAAATTTGCCTTTGCATCACCCACTCTCCTAGCAACCTCAGGAACATTCCAGAGATTTATTGCATAAGAAACTTGCAACAGACAAGTATCCAGACCTTCCAGAAAAGTCAGGTGAGAGGAGATAGAAAGAAGGATAAAAGTAAACTGTCTGAGAATGGACAAAGGAGAAAGTAAATGAATGCAGGCATTAAAGAATTATCTACCTCTCAGGGAGGTAGAGAGCATCTCACAAGATAATGCTTTGTGAGCTGTTATATGGTTGCAACCAACAAATCATCATTTTATCCCAATTCCCATTTGAGAATTGAAAATGCCTACCCAAGCTGCCAGAACCCCCTGCAGGGAACACTGAGGGTCTAAAAAACCAGTAGGCCCTCTGGGGAAAAGCTGTGGTCTCCTCTTTATGAGTTTTCATGGCTTGTACCATTAAAGAAAGTTTACATGTTCCATCTATTAGCCTCATCACTACCCAAAATGACAACCGCTAAAGTTTAAATAATAAAAAAAATGGAATAAATATTATAGCATCCTGGAATCCTGCAATATGAATACTGGGCCAGAGATCATTGAGAAGGTAACAGGAAAATAGCCCTTGACTTAAAGACTCTATGTAGAATCTTCAGCAAACCTATCCTTTAGCTGCATGACCCTGGGAGAACCATTCAACTTCTCTGAGATTCCCAGTGACATTGTCTCTCTCTGGATCACTCTTACTGGGACAGTCCAGCTCTTCCTAGCTTCCCATGGCCAAGCAACTCCTCCTTGATTTTCAAATATCAGTTCAAATGTCACCTCTTTGGTTTCACCTCTTCCCACCCCCAATCACCCACTTGTCTACCCACTAGCTATCATCTCACATCATCTATTTCCTTTATTCATCTGTTTATGTTTCAAGCATCTACCTTCCCTCCTCCCCACCAGATTTCTAGCTCCACAATGACAAGCTTTTCTATTATATGTCCACCTATCTCAGAACTGAAATAAATATGCCAGACAGTAGGAGCTTGAAGGATCCTTGTTGAACAAGAAAGTAAATGAACGCATGCGTTAAAGAAGTTTCTACCTCTCAGGGAGGTAGAGTGCATCTTACAAGATAATGCTTTGTGAGCAGTTACACAGTTGCAACCAACAAATCATCATTTTATCCCAATGCCCATCTGAGAATCGAAAATGCCTACCCAAGCAAGAAAATAAAAAACTGGAAACTTCTGACCCAAGATATTCACTAGTCCTTAAAAATGACAATACGAATACCGTTCATCTGCTTTATTTGTCCCCTTTCCAAAGCTGCAGAGAAATCTGAACGTACAAGCCATGAATATATATTCATAGATTTGTTATGTCTCTCTCTGTCTCTGTGTCACACACACAGACACAGAGTTACTCTGGCTTTAGACTATGCAATTACACTAAATCACCTGCCTGTTCTCCTCAAGCACAGAGAAGCTAACTGATGGCAGAGGGTCTCCACCAGCTTGAACTCAGATGTGTCTGTCCTTCCATCGAACCTGATTTGTAGAAAGGGAGAAGATGCGTATAGGTGGAAAGGCAAGCTGCACACCTCCTTGTTTGTGTTCAGAGTTCTTGGAATGGGCCTTCCTCTGCCTACCCCGACCCCAGCGCGGTCTGCACGTGTGTCCAATGCTTTGATCACCTCTCCTGAGCCCTGCCCTACTTCTGCTTCTTCATTGCATTTCAGCTTTTCTGATCTCCACTCCCAGTCTGGGTCTGATCCCTTACTGTATATAATTTACCTGCCTGCCATGCTTCAAACTAATCATGAGTTTAATCACTGATGTAACCCAAACATGGGCTGTGTCTCCCTGCCCTTTTTCCCAGGGACTTGCTTCAGTGTGGATGGATCCCCAGGACCATGAGCTTTGATCACCCACAGTTCTCCCCTTGATGCTTGGAGTTCCAGAGAAAACTTGCTCAAGCAGATTCTCTCTGCTTCTACGCAAACCTGCCACCTGTCCTGCTTTTCATCCATCCTGCACAAAGCACAGCCACTTCTCTAGTGACAGGCTTCCAGCATCCCAGGCGAGCTACTGGGGGGAGCTAGGGAAGACATGGGGCTGCCCAGGGGTGTTCTGTGAGCCATCACCTGTGCTCCTGGTAATAAGCAAACTCATCTCTCCATCCCCATTCTCTCTTCCCTTTCTTCTTGTCTTGGCACGAAGAGAAAGTCTTCCCTTTCTGGAAGGGCAGGCCATCCTACTTGCAGGTCCCTTCTGCTCCAAAGAAGAGTCATCAAGGAGTTTTCTGAGTAAATATAGAGCTCATAGATTTAAGTTAAAAGAGAAAGAAAGGAAACTCCTTTTAGAGTTTGCTTTGCCCTGGAGGTCTTGATGGGTTGCCAAAAAGTGATGGTCAAAGATACTATTCCTACTTGTGAAAGAGGCAATAAGTTCTCTAGGGTGGACAGTAACAGGCATACAAAAGACTCCCTTTGCCTTCCAAAATCCAAAGTCAATACAAATGTGACTGAAGTTACTATGCCCTGTTTTTTATTTTATTTATTTTTTGGCCACACTGGGTCTTCACTGCTGCACACAGATGTTCGCTCGTTGAGGTGAACAGGGGCTACCCTCTACTTGCAGTGCGAGAACTCATTGCTGTGGCTTCCCTTGTTGTGGAGCACCAGCTCTAGGTGGGCAGGCTCAGTGGGCTTCATTGTCCCTCAAAGTGTGGAATCTTCCTGGACCAGAGATCGAACCCATGTCCCCTGCATTGGCAGGTGAATTCTGAACCACTGAACACCAGGGAAGTCCATGCCTTGATTTTGTCAGCACCTCAAATGCACATGAAGTAAGTTAACTAATCTCTCTTAGCCTCTAAGGTTCTGACCCTGATTCCACTTCTGATCACCAGCTAAGTTTCTGGAACCAACTGCAGTGAATCACAGGGAATGGCCGGCGCATTGGGGGATTCCCCCATATCCCCAAGAGATTCTCTGACACCAGTTGGGTGTCCTCCAACTCAGCTCCACTCTGAAACTGTCTACACAGAGACGGAATCAGATCCCACAGGTTAAAGGCTCAGTCCTACAAGACCGCCCCCATCCTCCCCCTACCCCGGCCCTCAGACGCCAGTCTCAAGTCCAGATTATCACCTGTACTTCTGACCACCTAGCCATAGATCGGAGATTCCACTGACCCTCTCTTTGGGTTTGATTAATTTGCTTTAGTGCCTCAGCACTCAGAGAAACATTTTACTGACTAGATTGCCAGTTTATTACAAAAAGATGTAATTCTGGACAGCCAGATGGAAGGACCTCTAGAGCAAGGGGTGGGGAAAAGGTATAGTTTCCATGCCCTCTCGTCCCATCTCCATGTGTTCTCCAGCTCAGAAACTCTCCAAACACTATCCTTTTGGGTTTTTATGGAGGTTTCATTACATAGGCATGATTGATTAAATTATTGGCCATTGGCAACTGATTCAACCTCCAGCCCAGAGGTGGGGGTGTGTGTGGGCAGAGGACGGGAAATTCCAACCCTCTAATCACATGGCTTGTTCTCCTGGCAACCAGCTCCCATCCTAAGTCATGTCCAGCTCTTTGCAACCCCATGGACTGCAGTGCACCAGGCTTCCCTATCTTTCACTGTCTCCCAGAATTTGCTCAAACTTGTGTCCGTTGAGACGGTGATGCTGTCTAACCATATCATCCTCTGCTGCTCACTTTTCCCATCCTTGGGTGAGGTCCCCCAAAGTCACCTTATTAATATAACAAGAGTCATCTTTAAAGCTCTTTATCAGGAGGAAATTCCAGGGGTTTTAGGAACTCTGTGCTAGATATGGGAAGAAGACTGTCTACATATTTCTTATTATAAATAGCAATATCACAGCCTCAGTTTCCTCGGTGGGGTCAATAATGACAACCTTATGAGGATTAAGATCTGTTTCCTTTTCCCAGAGTCCTCATTCTGTTCTTCTCCACAAAAAGACAGATGCTGAGTGCGTGAAGTTGGAATTGGTCCCTGAGTGCCTTGAAAGGTCACATGCCAAGTTGGATTTGATTTTTTTTTTCCTTGCAAATACTTCGACGCAGTGGGAAGGGGTACACTGACTCAGAGCCCAGGAGGCTGGGGAGGATGTTTGAAAAGACAGAGTTCCAGGGGTGCAAACCCTTAGAAGAAAAAGAGATCATCACACAGAGCGAAGTGCCCTGCCCCTCCTTTCCCCTCTGGCGTTTGATTTGAGCCGCCTGGCAGGCTCTACTCTTCTCTATCAAAATCCATTCACCCATCACTAAGTCTGAAAAGGATGTCTTTAACCTTCAGCCTTAGGTAGCAGCTAAGTGCTTTCTTCTGGCTCACAGAATACACCTTTCTCTGCTTTTTAGAAGAACCAATTGGTGACCACGCTAACCAGGATTACTGTGCTTCCAGCCCACCTGGAAAATGGGGAGAGACTGGGTTTCCTTTTCCCCTCCACCCACCTTCCAGCATCAACAGGATTTGAACCCTGTCGTTGCCCTCCTCAGGCTTTCCAGGTGGCCCTAGTGGTTAAAGAGCCTGCCTGCCAAAGCAGGAGACGTAAGATACGCTGGTTCAATCCCTAGGTCGGAAAGATCCCCTGGAGGAGGGCATGGCAACTCACTCCAGTGTTCTTGCCTGGAGAATCCCATGGGCAGAGGAGCTTGGCGGGCTACAGTCCACAGTGTCACGAAAGAGTCGAACAAAACTGAAGTGATGCTCGCATGTATGCCTTGTCCTTTGGAAGCAGTCTTTCAGCCTCAAGCCTGATTCATTAATTTCACTGGTTTGGCTGGGCCATTTATCAAAATTCCCTCAACAGTTCAATTAGGAAGGACCAGACTCCCAAATTGGGGTTGGTTTTCTCATCTCCCCTAGCCAGCTTGCAGTCTGCATTGCTGCCCCGGCCACCCCAGGTTTGGGGAGCACCTGGTGAAATAAATCACACCTCCACTTATCGACTTCATAATTTTTACAGCACAAAAGCACTGCCAAGGAGACGGGGCAAATAAATGCTTTCCTTTCTCCTTGGCACCTAATTGTTTCTACAGAACTGAAGGGCAGGTCTTCATCCTTCCATTCACAGCCATTCAAGCAGCCCTGTTTCTCAGGCCCTCAACTACCCTGGGGAATCAGGACTGTGGGGAGATCTTCCTTCTAGCTCAAACCCACATCTCTCTTTCTGGTTTCTCATGACTATGCCTCCCACCTCCATCTCATCCTTGAGTCCCCATTTTCATACTGCGGCCAGAGAAATGAGTCTAAACTGTAAATATGATGTCACTGCTCTCCCTTTTAAACTATCCATGGCTTCCTATTGCCCCATGAGAAAATACAAACTCCTAAGCATGGCAGTCAGCTAACTCCCTTTGGCGTCTAAGCTCTGTGAGATCTCCAGTTCCTAGACCAGTGCATAGCCCGAAGGACCTGCAGACGGAATAAAATCAGGCTGTTCTCTTTCCAGCCTCACCTCCTCCTCTCTCTATTTATCATTTTATTCTCAGCAGCACCAAGCGTCTAGAATTCCTCCCATGAGCCATACTGGTTCTCACCCACTCCCCCTATTTTATAAACGTAACCTCCCTGCCTGAAGTGTACTTACCCCCTCTTCAGCTGGCATCTGCTTATCCCTTAATTCACAATCATCACCTCCTTCTGGAAGTTTCCCTAAACATCCCTTCCCAGGGGCACAGCTCCCTATTGAACTGGAGACCCCCCTCCTCCTTCCCCAACACTGAAAACTGCCTGACCGTGTGGGACCGCAATCAGCTGGAGGGCTGGGGCCACTCATGCCTTATTCATTTATATCTCCCCAGCATCTGATATACAGTCCTGATCTCTGTTCCCATCACTGGGCTCCAAACCCATCCAGGGGCCTACCAATACTTCTCCACTGGCCTTCGTTGCTGTCTCAATGCTCTACTTCTGAAGAAATGGTCCCAGAGAAGTGTTTCCTTTCTAATTATTTCTATTTTTATTCTACTCCGAAGGGCAGCCTACCCTGGTCCTTCCAAATTGTACCTTTCTTTCTCAGAAGATACAGGAAGTGGTTTTCTCAGAAAGCAAAAACTCTTAGAAATATTTCCTCTGCCTCTCCACTGACCACTTTGTTGTTGAGTCGCTCAGTCGTGTCCAGCTGTTTGCAACCCCATGGACTGCAGCACACCATGCTCCTCTGTCCTTCACTATCTCCTGGAGCTTGCTCAAACTCATGTCCATTGCGTCAGTGATGCCATCCAACTATCTCATCCTCTGTTGCCCCATTCTCCTGCCCTCAGTCTTTCCCAGCATCAGGGTCTTTTCCAGTCAGTCAGTTCTTTGCATCAGGTGGCCAAAGTATTGGAGCTTCAGCTTCAGCATCAGTCCTTCCAATGAACACACACTCCACTGACCACAAAGGATACCAGACCAGTGTCTCTGTGTTCCTACCTCACAGTAAATGTTCATCGGCTGAAGTTTGGTAGTCTCTGGTCCTCTTTATAAAACTGCAATTAATTAGCCTTCTAGGAAAGCTGGTTGTTGGCTCCAGAGCTCCCTGTACCCCTTTCTCAAGAAGCCTCCTGAGATACTTACGTAAACAGAGCCCTGGATGATTAATCCAGGCATTCCAGCCACCCAGGCTAAGACCCACTGTGACCGTCATTGTAATATTAACAATACTCCACACACCACGCTATCACATTGTTTCACTCATTATTTCAATAACCATTTATTGAAAGCTCGCTAAGCAAGGCATTGGCATTGATGATGAGGAATCAGCAATTCAAACCAACCAACCAACCAACCAAGAAAGCAGGTGTGGACTCATGGGCTCCCCTGCTGTCATGAACTGGTTTAAGGTTCTTGGTCTGGAAGCATCTCTTAATAAGCCTCGATCAGTTGACCAGTTCATATTTTTTGATCTGAACTGCAGCCATGTAAACAATATCCCCGTTCTTGAATTCTAGTTCCCTCCACTCTGGTTAATTTCTCTCTCTCCATCTCAACTGGTCCCTAACCTTACTTAACCACTGGCAGTGATATTGCCAGTGAGAGGAGACCAGATCTCCAAGGAATAACGATATGAATTTATCAGAATTAATTAATGAACCATGCAGTCTATTTTCAAATCCCTGTGTTCTCTGCTGGAGGCCAGAGGCCAGCCAGCTCTGTCTTCTCCACCCACAGAGCCTAGCGTGGTACTGTCTGGTCTTCATTAAAGATGGACTGAATGAGTAAATAAGCAAAGGAATGAATCCCTATGATCTGGGGCTCTGGGCCCCACCCTGACTCTGACACATCTCTCTTCCTCACTGAGTTTATTCCATTTTGACCCCCAACAGCAAAGACCCCCAGAACTCTATTTATTGCAGAGCTGGTAGTGTCACTGGTGCAAGCAGTAACGGTCTCTGTGTTGGCAATACCCCTGCACGTTGATGGGCTTCCGTAGCGACTCAACATTATTATGTGTCAAATATAATTTATGGTTTAATACAATGCCAGCTTTATAACTGCATTATTCTTATGTATTTACATCTGGAAAAAAAAGTAAATCACAGTGAAATTTTCCACTTTGAAGGACTTCATCTGCGATTAAGTGCCGAGTCCACCAAGGCTGTGTTTACTCAGGCTCAAATTGGGGCAGCTCCAGGCCCTGAGAACAAAAACCACTTAATTGTTTTCAGGTTATACCATTTTTGCAAGTTATTTGCATTCTTTTGTCTTAAATTTCTGAATATGTGCTGGGTACCTGCCCTCTGTCTTTAGGAATTCAGGAGGTATGTGGGCTTAGTTGCTCAGTCATGTCTGACTCTTTGTGACCCCGTGGACTTGTACCTCACTTGGTTCCTCAGTCCGTGGAATTTCCCAGGCAAGAATACTGGCGTAGGTAGCCATTCTCTTCTCCAGGGCATCTTCCCAACCCAGGGTTTGAACCCAGGACTCCTGCATTGCAGGCAGATTCTTTACCATCTGAGCCACCAGGGAAGCCCCCTTGGAAAATCCAAATACCTGCCCAGAAAGAGTCAGTCTCTCTCTCAATAGCATAAGATATCAAAGAAATGCCTAGAACATCATATAAATGGTCTTGCACCACTCACACTCTTCGGTTAGCTGAGTTTTTGTTATTTCTTTGTGTGTGTCTCAGTTAAAAATTTATCAGTGATTTTTCTCTTGTGGTAAGTATAGAACTGTTTCATTTTAGTATAAATATTTGATTTACATACATACCATGATTTATACAGTTCTCAGTCCCATTCATGAGCATTTTAAGTTGTTTCTAATTTCTCATTATAAACAACAGTGCAAAGAACATCTTTGGACATCCATTTGCACCATTGTGCAATCTTTGTTTTATTGAAGAAAACCCCTACATAAATTTCAGGGTCAAAGGGGAAATCTTTAAAATAAAAAACCATACCTTGCAGCAGCCTTGATTAACATCAAAACCTCCATTCAACCTTAGACACCCATTCAGATATCACCTCCTCTGTAAAGCCCTCCTTGATTTCCCCAGGGCTATGCCATTGGCAGACTTTATCACTCTTTCCACTCAGCTACCTCATTACTTTATACAAATTTTTGTGCAAGTATTAAATTGCAGTGTCAATCAGTCATGTACACATTTGTTCATGTTATTGGATTATCGTCCTACATGGAGTGTGTCATGTCATTTTTCATCTAGGTAGTTCCAGTGTCTAAAACATTGATGTTAATATCCATATGCAATGAATCAAAACGCCCTTAGGGAATTGTTGGAAGAGCTAACAAATTTTGAGTTTTCAGTGCATTGTCTCAGGGGTTACAGAAAACCCTTGAGAAGTCATTAAAAGGTTTTAATCAGGTTTTTCTCTGGGACGATTTGTGTGTGTGTGTTCCATAAATTGTTAGTCGCTCATTCATATCCGACTCTTTGTGACCCCCATGGACTGCAGCCCACCAGGCTCCTCTGTCCATGGGCTTTTACAGGCAAGAATACCGCAGTAGGGTACAATTCCCTTCTCCACAGGATCTTCCCAACCCAGGAATCAAACACAGGTCTCCTGCACTGCAGGCAGATTCTTACCATCTGAGCCACCAGGGAAGCCCTGGGCTGCAGAGGGTCCCTCATCTTGTACTTTCAGGAGCCGCTCAGGAGGGTGGGTGGGTGGTTGCCCAGAGACTCCTCCCAGGTCCTCTGCACATGGCAGTGAGAGCAGCCCCCAGGGAGGGTAGCAGCCACTGGACTTCAGCACATCGTCACCTCCTACTTTCCCCTCCCACTTTACGTCTACCTCCCCAGTCTAGGCGGCCATCTTCCCTCACCTGAATGTCTTTGATGGGCTCTCAATTGATCTCCCTGTTTCCTGCTCCCAACTCCAATTAGTTTCTCACAACAGAATCAGAATAAACTTGAGAAGAGATGGGAAGAGAGGGTCAGGAAATGGGTAGGAAGGGAAGAGGGGAAAAAAAAAAAAAAAAAAACAGGATTGGCAAAAGAATTTTAAGAGGTAGCTCCTACCTGCAGTTTTGTTCTTTCTCTCCATTTATCCCATTTAACCAAATGCATATTTTCTATCAATAAACATGTTGTAGTGTTGTGGGCAGTTCCCTTTCCTGCTTGTCTTTCGATCCAGCAGGTTCATAACCTAGTGTAATAATTTTAGATATTTTTACTGACTACAAACGTCCAACTTTAGAATTGTGTAGATCCTGCTTTTCAGAATAGAAGGGTTCCCAGGAATAGATCTGCTGATGAATCCATTTTTCCATTGATTTCTATTATGGAATTGAAGAGGAATTCCCAGATAGGGGGAGAAATCTTCAAAAGACCGAGTTGAAAACTTCTAGGCAGAAATAGTTTATAATAAGAGACGAACTGGTGATGCAAAACTTCCTTAACTCCAGGACAGTTCCAAGCTGTATATGTGTTCTTTTCAACTTAATGTCAGGAGCAGTGGTGGGTTTTAGGAAACCAAGGATGGTCTAGTTATTCTGTGGATTCAAAACATGGAAAGAGCAAGATTTCATCCATAGCAGAAAGGTAAGATCTGGATTTCAGGAGGGACAACTCTGGAAAAGATGGAAGCTGAGAACAGATATTGAAGCCACAGCATCAAGTTCTTGGAAAAATATAAAAGCAAGCAGGGATCCACCAAGGTCTGGTTCTCAAATGCAGCGCATCTGATATCATGAGCTGGTTGAATGGCCCTTGGGTTGGGCTACATCATTGAAAAGTTTCCACATTCTTTTCTGTGGTCTATTTTCTTCCTTCTAGAAAGAATGCATTTAGTTAGTTCAGGGCCACAAACTGGCTGACTTAAAAGAAATTGTTTCTCATGAGCTGCCTGAAGATTTTATGCCTGTAGGAACCCACTTGAAGCACTGCAGATGGCTTTCTCCTTGTTGTGACTTCACATGATGGAAAGCAGAGAGCAAGTAAACCCTTGGGTCTCTTCTGATAAGGGCAGTAATCCCATTCGTGTGGGCTCCACCATCATGACCTAATCATCTCCCAAAGACCCCACATCCTACTACCACACTTTGAGGGTTAGGGTTCCCACATATAAATTTTAAGGGGACACAGACATGCAATCCACCACATGTGCTAAGCCAAACATGTAATATTATAAGAAATAAAAATCTAGCTTTCCTTTAAAATCTCAACTGGCAAAACCCACACCACATCTTTGGGAAGGTATGCAATGGCTTATCCTTACAATTACCATGAACACAGCTTTTCTTCTCTATCCCAAATTTCCTAAGCTATGATTTAAACCTGCTTTACTATTTATTAAAACCAGCAATTAGATGCAGCTCAACTGTATCACTTTATTTTGGAACAATAAAAAAAAATAATCTTCCGTTGGAAGAAATACAGGGTTTGACCATCTTAAAAATATCTTGTCTTCAGTATCACAAATGAATTTTACTTTGAATCCTGGAACTGGGGAGTTAGAAAAGACTTAAGAAATTATCAGATGCAGCTTCGTACTTTTTTCAAACAAGAATCAGAGAAGGAGAAATCGAGGTTTAGGAACACATGGCTTAGCACACCAGAGACTCTAGTCCAAGTGCCCCTAGGAGCACAGCCCTGATTCTCCTCCTTTGTCTCATCTCCGTGATAGACAGAGAATTGCCATAACTAATTGGAAAAGGCATCAGCTTCATTTTATGATGAAAAAGGACAGAAAGGAAACTCATTGCCACTGCACGATTTATGAGGTCATTATTAAATTCATTACCTGAAGATCAGTGGGTATAATTAGTGACCCAAATCCAAGCAGATAAAACAGTTTGGCCCTTGTTTAAAATCTTGTCTTAAAATTGAGTAATTTCCCCTCCTCTAGACATAGTGCCTTTGAGGGTCATATTTAATGATCATACATCCCAGTGTGAAGTGACCCAGGAGGACAAGGGAGGACTTTGTAAATTGCACTCAAACTAATTTGCCCATCAGTTGGCATTTCCTCACACCTTGAAGATTATTTTATAAGCTGCTAGTAATGATTCCTATATTTACTCAGTATTTTACACTATCCAAAATGTTTGTCAATATACAACTCATATGTGAGACCTCACTCTCAATCAAAAAATGTTTATTGAAACTATTTGAATAATATCTCACTTAATCTTAACAGCAACTCTGAGTGGCAGGAAATAATAATAAAACAAATGCTAAGTTTCTTATTTTGCATGAAAACATGGATTGGAGAATCCTTGGCTCTTTAAACCTCGACTCTCAGATTTTTGTTCTTGATTCTAGTTTTTTTTTCCTCATTTTCTCCTGGGTAGTGAGGTTGAGTTCAGGCTATTGAATTTCAGAAGAAAAAATGTGAAACAATACTTTCTCCACAGAAAGAACTTATTGCCCTTGCATTTAATGTCCTTCTACACGATGGAAAACTTTTCAAAATAATTTTGAGGGTCAAGCCATCTGTAAGGGAAGGGCCTGGCATGATCTCTCTTCAAAATAATCTATAAACCAGACTGAAAGCAGATTTCTTGGGGATGATGAGGAGACCCTGAGGGCAGTCACAGATTCATAACGTTTGAGAACTGGGAGAGAATTGAGGATGTAGAAGTAACTCCAGCCTTCCCGGGTGATAGGTGAGGACCCTGAGGTCCAGAGACATTCAATGACTTAAGAAGAGGTCACACAGGGAGTTAGTGTCAGAGTTGGACTCACATCCAGTCTTGGGATCTTCCTTCTCTAGTATACCATTTTCTCTTTCTCAAATGTAGATCTTGATGAGGGTTTCTCAAACGTTGACACTCTTGACATTGAAGCCATATAATTCCATCTTGAGATAGGCTGTCCTTTTTAAAAAAATAATTTTTTTAATTGGAGGATAATTACTTGACAGTGTTGTGTTGGTTTCTGCCATACATCCATGTGAATCAGCCATAGGTATACACATGTCCCCTCCCTCTTGAACCCCCCTCCCACCACCCCCCATCCCACCCCTCTAGGTTGTCACAGAGCATCAGGCTGAGCTCCCTGTGTCATACAGCAACTTCCCACTAGCTATCTATTTTATACATGACAATGCACATATGTCTATGCCACTCTCTCCATTTGTCCCGCCCTCTCCTTCCCCTGATGTTTCCATAATTCTGTTTTCTGTGTCTGAGTCTCTGTTCCTGCCCTGTAGATAGGTTCATCAGTACCATCTTTCTAGACTGAGAGAGGCCGTCCTTTACACTGTTTAGTGACATCTCTGGCCTCTATCAACTAGAAGCCGATGGCACTCCTCCCACCAGCTGTAACAACAAAAGATCTCCAGACATTGTCAGGCGTCTTTTGGTGGGAGTGGGCAGTGGGGTGGGAGAGGGAGCAGAATTGCCCCTAGTGGAAAACCACTGAGACAGATGCAGAGAGAGGACTCCCTAGGGTATGTCCCTTAACGCTGGTCTCTGCCGTTTCTTACATCCATTCTTCTAAGACATTCCCAACAGTGATTCTTCCTTGACGTAGTCAGTTTCAGGATTGCAAAGGAAAACTTACAGTTAGTTCCGTGGAATATTGTAGAAATAACAGAGCTAGTTTACTATGGAGAAACAGCCTGACTAGTCACCTTAAGAAGGTCTGATATTCTCAAGTATAACAACTCACCTGTGGAGGTACACAAAGATGCCCCATGACCTGATCCTTAAAGGTTCCATGTGGAAGCCAGATGTCAGTGCCTTCTTGTATAAGAAGAAATAAGAATTGCATAGCACAGGAAACACTGCTCTGTATTCTGTAATAATCTATAAGGGAAAAGAATCTAGAAAAGAGTGGACATATGTGTTGTGTTCAGTTCAGTTCGTTTCAGTCGCTCAGTCATGTCTGACTCTTTGCGACCCCATGAATCACAGCACGCCAGGCCTCCCTGTCCATCACCAACTCCCGGAGTTCACTCAGACTCACGTTCATCAAGTCAGTGATGCCATCCAGCCATCTCATCCTCTGTCGCCCCCTTCTCCTCCTGCCCCTAATCCCTCCCAGCATCAGAGTTTTTCCAATGAGTCAACTCTTCGCATGAGGTGGCCAAAGTACTGGAGTTTCAGCTTTAGCATCATTCCTTCCAAAGAAATCCCAGGGCTGATCTCCTTCAGAATGGACTGGTTGGATCTCCTTGCAGTCCAAAGGACTCTCAAGAGTCTTCTCCAACACCACAGTTCAAAAGCATCAATTATTTAGTGCTCAGCTTTCTTCACAGTCCAACTATCACATCCATACATGACTACTGGAAAAACGATAGCCTTGACTAGATGGACCTTAGTCGGCAAAGTAATGTCTCTGCTTTTGAATATGCTATCTAGCTTGGTCATAACTTTTCTTCCAAGGAGTAAGCGTCTTTTAATTTCATGGCTGCATTCACCATCTGCAGTGATTTTGGAGCCCCCAAAAATAAAGTCTGACACTGTTTCCACTGTTTCCCCATCTATTTCCCATGAAGTGATGGGACCGGATGCCATGATCTTCGTTTTCTGAATGTTGAGCTTTAAGCCAACTTTTTCACTCTCCTCTTTCACTTTCATCAAGAGGCTTGTTAGTTCCTCTTCACTTTCTGCCATATGGATAACCAATTCACTTTGCTGTACAGCAGAAACTAACACGACTTTGTAAATCAATTATACTCCAGTGAAAATTAATTTTAAAAGGGAAGAAATAAGACTTTCCACACCTCATCACTGAATGTTAGTTAATAAGTAAAATTACAAATCAGAAAATTATTCCATAAACATGGCATCCAGGAAGGACTGATTTCAGGGGGAGCAGGGAGGATGGGGAAGGGACTAATGTATTTAAGTCATTTTAGCTGCTTTATGTTACTAAACTAAGAAACTTGATATCTCCATCTCCAGTCTAAAGATCTAGCAGTTCATGGCCCCAACATTTATTCTTCCATTCATTTACTGCAAATGTGTTGACCTCTATGGGATGATGTAAAGAAATACAATAATCAAAAAAAAAAAAAGAAATACGGTAATCAAGACCTCATGATGTCAATCAACTTCCATTTCACCAGCAAAATCTCTCTGTTCCTCCCATCTTCCTGTCCCAACTATCTTTATCCTTTAGCAATATCATCTCTCACCGGTAGCTGATGCATGTCTGGTCTCCTCACCTCTTCCTCTCCAGTCTCCTCCCAAGCCAGTCCCTAAACAACACAGTGATGTTCCTGCCACGTGAAATTTGATCATGAACCACCACTGTTGTAAGCCAACTGGTGGCTTCCCACTACCTCTCTAAAGACCAGTCTCCCAAACTTCTGTCCACACTGCTCCATCTGCCTCAAACAACCTCCATGGCTCGCCATGACTTACCAGTTTCCAGTCTTCAAGACTGAGTCAGCATTCTTTGTTCCTCCAGGAGTTTTGCTCCCCATCAGGCTTGCTTGTGTGTTCCTATTCTGTCTTTCTAAACACAGCACCTTGGGTTCACTCCAGTATAAAGTGTATCACACTGACATGTATTCCCCAAGCCCACTTCAATGCCTGGCTCTTCCCAAGAAAGCAGATCTACACAGCATCTTAGGTAAAGAGTCACTCAAAATGAAACTGGTCATTCAAGATGAAACCTGGGGGGAATATCTTAGAAATTCCCATACCCACCTACTTCTTTATCAGGCCCGAGATTTCCCTCTTTGTTATAAAACTCTGTTACCAGTGAGGCTCTTTCCAGAAATCAATGTTACAGAATCATTAAGAAGACTTAGCACTATGACCACCACATCAGGAATTCACTATATCTTTCTTTAAAATCAATTGTTATTGGAGTAAAGTTGCTTTACAATGTTGTGTTAGTTTCTACTGTACAGCAAATAGAATCAGTTATATATATACGTATGTCTCCTCTTTTTTGAATTTCCCTCCCATTTAAGTCATCACATAGCACTGAGTAGAGTTCCCTGAGCTATACAACAGGTCCTCGTTAGTTTATCTGTTTCACGCGTGCATGCTCAGTCTCTCAGTCACGTCCTGCTCTTTGTGACCCCATGGACTTGTAGCCCACCAGGCTCTTCTGTCCATGGGATTCTCCAGGCAAGAATACTGGAGTGGGTTGCCATTTCCTCTTGGAGGAGATCTTCCTGACCCAGCAATCAAAACCACTTCTGCTTTGGCTCCCTCATCGTAGGCAGATTCTTTACCACTGAGTCACCTGGAAAGTCCTATTTTATATATAGTATACATAGTTAATTCCAGTCTCCCAATTCATCCCACTCCTCTTTCTGCATTTGTGTCTTTTGTTTGTTTTCCACATCTGTATCTCTATTTCTGCTTTGCAAATAAGATCACTTATACCATATTTCTAGATTCCACTATATGCATTAATGTATGACATTCATTTTTCTCTTTCTGTCTTCACTCTATGACAGTCTCTAGCCCCATCCATGTCTCCACAAATAACCCAGTTTAGTTTCTTTTTATGGCTGAGTAATATTCCAAAAGCTATGACCAAACTGGACAGCATATTAAAAAGCAGAGAGATTACTTTACCAACAAAGGTCCATCTAGTCAAAGCTATGGTTTTCCAGTAGTCATGTATGGATGTGAGAGTTGGACTATAAAGAAAGCTGAGTGTCAAAGAATTGATGCTTTTGAACTGCAGTGTTGGAGAAGACTCTAGAGAGTCACTCGGACTGCAAGGAGATCCAACCAGTCAATCCTAAAGGAAATCAGTCCTGAATATTCATTGGAAGGACTGATGCTAAAGCTGAAATTCCAGTACTCTGGCCACCTGATGTGAAGAACCAACTCATTAGAAAAGAACTTGATGCTGGGAAAAATTGAAGGCAGGAGAAGAAAGACATGACAGAGGATGAGATGGTTGGATGGCATCACTGACACAATGGACATGAGTTTGAGCAAGCTCCAGGAGACAGTGAAGCAAATGGAAGCCTGGCGTGCTGCAGTCCATGGGGTCTCAAAGAGTCAGACACGACTGAGCCACTGAACTGAAACTGAACTGAATATATGCACATCTTCTTTATCCAAGGAATTCACTACACCCTTTATGCATGTCATCACCTGCAAGCTCTGGGCCCATTCAGGGAAACCAGACAGCATAAAACTAGGAAAACACAAACCAACTCAAGTTCCTGAGTGAGAACAAACACTACACAATAAGTGTACCCAGTATCTCCTGGGCTCCCATTTAGTGCAACAGAGAGCGTTCCAATTACATAGAGGCAGAAAAGAAGTGGGAAGGTTTCAGCTCAGTTCAGTTCAGTCTCTCAGTCATGTCCGACTCTTTATGACCTCATGAATTGCAGCACACCAGGCCTCCCTGCCCACCACCAACTCCTGGAGTTCACTCAAACTCACATCCATCAAGTCAGTGATGCCATCCAGCCATCTCATCCTCTGTTGTCCCCTTCTCCTCCTGCCCCCAATCCCTTCCAGCATCAGAGTCTTTTCCAATGAGTCAACACTTCACAAGAGGTGGTGAAAGTACTGGAGTTTCAGCTTTAGCATCATTCCTTCCAAAGAATACCCAGGGCTGATCTCCTTCAGAATGGACTGGTTGGATCTCCTTGAAGTCCAAGAGACTCTCAAGAGTCTTCTCCAACACCACAATTCAAAAGCATCAATTCTTCGGTGCTCAGTTTTCTTCACAGTCCAACTCTTACATCCATACATGACCACTGGAAAAACCATAGCCTTGACTAGATGAACCTTTAGGGGAGGAATTAGTCTCCATATGCTTAACTTTGTAGCTTTTGCTCACAAATTATTTTAAGTATGTCATGTTGAATTGCTGATACATGCCTCTGCTGGATGCCCAGTAGCCTCTGACCTTCCAGAGGGAGGAACTCACTGCCCACTCTCCACGTTGTCATCCATCCCAGTGATGGATACACAATAGGTACTTAGGGCCTGATGTGTTTCAAGATTTGGAAATAAATTCATTAAGGAATGTTATGTTCACCTGTGTCTGGTCAACTGGAATTGGGTCTGTGTTTGCCTGCAGGGACCTTGTATTTATTGTAGTTCTTATTTTGTTTCTGTCTGAAATGCATCAGCTTGGAATTCCTCTTCCCTGAATGGGGTCTCCATCAGGGCTCACACCAGTATTGGATGAGTATTCTTCATCAGAACTCTCATACATGATCTCTGCCTCCCTTGCCTGAACACAGATGTCTAAAGTAGTAAATTTTTATCCATACAGATAGGATGGGGGTAAATGATGAGGGTCCTCACAGGGTTCCCTCTTTAAGAGTCACACCCATTTTTGGACACTGGGAACAGGATGCTCAGGAGAGGGAAGGAGGAGGAGGGAAGAGCCTGCATCGCACGGCAGTTCTCGAGTCTGACTTGCTTCACATCTGTCACTTACCAGCTGGAAGTCATGAAACATTCTAACCTGTGAGTCTGGGTTTTCTCATCTGCAATTTGGAAATAACCATAGTGCTGAGGACACAGTTCATTTCAGTTCAGTTCAGTCGCTCAGCCATGTCCAACTCTTTGTGACCCCATGGACTGCAGCACACCAGCCTTCCTGTCCATCACCAACTCCTGGAGCCTGCCCAAACTCATGTCCATTGAGTTGGTGATGCCATCCAACCTTCTCATCCTCTGTCATCCCCTTCTCCTCCTGCCTTCAATCTTTCCCAGCATCAGGGTCTTTTCCAATGAGTCCGTTCTTCACATCAGATGGTCAAAGTTTTGGGGTTTCAGCCTCAGCATCAGTCCTTCCAATGAATATCCAGGACTGATTTCCTTTAGGATTGGCTGGTTGGATCTCCTTGCAGTCCAAGGAACTCTTAAGAGTCATCTCCAACACCACAGTTCAAAAGCATCAATTCTTCGACACTCAGCTTTCTTTATAGTCCAACTCTCATATCCATACATGACTACTGGAAAAAAAAAAAAAAAACCATAGCCTTGACTAGACGGACCTTAGTCGGCAAAGTAATGTCTCTGCTTTTTAATATGCTGTCTAGGTTGGTCATAACTTTTCTTCCAAGGAGTAAGCATCTTTTAATTTCATGACCACAGTCACCATCTGCAGTGATTTTGGAGTCCAAAAAAAATTAAGTCTGCCACTGTTTCCACTGTTTCCCCATCTATTTGCCATGAGGCAATGGGACTGGATGCCGTGATCTTAGTTTTCTGAATGTTGAGTTTTAAGCCAACTTTTCATTCTTCTCTTTCACTTTCCTCAAGAGGCTCTTTAGTTCTTCACTTTCTACCGTAAGTGTGGTATCATCTGTGTATCTGAGGTTACTGATATTTCTCCTGGCAATCTTGATTCCAGCTTGTGCTTCATCCACAGGTAGTGCCCAAATCCAGAGCCCAAATCTTAGGCAAACAGGTAGTGCCCAAATGCTAGCTTCATTTTTCATTAGAAGAGAGGATGAGGCTTGGGATTCAAGACACCATGTCTCCTCTCAGCATTTTCTGAAATGAAAGATGTTCATGTTTTCCAATTCCGACGTATGGCATGAAGAGGGGGGAAGGAAATGATCAAAAAGAAGTGACTAAAGAGGCTGTCTCTCTATGGAAGAAGGACTAAATGGGTACAGCACCCTGCCCCCTCCACAATAAGGAAATAGAGACGATGAATCCCAGCTACTCTATTTATGAATTGTGCGGCATTAGAAAGGATGTTGAACCTCTCTTATCCAGTTTCTCATTTCTAAATGGAGGATTGAAAAAGAGCTACTTTGATTTGTGAGATAAAATGCCACTCTTTAAAAGAGATTAAGGTTGATGAAGTTTTTATTCCCAGATAGGAAGATTCACCTTATTGCTTGTTAACTAGTGAATGGGACATATTCACTGGATTATGTGAGAGTTGGAATCTTAAATTAAAGTGGGTCAAACCTTTTGAGGGCTTCCCTGGTAGCTCAGCTGGTAAAGAATCCACCTGCAATGCAGGAGACCCTGGTTCAATTACTGGGTTGGGAAGATCCCCTGGAGAAGGGAAAGGCTGCCCACTCCAGTATTCTGGAGAATTCAGTCCATGGAGTTGCAAAGAGTCAGACTCAACTGAGCGACTTTCATTTCACCTCTCAGGAAGAGATGAGGATTCAACAAGGGCACACAGAGAGCGCACAGAATAGAGTGTCAGCAGAGTCTCAACTAATAGGAGTCCCGCCTTCCAAGGAGGCAGGGAGCAGGTTACTCAGTTCTCTGAGCCTCGGTTTCTATAAGAGAGAAGCCATATAGCTACCTGACAAGTATGTAGGTTGAGAAAGAGAAAGAGAGATTATAGATAGACAAGAGACAGATAAATAGAAAAGAGATAGATGATAAATAGATGAGAAATGATAGCTAGATATTGGATAGATAGATTACACATGCATAGACAGGTGAGAGAATGATAGGTGACAAAAGATGAGAAATGATAGATAGGTATTAATAGATAATAGATTATAGGTGAAAGATTATAAATCATAACCTATAATAGATTATAGAGAGATTGTCTGTATCTGCATAACAAAGCACCCCCAAAATTGAGTGGCTTTCAACAACAGTCATCTGTTTTCTTCATCTCTGTGGGTCAGAAATCTGAGCACAGGTTAAGTGGGCATCTCTGCTCCAAGAACCCTCACAGGACTTAGATCAATGCCTTGGTCTCAGCCCGAGGAAGGATTCGCTTCCAAATTCCCAAACAGCGTTGTGGTCAGGACTCATTCCCTGGACTGGTGGACTGAGGCCATCACCTCTTCCTTGGCTGCCCAGCCCCAGTTCCTGGCCACATGGCCTCCCGAGGGCAGCTCACCGCTTGGCAGGTGGACACGTGAGCCCATAACAAGGGCTGAGGATGGAAGCCACCATCTCTGTGGAACCTCTTCTCGGAAGTAACATCCCATCATTTCTGCTCTGTTCTGCTGGCCAGAAGTGAGTCCCTAGGTTACATCCATAGTTGAGAAGAGGATATTACACAAGGATATCAATACCAGGAAGGGGAAGTCATTGGGGAGCAACTTAAAAGCTGCTGACCATGATGTCAAGGACTATGAAAAAGCCTTCATGAGTCTATTAAACTCATTGGAGCCACATGTTAGCAGAAGGCACTTTATTCTTTCACATCTTCCCATGTCAACTGCATGTCTGATTTTTTCCCACCCACGCTTGTTTCCTCTGACTTTGAGGTGCAGTCAGTGAGGTGGGGTTGGGAGAGTGAGCCCAACAGGACATGAAGGAGGACAGTGAGCTTTGGATGATCAACAAGTCAGAGGTCAGCCCTGGCTGTCCTTATAACACCTCAGCATTTCCCATTGCGTATTTCCTCCATGTCTAGCTGCAAGATGGAGCCACCCCTTTGGAAAATCACATTTCATAGAAAGTTGGCTGTGGTTCCACTTTCTTCTCCCTGTGTAAGCAAAAGATGGGAAGATCTCTGACTTGTCACAACTGTTGAATCTTTCTCAGACAAGATTTGGATGGGGCCTGAGCCCTTTCTCTAGGAAAGAAAGTGAAAGTGAAGTCATTCAGTTGTGTCCAACTCTTTGCGACCCCATGGACTGTAGCCTACCAGGCTCCTCCCTCCATGGGATTCTCCAGGCAAGAGTACTGGAGTGGGTTGCCATTTCCTTCTCCAGGGGATCTTCCCAACCCGGGGATTGAACCCGGGTCTCCTGCATTCCAGGCAGACATTTTAACCTCTGAGCCACCAAATGTGAAACTTTAAAAGCAGCCCGAATGATGTGAGCAGCTCTCAAGAGCAAAGTGATCCAGTACCCATGTGATCTGGATAAAGTGGAAACCAAGACACAGGCAAAGAGACACAAGCTAACAGGTAGAAATGAGATGCTTCCCAGAAATTAGGGTAAAGGGTGAGGGACATTTCCAGAGGGAATGCTCTCCCAGTGAAAGAGGATTTAGTACCCCGAGCTTTGCCATCAGCCTGCTACAGCAGACTCCTCCATCACTTTATTGTGATGCTCATAAAATAAAGGCTAGTCCCATCCTAAGGAAATCTTCCACCTTTTCCAAACCATACTATTAAGTAGTATTAGCTCCTTGGGGTTAGGCCACCTTAACACAGAGAATGTGTGTTCCTGTGGTTTGCCTGGAGTTGTGCTCATTTAAAAACCTAGGATACCATGGAGAAATTTCCCCGGGGACTAAGATAAGTTTAATGAATCTAAATCTCAGCAATGAACTCATCTACAAAGTTTCCAAAATAATTAGCCCTAGGAAGGGCACTGCTTGTTCATTCCAGTCCCCACCCTCATCTCAGCAAATTGAATGCTTAGGAATTGAAAGACAGGGACTTCCCCGGTGATCTAGGGGCTAAGACTTCACCTCCCAATGCAGGGAATAAGGGGTTAATCCTTGGCCAGGGATCTAAGATCCCACATGCCACATGGTGCAACCAAAAGTTAAGAAATTAAGGAATTGAAAGAATGAAAATGTGTTTCTTTCTCAGTTCTGTATGATTGAAATGGTAAGTCTCCATAGACACTCAAAGGTGTTTATTCACCCATTTTGTCCAATGAAGAGGGTTGAAGAGCTTGATCTCTTGGCTTTGTGCGTAGCCAGTGTTCTTATCAGCCCAGCATCACTTCCTCCTTTTGGTAACAGCACCCGACTCTTATTTCAGGGGCTGCACTTTGGGAACTCCACATTGTTCCTGGGAGGCTGTGAATCATTGCATCCTTCTCTGCCCTACCCTCACTAGCGAGTGGTCATGTGACTGAGGTTGACCAATCAGAGGACTTCTTTTTGCAGGGAGCTGGGATCCAAAAACGATATAACTCAGACCAATTACAGTCTTCTTTAAATTTTTTTTTCCCATTATAGTTGATTTTAAGTTATTGAGTATAGCTCTCTCTGCTATGCAGTAAATCTTTATTGATGGAACAGATGGTTGCATCTTTGAAAGTTCACAACTTGAAGACTCGTATGTAGGGGACTTACTGTAAGGTGTGAGAAGATAAACCACAGTTGTATGAACAGAAAGAAGTGCGATCCTTGGGGGCCATCTCGAAGGCTGTCTTCACCTCTCGATTGCCTCAAAAGTACCACTGCCGACAGTCTGAAATGCAGGCTTGCCAACAAGAAACTAGGATGACTTTGTCCCAGCCCTTGTGCTTAATAGAAATAGGAAGACCGTGACTGTGGTATCTCTGCCAAATAGCAAATGAAAGTGGCATTTGAAAACTGCAATTGGTTCTTTCAGGGAGAAGGTCTGTTCTGCTGAATGATCTACATATCAGTGCATTGCAAGTAGAGATATTAAACGCCTTAGTAGATGCAGTCCCATCTTCAAAAGACATCAGCGAAATGATCATTACTTGAATTGGCTTTAAGGAAAACTTCAGAAGGTCCAGGTTGCCTTGAAATGCAGCGTCTCCCAGTGTCAAGAGGAAAGGGCTATGGTTTCTACGAGTCTACACCCCTTAATCAACAGCCTTCCACTATCTGACTCCAGCCCAGCTCTCCAGCCTTGGCACCCACCCTTCCCTACCGGAACTCCATGCACAATGGAAAAAACGCTTCTCCAAACTTGGACACAGAAACACTGGTCCTCAAGACCAGAAGCATACCCAGGGATATGCATTCACAATGAGGGGCTTAGCTTGCCACGATGAAGGGGCCTCAGACATAGATATTCCAATCCCAGGTTTCATGAGTGAGGTTGGCAAAAAAAAAGGAGAAGCAAAGGGAAAGTTTGTGTTATACCAAAATTGATCAAGTGCCGCAGGAGCCTTCATCTGGGATTTGTGATTGTCCCCTCTCTGTTCTCCAAACTGTGGTCAGATAAGTTGTTCTGAAACCTTATTCTCCTCATGCCATTCTCCAGCTTTGAAACACTTCAGAGACTTCCCATTACTTCTAGGAGGAGATATGAAATATTTAGTTAGAAGCTCCAAACTCTGGATCTGGTACTTCTCTTCCTCCTTCTCAGAGCAACAGTTGCACTGAATCTCTTGATGGGCCAAATTCCTTTGACCTCAGGACCTCCCTTGTTCTTCCGCATCCTCACCGCATCCCCACCCCACACCTTTACCATCACTTCTAAACCCCTGTCACTCACTCCTAACCCAGCTTGCCCTTTTGTCTTTCTTTATTTGGCTGCATCGGGTCTTAGTTGTGGCACATGGGATCTCCATTGTGTCATGCGGGATCTTTTGTTGGGGCACACAGACTCTCTCGTTGGGCTTAGTTGCACTAAGGCATGTGGGATCTCAGTTCCCCCAACCAGGTATCAAACATGAGCCTCCTGCATTGTGAGGCAAATTCTTAACCTCTAGACAATCAGGGAAGTCCCATGATTAGTTATTGATTACTTGTTTCCCACTATCCAATGATAGACTCCAAGAGAGAAGAAACGGTATTGGTCTTGCCCCACCGCTATAACCCCAGAGCCTGAGATGGTGCCTGGCATGTGGAGATACTCAATAAATATTTGTGGAGTGAGTGAAGCTGAATAAAGATGAAATAGTCTACAAACTCTAGCCCATGAACCAAATCCAGTCTATCATCGGAAGTTTGATTACAATACAGTGACAGCCACTTCTGTTTGCCTCATTGCCTGTGGCTAATTTCATGTTATGATGGCAAAGTTGAGTCACTGTCGCAAGGCCGTCTGGTCCACAAAGCCTAAACTATTTAACCCTTTGCAGAAAAAGTCTGCTGATCCCTAGACTAGATGTCAGTGCTTCTCGGGAGGTAAAATGGATAATCTGAAAGCAAGAAAGTCTTATGAAGCATAAATGCATTCTCCTCCCATATCCATTTTATGTCCAGCAGAATGATGTAGATGGGCAAGGAGGCTATGTTTCAGAAACTTCAGGAACTTGGCACTGTTGACCAGGCTGCAGTGAGCACTGAATATAATGACCTTATGCCTTGGTTGAGGCGTAAGTGACTAGGTACTCAAACCTGTGATGACTAGTGATGAGAGCATTCAAGGTCAAATTCAGAAGCTGGACTCTGGCCTTATTGTAGGTGCTGTGACTGACCTTGGCTTCTTGTCATTCTTGGACTTAATCAGCCCTAATGGCTCTGTCACCTTCCAAGGCTAGGTGGACCCACTGCATGTTATGATTGATCATCTGTGTCATCTCAGGGCTTCTCAGCTCATTTGTTTTGCCCTAAATGGACAAGGGCTCTTTGACATCCAAGAATGACTTCATTGATGTGCAGAGCAAAGTGTCAACCCATCAGGGCCCTGTAGACCGAGAGGCAGCTGGACTGGAGAGCTTGACAAAGCAGCGGGGGTCTGTGGAGTGACACTGAGTGTCCAGCCCATGTTGGAAAGAACTGGTGGGGACTGCAATGCACACAGAAGACAGAACTCAGAACATCAAAGGCAGAGAGGACTGTGATGAAGAGTTGGTCTCTGAACTTAGGGCCATGCCTCAGAAGCTAAGAATCACCAGCCTTGGGCTAGCAGAGCTTATAAAAAGCTTGGACTTCTGGGGCCAGCTCACATGCCAAGAACCAGAATCTCTTGGGGGAATCTGAGACTCAGTATTTTTAGCAAAGACTCCAGGTGATTTGGGTGTCCCTGAGGCTTTGAAATGTCCTGAACTAAGTCCATACTATTTCCCTGTTTTAGTTTCTACTACCTAGACCCATGGGTCATAGTTGAGGGAGGAGAAAGATTTAGGTAACCACCTCTGTTTGGAACAGGAGGGGGAAAATTCAGGGATCAGCTTCACACTAAAGAAGACAGTTCACCTATAGACCTCACATGGTATGTTTGAATGAGCCGGTCTGGCCATGTGCTGGGTCCACTCAATACCATTGCTTTAATTACTGCACCAACCTTAAGTCAGTGAAGTCTTTACTCAGAGGAAGTTGAGCCACAGGTTAGAGGAACAACATACTAGACAACTCCCAAGAGGCAGAACTAGAATTGAGACACGGGACTGCCAAGGATTCAAGGATTCTTTCTATTGCCCCTCAGTTGTCTTCCTACAAAGAAAGCATTTATCCCTCCCACCCTGTCTTCTTTCCTCCCTTCCTCCCTCCCTCTTCCTTTTGCTTTCTTCCTTCAGTGATGTTGTCGTTCCAGCACTAAGTCATGTCCAACTTTTTGTGACCACATGGACTGCAGCACACCAGCCTTCCCTGTCCTTCACCGTCTCTTGGAGTTTGCTCAAGCTCATGTCCATTGAGTCAATGATGCCGTCAAACCATCTAATCCTCTGTTGCTGCCTTCTCCTCCTGCCTTCAATCTTTCCCAGCATCAGGGTCTTTTCTAATGAGTCAGCTCTTCACATCAGGTAGCCAAGGTATTGGAGCTTCAGCTTCAGCATCAGTCCTTCCAACGAATATTCAGGGTTGATTTCCTATAGGATCAATTTGTTTGATCTTCTTTAATATGGGGGGTCATCGGAGTGTCTTAGATCAGGTCACTCAGAAGCAGACCCTAAATGAAGGATTCAAGTACATGTGATTTTTTAAGGAACCAGTCCAGTAAGGGAGTGGAGACATTACAATAGGGAAGCGGAAGAAGTTTCAAGGAGCAGTTGTGGGAGAAGTTCCAAATTCAGCCTGAACCCATACCTGTCTCCGGACCAAAACTCATCCCTAAACCTTGAAGGAAAGACACTAGACATCATACTTTCTTGCTAGTCATTGTCAGGAGCCATTGGAGTGAGAGGTGAAACTCCCAGACATTTCTGGCTTTCAAATAGAATCTTGGGAAACTCCAGCATTGAAGGAGATGGCTCCCAAAGTCAAAAATGTTGGATATACCCCACAGTTCCCAGTCTGATTCTCTTCTCCCAGCCGTTGCCTGTGTCCGTGTTAGTTTCTAGGGTCCCTGGAAGGTTGACATGGATTATAGGATTTAGGATTATAATAAAAGAGAGAAAATGTATTGCCAACAAGGGCATCTTTTACTACCTCACATCCGTTCTCTGCTCATTGCCAAGGATGCGATGCTTGCCTTAAAGTGGAAAGGTTTGACTGCTGATCCATTTGCATACAAATTTTCCTTTTGTTCCTTCTTCAACCTAGCGGTAGCTCATTTGTTAAGGACTTGCCGGCTGATTCCCTATAACCTTCTTGCTTCTAGTCCTTTATGGCCTTGATGGGGACCTGAATTTCCCTCTGGTTTGGAAAAAAAAAAAAAAATGACTCAACTTGGGTTGTCACAGACAAAATGCTCCAGACGATAAAGGAGATGATTTCAGTGAGGCTATTGCAATAGGAGGAACATTCATTAGTGAGAATGCCTCCAGTGAAAGGAAGGGGTCTCAGGTTTTACAGAGGCGGGGAGGCAAGGACGTCATTGACAAGTCTTATGGGGGAGCATGAGAAACGATGGGAACTGCCATATTTGAGTCACTGGGGGACGCAGATGTGAGTCTTATCTTGGGATGTGCAAGAACAAGGCGGTCCTTTGTGCTTATTCATTTCCCTGGGAAGCTAAAGGGTGAGGGTACTTCCCTGGTGGTCCAGTGGTTAAGAATCTGCCTTGCAATACAGAGGACTGGGGTTCAGTACCTGATCTGGGAACTAAGATCCCACAAGCCGTGGGGCAACTAAACCCACACCACAACTAGAGAGAAGCCCGCATGCTACATCAACAACAAAAAAAGATCCTTTGTGCCTCAACTAAGACCCAGAGCAGCCAAATAAATAAATATTGGGGCTTCCCAGATGGCATTCCTGGTAAAGAACCTACCTGCCAATGCAGGACACATAAGACACGGGTTTGATCCCTGGGTTGGGAAGATTCCCTGGAAGAGGACATGGCAACCTACTCCAGTATTCTTGCCTGGAGAATCCCATGGACAGAGGGGTGTGGCAGGCTATGGCCCATGGGGTCGCAAAGAATCAGACATGACTGAAGCAACTCAGCACAGCACACCTCTTAAGCATCACTGTTTTCCAGGGACCACAGAGCTCATGGAAAGTTCAACATTGCCAGGATCTTCATAAACATGACACAGAAATTAGCTCCAGAAAGTTGGAAATGATTACCAAAAACCCTTGAGGGACTATTGCTGTGGATACTCAATCAAGCTGATATTAACATCTAAACATCCAAAGCAATGCTGTAGATTGAAAAGAAGGGATTCCTCAGCCTAATTTCTATCCTTAGAGAAGAGTGGGAGTCATCACTTGACATTTTTTCCCTAGAGATTCTTGTTTTGATAAGGACGACCTCCCCAAGTTTCAGTAGCTTTGGGTTTGACATTTATTGTTCTCCCTGGGAGCTAGAGAAGGACATAGCTGAATGGAAAGTCAGGGAAGGAAGAAAGAAAGCAGGTGTGGAAGACCGAGAGTGATCATCATGCGAAAAACTCATACAGTTAGGCTGCCGTGAACAGAGACCTTGACCTCTTATTTATGGCAGGTCAGTAATCTGTAATAACTATTCAGCAATCTAGATGAGGGAGGCAGTGTCTGAGCTTTTGGGAGAGTAAAATCCAAGCAAAGAAACTACACCTAAATTTAACTCGGTGTAACAGGCATAAGCCAGCCCTCTACTCGCCAGAAAGTAGGAGCAGTCAACCTGCACCCCCGGCTGGCCTCCGTCTTCCTCTTGTTCATGCACGCTGCGCGCTCAGTCGCTTTAGTTGTGTCTGACTCTTTGCGACCCCATGGACTGTAGCCCGCCAGGCTCCTCTGTCCATGGGATCCTCCAGGCAAGAATGCTGGAATGGGTTGCCATGTCCTCTTCAGGGGATCTTCCTGACCCAGGGATCAAACCCAGGTTTTCTGCATTGCAGGTGGATTCTTACCATTTGAGCCACCAGGGAAGCACCTGCCTCTAATTGCAGGCTTTCTCTTGCCCCTTCAGGACCACAGACAGCACCGTAATCACAGCTGCTTATATTTGCATAGCATGCTAGACTTTTCCCACCTTTTCATCAGAGTTGATTCCCAAAGCGAAGGGGGCGGGGGTGTCTAGTCCATTACACCTGTTTTCGCAAAGAAGCCAGGTATGGGAAGTGACCCACCGTGCGCCTCACAGCTCGGAAACAGCACAGCTAGAGAAACCCAGGTCTCCTGGGTGACGTTCCTGACCTCCTGTCTCATTGCCATGTTTCTCGCTTGAGTTATTTGCATTAATAAGTGGGGCTTGGAGACGGAAATTATCTCTGTCCTGATCGTGGATCTCAGCTGCCCCACGAGGGGTGTATTCCATTTGCCCCCCAATTGCTTCACCTCTGGGCATAGAGAAGGCTCCATTGGGTTTTTCTAGTCTTGCCCTTATCTGCAAAGGATGCTGCCCATAGAGAAATCTTTCTATTTTCCCCAAAGGTAAAAGAAAAGAAAAAGAAGAAAAAAAAAAAAAAAAGAAAAAACTTTAATTCTGTTTTCATTTAAATAGCCATGAGAATTGGAAACTCAAGATAACCAATCAGTTACTTGCTAGTGGAATTTTCCTGGTAAGGAGAAAGCACTTAGACCCAAAATGTATACATTTCTTCCGAAATGTCATTCAACATCTATCTCTTTCCCAGATAGTGACAAACGCTCCATGTTCCTGTCAAAATGCCAGCTTTCAGCACCAGCCTTAATAATAAAAGCCAGATCCAAAATCCAACAGAGAAATTGCAACTTTGCCAGCAAAGAGTTTATCATCACATTTTATTTTAAGGTCCCAGGCTCACTTTTTTTTTTTAAGAGCCTTAACTGTTTTCTCTTAATTAAAAAAAAAAAAATCAGTGTATGGAACCTGCCAGGTGGTCCAGTGGCTGAGACTTCACATTCCCAATACAGGCAGCCCAGGTTCCATCCCTGGTCGGGTCACATGCCATGACCTGATGCAGCCAAATAAATAAGTAAATATTTTTAAAAAATTTCTACCCAGAAGTAATCTCTCTACTCACATTTTTTTTAAACTGTGAATTTATTCCCTTCAGTTGAACTTCCTTCACGAGAACCTTTCACGAACACACATTATTTTTTTATTTCCTAAAATATGATTGTTGGGATGTTTCAAAAATCAGAAAAGTACTAACACAAATATCACTTGTGCTTCCAATTTGGCTAAAGCTGTTAGCAACTACATGGCACTAAATAATAAGCATAGAATAAAAATAGATAATTGCAATTATTTATTTTTTATTTGAGATAGAGGATCCATCTTCCCCATTTTCCCCTGATCTTTCTTTTATCTCCTTCACCCTGCCCCCACTTCCATCAGAGTGGGGGGTGGCAGGGCTAGGGGGAGTTTATAACCTAGCCACGCACTCAGGTTATGCTGTGTGTGTGTGTGTGTGTGTGTGTGTGTGTGTTAAGTGCTCAATCGTGTCTGACTCTTTGTGACCCCATAGACTGTAGCCTGCCAGGCTCCTCTGTCCATGAATTCTCCAGGCAAGAATACTAGAATGAATTGCCATTCCCTTTTCCAAGAGATCTTCCCAATCCAGTGATCAAACCCATGTCTCCTGCATTGCAGACAGATTCTTTACCGCCTGAGCCACCAGGGAAGCCCACGCACTCTGGTTATGCTATGAGAAGTTATCAATATTATTACAAGATTTATCCTTCTTGCATCTCTCTGAAGAAACCCCAAGGATCCCAGCAATGAGACTCATTGGCCTGAATCCAAGCTAGGAACATCAGGATGACCTGAGGACTCTGGAGAGGTGGGAATGCAAAAGACGGAAGATGAGAGACTGGGGGAAAGGGACTTCTGAAGGGGATTCACTGGGCAACTTCTGTGTACTGCGTGCTGTCCTAAGCGCTGTACACAAATTATCCCACTTTAACCTCACGAAAATGCCACAGAATGGGTATTAATATTGTCCCTGAGAAGGAAATGGCAGCCCACTCCAGTATTCTTGCCTGGAGAATCCCGTGGACAGAGGAGCCTGGTGGGCTACTGTCCATGGGGTCGCACAGAGTCACACACGACTGAAGCGACTTAGCAGCAGCAGCAGCATTTTACATATGGGAAAACTGAGGCTGATGGAGAACAGACCTGCCAGTGTCACACAGTGATAAGTGACAGAATCAAAAATCTAGCCTGGATAATCTGACCTCAGAGCACAGGCTCTGAAACCTTTGCTGTCCTTATTGTCCTGGGGCAGCCCTCCTAGTCCCAAGGGGTTCTGGAAGTCTGTGTTTTTCTGGAAAGAAAGACGAGCTCTGGTCGGAGGTGTCCTACCCTCCCTCCTTCCCCTACCAGAAGCCACTGGACAACTATCTCTGGGACTGTGGAGGCAGGGGCTTTTCCTGTGACTCTTCCTGGTCACAAGGGCCTGCTGCCCTGATTCTTGGCATTTCTGAATCTTCATGGGATCCAGGTGTTAATTACTTAACACCAAAAATCCTGCAAGTGGGGCCAGGGCACCTTCTTGGCCCCTTCCCACTGTCTTCCAAGACCCACACAGTAAAATCCCAGCCTTTGGAAATTACTCACCTGCATCAGCCTGTGGTTTCTCTGGCCCAGCCCCAAACTCACTCTTCAGCCTCATTTCCTACCAAACTCGGCCCTACCCAGTGTCAAAACATGACTCGCATGCTTGTGAAGCCCAGGCTAGGAACCACATTAAGCCGTTCAGAAGCACTGTCTCCTTCCATGCCCCAGCCGCACTTGATGTGAGGCTTATCATTATCTTCCTTTACAGATAGAGAAGTGAACCAGAGGGTACCTGACGGAGCAAGGATCTGACTCCAGGGGTGTCAGACTGCTGAGTCCATGTTCTCACTACTGGGCTAAATGTCTATAAAGGGTTATCACAGTAACAGGAACAAAATAACCTTTTGGTATCCTTTGGGGAAAAAAAGTTCACAAAATTAATTCAGCTCTCTGGGAGCAGACAAGCTCTAAGAGAACAGGGAGGGAACTTGTCTCAGATGCCTACACTAGAATTCAGCACATAGTAGATGCTCAATTAAGAACTTTGAATGAATGAATGGCTTGAAGGCTCACGTGGTTCATTTATTCTTCCAACAGACACATCCTATGTGTCAGACCCAAGGATAGGAACTGTGATTGCAGAGATGATCCCACAAGGAGTTCAGGGTCCAATGAAGGAGACAGGCATATCTGATGCAGATTTCTAAAGCTAGAAGGAAGCCCAGCGAGAAGTCTACTTTGTATATGTCTCACCTCTCTGGGCAACTTGCATTCACAGTAGGACAGGTCTGTAATTCAAGTTTTGACCATCAAGGGTTGCCATTCCCCAGTTGTGGACTGAGGGTTAGAGAGTGACTTCAGGAAAATGAAATGTGTAGGGTCCCTCATCCTAGGATCCTGTACCAGGAGGACTATGCACATCAGGTTTAATGAATTTGGTTCATCTGTCTGGTGAGTGACTCTGCACATCAGGCTTAATGAATTTGGTAGATTGCTGTTTACAGGCAGCCAAGAGTTATTCAACAGCTGCAGCAGACAGCAGCTGATAAAGAGCCCTGGCTCTGCAGACTGAGGTAGTATGTCAGGCCTTTGCCACCTTACAAATTATATAAGAATAGGCAAATTAGCATCAGTGAAGAATAGATACACACAGACCTCAGATCTTTCTTTTTCTTGAAGTATCAGCATGGAGAGAACTTAGACTAGGCAACAGGCCATTAAACTCTTGAAATATGAAGAAAGATGGCTGGGGGAGGGAGCCCCCAATTTATAAATTATTGGGGTGAGGAGATGCTACCTGGTGGGGGGCTGGCGTGGGATGGGCATGGGGAAGAGAGATGTACTCCACAATTTTTGAGTCCTGACATAACCCTGATGATTGGTCTTGGACTCAACATCCTTTCATTCAGCTGTCCATTCACTCACCTGCTCAACACATAGTTTCATTTTCTGAGCACCTCCTGGGTCCCACGCACTGTTCTCTTTGCCTGTCACACAGAAGTAAACGCCTTTTGGGATCTGCATTCTGTTGAGAGAGACAGATCGTGAAAAGAAAAATGAACAGACAACAATGGCAAGAGCAGAGAATGCAGACACATACCACGCAGGCAATTAAACAGGACGATGTGACGGAAGACAGAAGGACTATGGGGTGCCGTTCTGGTTGGGGGTTCAGAGAAGGCTCTCTGAGGGGGTGACGTATGAGTGGAGAGGTCAACCCCCAGGCCTGAACTGTCTGGCCACGTGTGGCCATGAGCACTTGACCTATGGCCAGTTCAAATGGAGGTGGCCATCAGTGCAGAATCCATACTGGATCTCAGAGACAACGTATGCAGGAAAGAATGTAAAATATCTCATTAATGATTTCTAATTCTGGTCAGACATAGAGACAATACTATTTGGGACCACTGGGGAGGGAAAGAGTAGGAGTTTGGGGTTAGCAGATGTCAACTATTATATCCACCTAGATAGTATATTCAAAAGCAGAGACATTTCTTTGCCGACTAAGGTCCGTCTAGTCAAGGCTATGGTTTTTCCTGTGGTCATGCATGGATGTGAGAGTTGGACTGTGAAGAAGGCTGAGCACCAAAGAATTGATACGTTTAAACTGTGGTGTTGGAGAAGACTCTTGAGAGTCCCTTGGACTGCAAGGAGATCCAGCCAGTCCATTCTGAAGGAGATCAGCCCTGGGATTTCTTTGGAAGGAATCATGCTAAAGCTGAGACTCCAGTACTTGGGCCACCTCATGCGAAGAGTTGATTCATTGGAAAAGACTCTGATGCTGGGAGAGAGTGGGGGCAGGAGGAGAAGGGGACGACCCAGGATGAGATGGCTGGATGGCATCACGGACTCGATGGACGTGAGTCTGAGTGAACTCCGGGAGATGGTGATGGACAGGGAGGCCTGGTGTGCTGCAATTCATGGGGTCGCAAAGAATCGGACAAGACTGAGCAACTGAACTGAACTGAACTGACCTGAACTATTATATAGATGATGGATAAACACCATGGTCCTACCGTATAGCACGGGGAACTATATTCAAGACCTGTGATAAACCATAATGGAAAAGAATATTTTAAAAAAGAATATCTGTATGTGTATAACTGAGTTTAGCTGTACGGCAGAGATTGATACAACACTGTAAATCAACTATATTTCAATAAAAAAATGTAAAAAGGTTAAGGTCATAAGAGACTTAAGAAAAGCTGGGCAACTATTCCAGATGAGAGATAATTGATTGGGACTTCCCTGGTAGTCCAGTGGTTAAGGCTCTGGGTGTCCACTGCAGGGGGAGTATGGGTTCAATTCCAGGTCGGGGAACTAGGATCCCACCAGCCGCAAAAACAAAAGTGTTATTCTCTCAGTCGTGTCCAGCTCTTTGTGACCCCATGGACTGTAGCCCACCCGCCTCCTATGTCCATGGAATTCTCCAGGAAAGAATACTGGAATCAGTTGCCACGCCCTTCTCCAAGCCACAGGTGTTGCAAAAATAAATAAATAAATAAATAAGTAAACAGACTTAGTAACTAAAAAAAAAAGATATGGCTAAAGTGAATTTTCTGTTTTTTTTTTTTTTTTTTAACATGATGCCTATAAAATGTAAGCATTGCCTTCGTGGCTCCCATTCATGGGTCACATTCTATTTCCAATGGACGGTGCAGCTCCATCCAGAGAGAAAAACAGGCCCTAAACATGAGGACAACAGAGGAAGGAGCCCTTGTCCTGGGTCGGCTGCTTGCTGGTTACGTGGACTTGGGAAGTTTGGAGCATCCTTGGCAGTGAAAATGATGTTGATGTCCCTGAGTAGATATTGAAAGAAATATGTGCAATCATGCATTTGCATTAAGGAATTTGTCTCACCTATCATGAATAATGAAATACCGTGGGCCTCCTGATGGTCTTTATGGCCATGGACAAACACTCCCCAGAATTCTGCAGAGTCAGAGCAAGCCTTCCATAATCTACAGGCCTCTCTGGGCTGTCAGCCCATCACCCCCTCAGCCTGGGAGAGGGTGGGGGACACCCTCACCCCAGCCCCGGCTCCAGCCAGCAACAGAGCTATGCTAATCCCCTGGGCCTTGCCTCTGACACCAGCACCCATTTCGCAGTCACGGTAGTCCTTTCTAGACATGAGCTCACTGAAAAAGACGAAAGTCAAATTTCATCGCAGAGACTTGGGAAGGTTTTACTTCAATGAGTGGCTGGAGCAGAATGAAGTTATCCACACTTGATTGAAGTGGGCCATTCTGAACCAGCTGATGGAAGGGGAATAAAAGACATTTCTATGGAGACTTTTAATCTCTCTCCACAGGGGCAGAGCTGGGGATGGGGCCATTGGCCTTCTATGGTAACTTTTGGACTCAGAACCAACTCAACTAGGTCTCCCCTGCTTTTTTTCTGCTGGAGAGCTTTTTGGTTTTTGTGGTAGTTGGTAAAATGGGGGTTGTGATAACAACTGATGAGGTTGATGTGAGTTTTTAAAATTTATTTTTCTTTCATTGAAAGATAATTGCTTTACAATATTGTATTGGCTTCCACCATATATCAATCTGAATCAGCCACAGGTACACGTATGTCCCCTCTCTTCTGAACCTTCTTCCCACCTTCCACCCCATACCACCCATCTAGGTTATCACAGAGCACCAGATCTGAGCTCCCTGCATCATACAGTAAATTCAGCTCAGTGGGTAAAGAGTCTGCCTGCAATGCAGGAGACCTCAGTTCGATTCCTGGATCAGGAAGACTCTGTATATAATAGGTTCACGGTTCATCGACCTCATCAGAACTGAGTCAGAGGTGTTCCTTTTATGGGTGAGTAATATTCCATTCTGTATACATACCACAGCTTCTTTATCCATTCATCTGTCGATGGACATCTAGGTAGCCTCCATATCTAGCTGAGTTTATGAACAATAAGTCCTCAGTGCACTGTATTTGTATTTGTATTTTATTATTATCATTTTCTCTGACTTGGGAAGAAGGAGATACCCATCTCTGACAGTTCTGCCGCTGTTCCAGGTGAATCAATTGAATTCTTTTCCAGATCATCCCGGGCTCTTGGGGCTAAAGACAACTTGGACAACTCTGCCCCAAGCCCCATCCTCACTGGGAAAACATCAGTGACCACCAGTCTCCAAGAGCCTTCTATGGGGAGAACCCTCCACCCTGAGCTTTTTAGACATTATCTCTGCATTTCTTCATTTGACAGAAGGGAACTAAATTTCATAGCTCATGAGACTTGACAAGCTCCCATGAAGAGTGAATGGGCAGAAACAGGACTCCAAAGACAGCCTCCTAAACATTCCATCACTGTCTCCCAGGCTTGTTCCAGAAAGGCAGCTCGTCCTCTGCTTAAAACCTCCAGTGATGGGAACTCACTACCTCACAAGATTATTAATTAGCATTCACTGTGTACAACAGGATGCCGCACTCTGCTCTAAGAGCTCCCTGCACCCTAATTCAAATCAGTCCTGATTCTACTCCTGTACACGGGCGTGCAGTAGCTTCAGTCATGTCTGATTCTTTGCAACCTTATGGACTGTGGCCCCTTCTGTCCGAGGGATTCACCAGGCGAGAATACTGGAGTGGGTTACTATTTCCTACTCCAGGGATCTTCCCAACCCAGGGATCAAACCCGCACCTCCTGCATTGGCAGGTGGATTCTTTACCACTGAGCCACAAGGGGAGCCCCTCCACTCCTGTGAGGCAGGTACTATTATTGTCCTACTTGCCACATGAGGTGTTAAAGTCTTGGTCCGCCAATGTGCCCACAAGCTAATACATGACAAAGCAAAACCCTGTTGCTTGCTGTTCAGTCGCCAAGTCATGTCCGACTCTTCGAAACCCCATGGACCACGGCAAGCCAGACTTCCCTGTCCCTCACCATCTCCCAGAGTTTGCCTAAGTTAAAGTCCATTGAATCCGTGATTGGTCTACCCATGTGTCCATAAGCTAATAAGTGACAAAGCGGAACTCTAATTGATGCCCAAGACCGGACTCAGAACCACTGCACCCTTCTGGTCTTGTGGTCCAGGACGTAGACTCATCCTTGTAAACACGGGCCACAGAGTTTGAGCATCTCCCTCAGTCTCCATCAGTAGAAACCACTCCAGTGGCCTGGAGTGGGCGTGCTTCCTATGGCTCTTAACGCTGAGGACGCCCATGACCTTCGGCAGACAAAACAAACCCCAGCCTAGAACAAAAGCTGTCTGGGAATGATCCATCAGCATCCCTGAAGCAGACCATGCAGCTCCGTTCACGATCGCCTCCTACTGTCCATGATAAGCGGTGACGTATGGGGCTCATTTACTCCCGCGTCTCTGCAGAAATATGGCGGGCCCCATCAATTTCCCTGTTTGTTCTCTGACCCGCTGTTGCCGGGTTAAGCAGCCTGCTTTGTCTACATTTGTCAGTGGGTACAAGCTTCTCCCTGCCATAGGCACTGCTATTGATGAACGTCGTCAGAATACCGGAGCCTTGAATAATGTATAAAGATTCAACATGCAAAGTCTGCGGCAGAAGGGGAGGGCGAGGGTGGGGGCGGGGAGAGGGAGTGTTATATGTTTTCTCTGTTGGAGCGCCTTAATTTACAAAGCATATTTGTCAAGTCTTTTGCTAAGAGTAATGCTGGGCAGCAACTTCCCATCATTCTTGTTAATGGGACTGTCTGTGTGTTACAGTAAACAGCTATAACTCTTCTGTTGGAGCCATTGTGCGGCAGGAGGACTTTTTTCAGCATCCAATTAAGGGTGTCTCCAATTTGCCAGCCGGGATCATGAGAGCTGTGACTCAGCCATCAGGCAAGGCGGGTATGGTGGAGGCTTCTCCAAGTGGAGAGTGACCTGGGACGGCAAAGCTGCCCTTCCTCCACTAGGGTGAGGGTTCTGGAGCCCCGTTCTCAGCCTTGGCATTCTCTGCTGTCCTTTAGAGGCCACCGTGTCCCTGCAGCTAAATGTTCGAAGATGTTAGCCTGCGTGTTCAAGTCTTTTCTCAAACTCTCATAGAGGTGGGAGAACATATATGCCCAGTTACTGGTCCACACGCAATGTTATCTCAGTTTAGCCGTGTGCTTGCTGTGTGACCTTGAGCAAGTTACTTAAATTCTCTGAGCCTTGGTCTCTCAAGTGGAAGGGGGCAATCCGCAGCACTTGTTTTATAGGATTGTTTTACAAATCATATGGGAGTGTGTGGTTTCCCAGTTGGCGCTAGTGGTAAAGAACCTGCCTGCCAATGTAGGAAACACAAGAGATGTGGGTTTGACCCCTAGGTTGAGACGATCCCCTCCAGAAGGGCATGGCAACCCACTCCAGTATTCTTGCCTGGAGATTCCCATAGACAGAGGAGCCTGGCGGGCTACAGTCCTTAGGGTCACAAGGAGTCAGACACGCCTGAATTTGAATCAATTCAGCATGCGTGCGCACATGGGACTGTGTGATGCATAGCAAACCACCGCTATCATCATGACACCATCCTCATTTCCCAGCCGTAGGCATGCCTTATTCCTCACCTCTCTGTGCTTAGTTGATCAGTAGCCATTTTTCATATTTCATCTCAAATCTTACCTCCTGGTGACTGTGATCAACAAGAACTCTTCTCTCCATAAATAATCACACTAGAGAGAGAGGCTACTATGTAGAAGGTCCATGAATCTGTTTTATAACTATGCTATGGGGTGGATTCTATTCCCTCATTTTACAGATGAGAATATTGAGGCTTGGAGGGTTCCAATAGCTTTGTCAAGGACTCATGGTGACAGGTGAAGGCTGGATGCCAGGCCTGCCTGGATCCAGAGCCCTCTGCTCCCCACTTCTCTCAGATATAGGCAGACCCCACCCCAGGAGCAGCAACTCTGGCACAAATTACAACCTTTGAAACAAAAAGGTCCTACTATATAGCACAGTGAACTATATTCAATATCCTATGATAAACCATAATGAAATAGAATACGGAAAAGACTCGTGTGTGTGTGTGTGTGTGTGTGTGTGTGTGTGTGTGTGTGTAAGGGTTTCCAGCTGGTGCTGGGAACCTTTCTGCCAATACAAGAGACACATGTTCAATCCCTGGGTTGGGAAGATCCCCTGGAGGAGGGCGTGGCAGCCCAGTATTCTTGCCTGGAGATGCCTAGTGGGCTATAGTCCATAGAATCGCAAAGAGTTGGACATGACTGAAGTGACTTAGCACGCATTTATGTATGACTGAGCCACTTGGCTGCACAGCAGTAATTCACACAACACTGTAACTCAACTCTACTGCAATAAAAAATGAACTCAAAAAATTATAACCTTCAATGATTGCTCTCTCCCATTTCTTAGTCCCAAGGAAGATTTTGAAGTCCTTAGAACCACAGAATATCTTGTTTTCATTCTATCATTTAATTCCTCTTTAAAATGTCTGAGATGCTAAGAACCCAAGCTATTACTCAACCTGTCCTCTGGGGATTTTATGAACTGAGAAGCTAATACCTGGTTTCAGGAGTGCTCCCAAGGCCATTCAGAGAATCTATAACAAAAGCAGGATTAGAACTCAGCTCCCCTGATTTGCAACCCCCAAAACGTGCAGAGAACCAGGTTTTACAAAGATGCTTACTTATTTGGCGCGTTGGTTTTTGCAGTTTGCGGGGAGAACAGTGGCAGGTCTTGAATCACTTCCTCTTTTTCAACTTGGGTTCTTTCCACTGTAGCCCCACCTCCTCTTCCTCACTGCTACTTCTCCCCTCCAGAAAGATGGGGAGTGGATGGTGCCTTCCTGCAAAAGGAAAACTTTCTTGCTCACTCACTCAGTCCTTAGCAAACTGAGTATCAAATTTGTGCCCCATCTTAAGCTGAGAGCTGGGGAGTCAGGGGTGGACAAAATAGTTTCCTTAGAGCATTAAGGAAGAAAGAAAGATCACCAGGTATGTGCAGTTCAGAGGGGTGCAGGCTGCAACCACTTCCACCAAATCCTGCATACAGTGCTCCATTTCTAAATGTTGGTCTGAGTGTTATACATGCATTCACCCATCGACTCCTCAAAACCAAAGTCAAGCAAGTTATCATTTCTTTTGTCTGAGGAGGAAATTAATGCACAGAAAGGCTTTAAAAATGTTCTTTAATTAATGGAAGCGTGTGCCAAGTGCAACGGGACCATGAAACAAAGTGTCCAAATTTGGGAGGGATTTCCAGAAAAAAGAAAAGAAAGAAAGAAAGTTTGTTCATGTTGGAGATGATCCTTTTTAAAAAATGGCTTGCCGAGAAAATAGTTGAACAGTGGGAGTGGAGACCTAGATGAAGGCATGCAGATGGCAGATACAAAAAACTATAAGACATTGGGACACAAAAGAACATGGCTTGTTTGGGGGACTGCAAGCATCTTTATGCTGCTGATGCTTTAGGAGAAGGTATCAAGGCAGGAACAAGCCGAGGGCATCTCTCAGCTTCCTGTTCCTCAGGGCCATTTGCTCCTTCAGCAGTTTTTTTGAAGTACAGTTGATTCATAATGTTTATTAGTCTCAAGTGTATAGAAAAGCAGTTCATCTATATATATATGTGTGTGTGTTCCTTTTCAGATTCTTTTCCATTATAGGCTATTACAAGATATTGAGTATAGTTCTCTGTGCTATACAGTAGGTCCTTGTTGTTGATCTGTTTTACATGTAGTAGTTTGTATCTGCTAATGCCAAACCCCTGATTTATCCCTTCCTGCTCCTTTCCCCTTTGGTAACCGTGGCTTTGCTTTCTGTATCAGTAAGTCTATTTCTGCTTTGTAATCAAGTTCATTTGTATCATTTTTAAAATTCCACACATAAGTGATACCATGTGATGTTTGTCTTTCTGTCTGACTCACTTCACTTAGGTCCATCCATGTTGCTGCAAATAGCCTTATTTCCTTCTTTTTTATGGCTGACTCATATTCTGTTGTATATATACACCACATCTTTATCCATTCATCTGTTGATGGACATTTAGGTTGCTTCCGTGTCCTGCATACTGTTAATAGTACTGCTAAGAACACTGGAATGCATTTATCTTTTTAAATTCGAGTTTTCTTTTTTTTTTTTTAGATATATGCCCAGGACAGGGATTGCTGAATCATATGATACCTCTATTTTTTTTTTAACTTTTTAAAGGAACCCTCATACTGTTCTCCACAGCGGTTGCCCCAATGTATATTTCTGCCAACAGGCTAGGACCCCTTCATCAATTTTACGGGTGTTTCCTGTGTGCCAGGTTCTGAGATGTCAGAGTGAAAGAGACCCATCCTAGGAACCTGGCGGGCTACAGTCCAGGGGATCAAAAGGAGTCAGACACAGCTGGGCACACATGCACGAATCTGCTTGCAAAGAGCTCCCAGTCTAGTGGGACAAGCAGATTATCATAAGAATGACATTGCAAATGTAGGGCTTGGCATATGCTGGGGCACTATGAAACTGCAGGTGTAAAGTAACAAAATCAGGGTGACCCTGAGAATGTGGTGCCAGGGCAGCGTAAAGTCTGAGCAGGGAGTGAGACAGGTATTACCTGCATCTGAGGTCACTGGATGACAGAAGAAGAAGGTGCGGCAGAAAAGCAGAAGCAGAAGCAAAGACGCAGAGGTGTATAAAGGCTGCCTTGAGCGGCAGCCTCTGCTGGTCCAAGAGGCATTTCCTCCTTAGCTCTGGTTCAGGTATCAGCCAACAACAAGGTGCTCAGGGAAGACAGTCGCAGTCCTAGGACATGGATGATGATTCATCTGCAACAATCAAGGCCATGGTTATCCCCTGCAGTGATGGGTTTAGGCATGTGATCCAGTGGTAACCAGTGGGGGAACTTGGGGGAAGAACATTCTGCCTGTAAAAAGAAATAGACATAGAAAAACATCTCCATCCTTCCTGTGGATAGAGCCATGGAGAACAGGATCCCTAAAGCTGTTCAGTTTCTTATAATGATGAGACAGGTTGGGGAGGGGAAAGACCTAGACTCTAAGAAGGATAGAACAGAGAGATGGAAAAAAAACCTTATTCTTATTGGGGTCATGTGAGTGCACGCATGCGTGTTAAGTCGCTTCAGTCATGTTCAACTCTGTGCAACGCTATGGAATGTAGCCTGGTAGGCTCCTCTGTCCATGGGCTTCCCCAGGCAAGAATACTGCAGTGGGTTGCCATGCCCTCCTCCAGAGGATGGCACCTCAAATCAGGGCTTCCCAGGTGGCACTAGTGGTAAAGAACCCGCCTGCCAATGCAGGAGACATAAGAGACATGGGTTCGAGCCCTGGGTCAGGAAGATCCTCTGGAGGAGGAAATGGCAACCCATGCCAGTATTCTTGCCTGGAGAGTCCCATGGACAGAAGAGCCTGGTAGGTTACAGTCCATGGGGTCACAAAGAGTCGGACATGACTGAGTGGCTTAGCACGCATGCACCTTCAAAGCCATGAGCCCAAGAACTGTCCATCTCTGGACGTTTTGCTATGTGAGCTATGAAAGACCTGTGTGTTTTAAGCGTCTGTTGGCTTGGATCATCTCTTCCTTGAAGCCCAAAGTAACATCAAAGTCTATGAGAGACTATAAATAGCCAAGTGGAGAAGGCAATGGCACCCCACTCCAGTACTCTTCCTGGAAAATCCCATGGACGGCGGAGCCTGGTAGGCTGCAGTCTGTGGGGTCTCTAAGAATCAGACACGACCAAACGACTTCACTTTCCCTTTTCACTTTCATGTATTGGAGAAGGAAATGGCAACCCACTCCAGTGTTCTTGCTTGGAGAATCCCAGGGACTGGGGAGCCTGGTGGGCTGCCGTCTATGGGGTCGCACAGAGTCAGACACGACTGAAGTGACTTAGCAGCAGCAGCAGCTAAAGCATAAGGCAGTCGTGGCTGGTGGGAATGGGAAGGCAGGCCTGGTATAAGGAGTGTTGACGCGCCCAAGAAAAGTTTTATCACAAGGTCAGCAGAGAGAATGGGGTGGGTGGGGGAAAGTGTAGGGCTGCAGGAAATGGAGGTTTAATGTTTGTGTAAATTGAAAGAAGGAATCTACTCGGAAATGAGAAAAAAAGCAAGATTAAAATGGAAAACACAGCCCCAAAGCCATTAATACCCAACAGATCCAAATTGAAAAATAAAAGCGATGGGTGAAGCATATAGTTCTCAAAATGAGTTCATGTCATAAACCATTAACATCAGCTCTACATTATTACCTGTAATTCCGGAGAGAGGGGTTGCAAGCGGTAAAGGGCAGGTATCTGATTGGAGACCGGCTACAGCTCTGCTCCCAGGCCAGCCCACTCCCCACCACCCTGCTCTCAGCAACCCCTTCTCAGCCCTTCTGAGAAACCCCAAGGCACCCTTGTCCCTGGGAGGATTGCAAGCACCCGCAGGTGCTGTTCCTGAGAGATTCTGAACTCAGAAAGAACTCTGATCAAATCTCTATTTCTTTCCTCCTTTGAGTGTCTCTCCAGTAGAGGCCTCCAGAATTGCCCTGTCCGTATATTTTTAGAATTTTATTGGAGTATGTTGCTTTACAATGTCCTGTTAGTTTCTACTGTACAGCAAAATGAGTCAGCTAAATGTAAACACGTATCCCCTCTTTTTTGAATTTCCTTCCCATTTAGGTCACCAGAATATTGAGTAGAGTTCCGTGTGCTGTAGAGTAGGTTCTCATTAGTTATCTATTTTGTACATCATATCAATAGTGCATGCAACAATTCCAATCTTCCAATTCATCCCACCACCCACCACCCCCTTGGTATCCATATATTTATTCTCTACTTCTGTGTCTTTATTTCTGCTTTGTAAATAAGATCATCTATACCAATTTTTTCCGATTCCACACAAATGCATTAATATACGATAATTTTTTTTTCCTCTCTCTGACTTACTTCACTCTGTGTGACAGCCTCTAGGTCCATCCATGGCTCTACAAACGGACCCAATTTCATTCCTTTTTATGGCTGAGTAATATTCTATTGTGGGACTTCCCAGGTGGCATAGTGGTAAACAATTTGCCTGCCAATGTAGGAGACCCAAGAGATGCAGATTCAATCCCTGGGTCAGGAAGCTTCCCTGGAGAAGGAAATGGCAATCCACTCCAATATTCTTGCCTGGAAAACCCCATGGACAAAGGAGCCTGGTGAGCTACAGTCCATCAGGTCACAGAGAGTTGGACACGACCAAAATGACTTAGCACAGCATGCTGAATAACCCAACCCCTCTTGCTCCAAGTGGAACACTAAATAGCTCTTTGCTGTCTCTCCTTCCACTCTTGCCCTGCTCTATTTCATTGCCACATAGGGCCATACTTTGTCAACCCACTGCTCAAGACTCATCAACAGTTTCCCACTGCACTTAACAGCAAGTCCAAAATCCTCCATCAACCCTAAAACTCTTGAATCATCTCATCCATCATATCTCCCACCACTCTTCTTGACTGCATGTCTTAGGCTAAGTGATAATTTCCTCACCTGTGAAATATAGATGGCAAAGGCTGAAGATGATGGGAGATGAAACAGGATAAGAGACAGAGGACATATGGCACCAGGCTAGTCATCTCCCACGGTCTGTGGGATTTCTAAAAGGCAGCTCCTTACCCAGAAGGTGGGCTTGGTTTTCTATTGCTGGGTACCCTCTGCTCTTCTCAAATGGAGCTCTCTTACCATCCTGTCTGCCAACCAGGCTACTCAATACACACATACATACACAGACACACCCCTAATAGACAGCCAGACATGCTAAATTATACCCTGAAGAATTAGGGGAACTTAAGCACCATGCCATTAGCAGCAACCAAGCACTCCTTGCACAGAGCTACGGAGCTTATTAAAAGGCTGCCAAAGCCCCCAACGTTTTGCACGTCTACCCTGAGGACCACTGCCTTCCTCCACAAGCCCACCCTCAGAAGCCAGCTCAAGGCCATACTCTACTCACTAGCTGCTGCCATCTTACCCTCCAGGATACAGAACCGTGATCATCTGAGCTCTCTAGGGTGACCACCAAGGAGGTCCACACACATCTCTGTCCAAGTCCTGATGCTAATGCCTGATTTTTGGTCCAAGAAATGCCTCCAACCAGCCGCAGTTAATGGATCATCAATCTGCAGGTCAGAAGAGCCCTTCAGTTCTTTCTGCAAACTCCCCAGCAAATGTGAGCCCCACTGATTCTTGCAGGGGAACTCTTCACATGTTCTGTGTATCCATCCAGCTTTAGGGCCTCCTTTGCATTAGGCAAGTCTTCATAATCGCCTAAACTTTATGTCCCAACAAAACAAACCCAAGACTGAGATGGAATGCCTCTCAGATCAGTGTCTCTATATCCCTTGGTGTGTTCATTTGGAAACACAAGTCATCTCAAGTCACCCCATAGTACACTAGTTGGTGTATGTTGTCATGCTTATTTCTTCTAGCGCACTTGGAGCTTCTTGAAGGTGGAGGCCGTGTCTTCTTCATCTGTTGCTCCATTAAATAGTGGTTTGGGTTTTTTTGTTTTGTTTTGTTTTTAAAAAGCAAAACAAACCAGCAGACACTGTAGAGCCTCAAAGATATGAGTTCAAATTCTGGGTCTTCTACACATCAGCTATATAACCCAGAGAAGAGACTTGATTTCTTTATGTCCTTCTCTTGTCTATAAAATGGAGATAAGGGACTTCCCTGGGAGTCCAATGGTTAAGAATCCGACTTGCAAGGCAAAGGATGTGGATTTGATTCTTAACCAGGGCACTAAGATCCCACATTCATTTGGGGTAACTAAGCCCATGCACCATAACTACTGAGCCCAAGTGAGCCCCAGCGTCACAGCTAGAGAATCCGAGAGCCACGATGAAAGGTCCCACGTGACCCAGCAAACACCGGAGGCAGCCAAATAAATAAATATTTTAAAACTAATAAAAATCTTAATGGAGATGATCATCTCTGCTACATAATGTTGCCATGTTGAATACAGTGAATAAAAATATCCATCAATTACAGAGTGTCTACTAATCTACTATTATTACTAACACAGAGCAGATGCTCTATCAAAGTTCATTCCCTCCCATCTCTGCTTGACACTAGCTCGGCCCTGCAGGTGAAAGGGGCCCAGTCCCCCACTCACTCAACTCCTCTCATCTTGTTCCTATTAAACACCATGCATCACGCTGGATACTGTGGATGCAGAGGTGAAGTAGGGTCACTCCCCATCTTCCAGGATTTTGCAGTTTGTGTTCAGTCGCCCAGTAACGTACGACTTTCTGAGACCCCATGGACTGTAGCCCGCCAGGCTCCTCTGTCCATGGGATTCTCTAGGCAAGAAGACTGGAGTGGACTGCCATGCCCTTCGTCAAGGGGATCTTCCCGACCCTGGGACGGAACCTTGGTCTCCTGCATCAGCAGAGTCTTTACCATCTGAGCCAGCAAGGAAGCCAAGACATATGTATCCTTATGGATGATCCACATTGTTGTAGGGCAGAAACCAGTACAACATCGTAAAGCAATTATCCTTCAGTGAAAAATTAACAATAACAACAACAAAAAAGACACCCAAGAAAAGGAGAAACAAGTTTACCTAGCCTGAAAAAATACTTGGATAGCTGCAAAACTAGAAGAAATAGCTTCAGGAAGCAGAGCCCCGAAGGCTGGAAGGAAGACTCAAAGCCCCAGTGCATTTTCCCCTCATCCATCTTTCATCTTTGCTTAACTTTGTTCTTCAGAAGAGCTGTGTACAAATCCTCAGGGAGACCACTCCCAGATCCCCAAATCCGTATTCTCCCAGTTTATCCAGTCAAGCAGGAAAAAAAAAAAAGACATAATTTTCAAGGTCCAAATATCTTGCCCAAGGCAGAATTCTACTGGTTCTGTTTGAGGCCCTCTCCTTCACCAATTCCTGTGGCCTGGCGACGGGGTGCTGTAATTGACTGGTTCTGGGTTGTATGCCAAGTGGGATGCAGGTAAAATTGAAGTCAATCACAGAGCTACCAAACCATGGTAAGGAGTTTGGTAGGCACTTGGTGACTGAATAAAAATGCTTAAATCTCTGACAGCTCAAGAAATCATGGTTGAACAGTGCTATCCTTTTTAAAATTTTTTTAAAGATTTTTTTTTTATGCAGACCATTTTTAAGGTCTTTATTGAATTTGTTACAATGTTGTTTCTGTTTTACGTTTTCGTTTCTGGCTACAAGGCCTGTGTATTCTTGGGAGATTTTCATGGACAGAGGAGCCTGGCAAACTACATGCATGGGGTCAGACACTACTGAGCGACTAACACTTTCACTTTCCTGTGGGATCGTAGCTCCCCGACTAGGAATCGAACCTGCAGCCCACACATTTGAAGGCACAGTCTTAACCATGAGACCACCAGGAAAGTCCCAAACAACGTGGTCTTAAGAGGGAAGGAGAATTGCACAGCTTGGGGAAATTCTAGATTCTTAAACTAAAATACTCCTAAAGTATATTTTCACTTACTCTTCTGAAGACCTTTTCCCGGGGCATCCAGGACTGGCTCTATGACCTTGAAAAATACAAATTCCTGGAGGTTTCTGCTGCTATGGGAGGTGTCGAGGGGGAACGCGCTCTTCTCCAGACCCCAGAAATTAGCAGACGGAGTCTTGAATCAGGTGACTGTCCAAGTCAAGGAAGCGTTAGTCGCTCACTTTTCCCTGTGTCCTACCCTGAGGAGACCACAAGCGTTTCTTCTCTCTCTTTGTCAAGAGAAAAAAAAGCATTTATGCTCTGTCCTGCCACGTGGCCACATTCCAAGGACTCCTTGTGACTTTCATAAATTTTCCTTTTTTTTTTTTTGTTTTGTTTCCGTCAAGCCATCTGGGGCTCTGAAAAGGAGTCTTACTTTGTTTCAAGTGTTTTTCCTGAAGGCAAAGGATGAGTGCCCTGGGAAAGAGCCTTGTCAGACTCCTCAAGGTCATGGCATGTTGGGAATCTAGATTCTTGAGGCTCACGCGTCCAGGTGTAGTGGATTGTGTCTGGTGCCTGCTCTCGTGTTGGTGTGGAGATGGGCAGAAAGCTGCACCGACCCCAGAATCGCATCCCCCAAGCCCTGGACAGCATCCCCAGTGTCCTCCCCTTACTCTCTTCTGGGTTGGATCGTTTTAGACTAAAAGATAAGATAGTTGCTCAGTCATGTCCAACTCTTTGTGACCCCTTGGACTGTAGCCAGCCAGGCTCCTCTCTCCATGGAATTCTCCAGGCAAGAATACTGGAGGGGGGTGCCATTCCCCTCTCCAGGAGATCTTCCCAACCCAGGGATCAAATCTAGGTCTCCTGCATTGCAGGCAGATTCTTTACTATTTGTGCCACCAGGGAAGCCGTTAGACTGAAAGTCTAGATATGAATTCCAGCTCTAAAGCTGAGCAGCATCAAACCCTTCGGACACCTTAGATGAGTCACTTGACCTCATTAAGTCTGGGCTTCCCTGGTGGCTCAGATGGTCAAGAATCTATCTGAAATGCAGGAGACCCCTGCATTTCGATCCCTGGGTTGGGAATATCCCCTGGAGGAGGAAACAGCCACCCACTCCAATATTCTGGCCTGGAGAATTCCATGGATAGAGGAGCCTGGCAGGCTACAGTCCACGGGGTCACAAAGAGTTGGACATGATTAAACAACTAACATCCACACAATATCTGTAAAAAGAAGGAAGAATAACACCTTGCAATATGATCTTCTTACCTTTTTTATCCTCTTATTTTTTTTTATCTCTGTTAGCAAACACCACACACAAACTTCACTCGTTTCACATTTACCAGACATCACTATTTTGTAGCAGAAATGGTGGAGGGCAGTGACAGCCAACAAACATTGAGTTTTATCATATTTGGGGAATATGGTTCTCCATGGCTGACACAGTTGGGCTTGATGAAGCCTCATCAGTAACCAAATGGTGATCACACTGTCATTGTCCTCAGCATGCGGGCAAAGCTAGGGAAGTACAGAGTGACAAAGCAAGGGGCCCCCAGCGACACAACTCATAAATGACAAGTGAGGCTTTAGACACACATCGTCAGGTCCTGGAGCTCACGCGCAAGTGCTTAGCCACTCCAGTCACGTCCGACTCTTTGCAACCCCAGGGACTGTAGCCCATCAGACTCCTCTGTCAAGGGGATTCTCCAGGCAGGAATACTGAAGTGGGTTGCCATTTCCTTCTCCAAGGAACCTTCTCAACCAAGGGATCAAACCTGCACCTGCTGCATTAGCAGGCAGATTCTTTACCCACTGAGCCACCAGTGACACCCCATATAGAGAGAGAAAGCACTTGCAAGGAAAATTTTTCTTCACGGTTTGAACATTCATTCATTTATAAGAGTTGAATAAAACTAAGCACTTTCTTATTTGTTTTTATTGTACTCCTTTTTTTGACAAATATCTATTAAGCTCCTATTATGTTCCAGGCACTGAGCTAAGCGCCACAGGCCTCATAGTTCCATGGGAACAAGAGATCAGACCAGTGTGGGTGCCATAGTATGGAGGCTCTTATAAGGAAGCAGTGTGCTTGCCATGGATACACCAGGAGAACAGATTGTTTATTTGGGCCTGGGTCAGGGTTCGGCAAAACCTTTCCAGGGAAGATAAAAATTTAGCTGAGCCTCAAAGATGAGAAGGAGGTACTTTGGTCAGGACAAATAAAAGAACAAAATGGTACTCCTCTGTACCTCCCAGTAATCATCAATTCTCCCTACTCACCACGTTACCACCTGGATCCATGCCTCTCCAGGCAAAGGGTCTTGTGTGTGTGCTAAGTCGCTTTGGTCATGTCCAACTCTTTGCTACCCTATGGACTGTAGCCCGCCAGGCTCCTCTGTTCATGGGATTCTCCAGGCAAGAATACTGGAATGGGTTGTCTTGCCCTCCTCCAGGGGATCTTCCCAATGCAAAGATCAAACCTACATCGCTCACATCTCCTGAATTGGAAGGCAGGTCCTTTACCATAAGGGTCTTGAGATAGGGACATTATCCTGGATTATTAAGAAGGGTCTAGTGTAATCTCAGGGGTCCTTATAAATCAAAGAGGAAGAACTTCCCTGGTAGTCCAGGAGTTAAGACTGCCTGCCAGTGCAGGGTACACAGGTTTGATCCCTGGTCCAGGAAGATTCCACGTGCCATGGAACAACTAAGCCAGTGGACCACAACTACTGAAACCCACACACCTTAGAGCCTGTGCTTTGCAACAAGAGGAGTCACTGCAACAAGAAGCTACAGCAATGAGACACCCTCACCCTGCAACTAGAGAAAGCCCATGCACAGCAATGAAGACCCAGTGCTGCCAATAAATAAGTAAAGAATTTTTTTAAAAAATCAAAGAGGGAGACAGAACCAGAGAGAGATGTGAAGATGCTACACCGCTGGAATTTGCTTTATGAAGAGCTTTATTTACGTATAATTGTGTATATAAAAAGTGTGCATAGTTCCTGTCCACTCTTTGATGTATCTGGACTTAGGCGTGGAGGGTGAAATCATCACCACAATCAAGATGAATAAAAAGGAAAGGAGGAGACAGAAAAAAGCTCATGGAGGTGACGTCTATCACATCCCTGGCTTTGCAGATGCAAGAAGGGACCATGAGCCAAAGGATGCAGGCAGCCCCTAGTAGCTGGAAAAGGCAGAAAAATGGAATGCAGCCTGGCCAGCATCTTTATTTTAGCCCAGGAAGGCCATTTTGAACTTCCGACCTTTAAGCCACTGAGTTTGTAGTCATTTACTACAGCAGCAATAAGAACTAATACAGCCTTGTTTCCAAACTTCATCTAAATGCCTTCTCACACTTTCCCCAAAACTCAGCCAGCCTATCTGATGAGTTGGTTTCCTTTTCTTGGATTTCTCCCCATAATAGTCAACACTCAGCCCCACTGTGGTTGTAATAATAATCACACGTTTAATGCCAGATGTGTGTGCACATACTTAGTCACTCAGTTGTGTCTGACTTTTTGGAACCACATGGACTGTAGCCCACCACACTCTGTCCAAGGAACTCTCCAGGCAAGAATACTAGAGTGGGTTGACATTTCCTCCTGTAGGGGATCTTCCTGACCCAGAGATCAAACCCTCATCTCCTGCATTGGCAGGCAGATTCTTTTACCACTTAGCCACCTGGAAAGCCTAGACACTGTATTTTATTACCTTAATCTTAACAACCATGCTCCATGTAATCATCATCACCCCATCTCACAGATGGGAAAATTGTAGCATCAAGTCCCTAAATGGAGAATTTGGTAGATCTTTGGTCTTTTGACTCCAGGTCTTTTTGATTAACCCCTAAGCTGCATATCCTATACTGTGTCCCCACCTCCCTTTGCACCTTCCCGTCTCCCACCACTGATCACCTCTCAACTCAGCAGATCTGAATCTGCATCTGTTACTGGGACACCTGGGAGCTTTTTCATCCTGGTTCAGATTTCACAGATGGCAGGATAATGGGAGGAATAACTTACTGGCGCCTCATTTTGGAGTAGAGATACCATGGAAACAAGAGAGAACTGCGCGGTTTGTTCTGTTTTGATGATTTGAACCATGGCTGGATATAAGTCAGTGCTCCCCATATGACATCACCCACAACTATTTAGAACAACCGCCGGAGCTTTAGAGGGATTTGCCCAAGGTCAGCAACTCGGGCAGAGGCTGACCAGGGAGTTGAACTCAGGAAATCTAGCTGCAAACCATGCCTGCTTCATGCATTTTATATAATAGACTGTAACTGACAGAGCACGCTTGCTCAGACACTCAGGCATGCCCAACTCGCTGCAACCCCATGGACTATAACCTGCCAGGCTCCTCTGCCCATGGATTTTTCCAGGAAGGAATACTGGAAGTGGGTTTCCGTTACCTTTCTTCGCAACCCAGGGATCGAACCTGCGTCTTCTGCATTGCAGGCAGAATTTTTACCACTGAGTCACCAGGGAAGCTCCTAACTGACATAGCACTTTCACTGACAGCAGTGGCTCTCCAACTGGCAGTTCACAAACCAGCTGCATCAGAATCACATGGGAAGCTTTTAAAAGTGCAGATATCCTTGCCCCATCTGAGACTTTGAGTCTGTTTATCTGGATCCGTGCCTGGGAAGATGAAGGAGGTTATTCGTTTTTCTTCTAAGCTTCTCGGGTGATCACCAAGGCCAGCCAGGTGCAGCATAGGCTGCAACACACATATTCTTGCAGAGGTGGGACATAAGGATGCCTTCCTTCCACCTTTGTGTCAAATAAGATCAGCAAGTCACGCTGGGCAGGGAGTTCATCCCTGACTCAGATGGTATCAGTAAGTCACGTGGAGGTGATAATGGCCTGAGGCAAGGCCATGGTGGGGAGATGTTCTGGACATATTTTCAGGAAGATCTCGAGAAACAAGTGGACAGTCCTGAGCCAGAGCAGCCTTTGTAAAACCCTCAAAGTGAAGTCGAAAGTGAAGTTGCTCAGTCGTGTCTGACTCTTTGCGACCCCATGGACTGTAGCCTACCAGGCTCTGCCGTTCATGAGATTTTCCAGGCAATAGTCCTGGAGTGGGCTGCCATTTCCTTCTCCAGGGGATCTTCCCAACCCAGGAATCGAACCCGGGTGTCCGGCATTGTAGACACACGCTTTACCATCTGAGCCACGGGTCTGTCTAAAACCCTCAACCACCCCTTAAAATCATAGCATTCAAAACCTAAAGGTTTGGCAGTAACAGATGTCAGTGGAGTGGAAGAAATGGATATTCTTAAACACTACTGAGAAGGGGGTGGTTATGATTGGCAATGCCATTGAGGAGGAGATAGGGCTTCCCAAGTGGCTCAGGGGTAAAGAATCTGCCTGCCAAGCAGTAGACCATGGTTCAATCTCTGGGTCAGGAAATGGTGACCCGCTCCAGTAGGCTTGCCTGGGAAATCCCATGGACCGAGGAGACTGGCAGGCTACAGTCTATGGGGTTGCAAAGAATCAGACACGACTGAGTGACTCACACTTTCTCTTGGAAGAATCAGAAGGCTTGAGTGTATTTGGTCACAACCTGTGTCCAGGGAAAATATTTTTTTCATTGACTCAAGTCTACAAAGGTTGACTGAGGATATCTTGGGTATCCGGTACCAGAATAGGTACCAAGAGAAATGAGGGCTAGACTTCATGAGACATTGGGGGCTCCCCAGCGGAGCTGAGAGTGTGAAAAGTTATACCATATTTAGTAAGGAAGGATGTCACATCTCTTGACCTTCTTTCTCCTCCTTCCCCACCTCTCTACCATCCTTATTTGGAACTTGATGGGAGAAGCATGGTGTGATGAACTGGTTTCAACTACCTAGCCATGGGCCAGGTGCTTTAAGGTCTCCTGGAGGAGTGATTTCAAAATACAGATATTCTGATTTAGTAGGTCTGGTGGGGACCCAGGAGTTTTTCTGTTCAATAGCACCTTCCATTTTCTGTTGCAACAGATCTTAGACATTTGATGGCTTCACTGCTTACCAGCATTACGATCTAACTTGAGTCTCATGTGCTGTGCTTAGTCGCTCAGTCATGTCGACTCTTGGCAACCCCATGAACTGTAGCCCACTAGGTTCCTCTGTCCATGGAATTCTCCAGCCAAGAATACTGGAGTGGCTTGCTATGCCATCCACCCAGGCATCTTTCCAACCCAGGGACTGAACCCAGGTCTCCCGCACTCCAGGCAGATTCTTTACTGATCCAGCCACCATACTTGAGTCTCAGAAGCTCTCCAAATTTGATTTCTTCAAAGTGAGAATTAGTGTAAATCTCTACCCTCACTCACTCACCAGATTTTTGTGAAAACTAGCCTCTCCCCAGTAAAGAATCTGTCTGCCAGTGCAGGAAATACAGAGATGTGGGTTAGATCCCTGGATCGAGAAGATCCCCTGGAGTAGGAAATGGCAACCCACTCCAGTATTCTTACCTGGAGAATCCCATGGACAGAGGAGCCTGGTGGGCTACAGTCCATGGGGTTGCAAAGAGTCAGACACGATTGAGTGACTCACACTTTCTCATGGAAGAATCAGAAGGCTTGAGTGTATTTTGTTAACAGTCATAGCCTGTGTTCATGGAAAAAAATTTTTCATTGACTCAAGTCTACAAAGGTTGACATCTCGGGTATGTGAACACACATATACACACACACAGTGTATACAGAGTGGGTCCTTAGGGTTGTGATTACAGGTTCCTTGTTCTCTTTATTCTAGGAGCATATGTGTGGTTATCACTATGTCTGTAGGATGGGGTCAGGGTTTTCTTGGCATCACGTTCTCCATCTCCAACCCATCCAGTGAATCCCACCCCTGCCTCCAGCGCCCTCAGGAGTCGACAGTACACAGCCTAACTCAGCTAAAGTTAGAAAGACCTGAGTTTGACTTCCAGATGGCATATAAACTCCAAAACCTGTTCACATAATTCTCTGTGAGCCTCTTTTTACCTCAAAGATAAAAGTAAGCATGAAACCATTTATCTGTTGTCATCATTCTAGGGATCTGATGAGACGTGCATGCAAGTAATGTTGTTTTGTCTCCTTTTAAATCTCAGACTTCATCATTACAGCTCTTATGGTTGCAATAATTCAAGTATTTCAGGAACCTCAAAATTAAGCCCCCATCCATAATCTGACTCCCAGAGCATGGCCCTGGTCCAGAGACTTCCCCAACACCTGGCGTTGTTCCTGCACCCCCATTTCTATCCCAGAAAGTCAAACCCGATGCATTTTAGAAGCAGGCGTCCCGGAGCCAACAGCATACAGGCCAGCTCTTTCTGCGGGCCGCGTGCCAGCCCAGCTCCCGGCAACCGCCCCCAGCTGTCGGAACAACTCTCACTGTCAAAACTTTCTGAGAAGTCATTAGTTTCCCAGAGACGGGGAGAGGCAGGATGTTTTGCCTGGGGCATCTCTTTGAAAAGGTCTAACTTTCTAAAATGGTAAATAAGCCAGACTTCTTTTCCAGGGGTGTGCGGAGGGCAGGAGGATCTCCATCAGGGTCTGACCTCCGGGAGCTGGCTGGTGTCGGAAACATCATTACTTCCCCAAGTTTTATCCCTCCCTCCAACGAGTTTCTGCGGTGCAGCCTGGGAAGCGAGCTCCGAGAGCAGCCTGCACAGCCCTGATTACACAGGCCGGCACAGCACTGAGGATTTATTAGGTGGAAAGAGGAGTCAAAAAAAAGAAGAAGAAGAAGAAGGAAAAAGCCAGAACATTAGCTGGGGGGAGGCGGGGAGAGGGAGAAAAGCCCTTCTGCCTTTAGATAAAGGCGAAAATTATTTTATAAGCTTCTGGAGCAGCAAAGCTTGTGAAAGGTGAATGTGGCATTCAGCTCCACGCCGAATCTGCAGCTCGCAGCGCCTACATTTCTGAGTCAGCTCCTGTCGCCTCCAGTGTGAGCAGGGGAAGTCAGATTAGGCCTAACAAGATATGACTGAACGTCTGAGGTCGGCTGTGACAGCCTCCGAGTTCAGATTTCTTGCCTCTGCTCTGAGGTCTAAATTTTAGGGTCTAGTTACTTCTTACTTAAATCCCAGGAACTCCTGTTCCCTGGCATTCATCCTTTATCCTCCTGTTCTCCTAGAATAAAATGCTCTGGAGCCCAGCAGCTTCACCCTTAGTGACTTCAGATGAACTACGAGCAGCTTGTAATAGTCTCTCGTTTTAAGAAAAGGAAGCTTGGAGAGGGGAAAGAAAGGAAGAAGAGGGGCATTTGCTCCGCTGGAATCAGATAAACTGGTAGAGCACTGCCCGAAGAGTCAGACCTAGGGGGCGGATAACCCCTCTCAATTCCCCATTTACAGCGGGGTAGGTACAACAAGCATCCGTCCCCAAACTGATTACATGTGGGGACAATGAAACAGAATCAATTCTTTTTATAAAATTCATGTATTTATTTTTGCCTGTGCTGGGTCTATGTGCCAATGGGAATTTGCAGTATGCCCCAGAGAACTCAAACCCGGGTTCTGTAATAACCTAGAGGGGTGGGAATGGGCGGGAGGCAGGAGGGAGAGTCAAGAGGGAGGGGACATATGTACACCTATGGTTAATGCATGTTGATGTATGACAGAAATCAAACCCATATTGTAAAGCAGTCATCCATCGACTAAAAATAAATCAGTGTTTTTAAAAATGGATAGGGCTTCCCCGGTGACTCAGCGGTAAAGAAACCACCTGCAATGCTGGAGACGCGGGTTCGAGCCCTGGGTCAGGAAGATCCCCTGGAGAAGGAAATGACAGCTAAAGCAACAGCAAGATGTATATATGTGGAGGAGAAAACTCCAGGTAGAGAAAAGCACGTGAAAAGTACCTAGTGGTGGAAGAAGTGCGGTCATTCACACAAGCCTATCTGAGGATGGAGTGGGAAGAGCTGAGTGGGGGATGGGAGAGCAATACAATCGGAGGCTGAGGAACAGGCAAGGGGCAAATCCTCTGGGGTGCCCACAGCCTCTAGGCTAACATTCCAGGTCTTTGACACAGCTGACAAGGCCCTTTGGGATCTGGCTTCGGGCCATTTCAGCTTTCATCTCTTCCCCGCTAACATCCCATAGAGACAAAGCAAGCCACAGGGAAGTCCTCAAATGCTTCGTGCTCTTTCTTGCAGCCCAGCCTTTGAAAAGGATGTTCACTGGGCCGAGTCCCCGCTTACTCTTGTCTTCTGTCTTTTTCATCTTTCCAGAGTCAGTTCAGAACTCAGCTCTTAGGGGAGGACTTCTCTGAGCCCAGCAGGTAAAATGCATTCTTTGTTTATTCAGCAGAAGCTTGGAAAGCTTCCATCCTGTCCAGACACCTGCACTGTCTTGGGGTAAGAGCTATAATGTTGATATCAAAAATGCAGTCCTGAGACTTCCATGGTGGTCCAGTGGCTAAGACTCTGGGCTCCCAATGCAGGGGACCTGGGTTTGATCCCTAGTCAGGGAACTAGATCCTATATGCTGCAATTAAGAGTTTGCATGCTGCAAATAAGACCCAGCACAGCCAAATTTAATACACAAAATTTTTAAAGGATAGGCCCCTCCCTTGAAGCTCCCACCCTGGGGTCTTTTTTCTTCCTTGCCCTCATGATCTTCTATGCCCGTGTCAGCAATGACATTGGTGCACTGTTGTAGACATGCTGACACAGAGGTCTCTCCCACTGGATGGTCATCTTTGCCTTGCCAGCTCCTCTGTGTCTGTCTTCTGTCTGTATCTTCATCTTTTCTTATAAGAACACCTGTTTGGGGGCTTAGGACCCACCCAAAGAATCCAGGATCCCCCCTTTTGCCAGGCTTCTACAGTGGAAGTTTTTCATTTCAACTCCAGGACATTTGGTTGACCACATTTCTGTTGTTGTTCAGTCACTCAGCTGTGTGTGACTCTTTGCAACCCCATGGCCTTCACCATCTCCCGGAGTTTACTCAAACTCATGTCCATTGAGTTGATGATGCCATCCAACCATCTCATCCTCTGTCGTCCCCTTCTCCTCCTGCCTTCAATCTTTCCCAGCATCAGGGTATTTTCCAATGGGTCAGCTCTTTGCATCAGGTGACCAAAGTATTGAGCTTCAGCCTCAGTCCTTCCAATGAATATTCAGGGTTAATTTCCTTTAGGATGGACTGGTTTGATCTCCTTGAAGGCAGTCCATGGGACTCTCAAGAGTCGTCTTCAACACCACAATTTGAAAGCATCAATTCTTCAGTGCTCAGCCTTGTTTATGGTCCAGCTCACACATGACTGCTGGAAAAACCATAGCTTAGACTATACAGGCCTTGGTCGGCAAGTGACATCTCTGCTTTTTGATACCGTCTACGTTTGTCAAAGCTTCTCTTCCAAGGAGCAAGCATCTCTTAATTTCATGGTTGCAGTCACCATCTGCAGTAATTTTGGAGTCCAAGAAAATAACGTCTGTCATTGTTTCTTACTGTTGACCAGGTAACGGTGAGTTAAAACTCTGCCCATCTCACTTTAAAACTCCTTTATTTGCATTGTTTCCTGCTTGCAGCTAGAGCAGGGCAAGACTTTTGAATTTTGTAAAGGTTTAATTGCATGAAGATGCCATTGCTGCAAGCACTTGAGAGCCAACTTCTGTCATGCATTTTTCATGCAGCCCCAAGGGGTGGAGTGCAGAAAAGTTTCCCCTCTATGTGAAAGTCAATGGGCCTCATGGAGCCCTGCTCCCAGCAGCCTCTTCACACCAGAATATTAATTTAATTAATTTTATAATGGCAGATTTTACAACTGACCTCTATGTGGCCTAGAGGTGCCTCTTCTGAATCTCAGCAACCTAGAAAAGGTAAAAAGATATTAATTCCACCACCTGTGAATTCTAGTGGATTATTAAAGATAGAGGCTTGAGAGATAGAGGCCCCACTGGGGAAGGTGGGGGATTTATTCCAAAACCCTACATGAGTTCTAAGTGTCTTTAGTTGAGTCTGACTCTTTACAACCCCGTGAGCCCTCCAGGCTCCTCTGTCCATGGGATTTTCCAGGCAAGAATACTGGAGTGGTTTGCCATTTCCTGCTCTAGGGAATCTTCCCAACCTAGGGATCGCACCCACATATCTTATATCTCCTGCATTGGCAGGCAGGTTCTTTACCACTAGTGCCATCTCAGAAGCCCGGAAACCCTACATGCGGTAGGAAAAAAAAGCACAAAAGACCCAGGTTCAAACTTTAGTGATACTTCTTGCTAGCTCTGTGTTTTTAGCTAGTTGCTTAGCTTCTCTGAGCTTCAGTTACCCCATCTGTGAAATGAGAATAATGTCACCAACCTTGTTGACACATTAAGAGGATTAAACGGGATGATGGATGAGAAAATAACCTGGAATACAAATGTGTGGTAATTGGTGTTTGCTTCCCACAGGTTTCATTTTCCTCACTTCCCCCCCCCCCCATTTTCTCATCTTAAGAATAAGGGATTTGGACTCTGTACTACCCCTAGTGAAATTCCAGATTTTACTGGTCTGGAAAATGCCTGCTAACTCATTATTTTCCCAGGAATGGAAGCCTAAAGGCATAAATGCAGGAAAACTCACCTGCTTTCTCCCTTACCCCTCTGCCTTCTAGAGATTTCAGATTCTGTTTCCTATTCTCCACCCAAATCAAGCAAAGAGATTTCTTAGTCAAGCAGACATTTTCCAAGGAACTTCTCCATGTCCATCTCAAAGCAAAGATCATCTCAGACCATCACATATGAAAGATTAGAAAGAAAATTGAGTCAGATAATGTAACACAGTTAACTCTAAATGCAGACAATCTTGGAGAGGGGGAAATCAACAAGTACTGAAACAATCCTGGAAGACTTCCAAGAGGAAGAAAATGTGGGATTATGTAGAAAAGGAAGCTAATTAATCAATGATTTTCTTACACCAACTATATACCAGGGACTGCTCTAGACATAAAGGATGTGGTGATGAAAACACCGAAGTTCCTGATCTCATGGAGAAGGAGCTTACATTCAGGTGGGAAACAGAAGGAAAAAAAAAGATGTACGCAATAATGGATAAGAAATCATTTCATGTAGAGATAAGATCATAAACTAGTATGGTGCACCGAGAACAGCAGATTAGAGTGTGGCGAATGACATTAGACTGAAAAGGATACTTTTCATGAGACTCAATGACCAGAAGGAGCATCCCTGCAAAAACCTGAAGAAGAGTATCCCAGAATAGAGAGCAGCATGTTCCAAAATCCTGAGGCAGGAAGTTGGCCAGACCTGTTCAAAACACTGAATGTGTGGCCAGAGCAGGGAGGGGAGGGAAAAGCAGAGGTGTTCAAGGAAACACAGAAGTCTAGGATTCCATGGAGAAAGAGGCATTAGAAGATGCTTGACTTCTGAGCTTCCTGCTGCTGATAATTCCCCAGGCCCTTTAGAACCTTCCCACAATGACCCTCACCAAAGGATTAAATCAATTCACTGGATCCAGAGCACAAAGAAGGTCAAAGAAGTGATGCCTGCCTTCCATAATCTTACAAACTAGATGGGAAGCCCACTTCTAAGAGGAGAAAATGTAGCTGCAGAAAATAGCAGATACTGTAACCCTCTCTGGGTTCCCTGGTGGCTCAGCAATAAAGAATCCACTTACCAAAACAGGAGACTTAAGAGGCTCCAGTTCAATCCTTGGGTTGGAAAGATCCCCTGGAAAAGGAAATAGCAGCCCACTCCAGTATTCTTGCCTGGGGATCCCATGGACAGAGGAGATTGGCAGGCTACAGTCCCATGGGGCTGCAAGGGTCAGACATGACTTACCACCTAAACTACCACCATAAACCCCTCTATGTCTGATACATTTTGAAAGACTGGAAAACAACTGCCCATCAATTAACTGGTATAAATGTAACAACCATCCTGGGAGGTGAGTGGTCTGTTTCACTGTTTCTCCATTTTGCAGTTAAAGAAAGATAAGAGGTGATCTGATGGGTCCAAAGTCAGGTGTCAGACTCAGGACATGAACTCGAATCTCTTTAGTGCCCCATGCTAAACACTGAGCGAGCCAGACAGACAGCACACAGGTTTACTGGACGGAAAGATCAACCTGAGACAGAAGAGGTGGAAGGTGGCTTTTAAACTGAGGTTCAGCTAGACATTTACTGAGCACTTGCTATTTGCCAGGTACCCCACTAAGGGCCTTCAGCTCTAGGTCAAGGAATTCCATCTTCCCAACCGTTCTGGATGCAGAACACTCTGATGTTCTCATCTTAGAGTGAGAAAATCCTCAGCTGGGACATCCTAAGTGGAGTCTAGACTTAACTCCTTGCTGTCTCTCCCTGCTTTTATGAGAATGAAAAATGGACTTTCTCAGAAGCCACGGATGGTTTCCCTGGGCTGATTAACATGAGGACACAGGCACATCCTTCTGGCTCTAGAAAAAGATTCACAAGAAGCAGCCCCATTCATGACGTCTCTGGTCCCCTGAAAAGACAAGCTGCTCAAAGTGTGAAAGCCCAAGTGTTGTCGCTCCATCGTGTCCGACTCTTTCCAGCCCCATGGACTGTAACCTGCCAGGCTCCTCTGTCCGTGGGATTTCCCAGGCAAGAATACTGGAGTAGGTTGCCATCCCCTTCTCCAGGAGATCTTCCTGACCCAGGGATCGAACCTGGGTCTCCTGCACTGCAGGCAGATTCTTTACCGTCTGAGCTACCAGGGAAGCTAAGCTGCTCAAAGGCAACCCCTGTCTCCTCCATGTTTGTTCTGCCAAAGGGGAAAAGCAGGGGCCTCACTTTTTGCAACCTCAGCCAGAAGCACCTCTCCAAAAAAACCATTCAGACTCATCAAAGGCAAAGACAGAAGACAGGCTGCATCCAACGCCTCCTTCTGTTTGTTGGTTTGCTGTAAAGTAAAACAGCTGCTAGGGAATGACAGGACTTATTGAAATAAATTCCAACATTTATAATCAATTACACAGCCCTGTCTGAAACCGCTGCTTGATTTAAGAACAATTTCAACAGCCGCTGAAGAGGCAGGTTTTCATCTTCCTTGAATTCCTTCCCTCCAGAGTTTTCTCCCATCTTTCCTGGTCTCTCAGCAAAAAAAAAATGATCCCTCGGGAAGGGTGTGATTTTTTTTTATTCCCTTCTTCTCTTTTAAATGTTTCCCCAAATCCAACAGATCACGTCGCTGCTGTTTGACCTTCAAGAACGCAGTCGAATGGTTGCATTTGTGCCAAGGGCCTTTCCTGACAGAAGGGCTTAAAATAAAGCCTTTAGGTTTTTTCTCGGCACAAGCTTCTTGTCATCTCTGCTGAGAGGCTTAGCGGACAGCGTAAGGACAGGCGTCTGAGCGAGAAGCAGTCCCTGGCCAGGCTCCGTGGCCCTTGCCCTCTAGTCCTTCAGCTGCAGACTTGAAATGCCCATTCACTTATTTAATTTACTTCTTTAAAGATTTTTTTTTTTGATGTGGACCAATTTTAAGATCTTTACTGAGTTTGTTACAGTATTGCTTCTGTCTTATGTTTTGATTTATTTGAGGGGAGGAGGGCCACGAGACATGGGGATCTCAGCTCCCCAACCAGGACTCAAACTCATACATTGCCCTGCATTGGAAGGCGAAGCCTTAACCACTGGACCGCCAGCAGAGACCCTATTTTATGTTATATTTCATTTTGTTTTATCATGGAAGGAACACTCCACATGAGATCTACCCTCTTAAGACATTTTTAAATGCATAGTACAGGACTGTTGACCTGGACACAATACTGTGCAGCAGATCTTCAGCGCTTACTCCCCTTGTTTGATTGAAACTTTATGCCCGTTGATTGGGCTTCCCTGATGGCTCAGTGGATAAAGAATCCGCCTGCAGTGCAGGAGAGACGCAGGAGACACAGGTTCGATCGCTGGGTCAGGAAGATTCCCTGGAGGGGGCACGGCAACCCAGTCCAGTATTCTTGCCTGGAGAATCCCATGGACCGAGGAGCCTTGGGGACTACAGTCCAGAGGGTTGCCAAGACTGGGGCACGACTGATCGACTGAGCATGCATGCATTATGCCTGCTGATTTGTAACCCCTCGTTTTCTCCTCCCCCATCCCCTGGCAGCCATCCTTCCTCTCTTTGACTCTCTAATTTTGACTGTCTGGATTTCTCATGTAAGTGGAATCACACAGTATTTGTCCTTCTGTGACTGGCTTATTTCCCCAACATAATGTCCTCAGAGTTCATCCGCTTTGTCGCAGATGTCAAGATTTACTTCCTTTTCAAGGCTGGATATTATTCCATTTTCTGTGTCAACCACATTTCTTTTATCCATCCACCCATCAGTGGACCTTCAAGTTGTTTCCAGACACTTAGCACCATATCTGGCATGTTCTGGAGGTCGCAAACCCCAGGATGGACCCAAATTTTCCAAGGTGAGAATTCTTCCTAAATCCTATAAGCATAAACTCTGTGGACAGAGGGGGGCATTTTTAAGAAAAATCTTGATGGCTTCCTTTAAATAATCTAATTAAAGAAATCCAAGTCAATGGGACATAATGATCATAGAAATGAACACTGATTGGATGTCTACTGAGTCCCAAACACTGCAACATGCAAATTACATAGTTTATCTCGTTACGCAATCTGGTCTGTGCCACCGTCCCCACCCCCCACCCCCATCATCCTGTTACTTCCCTCGAGTCACTAAATTCTACCCCCTGTGAGATATTTTTCTTTCCATTCCCTGGACTCTCTAAGCTTACTCCCACCTCAGACTCCTTACTCACCTGGATCTCTTTCCGGAACTTTCCATCCCATGAAAATCTTCACTGACATCCCATCTCTTGCTCTTTCTCATCCCTTTGATTTCAACATAAACTATCTGAGTGGACTTTCAGCACCACTTTCTATGACACTTTAAGCATAGTAATGTAGTGTTAGTTGCTCAGTCGTGTCCAACCCTTTGCAATTCCATGGAGCCCACCAGGCTCCTCTGTCCATGGAATTATCCAAGCAAGAATACTGGAGTGGGTTGCCATGCCCTTCTCCAGGGGATCTTCCTGACCCAGGATTTGAACCCGGATGTCCTACATTAGCAGGCAAATTCTTTACCATTTGAGCCACCAGGGAAGCCCATGACACTTTAAAGCGCACTTTAAATCCCTACCTCTTAGCACTCTCTGCCGTCATTGTGGTCCGTCTCTCTGTATTCACAGTACCTTAAATCCCTACCTCTTAGCACTCTCTGCCGTCATTGTGGTCCGTCTCTCTGTATTCACAGTACCTTAAATCCCTACCTCTTAGCACTCTCTGCCGTCATTGTGGCCCGTCTCTCTGTATTCACAGTACCTTAAATCCCTACCTCTTAGCACTCTCTGCCGTCATTGTGGTCCGTCTCTGTATTCACAGAACACTACCATATTGCAGTGTTTGTTGTTGTGGTTGTTGTGTGTCGCGTGTGTGTTTTCTTGTTTGCCTGCTCTTTTGGTCCGTGTGTATATTTCCTGTCTGTCTCCCCGGTTACGTGGATAGGCAAATCCAGAGAAGGGATTTTATCTGCTGTCTTCAGACTTCCTGGGTTCAAATCCTGCCTCTTCATACCCTAAATGCGTGACCTTGAGTTTCCTATTCTAGAAAAAGGCAATAGTAATAGAATCTATGTCCTGTGCGTGTGCCAAGTCACTTCAGTTGTGTCCAGCTCTTTGCGACCCTATGGACTGTAAACCCCCAGGCTCCTCTGTGCACAGGATTCTCCAGGCAAGAACACTGGAGTGGATTGCTGTGCTCTCCTTCAGGGGATCTTCTCAACCCAGGGATCGAACCCGTGTCTCCTGCAGCTCCTTCACTGCAGTCAGATTCTTTAAAACTGAAGCCACTGGGGAGGCCCACCTGCCTCCTGGGCTTGCGTAAAGATTAAATGACTTCGCAGGCAGAAGCTTGGTGTAGAGGAAGCGTTTTATAAGCGTTCGTCATGATTGTTTCTTCCTTTAAGGCTGTTTCTCCTTACCTCCAGCTCTCGGCGTGGTACCTGGGATACAGTGGTCATTCAGTAAACGCCCGTCGGATGAATTCTGTTCTTTTCACGTTTTATCTGCCCTGGAAATTGTAGTAAAGTGGAACTTTCTTAATTGGCATCAATGGAGGTGGTAGAAAATGACCAATGCAAACTAATAGAATCCCAGAATAATTGCCTCTTAGGGAATCGGCTTCATTGAATAGATAAGAATGGCCTGCAATTCCCTGGCTTTTCTCCTTTTGTATGGAAAAGAATGAATCCCAGGTGCTTCGGAATAATTTGTTCTCTTAAATAGTGTAAACATCTCCAGGACCATCTGTGTGCATTATTGATTTCCTCATTTAGGCCATTCTTTTAAGATGGTGCACAGGAGCCTCGAGCTGAAAAACCTCCGATTCCTAAAGTAAAGGTATCTGAGTGAACGCTGCCTTCTTTTACCCTTTCTGGGCCTGCCTTAACCAGCCACACTGACCACCGTTAGAAGGTGGCTTTGTGGTCCATCAAAGGACACAGAGAACAGACCTCTGGGCACAGGCAGAGGAGGGAGGAGGAAGGAGAGGGTGGGATGAATGGAGAGACTGGCGTGGAAACAGATGCACTGCCATGTGTACAATAGGTCCCCAGTGGGAATCTGCTGTGTGGCTCAGGGAACTCAGAGTGGGGCTCTGTAACCACCTGGAGGCGTGGGAAGGGGTGGGAGGGAGTTTCAAGAGGGAGGGGATATATGTATACCTGCGGGTGATTCATGTTGCTGTATGGCAGAAACCAGCACAATATTGGAAAGCAATTATCCTTCAATTAAAAATAAATATTTTTTAAAAAGAAAGAAAGGTGCTTTCTTACCTGGGAATGAAACTGACAAGGAGGTGACAGTCCCTCACAGATGGTGGTTCTGGCCTCTCATGCCTAGCCATAAATGTAGTCTTCCCTATTGACCAGCTGTATAATATTGGGAAAATGACTGAATCCCTGTCTGCCCCAGTTTTCTCATCTATAAAATGTGGCTAACCATGGTTTCTACCTTAAATGGTGGGCATAAGCTAATACACAGCAAGTGTCAAGCACAATATCTATCTTATGTTAAGCATTCAATCTATGCCAGCAGTTATTATGCCTAAAACAAATAAACATATTACTAATACACAAACCAGTGGATAGAAATAGAGGTCACTGAAAAAGGTGCCTCACTTCTGACACATACTTATTATCTGAGCAAGTTATATAACACTGATCATTCATTTGATTCAACATCATTTAATCATTCATTCAGTGATAGAGTAATACCTATTGGGAAATGTCATCAGGAGAATTAAACAGCACAGGTAAAAGCTCTGGCTAAGATGCATGAAATGGGAGCTCTCCCCATTAAGAATATAGGAAGTTATGTGAAGTTTACAGATTGCTTTAAACTGCAGTCATTTTACGAAGGAACCACCCCCTTAAATATGTGATATAAACATTGAGGGACAGTGTACATGCAGGGCAGGACCTGGTGAACGTCTACAGAGAGCAGAGCAGACGCCCAAATGCAGGAGCAAGTTTTATCCCTCCTTTTGCCCCAGAGGTAGGTTAGGAGGAAGCTGGCCTTTGGGAAATTGGCAAGGATGGCACAGAGGCTGAAAAGTGTGAGGAATCCTTGTGTGTGCGCTCAGTCATGTCTGACTCTTTGCAACCCCATGAACTGTAGCCTGCCAGGCTCCTCTGTCCATGGAACTTCCCAGGCAAGAATACTGGAATGGGTTGCCACTCCCTTCTCCAGGGATCTTCCCCACCCAGGAATAGAACCTGCATCTCCTGCATTGCAGGCAGATTCTTTACCACTCAGCCACCAGGGAAGCCCAGAGGAATCCTCGCTGCTGCTGCTAAGTCGCTTGAGTCATGTCTGACTCCTTGTGACCTACGGACTATAGTCCACCAGGCTCCTCTGTCCATGAGATTCTCCAGGTAAGAATACTTGAGTGGGCTGCCATTTCCTTCTCCAGAGGATCTTCCCAACCTAGAGATTAAACCCTTGTCTCTTGCATCTCCTGTATTGGCAGGCAGGTTCTTTATCACTAGCACCTCCTGGGAAGTCCATGAAATCCTTAGGGAACACCAAATAATACTGTTTAGCAGGAGCACCAAGGCTGGGATGGGTGGGAGAAAAGACTGCCAAAGAAGGTCAAGGGAAGTGTTTATAAGAATCGGCTGGGGAAGCCACCAAAATGTTTATGGAAAACAACAAGTTTTATCCTCATTTTTCAAGTAGGAGACTGAAGTGCAGAGGACTAAGGACGCATATGGGCCACCTTTGTAGCAAAAGCCTGAATCTAAGTCAGTCCACTTCCATTCTGGTGTTACAGCCACACGGCCTTTCTTTCTGCCCCTTACTCCTTCCACAGGACCTTGGCACTTGTGGTCTCCACCCCTTGGATATGCCTCCTTATTTTCCCTCACATCCTTCAATTAACTAAACCCTGCCAACTCTAGCACCACTTCTTCAAGGATCTGAGTCCCCAGCCAAGTCAAACCCCTCTCTTACACATTCTGCTGGTGACTGCAGCCATGAAATTAAAAGATACTTGCTCCTTGTAAGAAATGCTATGACAAATCTTGACAGCATGTTTAAAAGCAGTGACATCACTTTGCCAACAAAGGTCTGTGTAGTCCTTTGATATACAGGAAAAAAGCTAGGGTTTTCCCAGTAGTCATGTGAGAGTTGGACCATAGAGAAGGCTGAATGCCAAAGAACTGATGCTTTCAAATTGTGGTGCTAGATGAGACTCTTGAGAGTCCCTTCGACAACAAGGAGATCAAACCATTCATTCCTAAAGGATATCAGCCCTGAATAGTCATTGCAAGGACTGATGCTGAAGCTCCAGTGCTTTGGCCACCTGATGCAAAGAGCTGACTCACTGGAAAAGACCTTGATGCTGGGAAAGATTAAGGGCAGGAGGAGAAGGGGGCAACAGAGGATGAGATGGTTGGACGGCATCACCGAGTCAGTGGACATGAGTTTGAGAGATCTGGGAGATAGTGAAGGACAGGGAAGCCTGGTGTGCTGCAGTCCATGGGATTGCAAAGAGTCAGACATGATTTAGTGACTGAACAGCAGCAACACATCCTGAAAACCACAGTCCTTGTATAAGAGTTCTTGTTACAGTTGCAATTTTTTATTTATCTGTGTGATTATCTGATGGATGTGTGTCTCCCACCAGGCAGTAGTCTCTTGAAGGTTGGGACCCTGCTAGTTCTCAGCATGCCTGGCCCATAAAATGCATTTGATAAATGTGTATGAAATGAACAAACAGAGGAATGAATGAGTGAGTGATTGCAATACCTGTGCAGATGATTGGGAAAAAGAAATCAGAAACCAAGACACTGAACCCCACATCGAGAGCCAGTGCCCAGCATATATGCTGGGGTCCTAAGGGTTGTTTCCTGGAACTCTGGGGGTTCATGCTGGGCCATGCTGGGGGCAGAAAGGAAATGTGTCTGACAGCTTCCTCCCCTGGGAAAAAGGGCTGGTGGGGTGGAGGGTAGGGGGAGAGGGGAGTCACAAACAATTTCTGCTTTAATTAGAGCTCTGTCGGCTTTAGTTAGCCTGGGTGTTTGTTCCCTTGTGTGTGTCAGGGAATTTGGAATGACCCCAAGCTTGTGAAATAATTAGTACAATAGTGCCGATCTAGCCATTTCTGAAAAGAGTAATTTACTCCCAGTGTAGCCTCCCGGCAGAGCCACTCATTAATCAAACCAGGTTGCGTACATCAAAGCGGGTCCCCCTTTCCACCGCGGCATCCATCATCCAGGCGTTAGGAGCCACAGAAGCCTGAGCCAATATATAGCCTTTGCTGGGCTAAACCCACCTCCTGTTGTCACGGACTGCCCAGAGTAGGGACAGCACAACAGCCCACACTGGGGCAGGAGGGCAGGGCTCCTGCCCCTCTGGGTTTGCAGAAACCGCCACCTGTTTGGGGCACACCTCAAAGATGGTTTTCAGCATTTATCACTTCCTTGACCATCAGGAACAAAGACCTCACCTTAGCTCTACTGATCACTCTTTATCACATTCCCTCTTCTGCCTGTGTCTCCACAGGTGACATTTTTCATGCATCTGAAAGAAAGGGGCTTCCCTGGTGGCTCAGACAATAAGGAATCTGCCCACAATGCAGGAGGTCCCAGGCTTAATCCCTCAGTGGGGAAGATCCCGTGGAGAAGGGAATGAATGGGCACACAGATGATCTTGCTTATTTACTCTATTTTCTGTCTCTGTCCCTAGAGTATATAAACATCAAGAGAAAAAGAGCCTTGTCATCTTCACCACTTTAACTCCTGAGCATTAGCACAGTACTTGGCACACAGAAAACGTTTAACAAATTGTTTCTGAATAAGAGACTGAGTGACTTTGCAGATTTCTCAGTGCTCTTAGCTGAAGGTGACTCTTCATCCCTTACAGTCCATTACCTGAAATTTTATTGGCCCTCCGAACATCCTCTCATGTAGGAGACATGTTTGTTTACATTAAGTTGCTTGTATGAGTCATCTGCTGCTGTGTAACAAGTAAGTTCTAAACTAAAAGGCTTTAAACCATAGAAAACCACATACATTTACTATTTCAGTGTGAGTCAGGCATCTGGGTGTGGCTTAAATACTTTGATTCACAGTCTCTCATTAAGCTGCAATCAATGTCTTGGCCAGGACTGAGGTCTCATCCAAAGGTTCTACCGAGGATGGATCTGCTTCCAAACTCAGTGGGTGCCATTGTTCCTCAAGGACTATTGTACTGAGGGTCATAGTTCCTTGCTGGGTGAACCTCTTCAGTGATGTCATGCTTCAATAAAGCTTGCAAACTGAAAAGGCAATAGAAAGAGTCTTCCAGCAAGAGAGGAGACAGAATCTCTTGCAACTTAACAGAAATGACATCCCTCCACCTTAATACAATCTGTTGGTTAAAAGCAAGTTACTCAAGGGGAGAGCGTTACACAAAGTCATGACTACCAGATTACCAGGAAGTGAGGATGGTTGGGGGTCATCCTAGAGTTTGCCTTTCATAAAATAAGAAGGAAATGGGCACACATATAATTACTCCTTTCTGTTTAGTATACCTCCCAATGGGAAATTATCCAAGTGCCTCTCAAGAGAGGAATATTGTTGTTCAGTTGCTAAAGCATGTCTGACTTTTTGTGGCCCCATGGACTGAAGCACACCAGACTACTCCTCTGCCCTTCACGATCTCCCAGAGTTTGCTCAAACTCATGCCCGTTGAATCAGTGGTGCTATCTAACCATCTTATTGTCTGCCACCCTCTTCTCCGTTTGCCTTCAATCTTTCCCAGCATCAGTGAGTCAGCTCTTTGCCTCAGGTGGCCATAGTATTGGAGCTTCAGCTTCAACATCAGTCCTTCCAATGAATATTCAGGGTTGATTTTCTTTAGGATTGAGTTATTTGATCTCCTTGCTATCCAAGGGACTCTCAAGAGTCTTCTCCAGCACCACAATTCAAATAGAGAAATAGTTGAAAGTAAATCATAAAACTTCAGTTATAAGAGAATGTTGTTCATTGAGAAGTGAAAAGCAGGTAATAAGCGGAAAGTGCACACTAATCCAAAGTTTGTAAACATACAAAAGTAAGGTAAAAAATAAATTAATGGTGAGGTGTTTCCAATCCAAGCAAAACATTACCAAAATTTTTTTTTCTTAGAATGTTTATCAGAATGTTAGAAATGACAAACACTGGTGGTTTCAGCCAGAAGATATTCCAGCCCCTTTCCTTGGTTGAAAATACCTCATATTAAGTTTATTTGATGCCTCCACCTTCCATCCTATTCTCAGCCCAATTGAGATTTAAACACTTTCAGCATTAGTCTGTTTTTGTTGTTTAACCAGGAAAAGTAAAAAAGGAGATTCATAAATTATATAGACTCACTTTCATGTGAGATCATTTCTATCTGTTTCCTGAATGGATGGATATTTTTTCTTGTTGTTGGATTCTGCTTGCTCCAAGAATCCATTTAACTTTGTCCTCCTGTGTCCTCTCCTTCGGCTTCCACCGTCCTTTCATAGCCGGGTGTCTGATGACCATAATCATGACTTATTTCTTCCTCTTATCTCCCTGCAGTCTAGTTCAGAATTTGGCACAATGTGATGAAACAAATTGGAACCTGCCTGATTTCAGACCTGTTGTAACTTCAGCCGTGAGGTTTTAACTCCATTTTCCATAACCAAGTTAGAACTTAAGTTTACAGCATTATCTGCTTCAACTATATAGTAGGAGCTTTCCATGTGTTTTTTTAATTTTTTTAAATTAAATGAGGATGCTATAGAATCTGTCTCAAGGGGGAAAGGGAAGAAGGTACCAAAATTACTGATTTCCTCTTGTATATGGTCCTTCTTACGATTATTTATATACTTTCTTTCACTTAATCCTCACAGAGTCCCGATGATATAAGTATTAAAATACCCCACTCTACAGATAAGAAAAGGTAAAATTCTGAGTGATTCAGCAACCTGCCCAAGTATTCTTTCCTAGGAAATCCCATGGACAAAGGAGCCTGGTAGGCTACAGTACTGGGGTCAAAAAGAGTCGAGAGAGGACTGAGCAACTAACACTTTTCACTTTTCCACTGCTGGTAGACACAGCATGGCAGCTGCTAACCCTCAGCTGGTGCTTCGTCCACTGTGTTGACCAATTTGCTGACTGTTTCAAGCTTTTTTGTCAGCAGATTTGATTCTACACTATGGAGTCAGTTTTGTTTAAAAAAGATGAATCCCAATGTAGAAATAAATGAGGGCCATCCAAATGAGAACAAGCAAAGACTATTTATCCAGAGCTTGCTATAGCAAAAGAGTCGGCCACCATCATTTATGTTTGGCAGAGACTCCAAGGCAGGCAAGAGACTGGGAACGCTTTACAATGGGGGGGAAAAAAAAATAAGGTTTTCAGTATGAAGGCTTTTGGCATGGGGAAGTGGAGGGAGGCTAACAAGAACCGGGCGTCCTTGTGATTGCCTGCTTGCATGCTCATTCTCTCAGTAGTGTCCAACTCTTTGTGACCCCATGGGCTGTAATCTGCCAAACTCTTCTGTCCATGGAGTTCTCCAGGTAAGAATACTGAAGTGGGTTTCCATTCCTCCTCCAGGAGATTTTCCAACCCAGGGATCTAACCCCAGTCTCCTTCACTGGTAGATAGATTCTTTACCACTGAGCCATCAGGGAACCCCTCTTACGTGATTGATTATGGGCAAATATTTTCTCTGTCCAGTTTGTCCTAAATAGGAAGTGGAATAAAAATTAGGGAAGCTGTCAGTTATTGATCAAGTACCAGCCATTTGGGGCCGGTTTCTACAATCATTTGGCTTCCTAGACTGGTTGCTGGGGCTTTCCAGGTGGCGCTAGTGGTAAAGAACCCGCCTGCCAATGCAGGAGACTTAAGAGATTCAGTTTGATCACTGGGTTGGGAAGATTCCCTGGAGAAGGGCATGGCAACCCACTCCAGTATTCTTGCCTGAAGAAAGAATCCCATGGACAGAGGAGCCGGGTGGGCTACAGTCCACGGATCACAAAGAGTCAAACATGACTGAAGGGACTTAGCAAGCACACAGGCTGGTTGCAGCAGGTTGCAGATGCAAGTTCTATTTTTACTCAGGATCTTGCCATTATCTCTTTGTATATTCAGTGTCTCATCAAAGACATGTCCGCAGGCCTTGCAATTAGTTCTCTTCTTTTCTTGTAAATTTCCCAAGCCTCATGGGGTTACTTTCTATTGGAAGGGAGTTTGATTTTCTGGATAAAAACCCAACCTGAGATTCAGAAGACTCTGGTTCGTGTTTGGGAATCTTCCACTGATTTGTGGGATGTCTTTGAGCAATTTCTTTACCTGGATGGGTTCCAGCTGTACTTTGAGGATCTCATCTGTATGCTCATCAGGGTATATAGTTATAGCATCAATCATCTACAAGGGCCAGGATGAGCAGACACTGCAGACTCCAACTGGGTAAGCTTTAACAAAGGGGCAGGATTTATGGAAACCTGTAAAGCATGGCCCAGTTGCCTGCGGATGGTTGCAGAAAGAGATGTTACAAAGTTTAAGCCACAGGCGCAATTGAGGGAGGGTATGGAAGTGTTGTCTGATAGGAGCTGTGGACTTCAGTGAGAGGATGGGACCAACCCACCATGTCCAACAGGAAGAGAATTGAGGAATACATACCCCAAGCTTGCCTACCTGCTCATTCACTCAGTCTTATCCAACTCTTTTGACTTACGGACTGTAGTTGCCAGGTTCCTCTGTCCATGGGATTGTCCAGTCAAGACTTCTGAAGTGGGCTGTCATTTCCTCCTCCAGGGGATCTTCCCAACCTAGGGATTGAATCCATGTCCTTACATCTCCTGCACTGGCAGGCTGGCTCTTTACCACTAAAGCCTTCTGAGCTTACTCTCCTCTAAACCTCAGCTCTCTCCTGCCATTTGCTTCCATCAGGCAAGCCCAGTCAGAAGCTAGAGAGCAAGAAAGCCAGTTCCTATAATCCCTAGAGATCAATCCCCCAGGTCCTGGAGTAGAATAGACAATAGAAATGTGTATGTAGTCAGAAGGGGCTGGAATATAACCATTTGCCAACTCAGGGGTTCATCTTGTACTAAAATTATTAAAGCAGTTTGTTCACAAAGATATGATTTCTGAAGCGCTCTCACTATCATCTTCTCATTCGTAGAACTTGATATCAGGAGACGCTGTTCTTTATTAAAAGAGTATAATGGAGCCACCACGGCTTTCCCAAACCCGACACGGTGATAACAAAACTGACCCTTTATGGCTTATATTGTAGAAGCACATGGCATGCATGCTTTCATTTGACCATCACAGTAAGCCAACGAGAGAGGGATGGTTGCTACTCTCATTTTACACATCAGGAAACTAAGTCTTAGGGAGGTTGAGGAGCCCACTCTAGATCCTAACATCCAGGCAGGGCTGCTGCCTGGTACCCAGAAGACGCTTAGAAATACTGAGGGACCAGGGCAGAGAATTGAATCCTGGAGTTTCAACTCCAGCGCCCAAGTTCATAACCATTTTGCTATACTGCCCCCTGCTTAGTGAGAAATCCCCCAAAGGAGATGCTCTATTGTCATCCTGTGAGTGTCTGGGTGGTTTTTTTTTTTTTTTTTTTTAATTAAAGCAGAAATTTCTTTACGACTGGAAGTCTTCCCTTGTGGCGCTCCTGGTTCTGCGTTCATTGCTGTTGAGCACTGGTGGTCATCGCCTCCTCCATAACAAATCTGTCAGGCTTATCCAGGATGCATTGACAATACAATCCAAGAGGAGGTCCCTGAGTTTTGTTGTCTCACCACCTTCCTTTTCATCTCCCACACTCCACAGTCTGTTTTCTAAAACAAGCTCATCTTTCTCGAAAGCACTATCAGAGATGCTGTCAGTCGAGGAGAAGCACAATAGATTTTGAAAGATGCTAGAGAAGACTCCCAGTGATGCTTACAGTCAAGGACCACATCATCCCAGGTTGAAAGGGGAAACACACCTGTGCAGTCTCTCTGCTTCCTCTCCTCTGAAATTCCTATTTCTAAGCTGGCTAACTAACATCTGCATATTACCAGGTAAATAAAACTTTGAGGTGAGCAGAACTACCCAATTAAGGGCGCCAGGTGAAAAGAAGGTGATAAAACGCTTCATTTCAGCAGGCATGTCTTTATGGAAACGCCAGAATCCGTTCACCAGTTGCATGTAAATGAGCTGTGCGGGTACCGTAATTACATCACCTAGCCGTCTTGCTCCAGTGCGGAAGCTGATGGTTCTCTGGTCTGTGGACACCTTGACGAAGGGGGACCCCTTGACTCCCCCAAACCAAGAGGGTGTGATCCCAACAGGGGAAACTTAGCTCAGCCTCTGAGCTTGCAAACTGTTCGTTATAATCCCCAAACTGTCACATTGCTCCCCCTAATGAGGGTGTACATCTTTGGCAGCCTCGGGACAGTAGTAACTTATTTCATGACACATCCTGGGAGTTTTACGTGCCTGCTCCATAAAAAAAGAAATGTGCCGTTTCCATAGCAATGCAGGGTCTTTCGGGCAGCCCCGTTGTGACAGCGAGAGTCCCTGTGTTCTTCTGGGAACTGTTCCCTTTTTTTTTTTTCCTGGAAGCTCTTAAATTGTCCCCCAAGCAGTCTCCTCTGCCCTCATTTCAGAGAGGACCAATTGGCACATTCCCAGGTTTTCCAGCCTGATTAGAAATTCTCCAAAGTGCTCAGACCATCCTTTACAGACCTTGGCAAACCTGAAGAAGAGGCTCGTCTCCACTCTTGGATTATGTGCTCCGTCGTGCCTGACTCTTTGCAACTCTGGGCTGTAGCCCACTAGCCTCCTCTGTCCATGGATTTTCCAGGCGAGGATACTGAAGTAGGTTGCCAGTTTCTCCTCCAGGGGATCTTCCCAGCCCAGGGATTGAACCCACATCTCCTGCGTCTCCTGCATTGCAGGAGGATTCTTGACTGCTGGGACATCGGGGAAGCACCCCTACCCCCTTGGATTAGAATAGATACAAAGCATTGCAAGGAGCAACACTTTTCAATGGCTGACGATATTTTACAGTGTCAATCTATGGTTTATCGAACTGCAATGGAAATGGGCTGAGGCAGTGGTTGGGGCAGAAAAGCCCAGTTCTGATGCTGGTTCGGCTACCAGCTCTGGGCAAAGAATAAACACTCCAGAGCCTTGCTTTGGTCATCCCACTGACTTGGGTTGGTCAGGACCAACCTCCCTCACTGGGTTGTTGAAATCATTAAATGGGATGATGCATGTAAAGAATGGTACAAGGCACTTTATAAGTGACATATAAATGTTAGCTAGTATTTTCCCATCACCTTGACCGGCAGGTCCAACAAGGCCATTATCCTTCCAAGCATCACAAAGTCCTAGTAACTTTCCACTGGCCACCTGATGCAAAGAGCCGACTCACTGGATGCTTTCCTGATACTGGGAAAGATTGAAGACAAAAAGAGAAGAGGTTGGCAGAGGATGAGATGGTTAGACAGCATCACCGACTCAATGGACATGAATATGAGCAAACTCCAGGAGACAGTGAAGGACAGGGAAGCCTGACATGCTGCCGTCTGTGGGGTCACGAGTCAGAGAGGACTTAGTGACTAAACAACAACAACAAATGTGTGTGTGTGTGCGTGTGTGTGTGTGTGTAAAGAATCTGCCTGCAATGCAGGAGATATAGGTTTGATCCCTGAGTTGGAAAGATCCCCTGGAGAGGGAAATGGCAACCCACTCCAGTATTCTTGCCTGGGAAATCCCATGGACAGAAGAGCCTAGTGGGCTATAGTCCATGGGCTCACGAAGAGTCAGACACGACTAAGCAAAAATGCACACGTGCACATAGTTCATGACACAGAGCCACCACCATGTTCAGGCAAGTCTCTCTCTTGCTTTCTTCGGCCCTTTACTATCAGTCCCCAGCCCCTCATTTGGCAGTCACGCTCCTGGGTCCACTATGTAACCTTCCTTTGTTTGTGGCCCTGTCCGTTGCATGTTTAGGGTTTATGCACTATTTTAATTACACACATGGTCCAGGATTATGGCTTTCATTCTGTGCCTCTCTTCTTTGTACCCAATGCTGTGCTTCTGAGTGCTGTGTTGCTCCCAAAATACCTGCTCATCCTCCTAAAGACTCACAGAGTTCCACAGTGTGCGTTGCCCCTGCTTACGTGTCCCTCCTCCAGGGACCAGACCCACTTGGCCTCCAGCCCCCACCTCACAATGTCACAGTAAATATCTCTGCACATAACCTCTAGGAGCCCAGTGGAGAATCTCTTCAGGATTTCTCAGGGAGTGGGACATGTATATTTCCATTTTAACTGACCAAGTATTGCCAAACTATCTTCAGAATGTCTGCGCCAATCCACAACCTGTAGGCCAATGTTTCATGTGTCTATTTTAATATTGGGGGCCGTGGGGATTTCTTTGAGAATCTGATGGGACATTTGGAAACTTTTCCCTAGAAAAAGTAAATCTTATCACAGTAATCATTAAAATAATATTTCTTTAGGGAAACAATATTAATATTTCTTTATCTACATATATATATTAGTTCATTTAATTTTCATAACTTTTAGAGGTACATATTATTATTTTTTAATTGAGATAACATATAATATTTCACTAACCATTCTAGAGTGTACAATTCAGTGGCATTGAATGCATTCACAATGTTGTAAAACTACCACATCTCTGTAGTTTTAAATTTTTTTAATTTACTTTGATTTTTCCCAGCTTTATTGAGATATAATTGATACATAACAGTGTGTAAGTTGAAAGTGCTGATTCCATATATTTGCAAATTGTAAAATGATTACTAAAGTAGTGCAAGCTACCACCTCCATCCCAGAGGAAAACTCTGTCTTCTTCAAATAATCATTCCCATTTTCCCACCTCCACCCCCAAGGGGCAACCAAGAATCTGTTTCCTATCTCTACGGATTTGACAGTTCTGGACATTTCATACAAAAGGACTCACACAATATGCAACCTTTTGTGTCTGACTTTTTAACTCAGCATATTTTCAAGGTTCATCCATGTAGTAGCATTTGACAAAGATATTTCATTTCTTTTATGGCTGAATTGTATTCCATTTTATGTATATACCATAAAATGAAACAAACATTCATTTACAGGTTTCTGTGTGGACATATGTTTTCATTTCCCTAGGAGTGAAACTGTTGCATCACAAGGTAATGCTATGTTTAACTTTTTAAGGAACCACCAAACTCTTTTCCACAGTGGGCATACCATTGTATAATCCCACCAACAATGTCCTTGAGTTCTCATTTCTCCATGTTTTTACCAACACTTGTTGTTTTCTGATTTTCTATTGTTGTTATAGCCATCCTAGTGAGTATGAAGTAGTAGCTTATTGTGGTTTTGATTTCCATTTTCTTTTTTTAAATTGAAGTATAATTGATTTACAATATTTAGTTAGTTTCAGGTGTACAGCAAAGTGATTTGATTTTATAAGACCCTGATGCTGGGAAAGAATAAAGGCAGGAGGAGAAGGGGACAACAGAGGATGAGACGGTTGGATGGCATCACCTACTCGATGGACATGAGTTTGAGCAAGCTCCAGGAGTTGGTGACGGACAGGGAAGCCTGGCATGCTGCAATCCTTGGGGCTGCAAAGAGTCAGACACAACTGAGCAACAGAACTGAACTGAACTGATATATATATATATGCTCTCAGTAAAAATATCCACCTGCCAATATAATATTTCAATCCCTGGGATGGGAAGATCCCCTGGAGAAGTAAATGGCAACGCACTCCCATATTCTTGCCTGGAAAATCCCAAGGACAGAGGAGCCTGGAAGACTACAGTCAGTGGGGTCACAGAGAGTCGGCCACAACTCAGGAACAAAACAGCAGCAACATATATATATATATACTCTTTTTGTTTTACTCTATTATTGGTTATTATGACCTATTGGACATAGTTTCCTGTGTTATACAGTAAATCCTCATTGTTTATCTATTTTATATATGGGAGTGTGCATCTGTTAGTCCCATATTCTTTATCCCTTCTCACCTTATTAGCATTTTCTTAATGAACAGTGACTTGAAACATCTTTTCATAGACTTTTTGGCCATTTGCATTTCTTCTTTATTTTTTTTTATTTTTTTTTTTATTGAGACAAAACTTTTATGTTTTCAGTATCCCCTGACTGCATTTCTTCTTTAAAGAAGTGCCTGTTCAGGTCCAAAGGAAGATGTCACTATGAACATCATTTTATAAATTAAGGAATTGAGGCCAAAATGAGTTGGGAATGGAGATGAGCAGATAGCAGAATTACTGAATAGGAATGCCCCACTTTGCATGAGGTTTATGGGGAGGGAGTTACTGAACACTCTCCCCCAAGATTCTGTAGATTTCATGTTCAGAATTCTGCCTGGGATAGTGAGTCTAGGACAAGGTGTGATTCTCAGTAAAAGCTCGGGTAAATAAATGAAGCAACTACAAGTCCCTTCTTTTCTGGTGGCTCAGATGGCAAAGAATCTGCCTGCAATGCAGGAGACCTGGGTTTGATCCCTGGGGTGGGAAGATCCCCTGGAGAAAGGAACGGCTACCCACTCCAGTATTCTTGCCTGGAGAATCCCATGGACAGAGGAGCCTGGTGGCCTAGAGTCCATGAAGTCACAACTGAGTCAGACACAACTGAGTGACTAATACCCTACACACACAAGACCCTTCAGAGTTCCCTTTGCCTCAAAAGAAACAAGCTTATCACACAAGGATTCATAATTTAGCCTCAGATTCTGTGTATACCCCAGGACATCTTCAGAAGGTCCCCCACCCCCTGCAAACAGAAGCCACCTGCCTAGTACCTTAAGGGCACCCAGTGGGAGCCTGACTGTCTAGTCTGGGTTGTTATTACATCTGGATCAATTCTTAATCTTTCAGTTTAGCTTTGAGCAGCTTGGTGACCTCTGACAGATCAGGCATAAATCATTCCATCCAGAATAGGTAAGAGATAACTCACCAGCTGTGGTCCCATGACATTTGAGACTTACTTTGAAGGCCAGCCCTCCTCTAAAAGCAGGGTAGAGTTCTCAGCCAAGATTGGTTCAAAGGCAGGCCGATTCCACAGCTTCAGTAAAAGGTAAAGTCAGCAACAGCGTGTCAACTCTGTCTTTGCTCTAGGTAGAAAGAGACCATGCTTCTCATCCTCTGACAGAGCACCTCGGTGCTGGGAGTCACTTTCTGGGATGCCATAAGGCTGATCTACATTATTGATCTAGTTCAGAATTTGTACTGTTTGAATTCAGAGAGGCAGACAGTGAAAAGTGGAAAAAGGAGAAATGCATATTGGGTTGGCTAAAACATTTGTTAGGGTTTTTCTGTAAGACATTACAGGAAAAGCTGTGCAAACTTTTTGGCCACCACAGTATTTAGTGATCACTTCCTATGGGTTGGGCTTCCCTGGTGGCTCAAACGGTAAAGCATCTGCTTGCAATGCAAGAGAACGGTGTTCAATCCCTGCGTCAGGAAGATCCCTTGGAGAACAGAATGGTTACCCACCCCAGTATTCTTTCCTGGAGAATTCCATGAACAGAAGAACCTGGTAGGGTACACTCCATAGGGTTGCAAAGATTTGGACAGACTGAGAAACTAACCCTTTCACTTTTCCTATGGGTTAAGCAGCAGAATCAACACCATCACATAATAAACCATTTACTCTCTCATTTACTCTTCACCAGCAATCTCGTGAAGCAGTGATCATTGTCAGCATTATTTTACGGGGAGGAATTTTAGTTCCAAGAGTTAAATGGCATTATGGAGGTCACAGGGTAAAGACTGAGTTGAAAACCCAAACCTGGCCAATTTTCATGGTTATACTCTTTCTCCTCTCAAAATCTCATCAAGTCTTTATCTTCTGCCTCACCCTTCCCAGGAGTTTCTCCCTCCAAATACATGTGGAAGATTGGGGAAAGGCTCCGTGGTTGAAGAAACCCAAGTTCAGGTATGGCCAAGCTAATATGTAGGTGTAAACTGCTTCAACTCGCTGCATCAGTTTTCTCATCTGGGGAAAATGGAATCATTGTGAGGATAGTCTGAGTTACGAGAATTGAGTACAGTTTGAAAATTAAGTGTCTTGTTAAAAATTTCTGAGTTATTCACACTTTCAAGAAGGTTCTTAAAGATGACATAACTTTAAGACCAAAAAGAATACTTATTTACTGTGAAATTTTAGAAACTGGGACAGTTCCTTATGCATATTATGAGAAAGCACCTTAAATTACATCTCATGGGTAGCCTCACATAATACAAAGGAAGATATGTGCTAAGGTTGGCAAGGGCCTAATCACTGAAGAGAAAAGATTCATACTTTGTCTTGTAGGTAATCTAATAACATCTTCCGGAAAAAAGCAACTGAAATCTCAGCATTCTATCTGCCAGGACTCTATCAGTCTGATTTCTGATTTGTTTATTTTGAAAGTTATTCTATCATTCTGACTCCCAGGCAAAGAGAAGGCTCTTTTTGGCCAACGAGGGCTAAAAGAACCTGGTCAATGGAAAATCGATCTGTCCATGATGTCTCATCAAATCCACAGTTCATATTGAGCAAGATGAAGAGAGGTCAACAGAGCTTCATTCTTCTGATGAGGAATCATGGCCCAACTTTCATTTTCTCTTCTATTCATAAAACCCTTTATTTTTTCTTGTACCACTTTCTCCTGATTTGAAATGAAATATTGGAGTCAGTCCGTCAATCAGCAAACCAATCAGTCTGCAGGGAAATGGTGCTGTGTCCTTGTAGCAGAAATAGGTGTATTAATAATAGCAGTGGTGGTGACGGGAATTGTAGTAGTGGCAACATACTAACTTTGCTGGAGTGCTTACTGTATGCCAGGCACCGTTTTAATCCTTTTTATTCTCACAACCATCCTATGAGATATGACATGATTAATTATTCACTTTCCAGATGAAGAACTTCAGGTATGAGAGGTGAGGTGGTTTGCCCAAGATCACAAAGCTATTGAGTGATGGAACCTGGACTTGAACCCAGGCATTCTGACCCCAGAGCCCTTGCTCTTGGGCATGATGCTATTCTGTTAATAACAGTAGCAACCACAGCTTACTTTTACTGAGTGTTTATTGTGTGCCTGATTCTTTCTCATCTATACCTACAAGGTCAACTTGCCCCTCCTGGGCAATAACAGGGAATGTTAAGAACTCATAGTGCAGCAGCCTCATCTGTTGCCCCAGCCCCATCTGTTGCCCCAGCCCCATGCCAACCCACGGGTCCACAGGCTATTGAGGTCTGCTGCTCTTCAATCCAAAATCCCTTCCAGGTAGCAATGTGGATTTCAGAACAAGCAGGGTGACAGGATTCATGAACACCAAATCTATTGGCACTGAGTCAGACCAGTCTTCATCCAAAACCACAGGATGCTCATTAGCGTCTGTATCAATATAGTTTCATGGATATTTCTCTTATTTTCTGGGTTAAAATCCAATATTATCATTATTTGTTTTTGTTTCTTAAATAATTCTAACTTAGCAATGGTTAGATGGCATCACCAACTCAATGGACATGAGTTTGAGCAAACTCCAGAACATAATGAAGGACAGGGAAGCCTGGTGTGCTGCAGCCCATGGGATCACAGACATGGTTTAGTGACTGAACAAACAAAACAGAACAACTAAATACTCTATCAGGTAGTCTTAGATCCCTTTGACATGCCTTCATCCTTTTATCTTCTCTTTCTTCTTCTTCTTTGCACTTCTTTACTTTCTGGTGCTACAAGATGCTTCAGGTTCAATGTTTATGATCTCTGCCCCATCTCTAGATTCAGGCATTTCCCTAAGGAAATGGATAATGGAATTTAGAAAGCAATATCTTGGCATTAGCTATATTTTAATGAGTTAATTTCTAGCAACAGTCCCAGCTATAGTTTCCCTCTCCAATAAAATTACTGTCTAAAACATTAGCCAACACTAGACCTGGGGCTAATCTGTTTATGTAAATGCATGCATTGCCTCATTCAATCCTTAACAAATCCTAAAAGGTAGATCCTAGTGCACATCCCCATTTTAGCAATCGAAAAAGCAAAGCCCAGAGGAGTTCATTACTTTTGGCACTGTCACACAGCTGGAAATTGGTGGAGTTGAGTTTGAAGCCAGGTCTGAGTCTAGACCCACCAATCTTGCCCTCCCCCTGTGCCTTACGATCTAAGAAAAGTGGGTTTGAAGTCAAACCAACCCAAGATCAAATTCTGTCATTTCCTAGCAGTGCAATCCCTCTGGGTGTCCTCATGTGCGACATGGCATTAATAAAACCTATTTTCACAGGTTGCTGTTAGCATTAGAGTGTACATGTATTGCATACCTAGTACCAAGTACTTACCTTTTATGAGGACCTGCCACTCTTATTAGACTTAGTGGGTAAATGAATATATTCTGGGACCAATGTTTTAATTCAAATGCTGGATCCACCACATCTAGCTGCTTCTGTCTCTATGCCTCTATTTTGTCTTCTGAAAAGGGAGGCATTTTGTAGGTGGGATTGCAAGGGGCACCCAATGCAATAACACCAATAAAGCATTTACTGCAGTGTCTGATGCATAAGATGAACTCAAGAAACATGTATTGTTAACAATGTTATCATTCGATCCCCAACATCCCAAAGAGCGCCTGGCTAGATGTGCTTGGATGAATGTATCTGAATGAACGATAGGCTCAGCAAAGGTAGCCCACAGCATACTCCTTTCAATTCAGGATTAATATATGCATTCTGCCCATCTCTCTGGATGCCTTCCTGGTGGTCCATTCACCTGGTTGCTCTGTTCCTTATCTCCCTAGGAATGTGTCTCTGTGTAATACCCCCATGAAGAGGACTCTGTTGTGATGGATGGTTCTGTTGGAACTGCAGGGCATTGAGAAATGCTAGCTTCATACATCACAGAGCCATCAGGACTGGCACTTTGATAATATATTATGTGAATACATCGTCAGAATGCTGTCACCCTAGTGATAGATTCATCAACAGACAGGTCTGTGATGAGAAGGAAGGATAAGAGAGTGTAGGAGGAAGGGAAATCCTCTGCTTGATGAGGAGGAGATCTTCATAATGAGACACAGTGTCCCAACTCGTCCGGCTGATAAATGCTAAGAGTGTCCTGGGGGTGGGAAAGATGGCAGGGTACCATAGTAGATGGATGATTAGTCTGAAGACCTGGAGCCTTGGGGTCCAGTCATGACTCATCTTATGACTCCTACTAAGCCCTCATGACCTTCTCTCGTCAACAAAGTGAGCATGTTACAGAGTACTGCTGAAAAGTGAGGCACAGTACTGAAGGGCTTTCCATCAATGATCTTATTTAATTGACAAAATTGCCACATCTTATAGCCATCACTGGGCTTCCCTGGTGGCTCAGTGGTAAAGGATCCGCCTGCAGTGCAGGAGATGTGAGAGATGTGGGTTTGATCCCTGGGTGAGGAAGATCCCCCTAGAGAAGGAAATAGCAATGACAGCCCATTCCAGTATTCTTGCCTGGGAAATCCCATGGAAAGAGGAGTCTGGCAGGCTACAGCCCATGGGTTGCAAAAGAGCTGGACATGACTTAGCAACTAAACAGCAACATAGGCATTACTAAAATTATCCTCAGCATTCATATAGGAAGCTGAGGCTGCAAGAGTTTCAATAACCTAACCAAGAGCAAGTCTGTGGAACATATTCAAACACCAGCTGTCAGACTTCCAATCCTATAGGCTAAATCACTGTTACTATGACCTACCCCTACATAAATTAAGAGACTCTATGAAGGCTTGATCTCCTTATGACCAGTATACAAGTCCACCCTGTGTACTACTAACTATTGAACTACAAAGTTCATTGGCTATACCTCAGCTTTTTAAAGATGAGCAGGCTCTTTAAAACCCTGAATTCTTTCCTTTTAATTTTTTTTATTTTATAGTAGAGTATAGCTGATTAACAATGTTGTGATAGCTTCAAGTATACAGCAAGGGATTGAAATTCCAAGGGACTGAAAGGGACTCAGCCATACATATACATGTATCCATTCTCCCCCCAAAACTCCCCTCCCCTCCAGACTGCCACATATTGAGCAGAGTTCCCTGTGCTAGACAGTAGGACCTTCTTGGTTATCCATTTTAAATATAGCAGTGTGTACACGTCCATCCCAAACTTCCTAAACAGCCCTTCCTCCATCCTTCCCCTCTGGCAACCATAAGTTTGGAAAACCCTAAGTTCTTGAACATTTTTTATGAAGAATTTTCCTGCAAATGTGAGGAATTCCTAAGTCAACATTCTAGAATGGTATTATTACAAACTCTTGGAATATCATTGTCAGCAAACTCTCTCTAGCTTTCAAGTCTGGTGTTGAATACCAATGGCAATGTAGACAGGACATACTTATAGGACTTGAGGGAAATAAGTTTACAGTGTTCAAACTCCTCACCTCCCCTGGGATTTACACAGCCAACCAGTGTGCTCCTACCCAGAACCAGATCTGGTGTGTCCAACTGTAATAGATACCAGACGATAAATGACTTAGAGCAAACTTCATGATGTAGCTACTTACACATGAGGGATGGAAGTGCCAGAAATCTGTATGACCTGCAGGAAAATCATGGAACTCGGAGTCAGAACACTTGGCTTATTGACTCGCTAACCCTGTAACTTTAGGCAAAACATTTTTGTTTCTCATCAGTCTCCTAACCTTTGAAAAGGAAATCTCTAAGCTGAACCATCGCTGAGGTTTCCTCCCATCCTGCATCCTGTGATTCTCTGAGCATTATGCTCTACACTCACCTCATTTGCAAATTGCAAGACTACAACAAAGCCTACCGAAACACTAGTGGAACAAAGTACCTAACCCATCAAGTCGCAGCCACTGGCAGGCGCAAAGTGAAAATGCTAACTCCATGGATTTGGATATTCACCCTGTAATGGTGAGATTTAATTTCAGCAGAGAGCTTCCATCTCACATAATGGTGTATCATTGCACTATGTTTTACTTCCCTTAGCAAATAAAGTATACAGGAAAAAAAATTGAAAAGAACATACATTGTTTTATTGTCTTGTGAAATGGCTGGGTTTCAAGCCAATAGAATGCCTTAATGCTTAAGTTCTCCAGGGTGATACAAAGTGCAGTGCATCTCTGTTTGGGAAGCTAAATTTAATAAACAGAGTAATCCCCTGACAGACCCTGGGATTCTTCTAATATCCTGATGGTGTCAGGGGAGAAGGGCTTGAGATGTGAAAAACAGCATAAGACCTCACAACCAAGACTTACTAGAAACAATCACCCTTTAATTGAGCCATCTGCTTTTTGCATGTTGTGGTGCTGAATTGGAAATCACATTAATGGTGTGTGTACTGTCCACGAGCCTTGGGGTGGGTGCTGTCCACAAGTCATGGTGTTGAGTCAGAAGCCTCTAAATCTGGTGTTGCACAGCATAGTCTTATGCCACAAAGATCTCCATCTTTTCTCAGCTATAAAGGCATCTTTATCCTGTACCCCTTCGGGGTATTTTAAATATACACTGGTAACTGAGCTGGAGTGGTGGCTGCGTGATGCTGGAGTGACTTTGAGGAGATACCCCCAGGTCGAAGTGCAAAGAAGAAGCCCCAGCAAGATGGTAGGAGGGGCGAAATCACATTTAGAATCAAACCGCCTACCCTCCAGAGACACTCAGAGGGCTGAAACAAACCGTGTGCACCAGGGCCCAGGGACCCCACAGAGACTGAGACAGAACCATATCTGAGTTTCTCCTGAGGAGGTACGGGTCAGCGGCCTGCCACAGGGGCAGGGGCTCTGGGTGCAGCAGACCTGGGTATGGCACAAGCCCTCTTGACAGAGGTCACCATTAACCCCACCACAGAGCTGCCAGAACTTACAGGACAGGGAAATAGAATCTTGGAGGGCCCAAACAAAACCTTGTGTGCCAGGAGCCAGAAGAAAGGAGAAACGACCCCACAAGAGATGGACACAGACTTGCCCATGAGTGTCCAGGAGTATCCAGCAGAGGCTTGGGTCAGCGGTGGCCTGCTGCAAGGTTGGGGGCACTGAGTGTAGAAGTGCGTGCATGGGACTCTTTGAAGGAGGTCACCATTATCTTCATGACCTCCACCATAGTTTAAGTGAAGTGAAGTCACTCAGTCCTGTCCGACTCTCTGTGACCCCATGGACTGTAGCCTACCAGGCTTCTCAGTCCATGGGATTTTCCTGGCAAGTGTACTGGAGTGGGCTGCCATTTCCTTCTCCAGGGGATCTTCCCAACCCAGGGATCAAACCCGGGTCTCCCACATTGTAGGCAGACACTTTACCCTCTGAGCCACCAGGGAATACCTTGGAATACGGAATGAAGCAGGGCAAAGGCTAATAGAGTTTTGCCAAGAGAATGCACTGGTCATAGCAAACACCCTCTTCCAACAACATAAGAGACGACTCTACACATGGACATCACCAGATGGTCAACACTGAAATCAGATTGATTATATTCTTTGCAGCCAAAGATGGGGCAGCTGTATACAGTTAGCAAAAACAAGACTAGGAGCTGACTGTGGCTCAGATCATGAACTCCTTGTTGCCAAATTCAGGCTTAAATTGAAGAAAGTAGGGAAAAACACTAGACCATTCAGGTATGACCTAAATCAAAAACCTTATGATTATACAGTGGAAGTGAGAAATAGATTTAAGGGACTAGATCTGATAGATAGAGTGCCTGATGAACTATGGACAGAGGTTAGTGACATTGTACAGGAGACAGGGATCAAGACCACCCCCATGGAAAAGAAACGCAAAAAAGCAAAATGGCTGTCTGGGGAGGCCTTACAAATAGCTATGAAAAGAAGAGAAGCAAAAAGCAAAGGAGAAAAGGAAAGATATACCCATTTGAATACAGAGTTCCAAAGAATAGCAAGGAGAGATAAGAAAGCCTTCCTCAGCGATCAATGCAAAGAAATAGAGGAAAACAACAGAATGGGAAAGACTAGAGATCTCTTCAAGAAAATTAGAGATACCAAGGGAATATTTCATGCAAAGATGGGCTCAATAAAGGACAGAAATGTTATGGACCTAACTGAAGCAGAAGATATTAAGAAGAGGTGGCAGAAGAACTGTACAAAAAAGATCTTCATGACCAAGATAATCACGATGGTGTCATCATTCACCTAGAGCCAGATATCCTGGAATGTGAAGTCAAGTGGGCTTTAGAAAGCATCACTACGAACAAAGCTAGTGGAGGTGATGGAATTCCAGTTGAGCTATTTCAAATCCTGAAAGATGACACTGTGAAAGTGCTGCACTCAATATGCCAGCAAATTTGGAAAACTCAGCAGTGGCCACAGGACTGGAAAAGGTCAGTTTTCATTCCAATCCCAAAGAAAGGCAATGCCAAAGAATGCTCAAACTACTGCACAATTATACTCATCTCACATGCTAGTAAAGTAATGCTCAAAATTCTCCAAGCCAGGCTTCAGCAATACGTGAACCATGAACTTCCAGATGTTCAAGCTGGATTTAGAAAAGGCAAAGGAACCAGAGATCAAATTGCCAACATCTGCTGGATCATGGAAAAAGGAAGAGAGTTCCAGAAAAACATCTATTTCTGCTTTATTGACTATGCCAAAGACTTTGACTGTGTGGATCACACCATAGTTTCAGTTCAGTTCAGTCGCTCAGTCGTGTCTGACTCTTTGCGACCCCATGAATCGCAGCACACCAGGCCTCCCTGTCCATCACCAACTCCCAGAGTTCACTCAGACTCACATCCATCGAGTCAGTGATGCCATCCAGCCATCTCATCCTCTGTCGCCCCCTTCTCCTCCTGCCCCCAATCCCTCCCAGCATCAAACTCTTTCCCAATGAGTCAACTGTTCGCATGAGGTGGCCAAAGTACTGGAGTTTCAGCTTTAGCATCATTCCTTCCAAAGAAATCCCAGGGCTGATCTCCTTCAGAATGGACTGGTTGGATCTCCTTGAACTCCAAGGGATTCTCTAGTTTGGCCCCAGGTAAATAACAGGGAGAAAACACAGCCCCACCCATCAACAGAAAACTGAATTAAAGATTTACTGAGCATGGCCCCACCCATCAGTAACTGGAAGATCCAGTTTCCCCCTCAGTCAGTCTCTCCCGTCAGGAAGCTTCCATAAGCCTCTTATCCTTCTCCATCAGAGAGCAGACAGACTGAAAAACACAATCACAGAAAACTAACCAATCTAATCACATGGACCACAGCTTTGTCTAACTCAAAAAAACTATGAGCCATGCCATGTAGGACCAACCAAGACAACTCATGGTGGAGAGTTCTGACAAAATGTGATTCACTGGAGAAGGGAATGGCAAACCATGTCAGTATTCTTGCCTTGAGAACCCCATGAACAATATGAAAATGAAAAAAGATAGGACACAGAAAGATGAGCTCTCCAGGTCTGTAGGTGCCCAATATGCTACTGGAGATCATTGGAGAAATGACTCCAGAAAGAATGAAGAGACGGAGCCAAAGCAAAAACAACACCCAGTTGTGGATGTGACTGGTGATGGAAGTAGAGTCCGATGCTGTAAAGAGCAATACTGCATAGGAACCTGGAACGTTAGGTCCATGAATCAAGGCAAATTGGAAGTGGTCAGACAGGAGATGGCAAGAGTGAACATTGACATTTTAAAATCAGCGAACTAAAAGGGACTGGAATGGGTGAATTTAACTCAGATGACCATTATATCTAGTACTGTGGGCAAGAATCCCTTAAAAGAAACGGAATAGCCATCATAGTCAACAAAAGAGTCCAAAATGCAATACTTGGAGGCAATCTCAAAAACAACAGAATGATCTCTGTTTGTTTCCAAGGCAAACCATTCAATATCACAGTAATCCAAGTCTATGCCCCAACCACTAATGCTGAAGAAGCTGAAGTTGAATGGTTCTATGAAGACCTACAAGACCTTTTAGAATTAACACCCTAAAAAGATGCCCCTTTCATTAGATAGGGACTGGAATGCAAAAATAGGAAGTCAAGAAATACCTGGAGTAACAGGCAAAATTGGCCTTGGAGTACAGAATGAAGCAGGGCAAAGGCTAACAGAGTTTTGCCAAGAGAACACACTGGTCATAGCAAACACCCTCTTCCAACAGCATAAGAGAAGACTCTACATATGGACATAACCAGATGGTCAACACCAAAATCAGATTGGTTACATTCTTTGCAGACAAAGATGGAGAAGCTCTATACAGTTAGCAAAATCAAAACCAGGAGCTGACTGTAGCTCAGATCATGAACTCTTTGTTGCCAAATTCAGACTTAGATTGAGGAAAGTAGGGAAAACCACTAGACCATTCAGGTATGACCTAAATCAAATCCCTTACAATTATACAGTGGAAGTGAGAAATAGACTCAAAGGATTATATATATCTGATAGACAGAGTGCCTAAAGAACTATGAACAGAGGTTCCTGACATTGTACAGAGGCAGGGATCAAGACCATCCCCAAGAAAAAGAAATGCAAAAAGGCAAACTGGTTGTCTGACTCCTTACAAATAGCTGTGAAAAGAAGAGAAGCAAAAAGCAAAGGAGAAAAGGAAAGATATACCTATTTGAATGCAGAGTTCCAAAGAACAGCAAGGAGAGATAAGAAAGCCTTTCTCAGTGATCAATGCAAAGAAATAGAGGAAAACAACAGAATGGGAAAGACTAGAGATCTCTTCAAGAAAATTAGAGATACCAAGGAATATTTCATGTAAAGATGGGCACAATAAAGGACAGAAATGGTATGTAACTAACAGAAGCAGAAGATATTAAGAAGAGGTGGCAAGAATACACAGAAGAAGTATACAAAAAAAATCTTCACAACCCAGATAATCATGATGGTGTGATCACTTACCTAGAGCTAGACATCCTGGAATGCAAAGTCAAGTGGGCCTTCAGTTCTGTTCAGTTCAGTCGCTTAGTCGTGTCCAACTCTTTGCAACCTCGTGAATTGCAGCATGCCAGGCCTCCCTGTCCATCACCATCTCCCAGAGTTCACTCAAACTTACGTCCATTGAGTCGGTGATGCCATCTAGCCATCTCATCCTCTGTCGTCCCCTTTTCCTCCTGCCCCTAATCCCTCCCAGCATCAGAGTCTTTTCCAATGAATCAACTCTTCGCATGAGGTGGCCAAAGTACTGGAGTTTCAGCTTTAGCATCATTGTTTCCAAAGAAGACTCAGGGCTGATCTCCTTTAAAATGGACTGGTTGGATCTCCTTGCAGTCCAAGTGACTCTCAAGAGTCTTCTCCAACACCACAGTTCAAAAGCACCAATTCTTCAGTGCTCAGCTTTCAAGTCCAACTCTCGCATCCATACATGACCACTGGAAAAACCATAGCCTTGACTAAACAGACCTTTGTTGGCACAGGTGGGCCTTAAGAAACATCAGTATGAACAAAATACTGGAGGTGATTCAATTCCAGTTGAGCTATTTCAAGTCCTAAAAGATGATGCTGTGAAAGTGCTGCACTCAATATGCCAGCAAATTTGGAAAACTCAGCAGTGGCCACAGGACTGGAAAAGGTCAGTTTTCATTCCAATCCCAAAGACAGACAGTGCCAAAGAATGCTCAAACTACCGCACAATTGCATTCATCTCACATGCTAGCAAAGTAATGCTCAAAATTCTCCAAGCCAGGCTTCAGCAATACTTGAACCATGAACTTCCAGATGTTCAAGCTGGATTTAGAAAAGGCAGAGGAACCAGAGATCAAATTGCCAACATCCGCTTGATCATTGAAAAAGCAAGAGAGTTCAGAAAAACATCTATTTCTGCTTTATTGATTATGCCAAAGCCTTTGACTGTGTGGATCACAATAAGCTATGGAAAATTCTGAAAGAGATGGGAATGCCAGACCACCTGATCTGCCTCTTGAGAAACCTATATGCAGGTCAGGAAGCAACAGTTAGAACTGGACATGGAACAACAGACTGGTTCCAAATAGGAAAAGGAGTATGTCAAGGCTGTATATTGTCACCCTGCTTATTTAACTTCTATGCAGAGTACGTCATGAGAAACGCTGGGCTGGATGAAGTAACAAGGTGGAATCAAGATTGCCAGGAGAAACATCAATAACCTCAGATATGCAGATGACACCACCCTTATGGCAGAAAGTGAAGAGGAGCTAAAGAGTATGACAGCCAGCCCTAGTTTGCCAACCATGGGAATGATCATTCTTGAAAGTGGATCTCCTGGTTGAATCACCCCACTTGATGCTGCATCAAACCAGGAGGGTTTTACAATCAAGAGCAAAATAAGCAATGGTTCCTATTTTAAATCACCAAGGTTTAAATCACCAAGCAATCACTTGCTCTTTGTAGTAGTAACTGGAAGAGACTATAATAAAATGATAGAAGGAAACAATCTGAATAGGGGTGAAGCACTTCCAGTGTCATAGAGGCATCCTAAATTTTCATCAAGAATGGACATGAAAGAGGAGAGTGAAAAAGTTGGCTTAAAACTCAACATCCAGAAAACTAAGATCATGGTATCTGGTCCCATCACTTCATGGCAAATAGATGGGGAAATAGTGGAAACAGTGAGAGACTTTATTTTTGAGGGCTCCAAAATCACTGCAGCCATGTTCTTTCTCCTTGGAAGAAAACATATGACCAACCTGGACAGCGTATTAAAAAGCAGAGACATTACTTTGCCAACAAAGGTCCATCTAGTCAAAGCTATGGTTTTTCCAGTAGTCGTGTATGGATGTGAGAGTTGGACTATAAAGAAAGCTGAGCACCAAAGAATTGATGCTTTTGAACTGTAGTATTGGAAAAGACTCTAGAGAGTCCCTTGGACTGAAAGGAGATCCAATCAGTCCATCCTAAAGGAAATCAGTCCGGAATATTCTTTGGAAGGACTGATGCTGAAGCTGAAACTCCAATACTTTGGCCACCTGATTTGAAGAACCAACTCATTGAAAAAGACCCTGATGCTGGGAATGATTGAAGGTGGGAGGAGAAGGGGATGACAGAGGATGAGATGGTTGGATGGCATCACCGACTCAATGGACAGTTTACAAGTTTGAGTAAACTCCGGGAGTTGGTGATGGACAGGGAGGACTGGCGTGCTGCGGTTCATGGGGTCACAAAGAGTTGGACACGACTGAGCGACTGGACTGAACTGAACCTTTCTTCTAAAACATCTGATCAGATTACAACAGCAATGATAATGATCATTTCATCATCATCTTGCATTGTGTTGTGTACAAAACTCACACTTTTTAATATATGTTGATCCTCTGCAGTAACTGTCCCTGGTCTGTCTGTCCTAGGTCAAGTTCCCTAGGAACACAGCCTGCATTGGAGGGTAATCTTTATGTAAACAATTTATTAATGGAATCTTCAGAAGGGGAAGAGAGGGAGGGCAGGGAACAAACATAGACAAGGACAAAGAGACCAGATTCAGTGTGATCCCATGGGAAACTGCAACACAGTGGCACCACTGAGTTGATTCCATCTTGAGACAAGGGACAAGCCTTTTCATAACACTGTGTCAGTCAGCTGCTGGCTGTGAACTTCCAAGAGGAAAGGATACCTCCCGGGGGAGGTGACTCCCATCTGGCCCAGGGCAATGATCGCCACTCGCAGGTTCTAGGAGATGGGCACACCAGCATGGCAAAGAGAATCCGAACCTAACGGCAACAGGTCCTACGACACTGTAAGTGCTTCACCCAGATTCAGACTGATTCCTTCCATCACTTTCTTACAGTCTGTTCCAGTCACTACTACAAAAGCAAGCCACTCCCAAACCTTGGTGATTTAAGACACGAACCATCGTTTATTTTGCTCCTGATGGTGCAACCTTCCCGGATCAATGCAGCATCAAGTGGGGTGATTCAACCAGGAGATCCACTCTCAAGGATGATCTCTCTCATGGCTGGCAAACTAGGGCTGGCTGCCAGCAGGAACTTCATCACAGCAGAGGGCTGGTGTTCTTGATTCCCATTTCTATGGGCCCTCAAGTGGCCTGAGCTGCGTTGAAGCACTGTACCTGGGTTCTGTGGGCACGTGTTTCCAGAGAACTGTATAATATGACCAAACCTCACAAGTTACACAGCGTTGCTTCTGCTGTTGTCTAATCATCGCGGCAGTCACCTATACCCAATAGACGATCTGTAGCTCTTGAAAAATGAAACTGTCCGTCGCTCAGCCGCGTCTGACTCTGTGTGACCCCAAGAACTGTAGCCCGCCAGGCTCCTCTCTCCATTGGAATCTCCAGGCAAGAAGACTGGAGTGGGTTTCCATGCCTTTCTCCAGGGGATCTTCCTGACCCATGGATCGTACTGGGGTCTCCCTCATTGCAGGGAGACTCCTTACAATCTGAGCTACCAGGGAAGCCCCAAGGGAAGTAGTAAAATCTTTGAAGAGTTTAAGGAATGGGAAATACACCATTTGGGGAAATACAGTTTTGCAACATAAATCCCCTCATCAATTTCTGTGTGGTTTTGGGGTTTGTTTTGATTTTTTTTTTTCCTGTGGCATGTGGGATCTTAGTTCCCCAACCAGGGATGGAACCCAAGCCTGCTGTAGTGGAAGTCTGGAGTCTTTAACCACTGGACCCACCAGCAAAGCCCCTATGTGTTTTTCTTTTAATGACTGATCCTTGTAACCCTTTTTGGAGAACTGTAGAGAAACCAAGAAGTGTCCAAGAATGTAGCCCACCCAGGGGCAGCCCCAGCCAATGATTGATGATAGAAGTATCAAAAGCTCCTTGTTGCATTTGGAGGCAAACTCAGAGATGCAATATACATTCCAGAGCATCTCTGCAGGATCGCTGCTGCCACTAAGTCGCTTCAGTCGTGTCTGACGCTTTGTGACCCCATGGACTGTAGCCTGCCAGGCTCCTCTGTCCATGGGATTCTCCAGGCCAGAATACTGGAGTGGGTTGCCATGCCCTTCTCCAGGGGATCTTCCCAACCCAGGGATTGAACCCTCACCTCTTGCATCTCCTGCATTGCAGGTGGATCCTTCACCCCCTGAGCCACCAAGGCTGAAATCATACCCTTATTTGACTTCCTCCCCACCTTTCCCTGCTGCCCCCACTTCTTTAGCCAGGACTATTTCGTTTTTTAAAATTATTTTTTTTACTTTACAATATTGTATTGGTTTTGCCATATGTTGACATGAATCCACCACGGGTGTACATGTGTTGCCCATCCTGAACCCCCCCCACCTCCCTCCCTATCCCATCCCTCTGGGTCATCCCAGTGCACCAGCCCCGAGCACCTTATATCATGCATCAAACCTGATCTGGCGATGTTTCACAAATGATAATATACATGTTTTAATACCATCCTCCCAAATCATCCCACCCTCGCCCTCTCCCACAGAGTCCAAAAGACTGTTCTATACATCTGTGTCTCTTTTGCTGTCTTGCATACAGGGTTATCATTACCATCTTTCTAAATTCCATATGTATGTGTTAGTATACTGTATTGGTGTTTTTCTTTCTGGCTTACTTCACTCTGTATAATCGGCTCCAGTTTCATCCACCTCATTAGAACTGATTCAAATATATTCTTTTTAATGGCTGAGTAATACTCCATTGTGTATATGTACCACAGCTTTCTTATCCATTCATCTGCTGATGGACATCTAGGTTGCTTCCATGTCCTGGCTATTATAAACAGTGCTGTGATGAACATTGGGGTACACATGTCTCTTTCAATTCTGCTTTCCTCTGTGTGTACGCCCAGCAGTAGGATTGCTGGGTCATAAGGCAGTTCTACTTCCAGTTTTTTAAGGAATCTCCACACTGTTCTCCATAGCGGCTGTCCTAGTTTGCATTCCCACCAACAGTGTAAGAGGGTTCCCTTTTCTCCATACCCTCTCCAGCATTTATTGCTTGTAGACTTTTGGATCGCAGCCATTCTGACTGGCGTGAGATGGTACCTCACTGTGGTTTTGATTTGCGTTTCTCTGATAATGAGTGATGTTGAGCATCTTTTCATGTGTTTGTTAGCCATCTGTATGTTTTCTTTGGAGAGATGTCTGTTTAGGACTATTTCTTTAATCATTTGCAGATAAATCCTTATCTTAGAATCCACTTCTCAGGACCCTCACCTAAGACACCCTCTCTCTTTGGAAGTCATAATACTTATTCACAATGTCATTATCTAATATTTAGACAAGTATCACTTTGTAATGTCCTGTTTCATATTGTTTCACAAACTTTGATATCATCATTTATCTTGATGCTTGATTTCCCAAGCACTGGATGGAGCTGTAACTAATGTATCTCCATTTCCTCCCACTTCTGAAAAGTCATGTGGGAAGAGGATGTATCCTGTTGAACGGTGCGGGTCATTGTGAACTTCTCTGTGGTCATTATCCTGCCTCATTCTAAAAACAACCCTTATGAAGACGGTATTCTTGGATCATGCTCTTTTTATAAACAAAGATTATGATTTCCAGAGACAGAGAAATTGTGCTATACCGACTGCAGCAGGGGCCGTGTACATGAATAGTAGGAGCCAAGATATTCTTTGTGAGAGCAGAAAGAATGGCGCCCTCTGGAGTTGTTGTTGTTGTTCAGTCGCTCGGTCATGTCCAACCCTTTGTAACCCCATGGACTGAAGCACGCCAGGCTTCCCTATCCTTCACTATCTCCCAAAGTTTGCTCACACTCATGTCCGTTGAGTCAAAGATGCCATCCAACAATCTCATCCTCTGTTGCCCCCTAGAGTTGAGCAATATACAAATCTTTGGAGGAATAAAGAAGCTTCTCTGAGATTTATCAGCTGAAAAGTAACAGATCACACAGATTTGACTGTCTGCTTCCTTGCCTTTATACTCAGCCAAGATGCCTTCTGGCAGTTAAGATCTGTGGATTATTTTTAACCTCTTTCTTTTGCCCCAAGTCACATTTTTAACATGGCATGATGAGGAAAAAAAATTTTTAATAATTTTTTATTTGGCTGCATCATGCAGGATCTTAGTTTCCAGACCAGAAATGGAGTCCATGCCCCCACCTCCCCTCAACTTGCAGTGGAAACATGAAGTCTTAATCACTGGACTACCTACAAAGTCCCAAAAATATTTTTTCTAATAGTGAAATAGATTCTTCATCATGTGAAAACAGTCTGCTCTATTCTGTAACCAGTGTCTATGGCAGGGGAGGGACTTCCCTGGTGGTCCAGTAGTTAAGACTCTGCGCTTTCATTTCCGGGGGCACAGATTCAATCCCTGGTTAGGGAACAATTATCCCATATGCTGTGAGGCCAAATCGTAAAGGACAGAAAATTCAGGTCTAAATAGAATTTTTTTAAAAAGTCTATGGCTGGGAAAGGGCATGGGGCGGGGGCAGTTTCCTCATAAGTCCCGATGACCTAAGAGGTACCTTCCAATGAAAGTTGAGCGGGAAGTTACCAGAAAAAGGGTCTGGCCCTGGGGAACTGAAGAAAATACAAATTGTCTGCCAAGTGGGGCCACGTTTTTCTCTTCTGATTTTCTAGCTGGCTGCCTCACTCCCTGCCTTTCCTGCAATCAGTACCTCCATAACTGTGACTGGGGGGCAGGCTGACATGCTCTAGCCTGATGCCTCATCTCAGGTGTCAGCCTCCCAATCTGAAAAACTGAAGTTTCAGCTCCAGAAATTGCTGTTTTCAGAAGTGACGTGGTAGGAGAACGATGCTCTTGACCGAGAAAAGAGCCCCATACGAGCCTCCCAGGGTAACGGACAGGCCTCTCCGAGTCATAAAGAACCTGGGTATTCAAACCAGACAGACCCAGGTTTGATTCCTGGTTACAGTAACCTACCTGCCATGTTGCTGAAAACTTGGAAGCCTCAGTTTCCTCATCTGTAAGATGGGGATTCATGCTATGTAGGTAAATGGAAGAATGGACACTAATCAATTCAGTATTTGGAGCATATGGAGCTATTACTGTTTTTGCTAATCATCTTTCTTATTAGTCATAGGGCCATTCTAGATTCAAAATCATCGGCTGCACTTTTACTGAAATGAAAAGTCCAAATTAATTTGATTTTCCTTTAAACCCTTGGGCCTGGCTATAATTTTTCTTAACCTTAAGAACCTCACATTTTATAGTTCTCCTCCCCTCCCCAATAAACACACACACACACACACTAACGTGTGGGCATCATTAAATTATATTATCCAAGCCAGTTGCTAGTGGTTTTTGTTCAGTCGCTCAGTTGTGCCTGACTCTTTGCAATCCCATGGACTGCTGCATGCCAGGCTTCCCTGTTCCTTCACTATCTCTTGGAGTTTGCTCAAACTCATGTCCATTGTCCAGAAATTTTTCCAGGGAAGTATTAACAGCAGCCAGTTACTGGAAGGACTGAAGTTAAAACTGCAAGCAAACGGTCACCTAAAAGGCAGCTCATGATTCATTTTTGAAATGATGGCCGTGCCTCACATCTCTGTGATACTTTTCCATTTAGCATATGCCTTTGACATTCATCACAGCACATGACCCCCTCAACATCCATGCAGTGGATACAATTACCAGGCAAAATGACTTGCCCAGAATCTCACCGCTGGCCAGGAAGTGAGAGAACTGAGGCTCAGACCTAATTGCACTGCCTCCAAACCTGCAGCCCTTTTCACTCTACCTTTTTGCCTCCTAGCATTGTCAGAGCATTTCACAGCAGACACTTCCTCCGTGGCTGGCTGATTCTAGGGCAGATCAGCAATAACCCAGCAGGTCCCGCCAGGCCTTGATGAGTTTAAGATGTCGAAGCAGAAAGAGTTTGGGGGAGAGAGGCAAGTCTTCTCCCTACCACCACTCCAGGAGCCTGACACACATCCCCATGCTCACAGATGTCACCATTAATGTCCTTTTCCCCAGAAGATTCAGGCAGGGGAGCTGCGTAAATCCATCATTGCCCCAAACATAATGTTGATGAATGATCTCATTAACCCGGCAGCCTGTCCCACGTCAACAGCGGCCCTGAGTCTTGGTGTGAAACCTGGCTCAGCACCTTCATCCTCCTCTCTCTTCCCTAATGATACTCCCACCCCCCACTGCCGAGTCCCCCAGCTCCACATACACCAGGCTATGAAGCCCCATATAATTACTACCTTCCCCATACACAAGCCTCAGAGTTGGTTAATATCAACTTCAGTCATATAGATAAAGACACTGAGAAACACAGGGGTTAGATGATTCATTCAAGCTCCAAGGGACTTCAGCTCATATCTGGCTGACCCCAAATCCTTGTTCTTGTCTCAATGCAGTAGCAGCTTTTCTGGACATTTTAGCAGCTTGCAAAGCCTTATGAAAATTTGTATCCACTTTTAATTGAAGGATAATTGCTTTACAATATTGGCTTCATTTGTACCATACATCAACATGAATTAGCCATAGATGTACATATGCCCGGGAGCCCAGCGGGATGCAGTCCATGGTGTTGCAAAGAGTTGGACATGACTGAAATGACTTAGCATGCACGCATGTACATATGCCCTCTCCCTCTTGAACGTCCCTCCCACCTACAACTCTTTTCCCACCCCTCTAGGTTGTTACAGAACCCCAGTTTGATTTCCCTGGGTCATACAGCAAATTTCCATTGGCTAATTTACATATGGTAGCATATGTATTTGGAGAAGGCAGTGGCACCCTACTCCAGGACTCTTGCCTGGGAAATCCCATGGACGGAGGAGCCTCGTAGGCTACAGTCCATGGGGTCGCTGAGTCGGACATGACTGAGCGACTTCACTTTCACTTTTCACTTTCATGCATTGGAGAAGGAAATAGCAACCCACTCCAGTGTTCTGGCCTGGAGATTCCTAGGGACAGAGGAGCCTGGTGGGCTGCCGTCTATGGGGTCGCAGAGAGTCAGACATGATCGATGCGACTTAGCAGCAGCAGCAGCAGCAGCATATGTATCTGCCCAACCAATCCTATAGGGCAGACTTTCTCACAACCAAACTTGGTAAGAAACTTGACAAACTGGTTTAAAATTTGTGTGTAAGAATGAAACTTCCAAAATAGCAAAGGACATTTGGGAAGTTAAAAAGAAGAAGAGAGAGAGGATGACTCACCCAACCTATTATTATGATACCTTCAAAAAGCATAGTAATAAAAGCAAGATGGTACTGGCGGGGGTGGAGGGGTGGAAATTATATATATATGCCAATGGGATAAGGTATATAGAACAACACAAAGAGGTAAAGAGAGAAAGAAAGAGAAATTTGACATATAGTAGAGGTAGCGGGACTTCCCTGGTGGTCCAGTGATTAGGACTCCGTGCTCCCTGTGCCATGGGTTCAATTCCTGGTGGAGGAACTAGATCCCCCATGCCACAATTAAGAGTTCATGTGCCACACTAAAGATGGAAGTTCCCATGGGGAACAACTAAAACCAGGCACAGCCAAATAAATAAATATGTTAAAAAAAAGAAGTAGAATCACAAATATGTGAGGGAAAATGATGGATTGTTTTGTAAGTGTTTAGCATATTTGGCAATTATTACACGTATCATAAATTTATTTATAGAGAAGACTGAATCTCTGCCACACACCATGCACAAAACAAGCTCCAAATACATTAAAGGTAAGTCTTTCCCATTCAAACAGAAGAAAAATGTAAATAGTCTTGTGACCTCAGGCTATAGAGTGATTTCTTAGGTGAGTCCTCAAAAGCACAAATTTGGGGTGGAGGTATTTTTTTTTCACTCTATGACAAATTTAAGACGTGTTTTCAATAAAGAGCATCATTAATGGCTGGCAGACAGGAAGAAGGTAACTGCAATATCACAGAAGGAGAAAATAAATTGACAAGAAAGCATAGGATGTAGCGCCCCAACTTCTGGTATTGAGGGGAATAAAAGTGAAAGCAACAATAAGATGGCATTTTTTAATTTTTTAATATTTATTTATTTATTTGGCTGCACTTGGTTTTAATTGCAGCATGCGGATCTTTAGTTGTGGCCTATGGGATCTAGTTCCCTGACCAGGGCTTGAACCTGAGTCCACTGCACTGGGAATGTGGAGTCTTAGCCACTGGACCACCAAGGAAGTCCTCAGATGGTATTTTATACCCTTCAGATGGGAAGGGTATTCTATATGAGGACATAATGAATCTCTCTGTATCAGGAATGACAGTGTGAATTCTTACAGTTCCTCAAAGTGGAAGCATTAGAATAACTAAGCTTTAATGCCTACGATCCAGCAAACTAACTCTTGTATACATAATCTGGAGAAATCCTCACAAAGGTCCATAAAGAAACACATAGGAAGATCATCAGTCCAGCTTTGCTTATGGTAGCCATGGTTGGAAGAAACTGTATGTTCATCACTAGGGGATTAGATAAATTTGGTGTGAGAGACTGTGACACACCAGGGAGCATTCAGGAGTATGACGTAGGTTTACATATGGTAACAAGGACGGATTCCAAACTACAGCACCGAGCCAATCAGAAAACGAGGACTAAAACACAACGCCATTTATGCAAAATTTCAAATACAGTTGCCCAAAGCCAAACCCAATGATGCCCACATATCTAAATAATATAGGAACAGTAGAATGGGAAGTCATACAACTAGTACACAAAGTGCCTATGAATCAGGGGAAGGAGAGGAGGGTAGAGATGATACATAAAGGGAAGAATAACAAAATAATCATGTCTGACTCTTTTTGACCCCATGGACTGTAGCCCACCAGGCTCCTATGTCCAGGCAAGAACACTGGAGTGGGTAGCCATTCCCTTCTCCAGCGGATCTTCCCAATCCAGGGATTGAACCCAGGACTCTGGCATTGCAGGCAGATTCTTTACTGTCTGAGCCACCAGGGAAACCCAAAAATAAAACAGGGTCAGTGCAAACTCTGATTATAACAGTATGTCATAGATTGAAAAGGCACCAGTTCATTGGAGTAATGAATCGAGGGATAAAAAGAGGAAGCAGGGGATCGCAAGGAAGACAAGGAAACAGGAATATTAGATCCTCTTGCTCACAGCCTGCTCACTTGCATTCCATTATTCGCAACCCCACAGACAGCCCACCAGGCTTCTCTGTCCATGACATTTTTCAGGCTAGAATATGAGACTGGATTCCCATTTCCTCCTCCAGGGGATCTTCCCAACCCAGGGATCAATCAAACCCACATCTCCTGAGTCTTCTGCATTGACAGGCAGATTCTTTACCACTGAGTCACCTGCGAAGCCCATTAGATCCTCAACCTCCTGTAAAAAAAGAAAAAAGAGTGAAAATTGGAAGGCTTGGAGGTTGAAATAAAGGAAGAAATAAGGCGAAGAAAGAGAACTGTTTTTCGGGCAGTTTTAGAAGAGTGTCAGAGAGAATCATACGGAGGCTTGAGAGTTTATCACTCAAGCTGTACACAACAGGAAAGCACGCAGTGACTGTGGGCTGGGTCAGCACAGAGGGAGCTGCTGGTCTCTGGCTAGAATTATTCTGAGCAAAGCCACTGATAGAAAAACCAGTGTCCTGGGAAGAAGATTAAAGAAAGCCGCTGGTGCCCACAGAGCTTTCTCCTTCGATTAAGTCAGGTCCATCCATAACTTGAAGCCCAGTCACCTCAAGTTTTTCCTGTAAGATGGACTTGGAACTCAAATGACCTTGGTTTGCGTCCATCACTTCTCAGTCCTGTCATCTTGGGTCAGCTCTCAGCCTCTCTGAGCAGATTGCAGAAAATCACAGTTCCTACTCCCTAGAGTTAGGATGCTTAAATGAGATGATACATGCAAACACATACAGTGCTTGACATGCAGAAAGTGTTTGTTGAATGAATAAGGGTAGGGTGTTGGTGGGGGTGAAGGAGGTTACAGTTTGCAATTGTTATATTTGTTGCTTTAATCACAGCCCAGTTGTCCGATACTCCTAGAAACCCCCCACAATGGGGAGGAAGCATCCTGGATCCACCAATTTTCTGGCAAGTCTTGAACAATTCCCATTACACTCTTGGGGCTTAGTCTCCTCCATGGCCAATGGACTGGTTCATTCTTTCCTGCAGCCTTGCTGGGCAACCCTCAGAGTCCTGGCCAGCCGATCAGAAGGCAGACCCTGGAGCAGCCACCTTTTCAGGGTGAAGACCATGAGGCTAAGATTTCTGCTGTTATACTAAGTCAAGTGAAATGATGATAAAAATGGCATTTTCAGATGAAGATCACTTCACACTGCAGGCAACCGGACGACACATCAGCACTATTATTATTTAGTATTTTATTAGGATGAATACATTTTACAGATAAAAAACTAAGGATGGGGACTGTCAGTGGCAGCTCGTCCAAAGTCACTGGTGAGCAATGTAAGAGCTGAGATGGAAACCTGGCCCTCCAGATATTTGAAGCTCTGGTCTTGTGTGCTGAATGATGTTCCTGCTGCAAAATAAAAGGGGACTGGAAGCTGAGTCTGAAGATGCAGGCGAGCACAGACAGGTGTCTCAAAGGCTGGGATCGGAAGGCATGCTAGGCAGATGTTCTAAGCGTTATATATAAAATAGATAGACAGGGAACTGTATTCAATCACTTGTAAAGATCTATAATCGAGGAGCATCTGAAATGGACTACAAACACGTATATATGTAGTCGAATATATGTATATATATAGTTGAATCTCTTTGCTATATACCTGAAACTAACACAACATTGTAAGTCAGCTACACTTCAATAATTATTATAACTATATTATCAAAATATAATACACATAGCATAATAATAATAATATCAGGGGCTAACTTTCACCCACTGTTCATTACACACCTGGAGCTGACTTCAGGGCTCTCCATTATCCTACTCATTTAGACCTCTGATGCCAAGAGGCAGATATTTTGGTATCTCCATTTCACAGATCAGAGAACTGGGGTTTGGAAAGGGGTAACTGACCCACCAAGATGCAGCCTTTAAGGGGTGATGATCCCAGCTGGCTGAATCTGGTGTTTTTATCCAATATGCCACACTGAACAGTCATGATAGCCAATAAAGGATGTGTAGAATACCCAAAATGACCATCAGGAATGCCTCGGAGTTACAAGGAGTGTCCAGAAGAGAGAAGACGAGAATTTACAGGAGCCAGGAGAGCAATTCTTTTACTGTGAAATTTTTACCGAGGTTAAGATTCTGTGCACCGGGCCTTCTGGGAAGAGGCGTGATGGTGTGTGTTGGGGGTGGTGAGGCTGTGTGCAAGAGGCGTGATGGTATGTGTTGGGGGTGGTGAGGCTGTGTGTGAGAGGCGTGATGGTGTGTGTTGGGGGTGGTGAGGCTGTGTGCGAGAGGCGTGATGGTATGTGTTGGGGGTGGTGAGGCTGTGTGTGAGAGGCGTGATGGTGTGTGTTGGGGGTGGTGAGGCTGTGTGCGAGAGGCGTGATGGTGTGCGTTGGGGGTGCTGAGGCTGTGTGCGAGAGGCGTGATGGTGTGTGTTGGGGGTGGTGAGGCTGTGTGCGAGAGGCGTGATGGTGTACGTTGGGGGTGCTGAGGCTGTGTGCGAGAGGTGTGTCGGCGTGTAGGAAGAGGGAAAGGTGGAGGAGAGACAAAGGTGGGGTGAGAAATCTTTGAGAGAATTGAGTGTGTAATGTGAGTGAATGGCGAATGTGTGTTTGTGGTGGGTTGTATGAGTATGCAAACATATCCATGGTAGTGTGAGATGAGTGTGTCAGGGGGTAGATGAGGAGGCAGGTGACCGTGTGAATACGAAAGGGACGTTGGTGATGGAGTTGGGTGGGAGAATGTAGGTGTAGGCAGAGCCTGAGTGTCTACCATTGCATGGTGTGTGTGGACTGCAAGGAGATCAAACCAGTCAATCCTAAAGGAAATCAGTCCTAAACATTCATTGCAAGGACTGATGTTGAAGCTGAAGCTCCAATACTTTGGCCAGCTGATGTGAAGAACTGACTCATTGGAAAAGACCCTGATGCTGGGAAAGATTGAGGGCAGGAGGAGAAGGGGACGACAGAGGATGAGATGGTTGGATGGCATCACTGACTCAATGGACATGAGTCTGAGCAGACTTCGGGAGATAGTGAATGACAGGAAAGCCTGGCGTGCTACAGCCCATGGGGTCGCAAAGAGTCAGACACGACTTAGCTACTAAACAACAACTGCCACTGCTTGTGTCTAAAACTCCCCTTCTCCATCTCTGCCTCAAGAATCCCCCTCCCCCAGAGCTCAGAATCACCTGGCCCATGTAACCTCCCTGATCATCCAGGATGGATGCGATTCCTCCATCCTCCGCACCTCCAGAGCACTGTGTCTGTGTCGCGCCTCATCCCTAGCCTGCTCATTTGTAATTGACAGATGTCTCTCCATCATTAACCCATGCTTTCTGTCGACGCACAGACAGTGTCGTGTTCATTTCCGCATCTACAAAACCTAGCCCAGGGCCAGGCGCACAGGAGATCCTTGAAATACTGATTTTTAGATGCAAAACACTGTCACTAGTGCTTTCAATTCTAGGCTCCGAATCATGAAACAAGCAGCCGGGCCATTATTCTGAGATATATCGTATGAAAGGATGGTAGAGGAGCAGCAATGGGATAGCGGAGGACAGAGAGACTCTGAGGGTATTTTTCCTTCCCAAATCCCCTGCACTAATGGCAGAGAGCTTCCAAAACCATCTGATCAGCAACAGAGCTGACCTAATACTGCAAGATGACTCTCCTTTGAAGAGGAAGAATGGCTTTTATTTCCTCTTATGAAGACCTTGTAACATAGACACAGTTTATAGAAACTCTGCCTTGCCTGCCTCAGGGTATTATGGAGATATATTAAATAATAGAGGAGGTAAGTTTTAATGACCCACCCTTGCAGTTGTCAGCCTGTGAGCCTCCTCCCCTCTGCTTGGTGGTACCTTTATGACTATAACACGCTACTTGAGATGAGCTCTTTATAGATTCTAGGTTATGGCCAAAACCCAAGTAACATGCTTCATTGTTGTTCATTTGCTAAGTTGTATGTGACTCTTTGCAACCTCATGGACTTCAACACACCAGATTCCCCCGTCCTTCACCATCTCCTGGAATTTGCTCAAACTTATGTCCATTGAGTCGATGATGCCGTCCAACCATCTCATCCTCTGTCATCCCCTTCTCCTCCTGCCTTCAATCTTTCCTAGCATCAGGGTCTTTTCCAGTGAGTCAGCTCTTCGTATCAGGTGACCAAAGTATTGGAGTTTCAGCTTCAGCATCAGTCCTTCCAATGAATATTCAGGATTGACTTTCATCAGGATTGATTGATTGATCTATCAGTGTCAAAACATAATTTGAGATTATTTCAATTGCATGTAAAAAGAAATACTTTGATATTTATCAACTTTCTTTAGAAGAGGAATTTTTACTGGTACTTGATGACTTTTGCCTTCTGGGAAAAAAAATATTCTGGAGAATCTGCTGGAGCAGAAGAGGAGGGTGATGTGCTGAACTCTTGTGCACCCTGCCCTGGGCACTGGGAGGCTGCCCAGAATGGACCACTGCAGGGGGATCCCTGGCTCCTGGATGGGTCAGCCAATGGCCTTCCTCCTTGGGTCTCTCCATGGAAAAATCACACTGGACTGATTCTGTCCTTGGACCGAAAATCACTATTCTTCTCAAAACAGCCTGTTTTACATGATGTTTTACAGGGTTCCAGCAACTGCTCCCTTCCCTTGCCCTCCAGGTTTAGAGTGGTAACCATTCTACTGGACTTCCCTGGTGGCTCCGTGGTAAAGAATCTGCTTGCCAATGCAGGAGATGCTGGCTCAATCCCTGAGCTGGGAAGATCCCCTGGAGTAGGAAATGCAACCCACTTCAGTATTCTTGCCTGGAGAATTCCATGGACAGAGGAGCCTGGCAGGCTACAGTCCATGGGGTTGCAACGAGTTGGACACAATTTAGTGACTAAACAGCAACAACCATCTTACTGTTCCTAGCTCTGGGCTACTGAACCATCCCTGTGGTTCCCGAAACCTCAATGTCACTTATAGAAATGTTCCCTAGCATGTGTGCCTACGGCCGACTCACGTTGATGCATGGCAGAAACCATCACAATATTATCAAAGTAATTATCCTCCAAATAAAATAAATAAACAGAAGAGGTCCCTTAACTAAGTCTCCTGGGACATCCCCGGGATGTCCCCAACTTGTGTGTGTCACCTGTTTTGTCTTAGGACCCTGACTGACAGAATATGAGTGCAAATTCCAGATGGAAGCTTTGAAACCTGGCTCCCCAGTACCATACAATTTGGAGTAAGGCATTTCACACCTATGCCTCAATGTCCTCAACTGTAAAACAGGAATAAAATAAAACCATGATGAAAAACTATCTGAGCATCAGATGAGTCTATGTAAGGAAGGTACCCAGGAAAGTCCTGGTCCTACAAAAGGAACTTAAGAAGTCCAAGGTCCCTCTTTTTCATCCCATTTTCCCTGCTCCAGTATTTCCCCTTGTCTTGTAACAATGGGAAGCTTGGGATGATTTAAATCCTCTTGTCCGTTGCATGAGTCAGAAACAAGTAACAAAACCAAGTGATAAATTCACCTGGGCCACCGACAGCAGCCTTTTTGTGCTTGTCAATAAAATGTTTAAAATAGGACTTGATTTGCTTTCACTTTAAAGAAGGTTATTAACTGGCTTAGATCTACCCAAGCAATAGAGATGTGTGTTGTCCCCATTACTCACCAGGTTTTTAATCAGCATCCAGGGCTCCACCAGCCGCTGTGGTGGGGACTGAAATGGTGCAGGGAGCTGCTGGGTGACGGGAGGAGACCAGGGCTCCTTGCTGAAGACGTTGATAAATGGGAGGACGCAGCTCCAGCCCCAGTTCCTCCACAGATGGTTTGCTCATTTTAATTGCTGCCAGCCCCTAATCCTCCTCGCATTCCAACATTTCCAGTCAGCAAACAGGGGGTAGGATCTCAGGACAACGGGCAGTGCCAGTGCAGCAAGGGCCATGAAGAATTCCCCTTTGCCCTTAAAAGCACCAAAAATGCACTGTTACACCAAACCTGGAGAGCTACCACTCAGGTTCTTTCCTCTTATTTCTATTCTCCAGCAACTTTTTTTTTTTTTTTTGGATGTCCTGGGTCTTCATCGCTCTGCAGGCTCTTCTCTAGTTGCGGTGAGCAGGGGCTCTTCTCTAGTTGCCGTGAGCAGGGCCTCCTCTCTAGTTGCAGTGAGCAGGGGCTCTTCTCTAGTTGCCGTGAGCAGGGGCTCTTCTCTAGTTGCCGTGAGCAGGGCCTCCTCTCTAGTTGCAGTGAGCAGGGGCTCTTCTCTAGTTGCCGTGAGCAGGGGCTCTTCTCTAGTTGTGCTACGAGGGCTTCTCATCGAGGTGGCTTCCCCTGTTGCAGAGCGTGGGCTCTAGGCTCATGGGCTTCAGTAGTTGCAGCACGTGGGCTCCGTAGTCACGGCTCCCGGGCTTTAGAGCACAAGCTCAATAGTTGTGGTGCACGGGCTTAGCTGCTCTGCCGCACGTGGGGTCTTCCCAGATCAGGGATCGAACCTGTGTCTCTTGCGTTGGTAGGTGGATTTTTTACCACTGAGCCACCAGGGAAGCTTCCCAGCAACTTCTTTAGAAAGGAAAATATAAGCAGACCTTGAAGATTTTTGAGGATTGTTCCAGATCACCCCAAAAGAGCAGATATTGCAAGAAAGCAAGACACATGAAATTTTGGTTTTCCAGAGCATTTAAAAGGGAGGGGGGTTCAGGATGGAGAACACGTGTATACCCATGGCAGATTCATGTCAATGTATGGCAAAACCAATACAATATTGTAAAGTAAAAAAGTAAATAAATAAATAAAACTGAAAAACAAATTGATGCTTACACTATCCTGTAATCCATTAAGTGTGCCAAGGCTTTATGTCTAAAAATAAGGATATATTAATACATATAATTTAGAAATATTTGTTTGCTTAAAAAATGCTAGTCATCATCTAAGACTGTGAGTCATCATCTTTTTGCAATAGTAACATCAAAGATCACTGATCATAGATCACCATAACAGATATACTAATGATGAAAAAGTTGGAAATAGTGTATGAATTTTCAAAATGTGACCCAGAGACACAAAGTAAACATGCTCTGTTGGGGAAAACAGTGCCAATAGACTCGTTCGACGGAGGCTTGCCACAAAATTTAAATTTCTAAGATAGTTGGTACCAGTGAACCACGATAAAGCAGAGCACAATGAAATGAGGCCTGACTGCATCTTGACCTTCCTCCCCTAATGTTCATATTAACAATAAAAAGGGGAGGGAAGATCAGAGTCAGGTCTTTTCAGAGAAAGAAGAGAGATAACGCTGGGATGCCTTTGCAAAGGTTGGTCCAGGATTCTACCAAGTTTTCTCAAACACATCCTTCACCTAGCCCCATCCAATTCACCCTGAAAAATGGTCGATCGTGTATCAGCTCTTCAGAACCATTTTCATGGAGGTGTTTTCCGCATCCTCAGGAAGTTCTGGGTTTAAGACGTACTTGGATTTAATAAGATAATAATGACACCATTTATTCGTCCATTGTATTAAGTGACATTCCCCTTATTCTGTAAATGATCACCCTGGTCTTCATGGAATTCATGATGGGGAAGCAAACAGAGCGATGATGTTTCTTTATAGATTGGCTCATTAAAGGAGACTGTGATGAAAAATCTGAAGTCATATCACAAGGCAACTTTTCATACACCTCTTCTACCAGCCCCCTATATCTAAATCAAGAACGTTATCAAGAGAAAGCCTGGATGTATTCCCAAACACTCCAGAAGGTTTGTACAATGAACCTAGTGATGATAAGCAACCTATTTAGCCTCTTTAAATATCAACTTCCTCATCTGCACCATGAAGACAGTCTGACCGACCTCATAGACTTGCTATGAGCATTCATAGCTACATCCAAAGCCCTTCTCCTCAGGCCTGGGACAGAGCAAGCAGGCAGCAAAGCCAAGTCCTTGGCCATGTATCAATTGCCATTGTTGCTATGATCATAATCTTCATCATTTCTATTTTGGTGGCTTCTTCACAACTTAGAACCAACCCGTTAATATGAAAGAATTCCACAAATGCTCAAGGCACCTGACCTGTGTGCAAGGGAGACCCACCTGCATAAATCCTAAGAATGCTACTCAACTCCTCCTAATCGCACCAAAGAAAAGGCCAAAACTTGCAATTAGAGGAAATAAAGTCAGCATCTCACTGGGAAAATCAA